>NC_141686.1:150351974-151570592 GCF_964263255.1 Lissotriton vulgaris
AGGCAGGATCCAGTCTATTGCCCTTTTTGAAGATGGGCACAATGGTGCTATTTGACCAGATTACTGGCGGCGGGGTATGGGATAGATGATTGAAGATGTTACAAAGTAGTGGCGCCCAAAATTCTGGTTCCGATTTAATTTGGTCGATTGATAGACCATCAGGGCCAGGAGCTTTGTTCCCTGCGCTAGCTGAGATGGCATCTTCTACCTCCATTGGAGTGATGTTAAGAGAGGTTAAGAGTGGGACGGGGCACGTGGCGTTTGGTGGGGCCTCATAGATTTTCGAGAAATGTTTCACCCACTCGTCCCCTGGTATATTACAATTTATCGGGGTGATGTTGGTTCCCAGTGATCCTAAGCTCTTAACCTCACTCCAAAATCCGGTTACATCCCCCAATGTCGCAAAACGTACAAGGGAATCCCAGTGTTCTTGTAGTAGCTCCTCTGTCCTTCTTTTAAGTGCAGTTTTATAACTAGCCCTCAGTCTCCTCACAGCAGACTGGTCACGTGGGACCGTTGTAAGGGCTGCCCTAAGATCGCAATTGGCTTTGGAGCATTGGGAATCAAACCACCGTGGTTGTTTATTGTCGGTGGTTCGGGTTGGTTTCGAGATCTCATTTTTTATGGCCTTACAGAGGTCCATAAAGGCCTTTATAATCGTGTGTTCGGAGCTGTCGGAGGAAAGACAGACTGACACTAGTTGGGGGGATATCCTAATAATACGTGCCAAAACTTCCTTATTATCAACCACCCTCCAAATCACCCTAAGTCTGTCTGTGGAGACTGCTAAATTTTGTGCGCCAATTTCTCTCATCATCCCCTGTTTTTTGATAGATTTTAAGTTTATTAGTATCGGGTAATGATCACTGTATGGGACGTCAGCTACCTTGGCATTTAGTAGGAGATCTCCTAAGATCGAGGATAGAAATACATAATCTATGGTGGTTGCGCGCCCTCGCCCTACATAGGTGGCCTGTGGTTCTTCAGTCCCTTTGCATTTCACCTCATCCATAATGTTAACTAGGTCATGAGAGGTTATGTGGTCAAGTAGTTCCATGCCTCTTTTACAGCTAGAGGTTCTTGAGTGGATGTGGGCATTAAAATCACCCCCTATACAGATACCATCAAAGTTGCCATATTTATATCCTTCCACAATTTCATCTATAAAATCAAATAATCTTGTGAAATTCGGATTAGGATGAGTTACAAAATCATTGTTATAAAAATTGATTATACATAACTTTATCTTGCTAGTATATGCCAACACCTGAAAGCTCTTATCATTAACAGGTAATAGTTCAGTTTTAACTCCTGCCGTGATTTTAGCCCAGATAGTAAGACCCCCGCTTGGTCGGCCCATGGCTGAAGGGAATGCATTCTGATTGTAACAACTGTACCCTTCCAGGAATAGGGGGCTAGTACACCATGTCTCTTGCAACATCAAAACATCAAAATTAGTGACCCACTCTATCCACTCTTTAATTTGTGTTTTGGCGTGGAGACCAGCAATGTTCCAACTCAGGATGGTCAGGTTGTCAGTGGGTGGTAGAGTGTGCGTGCCCTGGGAAGATGTTAAGGGTGTAAATAGTAGGGCCGGTGTTTCTGGTTCATTGGGCGCCTCTGGTTTAGTACAACAAGGTATTTCGACAGTGGAAACGGTTACGAGTAATTGGTCAATTTGTGATGTTTCCAAAGAGGGTGTAGGTGGTGGTCATTCAAAGCTACTCATATCCGATAGGACGCTAAATCTGTTGAACAAGGGGTAAGGTGATGGTGCTTGGTTAAATGATCTCTTGGGGGGCCTATAAAAATAGCCTAATGGAAGTAAGGTTATGACAGTTGATGGACCTGGGTAAATATTGTTATTGTTCAGTATGTATTTTGCTGTCCCAGGATGGCGGAAATTGAGCACAATACAGTCGCCATTGATGTTCTTAAATAAGGGACCAACCCAGCTTACCCGGCGGGCTGACAAGATTTCATTAGAAATGTCATGACCCACCGCTTTGTGTTTACGCAACCAGTCTATACATTTATTGTTAAGCTGGACCCAAGACTCGCCTTGCCCTTCTTTAAGTGGTGGAATGCCGGCTAGGACTAGGACATATGGGCAAGCATCTGGTGGTAAATGCAGGGTGGGTCCCATAGTCTTCACGGGCCTTGGTGTGGCAGCGGGCCCTTTATCAGGGGAAGTAGTGGTTGTAGCCTCTGGTTTAGGGACCACAGGGGTGGGAATATCCTTCAGGGGTCCGCTGGCCGTGCTAGTGACGCAGGTGGAGCTAAGGGGTGCAGCTGTTGTGACTATAGTTTGCTGTGGTTTCTTGGTAGATGGAATTTTAGCAGTGATATTATTTTTCGGGGGTGCACAGACATAATATCGACTCCAAAATATCGACTGGACAAAATATCGACTTTTAAATATAGACTGGACAAAATATCGACAGGACAGAATATAGATGACCAAAATATCGTTTTTAAGGTAAGTGATATAATATCGACTGTTAAAAATATAGATAGTAAAAAATATCGATTTTTTAATAATATCTAATTTTTTATAGTGTATTTTCATGGTATAATATGTGTGAAAAGTGTGTATTTATGTTATAATTAATTTTTATTAATGATTTTTGTTTTTATAATTATTGCGTAATTTAATTCTGTAGCGGGTTGTGGGTTTATAGGGGAATAGGGTGGGATGTATTTTAATTATAATTAATTAAATATTTAAGTTTATTTATTGATAGTAAATTTAAATTAATAGTTAATTAATTTATAATAGTTAATTCATTAAATTGTAATTGGTAATTAATTTTTATTAATTGATTAATTGGTAATTATGTAAATTTTAAAACACTATTTTTGTAGCGGGTTGTGAGTTTATAGGGGAATTGGGTGGGAAGTGATTAAATTATAAATAATTAATTAATTACATTTATTTATATTTATTTAATTTTAAATAATTGTTAAGTACTTTTTCATTATTAAATAATTAATTGTAAATATTTTTATTAATTAATATTAATAGGTGATCAATAGAAATAATTATTGTTAATTAGTAAATTTAATATATTAATTAATATATTGTATACAACTATTATTTATTTTTAATTAATTTTTAATAGATATTCTATAATACATTTTTTAATTATTTATGAAGTATTTAATTTCCCTAATGTTGTATTCTCTGGAGTGGGAATAGTAATTTTAACCCCTACGCTATCCAACACTTTCCCTACTGTTGCACCCACTGGAGTGGGAATAGTAATTTTAACCCCTACGCTGTCCAACGCTTTCCCTACTGTTGCACCCACTGGAGTGGGAATAGTAATTTTTACCCCTACGCTATCCAACGCTTTCCCTACTGTTGCACCCACTGGAGTGGGAATAGTAATTTTTACCCCTACGCTATCCAACGCTTTCCCTACTGTTGCACTCTTTGGAGTGGGAATAGTAATTTTAACCCCTACGCTATCCAACGCTTTCCCTACTGTTGCACCCACTGGAGTGGGAATAGTAATTTAAACCCCTACGCTATCCAACGCTTTCCCTAATGTTGCGCCCACTGGAGTGGGAATAGTAATTTTTACCCCTACGCTATCCAACGCTTTCCCTACTGTTGCGCCCACTGGAGTGGGAATAGTAATTTAAACCCCTACGCTATCCAACACTTTCCCTACTGTTGCACTCACTGGAGTGGGAATAGTAATTTTAACTCCTACGCTATCCAATGCTTTCCCTACGCTTGCAATCTTTGGAGTGGGAATAGTATTTTTTACACGTTTGCTATCGTACGGTAATATAATAGTATCTTATTTAATTATAGTATGTTACTATATATATAGTTTTAACATATGATTGTAAAAATTTATTTTTATTAATTTCATTTATTATTTAAATATTATAAGTTAATGTAAGTATTTTTAAGTATATTTTAGTAATTAAATTTTAATATTAATTTAATTTAACACTGTTTTTAATAAAGTCAATTTTTTTTAAAACTATATTTTTGTAAACGATATTTTGTACTCGATATTTTTGTACTTACCTGTTTGTAGATACAAACTCGATATTCTGTCTGTCGATATTTTGTCCACGATATTTTTGCAAGTCGATATTTTGTCCCTCGATATTATTTCAGTGATCCTTTTTCGGGGTGGTAGTGGGTGCAGATGTTAGTGTAAGTGTGCTATTGTTAATAGTGTTTGGCCCTTTACCCGGGTTAGCCTTACAAATAGACTCTATGTCTTTCAATAGACGATCCCCCCTCAGTAGATCAAGGCTAATTTGTCCCTTCCTTTTTACGTCATCTTTCTTGACAAGGTTTTCCAGTCTATCTAAACATTTAAAAATAGTATTAAATTGCTTGATCATTTGACTTTCCATCTGTTTAAAAATAGTGTCTATGATAGTTTCAATCAAGTTCCCATTGGTTTTTGGTTGGCTGATGCTATCGAGTAGTGACTCTGTCTGCGTACAAACAGAGGTGTGATCTTCATTTACCAGGGTTGTTGGTGATACAACTAGAATCACGTCATCAGGCGGTATAGGCTCACTTGTGTCAGTGCCTCCCCTTGAGGAATCTTTGTTCCCTTTGAACCACATACTCTGAGGTGTTGGCTGGCTCTTATTGTGAGGGGGTTGCTTCCTCTTATTTCCCATTGGTTTGGTGACCCCTCTTTTCCTTTTTTCACCTCCAAGTTTCTTAGTCGGGGTCATAGGGAGGGCTGAGTCTAGTGGGGATTCCGTTTTAGAACTCCCACCTAACAGTGGTTCTAGAGTGCTAGCTGGTAGTGGTTGTTTCGAGACAGTAATCGTGGGAGAAAGTGGGAGGGCAAGATTTGCATTTTGTAGAGATGTCTCAGAGAGTGTAGTAGCTAAGCCCATTGACATCCTCCTCTCAGTGTTGGCAATCTCGTTAGTTACCATGTTAAAGGCATTCTCCAGCATGCTTTCTAGGGAGCTTTGGGTCACAAAAGATCCTTCGGTAGCTGGTACCACATTAACAGTGTTTCTTTTCCCCATTTCGAAGGTTGCTTGAACAGACTCACCTAATACAGTAGCTTAGGCGGGTGGCCCAGCCCAGCCTCTTCTGGCCTCTGAGGGCCTAAGAGGGCCCACCCTTTGCCCGGGCTTAGCCCGGCGCCCGCCCGCGCGTGTCCCGCGACGCGGAGGGAGTGTCCTGTTCAAGTAGCACCTCCGGGCGCGCTGTGGCCGGAAGCCGGAAGTGGCCGCAAAGCTCCCTGGGAGCTGTAGTCTCAAGCCGCGAGGTGGAGTGCGGTAGCGGCAAGACCACAGCGTTAGGGACCCAGGAGCAACTGTGCAAGCATCTGCCTCGCAGGTAGGAAGCCCTCCGACTGGTCTCTGTGCGTTTTGCCCCCGCTCCACCGAGGGAGCGTCCTGTTCAAGTAGTGCCTCCGGGCGCGCTGTGGCCGGAAGCAGGAAGTGGCCGCAAAGCTCCCTGGGAGCTGTAGTCTCAAGCTGCGAGGTGGAGTGCCGTAGCGGCGAGACCACAGCGTTAGGGACCCAGGAGCAACTGTGCAAGCGTCTGCCTCGCAGGTAGGAAGCCTTCCGACTGGTCTCTGTGCGTTTTGCCCCCGCTCCAACGAGGGAGCGTCCTGTTCAAGTAGCGCCTCCGGGTGCGCTGTGGCCGGAAGCAGGAAGTGGCCACAAAGCTCCCTGGGAGCTGTAGTCTTAAGCCGCGAGGTGGAGTGCGGTAGCGGCGAGACCACAGCGTTAGGGACCCAGGAGCAACTGTGCAAGCATCTGCCTCGCAGGTAGGAAGCCCTCCGACTGGTCTCTGTGCGTTTTGCCTCTTTTTTCTCAATCTTTTTTGAGCCTGTCAAAGCAGTCTAGGAACACCAATGATACATTTAATTGGCTATTCAGTAATACTGTTTAAAAAAATGTTAGCATTAATAAGATGAATACAAAATATGCTATATTACTGCCCATCCTGTCTGATGAAATTGTGAAAGGATGAGTATTCTAGATTGATGTTCCCTTATTTGACCTTTAAGGGGTACTATATGTTATTCTCATGTTATATACAGTCTTGCAAGGGCATTGCTAGTCTTTTATTAGCTAGTCTGTGTATATAAGCTGACAGCCCTTATTAGAGCTGATGTTGCATAGTCTGGATTGTGAAAAGTAGAATGCAGAAAGACACCCATGTGATCCTCAGCAAACATTTTTGAAAAGAAAGTATTGTTCTATAGGAGTTTGTTTGTCACAACATGTTCTGCTGGAGAACATTATGTACCCAGTTGAAGTTTGTTTAGTTCTTTATGTAATAAGAATCCATGTTAAATTAGCAGTTTTAGATTTTCCTGCTGCACCTATAACATGAGAGCATGATCCTAAGTGTACAATGTAGGTGCTTTTATTAAGAGAAATAATTTTAGAAGTGTCTGCAGTCCTGTACAAGTAATGCAAAGTCTAGGGGCCCGATTCACAGAACTAACTTAAGACAACATCCTAAACTCACTACTTTTGGTATTCACAGACATTAGGATTTTGTCTTAAGACAGACTTAAGACAGACTTAGGACAGACTTAAGTTAGGATTCTGTCTTAAGTCTTTTTTAAGTCTGTCTTAAGGCAAAATCCTAATTTCTGTAAATACCAAAAGTAGTACGTTTAGGAATTTGTCTTAAGTTAGTTCTGTGAATCGGGCTCTCCGAGTAAAAGTGTAGAACATTTCCTTTTTTTCTTGAGGGTTTTTCAGATGAATAATATAAGAATACACAAATGTAAGGATTTAGAGTATGTCTGTATTGTTTTTTCTTTTTTCCTCAGAATTTAGTAAATGACCACAGACTTCCTTAGCTGCTTCAAATAGTGTAATAGGTCCAGGGTCTTTTACTCTCAGATAGATGAAGTGGTTCTTGGGTGCCTTGCTAATATATGGGACACCCAAAGACTAGGAAGTATTTTGAGACTATCCTCTCTGTTGATAGATTATTTGTATGCCTTGCCTAAAGACCTTTTGTTCTGTCCATCAATAGATATTTTCTGCCTTACAACCATTGCCAGAGGTGCCCGGCCATCACATCCAGCCTGGGGAGTCAGCACCAGTCCAGCCTGAAGCCAAGGTGAAGGTAACCAGCACACGTGTTGCTGGCAACTAGGACCTCACTGAAGGCGGAAGCACTTTGATGTGAATTGTGTACCCCTGCCACTGTCTTGGGCGAAAGACGGGATCACAAATCAGAAAGGAGAAGTCGTGGATCAAGTTTTTGAATCCTGGTCCCAAAGTGAAGGCAAGTTTGCACCTTTGTTTGTCGATCAAGAGGTGCCTGGGCACACTGGATATAATTTGTGGCCCCAACAAAAGAGCAGTGCGCCAGCAGAGCAATAAAGGAGTTAGGGAAGGACTTGAGTTTAGGGTACAGGTGCTGTGTTTCTGGTGCCTGCTAGATTGAAGTGAAGAAAACAGGTGCGGTGCTTGAGATACTGGACAGGATCTTAGAAGGACTTTTTCTTCTCAAACTGGGCCGTGATTGAGTTGCGAGTTGTGCAGCTCCACAGTGGGAACAACAAGAGCCTGCCTGTGAGGCTCAAATGGACACAGGGAGAAGACTCCCCTCTGGCTGGTTGTACAGCGGCTTCAATTTCCCAAGGACTTCTTTTTATTAGTAATGTACCCCTTTAGTCGTCCCATATTTGAGGAGGAGCAGCCCTTTGTGGCTCCTCGTCCTAATTCCTATGACCCTGTGTAGTCCTCCTGGTCCCCTGGAACCAGGATTGTTTTTTACTATATGTGAGTGAATAAGTGTTGCATGATAGGCCTTTCTCCTAAAAGACACTAAAGGACCCTAAAGGAAAACCTTTCTTTTTACTATACAGTATGGAATCAACCCAAAAACATTTACAACACTGGACGGAGAAAGGACCATACAGGACAAAATCACATGTGAGACTGATTCAGTGGTCTACACATAGATGTGTAGTTGCAGTAAATATTACATTGGTAGCATCATCAATAGACTTAAATAGACTGAAATACGAGAATTGCAACACATGTGAGCCAATACAAATTGGGATACCAGATGGCAAACCACGTTGAAAGTGAACATAATCACTCCTTGAAAAGATTTACCTAATATATATTGATACATGTGAGAGGAGCAGAATAGGCAAAGGAAACTGATAAGGGAAGAATTAAAGTTGATTATCTTGATGGGTACAGAGATCCCGATGGGCCATAGCGCAGATGCTGAACTTTATGTACACATTTAATAATAATTATAATAAACCCTTGTGAAAATTATTCCCCCTCTCAAAACATAGCACATTTCATCATGCATGGAGTATTCATACCAAAAGTAGAGGTTTGGATTTTGTACAGAAGCCTGTGTTATTGTATAGGATATGAAATATTGGTAATGCCCATGACTGCTATTGCTCCTGCCATTACTTAATGAATTGTTGTGACAAGTATACATTCCAATTGCAACATTTACTCAACATGTAGATCATGGAGTGGAGAGATAAATCCTACCCCCAAAGATATTTTTAACAATTTGCTG
Organism: Lissotriton vulgaris; assembly: GCF_964263255.1. Lineage (NCBI taxonomy): Eukaryota > Metazoa > Chordata > Amphibia > Caudata > Salamandridae > Lissotriton > Lissotriton vulgaris. Next base: position 150,360,502 of record NC_141686.1, read on the forward strand.
GACTCAAAATGTGGGTTTTCAAAGAGATTGGAATTTGGATTGATTATGATCAATGCATGCACTAGCACTTTCCTGAGAGTGATTATATCAGTTGATGTGCAATAGATCGATGGGTAAAGAAAATGTATGAGAAATACGGCAACATTGATTGAGACAAACAATTTAGTATAATAATAATAATCAGGCGAGCTTCAGACCTGCCCACTCTACTGAGGCCGTCATCTTGGCAGTTCTGGACACACTCAGGAGTAACGCGGACGTTGGATCCTCCCAGGTCCTCGTTCTCCTGGATCTGTCGGCCGCGTTCGACACGGTGGACCATAACATCCTCCTCCACCGCGTCGAACAGGCAGGCATCCAGGGTACTGCTCTTAAGTGGGTTAAGTCCTTTCTCACTGGAAGAACACAGGTGGTCCGCCTGGGACCCTTCACTGCCAAAAAAAACCCCACGTCCTGCGGAGTCCCTCAAGGTTCCTCCCTCTCACCGCTTCTATTTAACCTATACCTCCGGCCTTTGATCCACTCTCTGCAGAAATGGGACATTACCGTCTACAACTACGCCGACGATTTACAAATCATTCTCACACTCAATTCACCTCGCGCCGTCACAACGTTCCACGCAGTCATGATTCACATCCAACTTTGGATGAACCAGAACCAACTAAAGCTGAACCCCGGGAAAACTGAGCTCCTCCTCCCTGGACTCAGTCATGCTCACTGGGGCCCGCAGTTCTGGCCTCCAGAGCTGGGATCTCCCCCAGTCCCTGCAAAAACAGTAAAGAGCTTGGGTATAATCATTGACGCCGAATTATCCCTCAGAGCCCAAGTGGGAGCGGTGGTTTCTTCCTGTATGTACCAGCTTCGGAGGATCCGTAAAATTCGTCACTTACTCCCCCCCTCCGGCACTCACCCAAGCTGTCATTTCACTCGTGCTCTCCCGCCTGGACTTTTCTAATTCCATTTACCATGGTCTCCCACAGTTCCTGTCACACCGTCTCCGAATCGTCCAGAATCAAGCGGCCCGCCTGATTCATGGAATCCCCAGATGGCAATCGGCCAAGCCTCTGCTCCACATCCTTCATTGGCTTCCAATAGACCAAAGGGCAGCCTTCAAGGTGGCTTGCCTCACCTTTAAAGCCCTTCGCTGCCCTGGCCCAGCGTTCCTGAAATCTCTCATCTACCCTTTCTGCCCAACACGCAACCTCCGTTCAGCCCACCGTCATCTGCTAGTTACTCCTAAAAACAAAACTAAGAAATTCGGCGGCTGCTGTTTTTCCTATCTAGCCCCTGTCCTTTGGAACCTTCTTCCTCTTTCAATCAAATCCTCCTCTTCCCTCCTAATCTTCAGGAAACTGTTAAAAACTCACCTCTTCCCCTCCCTTAGTCAGCATTCCTCTGCTCTCGCTCCCTCCTCATTTACTCACTCTGTCTACCAGCGCCAGGAAGCTTCGGCGTTAGTGCGCTTTACAAATTTCACCTAAGATAAGATAAGCACTTTAGCATGTGTCACTTCATGGAAAGTAGTCTAACAAGACAAGAGGTGGGTACTGTAGCACGTCACCTTATAGAGAGTAGTGCAATATTATATTAATGAATTTTAAGAAATCCTTTTTTACCTATTGCAAGCACAAGCACTTTACTAGGTGCTGCCTTGAGCACATCATGTGCAATACATTATTGAAATAGTAGTGAGGGAAAGGAGAAGAGAAAGTTTTTAAGACATTAACAATTAGGGGCAGTTAAGCATGAGTCACTATAAGGATAGGAATAGGAGAATACACATTGCACGGGTTATATTGTGGTACCCGTGTTAAATAACCAATTATGGGAATCAAATTATAAAGAGTATCACAACATTAGGAAGAAAAAAGGTCAAAGATTACAGATATTATGTTGAGGTGATTAAGAGAATCTTGAAATTTCAGGGGAAGGGACGTTATTATTATTCACAATGAGTAGGAATGTTATTATGATGATTACATCAAAACATGTAAAAGAATAGTGATATGGTGGAGTTTTAAATATGTTTTACTTAAATGTGAAAAGTAGTACATGGCACTGTGTGTCATGGAGGGAAACATGAGTCACAATGGGAGAGTAGTTGGCGTTCCAGTGCTTAACTGTCCCTGGAAAGAGCAAACGAACAGTTGAAAAGGAATATTCATTCTCACAGTGGTGCAACTTTAGGCCCAGTAGAAGGCGGAAGCCGAAATGCATCAGCCTGGGAGAATAATTTGTTTGCGTTGTTTACACTTCAAATTATTGTTACTTTTATAAATATGTGAAAAATGAAGAAGGTTGAAACCCAGAGAGGACGGCGTTTGATGAGTTCTGTGCCGCTGAATCACAAGTCATGAAGGAGGGCTACGTTGTATATGCATATAGTAAACCATATATATATATATATATATATATATATATATATATATATATATATATATATATATTACCTACTGGCGGTCGCCAGTAGGTATATATAGTTAGGATTTTTTCTCTATGGGATTTCTGAAAATTCTATGTCTAATAACTTTGGCGTTTGTGGACGGAATCGGCTGAAATTTTCAGGAAAATGGCACATTTTGTTTCTGAGCAGCTCCTAGAAATTTGGGGGGGTTTCGTCAAGGGGGGGCTGAGAAAAAAGGGGGGTCCCAAAACGCGTTTTTCCCATGTTAATTTCCATAGGGCGGTTGGCCTCACTTTTAGCTCGAACGGCTGAATGGATTTGCACGAAACTTGGCAAAATTGTAGGGACTGTTAGCCCGATGTGCCTTTGCTAGGTCTCAATATATGTGCTTCAGTGGATTTTGAGAAATTAACGTTTAAATCAAGATATATATCTGTAACAGCGCTCCGGGCAGCGATCCGGTTCGCGTACTTTTCGCTTATCGGAACTTTGCGATGCGAAGCTGATTGGCTCTCCGGTGTCTGTCAACATTCTAAACAGTCCGGTGCGGCCGCCATCTTGTCTCTCGGTAGGATCGAGAGACAAGAGGAGGCCAAAACAAAGGGGGAAATGAAGGAAAGGGGGCAAGGTAGACCCCTTCTGACCCCCTAGGATTGATGAGGGGATATTATAGAGCCACGCTGGGCCCCTAAAAAAAAAAAAAAAAATCCGTTTTTTTCGCCGTAGAGACGCGTCTTGGTACGCGAACCGGGCAGCTAACCGGGAAGCTAACCGGCAGTGTAACGGGAGTCTGACGAGTAGCTGATTGGCTGTCAACATTGTAAACAGTTCGGAGCGGCCGCCATCTTGTCTCTCGGTAGGATCGAGAGACAAGAGGAGGCCAAAACAAAGGGGGAAATGAAGGAAAGGGGCAAGGTAGGCCCCTTCTGACCCCCTAGGATTGATGAGGGGATATTATAGAGCCACGCTGGGCCCAAAAAAAAAAAATCCGATTTTTTCGCCGTAGAGACGCGTCTTGGTCCGCGAACCGGGCAGCTAACCGGCAGTGTAACGGGAGTCTGAGGAGAAGCTGATTGGCTGTTATCATTGTAAACAGTCTGGAGCGGCCGCCATCTTGTCTCTCTGTGGGATCGAGAGACAAGAGGTGGAAAAAAGGTGTCAATGAATGAAAGGGGTAAGGCAGACCCCTCCTGAACCCCTAGGATTGATGAGGGGGCTATTAAAGTTCCCTGGGGGTGAAAAAAAAAAATGTGATTTTTCGCGGTAAAGGTGCTTCCTGGTACGTTAACCGGGCAGCTAACCGGCAGCGTAACGGGAGTCCGACATATTGTGTTTTTTGAACGTTTGTGATATGTGCACGTGTGGATTTTGTCTAATTAAGGTTAAAAAAATATATATATATCTTTAAGCGTGTTCTGGCGCGCTTACGTTTTGGGTTTGGTTTGCGCTGCAGAGACGATACGTCACGGTTATGCGATGCATCATGAGGCGTCTCACGGGCTACGTGATACGTCACTTAATAAATAATATATTTTACAGCTATAGATATTAGCTTTTAAAAAACCAATGAAATTCACAGAAAAAAACATAGGTTATAGACCATATATAGTTAGGAATTTGCATTTACAAAACCTTGAAAATTCACTGAAAAAACCATAGGTTATAGACCATAAATAGTTAGGGATTAGCATTTAAAAAACCTTATTTTATTTGCACAAAACCATTGAAATTCCATATATAGTTAGTTGCACTAACTATATATCGCGGACCCGCAATCCACTGCTAATGATGTCACATATTACATCATTCATGACATGGTCAGTGACATCACTGATGACATCACTGATGACATCTCAAATGACATCACTGATGACATCACTGATGACATCTCAAATGACATCACTGATGACATCACTGACATCTCATTTGACATTACTGATTACATCACTGATGATATCATTTATGTGATAATACATCTTCAGACTCTAATATAACCTTAGATACACTCAGTGTAAACAGGCACTCACAGACTGTCACACATCCATGGAGTTACTCACACACCTAGTCAGTCATGCAAAGAATCAATCACACCTCCATTTCCTCAACTATACAGTTATACACACCTTACTTATTCAAACATATACTAACACATATTTACTCTCTTATACAATCCTTGATACAAGTTCACAATGATTCATACAGCCACTCTCACATTCACTGGGTCTTATGTTCAGTTATTTATATATGTCAACTCTCACATGGAGTGTGTTTTACATATGTATTTACTTTGACATGTAGAACTGAGATATCCATTCACTAACCAATATACTCATGCACACAGTCAACTGTCCATACAGCTGTTTCTACATGCACTTTTGAAGCCATACACCTAGGGAATCAACTGCTCACACATCTATGCACAGAGTTATACACCTCCCAGCCACCCACACACATACTCAGTCTCCCATACAAATACTTGGGCAACCATTCAATAACCCATATAGTTACTGATATAGCTACTGATTTAAACATGCAGCAGTTTACAGAAGAACATAAATAATGATTGCCAAATTAAGACACTTTAATCACTAACCCATGCACTCAGTGAGACACATTTAATCATTCTCTCATACAGTCAGTCATGCACCTACTAAATCCTTCATCCAGACACTTATACATCCACTCATTCTTCAATATGTAAGACATATTTTAACTTTACAGAAACATACAGTCACTGGGTGTTGTCATCAGTGATGTCATCAGTGATGTCATTTGAGATGTCATCAGTGATGTCATCAGTGATGTCACTGACCATGTCATGAATGATGTAATATGTGACATCATTAGCAGTGGATTGCGGGTCCGCGATATATAGTTAGTGCAACTAACTATATATGGAATTTCAATGGTTTTGTGCAAATAAAATAAGGTTTTTTAAATGCTAATCCCTAACTATATATGGTCTATAACCTATGGTTTTTTCAGTGAATATATATATATATATAGTCGCCAATAGGTAGTTATAGTAAGAACCTAGTTTCCTGAGGAAAAGTGTTTTTTGATTTGCTAATAACTTTGGCGTTGTTTGACAAATCTTCGAGAAATTCTCCCAAAAAAGGTCTATCCAGATGAGCTCCTATCCTGAAAGTTTTGTGGTGATTCGTCAAGCACGGGCTGAGAAGAAAGGGGGGTCCCAAAAAGTGTTTTCTCCATGTTAATTTCCATAGGACATTTTATTACAGGCTACAGCCCGAACAGCTGAACGGAATTACACCAAATTTGGAAAAAAGATAGCGCTTGGTTTAGAAAGCGATTTGTTTTTTCAATGATATAAATCCATTTAGTAGGTGTTAAAAATTCAAAAAACAAAAGTTTAAAAATCAATTTCCCATAGGAAATTTAAGCCAAGGTTGCAACTCGAACTGCTTAACAGAATTACACCAAATTTGGCAAAAAGGTAGTGCTTGATTCAGAAAGCAAAATTTTTTTAAATGGTCTAAATCCATTCAGTAGTTGCTGAGAAATTCCAAAAAGAAAAGTTTCGATATCTGGGGCAGCGGTGGGTTAGCGCACCCTCCGGGCCACAAGCTTCACTGTGATTGGCTGCCATGACCACAAGCTTCACTGCTTCACTGTGATTGGCTGCCAACCCTCAAACCAGGAAGTGTTGGCACCCATCTTGTGACTCTGTAGAACTGAGTCATAAGAAAACAGTCAAAAAGAGATTATAAAAGAAGAAAAGGGGGCAGGGTAGAAACACACTGACCCCCTAGTCCTGCTCAGTGGGTCCCACAAGGACCCCTAGGCTTGATTTTTTTTTTTTTAAAAGAACATCCGAATGCGCGCTGGGCGCGAGAATCCGGATGAAAAAAAATAAATAAATAAAGCGGGGGCTCTCCCACTTCATTTAAATGTGCTGAAGGGTGGGCCAGGTTGTGGAGCAATCCTTTAATTATATTTCGGGGCCTGCGGGGCCCCCCAGCCCCCGGGACTTCATCCTCCCAGGGGCTATGTAAATCATATGCGGGAGGGTGCATGGCCCTTCCGCAGCCCCTGGGCCAACCACCTCCCCGGGGCTTGCTTTGTAATTAGTGGGGGGTCTCTGAGGCCTAGTGGCCTAAAACAGCGAAACACAAAAACAAACCCCACACATAGGGAGAAACGTCCCAGTATGTCAAGACCTGGCTCTTTCAATGACCCCAGCACTTATACAGATCTGCTTCCCACCTCCCCCCAGCGCCTTGAGACCCTCATGGGGGAGTAGCTGTGCTTTCCCAACCCTTGATTGATTGAGTGATTGATTGACTGCATGTCAGGGACTTTTTTTTTTTGCTTCAGACAAAAACTTTGCTGTGCAGGAACATTGAACATGGTAGCTGTTCCTCTGAAGACAGAGAGAGCTCCATCAGGTAGGAGGCTATAAGCATGGGCGAATTTTGCGAATTCGCGATCCGTGAATTTGCGGATTTGCGAATTCGCGATCTGCAAAAATTCGCGAATTTGTGCGAATTTGCGGATTTTTGTTTTTTTGCGTGTTCGCGGGGTTTTTTGCGTGTTCGCAGGGCTTTTTGCGTCTTCGCGAGCCGCTTGCATAGTGAAGTTACCCATGCAGTTGTTTATGGGAGAGGGAGAGAGAGATAGATAGATAGATAGATAGATAGATAGATAGATAGATAGATAGATAGATAGATTGAGAGAGAAAGAGAGGGAAAGAGAGAGGGAGAGAGAGAACGAGAGAAAGAAAGAGAGGCCGGATCTCTGAAGGGCCAGATTCCTGAGTTGCCCCTACAGAACATACAGCTTTTTATTTTTAGCAAAATGCATATGAAAATTGTGCTGTAAAGGTCTCTTTTAGTTTAACTCCTCCTGACAACTCAAAATGGGTGTATTTACCATCCTCTCCCTTCTTCCTGTTTTTTATATCTGTAAGTGCTTCCTGATGAGGTTTAATTCCTTGGACAGGTGCCTCGTTGCCTACTTGTAACTATTCTCTGACCCTGCTTCAAGGGTCAGAGCAGGGTCAGAGAATAGTTGCAAGTAGGCAACGAGGCGCCAAGAAGCAATTAGCAGCTGGTGTCCAAGTTGAAGTTAATTTGTTTGTAACCCTTTTGTAAAAGGTTACAAAGAAATGGAGTTCAACTTTTGCACCTGCTGCTGTAACCCTTGCTTGGCTGAAAATTCGTCCCCGCTGATTCGCGGCTTTTACAGCGATTTTGCGAGATTCGCGGATCGCAAAATCGCGGAAAATCCACAAATTCGCCCACTAAACGGATTTTACGCCCACCCTTAGGAGGCTATCTCTAAGTAGGACGGGCTGTAGTCTGCCAGGGCAGCAGAGTACATCCCTCCGCTGTAGAATATAGAATGGGAGGCAACAACAGTCCTAAGTGTAACAAACAACAACTTATGCACAGTACTAAAGAAAGCAAGAAAATTAGTTACTCCTTATATTTTTTTTCTTTTTAGTTCATTTCTTTTCAGCAAGATCAGCCAACTCGTTTCGTCTAAACAGAGGCTTCCTCAGGGCTGCAAACATGTAAAAACATATAACAAATATAAGTATATATGTAATCCAAACACATAAATATTAATCATAATACTCAAATTTGTACTACATTGCATCACACCTGTTTACATATGTGCAAACATCAAGTACATTAAATGACACAAACAAACATTTAAGCAAATCAACTAAGGACTTGATTACAAATACCTACACATAACAACCATGGTATTGAAAATTACGTCTAAAACCAATTTTTTATTGAAAAGCATCTAAAAACATATATTCAACAATGTATACATCAACATTAGACAACATTTATATGATCAAGCAAAGAGGGAGAGGAAAACAAACATATATATCCACACACAAACAATAAGGACCACAGACAGGTGTGAAAGTAAGACACACAACTCACAGGACAACACCTTCATTAGTTACCAAGACAATAAGAAAATACAAAAACAAATGCCTCTACTAGTATTAGAGCCAAAGCAAAACCAACTATGGCCTCAGCAGCATTCACAATAAAATGCATGCAAATCCAACATCCAAGAACGACACGTCTAAAGTTAATAGGAAATCCATCCATTGGGTGAAGAAAACCATACAATAACATAAAAATAAAACATCGAAAAGTCTAAAAGTAAAGTAAACATTCCAACGATAAAAAAGGGGCCAAGGAAAAGAAAGAAGTGAGTGCCATGTTATATGGTATTCATTCAGACGTTGCCAGATTCAAACCCCATCGCAGCTCACAGTGAGACTCAACATTAAAATCAAGTCCTTACCGAGATTCTACAAATTGTATTATATTCTGTTTGTCTACTTTGCAATGTTGGAGTCTAACACATTGTTTTCACCAACGTGACCAGCAGTTGCTATTTCACTAAATCATAGAACAAGCATTTGCAATGCAATAGGTCTCGCATTTAATAGAGTTTGAGCTATTGGCATTGGATTACAATGCCTTTTATTAATCTGTTGGTTTTTGAAACAAATAAATAAAAGGCATTGTCATTTCCAATGCTAAAATGCATAAAGTCTCGCAAATGCGAGGCCTATTGCATTGTAAATGCTTGTTGTTTTTTTCACGGACTCCAAAAATATGTTAGCCCTTGGGAGTTCAATGATTTTCCCAGTATTCCAGCATTTGAAAATGATGGGAGCAAGAATTAACAAGCATTTTGATGGGAAAAACAGGCAACAATCCATGTTTCAAAAACTAAGCCCAACATTTTGGATTAATAGCAGAAATGTCAATATAATTGATTTATTTTAAAGCACTCTGTAGATTGTATTCCGTGCATTTTGGAATGTGTTCAGTACATTTTAAAAGTGGTCTTTGGCAGTCATTGCCATTTTATTGTGCCAGCAGCCAGCTTCTAAGAAGAAAACGATGGAACCCTTTTCTTCTTATTTTTACACATGTAGAGCGCAATGTTACCATAACAGAGTTGTAAAGCTCCCTGTTCAAGCTTTGAGGCGTTAGTCCAGCACAGGGCTTCCAGGTGCTATGTGTGGGTTCGTTCACACCTCAAGGTGCTGTCAAAATACTGTGCCTGGCAGGCTGCACAGTGTTTTCAGGAGCTGTACTACGGAGCTGGGTCCTTTAAAGGCTTTCAGGCGCTAAGTGGAGGTGTTTCCAGGTTTCACAAGGATTCCAGGCACTGCGGGCGAAGCTCCTACACATTTTGAGAAGTTGCACGTTGCTCCGAGGGGCTATTCACGAGTGCCTATGGTCTGTGTAATCTTCCATGTGCTGCCTGTGCGTTCAAGGGTTGTGTAGCGGCTTCGAGGTGCTCTTTTTATGCCCTGTGCTGGTTGTCTCTAGTAGAGCGCCTGCTGCCATGTGGTCTGGATAGAGACAGGGCAGAGCGAAAGGAAAGAGAGACAAGAAGAGGAGCGAGGTAGAGAACCTAGGGCTTCACGTTCAATTAGCAATGATTAGCCACTTTAATATGGCATTTGATAGATGGATGGATGGATTGATAGATAGATGGATGGGTTTGGATGGATGGAAAGATGGATGGGTCTGGGTGAGTGGATGGATGGGTGGACAGACAGGGATTGATGGACATACAGAGCACTGTGTATCCTCTAAAGGGGATATGTCAAGTACAAAGTATCTCCCTCTAAATTTGTCCATAATTCCTCTCCCTCTTGCAACACCAACAATGACAACTCTCCCTTAACCCCCAATTCATTTACTCCCGCTCCCAACCTCCACCTTTCCCCACCTGTGAACCCCACCCCCCAACACACCCCCTGTCCCCCCACCTCTCCCTGCCGTCCACCACCAATTCCACCCCCCCTTATTTCAATCGAGCCACCCAACCTTCCGTGCTCTGCCTCTTTCTCACTGGAAAATACGCTAGGCTCTCTGATCACCTCCATCTCTCAGCTGACAGCTGCCATTTCACTTTTATGCTCTGAGATCCCCACCCCTCCATGCACCTCTACCCCCTCCCAACTTCCCCAGAGATGCACCTCGCCCCCTCACCCCAATACAGCCAAGCTCAACCCTTCGTCTGCAAGCGTCGTTAACTCACACAAGCCCTTGAACGCCACCCTTCTTCAACAGGCATACCCTAGCAACCCCACTGTCTACACTATTCCGACAATCACCTCTGTCAGAACAAAGCGTCCACCTAAACCCTCCCGAGCACCTCCGCAAATGTACAATATCCCGATCACCCTTCAGAGCCCAAGTGCCCCCGTCACCAAAACAGTCTTGACAGAGCTGCGCTGTATGCTTCACAACTGCAGATCTGCAGTAAAACACAAACTTGAAATCTCCGACACCATCACCCTTCACAAACTTGACATGCTCTTCCTCACAGAGACCTGGTTCAAAGATACCTCTCACTCTATATTTGATCTCCTATTACCCACAGGTTATTCCATATTTAGGAATGACAGAACTGAAAACACGGGGGGAGGTGTTGCAGTCATCTTCAGAAACGCCCTCCAACTTAAGGTGTCTCCTAGCAGCTCCTCCCACACCTTTGAATGCCTTTCTCTTGAGCTTCAATTGCAACACCGTTCACCGCTCAGATTCCATATCATTTACCGCCCGCCTCGTAGCAGTAGCTCTTCGTTTATAGAAGATCTCAAAGACTTCATCAGCGACCAATACTCTCAAAGTGACAATCAGACCATCGTGGGTGACTTCAATCTCCACTGGGGCGCACCACAAGACTCCTCTGCGAACTCACTGGCCACCTTCCTCTCGGCAAATGATCTTATCCAACACTGCACTGAACCAACCCACTCTAAGGGCGCAATCCTGGACCTTGTTATTTCTAAAGCAGGCATGCTTTCTACTACTACCCCTATTCATGTAGATTGGTCTGACCACCACCTCATCCCATTCTCTCTTCAACTTTCACACTCTATAACTCTTGGCCAACCCAAGAGGGCCATCTCCTGGTTCCGTGATGCCAAAAACATTGATGTCGGTCCCCTCTGTGAATCAGCTTTGCTTTCACTTCCAAGGCTAGACCCGAACATAGCTGTTGACGATCTCACCTCCCAATGCCTCACAGTTCTTGAAGCTGAAATTAATAACGTCGCTCCACTCAAAAGCAAAAGGATAAGGCCCTCTCCCTCAGCACCTTGGTTCAACAAATCCCTTTATGAGGAAAGGAAGCAGCTAAGATTCCTGGAGAAGCAATGGAGGCAATTGCCTTCCACTGACAATTTAGCCTTGCTTCGCACAGCAAGATCCAAATACCACAAGCACATCTTCCTTGAGAAAGCGACGCACTTCAAAACCCTCCTTGATTCCGCCAAAAATAGACCCAAAAAACTATTCGATCTCATCAAGACTCCGAGCTGCTCTCCCCCAACCTCCAAGGTGGAGGATTCTACAAAGAGAGCAGCGGATTTCGCTACTTTCTTCGATGGAAAGGTGAAATCACTTGTGGATCAGGTTGCTCATCCTACACCTCCAGAGGAGCGCAAATCCTTAGCCATTTGGCAGAGCTTTGACCCCATATCTGAAGATGCCCTTCTCAAATGCATACGCGAAACAAAGCCCTCCAACCATTCTCTTGACCCTATCCCCAGTGCCATTGCCATTGACTTCTATACCCATTCCCTTTCCTATTGGACCACTCTGATCAACCTCTCCCTCTGGCAAGGCTCCCTTCCTGTCCCCTTCAAAACTGGGCAGGTCACCCCTCTGCTGAAAAAGCCCACTGCTGATGCGAATGACCTCAACAACTTCCGCCCCATCACTAACCTTCCCTTTCTTGCAAAGATAACGGAAAGATGTGTAGCCAAACAACTCTCTCGTCATATCAAGAACAATGATCTTCTTGACAATTGTCAGTCCGGCTTCATCCAAAACTGCAGCACTGAAACAGCCCTACTGCAAGTGGTTGATGATGCGCTGAGGATACTCGACTCAGGGGGGTCCTGTCTGCTAATTCTCCTTGACCTCTCCGCAGCCTTCGACACTGTTAATCACAACACCCTCCTCAATATTCTTCAACAGAGAATGGGCATGGAGGGCACTGTGCTTAAATGGTTTGCATCCTTCCTCTCTGACAGATCTCAAATGAACAAAATAGCGAACAGTCTTTCTTCTCCCGTGGCGGTGGGTCAAGGTGTTCCCCAAGGCTCTATACTTGCACCCACACTGTTCAATCTCTACTTAGAACCACTGGGAAACCTCCTAAGCAAATCCGGGATTCACTATCATCTCTATGCAGATGACACTCAACTCTACCTCAAGGTTGCCTCCACTCATGATCTCTCCATCCTAAGATCTACTCTTGACTCCATTCAAAACTGGATGCCATCTCATCAATTAATTCTGAATCCCTCCAAAACTGAATTCCTCCTCTTCTCCTCCTCACTCTCTCCTCCCCCGGTTCAATCATGGATGGATCAGATGAATCTACTAAACAACAAACCAATCATTGTCGACAGCGCAAAATCTCTTGGTGTCATTCTAGACAAAAAACTCAATCTAACTCCCCACATCAATTCTATTGCAAAATCCGCTCGCTACCAACTGCGCCTTCTTTGGGGAATCCGTCGCTTCTTCCCGGAGCAGGACCTTATTACCCTGGTGCAATCGCTGGTCCTCTCCAGACTAGACTACTGCAATTCTCTTCTTACTGGCCTCCCCAAATCTCACCTGTCCCCACTTAAGTCTGTCTTCCATTCAGCAGCTCGTTTCATCTATGGGGCCAAAAGAAGCGATCACATCACACCGTTGTTATCCACCCTCCGCTGGCTTCCCTTCGAGGCTAGAGCTATCTACAAGACCGCTTGTATCACCCACAAAGCCTTGCACTCCTCCTCGCCCCGCTACCTGGCGAATAAACTGAAACTCTCTGGAGGCTCTAGACCTTCACGCAATGCCGAGAATCTACTGCTTGAACCTCCCACTTTCAAGAAGGAAAGAACAATGGCCCAATCCTTTTCAGGCAACGCAGTGAGAATCTGGAACTCGTTTCCGCCTGAGCTCCGGACCACCGCCTCCTCCCAGGCCTTCAAAAGGGACCTCAAAGTTCTCCTCCTCCAGAGACACCTCCAAAAGTAATTCACGTCCTCTTGCTATTCGGAGGAAGACTTCCCACTACTGATATTTTCTACTTTCCATGACCATGGGAGTGCCTTCCCAGTGTTTTCCTGTGGTGGGAGTGTCTGCCTTTTTGCAGTATTCTCCATGTACTTGTGTTCGGTGCCCTTTTGTAACATGCACACAACACATTGCCCTTGTAACACACAGTTGCTACCGCTCACATGTTTTTACCTTTGATACTTGCACAAGTGCCACCTTGCCTACGTAACGCCTGTTCTTGTGCCTAGCACTTATTGCAGTATTATACCTCAAATTATACTCTGTTTTCTCTTATAACTGCACACTTGTCACTTTTCCTCTTGTGCACTTTTGACTACCTCATGTATTTTTAGTTGTTCACAATTTTTACTACCTCAAGTATTTTGTTTGCTCACAATTGTCACTATTACCTTTACTACCTCATGTATTTTTGGTTGCTCACAATTTTTACTACCTCAAGTATTTTGTTTGCTCACAATTGTCATTATTACCTTTACTACCTCATGTATTTTTGGTTGCTCACAATTTTTACTACCTCATGTTTTTTGTTTGCTCACAATTGTCACTATTACCTTATGTAAGTAACGTATGTTTTAGTAATCTGCTCTTCTGTAATGTTTCTCAATATGTTTCATTTCTGTTCCTAATGTGAAGCGCTCTGACGCCTTCGGGTAAAGTCCGCGCTATATAAAAATGCATAAATAAATAAATAAAATAAAAAATATTATATTTGGTGTAAAGGGGTCTTAGGTAACCCTGGGCTTAATACTACGATACGCTAACCGAGCATGCAAAGTTTGTACTAATTCGCACGCAAAATTTGTACTAATTGTAACTTCGCAAATTGCACGTAGTACAGTACCAAAACTGTGCTTAATCATGTAGCGTAGTAGGTAAATCAACAACATCTTCAGATGCTTTGAAAAATCAATTTTACATGCTTAAAAGCATATAACGAATTCACAAAAGAGAAGTTTTACAATGAAAACATTAGGAAATTAGAGAGCTGATGATTTTGGGGTCCCCCCTAACCTAGGGGGATGACCAAGTAGATGCCTTGAACACAAAGACCATAAACAAAAGCACATTTTGTTGAACTTCAGTGGTGGTCCCATCCTCTTAGGACCACCCAAGCACAGTTATTGGCAAAAGAACAATCCCAACCAAAGGCCCTGCAAAGCTTTATGGGACGAGATTAGCAGTGGAAAGTGAATATTATAGTATCCAATATCAAAATAATTCTACAAAGAGCTGCAGTTCACCTAGTCGTTACTAGATGTGCCTCAAAAGTCAAATGCAAAGCATTGAAACCCTTTCATCATGCATTTGCATTTGACTGGTGAGGGACATCTATTAACCACCAGTTGAACTGCAGCTCTTTGTAGAATTATTTTGCTATTGGATACTATATAATATTCACTGCCCACTGTTAATCTCATCCCATAATGATTTGCAGGGCCTTTGGTTGGGAATGTTTTTTTGCCAATAACTGTGTTTGGGTGGCCCTAAGAGGATGGGACTACCACCAAATCGTTCAATAAGATGTGCTTTTTTTGTTTTCAAGGCATCTGTTTGGTATCCCCCTAGGTTAGGGAGGATACCAAAATTATCACCTTTCTCACTGCTTGCTAATTTTTCAGTTTCACTTTTGTGAAAGTACTATATGCACTTTAGCATATAAAGATAGAGATACTTATCTTATCATAACTGGCACTGAGCAGGATGTCATTTGCAATTATTTTGCAATTTTTTGACAGTGCCTACAAGTACACAATGTCTTCAGTTATGCTACACAGAGCTATGTGTACTACTTGAAGTTCAAAGTATACTATGTGAAGCTACGTGTAGTGTTGCCACGCAAACTACGCCCATACGCTGGTTAATTTTTGACAGCAAATTTATCCTTAAATGAATACATTTTTCCCTGTGTAGTGCGTGGCTACCCCCACAGGAATGCAAAAAACATACTTGGTACTTATTGGCACTTCAAGAAGTGATATCACATCCACCAAAAACACTCCCAGTCACTCTCTAGGATGCAAATCTGCCCTCAGAAGAACGAGCATTGGCTCAATTTAAAGACAGTCTGTGGTGGGAGGGTGTGGCTTTGGGCAGTACTTGAAGCTTTCAAAAGAGGTTTGCAGCCTGCTAGTTACTCTCTCCAGAGTAGAATCAATGCAGTATGCTGCTAATCCACCCCCACTCTGTTTCGCTCTTTCACTGTTTTTCCCATAAGCGATGTGTGTGTACGTGTGTTTGTGTTTTGGCGCGCGTGAGTGCGTGCGTTGTATGTGTGTGTGAGTAGGTGTGTGCATGTGTTTTGGCGTGCGTCCGTGTGTCGCTCTAGTTTCTTCAATGCCCGTATTCAGAAATTAGAAACCGAAAGTTATTCCAGGTTGAGAAAAATTGCAGTACACTCTTTCACAGAGCGGGCAGTTTGATATTAAAGCAACACGAAGAAGGGAGGACCTTTACATAGTACTGGCAAAGGAGCATTTACACCACATATCGAAGAATATCACTTTTGTTAGGGTCTCCCTGTGGTGAGAGCGCCAAACAGGCCCGGGCCATGGCAGGTCTGGCCCCGTGAACCAGTAGCTGGGACCTCTCACATGTTGGTGGAAGATGGGTCACTAAAAGGTCCTGGCCTTAAATCTGTTAACAGTGTTTTTCGAAAGTAAATGCTGTCAACATGAGGGGGCTATCCTTCGCAGACCTAGCTGATAGCACTGGAAGCATGAAATGAGTGCAGCATAACAGCAACTCAACCAGAATCCAAACCTGCAGGAAAGCACGTGCACAATAACATTGGAAGCAAACCATTCAACACTTTCCAACAGAGAAAGCAGGCATAGGTGTGCGCCGTAGACACGTGGCAGTGCTCCTTACTCCGAGGAAGGCGACAGGCGAGGTCTCTTAGCGTCGTGAAGACCAAGGCACATTGCTTGGGACACGTGTCTTTTACGAACATCCCGGAATAAGTTTCGCGGAACCTGTGACGGATTCCCGACACGTCAAGAGCGCCTCGGTCGGAGCACATACCTTGGGGTGTTCCAGGCAGACGGTCTCGATGTTGAGCACCTTTAGGTATTCCTCCAGCTCCGCTCGCAGGCTCAGCCCTGTGCTGGACATGGTGGCCCTGTGCAGCTGTCAAACAAACCTGCAACAACAAAGATGTGCGGGCAGGCTGAAATTGAACATGCACGCAATCTGCGCGCGTCTTGGCAGGAATAACGCGAGTGTTGTGTACGCGCATCACTGCAAGTGCTACTTTCCCGGCGATCAGTTTGCTAGAACGCGCATGCTCGCGCACTCTTGTGCGCGTTCTAGCAAGCTGATCGCCAGGAAAGTAGCACTTCTAAAAGCCCTACTAAATGTCTCTGCCAAGATCAGCTAAGCGCTGTACTTCACCAATGCGGTGAAGATGGTATTAAAGAAAATGGTGAAGTTCACTGTCAGAGTTGAGACCCATTTTTACCAATCTCAGATTGAAAATTCATTTGGCTTCCAGTTGGCAGAGGTGGAGTTACCTATCGTCACCCCTCCTGTCCGGTAATTGCAGGTCAATCCAATAGAATCTCAAATTAATCCTGTTGGCACCACTAATACACACAAGTTGAAACCAATGAATATGAAGATTTCTGAGTGGCCATTGCCCTGAGATGCCCCAGTATGTGAACCCTCAATTGGCGTGTAATACTACCCATATCTATCTCCTTACAGACACAGATGTATACAGTATAGAAAGATCAGCAATTAATTTAATGATGGATGTCGCTGTTTTTTTCAGTGTTGTATCGGAATTCGTTGATTTCACTCTGGCCCATTTGGCAAACGTTGCAATCCCCACAAGTAAAGAAACCCATCGGTCTCCTAAGCCAGATAGTATATTCCCTCACTAATAGTAGGGTATAGCTAGGGCAAAGCAGTTCCATGACAGTTCTGCTTCTTTTGTATGTAATAGAGGGTTTGTTTGAAATTGAGACCAGTTCACTGACTCCTGGGACCCCTTTCAATAACAGCCATTGCTTATTCAGAAGCTCAAAAACCTAATAATTCAACTGGGAGTGTGTGGTAACAAATGACAAACGCTCCTGAGATTTAGCCCTACGTTTGATTTTAGG
Source organism: Lissotriton vulgaris (assembly GCF_964263255.1). Lineage (NCBI taxonomy): Eukaryota > Metazoa > Chordata > Amphibia > Caudata > Salamandridae > Lissotriton > Lissotriton vulgaris. The sequence continues at coordinate 150,378,111 of NC_141686.1, forward strand.
GTATGACTGCGATGTGTATTTCTAGCCTTCACAGCAGCCCCCTGTAAGTTCAAGTCTTTGCAGCCCCTCATTTTCAATCTACTTATTGTCTGATTAATGTGTTCCTTAAATTGCACATTCTCACAGCAGTTCCTCTGTATCCTGATCATCTCCCCAAATAGAAAAGCACGTTTCGTGCAAGGGGATGTGCACTCTCGAAATGTAAAATGCTATTCATAGCTGTTTCTTTATGATAAAGAGTGGTTTGCAGTTCACCATTCAGCACTTACAGCTCAATATCCAAAAATTGTATCCGCATGCCTGACATGTTTAGCGTGAAAATGACATTGAAGGAATTGACCTTGAGAAAATTGAAATAGGAATCCATCTGATTTTCAGGACCAGTCCAGCTGATAATCATATCTATATACGGCCCCCTATAGTAGACATCCTCTGCCTACTCTGCTGCTGTGCAGTCCCACGCATGGGGATGCTCCTACCAACACATAAACAAATTAGCATATGATGGGAAGAATTTAGAATCCATGGCTGTGCCCTGGAGCTGCTGGTACCAATCACTGTCATATAGAACGTATTCTTTATCAAGGGTGAGCCCAACCATTTCATACTATTATGATCTAAATAGTTGGCTCCCCAAAGTAGACAGGAAACATTCAACAGCCATGCATCCAAATTCCTACTTTATACAAGTACATAATGACTCGACAGCCAAGGTCACATGCCACATAGTCACCCCATACCAAGTCCTCAGATTTATTAAGAACATCCGTAGCATCCCTGATAAATGAGGGATGCTACTGGAAAGGGGAGACCACTCGGTCACCCCGAACGTATGGCTGGGTGCCCCGATCCCCCGGGAAACCGTTGCGGGCGGGGGGTGTGTCCCAGCCGGTATGCCCATAGCGGCGTGGTTGGAGCACGCCCCCGCCGCCTAAAAGGGTTGTCCTAAACACCCGCCCGGAAGTCAGTGCACCTATGGGCGGGATGGGGTCGCTGCCCCGCCTTCCCGCTGCTGGATAAAAGGCGTGGGAATCCAGGGAAGCGTCCTCTTGTTCCTGCACTCTGAAGGCTGCACCACTCGTCGCTCGTGAGCCCTCAAGGGAACAAGCTGCAGTTTTTTGAACGTGTAATCGTTGTTTTTTCTGTTTCAGTCGTCAAGGCGTAGCTGGAGTCCGAGTCGCTACTGGACAACAGGCAGAGATAAAGCAGAACGCAGATATGCCCGGCAAGAAGAGTGGAAAGAGCTCCGAGATGGAACAAATGCTACGCACATTGGTGAACCGAGTGTCGGCGATGGACAGAAAATTCGGTAAAGTAGATCAGCTGGGTCGCGGCTTGGCGGACCTCCAGAAACAAGTGGAGGCCCAAGCGGGGCCCTCAGGGCGATCTAAGAGGATTGTGGGGCCTGCTTTGCCAAACATTACCCCGGGGGGGGGGATAAGGGTAAAAAGAGGAAGGGGAAAGCGGGTCCTAGCGAGGCCCCAGTCCCGATGGAGGTCCCACTGGTCCCAGTAGCACCAGCGTCCAGCCGGGTACCCACACCGATGGGGGATTGCCAATCCCTGTGGTTATCACACCGCTGGATAACGACCAAATGCCTCCTGAACTAGCGCTTCAGTTAACGGCTGTGTTACCCTGGTTGAAGAAGGGAGCGGGGGGATCCGCGGCTGTGGAAGACCCGGCCGAAGAAGCTAGACAGATTATCGAGCAGTTAAGGCAGACAAGGGGTGCTGGGACAGCGAACGTGCCTTCTATTTCCCCACAGGTGGCGAATCTGGTCGCGGTCGAAGACCGGAATAAGTTGACGGACATGGCTGGATGTTCGGCGGAAGCCGGTAAGAGATCACTCCCAATGATGGGGGAGGGCGCGGTACCCTCAAGGCGGGAAAGCTTGGCGCAACATATTCCTATGGCTACTAAGGAAATGGTGTGGGTTAATAAATACATAAACATGTTTTCATTGTTGACTGATCATCGAGAGTTAGAATATGCTAAGACTCAGAAGGATTTATGGCACCCCAGTGTATGGCGGGCAAAAATGGCGGAATTCAGGGTCGAAGAGTCTATGATGAACTGGATCAGGGCCTTTTCTATTTTTGTAGCAATTATTGCTGAACGAACACCAGAACTGTTGAGTGACCTGGCTTGCTATCAGAGCAGGATCACAGGCTTCCATGAGAAGTATGGAGGAGAAGAATGGAAAGGGTATGATATGGCTTTTGGAAAAGCAAAAGAGTTTAATGAAACACTGACGTGGGATTGTTTGGATACTGTATCGTGGCATGCGCAGTTTTTGACGGGATCAGCGGGTGGATCAGGGTCAAGCACGAACGGCTCCAGGGCCTTTCAACAGAAACATCCTCAGCCCTTTCGACCAACCTACGGGGGGAGTCTCATCCTAGATCGGGTGGGAACGGGAATGAGCGAGGAGGGTGTTGGGGTTTCAATAAGGGAACGTGTAGCAGGCTGCAAGGAACGTGTAGGTTCAGGCATGCGTGCTCTAGTTGTGGTAACACCTCCCACCCCGAAACTAACTGCCGATCCAGAGCCAATGGTAACGGAGGAAAAGGAGGTACCAAGCAGGATTGATACGGTGCCGCAGAAGTCCAAACAGTCGCCCGTAGATATTCTGGCTTTGACCCCGTGGCTGAACAAATACCCTGATCATGTGTCCGCTGTGATCCTGCGAGATGGCTTCTCGTATGGCTTCAGGATCCCGGCAGGTGATTTTCGGGGGGCCCCCTCATGTAAGAACCAACTGTCAATTCAGCACAACCCGGTGATTGCCGCCACAAAGATCGCCAAAGAGGTTGGCTTGGGGCGGGTTGCAGGACCGTTTAGTGACCACCAACGGCCAATTTTGTGTGTTCCCCACTAGGGGTAGTGCCTAAAAAAGGCCCTGGGGAATACAGGCTCATCCACAATTTGTCAGCACCAAGGGGGGCTTCCGTCAATGAGGCGATCGATCCAGACATTTGCAGTGTGAGGTATGCATCGTTCGATGACACAGTTGTAATGTTGAATCGCTTAGGCCCTGGTGCATTGTTAGCAAAATCGGATATTGAATCTGCATTTAGGTTGCTTCCGGTGCATCCCCAGGATCAACACTTGCTGGGTTTTACATTTCAGGGGAAATACTACATGGATATGTGCATGCCGATGGGTTGTTCAATTTCGTGTGCCTATTTTGAAATGTTTAGCTAATTTCTGGAGTGGGTGTTCTCGAAGGCCACAGGGCACCAACATGTGATGCATTATCTTGATGATTTTCTGTTTCTCGGCCCAGCGGGCTCTCGGGACTGTGCACGGGCATTGCAGGATTTCTGCGTGCTCATGCAGGGTTTCGGGGTACCGTTGGCGCCAGGTAAGACGGTGGGGCCGACTACCTCCCTGGAGTTTCTGGGTATCAAACTAGACTCCGGGGAGGGTTGCTTCCGCTTGCCGGCAGAAAAAATCGCCAAATTCAGGGCCTCCTTGTTGCAGTGTCTTCGGAACGAGAAAGTGACACTGCACCAATTAAAGCGAACAGTAGGTCAGCTTAACTTTGCATTAAGGGTTATGCCGATAGCCCGCCCTTTCTCGCGATCCATTGCCCAGGCCATGGTTGGCCTCAAGGAAGGGCATCATCGCACGAGACTGTCGTCAGAGGTTCGCCAGGACATGCTCATTTGGCTGGCATTCCTGGCGGATTTCAACGGCCGAGTAGTCTGGAGCAAAGCCCCGGCCTCGTTGGAAGAACTAGGCTTATGGACCGACTCGTGGGGTTCGGCGCGATCCTTGGAAACCGTTGGTCGGCCCAAAGATGGCCAGCATGGTGGGAAACAAGCGGTTTGACGAGTAACATTGGCTTTCTAGAACTATTCCCCATCTGGGTGGCTCTGTCGGCATGGCCTGAGGAGTTCAGAGACCGCTCTGTGGTATTTTGGTCTGATAACATGACTGTGGTTGAGTGCATTAATCAGCAGGCAGCACGCTGCAAATGGATATTGCGATTGTTGAAAGAAATTGTGTTGAAATGCTTGAGATTAAATGTACAATTCAGGGCAAAACATGTGCCGGGTGTACTGAATAATGCAGCTGATGCGCTCTCTCGTTTCAAAATGCAGGCTTTCAGGGATTGTTTACCCTCAGCGGAGCTAGTGGCAGTGCCATTTCCTGAAGCATTGTGGCAAATCGGCGCCCCGGACTACAAAACCTTGTGGCAGCCAGTTTAGGGCCCAAGACAAGGAAAGCTTATGAAGGGGCGTTCCGCTCGTACTGCCCCTTTTTGGGCCCGGCATGGGAGCATAGAAGGGGTCAGGAGGGGTCCTTTACCCAATTTTTAGTGGCATGAGGAGGGCCGGTCGGCGGCAACCGCCAGTCGGTATAAGGCCGCCATATCATTTATGGCTCAGCTCCATGGTATCAGGAACCCGACTGACTCCTTCATAGTCAGGAAGGCGCTGCGTGGCTGGCAGCGCTTAGAGGGGTGCAAAAAGGATACCAGGCACCCAATAGGATTTGTCAGATTGACCTCCTTGTTGGCTAAACTGGAGGAGACATGCTCCTCACCTAGCGAGGGTGTACTATTCCGGGCAGCGTTCGCGTTGGCTTTCTATGGGGCCCTGCGTGTGAGCGAACTAGTGGCTGCCAACAAAAAAGATACGGAGGGGGGTCTGCGCAGGGATCACATGCAAGTGAGGGGGGATTCTCTGCTGATCACGATAGCAAGGTCAAAGACGGATCAGGAAGCCCAGGGGAATAGCATTGTGTTGCAGCGCGCTCCAGGTAGTCCCTGTTGTCCAGTGAGGCATGTTGAGGCCTACCTAAAACAGAGGTTGACAATGTGGGGGGGGGAGGGGCCTTGCTGACGCATGCTGACGGCACCCCGTTAACAAAGTTTCCATTCCAGAGGGTGCTGGCGATCACGATCCCAGCTGCCGGCTTGAACCCAAGTGATTTTGGAACTCATTTGTTCAGGATAGGGGCCGATACAGAAGCGACGGCCGGGGGTCTGCAGGCAAACAATGTTAATCAATTGGGGCGCTGGTCTTCAAATTGTTTCAAACGTTACGTGCGGCTTCACATGTTGGAATTTACTGAAGAAGTGCACTCACGCTTGTTGTCTTTTGTTTGGATTACAGTTTCACGAGCCTGTGACGCAGGGCGGAAATTGGGACCGGCCCAGTGTCAGCTAACCACCACTTCAGGAACAAGGAATGGAAGACGAGTGGTCTGGGTCGTGGGCCACTCATACGTGAGGCGTGCCGGGGACATATTCAAGGCAGGTGATGCGATCACACATCTAAGGAATATGGTTTCAGGTTGTCCTTCCATGGGAAGGGCGGCCTGTGTATTGACCGACTGCAAAGTTTTGTGGAAGAATTATTAGGGCGGCACAGGTCACCGCCATCTGTAGTCATAGTGCACATTGGGGGCAATGACTTGGTAAGGTTGGGCAGACGAGCTTTAATTGAGCACATACTTTCTGCAGTTAGTTGGTTAGCAAAGACGCTCCCGGGATGTACAATAGCTTGGTCTCACATGATTCCGAGGAGGGTATGGCGGGGTGGTTTGTCCACAACAGCGTGGAACCATTCCGTAAAGAGGGTCAACAATAAAATGGAGAAATTTTTTCTCTCTGCTCATCTTCAAAGCATATCTCATGGGTGCATCTGGGGCGATCACTGTTATTCTGATGATGGGGTACACCTGTCCAGGGTGGGGAATGACCTATTGATAGGAGACATGATAGCTTGGCTAGTGGCGTTGAAGAGACATGACCTATAGGAGGTGTGGGGGGGCCAGATAGTCGGTCAACTATCTGGCCTGTGGTGGTAAGGTCATGATCGGTGAGCAGTGATTTCAAGGTCCCTAGGGGGGGCGCCACCCATTATGGATGGGAGCGCCCGGGAGAGGCGGCCATTGGCCCCTCCCACGGGGGGAGGCACCCATTACGGATGGGTCGCCCAGGGGGAGACGGCCATAGGCCCCTCCCAGGGGGAGACGGCTACATGCCCCTCCCCAGAATTTCCCGGGGGCCGGATATCCGCTCCGGCGGAAGAGAGTGGGGTGAAAGGGGGGGAGTCCACGCTGTCCTTCTTATGGATACTCCGCACGGAAACTCGGACGACCTTAAGATGGCGTCGAGTGAAAGGGGGCCCCCACGACAAGGGAAGTTACAGTTGGCTACGAGGGTAAAGTCCTCTGCGCATGCGCCACTTACGCGTGAGGGCGGGAATTTGGTTATAGGGACCTGACACCGGTTAAGACCTTGCCGTTGGCCTCTAACGTTAGGATGTACAAATTCGTATGCAATGCATTATGTCATGATGTTAGACTCGGTTAGGAAATCTTTGTATTAGAGATTTGTTAAGGTTAGCCTGAATACCAGTCTTCATCAAATGTAATGGAAGTTGAATTTGTACATGATACATGAAACGTTTTTATTTTAAAGTTTTACATTTTGTTTCATATTTTAATAAATACGGCCGGGGGGGTCGTGAGGCCCCCCTGCCTTCCAAAAGTTCAAACTGTGTCTGTCTCCTCCCATTGGGATTGGTGGTGGAAGGGGTGGCGGGCATCCCGGCCCATATAGTGGTTTAAAAAAAAGAGCCAAGAAACTTGGACTGAAGTTCCATTAGGGAATATGATCCTGATATAATAGGGCCCCCAGGAAGGGAACAGCCTTTCTTATGGACTTGAGGAGAAGGTACAGGCATGAAATCCTAGGCCATCAACATTCAGGAACTGGAACTCAGAGTCTGACAGTAAGTTAAATGCCTTTCAATGCATCAATCTTAAGAGCGGTATGGCAGTGATGTATGGATTGGAAACTAGCTTCTTATAGCAGATTCTAGCATCAAGCTGTCTATGTACCTCCTCTTCATAGTCACATCTATTCATCAACAGAACATTACCTCCCTTGTCAGCCCGCGAATGACCAATGATGTATTTTCACCTAATTGCATCAGGGCTGATCTTTCCTCTTTAGTGACAATATCTTTGTAGTGAGTGGTATGCGTACTAGTCAATTTGTATCAGATGATGAAAGTCTTCTGTAACCTGTTTGTGAAACACATGAACCCTGTTTAGATGAATGGAATTGTGTACTGTGAAGTTTTGATCTACCATGTGAAGGTCTTTATAAGTGTAAAAGGTATTTTTACAAGTCATGTACCCAATAAAAAGAGTTTTAAAAAAAAAGACTGTTTAGATGAAAGCATAGTGGGGTGAGCTTACTACGTCGGTGTAGGCCACTATCACAAGTGTACTCCTGTTCAATGTCAAGATTCCCCATCACGTCATCCACACATAAATCATTGTCATTGTTCAGAGAATGGAGCACAGAAATATCCTTAATCTGTGACACTGATAAACACCGGTCCAGGGTCAGACAATGGGTTTTTGAAATCATGTATAGTAAAAAGGCATTTAAGATGCTGCTCAGCTGCATCAGTATTTCATTGTATAGAAGCTTCTGTAAAACAATAAATAAAGTATTTAAAAAAATGAAATTTATTACCTAAAAATAACACTTTTTAAGCAAACCTAGCAAATGTAAAAACGTTTTCGATTGATGCAAAACAAACCCTGCAACTTCACACAGCCCTGCCATAGATCTCTGCTAACGTCATCACAAACCCCCTGGCTGTCTCATTTCTCTTTCCCACTCACCAGCTCAGAGATGCTCTCCCTGAGAACCTCTGCCTGGCATTGATTTATGGAGCTTTCACGCTGGATGACACATCCAAGGAGTTGCAAAAGGCAAGCATGGAAGCTTTTAGCCGGCGGGAAAAATAAGCAAGGAGCCAACTTCCATTTTAATGCAATTTAAAACTGGTTGAAGCAAAGCAAGCAGGAAGGGACGACGGTCAGAGATAAACTACAACAAACAATGACAAACCCAATAGGTCTCGCCTATAGGACCTACGGACTATGTCAATGCTTTTTGGCAATGCTGAACACCATTGATAAAAGAACAAGACAATAGTTTTTGCTGATGGTATTTAGCATCAGGAGAAAAAGGCACACTGACTCAACCACTGTTGGCACTTGTGTCACCAGAATGACGTAGGCACTACTTTCCTTATTGACCAATCTTATATTGACCACACCGCTTAGAACGGCCAATGAAAAAATTACATTTTAACTATCTGAAAGTGCATTTGTGAAGGGCTGGTAGCAAATTGCTTCCTGGCCTTACGAAAAATATGAATAATATATTTTTTTAAAAGATCAGGCGAGTGGGAGAGGGTCATTTGGGAGCTAGTATGAAAAATGGGTAGAGCGAAACAATGGGGATCAGGGCAGATACATTTAAATTATAAATTAAGCCAGGGTTAGAAGTGGACATGCAGTACAAGAGGGAAATAGTGATACGGAGAGGTGGCGAGAAAAGCACATGGTAGAGCAACATATGGCACGGGAGGGAATGGATGGGTGTGGTAGTGAGAGAAAAGCAACACCAAGTTGAGTCGGAGATTGAAATTCGGCGAGGGGAAACGGTAGGTGGGAGAGAGCTGAAGAAATGTGCATTCTCAAATAAAAAAAAGTACTTTCTTAGAAGTGAGCAGTGGGAGAATACAAGTCAGCCAAGAAAAAGAATGGTAAAGAGGTTAAGTTTCAGAGGAGGGATAAACATAATATGGACAAGGAGAGCCTTTGAATAAGAAGCAAAGAAATGAGAGTGACAATGAAGCCAACCAATGGCAAGCAATGTGCTAGTTAAAATCTCACATTAGGTTTTTGGTAAACTCACACTAAGGGGCCGATTATGATTGCGGTTTTTCCACATCCTCGGGGCCGGCGGAAGCCACCGCCGGCCCAGAGGATGCGGAAAAACCGCAGCGGACTGACCAAGGACCCACCGCCACATTAGGATGGCTGGTGGGTCCTGGTTTCAGTCCGCAGCTTTTCCGCCGCGGTCGGCTTACAACCGCGGCGGAAAAGCTCTGATATGGTGTCGGTGTTTCTCAGACACCGTCCGCCATATCAGGATGGGCTTTTTCCGCCGCGGAAAAGCAAACAGATCTTCACTGCGGGGGCCCGTTGCAGGCCCCCTAGGTGAAGGGGGGGTGGGGGGTGCACATGGGGGGTACCTATGGTACCCCCCTGCATTTGCATGCAGAAAGCGGCAGGCACCGCGCGGTGCCTGCCTCTTTCTGCATGAAAATGCAATGCATGCATTTTTAACATTGCCGCGGGTGCAGCTTGAAGCTGCACCCGCTGCAATGTTAAAAATAGAGGATGTGACCGCCAGGGTGGCGGTCACATCCTAATTGCACAGGAGGGAACTCCGCATGCCATGCGGAGGTTCCCTCCTGCTCTGGGGTCGCGGACGGACGCAAGTCCGTCCGCGATCCTAATCGACCCCTAAGTCGTTACCATCCAGACAGCTTGTAATATATGGTAAGTGAGACCTTAAAAACTGTTGCTATTAGAAATTTTACCCCTGCTTGTGATCCAGTCATGTAGCGTAGTTCCTATTTTCCCAATAGGCCCTGCACATTGGAATAACATAAACAGTAGTATCGACGTAGAAGTGCGGATCTTTCAGGCCTCCACTGACTATGCTAAACTTAATTTGGTTTGTTACCAACTAGCTCAGAGGTCACTGGAAACTTTCTTGACAGAAATAGGAAGTGATCAGCTTCCCTGGCACAGACAAGAAGGGATTCAGTTTTCCAACAACCGTGCAACATGACAACTTTGCTCCTCAGACCAAGAGTCAATCTCTAGGGTCGTGTGAAACAATAGACAGTTATTTTACTCAGTCAGGTTGGTGCAGTTTACTTTCACAATATGTAGAGAATAGAGAGACGGGCGTTTGTCAATAAAGGGTTAACATTTATTGAACAGTCTTTCTTCTCGTACAAGAGAAATGAATTGCCACAATAGCAAGACTTGTTATTATAAAAAGTACGTACAGTAAGATAAGTATTGCGAAATAATACTGTAAAAGCATTGATATGGTTTCTTAGCCATACAATGGTTTAAAAGGAATAAAACATATATACATTCATATATACATTAGGCTAAAATACTCAACTGGTGCTTCTAACTATGCCTACCCCAGTGTTCCTGACCTAAGCCTAATACTTGGGAGGGGAGTAAGTAAGTAGCTTTAAGTTAAGTTGGTTTTGCCAAGGTTTGCTTCAAGAATTCTCTCTCAAGGGTTTAGTCAACACCATACCTCTGGAATAGAATGATGGAGGTCTGGTATCTCCCTCAGGGCTCGATATCCCAGTCACCCGCAAGGGTAGACCAGAAACGCCGGAGCTGGATTTCTCTGCAGGAGAAAGACAGCGTCTCTTCTTCAGCACGTCGAGGAGGAGGAGGGGCAGCGTCCGTGGGCAGCTTGCATTTGCTGGGCTCTTGCAGGGGACGGCTGTTCAGCTCCTAAGTTCACCACAGCGGAGCAGCACAGGGTGGTGGAAGGAGGCCAATTCAGGCGGATTTCATTGTGGATCCACCTACCTACCTTGATGTTCTGGATACGCTCATGATGCAATATACAACAGTGATTACGAGGCATGCAATTGCATGAACCGACAAATACCGCTGTAGGCACATTGTTAGCCTCCGGGAGATCGTTATCACTTTTCAAATAATAAGTTTTGTAGATAACACTTTTTATATAGAAATACCTGAGTAGGGTTGGGAAGTTGTGCCCCGTCCTGAAGAAGGAACACCAGTTCCGAAACATGTCGACGCACACCAGAGGTTTTGTCCCTAATTAAGACAACTGACCTCGCTTTTTTGCACACCTTTTTAATAGCACCAGCTAGGGGTTCTGAATAAAGTTTTTTCACACCACCCACTAGCCAGGTACTTTTTAATTTTTCACCACACCCTTCACTCACATATATCCCCTCACCTGCACTTGACACACACCACACATAGTCAACCTTGTCAATGCTCCCGCATAGTCGCAGGTCGCAGCGTGCCGCATCCCTTCAGCGGGGTGCAAAGACCCCGATGATGAAGCATGGCACCAAGGGGCCTGTTGGTGTGTGAGGGGTATTTTACACAACACTGAGTGTCCCCCACCCTGTGGTGTACACTGGAAGTAGGATTCTCCTTGTTTAAATTATCAGTGCCTGTGGAGTAGGAATCCTATCTCTTTACTCTACCTCCCCCCGTTGTTATTTCAGCCTAAGTTCACCACACCATCGTTCGCTAGTTAGCAGCGATAGCAGCTATGGTATCATCAGCATGACAGCTTCTTCAGCTTCAGCGAAGATAGCAGCGATGGCATTGAGGCAGCAAGCGTTTGCTTAAGGCAACGTTGGTAATATTTATACCTGAAAGGTGCCTTGTTTGACGTAAGTTTGCTGGACATAAGACGTCAATAAAGATGTCACTAGGAAGTGATTGTCTATCAGTGCTCATTAGAGTTCTATTACTAATCAAAACACAGCAAGCGGGGATTTCCAAGTTTGCTGAGTTTTTATCTTGTTGAAGAACTCAGAGTGTTAATCTAGGAATCTCAGATAGTAACTTCTGCTCTGTCATTGCACTAATTGGTTGCAAAGGAAGTGGCAGAGAAAGCTATTCTGGAATGTGTCTCTGTTTGTGTGAGGCCAGAGATGAGTTTCTGAATATTGTACTTGAACGGTTATGCCAATATAGGGAATAAATGGATTTATAGCCGAATAGGGGCATAAGGTCACAGTATCGATCAGGATCCTAGATTAGAACGCCACACCCACTCCACGAATTCATGTCCATCAAATTACTAAAACTAGAGCAATAAGATGCATGTGTAACATTGCCCACCCCAAAATACATATATGCATTTGAAATAGGCATATATTGTAATACGTGAAAATTTAGGTACTGTACGTTTTTGAAGCATAGAAATCATTCAAAAATTAGAGCATATGAAATCAATGAACGATTATGCAAAAAGAATTACACATGAAATATCTCTGAAACAGAAGGAGGGCGAGATAAATCATCACATATAAATGCATTGCAATAAATGTGCTAGAGGCTGGTGTAAAGTTATTATGTCTCTAGATGTATGTAGAAATAGAAGTTGAAGCTTCTGTTCTCTATGAATAGTTTTTACTTTAAGCAAAGAATTTTTAGTGCCAAAAAGGGTAAATATTAAAAAGTGTTCAATTCAAAAGAATTATTGCTTGAACGGGAAAATAGAGTTCCAACGCTTTTAGCAGTTTTTGTTGTTCAAAACTGAAGGCCAAATTCAGAGTTCATGGGAATGCTGTGTGTCGGAAAGCTACTCCAAAGTTATTATTTCTGTTCGGGTGAGAACATCATATCAGACAGGCTCTCAAAGAATTGGTCTACAAAATCAGGTGACAGTTCGACCAAATTCGATAGTGCTGTAACTTGGCAAGTGTGAGAATGATTGCTGTCATCATAGTCGGGATCAGCAATGCTCACAGATGGTCGTACCTGGGTGATGTTGCTTTTGTCACTCGCTCAACTGTTACCACCTAGTCGTAGCACAGGAGTCTCAACGAATGCCGTCATCAGGATTGGTAGCCGCTGGGGACAACAAAATGCGTGAGCCGTTATCGGACTGAGCAAAGTATCGACGTCCATTGGTACTGCTGATGGAAGTGAAAGACAGATGTCCAACACGCACTCATCTCCGCATAGCATACATCGAAGTACCGGTAAGATACAGGATTGCCATATAGGTCTGAATGAAAGGAACCAGGTCATGTTTAGATCTCTCAGCCTGGCCAATCCAAGGACTCTAGTTATTCTGTTCCGGTAGCGGATTGCTATGATTGTCTCTTCCATTCCCATAGGAGTCATGTCTGAGCTGTGGCTTGCCATAACGAAGCAGGAGGGTCAAAAATAAAATCCCTGCTACAAGTCCCAAAAATAGGGGTATGCCGCCAAAAACAGAGTGGACAAAATTTGGAACGATTCCCAGAATTGCTTGAAATGGTGTTAGTAGTCCCGTAAAAATCGTCTTAAATATGCCTGGGATGCCTGTGGCACTAGACATGTTAAGGAGTTGGCTAATCATTTCTACGAAATGCACGGGGCAATTTGTTGATAAAAGGTCATGAACCTCCGTAGCTGTCCTTGCAACTAGAAGATCATACGTCTCTTTTGATGACGTTATGGGCACTGTTGTCTGTAAAAGCACAGATTTCATTTTGCTTAAAGTATCAATTCGTATAGAAGAGAAATGCAGACGAGGCCAGATGGGAGTCTCTGTGTCTCCAGGCCCGCTCGGGAACAATGCTTGCATACAGCATTTGACCATGGATGAAACGCTTACGAGATAACTTTTCCCTGGAACAAGGCCACAACTTCTGTGATCCGTTCTTAGAATGTAACTCCCATTCGAAAGTTGCATAAAGAAGGGCTCTATCTGAGTTGCAGGTGTGACAAGCTGGTGGCATGAAAGGTTGTTAGAATTACTTTCACAGGCTCCGTGTAAATTAATACCCTGGCACAAAAGTATACCGCTTAGTGAATGTTTACAGTTTTCACCACTAAGAAATACACTTTTGTCGCTGTCACTGTAGCATGACTGTGTGTATGGTAATTTCCATTCTGATTTAACATATCCTTTACCCAATCGTTCATACTGGCCAGTAGGTATGTATTCAAGGCACTTTTTAAATCAGAAAGTTGTTATCGGAATTGTGATAATTCCGTGTATTATCCATTCAATGACAGGACTCTCTGGCATTGTCAATGGTAATCTCTCAAGTTTTTCGATGCTCAGGATTGTATAGTCTGCTCCTTTCTGTGCCAAACTGATTTGTTTATCAGTAAGGTTAAAAATTGAAAATAATGGCGTTGTGTTGATTAAACGCCAAGGCACATAGCCTGAACGAAGATTTTGCAGCGACCAGCCTAATTGTACAATAGAACGTAATTGAGATTGGCCATGCTGTAACATTAGCAAGTCTCTGTCTATTATGTCAAAGGCAGAAGATACAATATTGTCCAACGAATATATTCTGGAGGACAGAGTCATTAACCCATTGTCCACTACAGAAAGTGATTTTTCCAAATTAATACGATTAATTTCTCGTATTTTTTCAGCTGTTTCAATTTGTGTGACTTTCCAAGCCTCGTTGTACGCAGCATAGATGCTGGCCGCTATGAAACGTTTTTGACGCTGTTTGCGTGGTCCAAGAATGAAATCGCGCAAATCAGCACCATCTTTTAGTAAAGACAAGTGTTGCTTAATTTCAGCCAGTGTGGATGATCCTAGCCATTCGAGGCAGAGTTTCCCTACACTCTATGTTGTTACTATCCCTGGATGTTGTCCCTGGGAGTATCTAGGGTCTTGTCTGGTCATTTTTAACCCCTGTGTTTTGTTCAGGAATCTATCTTGACAGCTGTTTGTGTCAGTAGGCCAGATTAACCACTTTTTCCAATCAGGATGTGTTCTGTTGCAATGTAAATTCTGTTGTTGCATTTTCAGGTATTGGCTTCAGAATAGACGGTTTGTTAAGGTCTTTGATCTTAGCTAGGCCAAGACAAGATGTTTGGTGAATTGTGTCATTTAAAAACATCATTTGTTCTGGTATCATGCAGGTTCTGAATAGTGCTTCACGGCCTTGTACCTGCCAATCTTTTGTACCCCTAATGGTTTTCGTTTCAATGTTATTTTTCCAATAATCAAAACCAAATGTCATCATTTTGTCATAAAATGCTTCTGAATATATTAATTTAGTGTTTGCAGCATTGTTTTCATTCCTGTTTTATCTAACAGTTTGTAATAAAACGTTTCTGCATCACTGGTGTTAAACCCAGAGAAGTACTTGAATTTCTCAAAAAATGCTTTCGAACTGCTTTTAGGTGGTGTTGCACAATGTTCCCATTGATTATACTTAAAAACATTTCTAGGCTGTGCAGATTTATGCAAATAATGATCGCCATGTGTAAAACAGAATAACTGTTCATAACTAGACGAACCTTGTAAATAATCATGTTCTGTAAATCTAGCTGACATTACTAAATCAGACATCATGTCATTAATACTGTTAAAGTCCCAATCATCAGAGAATGTGCTAGGTTTTACAAAGTCACTTAAGGAAACCTTCAGTTGATGAGGATACTTCAGGATCTCGACCGGACCATAGATCTCATAGTCAGTTTTCTCCCATACTACCCCACCAGGTATTGGAATGGCTGTGACATTTACTGGCCTCCTTATAAGCTCGAGAGCTAAAAGCAGGACCCTGGTCAGAATGGAACGTGGTAATTGCGTATGTGCCGATAAAGACTCGCAAATCTTTTATAACCGTTCTAGCGTCAGCCGAGCGCTGGAGGCCACATTTTTTAAGTGTGTTTAGCCTTAACGATGTACAATGGGACGCGTTTCTCTTTTTTGATAGCGCGGATAGATTGCCTGATGCTTTCTATCATGGCTTCTGACACTACACTGGCCGGTTCTCCACTGAGATCTCTGTTGCAGTCTTCACAGTTTTTGCAAACTCATGAATGCCTTCACTCATTTCCGGCCACCAGTACTCTGATTCCAATTCTCTCAGAGAGTCCCTGATTTTTTGGTGTCTCATACCCAACCCCATATGTGTTTCCTGTAATAGGAAGCCCCTCCGGTCCCTGTTTGGAATGACCCTATCCCCCACTCCAGGGATTCGAGCAAAAGGAACGGAGTTTGCATCGATTATGTATGCATAATTGAGTGGATAGTTCACGGGTAGTGCTGCACCGGTCTCCAGACGCGAGCACTCTTCAGAGCGGCAGGACGGATAGAAGTAAGGTAGTATCCTTACGCGGCCACTATTACCGCGTTGACACACCTATCGACTGTCAGCTCATGGGGCACACCAAAACGTCCTCAGCAAGACCTATTTAGGTCATCAATTTTGAGTTTTTACGCTTCCCCTGGGCCAGCTCATGCCCTGAAGCATAAAACTAACAGTTGATTTTTACTGCTAGTTTTTAGGACGACAGGCTTACTATACTTAGCAACTGAGCTATTTCTTTGTAGGGGCCACTAGAAGGTCCTGATGAGTAAGCAGTAGGGGACTGCTTACGAAACATGTTGACCAGGTAGTAGCTAATCGCTCTACCCCAAAACCCCCTTTTTAACGTCCCCAGCTAGGGAAGTGAATAAATTGGTTTTTTTCCACTAGCCAGAGGATTTTTAGCTTTTGCTTATATCTCACATATTATTAGGTCCCTACACTTCACTGACACTTACCACCCTGCACTATCACATAGCCTTGTCACATCACTAGTGCTCCCGCGTAGTTCGTCAGGTCGTAGCACGCCCCGCCCCGTAGAGGGACGGGAAGACCCCAATGATGAAGCATGACACTATTGGATTTTTTTAGTGTGTGAGGGGTATTTTAACAAGCACATTGTGCTCTCATCTTTACCACCCTAAGAGAGAGTCAATCATCCTACTATTCACAGAACCACAATATAAAAATAAAAATAAATCTCTAGCGAACACACATTGATAGAATCCTTTTGTTTGTGCAGTGCTGCACAGTCGCCTTTTACGGTCGTTTTTACTGCCAGCATAGTTTCCCCGTCTATGTATTTTTCTGCACGCTTTTTTGTGGCTACGGAAGCTGGTTTAGTTGCTTCCGCTATGGCTGTATTAGCTAATGAATTCCCTGCAACGTGAACGCCATCACGTTGAAGACACTGTGCGTGTATCACGTGAGTCTTTTGTAGTTCTTTCTGTAAAAGAGCTACCTGTTTCCAAAGCAATTTATGCTTTATTGTGGCACCTGTGTCATCTTTGTAATCGTTTTCAATCCAACTCTGCAGTTTATTATTGTAAGAGTTGACGCATAAATGAGAATCACACACAATAAGTGTCGGGAATTCACGTTCTGCATTTTCAAGCGCCATCTTTAAACATCTGATTTCAGCTCTCTGAGCCGAACAGTTTCTAATTGATTCAGTTTTTGTTACTTTCGGTCTGAATCTACCGCACAGCCAACGACCTTTAACAATCGCACAGGCTGCATTGTAGGATTTGCTCTCTACGTTGAAATGCTGCTGTACAAATCCATCTGTATAGATTATACAGGCGTATTGTGGGAGAGGCAGAAGTTCGATTGGCAGAGGATATTCTTCTTCATATTCTAAATCATTCAGTTCTTCGAATTGCGGGGCGAAATAGTATTTCACTTCTTCCGCTCCTACAGAATCTACACACTGTATCCAGTGACACTGTAGGCAGGTTTACTGGGCTGAATAGCGCCTCGAAGGCGGATTCCGCTGTGAGGATATTAATCCTTTTGCCGTGTGCTAGTTCTCTTTCATTTGCTAATGCAATTTGCACTGCTTTCACAGTTCTTTCTGTGTGACTGAATGTTTTTTCTACTTGTGTGTACATGTGAGATTTAATTGAAATTGGTACCTTTTCTCCCTCATTAGAGGTTAGGTACGTGAATCCGCATCTTCCTGGGATGACTCGGATTAGAAGATCGCGTGTGTTGTCACGTGTGTCTAATTTTGTTTTTGCTCACATGTCCGTTTACAATGTTCTCAAAATTTCTGTGTGTTTTTGAGTCCACTTGATTTGTTTAAAATCAGGTTTAATTAGTTCGTAGAGAGGTTTAACCCTCTCTGCGTAATTTAGAATGTAAGTTCTTCCGAAATTCAGAAAACCTAGTATGGATTGTAAATTCTTCAGCGTTTTTGGAGCTTGGAGTACAGCGCACTTCTCTAAGAAGTTGTCCGCTAGGCTTTTTCCTTCACTTGATAATTTGTACCCAAAAATAATAGTCAGATGGGCAATTCGAGACTTTTTGAAGTTGGATTTGTAACCCTCTGCTGCAAACCCAAGTATAATGGTGTTCACTCTTTTCAAGTGAGTATCCAAGTCGTCTATGAGATAGATATCATCTACGTAAGATAATGCCTCATCATCATATATTTGTAGTAACTCTGTTAATCTAGCTGAGAATAGTCCAGGGCTGTTCTTGAACCTGTCAGGCGACGTCTTCCTCAGGGTCTGTCGTGAAGTAATAAGGGCCCACCTCTCGATACCTCCAATTCCGAATGTAATTACTACACAGAATCTTGGAGTGATCAAGCGAGGGGAAAAGGGAATTGGGAAGGGAACTGCGGGGAAGGAGATCTGAAAAGGAAAAGTTAGTAACAAAATATTCTGCAAAATCTAAATTGACTATGATCTTGTTCCTAGATTGATAATATACTAAAACACAAGCCTTTAAAACAACCTCTCTAAAATTCCGATAAGCTTCCTGCACAGTTGTATTAAAGAACCAAACTCTTTATTAATTATGTTGTTAATTTTCAATCACTTGCAAAGAGAAACGTTCAATACTTGTGAATTGCGACTTTCAATCACTTGTGAATAGCGACAGATTCTCCATCAAAGAATAAAAACCACCCTTCAGCAAATAAACTCCTTTACCGAAGTCTTGAAGGAATAACTAAAGGAATATCGCATAAACATCATCAGCAAAGAATATGGCCACTTCGCCTGAATTCTAAAGAAAGAAATGCGCCTAGACAATTTGCAATTGAAACAGAATTTACGCGCATTCAAAACAAGCTTTGCGTTCCCCAGAAATACTTTCAACAACCCTTGCCAGCAATGGATTGCAATTCACTACTTGAGGAATAAAACATGAAAGATACGAACTTTCTGTGTTGAAGAAATCATCAAAAATGAATTAACAGCTTTACTTATCACCTTTTAAAAGAAGAAAGCAATTTCAAGCATTTTTGCCATGAACTAGGAATTCCTATTCCCTACCTGTAGAGTACGACCTACTCTACCACTTTGATGAATTAAACATCCCCTTGAAATGCTGCAACTCGATTCTTCTGTACAGGAAAGCTGAAAATGGAGCAAGCTGGAAACTGCCACGCCCCCTGCAACGAACACCGAAAGCCTCCGATGAAATCCTAATCCAAAACGCTGGAGCTCTGGGAAACAGGAAAGGGAGCAGGAAGAAACCACAGCCACACCCTAGGAATCGTCCAGAATAGTGAGCGCAGGAGACAGGGCGCGGTCGCGTAAGTCAGCGTGCTTCCGGCGCTTACGCATGCGACTAGTCAACCAATCCTCACGCATTAGGCGTGAGCATGCCGAACCTCACGCATTAGGCGTGAGCATGCCAAACCTCACGCATTAGGCGGAACAGCAGCAGACAGCAGCTAAAGGGCTGGCGAACTGCGCAGATCTACTAACATGGATGCAAATGAGAGGCACAAGCAGGTTTAAAGCACATCAACCACCAACGCCCTCCCAAGGAAGACCGATGCACTTTGCCACATGGGAAACCCCGAATGCTGAGTGGGGCGGGCCCTAGACCACAAGCCACCCTAGCCTTGACAGTACTCCCCCCTCCCAAGAGTGGTCTAGGGCCCGGCTTCAGAGGGTGAAGGAGGTGGAAGCGGCGCAACAAGCGCGGGGCATGGACATTGTCAGCCGGCTCCCAGGAGTCATTTTCAGCACCGTACCCCTTCCAGGAAACAAGGTACCACAACTTGGAGCCTCGTCGCTTAGAATCCAAAATGTTCTGCTCTTCATATTCCCAACTACCATGAACCAAAATCGGTGCTGGACGGGGGGCCAGGTTCTGATTAGCAGGTTTAAGAAGGGAAGTATGAAACACCGGATGGATGCGTAGAGACCTGGGCAGCAAAAGTTTGAATGTCACAGGGTTCACCTGGCGTAGAACTGGGTAAGGACCAATGAACTTAGGGTGAAACATACTCTTGTGTTTAAAGTTCAAGTTTTTTGTCGACAACCAAACTTTGTCCCCAGGGGCATACCCTGGACCTGAACGATGTCTTTTATCATACTGCTCCTTATATTTCTTTTTGCTTTGTAACAAACGATCTTGAATACGACGATGAATAGTTTGCATAAGTTGTACTGAGTCCCTAACTGCCGGCACACCATCCCCATCATTGGGCAGAGTCAGTGGAATGGTGTTCAGTACATAACCATAAAGTGCCTCAAAGGGAGATGATCCGGTTGAGGAATGAGGCGAAGTATTGTACGCAAATTCAGCAATCCAAAGTAAATCTAACCACGATTTCTTAGAGTCTGTAACATAACATCTTAAGTATTGTTTCAAAGTTTGATTCAGTCTTTCAGTTTGCCCATCAGTTTGAGGGTGATAACTGGTGGACATATTGGAAGTGATCATTAGATTTTTACACCATTGTTGCCAGAACTTGGAGGAGAACTGAGAACCACGATCTGAGAGTAAAATCGAAGGCAGTCCATGTAAGCGAACCACATGTTGCAAGAATAATTGTGCTAATTGACTAGCAGAAGGTAATTGTTTACACGCAATGAAATGTGCATATTTGGTTAAACTGTCCACAACTACTAGAATCACAGTATGCTGATTGATTGATGGCAAGTCAGTAATGAAATCCAATGAGATGTGTTTCCAGGGTTCAGTTGGAGTTGGAAGAACCTGGAGCAAACCTTTTGGTTTAGTGTGATCGGATTTACATCTTGCGCAGACTTCGCAATCATTAGCCATCTTTGTTACGTCTTTTTGTAGCGTTGGCCACCAAAACATCTTTTGAATTTTCTCCACAGTTTTTCTAGGGCCTGGATGTCCAGCCATAGGATGCGAATGTAACCAGTTGAACACAGTTTCCTGTAATTGCAAAGAGGGCAGATAAACTTGTTTTCCGTGGAAAGGTATCCCTTCTTTGATTGTTTGGTCAACGTTGGGTTTCAGCCATGATTTCCACTGAGAAAGAGGAAAACTTTCATGAATATTCTCCAGGAATTGATCCGCCGAGAGTACACTGATTACTTTGCCAGGATCGATAATAGGTTGAGGAGTTCCTTCAAAGCGAGTCAAAGAAGAGTCTTTTCTGGACAAAGCATCAGCTTTCTTATTGTCTTGACCTGGACGAAAAGTTATTATGAAATCATACTCAGCAAAGAACATCATCCATCTGAGTTGTCGCGGGGTTAACATTCTGGCTGAACTCATGAACTGTAGATTTCTATGATCAGTGTAAACGGTCACTGTAAATTTTGCTCCCATAATGTAATGTCTCCATTCTTTGAAAGCTTCTAGTATAGCAAGTAGTTCTTTTTCAGCTATAACATAGTTTTGCTCTGCAGGATTTAGTTTTCGAGACATGTAGGCCACCGGATGCATTTGACCAGTAGTGTGATGCCTTTGAGAAAGAATGGCTGCAATGGCTACATCTGAGGCATCAGCTTCTATGATGAAAGGTTTTTCTACATTGGGATGCATGAGAACAGGTGCTTCAGTAAAGGCCTTTTTTAATTTCTGGAATGCGTTTTCAGCTTCTGAGGACCATTCAAATTTTACCTTCTTTCTCAACAATCGTGTGATGGGAGCTACCACAGCAGAGAAGTGATCAATGAAGCGACGGTAGAAATTCGCAAAGCCCAAAAAACATTGAATATCTCGAACTGATGTTGGAGTGGGCCAATCAGCAACAGCTTTAATCTTTCTGTCGGTCATTTTCATTCCAGTTGGAGTAAGGAGAACTCCCAAAAATTCAACTTCTCGGACATGAAAATCACACTTAGATAGTTTACAGTACAAGTTATGAGACTGAAGAGTACTCAAAACCTTTTTGACGTGGCCTTCATGTTCAACTTCGGAATTGGAATATATCAAAATATCGTCTATGTAAACAATGACGAAAAGATCCAAAAATTCCTTCAAGGCATCATTCAGAAAAAACTGGAAAGCTGCTGGTGCGTTGCACAGCCCGAATGGCATGACCAAATACTCGAATTGTCCATATCTAGTTTTGAAAGCAGTCTTCCATTCATCACCTTGCCTAATACGAACCAAATGGTAGGCCCCTCTAAGATCCAATTTAGTGTAGATTTCTGCCTTTTTGACTTGGTCCAATAGAACAGGGATGAGTGGCAATGGATATTTATTTTTGACAGTGATTTTATTCAAGGCCCTATAGTCGATGCAAGTCCTTAGTTCCCCATTAGCTTTTGGAATGAAAAACAATGGAGAAGCTGCTGGTGACTTGGAGGGGCGGATGAATCCATTCTCTAAATATTGATCAAGATATTGTCTTAAATGTTGGTTTTCTTTTTCAGACAGAGTGTAGATGCGGCAATTTGGGACACTAGAACCTGGTACGAGATCAATTTGACAGTCATAGCTACGATGAGGGGGAAGGAGAGCCGCCTTGACCTCACTAAAGACCTCTGTGTAATCCTTGTACTTTTCAGGCAAAAGTGTTTCCTTTTCTTCTGCTGTGGCCACTTGACTTGGAGTTGGTTTAGAAGTGTTTAAACATGAAGTATGGCAAAAGTCGGACAGGAAAACCAATTCTCTCTTCCGCCAATCTATGGTTGGGTTATGTAAACACAGCCAAGGCATTCCCAGAATAAAACCATATTGTGGTGCTTGGATCACATCAAATTGAAGCTCTTCCTTATGAGTTTGTTACTTAGCATCTTCACAGAACATAACAACCTTGGAAGTTTGCATGGTTACTGGTCCTCCAGCTAGTACTTTGCCATCCACTGCTTGGACAATTTCTGGAGTTTCTTTTTGTTCACAGATAATTCCAAGGCGTTGGGCAGTTTCTAAGTCTACAAAATTACCTGTAGCTCCAGAATCAACTAAAACCTCCATCTGGCATATTTCCTGAATTAACCTGATTTGTAATGCTAATCTGAAATGTGCTTTGTAGTTAGAGACACATGAGTTCACAGAAGGGAAGGCAATGGTTCCCAAGAGATCTCCCTTCAAACATCTTGGGCCAGTTAGTTTTCCGACTTTTGATCTGTTTTTTCCAAAGCCGCTGACTTACTAGGATTAGGAAACTTCCCTTTAGGCTTAGTCAAACAGTCTTTCACAAAATGACCTTTCCGACCACAATAAAGGCATTGTCCATTCTTTCTACGATTGTCTTTTTCTTCTTTTGACAAAGGTTGTCTTAAAGTTCCAATTTCCATTGGTTCTGAACTAGTCTCAGAGTTTCCGAATTGAGTTCTTGGTTTGACTTCTGATCTCCAATTAGGTTTGTCTGTCCTCTTTTTATCAGATCTTCGTTCAGAGAGCCTGTGATCTAAACGCAGAGTTAGATTAATAAGTTCAGAACAAATAGTTGGTTGAGGATCAATTTGCGCCAAAACATCCTTTAGATCATCTTTTAATCCTTGGTAAAAGAGAGCTGCTCTTTTTTCCTCTGGCCAAGAAGTTTCGGCGATCAATCTATTAAAGTGAGACAGATACGAAACCAGATCCCTACTACCTTGTTTTAACTGAAGTAGTTCTCGATCTGCAGATAAAGTCACAGTACGTCGATCGAAAACCTTTTCAAATTCTTCCACAAACCTTTTCCAATTATATAACAGAGTGTCATCTTGTCTGACCAAAGGAACAGCCCAGTTCGCGGCATCTCCAGTCAAATAAGAAATTAGAAATGCAATTTTAGACTGTGGGGTTGGAAAGGCCGCTGGTCTATAAGCGAAATGCAATTCAATCTGGGTCAAAAAGATCTGCACCTTGGAGGAGTCCCCAGAAAAACGTTCAGGAGCTGCCAAAGGAATCTGGGGTGGCACTGTAACAGCTATATTCGTAGATCCCCTACTAGCCCCAGTTTCATGAATCTCTTCAGGTAGAGGAGTACTCTGCAATTGAATATTATCTACCTTAGCTGCTAACAAAGCAGTTGCACTCATGGTTTCCTTTAAATCAGCTTGCATACGCATGATTGCCGACATTATGTCGCTGATGGTGGTCATTATGACTTCACGTACAGACCAGGAGGAAAATAATTTGTGGGCTCACTATTCTGTCAGGCGACGTCTTCCTCAGGGTCTGTCGTGAAGTAATAAGGGCCCACCTCTCGATACCTCCAATTCCGAATGTAATTACTACACAGAATCTTGGAGTGATCAAGCGAGGGGAAAAGGGAATTGGGAAGGGAACTGCGGGGAAGGAGATCTGAAAAGGAAAAGTTAGTAACAAAATATTCTGCAAAATCTAAATTGACTATGATCTTGTTCCTAGATTGATAATATACTAAAACACAAGCCTTTAAAACAACCTCTCTAAAATTCCGATAAGCTTCCTGCACAGTTGTATTAAAGAACCAAACTCTTTATTAATTATGTTGTTAATTTTCAATCACTTGCAAAGAGAAACGTTCAATACTTGTGAATTGCGACTTTCAATCACTTGTGAATAGCGACAGATTCTCCATCAAAGAATAAAAACCACCCTTCAGCAAATAAACTCCTTTACCGAAGTCTTGAAGGAATAACTAAAGGAATATCACATAAACATCATCAGCAAAGAATATGGCCACTTCGCCTGAATTCTAAAGAAAGAAATGCGCCTAGACAATTTGCAATTGAAACAGAATTTACGCGCATTCAAAACAAGCTTTGCGTTCCCCAGAAATACTTTCAACAACCCTTGCCAGCAATGGATTGCAATTCACTACTTGAGGAATAAAACATGAAAGATACAAACTTTCTGTGTTGAAGAAATCATCAAAAATGAATTAACAGCTTTACTTATCACCTTTTAAAAGAAGAAAGCAATTTCAAGCATTTTTGCCATGAACTAGGAATTCCTATTCCCTACCTGTAGAGTACGACCTACTCTACCACTTTGATGAATTAAACATCCCCTTGAAATGCTGCAACTCGATTCTTCTGGTCAGGAAATCTGAAAATGGAGCAAGCTGGAAACTGCCACGCCCCCTGCAACGAACACCGAAAGCCTCCGATGAAATCCTAATCCAAAACGCTGGAGCTGTGGGAAACAGGAAAGGGAGCAGGAAGAAACCACAGCCACACCCTAGGAATCGTCCAGAATAGTGAGCGCAGGAGACAGGGCGCGGTTGCGTAAGTCAGCGTGCTTCCGGCGCTTACGCATGCGACTAGTCAACCAATCCTCACGCATTAGGCGTGAGCATGCCGAACCTCACGCATTAGGCGTAAGCATGCCAAACCTCACGCATTAGGCGGAACAGCAGCAGACAGCAGCTAAAGGGCTGGTGAACTGCGCAGATCTACTAACATGGATGCAAATGAGAGGCACAAGCAGGTTTAAAGCACATCAACCACCAACGCCCTCCCAAGGAAGACCGATGCACTTTGCCACATGGGAAACCCCGAATGCTGAGTGGGGCGGGCCCTAGACCACAAGCCACCCTAGCCCTGACAGAACCCCTGCGGGAGTCGACAGAAATTTTTCTGCGACCCAAATGCTGAGAAAGCGGTCAAATACCTGCTTTCTGGTGCAATGTTTTGACAAAAGAAACCATTAGATATGTCTAATGTCGTTTTATATTTTTTCCTAACTATGTTATTCATTAGGGCTGCACTATGCGAGTTTTGTACTGCAAATGTTTTACAACATGCATTAAGGTGTCTGTAGTCCAAGACTAGACGATATGAATTGTCTGGCTTGGAGACAGGAAACAAAGGATTGTTCATTTGAGAGGTGCATGTTTCAATCACCCCCTGGTATTCAAGTTGATCTAAGATCTCCATGACTTGTTTTTTAGCTTCTTGCTTAATGGGATACTGCCGTTGGGCAGTTGGTTCACTTTTTAACTGGATTTTGTGGGGAGGAGAGTCCTCATCCCATCCTACATGATTTTTATATAATGCCGGTGCCTGGGCTACTGCCCATTTCCTTGCATATGTATATTTTTTGTGAATCAGAATGTGATTCGAGAAGGCAGGCTTAATCATTTCTTCGCCACGAGGGCACTCCCTGACAAACTCTGGTGGGCAATCTTTTTCAGCTAACAGAATATCATAGCCTTTTGAGAGTTTATCCCAAAATAGACCCTTTATTTTCCTAGTCTTATCACCCTCTATACGCAATGTTATTTCGTATATTTTATGGGGCTCGCTAAGTCTGGTGTCGGCAGTTTCAACCTGAATGTATTCATTCGTGTCCACTGTCTCCAGATGACTCATCAAGATCTTGCGGGCTATACTGATTTCTGCTGCACTGTCCAACATTGTCAATGCCCACTCCCCGTTTTTCAACTGTGTCCTCAGTATTCTCTGTATGGTTGATTACTCTAATACTGGCTACCTTCTTTTTTGGAAATTGAGATTTTTTACTCTGAGCAGGTTCCTTGACTTTGGACTTGGTGTGCTCTCCTGGGTCTGACCGTCCTCTTCTTTCCGATTTCTGCAAAAAAGATCGAGAGGGACGTGTATCAATACTTTGATATCTATCAGGTTTTTCAAATTATCCCTATTTCTAAGGTTATATCTTTTCTCAGAGGGCTCCCTCTGGGGAGACTGGTGTTCTCGAGTCGGAGTTCTTTCCCTCCGTCGAGGAGACCTTCCTCTGGACTGGAAAACTTTTTCCTTGGAGTGGATTGTTTATTTCCATCCCAGCTCTTTTTAGGAGTGTTTGAATTATTTTTAATAAATAATTTTTCAGGATTTTCGAGCAGTTGGGGCTTTACTGGTTTTCCACCCAAGCTGTATCTACCTAATTCTTCATAGCATTTTTCTATGATTCTGGCAAGCTCAACTGGCTGATCTGTTATATCTGTTTCCTTCAACTTCTGGCGGATCACCACAGATGCTGCTTCTCCCTTTATGTTGGCTAATAGTATAGCCGAGACCTGCTTGAAGTCTTTCAGTAATTTCATACCAAGATTTAAAGCTGGCTCTGGACCGTATTCGTTTTGAATCTGTTTTAGCACTTCTGGTATTACCACCATAGACGGAACACTGTGTGTTTTTGTGTAAATGGAAGCAAAGACTGTACCCCAAGTGTCACAGTCCTCTATGTGTGGTGCGATTCCCATAGGAAGGCAGATGGTCAAGATTCTGTGTTTCTCTATAGGGGTAGTATCAGGAAATACTGCCTCTATTTGAGTGATTTTCTGTGCTAACCAGAAAGGAATTTGTTCCCGTTTTACGGGTGTTTTACCAAGACATGACTGTATGTTCTGTGGTGTGATTTTATTAGTATTCCCCTGATGAGGGGTCAGCTGTGGTATATTAACAGCTGGCTGGACTGTTGCAGTCCGCATTGCATATTGCACTAATTGCCTATGTATTTTTATTAATGTTTTTAGCTGTACTAACAGCTCTTCTCTAGACATTTTTCCAATGTCCGGATGTGGTGTGTAGCTGGCTAGAACCGGCCACGTTGCTCCTGGTCTACCTAGTGGACCGAGCCTGGTAATATGATCATTATGTTTTAGGGCGCCATTAAACCAGAGCAGGTGCTCTTGGAATTTTAGTGGGATTTCAGTCTCCTCGAAAGGAGCGTACTCTTCCGGAGGTTTCTCTATTTTGTAATAGTGAAACTCTTTTGTTCTAGCGTTTGCCGCTGGAAAGTTTATCCATGAATAGAATACCTCTGTCTGCCGATATTCGTGTGCCTCTATCACGAAAATTACTGTACCACCTTGTGGTGTCAGTCCGTTTTCTATAAGTTTTAAAGTTATAGATTTTCTTAAATGTGCCGGGATGATTATTGCACCCTGTACTGTGTCGTCGGGACCCTGCTGAGTCGCATCTGCTGCACCCCCAATGGTTCCGTTTTCTAAGTCTGACATTTTATAAATGCAGGCTTTGCAGAGTAGGTCTCCAAGGAGACAAAGATTAGGTGCACAATATTTTGGAACACTGTATCCTTCAACGTTGAATAAACCAGAGCTTTACATAGGAATCTCTTCCTACTGAGTTCGGGCGGATTTTAACCTTTCACCCACTCCAGACGTCTATTGGAGTATTTACGGGAGAAAGGGGTCTGTGTGTCTGTGTGAAATATGCACGACTGAGTTACTCTAACGTCTTGCGTTAGTTTATCGCCTTACCAAACGTTGGGCGCCATGTAGCGTAGTTCCTATTTTCCCGATAGGCCCTGCACATTGGAATAACATAAACAGTAGTATCGACGTAGAAGTGCGGATCTTCCAGGCCTCCACTGACTATGCTAAACTTAATTGGGTTTGTTACCAACTAGCGCAGAGGTCACTGGAAACTTTCTTGACTGAAATAGGAAGTGATCAGCTTCCCTGGCACAGACAAGAAGGGATTCAGTTTTCCAACAACCGTGCAACATGACAACTTTGCTCCTCAGATCAAGAGTCAAACTCTAGGGTCGTGTGAAACAATAGACAGTTATTTTACTCAGTCAGGTTGGTGCAGTTTACTTTCACAATATGTAGAGAATAGAGAGATGGGCATTTGTCAATAAAGGGTTAACATTTATTGAACAGTCTTTCTTCTCGTACAAGAGAAATGAATTGCCACAATTGCAAGACTTGTTATTATAAAAAGTACGTACAGTAAGATAAGTATTGCGAAATAATACTGTAAACGCATTGATATGGTTTCTTAGCCATACAAAGGTTTAAAAGGAATAAAACATATATACATTCATATATACATTAGGCTAAAATACTCAACTGGTGCTTCTAACTACGCCTACCCCAGTGTACCTGACCTAAGCCTAATACTTGGGAGGGGAGTAAGTAAGTAGCTTTAAGTTAAGTTGGTTTTGCCAAGGTTTGCTTCAAGAATTCTCTCTCAAGGGTTTAGTCAACACCATACCTCTGGAATAGATTGATGGAGGTCTGGTATCTCCCTCAGGGCTCGATATCCCAGTCACCCGCAAGGGTAGACCAGAAACGGCGGAGCTGGATTTCTCTGCAGGAGAAAGACAGCGTCTCTTCTTCAGCGCGTCGAGGAGGAGGAGCTTGCATCTGCTGGGCTCTTGCAGGGGACGGCTGTTCAGCTCCTAAGTTCACCACACCATTGTTCGCTAGTTAGCAGCGATAGCAGTAGCGATAGCAGCTATGGTATCATCAGCATTACAGCTTCTTCAGCTTCAGCGAAGATAGCAGCGATGGCATTGAGGCAGCAAGCGTTTGCTTAAGGCAACGTTGGTAATATTTATACCTGAAAGGTGCCTTGTTTGACGTAAGTTTGCTGGACATAAGACGTCAATAAAGATGTCACTAGGAAGTGATCGTCTATCAGTGCTCATTAGAGTTCTATTACTAATCAAAACACAGCAAGCGGGGATTTCCAGGTTTGCTGAGTTTTTATCTTGTTGAAGAACTCAGAGTGTTAATCTAGGAATCTCAGATAGTAACTTCTGCTCTGCCATTGCACTAATTGGTTGCAAAGGAAGTGGCAGAGAAAGCTATTCTGGAATGTGGCTCTGTTCGTGTGAGGCCAGAGATGAGTTTCTGAATATTGCACTTGAACGGTTATGCCAATATAGGGAATAAATGGATTTATAGCCGAATAGGGGCATAAGGTCACAGTATCGATCAGGATCCTAGATTAGAACGCCACAGTCAGATGGAGATGACATTGTTCCAGCTCCTCTCTGTGTTGCTGACAGACACAACTGCTATGATGTCATGGGAAATGTTGTTTTTGCCTCAGGGCTCCACTCTGAGTCCCACGCTGTTCAATCTGTTCAATCTGGGTCATCGAGTGACACAATGTTACCATGGCGTTTTATGCCTATGACATACAACGTATTGTTACTCTCTCCCAGAAAGAGGAAGGTGCGGCTGCCCAGTTTAGATCTTGCCTGGTGGAACTGGCAGACTGGATGAACAGGAGTTGCCTCAAGCTTAATGCTAATAAACCAAAGGTCCTTATTGTTGGTACAATCCCCTCCTTCTGGTACACCTCTTGGTGGCCTGATGCATAAGGTTCTACTCCAGTCACTAAACCAAAAGTAAAGAATTTAGGAGTCTGGTTTGACTCCGACTTGGCCATTGAGAGTCAGATAGCCAATATGGTGGAGTGGGGCAGATTAGAGTGGAGTGGTGTGGGGTAGATTAGAGTGGAGTTGGATAGATTGCAGTAGAATTTGCAGTGGGGTAAATTGGAATAGAGTGGGGTAGTTTAGGCTGGAGTGGGGTAGACCGGGTAGATTATAGTAGGGTTGTGTAGTATGTACTTTATAGCTTTATATCACTTTATCATACTTGCTCTTTAAGGAATGTTATGCTTAGGTTCCTGTTCCATGTTCTTAGAATGGTGTTGTGTTTGTCATGACCATTGCATACCTGTAACTCCACTTCATTGGTCGTGGGTTGATTTACTCTGCTTGAATAAACCACCTTGTCAACCTTTCTATCTGGATCTCCATCCTTATTTGATCCTCAACCTTACTACATTTATTGGCGACGATCGGAAGCTGATTGGAATCAAACCCACCGACATGAGCAGTTCGACCATGAACTTTAAGGTCACTGGCTCCAACGTTTCTGTTAAAATCGGATTTTAACTTGGGAATTATCGTTCTCATCTTTTGAGACCACCTTCACATAAACTGTGAGTTTTTTCTTTAATAATTTATTACCTGAAAGCTGTCCTTGAACGTTGCCTGCTCCATACCGTTTTTTTTCAAATGCGCGAAGCATTCTACGCTCGTGAGGCAAGCTGTGGAATTGTTTTCTTACGCGCTTCTGGCACACGCGCAGTACGTCAACAGCGTCACTCTGGAATGCGCCCAGCGTATGCTGTAATCTGAGTGCGCCCCAGCTTTGTTTACGTGATCGGCGCTCAAATTCAACTGCTTGCGCTCCAGCTGTATTTACGTGTGCAGCGCTCGACGTCAACTTCTAAAAATAAAACGTCTATTTCAGCGCTCCGCGTCTGTTTCATATAACGCTGACAGGCATCGTACTCCTGAACTTCTTGTCAACGCGACCTTGTCTTTGAGGTTTTGGTCGTCTTTGGTCTAAGTTTAAAAGATCGTTTTTCTAGACAGTGCTATTTCAAAGGCTGACAAGTAAGAATTTATCATAATATATACATTTTTGTGAATTATTATGGCTGCTTCAGGTAATAACAACAATGGGATTGTAGCACCTCCATCTTTTTTAATTGTTCCTGGGAAACCTCCTACTCCATGGCACAAATGGCTACGTGTATTTACAAACTATTTGGAAGCTATAGATGCTCTAGAATACCCTGCATCCAGGAAAAGAGCTATCCTGTTCAATCACTTAGGAGATGCTGGCCAACAATTATTTGACAATTTAGCAGTGGTTCAAGCCCCTGCTGATGATGACTCATGGAATGTATATACCGAGGCATTAACACGTCTGGGCAAACAATTTAAAGATGATCCATCAGTCATGGTTGAGAGACATATGTTCTTTAAAAGGAAACAGTTACAAGAAGAGTCCATAGAAGACTATGTAGCTACTTTACGAGTTCTTGCATCAAAATGCGAATTTGGTACCTATCTGGAGACTGCTCTTCGTGATCAGTTAGTCTTTAATTGCTTTAATAAGAAAATCCAAGAGCGAATTTTGACATGTAAAAATCCAACTTTAGATGAAGTTATTGTAATTGCGAAAAGTATTGAGTGTTCTGTTGTTTCCTCAAAAATTTTAGCTGAACATGCCTCTTCTTCAACTGTTTGCAATATTTCACAGGCATCTGGTGACAATTGTAATGTTAATGTTATTTCTAACCGCAATACTGGAAAAAAAGTTTTTGAATCTAAAGCTAATATATTTTGTTACAGGTGCGGTTCAAAGTTTCATGTTGGAAATAATCCAAAATGTCCTGCACAAGGTAAAAGGTGTTCTAATTGTAAACGTGTAGGTCACTTTGCTGCTTCGTGTCGTTTACCCAAAGATAAGTCTAAAGTCAATATGGTTTATTCCGAGGAAGAAATTTGTGATGCGTTAAATCTTTCTTCTATTTCGTTCATTCAGGTAAATGCTTTATGTGATTTCAGCATCAAGGGTCCTATTTGCACCATTTCTATTGGGATTCAGACCATACAGGTTATGGCTGACTCCGGATCCCCTATTACCATTTTGGATGAAACTACTTTTCAGTGCTCTTGGAATAACAAAGAATTATTCACTACTGATGTTAATCCTAAAGCTTTCGGGGGTTTTGATATAACTATGCGAGGATATTTTCCAGACAACATTGATTTTAAAGGTCGCATCATATATACTAAAATATATGTTGCACACAATGGCCGTGATATTATAGGTTGGCAAGACCAAGCCAGACTGGGCATTATTTTAAAACCCGGTCATCCTGAACCTGTTGCTTTGGGTGATCTTCCCATACTGTCTGTTTTTGATTATTGTAATGACCCCATTCTTTGCAATGTTTTAGAGAAATACAAAGTTGTTTTTGAAGATAAGATTGGGTTAGTGAAGAATTTCGAACATGATATTAAGTTAAAAGACAACGCTTGTCCTGTTATTCAAAAGGTACGGCCTGTTCCCCTGTCTGTAAGAGAGGATTTGAGAAAGCACATCGAGTCTCTTATTGCCCAAGACATTATTTGTCCAGTTGAGTCTTCAGAATGGGTTTCTGCTGCCGTCGTAGCACGAAAACCTTCTGGGGAAATTCGTTTATGTGCAGACCTGCGAGTACTCAATCATAACATTGTCATTGATGTACACCCCTTGCCTAAAATCCATGATATGCTGGCCAACATCGGTAGTAGCAAATACTTCTCCACTATCGATTTGCGCTCAGCGTACCACCAAATTCCTTTATCTTTAGAATCTCAACCTCTCACAACATTTGTTACACCTTTTGGTGTGTATATGTATAAAAGGTTACCATTTGGGCTTGCCTCCGCAGCCAGTATATTTCAAAGATTAATGGACTCTATTTTTTATAATTGTCCTGGCATTCAGGCGTTCCAGGATGACATTTTGGTTCATTCCGAATCCCTGGATCAACATTACATATTGATGGAGTATGTTTTAAAATCTCTACAAAACAATGGTCTTACTGTCAACAAGAAGAAATGTAAGTTTTTGGCTAATGAGGTTGATTACTTAGGCCACAATCTCTCAAAAGATGGTATTAAACCCAAATCTTCTTTGTTGGAAGCTATTAAAAATGCTCCTCCTCCTCTTGATAAAGACTCGCTCAGAGCATTTTTGGGGTTGAGTGAATATTACGCTCGTTTTGTTAGGAGCTATGCTCTAGTAGTTCAACCTCTTAGAGATCTGTTAAAAAAACACGCTAAATTTGTGTGGTCCTCTGAATCTCAATCTGCTTTTGACTCTGTCAAAGATTTGATACTCTCTGCTCCTGCCATTAAGCCCTTTTCCCATGGTGTTCAATGCATCATTACTGTTGATGCTAGTTCCCGTGGTCTAGGAGCTGTTCTTAGTCAAGTGATTAAGGGTGAGGAATGCACCATTGCATTCGCTTCTCATTCGTTATCTTCAGCTGAAGCAAATTACAGCACCATAGAGCGAGAAGCCTTAGCTTGCTCATGGTCTGTGGAAAAATTTTAAATGTACATTTGGGGTACCAGATTTCTTTTATACACAGACCACAAGCCGTTAATATACATGCTTGGTGAGAGTTCCTCCAATCGAGCTTCTTCTCGCTTAGTTAGACTATTGGCACGTCTTCAAGAATTTAATTTTGAGATAAAATATTTACCTGGTGGCAAAAACATTCGTGCTGATTGTTTGTCACGCATTCCTTTGTCCACATGTAATTTAGTCAACTCTGACTTAGAGTATGTGTTTGCCGTTGATGATGCCCTTCTTGGTACAAAACTTACTAAACAAGAGTGGTTAAAGGGTATGGATAACGATTCCTGTTTACTCAATGTCAAGAAATTTTTGATTAAAGGTTGGCCCAAGGATAGAAGCATGTCAACTGAGGAAAATCATTATGCACAGGTTGCATCTGAATTGTCGGTGTCAGGTGACATCTTGTTCAGGCAAGACAAGTTTGTCCCACCCGTTGGCATCCGACAATCCATTATTTCTTTGGCCCATGAATCTCACCCTGGTATCACTGGTACCACCAATAAGATTAAAACCACTTATTGGTGGCCGGGTATCGATAGCCAGGTTAAATCCTTTGTCAATCAATGCCCACAGTGTCTATGCTCCGATAAACACTGGAAGTTGTCCAATGTACCACTTGTCCCTGTGGAGTGGCCTGAGTCTCCTTGGCAGAAAATTGCCATAGATTTTTCTGGTCCATTTTCTGTTTTCAATGATGATTTCAAATTCTTAATCGTGGCCATTGATTACTTTTCCAAATGGATTTATTTTTCTTTGGTCAAGAACCCTAATTCTGTTGCTGTAATTTCATTTTTAAAGGGTTTGTTTGTCATCGATGGTTATCCACATGAAATTGTTTCAGATAACGGTTCGCACTTTATCTCACAGGAGATGAATTTGTTTTTAAACAATTTAGACATTAAGCACATGTTAGTTCCTCTTTACAGTCCTGCTTCCAATGGCCTTGTAGAAAGAGCTAACCGTTTATTGAAGGAAGCTATTCAAACAGCCTGTGCTAATAAACTTGATATTGCCGAATTTCTAAGTGAGAAGATCTGGAACTATAATTGTACCCCGCATAGTACTACAGGAGTGTCCCCTTTTGTTTTACTGCGAGGTAGAATTCCCGTTTCTAGATTGAACCCATCTTGGTTGATGAAAAGTTCTGTTGTCAACGTGGATTTAGCTAAAATTCGTGAACATGTCAAGAGCAAACAGGAAAGTTACAAAAATAATTACGACAAACGTATGCATGTCACAGAAAAACCACTTGTTTCTGGTGATTGGGTCATCATTAAGAAACCGGTTAAAATAACTAAGGGGCAATCCAAATTTTCTGCTCCTGTTAAGGTTTTAAAAGTTTCTCGTTCTGCAGCTCTTTTATTTGAAAGGGGTTGGTGGAACAAGAATGCTCTTATTAAAATCTCTGACCAACAAGCTAAGATCATTTCTTCCAACAAGCAGTCCTCTGATTTGCCTGCGGATCGCAGTTCTGATTGGTTCGGGGTTGGAGAATCCTCTATGTCTCCATCTGCTCCTTCAGTTCCTACTAATCCCTCTTCCCTTGATCCTTCCTTGTTAGCACATGGTGATTCAAATGTTCTTACTCCCTCTCCCAATTTACAGCCTGTTTCCAATTCCATTGGTGCGGGGGATGGTAGGGATCTCAGTCGCAGAATCAGATCTGTTCCTGTGAGACTCCATGATTATGTTCTGAATTAATCTTGTTTTTTTTTTAATGTATCCATTTAGATTGTATAACTGTGTTTTCTTTTATCTGCTTTTCTTTTTCATTTATTAGGGGAAGGATGTGTAGTATGTACTTTATAGCTTTATATCACTTTATCATACTTGCTCTTTAAGGAATGTTATGCTTAGGTTCCTGTTCCATGTTCTTAGAATGGTGTTGTGTTTGTCATGACCATTGCATACCTGTAACTCCACTTCATTGGTCGTGGGTTGATTTACTCTGCTTGAATAAACCACCTTGTCAACCTTTCTATCTGGATCTCCATCCTTATTTGATCCTCAACCTTACTACAGGTAGATTGAAAGGAGTGGGGGAGATTGGAGTGGGGCAGATTGGAGTAAAGTGGTGCAGATTGGAGTGGGTAGATTGAAGTGGAGTGGGGTAGATTGGAGTGTGGTAGAGTGGGTGGGGTAAAGTGTGGGGTAGGGTAAAGTGGGGGTGAGGTAGATTGGATTATGGTGGGCAGAAGTGAGGCGGGTGGGGTAGATTGGGGGAGTTGTGTAGATGGGAGTGGAGTAGAGTGGAGTTGAGTAGATAGGGGGCTTTGGATGGGATAGACTGGGGAGGGGGATAAGGGATGGCGTAGATTGGAGTGGGGTGCAATGGGGTGGTTTGGTATTGAGTTGGTTACATGGGAGTGGAGTTGGGTAGATTTGAGTGGAATCTGGTAGGCTGGAGTGGATTGAATTGGGGTATATTGGAGTGGGGTAGATTGTAATGGAGTGGGGTAGATTGGTGCAGACTGGAGTGGGGTAGATTGGAGTGGGGTACACTGCAGTGGAGTGGGGTAGATAGGGTTAAATGGGGTAGATTGAAGTAGGGCAGGTTGAAATGGGGTAGATTGGAGTGGGGTGGGGTAGATTGGGGTGGGTAAATTGGGGTGGGGTACATTGGAGTGAGGTAGATTGGGTGGAGTGCAGTGAGGTAGATTGGGTAGATTGTAGCAAAGTGGAGTGGGATTTGGTAAATTGGGGTACATTGGAGTGGAGGGGAGAGGGATTGATTCAAGGGCAGTGGGGTAGATTGGAATGGGGTAGAGTAGAGTGGGGTAAGTGATATAGAGGGGCATAGAGTGGAGTGGCATGTTTTGGCGTGGAGTGAGTGGCATAAATTGGAGTGGCATGGAAAGTGGCGTGGCATGGTGTAGAGTGTCTTAGAGTGGAAGGGCTTAAAGAGAAGTGGCATGTCATGGAGTGGAATGGAGTGTTGCAGAATGGAGTGGTGCAGCGTAGAGTAGAAGCATATATAGGGGAGTGGAGTGGCATAGTGTGGAGCATGCATTGTGTGGTAGTATACTGCCATTACAGGCTTTACACGTTCAATTGAAATGACCATTATATTTACCCCGAAATACGAGTTTACGACGCAGAGACAATAATGTGTGCAAATGTCAAAATCTAGTGCATTGATCGTATTCAAATATTTATTTCCACCACACTTCAGAATTACATAAAAAGTGCTTCATTCTGATATATTCCGAAAGATCAGCACAGTTAATTTTTTTTATGTGTTAAAACAAAAAAAATCCTCCATCCTCTCTTCTTACATGGATACGCAAGAGGATTGTTATATAAATTCTCTCACTTTGAAGTCGGAGAAAAAAAAAGTAAACACCATGCTCCCTAATAAGAGAGAGTTTGACCTTTAACCACTGTCTTTGAATGCACAGCAAATGTGACAAGATAAGAACAAGATTTATAGACCTGTATACGTAAAGAAGCGAGTTTGTGGAAAAATACAGTAAATGCAATTTGGGCAACAGAAGAGACGAACTCAAGCTGGACAGCCTAAACCAAATAAATTCAATGAATAAAAAGCCAGGAAATGTGGGTTACATACCATAAAGCCAGTGATAAGCAACGGGAAGGATGCATTTACAGGTCAGCTTTCTGAACGTCCCCCTCTGCTGTCTGTAGGCTGTAATCTAAAAAGGTCATTTGTGCATGTAAAATTGCTTTGTGACTTAGTGCCTGACTATGAGTCTGGCGGGGTGGGAGCTGGGCGGTACGCCACCTCCCCCACACCGCCAAACCCAAAGGCTGCCCGTCCACCAGATTACAAGTGAATTCGCGGTCTGGTAGGCAGCATGCATTCCTGCGGCGGTGTAGCAAAAATGCTCAAATGTGAGCCTTAATACTTCAGTGACACGGGACTGGCACAGCGTGTTCCAGCACGACATAGACTTGGAAATCCATGCTGTGCAGGAACTAGGGCTGCATACACACAGGGAGGCACAACAGGGAGGCACATCATGTGCCCACCTGCATGAACCAACATGTGTGGAGCAAGGGCCCCTTTGTTTCCTGATCACTAGCAGTTTCATGGAGTAAGAACATTCATGAGACCACTTGGGGCTCAAAAGTACACCTTCTTTGTCATTTTATTTAGAGACTGATGCGTTATTGTGAAGAGTAACTTTAAAAAGAGGAAAACACATACAGATATGGGCTGTTTTTATGCTAGTTTGGGGCTTATTTTGCACAAATTCCTCATTCGACTTACCCCAGGAATGTTAGAAAGGAAGGCATTAGTCATCAGTGAACAAAAAGGTGATTGCCAAACCACTCACATAAATGTAAACTTAAATGGATGTGCGAGAGGACACCCTATGGGGCCAGCAAAAAACTGCAGACAGAAATACTGAGAAAGTCTGCTGGTACAAGATGGACTATGATGTCATAAGCAGCCCCTGCAGCATGTAGCTACAACTCAGTTTCTAAATGCAGTACGGTAGGTGTCATGCACGTCTCCATAATTGCTGTATAGTATTGTCTATGCTGAGAATGGCTGGCCCTGGTTTGATGAGGTTAATTGAGGGAAGAGATGAGAGCAGATGTATTGATGAAGCTCTAAAGAATCATGTGTGGGGGCCCCGGAGACTTTGAAGTAGCTGGCCAGGCAACACTGGTCCACAGTGGTGCTTTCAGTGCATGAAGTAACAGCTGGTTAATCCCTAAGTGACGTTGGTTGCATATTAACAAGCAACTTATAAAGTATAAGCAAAGTTTTGATTGGCTATCAATGACACAGCTTAACCGCATCGCTGCTGCTGTGATTTTTGCGCTGTGCGGCTGTTTTCGATTTACCGCGATACATGACGAGCTCAGCTCGTCATTCGCACACGTCACCCGTGGCTGATGACGAGCTGAGCTCGTCATCAGCATCGAAGGGGTTAAGGAGGAAGGCAACCAAAGCAGTAATAGGAAGCAATCAAGTAGTACAGAGGCAGCAGCTTTACTTTGGGGTTCTCACCTAACAACCAGTCACCATGTTGTGTTTAGTCAGTCTGTCCGCTTCTTGACAGAATAATTCTCCAGTCATATTGCTGAGTCTTCTCAGGCAGTTATTTCAGTCAACAGCCACGTACACGCCTCTTTCTGACATATTAGAACATTGGAATGTTGGGAGCTCCATTGAAAACAATGGAGTGCTCTGGGCTTATAATGGCTGGTATAAGCCTGGAGCTCCAACATTCCATTGTTTCTTTGTTCACAGCTCTGGCTGTGAGCAAAGGCTTCAGGGATCTTATTTTTAAATAATACTGTTTTTACCCACTTTGCATATTTTCTACGTGCAATCTGGACATGGAAATTTGCATAGTTCCAGTTTATGTGAATCTGGGTATTTTGAAACAGAGAAAGATGCCTGGTGGTGGGAGAACAGAGTGGTCCCTTGGCGGCAGCTACCTTGGTGATCAGAACATATTCCTGCTATATTTATATGAACTCTCTATTTTATTTCTACCAATAAATATAGAAACCTTAAGAATAGGCTCGGTGGGATTAGCCTTACTGAGCATGACAATTTATGCTGTGCCAGTGGTGGCTGTATCAGCGAGGCTCGCCCTATGGATTAATTTATTGTGTCCACGGTGACTTAATTCCTTTTCGCACCTGGGCGCATTCTGCGTATCACTTGTAGTCTTAGTTAAAGCGGAATTTCCAGATGTTTATGAAGGTGGTATCCAGAAGGGAACGTCAAATTATTTGGATAAGGTAAACGTTAGTGCCCATTGTGGCTAAATGAGGAATAACGCTAGTTCCGCATTACTGAGACAGGGCGACTCTAACCTTTGATATGGGGACTTCACCCACGAAACGTTTCTTAAGGCCTCTGTGGCTATAGTCAGGGCTCATAGCATAAATCAGGTCAGACTTGAGGAAATTCGAGGGCTGGGCCTTGAGGCAAACCTTGGGATTAACAGGACAGATAGGTATTGAATTAATCCGTTTGGAACTAGGGCTTTGTGCATTAAAGGATAAGAAATTGCTGGAATTAATGTCCGTGTGTCATTTACTGGGTAGGGCAATGAGACACTGGCCATCGTTTGCTTAAAGGATGTATCTACCAGTAATTCTGCGCAGAAGCTCAGGCAGAAAATGAAAACGCTTATGGTAGAACATAATATTCCTGTTTATTTTGTGGAACTAGCTGGGAGAAACCCACAGGTGATTAAATAAAACAATCTTAAACACTCATGCCATTATATCGTTTTTTTTCGCTGCTAAAAGCTACCTAGTCGCTGTATTTCATGTTTTTATCCATAAAGGTTTGGCTGGGCAAAGCATGATTTTTACTGATGGGTTTGAACCCTGTTTACATGATACTGATGGTTTGACTCCTAATTTGCCTCCTCCACGGCTGCTTATGCTCATGGGGCCCATTCAAATATTTATACCGTAAACAGGATGAGATATTGTTTCAAGTGTGACTCTCAATCTCGCCTGCTGAATATACCTGATCATGTGTTATTATTATGTCCGAATATGCTGATGAAGAGAAGTCAATTTTCAAAATTGGTACTTCAGCAATCAGGCATAAGCACAGCAAACCAAACTTTTAAATATTTGTGTAGCCTCCTTTTTCAAGCTGCCGCTGAATCACTTGATTTATTTCTTTTAGCAATAAAGAAAAGGAAAAACATTTGAACTTTCGTGATTGGCTTTATTATATCTGATTAAAAAAAATATGTCTGCATTTTTGTATGCTTCATGAAGTATAAATAAGATGATATTATTTTTTATAGTGTAATATTATAAAGCAAGACTCATAAAATACATTTTATATTAAAAACCTTCATGAGGCTTAACCCCTTGTCTGCGGGGCTAATTCCCCCGCTGTGCTGGGGGAGGGGGGCGCACAGCGCCCTGGTGCTCATGACGAGCCCAGCTCGTCATGAGCCACGGTGTCGGTGTGGTGCTCATGAAGAGCTAAGATCGTCACGGCCACACCCGTTTTGTAGAACGTTCAGCACAGCGGGAGAATTAGCCCAGCGTGCGAGCGTTGTGGCCGTTATGACAAGCTCAGCTTGTCATGAGCACACGGCCATCGTGGCTCATGACGAGCTGAGCTCGTCATGAGCATGGGAGGGGTTAAGACAGGCCCCATTGAGTTACAAAGATTTGAGTAACAGGCCTCATTAATCTGTGATTCATCTTCCTCCTATTTAAACAACTATGGGCCTGGCATCAATGGTTTCCCCCATGATCGCTGTATTACAATACCAGTGGAAGAAGGGAAACCCGGGTGGGGATTCCACTGTGCTTCAGAGCACCGGAAGGACTGAAAATCCCCAAATGGGGGCGTGCCTTCTCAGGCACAGCCGTCAGGATTATCATGTCCGTTTCCCACAGCCTTTTTATGTTGGCTTTCGGACATGGAAAGGTTGTTGGAAAGTGACTTTGGGGGCTCCTAGCAGGGCCCTTGTCCCCCTGCGGCCTCCACTATGATGCCTGGGGGCAGCCTGTGGTGCCCTACTAAGTATCCCTGCTCTGTGTTTCAAGCACCACACTGTGCCTGCCACACAGTGCAGGGATGTTTTAAAAGTGTATATTTTCTATTGAGACTAGTGCTGCCACCTGCATCACAAGCCTCAATGAAAAATATACATTTCGTGATGCCTTGAAGGCAGTCACTTCCTAATTGTGGTAGCGGACCACTGACTCCTTGTAGGGCGGTCTGCTTCCACTACCAGAGTCTGACTGATATTGTCATTAGGCCCTAAGTGCCTAATGTTTTGTCAGGGAAGGAAAGGAGCTAGGCCTGTAAAAAGAATGGGGAGCAGTAAACTGATTGGAAATAATAATTAATAATGAGCTATCTAAAATGAATTGCACTTGCATATTTTCTGCAGAACCAGAAGGTTGTGTAATATTAAAGAAGTGTTAGTTCATTATTTCTGTGTTCCAACAACACCTTGGAACCAGTTTATATAAAGACCTTTTTATAGCTAGCTCTAGACTTGTATATTGAACTGACACTCAACAATAACAATTTTAGTGACTCATCATTTTCTGTACAATCAAGAGCTTACAATTGCAAATGACTAGGTAGCCTTCCTAAAGCTAAGAGTTTATCATATGCTTCTATTTTAGGTTTTCTATATTACAGTGCCTTAAATTGGTAATTTCTTCCACAAAATCTCAAATTCAAATGAATAAAAAAAGATTTTTTTTTCACCTTAAATATAATGATCATAAATAAAAGATTCTGAATTTCTTAGAACATCTCAGGTTAAAAATGTACAGGCACACTGGAAATTGTACTTAACCGGTTTATTAAGTATGCATTCAGTTGTCACAGTTCCATCATCGCCCTTTCACTATCCAGACTCTTCTGCACTCTGTTCCCCTAACCTTAGAAATGTCCCCAGGTGCAACAAGCTGCAGCAACTTGGTATTACAGATCTGATGCACAAGGGTTTAAATTCTATAGCACTATTTGGCCAATAAGTTATCTATCATTTTTAAATCTGCCCCAGTCAGTGCCTGTCAAAGGCTGTCTATATCTTTCCAATGCACCTTCCGAACTTTCGCTTAAAAGACCCATTTCTGCTGCACAGATAACACTAACATAGCCAATCAAAAAGCTTGGAATGCAAACTTGTGTGGCTTGTAATATCAGCTATAATGAGGGACAGAGACATGAAGCAAACCAGAACAGTTGGTATGTGCATTTGCCAATAGGAGCTTGGGATTAGCAAATGCATTTAAATATTCTCATTACCCAGATACTGGACATTAACAGCAGATAATTTCACTTTACTTCACTGAGCATCTTTGTTATGTCCCCATTGCAGGTATACTCTATTTTTAGAAAATGTATATTAAACAACTCGCGCATGGCAGGTCCCTCGATTAAACCACAGTCTACTGAAGAGACTGATAATATTTCAGTC
Organism: Lissotriton vulgaris; assembly: GCF_964263255.1. NCBI lineage: Eukaryota > Metazoa > Chordata > Amphibia > Caudata > Salamandridae > Lissotriton > Lissotriton vulgaris. The sequence continues at coordinate 150,420,236 of NC_141686.1, forward strand.
ACTGCGCCCCTAGGGGAGGTTGACCCACCAAGAGAAAGTAACACCCGACAAAGTCGGAAGGGGAAGATGAAGAACAGGATTCAACGTATCCCTAAACCGAAACAGAATTGAGGAGTTAAATAGTACAAAATCACAATCAATTAGGAAAGTCCCTGGGCCTTTGGGGCAATCTATATTGAATGTTGGTCATAACGCAGGGCTAGATAATGTTATTCAGCCCACCTGCTGGGACTCGGTGCTGAATAAGCCACGGAGCCAAGAGGGTCAGGAAGAAAGAGGGTCTCTCAAAGTCAACAAGGGTGACATTGAGATTCAGAGTTTCCCCTGCAACACTATTTCAGCTCATCAAGGAACAAGTAGGTACCCCATATAATGAAATGTACTGACAAATACACATGTCTCTGTGTAAGAACAGGGTTTAGTTAGTGTGGAATGTGACCTTATTACAGTTTGTAGCAGTAATAGGGTTGGGTCAGAGAGCGGATCGGTCTTGTGGCCAATTGGTAAGAGGCACATAGGGCACACAGGGATACGTAGTAGGCACGAAAGATAGCCCCTTACTCGGGATTGAGATCTTATGGCTGGGTAATTCATGGTTAGAGAGTTTGAAGATGAGAATAGTCAAGCTAGTATCGCTCAGGCTGGTATTCATGGCAGAGTTCACCATTGATAGAACTTCTGCCTTGTCTGACGCTCCCCTGGGGGGTTGTACCAACATGGTTGTTGTTTGAGACGTCCTCTTTTTGGGGATCTGATTGATCTCTCCCTAAAAAATGAGTGTTTGGGTTTCTTGTGGAGGAACTAGCTCCCTCTCCTACTTCAGAGTTGTCTGAAGTTTCAGCCAAAGTATCCGAAAACCCAACTAAGTAATTACGTCTCTTAAAACGTCCCCAGGGTCTAGAGTTTTGGGGGTGGTTATAAGACCTGTTTGTGTAAAAGTCCCTATTTAAGTAAGGGTAGGCACGTTCTTGTGTAAAGGCTTTAATGTCCTTTTTGACCTTATTGGATTTTTTGTTTTGTTCTAGTCGATGGAATTCTTCTACTGTTTTCTCAACCTTTTCAATTAGTTTCTTAGCTTCCGGTACAGTATTACTATCTTTAATTTATTTTTCAATGTTGTTGATTGTGTCAGTTAATTTCTTAAGCTCTTCAGTCGCAATGTCAATGCCCAGCACTATCCAGTGTCTGGAACATGTGGTGCCTACATAACCATAGAGTCTGTGCCAGCCGCTTACTGGTTACTTCTGCAGCACCCTTCACAAAACTCCATAGACACCCCGTGGCTCATACAAACCGGTCATGCATGATTCCTTTAACACATATTTGTGTATATAATTCAGAGTGACCACACTTCCTCAATCTGAGTTGCATGCTGCGTTGTCACTACTCTATCCTAGTGCAATTGCGTACTTTCCCCTAATATTTCGTTTGTGTATTTTCCTTCCACACCTTGCCCCCCCAAGCTAATAAGGCTCTACGTAACAGGTATGAATTGAAAGTCCTGATGATGATCCGCTTAATTTCCCAATGGATTGAAACGGCGTAGACACTCTAAAACACCTTATACGCAAAAAACGTTCATTTATTACGTTGTAAAGGTGTTCCTTGCCATTTGTTTTCATGACACTGTGTATTGTCTCTGTGTAACAAACCAAAAAGCTTTGCCTAAGCCCCCTGTTGTTCGTTTCTCCCTTGCTGTGTACTCTACTGGCTAAGTAGGACACAGGCTTGTGTCCCATTGTATGTATTACTGTGTCACTATTGTCTAAACTACTTTAAGTAAATATCAGACCTCTGCCCGGCTGGACATGTCCACTTAACATAGCAACGATTGAGTCTATATTCATTGCTTGGTTTCCTATTGTGTACCTTTCTAGGGACCACTGTTGTTTAAAATAATTGATTCCCAAGGTCCCTGGTCTACTGTTCTTTGGTCCCCTTGTTGTTTTAGAATATGTCCACAATACCAAGGCAAAGGGAAATAAATAGATTAAAACAGGTATGGAAAAGGAAAATGGTATCAGAACGTAGAATGGTCGAAGACTTAAATTGGGTTAAACTTCGAGAGGTCGCTCAAACTGGTGACACTGGGAAATATTGGGCGCTGTTAGCAACATTTTACAATGTGAGAGAGAAGTCAAAGCCCATTTTGATCCAGATGCAGAATGATCTGCATACATTTCCCAGCTGCATGCTTTAAATTCCACAGTTGGATGGAATCCCGTTGTTGGCTCTGCCTCTTCCGTGGGGAGCGATTATGGGGCACCTTCGAGCAACGAAATAGAGGATTATATTAAAGGGGCGAGATACTCTAGTGCGATGGGCCCAGATGATGTACCAATAGCCATATTCAAACATGATGGCGAAGCATGGGCGGAATTTTTACATCCACTGTTTGTCCACTGTTATACCCATGGCAACATTCCACAATCCTGGAAGGGGAGTATAATTGTTCCATTATACAAAAAGGGTCCAAAAAATTCCCCTGCCAGTTTTAGACAGATCTCTCTCTTGGATTCGACTAGTAAATTATTTGCGAAGCCCATTCTTACCCATCTGCAAGATTGGACCTTCAGAAGCGGTCTCATCTCGTAGAGAAAACAGGATTTCGCAAAAACAGTGGTACCCTGGATAACATCACTGCCTTGCAAACTTTAATTGAAAAAAATCCAGTGAGCCGGGAATGCCCTTATATGCGTCTCTTATAGATTTCTCCGGTATTTGATCGGGTAGATCAGGGAATGTTGTGGGGAAAACTGGTCACAAAAGTCCATTCATTTTTAATAGTGATTAAAATAGTTTTTGTTTTGATATTTAAATATGTATATGTAGGTTTGTAGTTTTGGTTGGCGTGTTTTGAAATTACATTTTATTTAATTTTATACTAAAAAGTGTGTCTGAGTATGGAGTATTGATTGTGTATTTGAATTGTTTAATTTGTATTATCTTGTTTAAATGTTTTATGTGGAAATTGGTATTGTAAATTTCACTTATGTAGTCTCCAACACCTTTTTCAAATAGACTTAGATCGGAGTGAGAATAGTATTAAATGTCACCCATTTAGAGACCAACACCTTCCTCAAATTGGGTTAGATTGGTGTTAGAATAGTAAATGTCACCCCTTGTTCCAAATCCAGCCTCAAATTTCTTTAGATTAGAGTGATGATAGTAATGTCATCACTTTGATGTCCAACGCCTTCCTCAATTTGGATTAGATTGCAGTGGGAATAGTAAATGTCACCTTTTTAGTGTCCACCAACTTTTTAGTGTGTAACATCTTCCCCAAATTGGTTTGGATTGGAGTGGGGACAGTAAATGTCACAGCTTTAGTGTCCTCCACCTTCCCCAATATGGTTAGATTGGACAGGGAATAGTAAATGGGACCCATTTAATATTCAACACCTTTCCCAAATTGGTTTAGATTGGAGTCTAATTTGAAAATGTCATCCCTTTAGTGTCCAATACCTTCCTCCAAATGGTTAGATTGGAGTGGGAATAGTAAATGCAACCCCTATAGAGTAGAAATTTTAAATGTCAGCCCTTTAGTGTCCAACACCTTCCTCCAAATGGTAAACGACACCCCTTTAGTGACCAACACCTTCCTCAAATTGATTTAGATTGTAGTGGAATAGTAAATGTCACCCGTTTAGTGTTCAACGCCTTCCCAATATGGCTAGATTGGAGTCGGAATGGTAAATGTCACCTCTTCAGTGATCAACACCTTCCTAAAATTGGTTAAGGTTCTAGTGGGAATGGTAAATGTCACCCCTTTAGTGTCCAACACCTTCACCTATTTGGTTTAGATTTGAGTGGGAATAGTAAATGTCATCCCTTTAATGTCTGACGCCTTCCCCAAATAGGTTAAGACTGGAATGGGAATAGTAACTGTCACCCCTTTAGTATCCAAAACCTTCCCCAAATTGGTTTGGGTTGGAGTGGGAATTGTACATGCCACCCTTTAACCGCATCGCTGCAGCGGTTATTTTTGCGCTGCACGGCTTTTTTCTAAAATCCGCGTTACATGACGAGCTCAGCTCATCATCCGCACATGACCACCGTGGCTGATGACGAGCTGAGCTCGTCATCAGCAGCGAAGGGGTTAAGGGTTCAACACATTTCCCTAAAATGATTAGTTTGGTGTGGGAATAGTAAATGTCACCTCTTTAGTGTATAATGCACCCCCATATGGTTGGATTGGAGTGGAAATAGCAAATGTCATCTCTAAATTGATTTAAATTGGAGTGGGAATAGTAAATATCATTCATTGATGCGCATCACCTTCCCCAAATTGGTTTAGATTGGAGTGGGGATAGTAAAAGTCACCCCTTTAGTGCCCAACACAGTTAGTAAATTGGTTTAGATTGGAATGGGAATAGCAAATGTCACCCCTTTAGTGCCTTGAATTGTTTTTAAAGTGATTTATGGTGTAGTGTGATTCTTTAATTTTGTAATTATTAATTTATCGTTTTATTCTAAAATCTTTTATTTCACTTTTATTTGTTGGTAGTAGAAATATGTTGGGTTATTTTATTAGTATTATTAGTGATTAGAAATACTATAGAAACATGGTTAGCTGTAAGATTGTAACCATACATAAATAATAATTACATGTTTGAGTATAATAAAGACGTCACACATTTTTAATATTTTTTTATATTTTCAAAGTTTGTTTATGGTAAAGTTTTTCATTTTTAATAATATATATTTCATCTTACAAATAAACATTTATATAAAGTTAAGTAAAGAAAACATATTTAAATTATAATTACATACTATTGTATGTTGTGCATTTGTTTAACAGTTTTTCACCATTTCTTAATTTGTTTTAAATTCATATTTTCAACATGATTTTATCATACATTTTTAGCCTATATTAAATACTTGTATATATTTTCTATTATCCATTAATGTATACTTTATAAGTTTTTTAACATTTAATCAAACATTTTTTGACCTGTTTTCATGCTTAATTTTCATTTAGCTGCCATTTTCTTTTTACTTTAACCTTCTATTTCGTAATCTATTTGTGTTAGTTGTAGTCTATTTTCCCAGAGCCAGGTGTGGTAAGGTGCTGCTGTTGGTCAGAATAGGTAAGTCCTTTGTAAAGGATTTATTACGTTTTTTGAGTGGGGGAGGGATGAAAGGAGAGGTCTAGATGATAGCTATCATGTTGGTTGTGGGTGTTTTCGAATATTTATATTTATTAGTGTTACTGTTTTTCATTTGTTTGTAGCTTTCTTTTTTTCTAATACTTTTTCAGTATTGCTATGCTATGCTAAATTGTGCTATGTTAGTTATATTTTTATAATTAACTGTTATGTTTATATATTTTGGGGAATGTTATGTGTTTTGCGGGTGTTTTTTTAAATCTAATTTACTAGTTTTTATCCACATACGCGTCCTAAGGGCATTGGGGGTTCATGTTTTTTTTTTAAGGAAATCATTTTTGGTTTCTAATAAATCATTTTTTATTACTTTGAATTGCTTTCTTCACATTTCTTGGAGAGTTTCTTTTTTTAAAACAATTTTGGGGGCTATTTATGGTTTCTAGATCCTTTGGATTGCTTGAGGGGTTTCTATTAGATTTGTTTTTATTTTTGTATTTTTTGGGAGTTTTTTTGGAGAATATTTTTCCTATTTTTGGTGGATCACAATTTTTGTTTTACGTGTATTCAGAAAAAGATATCCAGCTACAGAATAGTAAGTTAAAGTTATTTCTTTTCTATTGGGTGGGAAAAGTCATTTTATATTGGTTATGTAAGAACTATGTGAATGGTATGTAAAATTGCATGGTTTATATGTTGTAATTTATTTATTTAATGGATGAGTTTGTTTTTACCTCCCTTTTTAGTGAATGTTATTTTTTTTAAATAATTTATATATAGCTTTATTATATAAGTCTTCATTGACATTGGAATTTTAATAAATGTTTTGACTGATGTAATAAAACATTATATTCATTATTAAAAAAAAAGATTTGGTATGCTGATTTAAAGAATTTGTCATAATTGGTAACTTTGCTCTTTTGTAATGCTTCTATAAATTTGTAAAGTGTATGTTAGGTAAGCATGGGCGAATTTTGCGAATCTGGCGTTCGCGAATTTTGCGAATTTGCGAACTCGCAATCCGCAAAATCTGCGAATTCTTGTGAATTTGCGGATTTTTTTTTGTGTTCGCAAGGACTTTTGCCAGTTCGCGAGGATTTTGTACCAGTTCGCAATTGCGAACTTACATGTCGGCTCGCAACGGTCACGATTATGTTGTTTCTACATCTGGTTCATCATCACAGGTTCCCAGCACCCTCTGTTTCACCCCTGCCACCCTCTGTTTCACCCATGCCACCCTCTGGTACATCAATGCCACCCTCTTGTTCATCATCACTGTAGATTATGGGGGGAAAAGCAAGCACACCTGCCCTGCTTCAACTGACATGAATTAATTTGGGGTTGATTTATTAATGTGTCACTGTTTTAAAATTCCAGTCTGGCACCTGCTTCCTTATCTGTAATTTGCTTTCTGTTGCCGTGCAATTTTTTTTCCAGGACCTTTGTGGCCTACTTGTAGCTATTCTATGAGCCTGCTGTGAGGGTCAGAGCAGGGTCATACAATTGTTGCAACTAGCAACTGAACTGGGAATTTGCGGATTTTTTTGTGTTCGCAAGGATTTCTGCCAGTTCGCGAGGGTTTTGTACCAGTTCGCAACTGCGAACTTACATGTCGGCTCACAACGGTCGCGGTTATGTTGTTTCTACGTCTGGTTCATCATCACAGGTTCCCAGCACCCTCTGTTTCACCCCTGCCACCCTCTGTTTCACCCATGCCACCCTCTGGTACATCAATGCCACCCTCTGGTTCATCATCACTGTAGATTATGGGGGGGAAAAAGCAAGCACACCTGCCCTGCTTCAACTGACATGAATTAATTTGGGGTTGATTTATTAATGTGTCACTGTTTTAAAATTCCAGTTTGGCACCTGCTTCCTTAACTGTAATTTGCTTTCTGTTGCAGTGCAATTTTTTTTCCAGGACCTTTGTGGCCTACTTGTAGCTATCCTATGAGCCTGCTGTGAGGGTCAGAGCAGGGTCATGCAATTGTTGCAACTAGCAACTGAACTGGGAATTTGCAGATTTTTTTTTTTGTGTTCGCAAGGATTTCTGCCAGTTCGCGAGGGTTTTGTACCAGTTCGCAATTGCGAACTTACATGTCGGCTCGCAACGGTCGCGATTATGTTGTTTCTACGTCTGGTTCATCATCACAGGTTCCCAGCACCCTCTGTTTCACCCCTGCCACCCTCTGTTTCACCCATGCCACCCTCTGGTACATCAATGCCACCCTCTGGTTCATCATCACTGTAGATTATGGGGGGAAAAAGCAAGCACACCTGCCCTGCTTCAACTGACATGAATTAATTTGGGGTTGATTTATTAATGTGTCACTGTTTTAAAATTCCAGTCTGGCACCTGCTTCCTTTTCTGTAATTTGCTTTTTCCAGTACCTTTGTGGCCTTCTTGTAGCTATTCTATGAGCCTGCTGTGAGGGTCAGAGCAGGGTCAGACAATTGTTGCAACTAGCAACTGAACTCTGGAGGGGCCCCAGTCAGTAAGCACTACAGGGAATGGTTACTAATGATGAGTTTGAACTTTTGCACCTGCTGAATGCTTTCACTTTTGCAAAACTCGTTTTTCTGCAGAACAGCATTACAGCAACTGTAATGCCCCAAACAAGCTTACTTGTGAAAGTTGATTTCCAATCCAAAAGTGATCCAAAGAAAGTCAAAAGGCCTCAAATCCAAAAAAGTGCAGGCAAATGTCAACCTGAGGAGTTATTCTGATAAAAATAATCATTTTCAGAAGGTCTATGCTGCTTGCTAGTGGATTTCTTGTGCAGAATTGCAATTTTTGTAATTTCGCGAGTGCGAGATTGTTGCTGCCCGCCGCACCTACATGTTCGCAGTTGCGAACTTGCACCGCACGCCGCAAAATTGTATCACCAAGAAAGAAAAATCCGCTGCGTGCAAATTTGCGGATTTTCAGTAAATTCGCGAGCGTTCGCGGATTGCGAATTTACCGAAAATCCGCGAGCGTAACGGATTTTCCGCCCATGCATGATGTTAGGTTCTGCCTAGTGTGACCGGGAACGCATTGTGCTGTCGTTCCACTGTGTTGTTTGTTTTGACTTTCTGTGCCAAGGTGCTGTCATAGACTTTGGAAATTAGGTTGGTGTCTCAGAGCGATGTAGTCTGCCAACCCAAGTGTCTTCAAAATAGTACATTAGGGGGCTAAATTTGTCTTCATTTTGATGGTAGAAAGGGCTGTCTACTATTAGATTGTAGTGGTATGCTACCTTTGTCACAGGGACATAGGCTAGTGCTATCATTGTTTTAATTTCAAAGGTAAATTAGTGCAGATTTTTAGCCTGTCTCCATATACTTTGATTAAATGATAGTAACTGCCCTGTATGGCAGTGTGAGGGTAAATATTTGGAATGGTTTGAATCAAGGCTTTGTAAAATCCTATTATTATTTTGGAGGGAGCAGTTACTTATTATATGTTTGTTACCACCAGGTACTTGCTTTTATTTACTGTACAACTGTCGAACAATGCTTTTATGATACACATTATCGAAATAAAGCTATTGATTGATTGACATATTTTTTTGATGTGATATAAGAGGTCATAGTTAGTGCTGCTCTATTTATTTGGTAGTAGAGCATATACAAAAGGGATTTTTGCGTTTTGATATTCACCATGTATAGTGTATATCCTGTGAATGGCTTGGACACATTTTGAAGAGCCCATCCATCATCCACGTTTCATATTAGTTACGTTTTAGTAAGTTTTCCGCTGTAGAGAATATAAGGATTTGTATTTTCAATATTTAGGTTGTCATGCAAAATGAAAGGTTCCTTATTATGTGTAATTTTAAAATGTTTAGGTATGTGTATTTCTTGGTATCTTATAGCGACAGGTGGGGTATTGCTGGTGACTTTCAATTCAGTTCACAAAACTTTATTTCGACACACATGCCATTAAAGCATTGTTAAAATAAAGGTTTAAAATACAGTAAATTATGTACAAATTAATAAAGGTGAAAAAAAGGTCAATCTTCCTATTTCTGAGAGAGCTCTGGGGGTCCACCACATAGTAAGTAAAATTGTGAAATAGAAAACACAAAGGGCATATGTGTATCAGATTTCAGCAGCCTGTACTCTTCACTACAGTGTCTAGACCCCAGATTCCTACAAAGTTGAAATAGCCAACAACACCTTGCCCTCCTATAGCCCTGGCAAAAAAAATAGCACATGAAGCTCCGTCTCATCTGCATTATTGTACACTGGGCACTCCTCATTGTTAGATCCCTTCCCATTTTTTGTGAATGAGCCCAATGGAAGGACTCCATGTCTAAATTGTAGATAGAGCTTTTTGGCGAGGACTGGCTGAATGTCATCCAATACCGATTCTAGACTATATCTATTTTATACTTCCAGAAACTCAGCAGTCAGACGACCTGCTGTAGGCCTCCTCTCGAGCTGGGTGAGTCTGTGGTCTCCAAAACTCGCTATCAGTGCCTTTCCAGAAGTAATTTGGGAGGTTTCCTCTGCTTTGCTCCCTGCCCAGGCCCTCACACGTTCAATGTACACCAACCATGGTAACTTCCCTGCACCTAGCAGTCCCATAGCTTCAATCTGTTCTTCCCTGTATGGGGTTAGTTCTGGGGTGCTACACAGGCAATGCCGATATAATAAAGGGCAGATTTACAAGCCCCGTATGCCACATTTGCACCGCCGTTGCGTCACTGTTGTGACGCAGCGGCGACGCAAAGCCAGCGCCATGCTGCTGGGTATTTACAACGTGACGCATCTAGGGTGATGCGTCACGTTGTAAAGCCCTGCACCACATGTGGGCATTCTGGCACAGGAACGCCTCCTAAAAGTGGCTGAGTGAAATCTACAAGATTTCACTCAGTCACTTTTACAGCCATGCTGCGTCAAAACCCTGCGCCGGCTTGAAGCAAGGATTGCCGCAGCATGTTAGGCATAGGGGCACCACAAACTTTGTTGGAGCTGCGTCGTGCTTGCGATGCAACTCCAGCAATGCGTCACCTTTACGGCAGAAGATGCATCACGCATCTGTATATTCTTGCCCCATGGTGCGCCGCATTGTAAATGCAGCACATCCATGGTGGCCCAAGAGGTATTTGCCGTGATGCACAATAACTGGTGCATCCCTGCTGATATGCAGGGATGCGCCACTTATTGTAAATCCGCCCCTAAAGTTCTAAGAGTAACTTCATCTGCAATGGGCCTAATCCCAAGATCCCTGCAGGGAGGTGTTAGAGGTGTACTCGAAAGGAGACCCATGAGATGTCTAGAGAATAGGTTCTTGGTGCATGCAAACGAGCCAGAAGCACAATATCCTCATAATTCTTCGTAGCGCAGCGCTCCTGGCCTGAACTTTACACATTTCCACCACTGGGCTAACCAATTTTTCAGTGCAGCTCCTGTATAATTTTAAGATACCCCATAGTCTGTGTTAGTTTCAGACTTGCTTTGTTGATTTGGGCACCCCAGTCCATTCTCTCTGTCAGGATAATTCACAAATACTTGAAGATGGTTACCTTCTCCAGGGGTCTTCCATCCAGGCATGGATTAGGATGAGTGGTGTTACCTACATTGAAGGCCATATACTTTACTTTTTGGAGATTAATCTCCAGTCCCCCGTGTTTGCAGAAGGCACTAAAGTACTTAATGGTCCTCTGTATTCCTATAGGGAATTTTGCAAGCAGGAGCTTGAGATGCTCAGTAACATCACTGATGACATCACTGATGACATCTCAAATGACATCACTGATGACATCATCCAGTGACTGTCTGTTTCTGTAAAGTTTAAATGTGTTTAATGTATATAGGGAGAGGCGTATTGAAGAATGAGTGGGTGTATAAGTGTGTGAATGGATGATTTAGTAGGTGCGTGACTGACTCTATAAGTGAGTGATTAAACGTATCTTACTGAAAGCATGGCTTAGTGACTAAACTGTGTGAATATCTGTATCTGTTGGTGTGTAAGTGTCTACATGGGTTTGTGAATAGCTACATGAGTGTCTATATGGGTTATTGATTTGTTGTCTGAGTATCTGTATGGGTGCCTGAGTGTTTATGTGGGTGGGGTGTGTGTGACTGCATAGATGTGTGAGTGGTGAATCACTGGGTGCATGGTTTCAAGAGTGCATCTGTGATGGACTGTATGGGTGGGTGAGTGTGTGTATGGGTGTGTTAGTGAGTGAATGTATATCTCAGTGGTGCATGTGTGAATAACTACATATGTGAAAGGCAGTATATATGTGTGTTGGAGTATATAAATGGCTATAAAAGAGAGTGTGTGATTGTGAGAGTGGCTGTGTGGATGAGAGTGTGCTTGTATCAGTGATTGTATAAGAGCTTAAGAATGTGCTAATATTTGTATGCGTGATTGAGCTGGTGTGTGTATAACTATATAGGTGAGTAAATGATTAATTATTTGCATGACTGACTTGGTGTGTGAGTACCTCTATGGATGAGTGGTGGTGGGTGAGTGTCTATATAGGTGTATGAGTGCATATGATAGTCCTGTACTGAGTGACCATAAGTATGAGTGACTGTATGGGTGAGTGAGTGGATGTGTGTAAACCTAAGAATCAGTGAGTGTGTATGTACTTATTGCTGTTGGAGTGCCTATGGTTTTGAGAATGGCAGTCTGTAATTTAGAGTGGGTGTATCAAAGGTTATATTAGGGTGAGAGAAGATGCATCAAATTATCACATGGATGAAGTCATCAGTGATGTCATCAGTGATGTCATTTGAGATGTCATCAGTGATGTCACTGACCATGTCATGAGTGATGTAATATGTGACATCATCAGCAGTGCATTGCGGGGCCATGAGTTATAGTTAGCTGAACGAACTATAAAGGGGGAATTTCTCTGGTTTTGTACGAGTGAAATGTCCAACTAACTATAACTTTTCCTAAAACCTATGGTATTTTCAGTGAGTTTCTAAGGTTTTTTAAATGCTAATATCTAACTATAACGTGCCTGAAACATAGGTAAGACATGTGAAGAAAGAAGAAAAACGCACAGAAAGAAGCAAAAGAAATGCAGAAAGAAGCAACAGAAGTCCACAAAGACGAAGAAAAGTGCAGGAAGAAGCAAGACATCTGTAGAAAGAACCAACAGAAGAGCAGAAAGAGGCCTTGTTGCAAAATCATCCTGTGCCCACAACTTTTCAGATGGGTACTGGTGGTAACTGACTCTGACTACCAGGCCTAGAGCCAGTACTATCCTAAAAGAAACTTAGAATACAGTGAAAACACCTACATACACTAGAGAACACTATGCATTGGGGTACCCCTATGATTAGCATGACCTCCTCTGTAAGGCCCTAGTACATAATAGGGCAGGGTGATTAAAACTACCTCTTAAACCACGCAATGGGGCACGTAGTAAAGATGTAAAAAGGGGCTTGGCCTGGCCCACCTTTCTGCAACGCAGCACAGTGGCTCTAACTGGAGGTACCTGGTGGGGTTTGTGGCCCCAAGGGACCCTCAGGATTGAAGAGGAATTAATTCTCCAACTTAAAACGCTTTGTCCTATTTCACTTATTAATGTAGATGCGAAACTATATTCTAAAATCCTTGTGAACCGGCTGATTCAAGTTGTACCGGCATTAGTCTCTGAGCAACAACATGGTTTCCTTCCAGGCCGTGGTACAATCAATCATATACATCGCGTTATTGCAGTTTTGGACTATGCTGCTGTAACTCGAATGAACATTGGTTTGGTGTTTTTAGATGCCGAAAAAGCATTCGATCGCGTTGCATGGGCATTTTTATGGGCAATTTTGGAAAAAATGGGATTTGGACCTCGATTTATATATGCTATACAGGTTATGTAAAGACGTCCCAGGGCCAAGATTTGTTTGTCAGGCCAGGAATCAGCAGCTGTTAATATTACTCGGGGTACACAGCAGGGGTGTCCATGCTCGCCGTTGTTGTTTGCCATGTACATCGAACCACTCTTACAGATGCTGGTGTCATCTCAACACATACAATCTATGGTGTTACCCGGGGGCAGTATACGTGTATTAGCTTATGCTGATGACGTTGCCGTCATAACATCTGACCCAGAATCAGTATTACGCGAAATTGAAAATTTAACTAGCGAATTTGGTAATGTGTCGGGGTATAAGCTTAATATTCAGAAAACGCAGGTTATTTGCTCAACAGGACTCTGCCCTAATGACTGTCGGGTTACCCCGGAGGCTAAATACCTTGGCATTAAAATTAGGCTATCGCTTCAAGAGCTAGTTATGGTGAACTGGACAGATATATTACAATCTGTTAAAAATCAGCTGGAGAAACTCGAATGCTTACATCTGTCGCTGGTTGGGAGACGCAATGTCTTAAAAATGTCTATTCTGCCTAAAGTGTTGTACTACTAGGACGCATTAATTTTTATACTCCATGTAACTCTACAGAATTGTTTCCTCCAATATTTTGGGATCGTACGATGCGTACATGGGGGGAAAAGGCATGGTATTTCTTGGCTCTATGGTTAAAGATAGTACAATTGCTACATTTCAGGAGTTAAAAGATATATATACTGTTTCCCAGCATGATTTTTTAAAGTATTTACAATTACGCAACTTCATTCTTAAACATCCAAATATTCTACCGCAATGTCCAAATGACTTTATTGAAATACTTTAAAAGCCATCGCGAATAGGGACTTTATATAATTATTTGTTGAATATACAGCAGGACGACATGGGGTCACAGGAGTCTAAATGGTGTATCAGATTGGGTACTTCTGTAGTACCCTTTCAAGATTCAATCTATAAGGCTGCTAAAATTATTTTGTCTGCCAATTTATACTCACAGCATTATAAAACTTTATTTAATCTTTATCATACACCTTTTAAAATGTTGAAATAGGGTAATGCTTATAATGGGAAATGTTATAGGTGTCAATCTGATCAGGCGGATATTGTGCATATTTTTTCTGATTGCTCAGTGTTAAAACCCTTTTTTACATCTATTGAAAAGTTCTTGTCACATATTACAAACTGTGAAGTGGTTATTTCCAGAGAGTTGATTATCTATGGTCTATCTAATGACACCGATCTCTTTCTAGGTTATCATGAAAATAGATATCTTTTATTTATGGATATGGCCGCAGCTCGCTTATGTATTTCTTCAATGTGCTTGAAACCAGAAGCACCTGTATGTGAAATGTGGCGGGCAAAGTTTTATAATGTTTTTTATTTAGAATATAACCTTTATCGTATTAAATCATTTAGGAAAATGCAAAGGGGGTGTAAAATTTGGCAGGCAATGATAGACCATTTAGGCCCGTTTGAATGACCTTTGTTTGACTGTATATGATGGTATTGCTCCCTGTATTGTTTCTTTATTGTTTTTCTTATTTTCGTGTATATCTGCACGATAAGTCCGTATATATGATATCCGGCTATGATTTAATGTTTTGTATATCTGGCTTTGAACTGAAAAAAAAAAAAAACGCACCACAGGGCTTGTTTGCACAGGCTCCTCCCTTCACAACTGTGCAAACGCGCCCTGTGGCACATTTTAAGTTGGGGGATTAAGTCCCCTTAAATGCTGAGGGTCCCTGGAGTCAAACTAGCCTACCAGGTACCTCCAGTAAGCGCCACAGAGCTGCATTGCAGAGAGGTGTAAAGAGGGGTATGACTAAGCACACCTCTATGTAACGCGGAGCAGTGGCGCTTACTGAAAGCACCTGGTGGGCTAGTAGGCCCCCAGGGGCCCTCTGGACTGAAAGGGAATTAATTTCACAACTTTAAACGTGCCACATGGAGTGTTTACACACATGGCACCTCAGGTCTCGCCCCCTCCCTTCACCACCATGCAAACGTGCCCCCTGGTGCATTTTAAGTTGAAGAATAAAGTCCCCTTCAATCCTGAGGGACCCTGGGGACCAAGTAGCCTACCAGATACCTCCAGTATGCACGACAGAGCTACGTAGCAGAGAGGTGTAAAAAGGGGCATGGCCTGGACCACCTCTCTGCAACGCAGCACAGTGGCACTTACTGGAAGCACCTGGTGGGCTTGTTGACCCCCAGGGGCCCTCAGGATTGAAAGGGAATTAATTTCCCAAGTTTAAACGTGCCACAGGGCGCTTTTGCACAGTGGTGAAGGGAGGGGGTGGGCCTGAGGTGACATGTGTGCAAAAACACCCTGTGGCGCGTTTTAAGTTGGGGAATTAATTCCTCTTCAATCCTGAGGGACCCTGGGGTCCAACTAGCCCACCATGTACCACAGAGCTGCGTTGCAGAGGGGTGTTAAAAGGGGAGTGGCCTGGATCACCTCTCTGCAACGCAGCCCTGTGGCACTTCCTGGAGGAACCTGGTGGGCTAGTTGACCCTCAGGGACCACCAGTATTGAAGGGGAATTAATTCCCATACTAAAATCGAGCCACAGGGTGCACTTGCAGAGTATTGCTGGGAGGGGGTGGGCCTCCGGCATGATGGAAAGTTGTTTTTCTAGGATTTTTGGGGGGAGGAGGGCTGTGTGGCCCCCTGCTTTTTACTGTTTTTGGGCCCTGGGGACCCCGTCTCCCAGGGCCTGACCCCCACTAAAAAAAAATATATTTCCACATGGGGAGCTGCTAAGATGCAGCTACCCGTGTGGAAAAGCAATCTGGTTTGAATTTTGGAAGGTTTCCTGCTCTCTCTTCCAAAATGCAAACCACAGTTTGCTATGACAAGGCGGGTGCCGTGAGGCTCCCACCCTGCCATAGCAAACTGCAGTATCCCGGGGGTGGGCCCCCCGGGACACTGCAGGAGCCCACCCTGGGGGGTAGCGGTACCCAGGGCCATCACAGGCTCCAGGAGGGGGAGCTGCACTGTCCCCTCCCAACATCTGAACCGCCCCGGGTAGGTGGTGGTACCTGGGGCTCGGGGGTCCGTTACAGACCCCCAAATTTAAATATTAGTTCCCCAGGGAGGTGGTGGTCCCTGGGGCGTGTGAGGGGGCTCAAGCCCCCCCACACAGGTATATATTATTTTTTAAAGAAGCTCCGGGCTGCAGGGGGGCTGTGTGCCCCCCACAAATATTTATGCAAAGCCCCGGGAGTGGCAGTCCCCGGGCAGTGTGGGGGATTGGGGTCCCCCACTCATTGTTTTACTGCCTTGGACCACCCGGGGGCTTCAATTAAACAAAGCACGGGAGCCCGCACTCAGTTTTTAAAATATTCTCGACGGATTCGCTCACCCAGTGCGAATTTGGCCGATTTTCTTTAAAAAAAAGCTTTTTTAGCACCCCCTGAGCACGCCTAGGGGGTCAGGGTGTTTCTACCCTTCCCCCTTTTTTTGTTGTGCACATTAGTTTTCATATTTTCTTGTGCCTCGGTTCTACCGAGGCACAAGATGGCTGCCAATACTTTCTGGTTTGAAGTGTTGACAGCCAATTAGAATGAAGCTCGTGGTCCGGAAGGTGCGCAAATCCACTGCTCCTCTAAATATCGAAACTTTTATTTTTTGATTTTCTCAGCAACTACTGAACTGATTTACGCTATAACTGTGTCTAAAGTTTCCTATGGGAAATTGATTTTCCGACCTATATTTTATGAATTTCTCAGGAACTACTGAATGGATTTACAACATTTAAGAAAAAGGTCTCTTTCTGAACCAAGGGCTACCTTTTTTGCCAAATTTGGTGTAATTCCGTTCAGCTGTTCGGGCTGTAGCTGTGTCCAAAGTTTCCTATGGGAATTACCATGGAGAAAACACGTTTGGGGACCCCGTTTTTTCTCAGCCCCTGCTTGACGAATCACCCCCAAACTTTCAAGATAAGAGCTGACCGGAGCGTCCCACTAGCTTTGAAAATTTCGCGAAGATTTGTCAGCCTGCGCCAAAGTTATTGGGAAAAGTAAAAATTATTTTTGAATAGAAACAAGGTCCTAACCATAACTACCTATTGGCGACCGCCAGTAGGTAATATATATCTACATATATATAGTAATTTTATTTAAAGCATGGCAGAGGGCGGAACCTTCATAGAAATGCACCTGATCCAAAATAACCTCTATAATAATTTTTCCCCTTTTTTTTAGATAGTTGACCGGGGATTATGTGCACACCGATAAGACACCCACCATCACAATGACAGTCCTAAACAGAACTTTAACATGTAATGAAAAAAAGCACAGGTGCACCATAAATTACAAATGTGCGAGAACAACAAACTTATTGTAAAGGCACAAATAGTGATGTCCAGAAGTCTTGTTTGTTTGATTCATTTATTTTTCAACAGAAGAAAATGAACAGCCGACGGGTTTCGTCCCGGGTGGGACTTCTTCAGGGCAAGAATAGATTGACAAATCCTTGGCGGTGTGAGTGGTCGTGCAGTGAAGGCCAGATAACGGAGGTCTGTTTCGCAGTCTCAAATAAAAAGTTCAAATGCAACAGCAACTGGAGGTCTTTATATTATTTCTATCCTCCAGAATGAGTATACAGCTGGGCTTGAAATTTCACTAAATTTTGTTGTCAGTAATAAGGCAAAGTCACTTATGTTCTGGATAGAGGTAAGTATTACCGAGGTGCACCATCCATTGGTTGGTGCACCTTAATCTGGACTTCTACAATGAAGCCTTCAAATAGCAAATGGGAATGTATCTCAAGGTGTCTCCTTACTCCTCGACCAAATTTCACGAGAAAAGTAATCACTGTCATTCGGAGCCTAGACGCCGTGCACCCTCAGTACGTATAGCACCTGTGCTTTTTTTCATTAGTAATTTTATTTAATTTAAATATGTGTATAAAATGTTTTGGGCCTATTTGAAGTAATAATTTTATGTAAAAAATGTTTTTGTATGTTTAATAATGAGTATTTATTGTTGGGATAACATTGTAGTTGATTCTGTGTGAAACAATATTTTTGATATGTTATATTTTTTAAGGTAAAAATAGTTATTTTTTGATATAGGTAAAAGTCAATATTTTTTACAACAATATTTGTGGTTTTACTAGTTAAGTATACCAAGGCGATATTATTGTTATCAATATTTAATTTTCATATTTTTGTGCTTTGACATTGTATGCATCAATATTATATCTTTGATCCTAAAAACCATGGCAATTTGTATCCCACCATACAAGAATTTTAACAGCTGTTGAACACTGAACAGGTAATCTGTGCACGTGATTAATACATCCTCCTTCTCTACAACAACCTAGTTGCTAAACCCACCCATTTTGCACAATAACACCTCTCATTTCTCGGAATGAATCAGACCCCCAAGTACATCCTGGCCAGCTCTGACCCACAACTACATAGACTCTCCAGCTCAACCTGGGCCACTCAATGCAATTTTGCCTGGTCATAGATTGTCATGGTCATTGGTTTACAATGTGGGCAGCCTACAAATAGGGTGCCTAAATATTACCTAGTACTCTCATGTACACCATTAAAAACATTTAGAAAATGGGCCAGGTCCATGACATACTAAGTACAAAGATTTACGAGATGGAGGCACAAGGACAACTCCCTGATGTGGGCATGTGCAAAGGTGTTTCCCCCACTTCTATATTCAGCTTCCCAAAACTCTTAGGGCCTGATTAGGATGGCTGGTCGACCCTAACAGAGATGGGGACCGCCTGACATGGTGTTGGGGGTCCCACAGGCCAAATTACAATGCAACCGCCACCGTTGCAGTCACATTATACAGGATTACCACTGCCGCAGGTGCTGCTGGCTGCAGCACCCACCGCAATGGAAAAAAGGGATTTGTAACACATCCCCTGTACTACGTAACAGGAATCTGTTGGGGGGCACCATAGGGGCCACCCCACACAAAAAAAAGGCAGAGTCGAAGGGGGCCCGCTATGGGCCTCCAATGTCCATCCATGCCAGCCTTTCTTCCAGATTGTGTTCCGTGCTTAATCTGTCATTTGAAGCCGGCTTACTTCTGGCTGAGTGGAAACACGCAATGGTGATTCCTCTCCTCAAAAAACCATCTCTTTACTCTTATAAACCAGCGAAGTCTCGCCCTATCTCCCTGCTTCCTTTCTGGGCAAAACTGGCTGAAAAGCATGTGAAATCTCAACTGACGGAGTACATTCCAGAGAACAATCTCCTTTATGACAGTCAATTGGGTTTCAGGCCACAGTATAGTAGAGAATCTGGCTTGCTTCTGGCCTCAGAGACACTACGCACGGTGGCAGACAAAGGGAAAACTGGGGCTCTAATCATGCTGGATCTTAGCGCAGCATTCGACACAGTCTCGTACACTGTGCAATTGGAACAATTGTGGATGCAGGGCATAAAGGGTAAAGCGTTTGACTGGATTACAGATTTTCTCCATAAGCCCTCTTTCCAGGTAACTCAGAAGCCTTATACCACTGACATTATCCTCTTACAGCGGGGAGTACTCCAGGGATCAGCACTTAGTCCAACTCATTTTAACTTATATCTTCGCCCACTGGCTGACATTATTAAGGGCCATGGAGCAAGAATGGTGTCTTATGCTGATAACACTCAACTAGTTATCACACTAGCAAACGATGACGACAGGGCTGCAGCACATTTCAAATCCTGTCTAGCTGCCTAGCAAAATGGATGCCCGCTAGCGACCTGAAGCTAAATGCAGACAAAACTGAGGTACTGGTGGTTGAGAATCTGGTGCTTAACGTGGTGTCTAGTTGATCCGGGCCCCACCCCTATTTCAAAACTTAGAGCGAAACATCTAGGCAGCCTCTTTGACACTCAGCTATCATTTGAAAGTCAGATCAGGGCCACTGTGGGCACCTGTTTTGGAGTGCTGTCTGGATGAACTTCACTGGCTTTCTATTAAACACAGAACCTCATTTAAAGCTCTGTGTTTTATGCACAGGATAATGAATCGGAAGAGGTCCTAGTTATCTTTTCTCCTTCGTCAATGCCTACACCCCTTTTAGAGTACTTACATCTGGGGTAGCAGCTTTGGCAATGATTCCCAGAGTGCATCGTACACGACTGGGGGGGTTGCTCCTTTGCCTCTGCAGCCAAGCTGTGGAACTCAATGCCACTCAACCTGAGACTTGAACCTTCTGAGCCAAGCTCCAGTGAAAACCTGAACACTTGGCTCTTTAGGTAGAGTTAGTAGGAGAATTGGGCTTACCTGCTTCTGAATAGTTCTGATCCTGAAATGTGGCTACTGCTTAGTGCAAGGATACTCCGTCGGAGTAAACAGGCACTCTACAAATTCTAAATTCATTCATTCATACCTTTCATGGATGGGTGAACCGCCATGAAAAGGCTGGCTGGGAGGGACCATCTCAAACCCTATGGTGGTGCCTGCTAGGCACTGTCACCATTGTAGGGATTGGGAGGCCCTCCGCAGCCCCGGCAATCTCAAGGAGTCAGTCTGGTGCATGGTCGGGCTTTCCACCCATCTGCGCACCGCCCGCCACGAAAATCTGGCAGGCATTAAAGCTGCTTAGGATGGCCAGGAGACTGCCAGTGCCACCAACAGACTGTCTGTGGCAGTCTCCCCGCAATCCTAACCAGCCTGTTAGTACTGTTATGCCCTGGTCATGGGGTGGCAACCCGTGTTTAAAGAAGTAGCAGCTTAGGTGAACCCTGAGTACCCAACTGGACCTAGCAGTCTGTTGGTGAGCAACATACCAGACTTGGGTAGAACATTTTTTAGGAGACTCATGACATACATTTCCACAGCTGCAATTGTGCATTATCTGACAAATTAATACAATGAAGAACAGATTGCCTTGGACATACTGCACTAGGGAATTTTGATCCTAAAGATAGCTCTAAGACAAGAAGGCAGCCATAAGAATCTTGGCTAATGAAGATGTCACATTAAGACATGTCTCTAGCCAAAATATTAAAGAAGTGACTTGCTAACACATCAGCAATTTCGGGAACAACTTATTCGTTGTTCATTTTATTTTCCTTTGCGGGCCTTGAATTTGGAAAAAGTGGTAAATAAGAATTTTTTTTTTCTTTTTAAACACCTTTATTAACATAGTCCAAATCATACGCAGCTTCCCGCCTACAACCCACTCGGGCCGGCGATGCGACAATGATGGATACAGTCGAGCACCAGGTAAGTCGATGTACACAGCCTGACGCCGTCAACCCAAGGGTACGGCAGCGTAATATCACAGTACAACAAATAAGCAAGTAGTGAGTTATCGCCGGTGCTGTCTCAGCGTACCCGTTGAGTGGTAAATAATAATAATTCAATAAAGTATTCATTCATCTACCTATTGGTACTCAGTTATTTTTCTTGGCTCCTCTGTCACCCAGATATGTCCCACATCCTTTCTGCTACCCCGCCCATGCCATGTCAACTCTGGTATTCCAGAATAGTATGATTACTCTCAAGCATCCCTGGCGGTGCCTAAAATCCCTGTTGGTACCCTGTTGATACTGAGCATATTCCCCACAATTTGAAGATATATGACATACATAGGTCATAACACTATATACAATATTCTTGGACTGTTTATAAATTGTTCATCTTGTTGTTCTACATGATTTTCAGGAGTGCGGGGAACTTTAACTGGGCAACCGCACCCAGTTTCTTAAATTAGTAAATTTTCTTGCCCAGCTCCCACTGTCTGTCTAGAGTAGCACGAGCTAGGTCAGAACGAATTCCGTAAGAAAAGTCCGTGGGTTTCAATGATTTTTGCTTCAGGGCACAGTTTAGAATCTTTTTCTTTCAAGGAGAACATGAGGAAGTTTATGAGAATCTTCCCAGGTTTGGACCGATTAGGATGTATTCTGAATGGGTCCCTATGAACTCTCTCAATATCCTTTTTTAAGTCCTCCTATGTTTCTTCTATCTGCAGAGAGTTTTTTAAAAGAGTCATGATGAAGGATTTAATGTCATCTCCCTCTCTCCCCTCTGGGACATTCAGAGGCGTAGGTTATTTCTCTGTGAATTGTTTACAAGCGGGTCAAGCCTGTCCCAAAGTGATGCTTCATCCTTCTTAAGTTGTGTAATTTCTGATCTATCGACTACCAAATCATTCCTTATTTCTCCTACTGAACTTTCCAAAGCCACTGTCCTGGAATTTAGAAGATCGATTTTCTTCTCCAATGATTCACAGAACACCCAAATCTCCCCTTGATTTGCTTCTGAGACGGAGAACCCCTTCCTGATATCTACAGACAAAGAAGAAAAGAGAGCCTTCATAGAGGCTGCTGATGACCCAGCAATTTCCTGCTCCTCAGAGACTAAGGCTAGCTCTGCGCTGTCCTTGTCCTCCCTAGCTTGACAAACTGGATTTTTCTCTTGCAAATCGTCGCTATTTAAGCCTAAGTGCCCATTTTGAGCTGAACTAGAGACTATCTATGCCATTTTGAGAGAAGACTGTAGTGCTGGAGGAGGACACTCCGTTCTACCATCCTACTCTGGAAGGATACCAACTCAGCCTGCCCCTTTGTGCACTTTCTTAAAGCCTCTCCTTGTTTGTCCACATCCTACACAAATGGCTGAACTCTAAAATAGGACCGCAGGGACGGGGTTATCTTTAGCCTAGAATCTGAGGAATACTCCTGCCTTTGACCTCACAGTGCTTGAACGTAGAATGGCCACCAACCACCTCAACAACATCTTTATGTGAGGTTACACAAGCCCTTATTTCCTCTCCCTGATTTGGGCTATTACCTAAGTTCAATTCACTTTCTTGAGGATGTTTGTTGCTTCTACTTGTAAACTTTGTCTTTATTGACCCACCACCTCTCCTTCTACCTCTCCTACTGCCAGTATGTAGATTTGGAAGCCCTGTGTGGGATGCCTTTTTACTAGAAGTGATAGTGCAGCTTTCTCCCCCCCCCTCCCCCCCCCACCTTGGTGCCTCCTGTTCCGCCTGGTTGGGTTCTCTTTGCGGCTGCTGTTGCTGCTGATATTCGGGCGTGAGTACTAGCTTCCCCCGTCTGTATACAGCATGGTGCTAATCGACGCAGAATCCCCCCCTGCTTGCTCCCTCAGCACCTGATTTTGCTACAGTGCCTGATGTTGTTCCAGCTGTTGAGGCTGTGGATTTGGCAGTGCTGGCTGGGGTCCTTTCTCCTCCTGCAGTAAGGACACACTCAACCACTTTGACAGTTTGCTTCCTTGCAGTGACGGTGAAAGTTGCCTTATGCTGACTCTGCCCGTGTCTGCCCGGAGGGGCTCGCGAGCCCTTGCTCTGCGGCCTCTCCTTAGCTCCAGGGCGGTGGCAAACCAGCTCGGTGAGTCTGGAGAGACTCCAAAACACATCCCATGAAAAGGGGAAAAAGATAGGATATAGAAAAAAGCAGTCCACAGATTATGCATTTCACAGCAGAAATCGGCAGCAGGGGAGAGCTTGAAGATCGGCGCTACGCGTCTCGGTCTTGCCTCATCAAAGAATGCGACGTGAGTGCCTCCAGAAGAAAGCGACCGCTCAGCTTGCGGCCGCATGTTCTCTTTTGAAAAACTTAGGCCATGCTACGAAATAGCTAATTACTCAACACAGATACATTGGGTTCTTTTATCAGGGCCTTTTGGGGGCAGCCTTGTACATATTGTAAATCAACGACAGCTGAGAGACTAGACACCAGTCATTCAGGGAGGGTACACTGACTTACAAATTGACTGCTGCTTTTTTCTTGGCTCTTTTTCTCTTTTTGATGTATTTCAAGCACAAAGGGACTAGTCTAGTGCCCCGGTAGCAGAATCTGGACTTTCAGTCCAGGAAAATGTGGATTGGGTTCTCCAGGGAGGGAGAGGGGGGTGGGAGCTTCGGTAAGGCAGGAAGGGAAGCACAGCGTGGGGAGCATAAGGAAAAAAAGAAAAAAAATCCTCATTTGCCTTTTAGTCTGACAAAAGCATGTTGGTTAGGTTAGTCGGGTTTTTCTTGTTCAGCCTGGTACCTTGGGAGATGTAGCACACTAAAGGTTTTGGTGTTTAAACCACATGAGTTGTATTCAAATTTTATCTTGGAATGTTAACGGCCTGCGAGTAAAAAATAGGAGGGCCAAGATCCTGAAGTATCTTAAAGATTCTTCAGCACAGATCATTATCCTGCAAGAAACTAATTTGAGTTTGATTGAGGAGACCCTGCTACAGCAGTGCCTTCGTGGTGCACATCCCACTCAGCCTCTGAAGCTCTTGCACTCACTGGTAGCATTTCACTGTGCCCCTTTAGACCATCATCATTAATGCCAATAGTATTTGAGCAGTACACACAAGGTTTGGTTGTTAGAGACTCAAGAGAATCACTCAAGATGCACTTGAACGCGGGCAAGCACTGGGCTAAGTTGACGCATGCTGCCTCAGAGGGAAGAGCCTCACCATCCTCCATTGCGAATGCAACATTGTTGCTTTCTTGGGGTACAGCTTGCAACTGTATCTCAACATCTCTGCAAGGCCATTCCATTGATTCTAAAACGAAAATGAAAGGGCATTGGAGAGAGCCTGCAGGATTCGCTTTCCCAAATGGCATCCATAATGTACCACAACTGAAGAAGCAGAGGCCAAGGCGATGCTGGTGGAGACAGCTTCCATTGCGGCTACTGTGCCAACACGCGCTGAGTAATTGGAGCAGGTTGGCTGGTCAGAAATTTCAGCATAGGGCGACCGATACTCAAGGAAGTGCCTACAACAGAGTTGGAATAACAGAGGGATTTGTAATTAATACAACAAGACTAAAATGACAAAAATCCAATACGTAGAACCGTAGATATTGAATTTCGAATTTTTTGGTAAAACTTGTGTCAAAAAGCACAAAGTGCCAACTGAGGATATCTTGTTGCACCAGGAAATAACAAAATCCCAGGTTCAGGCTGACTGCATTAGAGCACATGCTGGCTACAGGAATCCAGTTATCCAGCTAAATAAAGTACCTTAAATCCTGGTTTGCGGTGCTTTGTGGGTATCCGCATCAAATATGAGCCAAGCAGCCAGAATGATGCATCAGTTCCGAGATGCGGCAAGGTCGCGATGCGAGGCCCAGCGTCGTCGTTGAGAATCCTGTTAACGGGCATGCAATGCAAGGTCCTGCCTCGAGGATGTGGGACGATGTGTTGGTTCCAAGGAGATGCGTGGCTGCGATGCAGAGTGCTTTGTCGTTGAGGCTGCCTTCGATGGGGGATGCAAAGCCCTGCAAAGAGGATGCGTCCTGCAGTCTGTACGATGTGGCATATCCAAAGAGCTGTAATATTGGTCTTTGTGACTAATCCTATCCATGATGCAGCTGTGATGCATTGGCTGTGCTCATGTTTGCTCCGCACAGCAGAGATGTGTGTGTTCCACTGGATCCGATAGGCTGGCAGAGCACCTTAAGCCCGCTTCCAAGGCTCCAGGACTGGGCCGGCACCCCTTGGCTGGGTAAACTCACAGATGGCGTCCAGGCGCAGATGCAAGGATGTTGGAAACCTGTTAGGTCCCGCAGGCTTCAGATCAGTAGGCCAGCCAACTAGCCCTTGAGTTACTCTGAGTTCAGGGTTCAAGTGATGGGAGTCCAGTCCTTCTCGCCCAGGCAAGACGGCAGCAGGTCAGCTCAGCAGGGCTGCCTTCCTTGGGATCAGCAGTCTAGCAGAATGTCCTTGTAACAGCACAGCAGTCCTTCTTCCTGGCAGAATATCCATACGTTCAAAGGTGTACTGAAATGGTGGTGTCTGAGATCCAGTGTTTATACCCATTTGTGCCTTTGAAGTGTGGGAGATTATTCTGGAGGTTTCCTGTTGAAGTCCCCAGATATCCTGCCTTCTGTGTCCTGGCTCCAAACTAACTGCAAGGGGTTTGCAGCCATTTGAGTAGAGGCAGGACACAGCCTATTCAGGTATAAATAGGGCTGTTCCCAGCTCCTCCCTTCCATCAATCCAGGCACACCTAAACTCCCTGTCATGTGTGACTGTTAGAGGAATCCACAAAGCCCACCTATCAGCTACACCCAGTCATATCATGTGACTGGAGACAGGCTACAGGCACTAAACAGCTAAGGTAGGAAAATACCAGCTTTCTAAAAGTGGAATTTTCAGAATAGCAATTTAAAATCTGACTTTGACATAAATTAGGATTTTAAATTGTGATTCTGGAGACAACAAACATGAACTGGTTATCTCTTCCCATTTGGAAATTAAACTAATAAAATGTAATAAAGCAACTCCAATATTATCCTATTGGAGAGATAGGCCTTGCAGGAGTGAAAAATAAATGTAAGAGTTTTTTGCTAGCGAGACATGTCCCACTTTTTAAATACATTGCACCCTGTCCTCTGAGCTGTCCAGGGCCTACCCTAGGGGTGACGTATGTGTATTAAAAAAGGTTTGGGCCTGCGACATGTTTAAAGGGCTACTGATGTGGGTGTCACAATCAGTGGTGCAAATCCACTATTAGTATTTAATTTACAGACCCTGGGTAATGTAGTGCCACTTTACTAGGGACTTAGAACTATATTAAATATGCCAATTTGGGCTAATCCAATATTACCATGTTTTGAGGTACACATGCACTTTAGCACTGGTTATTTAGTGGTAAAGTGGTCTGAATCCTAAGGCCAGCAAAACCGAGATCAGTAAAAACGAAGGCGAAAGGCAAAAGGTTCAGGGATGACCCTGAACAAAGGGCCAGGGCCAA
This sequence comes from Lissotriton vulgaris, assembly GCF_964263255.1. Taxonomy (NCBI): domain Eukaryota; kingdom Metazoa; phylum Chordata; class Amphibia; order Caudata; family Salamandridae; genus Lissotriton; species Lissotriton vulgaris. Next base: position 150,446,856 of record NC_141686.1, read on the forward strand.
CATGCCCCCCCTCACCTAAAGCCAGGGGAGACTAATCAGTTTGTTGATTGACTTCCCTGCTTAGGTGACAGAATGTGGACAATGGCCCTCTACTGCAGGGGCACTTGTCAGTGTTATGCCTTTCTTAATTCAGTTTGACCCCTCTATCTACACTCTCCTGAGCCACTCAACTGACCAATGGTGAACCCTTTTCCTCACTTGTGGAACGCATCTGTGAGCACCTAACCTTAACTTGCTCACAGATGCATACCAGTAGGCAGATAGTACCACCCTGGTCAACAAGGTGATGTGACACATTCCACCCACTGGATCAGACTTCTGTCCTCAACCCATAAACAATTCAGCCCAATAAGGACAGCAATCAACAGAGTCCACTGACAGCTGTCAGTGTCATGAGCCAGGCCGAGGCCATCCACTGCCAGGTGGGGGTTCTAAGTGAGGACATTGGTTAGACCCCTTTTCCAGCCTTGGGGGTGGGATGCAGTTCCCTATGGGCTCCTGAGAGTCCTCTGACCTCTGAGGTTTCTCATAGTGGGGGGCAACAGCCCACATATTAGGTACTCAACTTCCATTCTACATCCAACCAGTTCAGGGGTGGTATATTTAGACTGGCCTCTCAGCCCACTGAAGCTGAACAGGGGACAGGTGTAAGTCCTCCCTCACCCTGCCCCTCCATCTGGACTCATGTACCCTCTTGGGAGAGATAGCTCCAGAAAACTGAATAGTCAGGGCAACCTGGGAGGCCTCCCCCCTCATTTCTTCTGGCACAGGGGGCAACTCCCTCACCTCAATGCAGTCTATGGGCATCTGGGAACAAACTATGACTCTCCTCTGGGTCACCTCCCCCCCCTACTCTAGGGATACCAAGGCCATAGGGCGGAAAGAGTCCTGCCCATGACCTGAGTTACCCTACACACCTGGCTGGTGAACTGAACTGATTTTACCATCATGATCTGACTAGCCCTGGTGTTCCTCAGAGCAGTGACAGGGATGCCATTCACTTTCACTTGGTGGAAGTGATTACTCTCACCCTCAGGGATCACACGCTCACCCTCTGAGTGTATCTCCCACCTAAGGGAGACCATGGCGTGCTCTACGACCTGTACCTGAGTACTACTTACCCTAAGGCCATATTGGCCACCCCTGTAGAGTTCCCACCAGTGGGTGGTTTTATTTGGCCAGACAGAGTCCTGATGCTTGGGTCCTAACTGATAGTACTGAAAGCAGCTGGGTTGGAAATGGGATGCCCTCCCTCTGCTGGGGGAACCTGCACCACCCTTCTGGGGGTCACTCCCAATTACCTTCTCAAACACTGGTACTGGCCCAGAGGTCTGCCTCCTCGGCAACCTTCCTGAGATCAGTAGACTTACTGTCTACTAGGTACTGGTGCAGCTCTGAAAAACAAATACTGAGCATGTTCTCTATCAAAATTAGACTGTACAACCCACTGCAGTCATTAACTTTGCTGCCCCGTACCCAACCATTCACTGCCTTGTTAGAGTAGTTTACAAAATCCTCGCAGGAGTAGTTGGGGAGCTTCTGGCTGTCCCTGAACCTCTAACTGTATTTCTCAGGGGTCAGTGCAAAATTAGCAATCCAGATGGCTTTCATTGGAAGTACCTGGTTTGGTTCCCAACCTCTAAGGCGAGAAGTGTGTCCTGCCCTACTCTAGGCATGTGTTTCCACAAATCACCCACCACAGTTTTCCTCTGGGATCTTGTGAATCCTCAGGGCTACGCGTAGGCTGAAAACCACTTATCAGTTTCATGTCCCATTACATAACTGCAAACTAGATCCTTGGGGATGTGGACCATTTTGTCTCCTTCAGACACTTAGAATTAATGCCACCATCACTGCTATTCTCTGCCTTCCTGAACTTGATATCCAGCTCTCTCAAACTCAGCTTGTGAGCCAGTAATAACTTTTTTCTGCTTCAAGGCCCTCTTAGAATTCTTCTCCTCTATCCTGAGCTTGGCCACTTCCAGCCTAAATTCCCTTTCCTCCCTCCTTTCCACCAGCTGCTGTGCAGTCAAGTTGAGGTAAGATACGGTACCCTCAGCTCTGGCATGGACCTCTAATTCAGGGGTCAAATCATCCCCTTTAGATGGCTGCTGCCCCTGAAGGCTGATATCCAAATACTCTCCTTGCCTGTCCATCTCCATCTCATCAACCCCCTCAGCTGCTGTAGCAAGTGACTGGTGGACTTCTGCCCAAGCCCTCAGTACCTTTAACAGTTGCACCTTCCTGGTGGTGTTCTTGGCTGGAAGTCCCCTCTTTTTTCGGAACTCCTTGAGCTGGGCCACAGTATAGGACTCCATGTGTACCAGCTCAAACTCCATACTTGTAGGTGGATTCAGGCACCACAGACAGAGAGAGAATTTAGAAAAATCTAAAAGGCTAATTAGAGAGAATTTAACTCAAATTGGTCTTCTTTTATTTATGCGTGGTGGTAGTGTAAGACAAATGAACTATATGACACTGCAGAAACAAGCCTAAATCCTGACGGTTGGACACCAGTGTAAGAAATTGGATTACTGGTTGAGGGGGGACAACCTCTTCTCAAACAGCACCCACAATTCTTCTCAGGGTGAAGTCACAAGGAAATCCTAAATTAACCTATGCTCAACCCTTGGGTAGTGTGGCACAGACCAGTCAGGCTTACGTCGGAGGCAATAAGTCAAATATTTGTGCAACACTTCAAACAGTAACACAGAAAAGACACAGCAAAAAAGACATCCACAACAGAGTTAGAGAAATAGAGGAATTTTTAATAAATAAAACAAAACCAAAACAACAAAAATCTAATTAGTAGAACCGTACATATTGAATTTCACATTTTTAGGAAAAAATTGGGCCAAAAAGCACAAAGTGCCAACAGTGGATATCTGGTCGTGCTGGACCAGACAAAGTCACAAGTTCAGGCTGACCATGATAGAGTGTGGGCCGGCTACAGGGACCCATTCATACACACTGAACAAAGTACCTTAAATCCTGGTTTGCGGGGCAATGCGTGGATACGTGTCGAAGATGTGTAATGCGACCAAACCAATGCATCAGTTCTGAAATGCAGCAAGGCTGCGATGCGAGGGCCCGCATTGTCTTCAAGATTCTCATTGATAGGAGTTGCAATGTGAAGTCCAGCGTGAAGGATGTGGGATGTAGTTGGAGTGATCGGTTAGTTCTGAGGACCTGCGAATCTGCAATGTGCACTCTGGTGTAGTCTTAGAGGCTGCTGACAGAGTATGTGAGGGTATGCGCTGAGGATGCATTATGTAATTGGGAATATGCAATGGTTCTGAAGAACTGCACTACGCTGTGGTCTATATGAAGGGTCCAATCCACGCAGCAGCAGAGGTGCGTCGGTTCTGCTCGGATATGCCCCATGCAGCAGAGGAGATGCAGCGGTTCCACTGGATCCACCGAGACTAGCATACCGCCTTAAGCCCTTTTCCCAGGGTCCAGGACTGGGTGGTACCACTTAGCAGGTTAGGCTCACATATGGCAGATCCCAGTTGCAGATGCATGGATGTTGGAAGCCTGTTAAGTTCCTGAGGCTTTAGATCAGGAGGCCAACTAACTAGCCTTTGGAGTCACTCGGGGTTCAAGAGATGCAGGTCAAGCCCTTCTCACCCAGGCAAGAGGGCAGCAGGGCAGCACAGTAACAGTTCCTTTAGAGCAACAGTCCAGTAGAGGGGCTGTTCTTGTAAAATCACAGCAGTCCTTCTTTCTGGTAAACTATCCACAGGTCCAGAAGTGTACTGAAGTGTTGGTGTCTGAGGTCCAGTATTAACACCCAGTTGTGCCATTGAAATGTGGTAGAAGCTTTCAGGGGTGTCCCTTTGAAGTATCCACGCATACTGCCTTCAATGTCCTGGCTCCTGACTAATTACATGGCTTATATAGCCCTTTGTGTGGAGGCACAGCCCATTCAGGTGTGATGGGCCTGTGTCCAACTTTCCTCCCATCCTGCCCTTGATTGCCCATCAAGGCACACCTTATTGTAGGAGGCTGCCTAGGAGTAATACACAAAGCTCAACTGTTGGCTGCACCTTGAAATGTGATCGGAGACAGGCTAAAGGCACTAAACGGCTAATGCTAGAAAAGGCCAACTTTCTAAAAGTGTATGTGGTATGGAGTTAGGGTCTATTACTACTAGCCAAATTGGCCCTCCTCAATTAGTATAAAGGAAAGTAATAAATGGCTGTGATAATTCGGAAATACTTATTCTAAGAAAACCAAGTCAAATCAATGTAATACCTTGGTCTGTGTGTTTATTGCACATTCTATTATGCAAATATTAACACATTTACTAAATGTAGTTTTTTAATATGTTGCAAAAAATTACCATTCTCTTATTCAAAGAAGACCAATTTTTAAAAGAAATTTAACAAGTGTTTAACACGATCTAGTGTGGCAGGCTTGAGACATGTTTAAAAGGCTACTCAGGTGGGTGGCACAAATAGTGCTGCAGGCCCACTAGTAGGATTTAATTTACAGGCCCTGGGTATGTGAATTGGAGTTAAGCCAATTTCCCCATGTTTTAAGGAGTGAACACATGCAAGCAAGCACTGGTTAGGCCAGCAAAATTAGATCAATAAAAATGAAGGAGGAAGGCAAAACGTTTAGGGATGACTCTGCAGAGAGGGCCAGGTCCATTAGCGGGTCTCTGAGGTCCATTGAATTCCAGCTGTGCAAACCATCGACAGATGCCTCCCTGTGACCAAGGCTAGGAAATGATGGAGATGGGGGAGAAAGGAACGGGAGTGTGCCTATGGCGGCCTTACCCTGCCACCATCTTTCTTTCTTGTAGGAGGTGTGTGACGTTGTGTGTTTTATTATACAAATGAGTGCACCCTCCTATTTCATTAGGTGCAGAAGTGACACTCTGAGCCTTTTACAAGCATCCAATGATCAAGAGCAGGGAGGCGGTTAATGAAACACGGTGAACGTGGGGTTACCACAACCAATTCAGATAAGCGGATGACATGTAATGCTGGCAACTAGGGAAAGAAATACATACATTTCTTGAAGCCTAAACCACTCTTGAAGTAGGCAGTTCTTTCTTCTCTTCCAAACTTAGGAACTTATGGGCCCTCTTGCATCAGCAAGAGTAATTAGCAGTCGAGGATGGGGTGTGAAGGCATGCCCATCCAGTTATTGGATTGCCTCTGAAAATGTGGCGTAACGCTTGGCTGTGCACTGCCTATGAGAGAGGGCCCACCCCCTGGACTTGGAGTGGGGTTCCAACTATGGTCTTTACATCCACACAGGTCGGTAGCCCTATCAGTGTCAACCTGCCCTGCGTCTGCAACTTCCTGCTTCACGCGAGTGTGCTGGACGCCTACAATTGCACCATGGCACCCTTTAACCTGCCACACCCAGATATCTGACTGGGCAACTTAGTCAACCAAGGAAATAAAATCATCTTTTCAGGATGCCTGTTTGTGAAAGAACATTTCGAGTTAAATTGGGTTATTAACATTGTCAAAGCTGTCGCTGAACTGGATCCATGGCTTTGATCATGTTCTTACTGCATTTCTCTGGTAGATACAATTAATTGTATGCGTATCTTTCATCTGGTGCTCAAACAAAGAGTGCTTCAGTCTGCTGGTAAAACCTAACAAGATCCGATATTTTATATAACCTGTCACATGATTTTATTGTATCCCTGACACTAACTTGATGAGTAGGAGCCAAGAGTTTCTTAGTCTACTTCCTTCATTCGTCAGCTGAGCGCCTGGAAAACTACGTGAATAATTGTTTATGAAGGCATCCAACATTTTAAAAGGTAGGTTCATATATTGCTGCACTAACTAAAGAAGCAGGTACAGAGATGAATAGGTTACTTTTATATTAATGCAGTGCTCCGTTGCTTTGTGGATTGTGGTTATAACAATGCCATATAATTCTGCACATGTACAAACATTCCTAAATATGTACACTGCTAACAGATTTACATTGATCAAGAAATATTTTGTAAAAATACGTCTCCCCGCCTTGCTCAGTTTGTGGTGTGAGCATCTGAGTTACCCCGTGAGTTTAATGCATCCAAGTAAAAGGTTAGAACAGGGCCAGCACCTTGTTATCAGAGATGAGAGCCCTCCAAAACAAGAAATATGGTAGGCAGCACATTTTGAGAAGAAGGATTGGGTGGTCATCTGGATGTGGCTTGTTGCCCTATTAAGGGGGCTAGTGGGGCAGATGATCTAGGGGCATGTGGGTAACCGTAGGCTTATCTGATGAGGGATGTTTGCTTGTAAGGAGCTATGCAGTCTACATGCATCTTTCCAAATCAATTATTGTTAATAGCACTAGTTAAACTCCAACATGTAGATTAAATAACTTATTGATTTATGAGTATATGTTGAGGATGCGATTTGTGTGTGCTTGAGTGTGTGTCTACACACGCTAAGATGTGTCAGGGCATACTTGGGCAATTTCTCGAAGTAAAAACTTTGGGACTGGTACCATGCCGGGAGCTGCATAGATGGCCAGGAGGGTCTGTGCCCACCATTGGATTGAGCCAGGAGTGCCCTCCACGCGACACTGTTGGTCTTTAAGAACATGGGGGCATATTATCAAGCCCGTTTTCGGCCGAAAAGCGGCAATAATGGAATCGCACTATTAGTAAGGACACGCTAGTGCATGTTTCCTTTCTAATGAGATGCAAAGTAGGCGTTCCCAAGAAAAACAACATTGAAAATATCACTATCTGTCCTTTGGAGTATTTACAAGTCTGCCCAGGACACCTATAGGACACCTATATTGATATAAAAAGATGCGCTAACCGCAGTTATCGCCGGTGTTTTACATCTGAGAACATTCTGACTTTACTATCTTTTACATGGGAGGTGGATTGTACAGCTAAATCCACATCTTCCTATTACTAAGGGTTCCTGCAGGTTTATTGCTGGATTTACAGCAATGAACCTGCATTTCGCCGCTATCGCTGGATTTTTTATAGCCGTGGAGATAAGCCTTGTAAATAATGCGATATCTCGGCGATCAAATCCGGCGATAGCCAGCGTTAAACAAAATCGTGCTATGCGCGCTCAGCGATATTCATCGCTGCTCGTTGATGATATGCTCCAAGTGCCTTCTGCTAGACAGACCCATCCGAGCCCTGGGTGACTAGGAGGAACCACCTTCATCTCTAATGGATGAGGGCAGCGGAGAAGATCTGAAGCCCACCGTGATCTCTTGGCCCTAGCAGCAGCTTCTCAAGTCCTCTCAGACTGGCTGCTCAAACTCTGGTGAAACAGACTTCGAAACTCCTGCTGAATCATTCTCATCAAAGTCACAGACAACGAGTCTTCCATGGAGGCGCTCAATCACCCCATGCAACGCTGTCAATCATACCCGTGTCACGCACTAACTGACCAACCCTATGTGTCAAAGACAGACATGGGAAGTTGGATGTCTCTGGCGGATTCGCCCAGGTGTGTTAGAGTATGTAAAAGAGTGCTTCTGCAGCACTTCTTTCAATACTCATAAATACTATAGTGAATCCACCTCCTGGTCACCAGACACACTCACTCTTGTACGGAAGAAGTTCCGATAAGATGATTACTGGAGAGAAGGTGGAAGGTGCAAAGTGAAAATGAGGCATGGCAGGAGAGTTAGGCAGGAGAATGGAGGTTTCGGTAGAAAAGTGGTCTGTTTACATTAACGACTATAGGCTGTGCAAGACAGAACAAAAGGAAAAGTGCAATGCAGAAGAGGTAAGATCAAAAGATAAAACATGTTGCAGGACGAATCATATTTACTTCTACATAGTTGCTAGAAGCAACACACTAGACATTGCAAGAAAGAGAAATAAGGCTTCAGGAGGTTCATGTATGTTGGCCAGAGAAGCGAAATTACAAGAACAAAAAAACAATGCAAATGAGAGAAAGGCAGCTGGAGGGCTGATTGGTAGAGAGAGGTGGCCCTTTTTAGAGGAAAAACGGAAATTTACAGTGCCAAGAGGCATCAGGAATGAATCACCTTACAAGCTGCTACACAAGTGCTGTTGATCTGCAGTGGGCTTGCAAAAATTGCCAGTTTAGTGTGGGAGCGGATGGAGATTCCCAGCATCACCTGCCGCCATATGGCTATCCAGTGGGAGGGATGCCACGCAGGTGTGTGACATGATAATCTCCAGTTTGAGATCAGACGGAGAGTTTGGCTGAGGATGTAATTGCCAGTATGGGCGCTGTGGGATTTTCCTAGCCAAATGCCTGGCTGACTCATTGTCATGGCCATACGCTCGATCTGGTCCTTGGCAGAGAGATCCCTTTGTTCCCTGTGGTGATATTGGCCAGTTGAGATCCAATCAAATTGCAATTCCTTTTTCCCTTAAACCGGGTTTTTTTCGCTTTGTTCATGTCCATGCCTCATTATGTTACAAAATAACAACGCACCTCCCTCTGGAACCTCGATTTCATCCTTTCTTTGAAACGTTTAGAAATCCTACCACTCTTGATGGTGACTGTGTTTTCTCTGAAAACTGATGCCCATTTGAGCTCCACTCAATCCCTACTGATTTCCTGGGCTCATGATGTACTCCATTGAGACCACACACACATCCACCACTACCCGCTTCTGCACGCGCTGGCACACCACACATTCTCCATATGTCTCCACTTTATTTTCGACCCACTTTGGGTCCAAGGCATCCAGTACAACTCTGTTTCCCTCTCCACCCGCCTGCAATGTTTCAACTTTGCTGTGGTGTATCATAGCTTTAATGGTTAAAGGTCTGCTTAGGAGCACCCAACCCCCCCCCCCACCCCTCCCAGTGCTTAATTTGAGCCAGTGGTTTTCGGTGTTCGGTACCAGCATTTAATTGTCAACACCGGTGCTTGTGAGAATCTGCCACTAGCTAGCACTCTGTGGTGAATTTAGCGATGACCACAACAACAGTTAATTATAAATTCAATATACATCAAAAATGAATGTTACCTGCTACCCAAGCCATTGTTATAGCTTTGGGGGCGTGAAATAGTCCGAATTGGCACGCTTGAATGAGTGTGATGGTTATTAGTTGTGTTGTTACTGTCATTGGCAGCGCCAGCAAATGCAATGTGACATGCAAGCTGAAGGGAACCTCTTCACCAGAGCCCTGGCACTTATTGTTTTACAAATTAAGCATGCTGGACAGTTAAAACAGCACAGACACCAAGATTTGAGTTTATCCGTGGGTGACATTTCCTTGTTTTCTCTGTGCTTATGTATGACATTTTAACGCAATATGTGGAAAACACTAATGGAAAGGGGCGACCACTCGGTCCCCCCGAACCTATGGTAGGGGACCCGGATCCCCCCGGGAAACCATTTTGGGCGTGGGGGCGTGTCTCGGCTGGTATGCCCGAAGCGGCGTAGCCGGGGCGCGCCTTTTCCCGCCCAAGAGGGGTTGTCCTAGACACCTACACCGTTGGCCACACCCCGTAGGCGTACCAGAGGAGGGTACACGCCCTCCCGAAGAGGAATAAAAGGAGCAACAACCCAAAGAAGCATCCTCTTGTTCCGGTGCTTGGAAGCTGCACTCTCTCGTTGCGCGTGAGCCCTCGACGGAACAAGGAGCAATTTTGAGAACTTGTAATTTTTGTGTTTCTCTTTCAGGCGCCTTCTCTTCGTCGGACCTCTGGATCCAGGATCTCGTTGGGCAGCTATGCAGCAAGGTCGAATATCCGACGACCATGCCTGGCAAGAAGGCCGGAAAGAAGGCAGGGACGGAACAGATGCTCCGCATGCTGATGAAAGAGATGACGAGCATGAAAAAATAGATGGCGGCGATGAACAATACGGGCAGACCGAAGAAGGTCATCGGACCAGCATTCCCGGGAGTAGTCCCCGCAGGGAGAGGTAAAAGGGCCAGGAATAGGGCGGCAGGGGGGGAAGCCCCGGTTCCCGAGTCACCCCCGGCAAGCCCGGTTAGTCCAGTCGAAGCCCCGGTACCGATCCCGGATGCAGGCCAACCGATTACGGTTGTAGTTACGCCCACCAGTGAGGAGGACATGCCTCCGGAGTTGGCCGCCCAGTTGGCCGCGTGGCTTGGGAAGAATACCGAGGGTGCGACGGCACCCGGAGACACAGCCAATGAGGCTAAGTTGCTAATGAAGCAGTTGCGGCAATCGCGAGATGCTGCGAAGGCGAATCTCCCTCTTGTCCCCTCACAGATTCCCTCGGAAGGACCAACGGCTGGCGGTGAGAAATCAGCGGGACCAGCTAAGGAGTCTGGTAAGCAGCCACTGCCAATGGCAGGTGGGGGGTCTTTGCCCTCAAGGAGGGAAAAAGTAGTTCAGCATATTCCACTGGCCACGAAGGAAATGATTTGGGCTGAGAAATATGTAAATATGTTTTCACTTCTGACTGACCATCACGAGATTGAGTATGTTAAGGCTCAGAAGGATTTGTTGCATCCGAGTGTGTGGCGCGCAAAAATGGCGGGCTTCAGGGTGGATGAGACGATCTCTAATTGGGCCAAGGCCTTTGGGATGTTTACAGCTATTATGGGGGAACGTAGGCCTGAGATTTTAAGTGAATTGGCCTGTTATCAGACGTGCATAATGGATTTCTATGAGACATATGAGGGCGATCAATAGAGGGGTTATGATAGAAAATTTCGTAAGGCCAAGGAGCACGATTCGTCTCTGACGTGGGACTGTCTCGACTCCGTATCCTGGCAGAAGCAGCTATTGCCGGGCACGACGAAGTCGTCCTCGCTCGGCGAGTATGGATCGGCGCCTTCCCGCCATCAATCGGTGGCGCCCTTTCGAGCAAACCCCGCTGGTGATCACCAACCCAGGAGTGGTGGGAATGGGGGTAAGAGAGGGGTTTGTTGGAATTTTAACAGAGGCAAGTGTACAAGGCCACAGGGCACATGTAAGTTCAGGCATGAGTGTGCAGGATGCGGACACTCTTCACACCCTGAGAGTTCGTGCAGAGCCAAGAATGGGGATACCGGGGGTAGAGGAGGTGCCAAACAGGTCTAATATCGGCTGAGGGGAACCACTACCTACCCCCGTAGATATCATGGCAATGATCCCCTGGCTAAACGAATTCCCTGATCATGTCTCAGCTGGGGTGTTACGGGACGGCTTTTCGTATGGTTTCCGCATCCCGGCGGGGGATTTTCGGGGGGAATCTCTGTGTAAAAATCAACTGTCTGTTCAGCAGCACCCGGGGGTGGTGGAAAGCAAGATTGCAAAGGAGGTTGCCCGGGGCAGGGTCGCCGGCCCATATAGGCACCCGCCGGTTCCTAATTTCATTTGTTCACCGGTGGGAGTTGTCCCCAAGAAGGACCCAGGTGAGTTTAGGTTAATCCATAACTTGTCGGCTCCTAGGGGTCTTTCGGTAAACGATGCGATTGATCCAGGAGTCTGTTCGGTGCGGTACGCAACCTTTGATGAGGCCGTCGCCATGTTGAATCGCCTGGGGCCCGGAGCGCTGATGGCTAAATCGGATATGTAATCAGCATTCCGGTTGCTCCCGGTACACCCTCAAGATCAGCGTCTGTTAGGTTTTGTGTTTCAAGGACGCTATTACATGGATAGATGTATGCCAATGGGTTGCTCCATCTCTTGTGCTTATTTTGAGAAATTCAGTTGTTTTCTGCAATGGGCGTTCACCAGAGCTACGCGCTATACACAGGTGATGCATTACCTAGATGATTTTTTGTTCTTGGGGCCAGCCGGTGACACGAAATGTGCACAGGCTTTAATGGAATTTTGCAATCTCATGAAACGGTTTGGCGTGCCATTGGCACCAGGTAAAACGGTGGGGCCATCTACTTGGAATTGAGCTTGATTCAGTGGAGGGATGCTTCCGTTTGCCCAGGGACAAAGTAATGAAATTCAGGGCCTCGCTAGAATTGTGCATTAGCAAGGAAAAGGTAACTCTCCAGCAGTTGCAGCAAGCGGCGGGCCAGCTTAACTTTGCCCTCAGAGTGATACCAATGGCTCGCCCCTTTTCCTGCTCTATTTCACAAGCCATGGTCGGTCTCAAGGAAGGACATCACCGCACGAGACTGTTGGCAGAGGTTCGCCAGGATATGCACATATGGTTGGCATTTCTGGAGGATTTCAACGGTCGAGTGGTATGGAGCAAACCACCAGCATCCTCGGACGAGCTGGGTTTGTGGACCGACTCGGCAGGGAGCGTAGGATTTGGCGCCATCTTTGGTAATCGATGGTCGGCGCAAACATGGCCGACGTGGTGGCACACCAGTGGGTTAACAGGTAACATTGGGTTTCTTGAATTGTTCCCCATTTTGGTGGCCCTAAAGGCATGGCCGGACAAGTTCCGTGATCGCTCAGTGGTGTTTTGGTCTGACAACATGACCGTGGTTGAATGCATAAATAACCAGGCAGCACGCTGCAAGTGGATTTTGAGATTGTTAAAGCAAATTGTACTTTTTTGCATGAGACTGAACGTTCAGTTTAGGGCAAGGCATGTCCCGGGTGTACTGAACAAGGCAGCTGATGCACTCTCTCGTTCCCACATGCAGGCCTTCAGGGGTTATCTACCTTCTGCGGATCTAGTGGCGGCACCATTTCCCGAAGCTCTCTGGTCGCTCGGTGCCCCGGATTACAGGACCTCGTGGGAGCCAGCTTAGCCCCCAGGACAAGGAGGGCGTACGAAGGAGCGTTTTGTTCCTATTGCGCATTTTTGGGTCCAGCAGAAGGGGATAAATGGGGGCAGGAGGAGTATGTACTGAAGTTCTTAGTAGCACTCCACAAGGCAGGCCGATCAGCAGCGACGGCCAATAGGCACAGGGCCGCCATTGCATTTATGGCGCAGGCGTATGGTATCAAGGACCCTACATCGTCCTTTTTGGTGAAGAAGGCACTGCGAGGGTGGCAACGCCTCAAGGGTCGTAGGGTAGACGAGAGGCACCCGATTGGGTTTGAAAGATTGTCCCTGTTGATGTCGGTGCTCCCCGCGACATGTTCCTCCCAGTCCGAAGCAGTGCTGTTCCGGGCCGCTTTTGCATTAGCATTCCATGGGGCTATGCGGGTGAGCGAGCTGGTGGCAAAAAATAAGAAGGATGTGGGGGGAGGTCTGTGTCGGGAGCACGTACAGATCAAGGGTGATTCAATGGTAATCACAATCGCCAGGTCAAAAACCGATCAAGGTGCGATGGGGGACAGTGTTGTGGTCCAGCGCATGCGAGGGTCCCCCATGTGCCCGGTGCAGTGCGTTGAGGAATATCTGGCGCAGAGGGCGGCAGCATGGGGGGTAAGCTTGCTGAGACACAACAACGCCACCCCACTGACAAGGTTTCAGTTTCAGCGGGTGTTGACTTTGGCAATCGCGGCAGCGGGCTTGAACCCGAGCTATTTTGGGACCCATTCCTTCAGGATAGGGGCTGCTACAGAGGGTAGGGTGTTAAAATATCGATTACAAAAATATAGCTGACATAAATATCGTTGCAAAAATATCGTTTACAAAAATATCGACACCCTATACTTAAACAGGTAAGTACATAAATATCGACTCCAAAATATCGTTGTAATTAATATAGATGTAAAAAATATCGACTTTTTAAAATAATTAAAATGACATTAAATAATAAATAAATATAAGTACTATTAACAATATACATTACATTACTTTTATTTTTTAACTATTTCAAAAACATTTACTACACTTTTTAATTATAAACTTAATAAATGTGGACATATAAATTGATTTTACACATTACTTTATATAACAACAATAATACATACATATAATTAAAATACCCCTTTACCCAAAAACCCAAAACTGACCCTGAACCCTAAAAATACCCCTTTACCCAAAAACTGAAAACTGACCCTGAACCCTAAAAATACCCCTTTACCCAAAAACATTTTCACTAAAAAAATCCTGTACACACACCTAAAATTAATAAAAAAATTAACATAATTAATTACATAATTATTATTCAATTAACTAATTGAAATTAATTAACTATTATTTATTACACTATTTATATTTATTTAAAACATTAATTAATCTATTATTTCATTATATTTAAAAAACCCTTTACCCAAAAACTGAAAACTGACCCTGAACCCAAAAAATACCCCTTTACCCAAGAACTGAAAACTGACCCTGAACCCTAAAAATACCCCTTTACCCAAAAGCTGAAAACTGACCCTGAACCCTAAAAATACCCCTTTACCCAAAAACTGAAAACTGACCCTAAAAATACCCCTTTACCCAAAAACTGAAAACTGACCCTGAACCCTAAAAATACCCCTTTACCCAAAAACTGAAAACTGACCCTGAACCCAAAAAATACCCCTTTACCCAAAAACTGAAAACTGACCCTGAACCCTAAAAATACCCCTCTACCCAAAAACTGAAAAGTGACCCTGAACCCTAAAAATACCCCTTTACCCAAAAACATTTTCACTAAAAAAATCCTGTACACACACCTAAAAATAATTAAAAAATTAACATAATTAATTACATAATTATTATTCAATTAACTAATTGAAATTAATTATCTATTATTTATTACACTATTTATATTCATTTAAAACATTAATGAATGTATTATTTCATTATATTTAAATTACTTCCCACCCTACTCCCCTATAAACCCACAACCCGCTACGGAACAATTAATACTAAATTCAACTGAAAATACATTATTAAATAATAATATACTACTAAAAATACTACTTTGACTAAAAATATTCATTAAAAACACTACATTACTTATAATTATTTAAAAAACGATATTATTGTAAACTATGTTTTTGTAAACGATATTTATTACAACTATATTAATGTTAACGATATTACTTACCTGTCTGTCGATATTCTGGTCAGACGATATTTTTGTCATCGATATTTCTTCCTGTAGATATTTTTGCAACGATATTTAGGTTAGTCGATATTTTTACGACGATATTCCTGCTCTGTACCGCTACAGAGGCTACAGCCAGGGGTCAGAGTGTTGAAATGGTGAAACAATTGGGGCGATGGTCCTCGAATTGTTATAAAAGGTATGTGCGGTTGCACATGTTGTGAAGCTAATGTCATGCACTCACGCTTCTTGTCTTTTGTTTGGTTTACAGTTTCGCGAGCTTGCGAGGGGGGGGCGGACTGTGCAGTTGACCCGACACCTGGGGACCAGCGGTCAAAGAACACCGGCTGAGGAGAGAGTGGTGTGGGTCGTGGGCCACTCATACGTGAGGCGTGCCGCGGACGTATTCAAGGCAGGTGACATGATTCACGCAGCTGGGGAATACGGGTACAGGGTGACCTTCCACGGAAGGGGCGGGCTCTGTATTGACCAGTTTCAAGGTTTTGTCGAGGGACAGTTAGGGCGGACAAGGTCACCGCCGTCTATAATCATAGTGCATTTGGGAGGCAATGATTTGGTGGCGCTCGGTCGGCGAGTACTCCTCGAGCGTGTCCTGTCCACTGTTAGCTGGTTGGCAAAGAGGGTTCCGGGGTGCACGATAGCATGGTCACACATGATTCCAAGGAAGGTGTGGCGGGGGGCCCTCTCTGTGTCAGCTTTGAATCATTCAGTAAAGAAAGTCAATAACAAACTGGGTAGATTGTTTCGTTCAGGACAGTTGCACTGTATTCCGCATGGATGTATTCGGGGGGATAACATGTACCTAGAAGACGCGGTTCATTTGTCCCGGGAGGGGAATGTCTTACTCATAGGAGACTTCATAGCTTGGTTAAGGGGTCTGTGTAATCATGACCTTTAGTAGGAGTGTGGGGGGTCCGGATAGCCGGTCAACTATCCGGCCTGTGGCGGTAAGGTCATGATCGGTGAGCAGTAATTTCAAGATCCCTAGAGGAGGCGCGCCACCCATTATGGATGGGAGCGCCCGGGGGGAGGTGGCCATGAGCCCCTCACACGGGGAGGCGGCACCCACTAAGTATGGGGTCGCCGAAGGGAAGGCGGTCATAGGCCCCTCCCAGGGGAGGAGGCGGCTCGATGCCCCTCCTAGGAATTTCCCGGGGCCAGGATATCCGCGACGGCGGATGTGATGAACAGTGGGGGGTGAGAGGGGGGTCCACGCTACCTTCTAGACACCTCACACAAGTCCTCGGACGACCATTAAGATGGCGTCGAGTTAAGTAAGGGGCCCCCGCTAAGACAAGGGAAATTGGAAGTTGGCACAGAGGTACAGTCCTCTGTGCGCCCGCCCCTCACACGTGAGGGGGGAGTTCTGGTAGTTGGGATCTGACACCGGTTACGACCTTGCCGTTGGCCCGTAATGTTAGGATGTACAATTTTTATTTAGAAAGTATGCATTTGCAGGATGTTTAGACTCGGCTAGGAGAACCTTTGTATTAGAGATTTGTTAAGGTTAGCCAATAAACATCGTAATGTATAAATGAAAAATTGTACATGATATGAAACTGTTATTTTAATGTTTTAATTTTGTTTCATATTTTAATAAATACGGCCGGGAGGGTAACTCCCTCCCGCCTTCCAAAAGTTCAGAACTGCATTCGTCTTCCCATCCTTGGGGATTGAGTTGGGAGGGGGTGAGAGGCATCCCGGCCATAGGCACATTCATCAATCATTTTTATGAGCACAAACACTACGATTCGCAAAAATCGGCCATTTGCACCCACAAAAATGGCATTTCCGAAGCATCAAGGTTCAAGGCACTTGCAAATTGAGAATTCACAATTATGAACAATTTCTCAAATTGTGATTGCATTTAAGGAATCGCAATTTGCGACTCCTTAAATGCAATGCAAGAACTACTTCAGAATAGTGGTTTCGCTAGTAGGGGGTGCAAATTACTATGAAGTTGAACTTCATGGTAATTTGCAAAAAAATAGAAAAATGCACTTTGTGCATTTTTCAAAGTTTCATGTTGCACGCACACATGTCCTTAGGGCATCCGTGTGTGAAACATATAGGCACAGATCAATTTAAGGGTTGCAACAGTGTGTCATTTTGACACCCTTGCACCCTTGAAATTGCATTAGCAATTTGCGAGTACCTACTGGTACTCACAAATTGCGCATGCAATCTCCCATTCATTCCGATGGGCCTGTAGGCCCATATGAATGAATTGCAAGGCATTCCTTAATTGCGACTTGCATTAATGGATGAGGCCTGCGGAGAAGACCTGAAGCCCACCGTGATCTCTAGGCCCTAGCAGCAGCTTCTCACGTCCTCTCAGACTGGCTGCTCAAACTCTGGTGAAACAGACTTCGAAACTCCTGCTGAATCATTCTCATCAAAGTCACAGACAACGAGTCTTCCATGCAACACTGTCAAACATACCCAGACCACGCACTAACTGACCAACCCTATGTGTTAATGACAGACATGGGACGTTGGATGTCTCTATCAGATTGGCAAAGATGTGTTAGAGTGTGTAAAAGAGTGCTTCTGCAGCAGTTCTTTCTATACTCATAAATACTATAGTGAATCCGCCTCCTGGTCACCAGACACTCTCACTCTTGTACGGAAAAAGTTCCGATAAAATGATTACTGGAGAGGAGGTGGAAGGTGCAAAGTGAAAATGAGGCATAGCAGGAGAGTTAGGCAGGAGAATGGAGGTTTCGGTAGAAACGTGGTCTGTTTACATTAACGACTATAGGCTGTGCAGGACAGAACAAAAGCAAAAGTGCAATGCAGAAGAGGAAAGATCAAAAGATCAAACATGTTGCAGGACGAATCATATTTACTTCTACATAGTTGCTCGAAGCAACACACTAGACATTGCAAGAAAGAGAAATAAGGAAAAATAAGACTTCAGGAGGTCATGTATGTTGGCCAGAGAAGCGAAATTACAAGAATAAAAAACAGTGCAAATGAGAGAAAGGCAGCTGGAGGGCTGAATGGTAGAGAGAGGTGGCACTTTTTAGAGGAAAAACGGAAATTTACAGTGCCAAGAGACATCAGGAATGAATCACCTTACAAGCTGCTACACAAGTGCTGTTGATCTGCAGTGGGCTTGCAAAAATTGCCAGTTTAGTGTGGGAGCGGATGGAGATTCCCAGTATCACCTGCCGCCATATGGCTATCCAGTGGGAGGGATGGGACGCAGGTGTGCGACATGATAATCTCCAGTTTGAGATCAGACGGATAGTTTGGCTGCGGTTGTAATTGCCAGTATGGGCGCTGTGGGATTTTCCTATTTACAAAAAGGGGTGGGGAGGGACAGAGTCTCTGAATTAAGCAGAAAGCTCTCACCCAGTCAAAAGATCAGGGCTAGATCCAACACCGTTTTTTAGCTCACTGCACCATCCCAGTTTCAGAACCTGGCTGTATGCAAATTAGTCTGTTCCTGTCCCAGTGCATGATGGGAACAGGACAAACCAAACTACAGAAGCCAATTCTTACACTGGGAAGGAAACAAGCTCCCGGGGACCGGTTTCTGGCATTACAGCCGTCTTCGGCCCGGTTTGCTTGAATCCTGATGGTGCAATGAGCAAGGGTCTCACATCTGAGAATACCCTTCCACGCTTAGGGTGGACAAAAATATTTACAAAAAGGGGTGGTGAGGGACAGAGTCTCTGAATTAAGCAGAAAGCTCTCACCCAGTCAAAAGATCAGGGCTAGATCCAACACCGTTTTTTAGCTCACTGCACCATCCCAGTTTCAGAACCTGGCTGTATGCAAATTAGTCTGTTCCTGTCCCAGTGCATGATGGGAACAGGACAAACCAAACTACAGAAGGCAATTCTTACACTGGGAAGGAAACAAGCTCCCGGGGACCGGTTTCTGGTATTACAGCCGTCTTCGGCCCGGTTTGCTTGAATCCTGATGGTGCAATGAGCAAGGGTCTCACATCTGAGAATACCCTTCCACGCTTAGGGTGGACAAAAATATTTACAAAAAGGGGTGGTGAGGGACAGAGTCTCTGAATTAAGCAGAAAGCTCTCACCCAGTCAAAAGATCAGGGCTAGATCCAACACCGTTTTTTAGCTCACTGCACCATCCCAGTTTCAGAACCTGGCTGTATGCAAATTAGTCTGTTCCTGTCCCAGTGCATGATGGGAACAGGACAAACCAAACTACAGAAGCCAATTCTTACACTGGGAAGGAAATAAGCTCCCGGGGACCGGTTTCTGGCATTACAGCCGTCTTCGGCCCGGTTTGCTTGAATCCTGATGGTGCAATGAGCAAGGGTCTCACATCTGAGAATACCCTTCCACGCTTAGGGTGGACAAAAATATTTACAAAAAGGGGTGGTGAGGGACAGAGTCTCTGAATTAAGCAGAAAGCTCTCACCCAGTCAAAAGACCAGGGCTAGATCCAACACCGTTTTTTAGCTCACTGCACCATCCCAGTTTCAGAACCTGGCTGAATGCAAATTAGTCTGTTCCTGTCCCAGTGCATGATGGGAACAGGACAAACCAAACTACAGAAGCCAATTCTTACACTGGGAAGGAAACAAGCTCCCGGGGACCGGTTTCTGGCATTACAGCCGTCTTCGGCCCGGTTTGCTTGAATCCTGATGGTGCAATGAGCAAGGGTCTCACATCTGAGAATACCCTTCCACGCTTAGGGTGGACAAAAATATTTACAAAAAGGGGTGGTGAGGGACAGAGTCTCTGAATTAAGCAGAAAGCTCTCACCCAGTCAAAAGATCAGGGCTAGATCCAACACCGTTTTTTAGCTCACTGCACCATCCCAGTTTCAGAACCTGGCTGTATGCAAATTAGTCTGTTCCTGTCCCAGTGCATGATGGGAAGAGGACAAACCAAACTACAGAAGCCAATTCTTACACTGGGAAGGAAACAAGCTCCCGGGGACCGGTTTCTGGCATTACAGCCGTCTTCGGCCCGGTTTGCTTGAATCCTGATGGTGCAATGAGCAAGGGTCTCACATCTGAGAATACACTTCCACGCTTAGGGTGGACAAAAATATTTACAAAAAGGGGTGGTGAGGGACAGAGTCTCTGAATTAAGCAGAAAGCTCTCACCCAGTCAAAAGATCAGGGCTAGATCCAACACCGTTTTTTAGCTTACTGCACCATCCCAGTTTTAGAACCTGGCTGTATGCAAATTAGTCTGTTCCTGTCCCAGTGCATGATGGGAACAGGACAAACCAAACTACAGAAGCCAATTCTTACACTGGGAAGGAAACAAGCTCCCGGGGACCGGTTTCTGGCATTACAGCCGTCTTCGGCCCGGTTTGCTTGAATCCTGATGGTGCAATGAGCAAGGGTCTCACATCTGAGAATACCCTTCCACGCTTAGGGTGGACAAAAATATTTACAAAAAGGGGTGGTGAGGGACAGAGTCTCTGAATTAAGCAGAAAGCTCTCACCCAGTCCCAAGATCAGGGCTAGATCCAACACCGTTTTTTAGCTCACTGCACCATCCCAGTTTCAGAACCTGGCTGTATGCAAATTAGTCTGTTCCTGTCCCAGTGCATGATGGGAACAGGACAAACCAAACTACAGAAGCCAATTCTTACACTGGGAAGGAAACAAGCTCCCGGGGACCGGTTTCTGGCATTACAGCCGTCTTCGGCCCGGTTTGCTTGAATCCTGATGGTGCAATGAGCAAGGGTCTCACATCTGAGAATACCCTTCCACGCTTAGGGTGGACAAAAATATTTACAAAAAGGGGTGGTGAGGGACAGAGTCTCTGAATTAAGCAGAAAGCTCTCACCCAGTCAAAAGATCAGGGCTAGATCCAACACCGTTTTTTAGCTCACTGCACCATCCCAGTTTCAGAACCTGGCTGTATGCAAATTAGTCTGTTCCTGTCCCAGTGCATGATGGGAACAGGACAAACCAAACTACAGAAGCCAATTCTTACACTGGGAAGGAAACAAGCTCCCGGCGACCGGTTTCTGGCATTACAGCCGTCTTCGGCCCCGTTTGCTTGAATCCTGATGGTGCAATGAGCAAGGGTCTCACATCTGAGAATACCCTTCCACGCTTATGGTGGACAAAAATATTTACAAAAAGGGGTGGTGAGGGACAGAGTCTCTGAATTAAGCAGAAAGCTCTCACCCAGTCAAAAGATCAGGGCTAGATCCAACACCGTTTTTTAGCTCACTGCACCATCCCAGTTTCAGAACCTGGCTGTATGCAAATTAGGCTGTTCCTGTCCCAGTGCATGATGGGAACAGGACAAACCAAACTACAGAAGCCAATTCTTACACTGGGAAGGAAACAAGCTCCCGGGGACCGGTTTCTGGCATTACAGCCGTCTTCGGCCCGGTTTGCTTGAATCCTGATGGTGCAATGAGCAAGGGTCTCACATCTGAGAATACCCTTCCACGCTTAGGGTGGACAAAAATATTTACAAAAAGGGGTGGTGAGGGACAGAGTCTCTGAATTAAGCAGAAAGCTCTCACCCAGTCAAAAGATCAGGCCTAGATCCAACACCGTTTTTTAGCTCACTGCACCATCCCAGTTTCAGAACCTGGCTGTATGCAAATTAGTCTGTTCCTGTCCCAGTGCCTGATGGGAACAGGACAAACCAAACTACAGAAGCCAATTCTTACACTGGGAAGGAAACAAGCTCCCGGGGACCGGTTTCTGGCATTATAGCCGTCTTCGGCCCGGTTTGCTTGAATCCTGATGGTGCAATGAGCAAGGGTCTCACATCTGAGAATACCCTTCCACGCTTAGGGTGGACAAAAATATTTACAAAAAGGGGTGGTGAGGGACAGAGTCTCTGAATTAAGCAGAAAGCTCTCACCCAGTCAAAAGATCAGGGCTAGATCCAACACCGTTTTTTAGCTCACTGCACCATCCCAGTTTCAGAACCTGGCTGTATGCAAATTAGTCTGTTCCTGTCCCAGTGCATGATGGGAAGAGGACAAACCAAACTACAGAAGCCAATTCTTACACTGGGAAGGAAACAAGCTCCCGGGGACCGGTTTCTGGCATTACAGCCGTCTTCGGCCCGGTTTGCTTGAATCCTGATGGTGCAATGAGCAAGGGTCTCACATCTGAGAATACCCTTCCACGCTTAGGGTGGACAAAAATATTTACAAAAAGGGGTGGTGAGGGACAGAGTCTCTGAATTAAGCAGAAAGCTCTCACCCAGTCAAAAGATCAGGGCTAGATCCAACACCGTTTTTTAGCTCACTGCACCATCCCAGTTTCAGAACCTGGCTGTATGCAAATTAGTCTGTTCCTGTCCCAGTGCATGATGGGAACAGGACAAACCAAACTACAGAAGCCAATTCTTACACTGGGAAGGAAACAAGCTCCCGGGGACCGGTTTCTGGCATTACAGCCGTCTTCGGCCCGGTTTGCTTGAATCCTGATGGTGCAATGAGCAAGGGTCTCACATCTGAGAATACCCTTCCACGCTTAGGGTGGACAAAAATATTTACAAAAAGGGGATTTTCCTAGCCAAATACCTGGCTGACTCATTGTCATGGCCATACGCTCGATCTGGTCCTTGGCAGAAAGATCCCTTTGTTCCCTGCGGTGATATTGGCCAGTTGAGATCCAATCAAATTGCAATTCCTTTTTCCCTTAAACCGGGTTTTTTTCGCTTTGTCCATGTCCATGCCTCATTATGTTACAAAATAACAACGCGCCTCCCTCTGGAACCTCAGTTTCATCCTTTCTTTGAAACGTTTAGAAATCCTACCACTCTTGATGGTGACTGTGTTTTCTCTGAAAACTGATGCCCTTTTGAGCTCCACTCAATCCCTACTGATTTCCTGGGCTCGTGATGTACTCCATTGAGACCACACACACATCCACCACTACCCGCTTATGCACGCGCTGGCACACCACACATTCTCCATATGTCTCCACTTTATTTTCGACCCACTTTGGGGTCCAAGGGATCCAGTACAACTCTGTTTCCCTCTCCACCCGCCTGCAATGTTTCAACTTTGCTGTGGTGTAACATAGCTTTAACTCCTTGCATGCTGATGACAGCCCCCATCCGTCATGCACTACGACGCTCCTGGGCTGATGACGGCTGGGGGCCGTCATAAACCCACCCACTCGCGATTTTGTCGCACAGGGGCAGAATCGCGGCAGCATGCAAGGGGTTAATAGTTACAGGTCTGCTTAGGAGCACCCACACCCCCCCTCCCAGTGCTTAATTTGAGCCGGTTATTTCTGGTGTTCGGCACCAGCATTTAATTGTCAACACCGGTGCTTGTGAGAATCTGCCACTAGCTAGCACTCTGTGGTGAATTTAGCGATGACAACTGTGGTAAATAAAATTATTACCCTGTCGGAATTTCTATACTTAAACAAAAGGTCATGCATATAATGAGAGGCAGAGTCCGTGGTGTCCGATTCAAAAGGGCTTTATTTCAGTAACTCGAGTTAAGGGAGAATCGGGTTCCATCACCACTAAGGTTCAGGAAGGATCGTCATCTGAAGTTTATTCACAGAGTACATTATTTATACGTTAAACATACATTAACTTGCATAGAGAAGGCGGAGCGCTCCAGGCGGAGCAAGAGAAAGAGAGATAAGAGCACATGGGCGTGCAAAAGGGCGTGTAAGAAGGCGTACACGTGGGCGTTCCCTTGAGGAGTCATAGGTGTGTCATAGGTGGGTGGATACATGGAGGGGGCCTGCGCGGTCAGCTGGAACCTTTACCCTACTTGTGTGCACTACTTGGTCATGACGTATGATTGACGTGTAACTGGGGGAAGCTGGGGGGGAGCTGACTTTCATTCTAGTAGAGAAGCCTTGGGTGTCAGGACGACCTGTACGCCTGGTATTATCTGGTATCTGAAGTTTGGAGGATGTATTATCTAAAATAATGGTCGCTCGAGCAAAGGTTGATCATCACTAAGAGCCAGTGTGTGCATATATTTCTTTGTGCATTGCGTGGGGCCATGGGCCTTCTATGGATGCGAGCTCTGTGGATCACTTAAACGGAGACAGAAAGGCTGGGCTCTATTTCTGTGGACGGGGTTCTGTTTACCTTCTTCACTAAGCAGGAATGTGTGTCTGTAGAGCAGAGCAGATAACTGTAAGCAAAATACTGTCTTGGCAGGCTGGACTGGGCTCCTCTCGGCTGAGCTGGAAGTTTGCGAGAGGTCAGGGATACATAGCTAAACTGCAGCTTTCAGAGTGTCTGGGAGGCTTGGAGCCTGAATTCGGGTCCTGGCTCGGCTGAGCCACAAAACAGGTTCATTTCGACTTTTAAACGTGCACCATGCAAATACATTGGCAACATGGGCAACATAGGCCTCAATGCAGAATTAACGTGGCAGGCTTGGTAACTGACATTCTAACATGGGACGGAAATGCAGAGGCATTATTATTACAGGCATGAGAGGGAAAGTGCATGGGTGAACGTGGGTACATGCAGGGGACACATTGGCCACATAACATTTCTATTTCCTCATTCCCTCCTTGTCCCCTACTGTGCCCTTCAGGACACATCTATATTCATGAGACCATATATCTGATCATACAGCATCATTTGTTCATCTTTCTTCTTTTGTATACGTGGATGGGGAATACAGGCAGTGGCACACAAGCCGCAAATCGCTGGGCCACATTGCAGACAGAGACAGCAACTGAATATCATAAGCAGTATCATTCCTAGGAACGACAACACTTTCCATCCCCATGCTGATATTACACTCCAGAGCCAACCGGACCAAGTCCATGTGCCTGGGTTTTGATGTATCTCGTGAGCTATCTTGTGAAGCCTTGCTATTGCTGCATACACGGATGGCGCGTTATTAGGAATAAACACGCAACAACTGGAGCCAATCACTCTACAAGCCCCGCCCCTATCTGCCAGGATGACGTCAAGAACAAGGCGGTTCTGAAGAACAACAAGTCTTATAGCAGACTGTTCCTCTGTCAAGTTCGCCAGAGCGGCTGCAGTCTCATTCACTACTGCTTCTAGAGTTCTTGTTAACCTGCGTATTAGTTTAGCGTTTTGGACGGGACCTATGAAGAAAAAGAATCCTCTGTTAAAATCTGTATATTGCTCCCAAGCTGTCTCAGTCTGATCAAGCACTGGGGAATCATTCTCCCTCTTGTGTCTTACATGTACTAGTCGTGAATCTCGACGATAATGGGATGGGGCTAGAAAGACGGGTGGCAGCAGGAACGCTATATAACATGTCTCACCCCAGTCTAAGGGCAGACGTGCATAGGCTGTCTGACCGCAAATAAAATAGGAATGGCGGGAAGCTTTGAAAGTAGACTTTCCTTTATCAGTGAACTCGACTACAGTATTACAATCACTGTGTCCCAAATGTACTGATCCTTTCTTTCTAACGCACAATTCACCTTTTACTGGTAGGACTGATATGAATGGGGGACCTACATTTTTCTCGGACTGGACATTCAGAATCATAAAGTTAAGGGAAGCGGAAGAGAGTGAACTGTTTAGTAAGTGAAGGGGAGGAACAGGGCAAGAGATGTAAATGTGACGGAGTATTTGAGCGGGACAGGTGTCAAGGGGAGAGCCAGATTTTACAAGGGGGATTAAGGATGTGAAGGATTCCTTGGTCAGAAGGGGGAGAGAGTTTAATTGTCCTTGGGAAGGAGGGCACTGAGGATCAACAAAAGACGGGGAAGGTGCAGGGATGTTAGCTTTGATGGCAGCAATTTTATCAATGAAAAAGCTATTCAGAGAGTGACAGAGGGCAAGGGAAGGAGAGGGCTTAAGAGAGGTACGATCTGAGAAGGCTAGGTTCTGAACAATTGAGAAAATTTCCCTTGATTGGTTCTCGGCTGTGAGGATCTTGGAGGAGAAATAGGCCGTTTTAGCGGCCAAGATGGCATTCTTATATTGAGCTAATAGAGTGGTAAAATCAGCTCTTAAGATGGGACAATAGTTTCTCCTCCAGGCCCTCTCAGCACGGCGTACCGATAATTTGATGGTTTTCAGGTCATCGGTAAACCACAGGTTGGCATCTTTTTCCCGCTTGGAGGTCAGACGTTTCAAGGGGGCAATGGACTCACTGGCTGAGGAGAGCCATTGTTCAATGCTGTTAACCTGAGCCGAGGTGGAAAGCCCGTGTAAGACGGGATAAGAAGCACTTAAAAGAGCTGATAAGTTCGCCGGGTCAACTCTACTCCACGAGCGGACCCAGACATTTTTGGGTAGGGGGGCCCTAACTGGAGAACTGATAGGAAGAACAAAAGAAATCAGGTGATGATCAGACCAAGTGCAAGGAGAAATAAGAAGGGAGTCGACAGGGCAGTTCAAGGACCAAATCTGGTCCAAGATATGCCCCTTGACGTGAGTTGGGGAAGATACGTGAGATACAAAATTAAGAGATAAAAGTGTGTCTGAAAACTCTCTAGAAGATGAACACTCTGCTGGGTCGGAGGGCCAAAAATTAAAGTCACCCAGTAATAACACCGAAGAGTTATTGACTGAGAGGGTGGCTAACACCTCCTGGAAATCAGGGAGAAATCGTAGAGGCGGCTGGGGAGGTCGATAAATGAGAAGACAGGTGAGAGGGGGGGATGTGGACGTGGTTCGAATGGCAAGATACTCTGTGGTGGCAATATCGGGGAGAGAAAGCAGTTGAAATGGAAGATCAGAACGGGCAATGACCGCGACGCCACCCCCCGTTCTGCCGGATGAACGATCGGCCCGAAGTGCATAGTAGGGGGCGGGCAATGTAGCTAGCAAGGTGGGTAGGGAGTCATCACAGAACCATGTCTCGGTTAAAAGGAGAAGATCTGGTGCATGATGATCTAACAACACTGATAATTCATGTGAATGAGCCACCGCCGATCTGGTATTCAGATAATACGCCTTATGGGTCTTAACTGGGGCAGTATTGACGGCTTCTGTGGGAGGGGGGGCCGGAATAGGAGAGGTGAATGAACAGGAACAGTGAGAAGGAGGGGATAAATCTAGCTGGGATATCCGTGAGTGTGTAGAGGCAGATAGAACCCACGGACCCTGTAGCCTGTGAAGCTGGGAAGAGGTGTAAGAAATGATTTGGGCAGGGTATTGTGCCCCTAGCCCCGGTCGGCCGCGGACGGGCGCAGACGGGCTTAACTTTCCCTCCCCTTCACTTACTAAACAGTTCACTCTCTCAGGGGGTTGTTCCCAACCCCTTGAAATCAGCTATCATTTTACCCATTTTAAAAAAGCCTGGCGCAGACCCCTCGATCCCAGCCAACTTTCGCCCCATTTCTCTCCTACCATTTCTGGCTAAGGTGCTCGAGCGCCATGTCACCAGGTCGCTGAGCACCTTTGTGGAAGAAAATGGGGTACTGGCTTCCCGCCAGGCTGGTTTTCGCCCCGCACACTCTACGGAGTCCGTAGTCCTTTCGGTCCTTGACAACCTCAGGGAGGGGAGGGACACCAATCAATTCCAAGCACTGGTCCTCCTCGATCTCTCTGCCGCCTTCGACACGGTGGATCATACCATCTTACTCTCCCGTGTCGCGGCGGCGGGGATCGGGGGTACGGCCCTGGTTTGGTTGTCCTCCTTCCTGAGGGACCGCACCCAGGCAGTTCGCCTGGGTGACTTCACTGCGGACTTTCGGAAGGTCCTGTGCGGGGTCCCCCAAGGCTCCTCCCTTTCACCTCTTCTGTTTAATCTTTACATTTCTCCCCTCATTTTTTCTTTACAACAAATGGAGGTCTCCGTATACAACTATGCGGATGACCTTCAACTTGTCTTCAATCTGTCCTCTTCTTCTGCCTCTATCTCTAATTTCCAGTCTACTATGATTTTCATCAGGGACTGGATGGATTTCAACCACCTGAAACTCAACCCTGATAAGACCGAGTTGGTGTTGACAGGTGGTTGCTCCAGTCCCTGGTCTTCACTTTTTTGGCCTCCTTCCCTTGGTCCATCTCCGATTCCCTCTACTTCGGTCAAAACCCTGGGTATCAAACTCAACTCTCACCTTACCCTTCACTCCCAGGTTAGTTCTGTGGTTTCTTCTTCTTTTCTGTCTCTTCGTACCATCCGCAAGGTCTCTCGATTTTTCACCTTTGAGGCCTTGAAGTTGATCGTCCTTGCGATGGTCATCTCCCGCCTGGATTATGGCAACGCCCTATATGCAGGTATACCTGCATATAGTCTTAGGCGGTTGCAGATGATCCAAAACCAGGCGGCGCGGCTGGTCTTTAACCTTCCTAAATCCTCACATGTCACCCCCCTTCTGAAACTTTTACATTGGCTTCCGGTTCGGGAACGTATCCAATTCAAGCTTGCATCTATCACTTACCAGGCTCGATTGGGTACGGCCCCTGCATTTATTTCTTCGGAGATTATCCCCTACTTGCCAACTAGGGAGCTCCGATCTTCTTCTCAATCCCTCCTGATAGTTCCCCGGTTTCGCCGGAAAAAGTGGGGGGGCTCAAAATTTGCGACCCTTGCCACAACCCTTTGGAACTCATTACCCCTTGATCTCAGATCTTTAACCCCATATTCCCAGTTTCGAAAGAAACTTAAAGCCTACTTCTTCAGCAAAATTTTCATTTAACCCTCTGTTACCCGACCTCCCTCCCTTGTCTATTGTGGAGATCTGCCAGTTACAGCGCCATCAAACCGCTGGTGTAAGAGCGCTATATAAGAATTTTTAAACTCAAACTCAAACTCAAACGCATTTCCTTGCTCATACACTTCATTTTCTAGATCGGTCCCTTTCTTTTGGGGAAGACCATCTTCGTCTGGAAAACATGCCTCATTCATTACTTTATTCAAATCTCCCCATATCCAATCGTTTTGGGAAACTGTAAATCGTCTGTCTAGTGATGACATTAAAGCGAACCATGCTCCGCACGAACCATTGTGTGAAAACGGAAAAGGAAAAAGGGGCAGAACTCCCTTCGTTTTCTGATAAGGTGGGAATCGGCCACATACCCAGCAATTTGTTACATTGCTGGTCTGATGAGAACGGTGCAACATTCGAATAAAAGTATTGTTGCGCAGAGCTAGTCGATATGATAATTCATGGGGTGGCAGATCACTAAAAGTGTGCTCTACAGTGTTATTAAAGGAAGAATGTATGCGTGAGGCAATAGGAGGAAAGAAAACATGTAGAGCCAAGCTAATACATATTATAGTGATGCTCAGAAGAAACATAAAAATCTGAGTTACTATACATCTACTGCGTAATATCTTGCAGTACATTCTTTCTTTTCTCTCTTTCTACTATTCTGGTCTACGATCTTATACATGTCAGGAACCTGTCTAACCGATTCACCACCGAGTGGACTTAAACAATTAAACGCTGTCTGACTTACTAGATCGTAATTTGGACCTATAGTCCTGTTGCGGAGTCTTTTCTAGCAAAGGGGGCTTTGAGTCCGTATTATCGGGACAGTCTTTAGGTTTGATCAAAGTTCCGGAATCTCCAAAGAATTTCTTACAATGCTGGGCGTGAATCCAGCCCTTGCGTCCCTCGACCTTGACGGCAGTCCTCGTGGTAAGCAGAACTAACTTTGGCGCTTTCCAGTGCGGCTCAAGGGGGCTTGATCGATCAAAGTTCCGAATGAAAACCAGGTCCCCAGGGACGATGGTGTGCTCTTTAACTTGGGTGTTGTCGGGGAAGGCGGCGGCAACCTGTGAACGACAAGAGAGTAGTGCAGACATCAAGGAAGCCAGGTAATCTGTCAGCATATTACTGTCAACATCAGTTATTTTCTTGGGCATAGGCGTACCCCACATATTCGGTGGTCTACCAAAAACCACTTCGTAAGGAGATAGGCCTGTTCTGGAATGAGCCACCATACGCATGTAAAAGAGGGCAACCGACAAGGCTACCATCCAATTAAATCCTTTTTCTGTACAGACTTTCGCTAATTTTGTCTTAAGTGTCTGATTATGGCGCTCGACGAGTCCAGCTGCTTCTGGGTGTCGCACACAATGAAATTTCCATTGGTATCCTAACAGAAGGGACACTTGTTTCATTAATTCAGAAGAGAATGGCTGACCGTTGTCTGAGTACACGACACGGGGCAATCCGTACCGTGGGAAAAACTCTCGTACCAATTGCCTGGCAGTGGTCACAGCAGTATAATCTGGGACTGGGTACGCTTCTGTCCATCTAGATAGTGCACATACAACTACTAGGACATACTTGTAACCTCTACATCTGTCCATCTGGATATAATCCATCTGGAGGACTTCAAAAGGATGGTCAGGAGGATGAAATCCACCTTGTTCCACCGGAATGCCTTTGCCTGGATTGAACTGGCAACAGATCATACAGGTACGTACTTTCTGTTTCGCTGCTGCACGCAGGTGCTTGTTAAACCAGATGTTCTGTAAGCTGTCTAGCATTGCTTTTTCTCCTAAGTGTGCTGGACTATGTGCTGTGTTTATGATGACTTGTACCATAGAGTCTGGGAGAAACCATGTAGCTTTGCCTTTAGTCATCCAACCTTGATCAGTCTGGACCCCTCCTTGTTCAGTCCATTTCTTTATTTCGTCTGGAGTGGCATGTGTCTGTATGTCAAGTACATCTTGTGAGGGATCCCTGACTGTCATGCTGTTTGTCAGTGATGGTACTTCCGTCTTTGTCGTGTCTGTTGGTGTCTGGGCTGTAAGTTTAGCTGTTCGGTCTGCCAGGTCGTTACCCTGGGAAATGGTGTCTGTAACTTTCGTGTGTGCTTTGCATTTCAGGATGGCTATGGCTGTAGGTAAATGTATCACTTCTAACAGAGCCTGAATAAGGGGACCGTGCTGAATTTTAGCCCCATGAGAGGTCAGGAAACCTCTCTCCTT
This sequence comes from Lissotriton vulgaris, assembly GCF_964263255.1. Lineage (NCBI taxonomy): Eukaryota > Metazoa > Chordata > Amphibia > Caudata > Salamandridae > Lissotriton > Lissotriton vulgaris. The sequence continues at coordinate 150,477,445 of NC_141686.1, forward strand.
CCATAATACTCCAAAATCATGAACAACCCCAAATGCGTACTGTGAATCTGTATAAATGTTCACTTTCAAGTTCTTGGCTCTTATGCAGGCTTGTGTCAGAGCGATAAGCTCTGCTGCTTGTGCTGACAGCGTGTCTATTCTTTGTGTCTCTATGACTTCAGTATCAGTGGTCACGGCATATGTGGCTACTAACTCTCCTTTACTTGTTCTCATGCATGAACCATCTACATAAAGTGTCAGGTCAGGGTCTGGCAGTGCAATGTCTGTCAGGGCTTGTCTTGGTTTCGTCACTGTATTAATTACTTCCACACAGTCATGTGGTGCAGTGTCTACTGTGCTTGAAGGCAAGAGTGTAGCACAGTTGAGAATATTGCATCGTCTGATCTCTATGTGTGGCTGAAATAACGTCAGTTCGTATCCTGTCAGTCTCGCTACAGTCAGGTGCTGTGTCTGTGTCCTGTTCAAGAGAACTTCCACTGCATGTGGAACCTGTACTGTCAGGGGGTGTCCTAACACTATGGAGTCACTCTGTCTTATAGCTAGGGCTGTTGCTGCAACTGATTTCAGGCACGCAGGCAGAGCCTGGGCAACTGGGTCCAGTGTACTAGAAAAATAAGCACAAGGCTTGTGTTTTCCTGCTTGATCTTGTGTGAGGACAGATAATGCTGTTCCATCACGTTCAGTGACAAAAAGCGTAAAAGGCTTGCTGTAGCAAGGAGTCGCTAAAACTGGTGCTTGACATAAGGCTTTTTTCAATTCTTCAAATGCAAGGGTATGTTCTTGTGTCCAAGGGAGGGCAGTCGAAGACGCTGCCTCCTGTGTTATCAACTGTATGAGTGGTTTGGCTAAATAGGCATACTGTGGAATCCATTGTCTGCAGTAAGAAGTGAGGCCAATGAAGGCCCGTACTTCCTTTTGTGTCTTGGGCTGTGAAAGGTTAGCAATTAACTGAATACGTTCTTGTGTCAGCTGTCTACCCCTCTTGGACAGCAAGTGTCCAAGGTACACCACTTGCTGTGCACAGAATTGCAACTTTGAAGGGGACACTTTGTGTCCGTTGTCTGCCAGAAAGTGTAAAACTGTCAGTGATGCATTTTCGCAGTCTGGTTCTGATCGTGCTGTGATCAGGATATCGTCTACATACTGGAGCAGTGCAGTGTTTGCAGGCATGTGAATACTGTCCAGTTGTCTTTTTAATGCTTGGCTGTAAATACTGGGACTCTCTGTAAAACCTTGGGGAGCTCTCGTAAATTTAAAGCTGCGTCCACTTAAACTGAATCCCAAGAGATATTGGCTCTCTGGAAGAATTGGAACACTGAAGAAGGCATTCTTCAGGTCAATTACAGTAAAGAACATTGCCTCAGAATCAATAGCAGTCAGTAATGAAGAAATATCTGGGACCACTGGGTATTGAGGAACTACACATTTATTCAGTTCTCGAAGGTCAACCACTAGTCTGTAAACTGGTGGTGCATTGGGATCTGTTCGTTTAAGAATAGGGATGACAGGTGAATTACATACATTCGAATCAGTCTCCACTACCACTCCTTGTGCAATGAGTTTGTCAACAATTTTCAGTAAGGCTACTACGGCATCAGGTGGTAACTTGTATTGTCGGATACGTGGCAGTACTACTCCTGTTTTGAGAGTGACACAGTGTGGTGTAATGTGCATGTAACCTACGTCAGTCGGACCTTGTGCCCATAAGTGCTGTGGTACATTCTGGAGTCTGTTGTCAAAATCTTTCAACACATAATGTCCTTTAAAATCACGTAAGAACAGTTGCTCTCCTTCCGGAGAACAACATATAACTGCTCCTAGTTCTTTCAATGTCTTTATACCAAGCAAGTTTTCTGGACATGACTTAGTAAGTAACAAGTCTCTGGTACGTGACAATGGACCGACCCCTAGGGAGACTGGTTTCGACACTTCGTTAACAATAGGCTTTCCTGAAAATCCCAGGGAAACATTCTGTGAGCCTGAAAGGGGTGCCCCTGGAACCTCGTCATGGCTGATGGTAGTTCTGCTCGCCCCTGTGTCAATCAGAAATTTTCTGTCTTTCCCCAATGCACGACTATGTACATAGGGACCCTCTTGATCTACAGGAACCTCAATAAGGGGCAAGCCAACTTCCCTCTCTAGGCTGTTTCATGAATACTGTTGGATTTCTGGATAGTCCGACTGTGTGTACTGGTACATTTGCTGGGTGGCTTGTTGTGTGGCAGCTGGTGGTGGGGGTGGAAAATTCGCTACTGTCTGTTGCGTGTTCTGTGGGGTGCTATTTTGTCTAGGAGGATGCGGTCGTTCTTTTGTCTTGCCTGTAGCTATATTGTGTTTCAGGACATCAGATTCATTTACATAGTGGCCTGGTTGCTTGCAGTAATTACAGTTCCCTTTAACAGGTGTCGTGCCCTTTTTATTCGCATTAGCTGGTACCGATTGTGCAACCAGTACTTTCATTTTCGTATCTTTCATGCGTTTCTTTTCATGATCCTGTTCCTCTCTAATTCTGTTCTGGTGATACTGTAACATTTGCAACATTTGGGAAGGACTATTTGCTTGCCAAGTACTCTCAACCTTCAGTACTCTATTCTTGATCTGGGGCAAGGAATTCTCTACTAATTTGCTCACAAAAAGATGTGGATATGATTCACTACTTGGCTTAAGGCCACTATTAATAGAAAAACATTTCTCAAATCTAGAATAAAAATCACTTGTGTCCTCGTCTTGTTTCTGTTTACAGGCTGAAATAGCATCCCAGTCTTCCTTTTTAGTAATCAATAGTCTCTGCAAAACCTGTATTAGGAGTTCAGGTAGTGCTTTAGCTTTGTCCCCAAGACCAACCCCAGGTTGCCTGGCTTTATCCTCTTCTTCCAATTCTGCCCAACTTAACTTTTTCTCTCCCACCTCCCAGTCTTTTTCTTTAAGCTTTTCGTAAATACCAGCAGGCAACAGTACTTTCAATAATTTAATAATGTCAGCATACGTGTAATCCCCTATGCGGAGAATGTCTTTTAATTCACGGTGAAACCCCCCCGGATCCTTATCATGGCAGGGCAACATCTTTTTCATTTCCAGTATTTCTAATTTCGTCAAGGGTGTGTAAACATATACTCGTTGAAGCTCACCTGCTGTATTTTTGACGGGATGTACCTCTCTTAGGGGGTTCTGTCTGTCTATGTGTAAGTTCTTTCTGTCGTGGTGTGGGGCGGGAATCATGCATGCGGTCAGAGAAGTCAAGTACTTATGTCGTTGGTCCAAAATGACATTATATATCGTCCAGTAATTTATACAATGGACCGGGATCAGAATATTGACTCTCGTACAACGTTATCAAATGTTGAACCATGTAAATACCAGCCAAACGCTGTTCGTTCGGCGGGAGGCTCAAAATGGTCTGGGCCACTACATCACTGTTATATATATTAGAATTAGACTCCCATTGGACGGCTGACCGGAATAATTCCTGTTTGTGTGGGGTGTTGGGTATCTCGCACTCTACCCGTCGTTTCAGTGCCTTTTCAGTAGCTTGGAATAGATTCTCGAGGGAATATCTTTCTTTTATAGAATGTCCCTGTTTACGGTAGTCGAGACACTTAGGCCTGTCAAACTGTCGTGCTTTGCCTACGTAATTTATTTTATCTTTTTCCTCGGTTTCTGGATCAACTTCTTCCGTTGATGACTCACCCTGCCCGTCAGAATCTTCCTTGTGTATTTCTATAATCACCATTCGTATTTTCTTGTACATACATTCTGTCTGTCCCTGTCTATCATGCTTACTGGCAGCTATGTTGTCACTCCAATCCGTCAAAACTTTCGTTACCTCCCTGTCTGGTTGATCTTGTTCCCTGATCAGACAGTTAATTAAAAAACGTAAAATCATGTTCTTAACATCGACCTTTCTTTGTTCCATGGCATCTTCTATACTCTCGGGTCCCTTACCAGTTCTAATGAATTCGTATATTTTGTCTAGTTGTTCCTTCATGCCTGGTAATGTGATCAAATAATCGACGGAATGTATTAATCTTAATGAATACACGAGCATTGAACCCTCTCCTGTCACTGGATTGTATATACAACGTGGGATCGTTACACTTGCATACACTGTTGGTGTTGATGTCATTTGTGGCGTTCGTGGTGGCCCTAGCCCTAACGATGTTCGTGTCATTGGCGGTGTTCGGGGAGTTGTTTGTGGCCCCCCTCCCACTGCCCCAGCACCTATGTCGTCTTTTACGGCCTGCGAAAGAGAAGCCTGCGGAAGCTGAAGCTGTCCGAGCTGATCCTGTGATGGGGGCGGAGGGAATTCTGCATTTACATAGTCCGGTGCGGGCTCTTCTAGATAGGAGGAAATAAAAGCTTTAGAGGCTGTCGGCTTCTGTCTACGTACTCTAAAGGGTACTGGTGGTGGCGTATGCGACCTACGGGATTTTTCTGGATGGGTCACTTTAGCTAGTTCTTCTGAAAGGACGGGATAAATACCTGCAACGAGGGCATTTCTTTCTCTATTGGCCTGTTCTGCTTTGACCCGTTTCCCCTCCTCCTGTAATTCTTTTTCTCTGGCTTTTTCCGCTGCGTTTTTACTTCTCTCTGCTTGATGGAATTCTTTTTCTGCTCTCCTATGCGCTTCTTTACGCCATAACTCAATGGCATCTTTCTGGGACGGTCTTACTTTTCTTTTCCATAGCGCTTCCTCTACTTTCATAATACATTCAGAATCCCATGTTCCTGAAACAGGCCATCTGTACTTCTCCTCTAAATCCTTCGTGTAATCTACCCACAAGTCTAAAAACAATATGGCATCTAGCCCGTGTTTCTGATACATAAAATGACCAGGTGTGTCTCTAGGCGGGACGGGAACTGACTCTTCGAGTATCCCTTTCCTGGTCCCTATCTGACGTAATTTTGAAAACAGTGGCATGTTTGAACGAACGTAATGAAAACGACACAGTACACTAAGATAGACTGACTGAAACAACCATTCACACTACAACACTAATACAATAAAAACAGATACAGTTTGACTGATACAAGGGAAAACATGAACTTGAAAACCGTTAACTTTATGTACTGCAACACAGTACAACCATACCGGTCTCATAAAGAGACGCGTCTTTACCGGACCCACCGAAATGGACCCGTCTTTACCGTGCCTGTGTGAACAGACACGTCTTTACCGAGCTCAAATAAATGAACCCGTCTTGAACTTTATGCGTCCCCAATAACGGTACTCACCGGGAAGCAGAACTTGAAGGCCTCGGAAACTCGATACTGCGTGACTGCGGTGCTGCGCATGCGCCTCGGAACAGGTGGGCCTCGGGATACCTCAGACCTTGCTCTCTCACGGCTTGGGCTCTGGTTGGGATGATCCGCAATCCTCACCGCCTCGTGTGGATGCCTGGTCGCAGTCCGTCTCCTCCGTGGGCCTGAGGGAGTAAGCAGGAAGGCCCGCTGGCGTGTACACTTTGAAGTCCGTCACGGCTGTAGAAGGGGGCAGGGGCTGGACCTACATCATCGGCGCGTGGGGAAGGGGACTAGTCCCTGTTCGGGCGCCAGATTATGTGGTAAATAAAATTATTACCCTGTCGGAATTTCTATACTTAAACAAAAGGTCATGCATATAATGAGAGGCAGAGTCCGTGGTGTCCGATTCAAAAGGGCTTTATTTCAGTAACTCGAGTTAAGGGAGAATCGGGTTCCATCACCACTAAGGTTCAGGAAGGATCGTCATCTGAACTTTATTCACAGAGTACATTATTTATACGTATAACATACATTAACTTGCATAGAGAAGGCGGAGCGCTCCAGGCGGAGCAAGAGAAAGAGAGATAAGAGCACATTGGCGTGCAAAAGGGCGTGTAAGAAGGCGTACACGTGGGCGTTCCCTTGAGGAGTCATAGGTGTGTCATAGGTGGGTGGATACATGGAGGGGGCCTGCGCGGTCAGCTGGAACCTTTACCCTACTTGTGTGCACTACTTGGTCATGACGTATGATTGACGTGTAACTGGGGGAAGCTGGGGGGGAGCTGACTTTCGTTCTAGTAGAGAAGCCTTGGGTGTCAGGACGACCTGTACGCCTGGTATTATCTGGTATCTGAAGTTTGGAGGATGTATTATCTAAAATAAAGGTCGCTCGAGCAAAGGTTGCTCATCACTAAGAGCCAGTGTGTGCATAGATTTCTTTGTGCATTGCGTGGGGCCATGGGCCTTCTATGGATGCGAGCTCTGAGGATCACTTAAACGGAGACAGAAAGGCTGGGCTCTATCTCTGTGGACGGGGTTCTGTTTACCTTCTTCACTAAGCAGGAATGTGTTTCTGTAGAGCAGAGCAGATAACTGTAAGCAAAATACTGTCTTGGCAGGCTGGACTGGGCTCCTCTCGGCTGAGCAGGAAGTATGCGAGAGGTCAGGGATAAATAGCTAAACTGCAGCTTTCAGAGTGTCTGGGAGGCTTGGAGCCTGAATTCGGGTCCTGGCTCGGCTGAGCCACAAAACGGGTTCATTTCGACTTTTAAACGTGCACCATGCAAATACATTGGCAACATGGGCAACATAGGCCTCAATGCAGAATTAACGTGGCAGGCTTGGTAACTGACATTCTAACATGGGACGGAAATGCAGAGGCATTATTATTACAGGCATGAGAGGGAAAGTGCAAGGGTGAACGTGGGTACATGCAGGGGACACATTGGCCACATAAAATTTCTATTTCCTCACAACAACAACAGTTAATTATAAATTCAATATACATTAAAAATGACTGTTACCTGCTACCCAAGCCATTGTTATAGCTTTGGGGGCCTGAAATAGTCCGAATTGGCACACTTGAATGAGTGTGATGGTTAGTAGTTGTGTCGTTACTGTCATTGGCAGTGCCAGCAAATGCAATGTGACATGCAAGCTGAAGGGAACCTCTTCACAAGAGCCCTGGCACTTATTGTTTTATAAATTAGGCATGCTGGGCAGTTAAAACAGCACAGACACCAAGATTTGAGTTTATCCGTGGGTGACATTTCCTTGTTTTCTCTGTGCTTATGCATGACATTTTAACACTAAGGGGTCGATTAGGATCGCGGACGGACTTGAGTCCGTCCGCGACCCCAGAGTATGAGGGAACGTCTGCAGGGGCTGCGGCGTTCCCTCATGTGCGATTAGGATGTGACCGCCACCCTGGCGGTCACATCCTGGATATTTAACATTGCGGCGGGTGCTGCTTCAAGCAGCACCCGCCGCAATGTTAAAAGTGCATGTTTTACATTTACATGCACAAAGCGGCAGGCACCGCGCGGTGCCTGCCGCATTGTGCATGTAAATGCTGGGGGGTACCATAGGTACCCCCCATGTGCACCCCCCACCCGCCAACACCCTGGGGGCCCGCAATGGGCCCCCAAAATCAAAAGTACACATGCTTTTCCACGGCGGAAAAACCGCCGCGGAAAAGCATGTTTACTAATGCTTCCTAATTTGGCTGGTGGTGTCTGATAGGCACTGCCAGCCAAATGAGAGCTTTTCCGCCGCGGTTGTAATCCGACCGCGGCGGAAAAGCAGCGGACAGAAACCAAGACCCACCAGCCATCGTAATGCGGCGGTGGGTCTTTGGTGAGTCCGCAGAGGATTTTCCGCCTCCTCCGGGCCGGAGGTGGCTTCCGCCGGCCCGGAGGAGGCGGAAAATCCTCCATCCTAATCGGCCCCAATATGTGGAAAACACTAACAGGCACATTCATCAATCATTTTTATGAGCACAAACAGTGCGATTCGCAAAAATCAGCCATTTGCACCCACAAAAATGGCATTTCCGAAGCATCAAGGTTCAAGGCACTTGGAAATTGAGAATTCGCAATTATGAACAATTTCTCAAATTGTGATTGCATTTAAGGAATCGCAATTTGCGACTCCTTAAATGCAATGCAAGAACCACTTCAGAATAGCGATTTCGCTAGTAGGGGGTGCAAATTACCATGAAGTTGAACTTCATGGTAATTTGTAAAAACTTTGGAAAATGCACTTTGTGCATTTTTCAAAGTTTCATGCTGCATGCACACATGTCCTTAGGGCATGTGTGTGTGCAACATATAGGCACAGATCAATTTAAGGGTTGCAACAGTGTGTCATTTTGACACCCTCGCACCCTTGAAATTGCATTAGCAATTTGCGAGTACTTACTGGTACTCGCAAATGGCGCATGCAATATCCTATTCATTCCTATGGGCCTGTAGACCCATATGAATGAATTGCGAGGCATTCCTTAATTGCCACTTGCATTTTGTGAGTCGCAATTAAGGAATGTTTAGGAATCGCTATTTGTATAGTGATTCCTATATGCATAGGCTTTTGCGATTCCTTAATTGCGATTCCTTAATAACCGCAATTAAGGAATCACAAAAGCCTACCTTGATGCATGTGCCAGTAAGTTACTTTTTCAGGCAGAACAAATATGTTATTATGCACTTAATTAGATATCAGAAATGGCCACCTTTTGTGTAATTTAATGGTCAAGAATTGTCTTAAAGCAGCCCACAATGTCAAATAATCCCTGCTAAAATGTATACACAGACCAAAGGTATTAATTAGACAAGAGGTGTTTGATAAATGCTTCCAATCACTGTGCCCAGCCGCCAGTATAGCAGCGTGCTTTAGTGAGGACAGCTGCAACATAGATCAGTAAGAAAATGGGAGACTAGAGCTGGACCTACTGTATCAGACACTGGGGCATATTGTCAAGAGAAGTTTCACCGCTTTTCCGGCACATATCGCTGGAAAAGCAGCGATTTTCCAATCGCACTATCAGCAAGGACTCGTTAACATGCGTTAGCGCTTGTTTCCTTGCGATAGCAGGTGTTTTTTTTGTCGCTTTGCATGTCAGTGATATTTATCGCTAATGATATGCAAAGTAGGCGTTCCTCACTAAAACAACATGGGAACAGTCGCAAACATACCTTCCCTCTATTACCAATGTGGCCCGGACCCACAAAGCGATAATAATAGTTGCGCTAGCCGCGTATATCCCTGGTGTTTAACACCCAATTTAAACCTGACTTAGCTATCTTGTCAATGGGAGGTGGATTGTCAGTCTGAGTCCACACCTGCCCATTAGCAAGCTTTACATTAGCGCTGTCAAAATATTGCTGGATTTCTCACGCTATTGCTGGTTTTCACCGGTATATGGCTGGATTTTATATCGCCTCAGAGCAAAGCGTTGTTAATATGCCGCTAACACGGCGATGTAATCCAGCGATAGCCGGCAACAGTAAAAGACGCGCTAATCGCGCTTTGCGATAATTATTGCATTCTGTTGATAATATGCCCCCAAATATGGCTGTGTCTAGTGCTATGCAGCTGCAGGACAATTTTAAATCCATGCAGAGGAAATCAAGAATGTGTTTGAATCTACCACATAATTAGTGCCGTTCGGCAGAACTAAAACAGTTTTTTTTAAAGTGTGAACCCCCAATCCCCCCACACAGTTGGCAGCTAAAACGTATATTACAATCAGGGCCACTCTAATTACGTGTCAAATGAGGACACATTTATCCATCAAGCTTGATTACATTATGATGCAAGAAAGAGCAAATTTGTCGCATGATGCTGCATGCTCTAAGGCAGTATTATTTCACTGTTTTGACGTTTTTCACACAAAACTGTCTAAGCAAATGTTTTACCACATTAGTACCAGATTAACATCAACCAGCAACTTGAAGGTGACCACTGAACCTTTACAAAGCATCCAATGTGCATTGCTCTTTTTTAGTAACTTTACTTTGACGAAAAATATTTTTTTTATTGAAATCTTCTGATTATGCTGCACATGGTGGATTATGAAGCAAGTGGACTAAATTCATAATTTTGCTGAAAATGCCAGATTGCAGAATCATATATAGTTCATTCTTGAAATGTTTGGCAGTAGCCAGACATCCCAGTGTTCTGCATTCCTGCCTCTAGTATACACCTAGAACCATGTCACCTGTCACGTCACTAACATGATGGGGGCCCTCAAAGTCTGCAGGACCTGGGTGCTTTAGATAAACTTGAGGGAGCTATCTGCTAGGCCTATCCAGAAGGAAGTCAATATCCTGTACTTTGCTTTATTATAGCCAAGTCAAGCTGCTCCAAGGAGGTGCAGAGCCATTGAGTTAAAATCTTCTCTTCAACAATTTGGTTAGGAGCAGGGATCATGCTACCATGCCCAGTTGGCAGATCCCCCCCACCCTCTTGAGAACAATGGTGTGGGTCTTCAGACTGCTCTTGTTCTCTGACGTACACCACACGGAGTGGGACCTGGCTCAGCCAGTGCTCCGGGGTCATGCTCTCAGATGCTATATATAATTATAGTATTCTGAATCAATCCCTTCAGACCCTCATATTGGTAGGCTGCACCTTCACTGCCATGTTCAGAGACCTGAGACCTTCTCCCATATGACCTTGTCCTTTCTTAACGAGGGCCATGCTTTTAGCAAATGTGAAAGGCATCATTGACACCTCCAAATCCTGGGGGGTTCCTTTAGGATTTAGATGACTGCAACCTGCCGTGATGAGCAGTAGAAGACTGCCAGTTGAGTGCCCAATGTAGGAGCTCCTAACTCTTCTCCAATATGGTCCTCCAAACTCTCCTGCTGTCTTGGGCATGGTATGAGCTGCCCAGTATTCAGTATCTCTAGCAGTAGGAGGTCTACCTCTTAGTCTCGCATTATTTATCAAATTTGGCTCTAAATTTGTGTGGGACAATTTATTTGTTGTTTCACTTTATTTCTGCTTGCAGTGCACCATAAATATGTACGCATTACCTATATTTTGAGCCTGACTGCTTTTGTGCCAAACTATTCATTTCAAACCCTTCCACCAGTAGCCCAATGTCCACCATATCTTTTCAGGGAATCCATCAAATTTTAATGCATCAAAGTGGAGAAGTGTGGCTCAATGATTCAATGATTAGAGCGGCAGACCCTGATGCAGAGGTCTAGCCCGGGACCAGGGTTCAATTCCCTGCCTTGGCGGGTCTTGGGCTCAAAATTCCACAGACCTGATAATTCTCACCTCGGTGCCTATTACAATTATGGAGTCCCACTCTGCAACTCCGTCCAATAGCTTGCTTAATCTCCACAACGGCCCCCACAACTCTAAGGATGCCTGGCCTCCACCTTGGAGGTGCCCAGGAGTGGACGCCTCAAAGGGAAAGCCAGGATGGGTTCCACAGCGGTATTCCTACAAGCGCCTTGAGACCCTTGCGGGTGAGTAGTGCGCTATACAAGTATCAATTTAAAGTCTAAGACATTGGAGGTGATGGTGATGCACATAAAAATTTAGAGTATTTGGAGATGAAGAATCCAAAGAGAGACAGGGGCGATGGGCAGGGGCAGGGGTTAAAGAGATGGCGGTGGGTCAGACAAACAGGCAACAGGCAGTCGCTGTGAACAATGGGATAAGATGTACTGATAGAAAGAGGAGGAAGGGCTAGCAGGAAGTGGAAGGCGGAGTGACTAGAAAGGCAAGGAGGTCATCAAATAAGCAGGCGTTGAGACTGGAAAGTGGTCATGAAATGATTTGAGAGAGAGACTTGAGAGGTAATAGATTGAAGTAAAAGATCAGAGTGGAGAATTGTAAGAGGCATGATGTCTGCTGGGACAGAAATTTCCCCTCTACATGGTATAATGGCATGTACTGCTGCTCTGAAAGCCCAACTGCGTGTGTGTACCTGGGATCTGGATTTTTTATTTTGACCGTAGTATCACTTTAATCTATGCCTCAGCACAGAGGTGTAGGCCTGACTCTGCCTGCAAAAGGTCCTGGCCCACCAAGCGTGGCATCACGATTGACAGTGGACCACTGTCCTAGTGGCAGCCGGCACAGTTCTGGAGTGGCGGAGTTTGGGGGCACCCGGTAAGGGAGTGTAAAAAAAGAAAAATACACTCACCTCTGCACCGCTTTGCCCCACATCGTATCTCCTCGGTCAGCCAAACAGGAAGCAGCCAGGCCCACCTGAGCCAATCACAACGGTGCAATGCAGCATTTTGATTGGCTCCCCTAAGCAAATCAAAATGCTGCAATGCGGTCAGACGGGAACTGGGGGTCTGGGCATGTTCTCCACCCAACCTGCTGCATGCACCCTGGGTGGAGAACATGCTAAGAATGCATGATTGTTTGGCCAGCCTGAGACGGCCAGCCAAAGTGTTATGCACACTTCAGGGTGCCCACTACTCCTCCCCTGCCTTGCTCTGTGAGCTGAGCAGCCCCGCCTACCCCGCCCCCATGCTGCTTCAGCAGGAACAAATAAAATGATAATATCATCATGTTATTATCATTTTTTCCTTTCCTTCACTGCTGCAACGCAGTGGGGCGATGCATCTCCGCCTTAGCGGAGGATTTGCCATGCACTATTGGAACATGATTATAGTGCATAGAATGGTGGTTTCACCATATTGTAGTGTAGAGAATTAATAGAGTGACCAGATCTTATGATATGGGTCACTTTGGATGAGGTCTACTAACCCACCCGTGTAAAGTTCTACATCTGTGTGCCTGCCCGCACCCTTGCACTGACATCCAAAGGTGCTTTAAGCTTGTTTGTGTATGTAGCATGTGTCTGTTAATTGTGTTTGTGTATGAAGCAAGTGTAACACATGCATGGTGTGAGTGAGTGAGCAAGAGTAGTGGAGGGCACTGGGACCCATTTTGGATACCCATGGACTTGCCTAGCACAACATTGAGGGTGAGACTGTGCTACCAGACAGCAGAAGTGTACTGCTTACATTCCTGTAGCTGGAGAGAGGAAAGCCGGGCATTGAAGTGAGGAATGGAGACAGATCTGCCTTTAGATATTCTAGGGGCTTTTTGATTAGCAAGGAACTTCTGATTTGACTTCCTGAGGAAAAGTGATGGATGGAATGCTTGTGATAAACTCAACTACTGGTAACTGCTTGGGGCTGCATTTCAGTCTATTGATTTTTACCTACCATACCACAGAACCCCGTCATGCAAAAATGAACCTCGGTACTGTTCCAGTAGGAAAGGTCCAGCCTGAGCACTCCCATTTGGTGGATCCTTGAGATGAGCAGTGGGACTGCAGTCTCTGTTGCGAAAGATGGAAATGGCTCTATATAAGGCCTGCCCTTTTGGCTTTCCATGATTACTGCTTCAGTCAGGCTGAGCCCAGCGCGTTGCAGAAATCACACACCTCCGTTGTGCCGCAGTTATGTGTTTTCCAGTGCTACCTGCTGTGTCAGAACTAACCCTAACTTGGTTATATAGTTTGAGAGAGTGCATCTACATCACCTGTCTAGAAATTGTGTATAGAATTGGGATCTAATCCACCCTACTTGCTTCCAGTTACAACTCCTTTATGACCAAGTGAAGGAGTGATCTACATAGTACACAAAGAACTGCAGTGCAACCAAGGTTGACAGCCAGTCCCCTGAGACTCTGAAGACTGGAATTCCTGTTGGAGAAGCCCTGCTCTTCAGAGCCCAGAAGTCCACCTGCCTGCTGAGAGAAGGAAGGAGCCTGTCTGACAGGGCAGGAGGATACACAGTCCAGGAAAGAGCAGGGAAGATCAGGAATACAGCTCTTTAGGAAGCAGCACCAGAGCGATGTGGAGGGACCCTGCTATGTGTAGGTGCCCAGACTCTCACTCCAATTCCTGTGGAAACTGCATCACCATGATTTCATGATTGACGAAGTCTTGTTAGGGCTGCAATTGTGTGATTATGGAAGTCCTAGGCAGGGATGCATTTGCCTAATACTGCAGGCCTGGATGTGGGCTCCAAAAGCCATTTTCTGAAGGCCCAGTCAAGGCTGTGTCTGTCGAATACAGCAGGCCTGGTCTGGGCTGCAAATGATGTATGCTGAATCTCCAGTCTGGGCTGTATCTGCAAAATAGAGCAGGCCTAGTTGGAAGCTGCACCTGCTGGTTGCTGAGGATCCTTTGGGACTACACTCAACTTCAGTCTGGTCAGACCTACAGACCTTGAGGGCTTCTGATCACCTGACCCATGGGCTTCTCCTTCTGCGGCAGAGTCACACCATCAAGACCGACATGAAAGAATCCATGATCTCATCCCTGCAGGATACCACACCATGACTTCTGAATGAGAGGGTGGGTGAATACACATCTCAGTGCTGTCGTGCCCAGTTCTGACGAGCTCTGGCAAGGACTTAGCGGTTGTCTGCAGCACTTTTTGTAAATTTTTAAAAATATTTTATTATAATTTTCTAAAACCAGCATAACATAAATACCATTGGTTACAGTCATCCAGCCTTCAGTGCAATTAGTCATTATACAAAATAATAGATCTTCGTATGTCTTACATATCCTTTTGCAGCACAAGCATGCAGTAATTATTTATTGAAAACAATTCCTTGGAACCATTCCCTCTCCTTGGTCCCCGGGGTTTCTTAAGCTACTGCGGTGTCTGGGGAAGCCCGCCCATTAGGATCTGGGTGGTCATTGTCTCCTAATACATCAAGACCATAGTACGTTCGCCATTTGCACCATACCTTCCGAAATTCTCTGGGGCAGCCCCTCGCCTTGTAGGTGACCCGTTCAGATGCCAAATACATCTCCATCCCCACCCTCCATTCCCGCAGCTTGCACTGCCAGTGCTAGTGCAAGGAAAATTAATTGAGGACTGCCTAGGTCAACATCATATAAAATACCCAACAGTATAAGTTTGGGATATAGGGGGATCATGGTGTTTAGTATTTTGCCTAATTCCCTTGTTACCTTTTCCCAATAGGCTTGTACCATACCATTCCCAAATGGTATGGTAGAAGTCTCCCACTCTATGCCCACATCTCAGGCATCTAGAGTCCTCTACTTGCCCCATCCTGGGCAATCAAACTCGGTCACAGTATATTCTATGCAGTAGTTTACATTGTGTGAGGCGAAGTCATGATTTGATAGCCATCTCCCCAGGAAACATTGTGGCTGCCTCACAGTCTACATTTTTGAGCGCACCAAGATTGCCTTCCCAGGTCGACCTCATCTTGCCCAGGCTATGTGGAGTGTTGTTATTCAGGGTTTTATATGTTAACAAAACAGCTTTAGTCATGATACATTCTTGGAGCAGTCTCCCCTCTAATGGTGCATATTCCAGTAACTGGGAATTCTCTGTTCTCGGCCAGCCAAGCGTGTCTAAGCTGTGCGTACTTTAGGGAACTGAGATGGGTGTAACGAGTAATCAGCCTTGGGCACATAAAAGCTTTTCATCCTCCCCTTACAAAGCATGTCCCCTAATGAAGTGTAGTCCCTTTATCCCTAAAAGGCTCTGCCCATTAGAATAATATACACTATAGTTTTGACATAGGACTGAGGTCAGTATGTCTCTAAAGAGTACATTAAACTTAATTACTTGTGTGTGCCAGCTAACTCAGAGGTCATTAGAAACTTTCTCGAATGAACAAGAAGAGATTAGTTTCTGACAACCGCATAAACATGACTACTTTGTTTCCCTTAGAGTCGGAACAATATCTTCAGAGTTGTGGAAACAATAGATAACCATTTCACTAAGTCAATCGTGCATGCATTATTTCTACAGAATTGCATAGAAATAGATAGACGGGGCGTTTCAATAAAAGGATTTATTGAGCAGTCATTTCTGATGCAAGAGATATGAATTGCTACAATCGTAAGACAGAATGCGAAGTATAATGCGTACAGCGTAAACAGTAATATGAAATAATACTGTAATAGCATGGTCTGTAGCTATGACATATATAAAAATACATACATAAATAACACGGGCTAAAATACTCAACTGGTGCTTCTAAAATAATCCTACCCCAGTGTACCTAACCTAAGTCAAGTACGAGGGAAGAAGTAGGTGCTGTTTTATCTATAGTTTAGTTTAGTTTTGCCAAGAATTGCCAAAAGTTTCTCTCGTTCTAATCAGCTCCATACCTTAGAATGAGAGAGGTTGGTATCTCTTTCCCGGGACTTGATCTCTAACACCCCGCAAGGTGAGTCAGAAACACTGGAGCTGGATTCTCAGCAAAGAGGATGACAGCGTCTGGTCAGTGCGTCAGTTGGGGAGTTGACTTCCTTCAGGTCTTGCTGTGGCAAGCCGCTTCATGCAAGTAGGTAGCCAAACCGAACCGTGCCTTGCCAAAGCAAGTGAAGGTATACTTATACCTTAAAGGTGTTTAGGAATGCCTGTATTGAGGTACACGTCTGGCATATGAACTTCATAAATGAACCCCTAAGGAATAGATGTTCATGCATAATAAATGAGTTCTTGGAGAAATCAATATCCAGGCAAGGGAAGCCCTAAAGGCTTAAGAGTCTGTTTTTCCAAGAACTCGTTGTGACAAAGAGGATCAGATGTAGTTGACCATGCCTGTATTTGGTTAGCATGGACTATGCCTAAATAAGGGCTAGATTTCTATGCCTAAATAGGGGCAAAGCGAATTGTACCTATATAAGGGCATATATCCGGAAATCTATATACGGTATCTAAATCGACGCACAACACTAACTTTGAAAAACCTATAGCATCCCAGCCTCAAATGCCCTCAAATTTATGCAGTTCCTTAAGCCAGGTGCAGTGCCACCAGGGTCTCTATTTGGACGGTTTATGGTCCGACCCAATTGCCTTCATGGCCCTCACCCAGGACTCAGCTGTGACCTGAGTGGACAAGAGGAGCTTCCCCTTCTCCTGCCACCATATAGATAGTGCAAGAATGTGTGACTGCTCAAGGTTGCTCGTCCCTGTCTTGTGGTACTCCCTGTGGGGCAACTAGGCAGTCTAACCATCAGGCCTCTATTTCCTTGCGGCTTAGCCATGCCATGAGCTTACCGGATTTTTCACCGACATCATAAAGTTTGTGCAGGGTCACCTGGGACTGCGCTTTCGATGTTTCGGTCCCGCTGTCTGTCACCGATCCGTACGTGCAGCGGGGAGGGGTCCGATAGGCCCCTAGCTAAGTACTGTGCTTCGCATTTGTCCCATATTTCTCCTTTCGGTAGAAACACATAGTTGAGTCTGGAGTAAACCTTGTGTGCTCCAGAGTAGTAAGAATACTGTCTCACCTCCCAATGCAGGTATCTCCATACGTTCACCAGCCCTAGAGTCTCAGTGAGGCGTGTGATCAGTGAGGCATGGGGTGCCTGGGCATGGTCTCCTGTCGGTCTATAACAGCATGCATTACTTTGTTGAAGTCCCACCTATAACGTGTAGAGAGCCTGGCGTCTCCAGCAAGATCTTTCTCAATTTGTTTAGTCTGCGAGCTTCGAGTTTTGGTGTTGCGTAGATTGAAACAAAAGTTACCGTCCTTCTGCCCCATTGCCCGGTCTCTCCGGCATATGTACCCTGGGAGTCTAACCATGTTCGGTGTACACAAAAGGGGGAGTGGGTTTAAAGAGGATTGCCACTCCCCTGGAGCCAGAGGTGTACCTCGCGTGTGCCAGAACCATATAGGCCCCACACCAGAACCCCACATTTGGTACCCCTGAGGTCAGTTTCCTTCAGCATCACCACGTCGGGTGTCTACGTTTAATGAAGGATGACACTAGCCCTCTCTTGATTTTGTCCCCGAGGCCATTCACATTCTAGGTTTATACGGAAAAGAGAGTATTTTCAGAATCTAACAGTTGTGTCTGGTACTAATGAGCAGTGTAAGTCTGTCGCCGCAGGAGGTCGTAACCTGACTAGATATCTGTATCTGGATATGTTTTGCATGTAAAACCACTGGTTAGGCCAAGACTGATACCTGAACAACAACAACTTTGTAACCAATTGAAACCCGCCCCTTATCCCCTTCCCCACCTCCCCCCAGTACATGCTCCTCCAGAGTCTCTCTCTCGGTGTTGTGGACAGGAGTGGGAAAGGTCTGTCGCTGACCCTACCCAAAAGATACTAAATAGGTCCTGTCACCTACAATGCAGCAAAGGACCTTAGGAGAAACAACAAATTATAGGGATATCAAGAAAGGAGGAGGGTAAGGAAGGGTCAGGGGGCAGGAGGAGGGAAGGAAAGGAAAGTGACCAGGGAAGGAAGGACAGACAGGAATATTGCAATTAGTGTCTCAGGACTGGAGTGGCCTATCACCTGCTCTTGGATTCGGGATGTCTGTCTCTCTGCAGAACCAAGAGGGTGCTGTCCTTTGGGGGCATGAGTGTGGTCATGCCTGGAGCCCCAGGCTGGAAAGCGGAGGTAAGTGCTTGGATTTCTTGATCATGAATTGGAGTTAGGCACTTCATCCTGTGTGGCAGGTTTCCCTGTCTCAGAGTGTTGTTCCATATCCACTATCTCAGCCAGCAAAGGGTATTGCATCTTTTCAATGTTTTCCCCGCCAGAGGTGCTTTCCCCAGTGCGGTTTCAGTGCCAGGGTCGGTGCGCCCATAGAGGTGGGGGGTGCGTGTGTCTACCATTCTTTGGGGATCCTGCGACCGCAGGATTTGCCTTTGTAGGTATTCTGTGCCTCTAGATGCCTAGGGTGTCACCCCCTGTACTCGTGACCATTGGTGGACATTGGGCCTGGACAGTTTTCTGGGGGCCAGTTGTTCTCTGGGTCGTTCCGTTCCGATTTTTGGTTGTCCGCTGAAGGTCCTCTGATTGTTTCTTGATAGGCTGTTCTTCTAGCCAGTGCAAGGCCTCTTCAGGTGTCTGGAAGAAGTAGATTTTCCCCATAAAGACGATCTTCAGCTTCACTGGGAATGACAGCATATATGGTATCTTAAGAGTTCTGAGTTTGGCTTTGACGGAGTCAAAGGTGCGTCGCTGATTGTGGACCTCCCTGCTATAGTCCGGAAAGATAATTATGCACACATTTTCATGAGGAATGTCTCCTAATTTCCTGGCTTCTCTGAGAATCAAGTCTCTGTCTAGAAAGTTCAGGAATTTTGCGATAATAGGTCTAGGTGGTGCACCCGTTGGGGGTCTTACCAATAGAGCTCTATGTGCGAGCTCAATGACAAAGCATGTTGAAAATTTGTCCGCAGGGATGGTCTGTTTGAGCCAGGGATATAGGACGTCCACTGTGTTTCCTCCTTCAACACCCTCTCTAAAACCCACAAAGCGGAGGTTGTTGCATCGTGCTCGATTTTCTGCGTCATCGAAACGGCATTGATGGTGTTTATTCGAGGCCTGTAAGTTCGCCAGTCCCTTACAGAGATCTTGGATCTGGTCCTCTGATTCCCCTATTCTTGTCTCCGACTCTGTGACCTTAGCAGACAGGTTACGGAGATCTTGTTGCAGAAGTGTTACTTCCGGGCCTACCCCCTCAATTTTCTCCTCCAGCGCCAACCTGGAGGTCTGGATGGCCTACAGTATGGTGCCCATATCCGTGCGGGTTGTGGTTGTTCTTCCAGGGGTGGGGTGACCACTTTGGTATAACTGTCCTTTTTCCCCTGCCTGGAAGGTTTGGGGTCTTAATCTTTGCCCATTGTGTTCTTGTGGTAGTAGAGAGTGGCAGCCTGTGTCTTCCTCATCCCTGGGGAAGGGTCTAGAATAAGGAGACCCCCAGAGCTTGGAGAGCGCCTCCCAATGGATCTCTCTTCACCCCCGGGGTGCTCCAGGCGGTATTATATAGTCTTGGCCAGAGGTGCCCCGTGGCAGAGGCACGCAGGGATTCCCTTACTGGAGAAACTGTGGATTCCAGATGCACCGTGGGGATCACAGGGGGCAGTCTCCCCACTACAGCGGAGGGCCCTCTGCCCTTTTCAGGGCCATCCTCCCTCTCACAGCCAGGCTCAGGCCCACCTACTCCTCCAGTAGGGGTCTCACAGAATCAACTCCATCCCCGAAGGCGGCCTAGGTCACCTTACCTCTGCATGGGGTGTGTTGTAGTGCTCTGTGTCTCCCCCGTGGGGCCCCCCAGCTCCCCTCAGGTGTGTGGTAGGCATGGGCGGAAAATCCGTTCCGCTCGCGGATTTTGCGGATTTTCGGGAAATCCGCAATCCGCGAGATTTGCGAATTTCCTGCAAAATCCGCAAATCCGCGAGCAGCGGATTTTGCTCGCACTGCTCGCACTGTTCGCGTGAGTTCGCGCCCCGCGAATAAGTGCGAAATTGCAGAAATATGATCTAAGCAAAACTGAAAGTAACTACTTACCAGGTTCAAAAGTTCAGGCACATCATTAGTAGCCATTTCCTGTAGTGCTTCCTGAGGGGCCCCTCCAGAGTTCAGTTGCCAGTTGAAACTATTATGTGACCCTGCTCTGAACCTCAGAATAGTTACACATATGCCACAAAGGTCATGAATTACAGCTAAGGGAGACAAGCAGGAGCCAGGCTGAAAGTTAAAATCCATTAATCAGCCCCTAATTCATTATTGTCAGTTGGGGCAGGGCAGGTGTTGTAACTAATTTTGCAACAATGAAAGCACTTAGCAAGTGCAAAAGATCACTAATCAGGGCGCACTAAGGAAGCAGGTGCCAGCTAAAAAAATATTCTGTGACACATTAATCAGCCCCAAATTAATTCAGGTCACTTGAGGCAGGGAAGGTGTGCTTTGCTTTGCCGAAAATAATGTACACTGGACAACCAGAGGGTGTGGTGATGAAACAGAGGGTGGCATGGGTGGGCCAGAGGGTGGCATGAGTAGTCAGAGAGTGGCAGTGGTGACAGAGAGTGGCAGTGATGAAGAAGAGTGTCCCAAACAGGTTGGACACGTAGAAACAACAAGTTCGCAAAACTTGCGACCCGACAGGTAAGTTCGCAAATTGCGAAATTGTAAAAACCCTCGCGAACTGGCAGAAACACGGGCGAACACAAAAAAAAAAAAATCCGCAAATTCGCGGGAATTCGCGGATTTTGCGGATTGCGAGTTCGCAAATCCGCAAATTCGCGGATTGCCAATCCGCAAAATCCGCTCATGCCTAGTGTGTGGGCCCATGTGTGAGCTATCCCAAGTGTGTGCATTGCAGGAGCCAGCAAGGGATGCCACATTGATGGTCTTCCAGCATGGTGGGGTTAATCAGGAGGAAGGGTCTGGATCTGGGAAGCCTGGGATCCATGCCTCATCGTGACATGATCGAGGTCTGTTACCCGCAGTTAGAGTGTTGGCTGTCTGCAGCATCCTCAGT
The DNA here is from genome assembly GCF_964263255.1 of Lissotriton vulgaris. Classification (NCBI taxonomy): domain Eukaryota; kingdom Metazoa; phylum Chordata; class Amphibia; order Caudata; family Salamandridae; genus Lissotriton; species Lissotriton vulgaris. Next base: position 150,498,454 of record NC_141686.1, read on the forward strand.
CCCCGGGCCCGCCTCTCTCACCCTCCCTCGGGCCGGAGTTGCCTCCTTGATGTCGGTGGGCCCCAGGGGGTGCGACGTTGATGGTCGCCACTTCTGTCTCCCAGTGGCAGAGAGCTGCTGTGATCGTGCTCCGCTCCGCAGATGGGTGGCACCGGCCATCTGCCGTGCCCACGGCCTCTAGGACTGCTTCTCACTTCACTCCATTGGCAATGGCTTGCCGCCACGTTGCTATTTTGCCCTGCGAGGGATTCGGCATTGGCACTCCCCGGTGCTGTGTTTCCTAGGAGGGGAGCCACCACAGCAAGGGCGCAGCCCTGGCATTGCGATGAAGTCGGCAAGGCAGCTCTCCTGCTCGGCGCCATTTTGGTGAGCGCACCACAGGTCCAGGTCGCTCCGGAGCCGCAGACTCTTGGGCAGTGCCGGTGTGGTTCCACCCTCCAGGGTGCAGTTCTGGGTGCCGGTGTTGCTGGAGCACAGGATCATATGTTTTAGGCCTTTAAACTGCCAGATTCATGTAAGGATTCTCGATATTGTCTGGAGCTCCGTGAAGATGCGCCCTATTAGGCCATGCCGCTAGCCAGGCCCCCCGTCTGCAGCTTTTTTTAATGTATGGGAAAAAGCTTTGGTTGGTTGCATGGGCAGAAAGGACTTGTGAGAACACACCCATCCTGAGAAAGGGATAGGATATAGACTGAGCACATCTTTGAACCATGGGTAACTAAAATACCCAAACCTGCAGCTGAACCTGGTACCCAGTACTTCTGATTACCCTGAGAGACAGGGTAGAATTCAGAAGCTAGGAAGACCACCTGGAAGGGAGCAGAAAGGGGGCGAGGGTGTAGCTTGTAGCTCCTACATTAGATGGCACCCAGAGTCACCTGACTTCAGTATGCTCATTGAAGAGTATAATATTTAGTACAAGTCTGTATTTAGGGTACTTTATTTCTTGCAAAGATAAGAACTGGGATGGATATTAACTGTGTTGTTTGATTGTTGAACTCTGAGCTCGAGCAACCTTGTGAGTCAAAGGGTTATTCTCTGTCTGTTTTGTACAGCCATAATATGAAGGTCCCCGGACCCTAATGGTTAACTACCCCAACCCCCACAGTTGAGGCCAATAACCCCTGCCTGTCCTTTGCCCCCTGAACAGGGTATGAAAATGTGATTGAAAAAAAATTGGTGGGAGAAAAGGAAGCCATTGCTCCACTAACAGAGCAAGCAAATTGCACATTAATAGCTAATACAGTAAATATGCACATTCGAAACAGGACCTGCCACGTACTTCTCTTCACATACATCCACCCCCCTGCCTGCAGTCTCTTAAGCTATATGACTAGAATTTTAGGAAAGGTAACCTGGCAACCGAGGTGAGGAGGGAAGACAGTGAGAGGTGAGTGTATGAATGCAATGGTATTTATATAGCACAAACCTGGATGGAAGGAAATATGGCTCTGTACATAGCGGTGTGCAGGACTGGCCCATGGAATTGGAATGAACCCTGATTATGTACAATCGTTAAGGTGAGTGGGAGTTCTCTTTTTGGTGTGAATTTTGAACACCTATCGTGGTCAACTCAGTGCTCCTTAACATGGTGGGTTTCAGCTACTTTCTGAAAAGAAGGAGGGAAGGAGAGATGGCCTAAGGCTGATAAGAGGAAGTATGGTGTAACAGATCCATAATTATGTTCCCCCCTGACACCTAAGACTTATATCTTCCTTTCAGATCTTTAAAACAAAATTGATAGATCACTGATTAGACCCAGCTAAGCTTACTTTCAAACTTTCATGTTCCTTACTGTTGGGTCTATTAACAAATGCACTTATGAGTATGGAAAGCAGTGCTACAGGAATACATGTTTGCATTCTCTCAAATGTGATTGTGAATCAGCCCACAATGTCCGACTCCTTATTAGCAAAAGCATCAAGAGGGCACAGTCCTTTCTAGTTGTACTAACTGAACATGAATATTAACCCAATCATCCTCTTTTCGATGAGGAGGGGGGGGAGATTTACAAAAGTAAATGGGAGGATGTGTGTGAAAGAATACCACATGAGTACTGCTTATATACTCCAGAATGCCTTTATCAATAGGTCCTTTTGTTTGTAGGTCCTTTTGTTTGTAGTGGGCCATCCTGATTGGCATAGCTTAATTTGAGCTTGTGGTTTCTGGTGCTGAGCACAGGCACTTACTTTTCAACACTTTTCAACACTTTAATTGTGACCGTCTGACACACTAGCGCAGTTTGGCTAATTTAGAGATGACCACAACAACAGTTCTTTATTAATTCAATATACATTAAAAATCACTATTACCTGCTGCCCAAACTATTCTTAAAGCTTTGGGGCCTGAAATAGTCTCATGTGTCACACTTGTGGGAGTGTGATGGTTAGTAGTTGTGTTGTTAATATCATTGGCAGCATGGCAGATCAATGTGTGGTGCAAGCTGCAGGGGCCTCTTGACTGGAGCCCTGGCACTTATACTTTTTTTTACAAATTAAGCTCTGCTTATTGGATGGCACTTGACCTGAACCTGTCCAAAATGTCTGTGTAATGCGCCGGAAAGACTCCTCTTGATACAAAACTGTCTACTGTAACCTCTGTGCATATAAGATGGAGGAGAATGAAGAGGGCCTCAAAGACAATGGGGTGGGAGACAGCAGGATGTGAGAGGAGTGTGAGATGTGAGTATGTGAGACGGGGATGACAGGAACTGATGAGGTTTGCGCGAGGAGAGCAAGAGGGTGACAGTTGCATGTGAGAGAAAAAAACAGGGTGAAATGTAGAGAAAGATAAAAGGCTGGGGTGTGGGAGAGGTAGGTGGACATGAGGTAACGCGATGGTTTAACAGAGACGCAGAAGTGTGAGACAAAAGGGGCGCTTGACAGTGTTGTAAACCAACGGTGTTATAACTCATTGGTACCTCAAAGGACATTGCCTTCGCCAAAAGTTGAGCAGAGCCTCCCTTCCTTCATCTGCTGGATCGGGGCAGTTGAACTATGCGCAAGGTTCAGTGACGCGTGAGCCGTTTAAATCATGCTTTGAATCTGCATGCGAGGCTTCACCGCCCTCCGGTTCTGTGAGCCGCAGCGTCTGCGGGAGCCCTGCCCGCGCCTCCCCGGCTCTTACAGTAATAGGGGTGCTTGTAAAGCCATCAGCCCGGAAGAACAGCCATTGCAGGTGCGCTGGCGCTGAGCGTCAGGATGGATGCGTCCAACGTGCAGCCCTTGCTCGCTGGATTATCCGCCTCATTAGCAGCGGCAGAGCCCAGGCCGCGCCGCTCATGAATCTAGCAGGAGCCGAACGAGGTGGAGGTGGCGGATAGATTCATCGTGGGGCGCTGGGCGGGGAAGCAAGCAGGGAGCCCTGAGCTCACGGGGACAGGAATGCACTGTCCTAGAATGTGCATCTCTTAGTCTTACATTATCCACTTTTCCAAGGCATCCTTGTGTTGACCGCTCGTAGAAAATTAAACTCCCATCGGGTTACGCTCTCTACATTCGGCTCTGTTTGGTGCTAATCTATATAGAAGCGGCAACCCTTTCTAATCCACGTGTTAGGTTGGCCATATGGACACCCTTGAGAAGGAAGGATGCCTCACTTCAGTAGGTTTGTGTACACGCCCTCCCTAATACAGCAAGGCAAGAATGTAAAGAAAGTCAACCATGGCACTCAAATAAGCTATATACACAAAAACACTCAGGGTACACATACATTCCTTTTCATCATTTTTGCTGCCCTAGTGACTCACACTCAATAGTGAGAACATATCTCTCCTTTCAGTAAATCCTAGGCATTATAACCGTAACTCTCCCTAGATGGTGGTAAAGCTCCCAGCAGTGTGAAACATCGTGTCAAAAACATTGTGAGGTCGAAAATTTCGTGGGACAGAATACACAGAAGATGAGCATATTGTTTTTGAAGTGTTTACGTTGTTTTTTTAAATATAGTTGTGCATAATATTTTTTTAAATTATTTAATTGAGTTTTATAGAGTTGTAATGTCATTAGATATTATTTAATGTTAAATAGGTTTAATTATATTTTAGTGTATTTTTTAAATTTGGTAAAATATTTCAAGGTTTTCTATTTTATACCAATATTTTTGCAGGTTGTTGGCTTTGCCGGGCATAGGATGGAAAGTGTGTAAATATTTATTGTTTAAGTGATTTTAAAAGAATTTTTAATACATTTTAATTTTTTAATTGAGTAATAACTTTTTAGGTGCTTCTTAGATAAATGAAAAAAATATAGTATTTTTTTTTGTTAATTTATTTGTTATAGTTAGGATCAGATTTCACTTGTACAAAACCAGTGAAATTCTGCAGTTCTAATTAGCTAAGTTAACTATATTTTATACCCCGCAATGCACTGCGTATGACCTCACATATTATATCACTGGTGACATCATCAAGTGAGTGTAAGCGTTTTTAAGAGTTTATGAGTGTTAAACATATATACTGACAACATTTAAATCAGTACATCAGTTGACTTACTGCTGAGTTATACTACTTCTAACTTATATTATGTAAGTGGCTTTGTGACTGTATGTAGCCTTGTGTATATGGGTGTGTGAGTAGCTATGTGGATGAGTGAGAAGGTGTGTGAGTGGCTGTATTGGTGAGTGAGCAGGTGTGTCAGTGGCAGTATGGGTGAGTGAGTGGTTCCATGGGTAACTGAGTATATAGTAACTTTACGGGTGAGTGAGTGTCTGAATGGCTATATGAGTGAGTGACTGGTGACTAAGTGGTTGTTTGAGCAAGCCCAGGACATATTGTTTGGTGTCAAGGGCAACAGGTTTTCATGTGTATTTTGTCCTTAGAACAAGTAGGCCCAACCTCCTGCAGCACAAACCCTTTGGCTGCCAGTTTTCAGTACCACATTATGGATCAGGGAAGGGCACTGTCTGCAGTTAAAGTAATATTTGTGCCCATATTTTAATACTGTTCAAACTTATGTTTATGGTTCATTAATTGAAAGCGTTTATCATTAGGGTGAGCGCTCTAAGTAAATGTTGTAAGCTCTGACTGTGACTGCACTACTGACAGAGGTCCCAGTATAAAAATGTGTACACACGTTTTCAAAGTTTAGCAATATGAGACTATGCTTAATGCTCCCAGAATATCCTCTGGTTTGAAGCAAATATTTGCAGAATCTTCTAAGCATGTTGATGATTCTCTGCTTTCAAAATAAAACTTTCATAAAAAAATGAAAGCAGGAAAAAAAAACATTTAGCTAAACTACTGTAAAATTTCAGGCACCTTTTCTTTGCTGCATTGTTTACTAACATGTTGATGCATGCTAGTATGTCCCAAAAATATTAATAGTGGAAAATCAGTGTAACCAGTTTCAATAAGATGATGGGAAATAAGCATTGGCAAAGTCATTAGGTCTAAAATTGGTGATCGCTTTTTAGTTTTGTCAATGTGTGAATTGTTTTTGGCATGGTTTTTGTAAAACCTAATTGGCATGGGAGCTGCCAGGCACTCACCTTTATAACAAACATTGGCAAAAGCAAAAAATGTTTTTGGTCTTAAAAAGCACATACTGCCATAGTAGTTACTGGCACTGAACAAAACTACTTTGTGTGCCGATATGCTCCTTGTGAAAGAGCAGAATGCTGTCACTCACAGTGAAGCCAGCTGATGCAGAGAGCGAGAGACAGAATTTTAATAAACGCATAAGTTCATGGTCAAAGCCAGACCCAATTAGGGGCCCAGTTATTAAAGAAGGTCTCAAAAGTGCACCCATGGTATAGGCCCTTTCATTAAGTGCAGCTATATGGCTTTCATGAATTCTTAAGACGTAGGACAATAAATAGATCTCCTAGAAAATATTTGTGAACTGCATTTTAGCTTCAGCAAATATGATTGTGTAGATTTGCTCATGCAAAAATCTGAGAGTTTGCAAGTTCACCTTTCCTCCCGCCAGTTTTTCCCAACTCTGGAAGAAGGTTTACATCTGCCTTTGTCATGAGTACATTTTGAACATTTCTCTTTATGGGAAAAGATTAGATAGGAGTTGTTGAAAACCCTTAAAACATGCAAGTTAGGAGGTTTGCACAGACTCAAAAGAGCATTCTAACCCTGGAACTGTTGCTTACCTCTACCTTCAGCCCCAGGATGTAGATCTGCAGAAACATGGCAACGTAAGGGTATTGCAAGTATTCAAACACTACTATGGTATGAGCCTTGCCATAATGAGAGGCTATACCAGAGCTCTTATATAATTAGATTGCAGCCATAATTTGTAACCACACTACATGGCACCAAAGGGACAAGTGGATTTTGTTACAGGACAAGTAGATTTATAAACCAACCTGCCCCATAGACAAGTAGCTATTTTGTTACATTCCACACCCCTGGTGTTTGGTTAAATGAGTTGCTGTAATTTTTCAGGTGTTTGCAGTTCGTAATACCGCCCACCTGGGCGTATTTCAAAGAGGGTTGTGGATGGTGTAGTCCCTTGTTTTTCCTTAGTGGATGCGCTGTTCCTATGCCTCCAAAATTAATTTCCCTTCGGGTCGCTTATTCCTCCTGGGCCAGTATGTTGCTTTTCTTGCGCCTCACTGGAAGATATGTTGCTCCTTCTGGTGTCCGAATTAACGTCAGATGCAAGGACCCGCTCCAAGTGGTGGGGTGTCTTCATGACCGTGGCAGGCCACACTATATTCCATATGTAAATGCCCAGCAATTGAAGACACCCACTCAGCATGAGTTTTCATCTTTTAATTCCAGTTTGCAGCAGCATTACATGGCACAGGATTCAGAGCGTGTTTTTGCCGTCTCGCCTTACACGTTTCTGGGATCCATTTCCCCTTGGCAGGTGGGCGGTACTACAAACTGCAAACACCTGAAAAATGAATCACAAATGCTCCTGCCCCAGTATGCCGAGCCTGGAACAAGGGGAAATGGAAACGCGTAAGGCGAGACGGCGAAAACACACTCTGAATCCTGTGCCATGTAATGCTGCTGAATTGACATCCCCCCACCACCACCAGAGCTGAACACGTGTAGAACCCACGATGATGCGTCGCCATTCTGACAATCAACACCCAGAATGAATTGTGCGCTCTGCTTTACCGAGAGTACGCAACACCTGAGAAGGTTGCTTCAGCACGTGATGGACTATCTTATACACATGTTGGTGACCGAAGGTGAGCAGAGAGGCTTCTTTCCGCAGCAGCGGGCAGTCACCCCTGGGCAGTGGGAGTGGATAGTCAGTCAGTCAGTCAAAACGCTTTTATTATCGGTTAAAAACCATATAAAAGACATGGATATCACATCATTTACAACAATACTATATACAAATAAGTTAATTAATTATAAAAAAGTTCATAAAAGACCTAAAAAAGCAGCGCACTTAAGTTTGTAAACAAGCATTGGCGTCTCTCACTCTTAGAAAAGTTACAGTCTGACCCACCACGCAAAGTAAGTGAAAAGGGGGCCACCCGTATTATAGCTTTTTAAAACCCTTTAGAGTTGCACACCTTCTAAACCACATCGACGGAAGAAATTTTGAAGTGGCAAGAACAAACATAAAGGACGTGTCTGATTTGAAGAGTCTAAAGCCTCTCTGTAGTCCCTTATGCCTCTAGACCGACAACACTGGACTAACCATTTGGTTCTTGCCCTAGAGTAAGAGGGGCAGAAGAGCAGAACGTGAAGATCTGTCTCTCTGCTAGCCTCACATCCTGGGCAAGTACTTGCAGGGAGTGGTGTTTTTGACCACTTGTCGGTGGTTTCCCTTAAGGGAAGTGTTCCATGCCTAAACTGGAGGTAAAGTTTCTTAGCCAAAGGTGGCTGAATTTGGTCTAAGAATCTTTCAAAAGAAGGGAGGGTCTTAATCTCTAGGAAGGTATTAGTGAGCCTGCCCACAGACGGTTTTGATAATAGGAGAGCCCTACCATGCTCTTTCAGTGCTATGATCAAAGCTTTTCTAGAGAGCGAGGCGCAAGCCACCTCAGGGGAGGACCACATGTCCCCCCTGCCTAAATTCTGTACGAGGCTTCAAATGTACTTCAGCCATAGGATTCTACCCACACCCCCTCTGGCTAGCAAGTCCCGCAAGTCTTCCCTATAGCTCTCAAGTTCCGGGGTAGCCCATAGCAGTCTCCAATAAAGCAGGGGGCGATTTGAAACAACCTCGTGTATTGGCCCCAGACCTAAGTCCAACCTCATGGGGATGAGGGGAGTGCTCTGGGGAAGACGCAAAATGCGTCTTATTAAACTGTTCTCAGTAAGGGAAAGAGGTGCCACACTTACATGTCCCAGAATTCTACACCATAGAGTGCGTCACCTCTTGCCTGTGCCTTATAGATTTCTACAGGCGGTCCCATGAGTTTGAGGAAAGATTCACTATGGACTTTTAAGATCCAGCCTGATGACTGGGTGAGTTTCAGGTTGGCTTTAGCAATCTGCGAACCCCAGTTCATTTTATCATTGAGGGTGACCCCCAGATAATCAAAGGTTGAGACTCTATCAAGAGCCGTTCCATCTAGATGTGGGTTGGGACAGTTCGAATGGATCGAGTTATACACCATGTATTTCGTTTTGGCAAAATTGATTTTCAAGTTCCTCAGTTTACAGAAGCTGGAGAATGCTTCCAATGTGCACTGGATACCCCCAGTGTTTTGGACAGTAGAAGGGTATCGTCAGCGAACATTAACGCCGGGATTTTCCTACCAGCTAGTGTAGGGGAGTCCAGATTGTTTACTCCCAGTAAATGGGCAATGAGGTCCTTGAGGAATAGGAAGAAGAGCAAGGGCGCTAGTACACATCCTTGCCTGACCCCCCTTTCCACTGGGAAAGGGGAAGTCCGTGCCCCCCCATTCCCAAACCTCACCCTTGCGTATGAGCCCATATGCAGCCGCTTAAAAAGCTCGCACAGGTAAGCCGGAGCACCCATCTCGGTTAGGATGACCCAGAGCTTGTCCCTCTGAACCAGGTCGAAAGCCGACCGAAGGTCCACAAATATCAAGTACAGACTGGCGCCCCCCAGAGTAACAGTCTTCCAATGGACCAGCTGGAGTCTAAAAAGCTGGTCTATCGTCGACACCCCGCTCTAAATCCGGCCTGCAGAGAGGACAGGATGTTGTTATCGTCCATCCAACTCTGCAACCTGGTCAGGAGGACTCTGGAAAAAAGCTTTTGGAGGACGTCAATCAGGCTTATTGATCGGTCATTGGCCGGGTCCAGGGGAGAAGCTTTCTTGAATATGGGTATGATTGCGGCGGCTAGCCAGGTCGGCGAAATAGCCATACCCTGCATGATGGCATTAAAAACGTGCAGATGTATGGTGCCCATACCCCATCCTCGGTCCGATACAGGTCCCCAGGGATTTTATCCAGCCCCGGAGCCTTTCCCGGCATCAGACTCCTAATTGCTGCCTTGATTTCCAAGGTCGTGAAGGGATAGCCATCGAGGGCTCTACCCAAAACGACGGCTGGATCAGAAATTACGGCCACACAGGGGGGCGCCAGAGCCTTCGGAGAGTCTAGTGCATAGAGGGGCTTGAAGTGGGCAAGCCACACCTCTTCGCTAAGATTAGGGACGATGGCAGATGCACCTGAGGCCGAGCCACCACGGACCAGATTCCAAAATAGCCTGAAGTTGCGGGCCTCGAGGGCTTCTCTAATTTTCTCCCAATTGTCGGCTTCCCATTCAGCCTTGGCCGCACAGATTAGTCTTTTATAGGCGAGCCGAGCATTTCTAACGGACAACGGGGTGCCATGCTTCACCTCCTTGATCAAGGTGGATTTGGTCTCCCTACAACTTTGATTAAACCAGTGTGACTGCTTATCTGCCTTCCCCCTGCCACTGTGGGATGTTACAAAAAAGTCAGCTAATAGATTAAATAGCGAGGTATGGGTGGCCTTCAGAACCAAGAAGTAAGAGGCCCCTTAGTCACATCCCCCAAGCTTGTTAACCGCCTCTAGTGCCCCTGCTACATGATTATAGATCTCCGCTACCCTATCTGGGGCTTGGGCAACCTTCTCCCACCTAACTCGCCTGCCTCCCGAGGTCTGCGGGGGGGTTAGGAGCAGGTGAGGTCCCAGCAACTTCTAATCGCAAGTGATTCCCCAAGGGGTTCACTAGTTCGAGTGAAAGTAGGTTGTGGTCGCTATCGACCCTAAGTACTATAGTAAATTCTTTGAGACGTGCCCAAAAGCCCACGTCTACTAGGATATAATCAATGGTCGTGCTTTTCCCCGGCCTGTTAAAAGTACAAGCACCTGGTATGTCAGGGGAAAGTCTACCATTGCAGGCCCTTAGGGAAAAAGTAACGACCAGCTTATTGACGGCGAGTGCCAGCGGCGTCAGGTACTGTGCAGCGTACATAGTGCACTCGGGGATGGAGCGAGCCTCATCCTCTTCAGAAGTAACAGAAGGGTCCGGTTAATGGCTTAAAATTACAGTTAAAATCTTCCCCAATAATAATGTGATGAGAGGGGGAGGAGGGAGATAATAGCACCTCCAGGGCCTCCAGGGTAGATAGGGCTTTCAGGATGGGGGCAGGGTGCAGGTAAATATTTAGCACCGCCAAAACCAACCCCTCACCAAATGAAAGTGTGATGCACAAGATGTCTAGGCATTTGGTGCCTATTACCTTAACTGTGTACCCCATGTGCACCGCCACCCACGTGCACAGCCCTCCCAAGGGTCTTCCCCTTGGCCCCTGGGATGCCAATTTGTGATATGATGCAAAGCCTACCCTAGCAGGAGGAGACAAAAGCCAAGTCTCTTGGAAGAGACAGAGGTCAAAAGTATCCACCAACTCCCCCCATTCGGGATTTTGTAGCTTTGTCCCCAACCCAGCCACATTCCAAGACCCAATCATTGTGGGGCGGGCCACCGCTAGCTCTGTTGTTTGTATAGTAGGGTGTGCGGGTCCAGGGAAGATACATGTTTGACTTGTAGGGGGCCCTACAACCCTTCAAACTCCTCCCACCACCTGGCTATCCTCAAGATTGTGTGTCAGGGTCAGGGCTCCCCGAGTTGGCGATAGTCAGTCCACACTGCTCAGGGCCCTGAAACGATTGCCCAGGGGAATATTAAATTGAGGGGCGCAATAACCATAAGGGAAAAGGGGTTGGTGTTCACGCTGAGCCAGCCCCCGATTTGTGCTGTAGAAGTAACTTAGGTGGCGGGTGTTGACCATGCCCGGGGAAGTCTGGTCACCACTCTCCATGATTTGTTTAACTGCAGCTGGGTCCCTGAAGTTGACAAGGATGTAATCTCCCTCGATGTCTTTGGTTCTGGTTCTCAGCCAATTGACCCTACGTACAGACATAATCTCCCCCTGGCCCTGTCCCATCAATGGTCGGGGCCTATTTAGCCAGTGGATGACCCTATTTTTCAATGCTGAGTAGGATTCCCCTCGAGCATTATCTAGCGGCGGAACGCCTGTGAGCACCACCACAAAGGGTGCTGCTTCTGGGGGTAACTGGGGGCAGGGAGGGGGTTTCGCTTGGATAGCTTCATGTGGTTTAGTAGGGATGGAGGGTTGGCTTCTACCAGTAGTGCATTGCTGTCTCACGGGGAACTGGGGGCAAGAAGGGGCGTCAATCGAACTACCCGGCGCCACAGTTGGCATCTTGGTGCACCTAGTTGGTCCGATATTAGCAAGGTTTTTAGTAGGTTTCGTAGCTACGCCTCCTGCCTGAGGTTTTGGGGAGGTGGCCGGGAGGATACTATGTCCCTGCCTAGCGTCCGCGGCAGGTGTCTTACTAGTGCCGAGACCGGCACTCGCATCCAAGCTCCCCGGAGTGCTATGGGCCTGCGTTTTCCCCTCACCCTTGTTATTAATGAGGGTCGCTAGCCGGTCTATCCTAGAGGACAGTGTCTTAAAGTGGGAAGTTATCAGCTGCTCCATGTGGGCCTGGAGATCTATAATCATGTGGGTAGCCCAGAGTGTTGGCCCTGGGGATGGTTTAACCTGGCCAGTGTCCGTCAACGGGGCAGCCGTTGTTGGAGCTACTTTGTCGGCCTGTATGCGTCCAGGTTTCTGAGTCCTGGACTTCTTATTCTGCCTTATAACCTTCCTCATCACATGGTTGGAATCTGGCAGCTGGTCTATAGTAGGGACACTAACATCTAGGGCCTGCTGCGCATAAGGTAGTTCTGCAAAGGACATGAGAATCGAAGTGCTTTCAAAGGGATTTAGTGTGGCCTCCTGCAGATCACCTTCTACCTGTTGGGGAATAAGCGCCAGGGTTAGCGAAAGGCGCCTCTGGGCATTCTCTGTGGCAGTAGAGACGACGCCTATCATTTTTTGCAGCATTTTCTCTATCGCTGTAAGGGTAGGGAGAGGTTGGGTGGAAGCAGCTAGCTGCCTATTCACAGGGCGTGAAGTGGTGCTAATGGTAGTTTTCCCCATAGTGGTCTTAGTTGGCAGAGAGTCAAAGGGGGAACACTACTATGCTAAAGATAAGTAGACGTTGCGTCGGTCAAGATAAGAGATAATAACGGGTGCGGTCCCTAGCCGCTGAGCATCGGCCAATAGGGACAAGCTATGACTGAAAATGGGGTGCTAAGTTACACCTATAACATTTAAAACAAGAATAAAAACCAGTGCAACAAATCAGAGCAGTTGAGTTGCAGGTGAGTGGAGATGGTAGCTCAAAAGTCAGGGGTGTGGCCCAGCCCTGCCACGTCCTGCCCCGGACGGCCACAGACGGCCCTCCCTTTGCCCGGGCTTCGCCCGGCTCATCCCGCGCGCGTCTCCCCGCGGGTGCCGATGGTTGTTCTGTAGGTCCGGTAGGCGTGTGGGAGGGCCTCAGCACAGGTGTGGACTCCTGGGCACGGACTCCTGGGAACTAGAGTCCTGTGCAGTGTTCTCTGTTAGCCCCCACAGCCGGTGACCACAGAAATCCCTTGGCGGTATGCCCTTCAGAGAGCAGCAGGCAGCTCCGTTGACGATGATGAGAGGTGAGCGGTGCGGGACCCACGCAAGCGGGTTCCGCAAGTTCTTATGTAGGTCCAGTAGGCGTGTGAACGGGCCTCAGCACAGGTGTGGACTCCTGGGCATGGACTCCTGGGAACTGGAGTCCCGTGCAGCGTTCTCTGTTGCCCTTCAGAGAGCAGCAGGCAGCTCCGCTGACGATGATGATAGATGAGCGATGCAGGAGTGGATAGTGTTGGGCAGCCTGGGCGCACAAGAGCGCATAGACACCTCCGAGCGGTGGGAGTGGATGTGGTGCAGCAGCCTGAGTGTGCAGTGGCAAAACAGATAATTACGCATGGGCAGTTGTATTTGCTCTGCAATTACTAATCCTATACTATCTTTCAGATGACTAAGCTTGAGGGTGCACTATGTTCCAGGACGTTGTTGGAGACACACCGGTGGCAGAAAGTTGAGCTGCGAAGATTTTCTCCAATGTCAACACTCCCTCTCGCTCTCCATCTTTTCTTTTCTCTCTCTCACACTTTCTCTCTTCCTCTCTCTCACTCTATCTATCCCTCTCTTCCTCTCTCTCACACTGTTCTCTCTCTTTTTCCTCTCTCTCACTGTTTCTTTCTTTCTCTGTCTTCCTCTCTCACTCTTTCTCTCTCTTCCTCTCTCTCACACTGTTTCTCTCTTTCTCTCTTCCTTGTATCTCACTCTATCTCTCTCTTACTCTTTCTCTCTTTCAATGTCTTCCTCTCCCTCTCACTATTTCTTTCTTTTTCTCTCTCACTCTTTCTCTTTTTCCCTTTCTCCTTTGCTGGACACATGACGCACCATCTTATCTTTCTGTTTGTCTTGCCGGCTGTGATTCACAAATGGTCCAGCGATGACATGCCACGGCTGTACATATATATATATATATATATATATATATATATATATATATATATATATATATATATATATATATATATATATATATATATATATATATATATATATATATAAATATATATATATATATATATATATATATATATATATATATATATTACCTACTGGCGGTCGCCAGGAAATTCTGAACATTCTATTGGGAATAACTTTGGCGCAGATTGAGGGATCTGCCTGTAATTTTTCTTAGATTTGCCTCGCTGCGCTCCGCTCCTTTCCTGAAAGTTTTGGGGGGATTCGTCAAGCAGGGGCCGAGAAAAAAGGGGGTCCCAAAACGTGTTTTCCCCATGGTAATTTCCTTAGAGACATTCTGACAAGGCTACAGCTCGAACGGCTGAACGGAATTACACCAGATGTGGCAAAAGGGTAGGGACTGGTATGCAGCGGTGCCTTTGCTATGTTTGGTGAAAATCCCTCCAGTAGTTCTTGAGAAAATTGAATTTGAATTTTTTCAAATGGCATTTTTTATGGGACCTTTAGACACGGCTACAGCCCGAACGGCTGAACGGAATTACACCAAACTTGGCAAAATGGTAGGGACAGGTATGCTGTAGTGTCTTTTCTATATTTGGTGAAAATCCCTCCAGTAGTTGTTGAGAACATTGAATTTGAGCAAATTATATATCTACATGCGCTCACTATACGCGCACCGAACGCGTACCGTACGCGTACCGTACGTGTACGTGCGCGTACCATTACGTGTGCGAGCGAGTTTCTGATTGGCTGGCAGTCGACTGTCAACATTCCAAACTGTCCAAACCAGGAAGTGTTGGCCACCATCTTGTTTTTCAGGAGAACTGAGGCACAAGAGAGCCCAAAACAAGAGTGGAAAACACGAAAAGCCCTATAGCCCTTCTCAGGGGGTCCCAGAAGGACCCTGGAGGGCAAAAAAAAAAAGTTAAAAAAAATCGAAGGGCACGCACACCGTACGCGTACCGTGTGCGTACCCCACGATTTAAAAAAAAAAAGGGCTTGGGGGTCAGTGGGTCTCTACCCTGCCCCCTTTTTGCGTTTTCCACTCTTGTTTTGTGCTCTCTTGTGCCTCACTTCTCCTGAGAAACAAGATGGCTGCTCAGGTGGTCCCGGAAGGATAATAACATATATAAACGTTATCGGCTAATAGAATTAGCATTTACAAAACCTTTAAATTTATTGAAAAAAATATAGGTTTCAAGCCTGATATAGTTAGGAATTAGCATTTAAAAAACCTTGCAAATTCACTGAAAAAACTGTAGGTTTCAGGCCTTATATAGTTAGGAATTAGCATTTAAAAAACCTTGCAAATTCACTTAAAAAACCATAGGTTTCAGGCCTTATATAGTATTATAGTTAGGAATTAGCATTTAAAAAAACCTTGCAAATTCACTTAAAAAACCATAGGTTTCAGGCCTTATATAGTTAGGAAATAGCATTTTAAAAACCTTGCAAATTCACTTAAAAAAACATAGGTTTCAGGCCCTATATAGTTAGGAATTAGCATTTGAAAAAACATTGAAATTGCTCCTATATAGTTAGTTGTACTAACTATATTTCGCGCACCCGCAATCCACTGCTGATGATGTCACATATTACATCATTCATGACATGGTCAGTTACATCACTGATGACATCACTGATGACATCTCAAATGACATCACTGATGACATCTCATTTGACATCACTGATCACTTCACTGATGATATCATTCATGTGATAATACGATGCACCTCCTCACACTCTAATATAACCTTTGATACACCCAGTGTTAAATACAGACTACCATTCTTGAAACCATTGACACAATACCAGTTACTACATACACACTCACTGATTCCTAGGTCTACACACACATTCACTCATTCACCCATAGAATCACTCATACATACAGTCACTCATCTATACAACACTATCATATGCACTCATACACCTATACAGACACTCACACACTGCCACTCATCCATGGAGTTACTCACACACCTAGTCAGTCATGCAAAGAATCAATCGCACTTCCATTTCCTCAACTATACAGTTATACACACAACACCCTACTTATTCAAACATAAACTAACACATACTTACTCTCTTATACAATCACTGATACAAGTACACAATGATCCATACAGCCACTCGCACATTCACTGGCTCTCCTGTGTAGTCATTTATATATGCCAACTCTCACATGCACTGTGTTTTATATATGTACTTACTTGGACTTGTAGCACTGAGATATCCATTCACTCACCAACACACCCATGCACACAGTCAACCGCCTGTCATGAAATCACATGCAGCTGGGGGGTAAAGAAGTTTCATGCCTTTCTTGTAAACTCAATAGTAAACAGTAGCTTTGTTGGTGTCAATGCTTGTTTGTTTCTTTAGCCTGTATCGATCTCCTTCCATGATGTAGCTCTGCACGTTGTACTAATTTTAATAACATTCTCCGCTGACACGTGAAAGCAGCCAACGCCCTGATTCAAGAAAGCTATAAAAACCCTGCTCACAAACTCGGAAACGCTTCACTTCCTGCTCATCGGTGTCTTCGCGAGTGTTCCTGTCTGCAGCTCCTGTGCCCATCGGACTTCAGCTTCTGGCTTCCCTGCCCTCCTCCTGCAACCCATTCCTGCTAAACCCTTCCGAAAGCTGAACTCCTTACCTTCTTCCCGTCCTCTCCGGTCATCTTCCCGTTATGCCTGCATCTCCGGTCAGGTTTCCACCGTTCTCCCCGGCATTGCGTCTTCGGCCTGACTTCCGGTTGGCTCCTCGCTCGGACAACAACTTCCTGGAATAACAGTAAGGCCGCGTCAGAAGCCATCAAACCTTGGTAAAAACAATCTCTATCCTTTTAAGAGACTAGTGTTTATCGAACTTGGGCAATTCGCTAGAGACAGTGTTATCTTCGGAAACAAGCATTGGCAAACTGCAAAAGACTTTGAATAAACGGACATTGGTACATTGTATTGTTGCTGCTTAAAAGAAACTAGTGCGGTATGATTAAGCAATATTGCGCTATAGCTTATAAATAACTGCATGAGGGTTTGTGAATGCAGTTGCTGATATCAGGCAATATTTTAAAACCATTGTAAATTCACAGCAACTAGAGAGCTTCTGAGAATTAGGAAACTTTCTATGTTCTTTTGTTTCTTTTTCTTTTCTCTTGTTTTAAAACAGAAACCCCTTTGGAAAAGTCATCATACAATTGCAAGGTAGGGCTAATGAGTGGTGTGATGTTTCTTTAACCCATAACTAACCAATAATAGAGTATTAGAGGTTTAAAATAGTTTGTATATTTAAGCAGAGAGTCTTTTTTCACTAAGTGTTATTTTTTGGCATTTATCTTGAAGGTTACAAACTACCAAGCACCTGGCATTGTACAAGGGCTTCTAGTTAATTTGGTATGCACTAGAAAATTAATGCATTAATGCTGAAGAGTAATATATGTTGTATTGATATAGACGGAAGAATCTATTCCTGATTTTCTTGTTATAACTGTATGTTTATTCAGCAAACGGACAAACAAAGTCTCTTTGAATAAAGAAGCCCAGAACACTTCCAGAGAGAAAACCTCGCTGAAATCTCAAGAAGAGATCCAGTGTTTTTTCTTGTTTTCTCTGTCCAATTCCCCTTTCCCTTGGGGGTCAGTCAGCTTGGTCAAGTTAACAACATTCTTGCTAACTGGTTGACTCAGTAGGGACTTCGGAGATTGCATCGCCAAGAAGAAACAACAGGAACCTCGTGAGCATCGCCTGACACCACCCATATAGCAGTTTCCACATGCACTCTTGAACTCATACACCTAGTGAATCAACTGCTCACACATCTATGTAGAGTCACACACCTCCCAGCCCCCCACACACATACTCAGTCTCTCATTCAAATACTTGGGCAACCAATCAAAACCCATATAGCCACTCATATAGCTACTGATCAACACATGCAGCAGCTTACACAACAACAGACATACTGATGCACACATTCAGACAGTTTAGTCACTAACCCATGCATTTAGTAAGACACATTTAATCACTCACTCATACAGTCAGTCACGCACCTCTTAAATCCTTCATCCAGACACTTATACATCCACTCATTCTTCAATATGTAAAACATATTTAAACTT
The DNA here is from genome assembly GCF_964263255.1 of Lissotriton vulgaris. Lineage (NCBI taxonomy): Eukaryota > Metazoa > Chordata > Amphibia > Caudata > Salamandridae > Lissotriton > Lissotriton vulgaris. The sequence goes on from NC_141686.1 coordinate 150,516,385, forward strand.
TACAGAAACACACAGTCACTGGATGATGTCATCAGTGATGTCATCAGTGATGTCAAATGAGATGTCATCAGTGATGTCATCAGTGATGTCATTTGAGATGTCATCAGTGATGTCATAAGGGATGTCACTGACCATGTCATGAATGATGTAATATGTGACATCATCAGCAGTGGATTGCGGGTGCTCGAAATATAGTTAGTACTACTAACTATATAGGAGCAATTTCAATGGTTTTTTAAATGCTAATTCCTAACTATATAAGGCCTGAAACCTATGTTTTTTTAAGTGAATTTGCAAGGTTTATAAAATGCTAATTCCTAACTATATAAGGCCTGAAACCTATGGTTTTTTAAGTGAATATATATACATGTATATATATATATATCAATATATATATATCAATATATATATATCAATATATATATATATATATATATATATATATATATATATATATATATATATATATATATATATATATATATATATATATATATATATATATATATATATATATATTCAGTATACATCTCCCTCCAAGGAAAGAGGAGGAACCCAAGGGGACGGTTTGGAGAGACTTTATTGAACAAAAAACTGCTCCAGTGGCGGCGAATGCATTTTAGTCCTTTGCCTTCCTCAGCGCTCAGCACCGTTACAATTTGACATCACCATAGTCCTTTCTCGCTGCCTTTAGAATAGTGCAGGCTGGACCGCTCCTCCCCGTCTGGTGAATGCATGCACCTGTTGCAGTCCCTCGTGATCCTTGGACTACAGCATCCACAATGCCGTGTTGCAGCACTGCAGGTAGGTGGAAAATAGTGGGAATAGGAAGATGCTTTCTTGTTGCGGTCCCCCGATGTAAGCAGGCTTGATGGCACATAGTGCCGATTGTCCACTCCTCAAGTCTCCCCTTGCGTCCCCTGTACCGCCACAGCCTCAGAGTCAGGTTTCGGATGTGCAGGGGCGTAATGCGGATGGCAATTGGCCCGGGAGAGGTAGAATAAATATATATATATATATATATATATACAAAAATGCCCAGCAATTGAAGACACCCACTCAGCGCGCACAATTCATTCTAGGTGTTGATTGTGAGGATGGCCACGCATCATCGTGGGTTCTACACGTGTTCAGCTCTGGTGGTGTTGGGGGGATGTCAATTCATGATTCACAGCCTGTTAGATAAAAAGCAAGATAAGATTGTGCGTCATGTGTCCATCAAAGGAGATAGGAAGAGAGAAAGAAAGAGTGAGAGGAAGACAGAGAGAAAAAGAAAGAAAGAGTGAGAGAAAGAGAGAAAGAGTGAGAGGAAGAGAGAGAGAATATGAAAGAAAGAGTTAGAGGAAGACAGAGAGAAAGAGTGAGAGAGACAGAAAGAAACAGTGAGAGAGAAGAAGAGAGAGAGAAAGAGTGTGAGAAAGAGGAAGAGAGAAACAGAGGAAGAGTGTGAGAGAGAGAGAGATAGAGAAAGAGAGAGAGAGAAGAAAAGAGAGAGAAAAAGTGTGAGGGAGAGAAAGGAAGAGATGAGGAGGGACACTGAGTGCCCACACTGGACAAAACCCTCACAGTTCACCTTTACACCACTTCAGTGTCTACAACCACGTGCCGGGACCAATTGGAGCCCTCAATCTCCCACATCTGAAACATAGTACAGAATTAGCAATGGTATAGTATATAAGACTGCATATGCCTAAATCACTGTGCATCCAACCTGTGTTGCTTCACTGACCTGCCTTACGGTTGCCGGACCCACTGCTGCTTTTAAACTCCTGGTCCCTGCCTGTGCTGCTTCACCCCTTAGCTCTTTTAGCTGCGGTGGCCCGCGGGACAAATACTGATTACTCAAAGTAGCAAAGGGTGTGGGCTATCAGCGGCTACAACTCTCTCTTAGCTGCTGCGACCTACATGACAAAACACGATGATGCACAGTAGCAAAGGGTGGTGGGCACATAGCAGCTACAGCTCTCTCTTGGCTGCGGCGACCCACGGGACAAATCATGATGGTGGACAGTGGCAAAGGGTGTGGGCACTCAGCCACTACAGCTGTCTCTTGACTGGGGCAGCCCATGGGACAATTCACAATGGTGCACAGTAGCAAAGGGTGTGGGCACTGAGCGGCTACAGCTCTCTCGTGGCTGCTGCAGCCCACGGGACAAATGACGATGGTGCGGGTTCCGGCAGCAAACAGTGGCGGCAGCTCTCCCTCAGCTGCAGCGGCCCACAAGGATCCTGCGGAAGGTCGGAGGATACAGATTTAGGCGGGCACTCAGCGGCGGAAGCTCTCGTCTTAGCTGCAGCGTCCCACACAGATATAGCAACGAAAGGTTCAAAGGTTCAGAGTCAGGCGGGCACTCAGCGGCAGCAGCTCTCTTAGCTGCAGCGGGCCACACAGGTTCAACAAAAGTATAGAAGGTCTCAGTTCAGATTCGAGCAGGCTCTCAGCGTCAGCAGCTCTCTCTTAGTTTCAGTGTCCCGCACAGGTTCAGCAAAAGTTCAGAAGATGCCCAGTTTGCGGTCCTTAGAGTAGGGCTAGAGGCTCCGTATTACTCGACGGAGGCCTCACCTGCAAGTAGAACTCCTCGCACAGGAATTCTGATGTCTGACGGGGTGAAGTCTAATGTCCCTGAGGCTTCGGCAGGAGGCTCTCTCAATTTAGGCCCTCGGGTAGTTTCTTCGGCAAGCTTGGTGAAAGTTGCAGAGTCCTTTCCTCTCTTCACTCGGACAGACTTTCGTCTTGACATCCAGAAGGAACAAACTTGGCCAAAGTTTCAGCGCAGCATTTTATTCCTAAAAAGTCTTTGTTCTCTAAGGTTGCAAATCACTGACTTCAGTCAGAACCAGTTCGGTGAGATCAGGGAGCACTTAGTTTACAAGGCGACATCCTGCCCTTTCAGAATGAGGGGGTCTGCTATCAGACACCCAGTGGGAGGTGGAGCCATCATTCATGTTGCCAGGCACGGCCCTGATCGGATCAAAGAGTCAGCTCTCCCCACGCTTGGAATGCCGATCTCTCTCTGCAGCCAGGTCTGAGCCAGCTGGCCCAGCTGCTCCAAAACCAGACGGGCAATACACATACTCGCAACAGCCTGCACTAAAGTTTTAGGCAAGAAACTACCGCGTTTTCAGGAAAGGCATTTCACAACATATAATACCTAAACAGTTCTTACTAATAGGTGGCCCTCCCTGGCCTGAGCATAAACATATCAAACTCGAAGTTCCTATCGGGTTCCTAGTGCCGGATAGGGTGATAGAAAGTAATCCTTAACAAACAGGCTATACAGATGTAAGCATTAGAGTTATCCTTATTCACACATCATTTATATACATGGAGCATTCACGCTATGGCACTGATTAGCAGTGGCAGGGAGCCCAGAACATCTACATCCAGCCAACATACAAGACAGGAAGATTAATAGGGAAGGGAGACCCACGCCAATGATGCCAGGTCTAACAAGCACCCTGCCAATAGGGCTTCCTAGGGCCTACCTTACGGGTGACCACATATAGTAAAAAGGAGAGTTTAATGCTTGGGAAGTAGTTTTAAATGCCAAGTCAATGTGGCAGTAAACTACGCACACAAGCCCCCCAGTGGCAGAGGTTTGAGACAGGTTTGAAAGGCTACTTCTGTGGGTGGCGCAATCTGCGCTACAGGCCTACTTTTCGCATTTAATTTATAGGCCCTGGGAATATTTTATACCACTTTCCAAGGGATTTACCTGTAAATTAGAGTAGAAAAAAGAACGAAAGAAAGAAAGAAGAGGAAAGAAACAAAGAATGAAAGGAAGAGAGAAGGAAGAAAGAAAGAAACAAAGAAAGAAAGAAAGAAAAAAATAAAGACAGAAAGACAGAAAGACAGAAAGAAAGAAAGAAAGAAAGAAAAAAGAAAGAAAGAAAGAAAAAAGAAAGAAAGAAAGAAAAAAAGAAAGAAAGAAATAAAGAAAGAAAGAAAGAAAGATACCTTAATACAGAACAGTTTCAAATGGATACAGTCTGATCCAGTTCGTAGTGAAATAGCAGCAGGTAGAAAATCAAAACATTCCAAAGGGAATTTGCAACAGCATTGGCAAGAGATGGGATCTTATAAAGATGGAATAAGGATCACATCAGGCCTGGCCACAGGTACCTTTTGAGGCTGAAGGCAAACACTGTTATTTAGGACTAAATATATTTATTTATTTATTTATTTTTAAAATTTATAAAGTGCATCATATGCCCTTGGGCGGAATCTTGATTATGTTTTGCTTGTGGAGATATTAATTACCAACTGATTGCATACAGTTTCCAACTGTGATTTATTCAGAATTATTATGCAGGGGACTTCTGCTCCGGTAGCTGATAAAAAAAACAAGAAAAACACTGTGCTATACGTGAGTAGGCAATTTGTCCTTCAGGTAAACTACAACAAATTTATGGAAACTTTATTGAACATTGCCACCCACTAATCTTTTCTATGGTCACCCCCTTTTCTTTTTTGATACAAAGGTAGTGAGATTAGGGTGATGTCCTCCCTGCAGGTCATTATGGACATTGCCACCAGTTGGAACATTTCACCCACTAATCATTGTTTTCAGGTGCATTGATCTAGTTAGTTTACTGGAAGGAAAGCAACACTACAACAACCAGAGTGCATGCACAAAAAGTCTAGGACTGAAACAGTGTCCATTGTGACCGAGAGGAAGGACCCACCCTAAAAAACGCCAAATTAACAGAGATCCCTTTGCATATCTTACTGCCATTTGATAGACTGTGAAGCTGCAGACTATTAGTGAAATAATTGACAGTGGCTCAGATTGAGTGGTGGACAGTAAATACACCAAAAATGCTATAGTCGTAATAAATCATCATCCATTTCTGTTGTAGTCAGAAACTCAACCACTAAATTAGGGTCTAAGCAGCAGGAGAAGTGTTACTGTCAGTGATTTTGTGATCATACTCCAGCCTCAAAATCCTGACAAAGAAGTTATGGAGATGTCTCTTTAACTGGAAGGTAACACAAAATTGAGAAATGGTGAAGTAAAGATTTCAAGTAAGCCATTTACTGAAACGTTTCTCCATTGCAGTTCAATAGATGTCCAGTACCATGTCAGTGAACACAATGTCTAATGTATCCATCTTAGTTTGAGTCCGGGGCATCCGCATTAATAAATTCGGTTCGCAAAACAATAATACTTTACCACCAGTTTTGGTAACCCATTTGCAAAGTAAAGGGGTCCTAAGGGACTCCTTCCCCTTTGAGAATGCAAATAATAATAATATTTTTTAAGAGGAGGCAGTAGTCTCAAGGACCCCTGCCTACTCTTAAAAAATGTAACTTCAAAGTTTGGTTATTTTCTTTTTAAATGTATTCTGTTTTCCTTTATGTAAAACAGGCTTCATAAAATAAAAAAATATTGCTTTATTAAAAAGCAATGACACCTATGATGGTCTGCTGACCTCAGCAGGCCACCATCCCTGTGATGTCTGCCATTTCTAATAGGTCGCAAACTGAGACCTATCTCATTAATATTCATGAGGTAGATTGATTTGTGACCCACAAGGGATTCCTAAATGAAGTTCAATGCGTTTCATACATTAAGAATACCAATTTCCTTATTGTGATCTAGAGAGAATCGCAATCAGGAAATCAGTATTCCTAAAGTTTGCACATCTAGCCCCTGGTGATTATTATTTTTTTTACACAAGGATAATCTCACAGAAATCCAGATTTTTTTGGCTCTGCACCCAGTGGCGGACGGCACGGCTCGCGGGTGGCTGGTGGGCGAGGGGATCAACAGGAGAAGGCAGCAGAGGGGGCAGTGGAGGGGGCAGTGGAGGGGGTCAGCGGAGGGAGGAAAGGGGGGTCGCATGGGCCACATTGTTAAATCTTTTTTTTTTTATTACAGTTACCTTGCTGACTGGGACTACTGGAAACAGCCAGGCTTCCCTGACCAATCACAGCGCAGCAATGCAGCTTTGTGATTGGTAAGCACCCAGTCCCTGGCTGGTTTGGTACTCAGCCAGGGACTGCAGGTCTTGGCATGTTCTCCATGCTGTCTGTAATGCAGCTTGCATGGAGAACAGGGAAAGGGCTCATGACTGTTTTGGGCAACCCGAGAGGGCCAACCAAACAGTCATTGTGCACTTAGGAGGGTTCTACCACACCTTCCCTGCACTGCAGCCCCGCCCCCTCATGCAAAACTTCCACCGCAGTAAGCACCCAGTCCCTGGCTGATACGGCACTCAGCCAGGGAATGTAGGTCTTGGCAAGTTCTCCATGCCGTCTGTAATGCAGCCTGCATGAAGAACAGGGAAAGTCCTCATGACTGTTTTGGGCAACCCGAGAGGGCCAACCAAACAGTCATTGTGCACTTAGGAGGGTTCTACCACACCTTCCCTGTGTAAGGCGCAAAGCTGCCACCGCAGTAAGACAAAATAAAATGAAAATGACATTACGTCATTATCATTTTATTTGTACCTTTTTTTACTGCTGCAAGGCAGTGGGGAGAAGCTCCTCCGCCTTAACGGAGGAGCCATCCCTGCCTACACATTTCATTTATTTCTAGTTTGCTTATACTTTTTGTACAATTTTTGCTTGTGGGAGTCTTGGTTTGACCAGTTAAAGTATTCCGGAAACTATGCAACTGCATAAGTTCTAAGGCCGTATGCTCCTGCAACTAACATAATAGGGGACCCCCTCTAAAGGTTATACTTTCAGACCAGGGAGAAAAGGGGAAAAGAACCAATGAACACTAAACATGCTCCCTCGGGGCCTATCTACCAGTTATATGGGAGACATCATCTCTCCTAGGCTATATACTACTTAGAATTACAACAGTGACACTTAACATTTTGATTCTCATTACTTTTACTATTTCATTTATTTATATACTTTGTCAAATTTCATTTTTACTTTCTTGTTTTCTTATGATTCTCATTATACATATGTGTTCATCATAAAAGGCAAAATCATTTCCATCATTACATCAAATATACATAATGCAAATTCACGTCTATAAATTTTCATGAAAAAGAAAAAGAATAGAAATAACCCCTAGACTGACTCAAATCAATACATCCATATCACAATCATTCAAACACGTTCAAACTCATACAAACTTCATACGAACAGCATCTGAACAAGGTGGCGGTTATGTATGACAAAAAACCTCCTCGACCAGATTGGATCTTATGTTCAAAGCACTAGGCTGAGCATGAGGTCGACGAACGTTTCGGCGGTATATGAAGAGTAGTTAGACCACCTTCATCAGGACCTTTCTAGATACCCACATATTTTCCAGCAACCAGGGGACAAAAAAAGGAAGAGATGTCAAATAAGGACTAGTAGTCTCCATTCATAAGTTCCACTTGTAAATTGAAGCACTTTCCTCTCATCATAACGAAATGCTGACGCCCTTTCTAAAACGATTTCTCTTGAAAGTAAGTTATTCGCTAGCCAGTACAAGGTAAAACCTTCAAAAAATCTTTTTGATTTGGAAGAATATGTACAAACGTTTTTGTTCTCGTTTTTCTTCACAACTTTACTTTCCACGTTTTGGTTATAAGATTTTCCCGCTTGTGTGAAAATCTTCTGCACAGCGAGTATGCTTGCTACCGTCATGAAATACAATTCTCCTCCCTCGTACGCCTCACATCTCATAGTCGAATGCGCCGGCAAGCAATGCTCACCTCACAACCTGACTTTAGAACATGAAAGTAGAGGTAGACATGCAAAAAAATTACCAGGGAGAGCCGAGCCAAGAGTCTGGCTCGGCTCTCAGAGCCCATGCATGAGCTGCACCCTGAAAATGTTTGACACAATAATAGCGCATCAAGCACCACAAAAATACGATATAGACTCTTCAAAATTCACAAAGGTGTCTTTCTTTAACATGCAAGCTTTTCAGTTTAGTTTCTATCACTGCATTGAGGGGCATTTATGAAAAGTGACAGCATTTAAACATGACGACAATGCCATTAATGGACAAAGAGACAAGTTACTGTCTTATGCACCCTATGCATGGATGAGCCTTTCAGCCTATTGAACTCAAACATAACAGAGTTGCTAGCAATGCACACAAAATAAAGGGAAAAGGGAAGCATAGTGAAATAAAGGTGCTTATTTACAAGCCCCTTGCGCCACCGGTGGGTCACTTTTAATATGGGAATAAGTGACATACGGGCGGCACAAGGGGCTTGTAAATAATCCACAACATTTTTTGCTAGGGTTAGACAATTTTGTCAAGCAGGGAAGCCGGGATACATCCCAGGGGACTTATTTACAAGCTGGTGCATCACTTTTCATATAGAAAAAAGTGATGTACTGGCGTCGCAAGGGGCTTATATATAGAAGGCCCCAGGATTTTTGGTTTCACATTGTTCCATTCAGCCACTAGAGGAGTAACTCTTTTTCTCTCCTATTTTATATCAAAGTATAATGCTTAGGGGCTTATTTACAAGTCCCTTGAACCGTCGTTGCATCACTTTTAACCACTTCACTGCGGGGGTTAATCCCCTGCTGTGCTGGGGGGGAGGGGGCGCGCACAGCGCCCCCATGCTCATGACGAGCTGAGCTCGTCATGAGCTACGGCGCTCCTGTGCTCACGACGAGCTCAGCTCGTCACAGGTGTATTGCCTCCCGTCGAACACTCAGCACAGTGGGGGAATTCTCACCGCACCTGAGCGTTCCACAGGCCATGACGAGCTGAGCTCGTCATGAGCACCAGAGCGCCGTGGCTCATGACGAGCTCAGCTCGTCATGAGCGTCCAAGGTGTTAATATGGGTAAAAGTGATGTACCGGCTGAGCAAGCAGCCTGTTAATGAGCCCCTTTTTTGTTTTTAATTTCTGGTGCATTAGGTTAGAGTGCAGGTGGCAGGCAGATGCCATAGGAAGGAGCGGCTTGTTATGAGCTCAACGGTCTAAGAGGACTGCGAGCTGAGCCTGAGCTAGGAATATGTCTCTTGCCTAGCTCGAGTTTTCAGTGGCTCACCCACTTCTCCATGCAAGAGCCGGGCTTTGACTATAGGTATGCTGTGAACTCAGCTAATTTGCACATTTGAAAAACACATTTGAATAATTTGCTAACTTTGTGAAGTGGATCCTTTCAAAGTTTGTATTTCTTTTTTTTTTTAAGAAATGCAGACTTAATGTCCTTTGGAAGTAGCAGGAAGGCATTCCCCATTGCTCTCATGGCCTCAAGAGCAGCAGATGGACTACTGCCAGCCTGCACACTGAGCCACGGCAAATACCGTTTCGAAATACCACAACATAGTGGCGTTGACTTGACTTGCCAGCCATGGACTCACGCAAAGTGCAGATAACCGTATGAATCATAGCAAGTAGGGAAGATTTGTACTCTTAGCAGAGTAGCCCTTCCATTACAGAGTTTTACAAATGCATCACGACGCCTTGCCTTTAGCGATTTGGTAGAGTTGTTCCCGATCCCGTACATCACTACTTTCCACCACAGAATTGGTTATTTACGGAACGGTTCCTGAGGACATGCAACTGCTTTCAACCATAGAGTTTCTTAGCCAACTAGTTGTTGGGTGCAGGAAGTCACTCAAGTAAATAGCGACGGAGAATTGTAGAAGAGCTAGTTTTTCTTAGACAGATTCAGCACCCCTTTTGGGAGCAATCATTGGTTATTTTTTGCATTATGTGTGGAGCATCATCAGTGCATTATGTGTGCAATTTAATAGAATTAGGGAGATGCTGTAAAGTGACGCTGTCTTGGATTGGACGTAATACTTCGGTGATACACAGACCATGAGCTGAATCTAAATAGGCAACATTTGGCATCAGCATCATTCCTTGGTTGTCATCCCATACATGTAGAACATCGGTCAGCATTAATACGAGCAAGGTGATACTAAGATGTGACAAACACATCAAAATGATGGACGAAGTGCTGAAACTTTTCAAACACTCATGCCCAGTCAACAGATATGGGTTTAATCAATGTTCTTTTGCTTACTATGCCACCCCAGTTTGGACTCAGCAAGTAAGGGACCCATGTCTGGGTATACCCTTGGTCCCGTGCTCTCCATGCCACAAAAGTCAGGCTACCATGGCTGGTGAGGAGTAATGCCCCAAAACCAGTCCCATGAGGTTTGTTTCTGGTCTAGGGAGAACCTGGCCTGGCAGTTCATGCTGGACTGTTTCCATGAGGAGCGGGGTCAAGACTGATTTGCATATGGCTGGGTTTAAACCGGAATGGCATGGAAGCAAAACAATGATGGATTTAGGCCCAGATCTCTTTACTGGGGTGAACGTTTGGCATTGATCAGCATTCTGTCCATCAATGGTTCTTTTTGCATTTGTCACCCCAATTGGGATGGGTATGCCCTTGCTGTCGGCAGTTCCACCATTGATATTACAATGTGACTACCTTCAAGGCGGTCGCAAAGTCTAACTTTTGTATTGCAGCATGTGCTGCAGCCCACACCGCAGTACAAAAAATTGACTTGCAAAATATCCCTGCACTGTGTGGCAGGCACCATGTGGTGTAATTAGGATATATAGGGAGGCACCATAGAAGTCCCCCAAAACCCATAACTGTAGACCAGGGAGAAAGGGGGAGCCCACTGCAGGCCCCCAATATCCCTTTCCACCAGCCTTTTCATGGCGTGTAAACCGCCATGAAACGGCTGGCGGGGAGGTACATCATAATCTCTACAGAGGTGCCTGGCAGGTACCACCACCATTGTAGGGATTGGATTTCCCTCCGAGGGTCAGCACGTCGGATCCGTGTCAGCTGGTCTCTCCCACCGCCACCCATCCACCCACCATTACAATGTGGCAGGCAGCAAACATTAGTACGATGGAGGTGGGACCGCCACCAAAGGGCTGTTAGTGGCAGGCCCACTGTCATCGTAATCAGGCCCTAAGTATTTATATGAACCCAATTTGAGGGTAAGAATCAGTTATATGAACCAGGTGTAATGTTAAGAACTTAAAGCAGAGAATATGCAGATTTGTGCGGATTATTTATTGCCAATATTTCATTTAAGGATAGGAAGATCTGTGCTAGAGTGTATGCTGCTTGGAAAAGTGCACCTCTTTTAGATTTGATTCACCCAGCTGCCATGGGAATACAACTTCATCCAGGTGCTGTTGAACAATTAGTATCAGTGAATTCAGTTTTAGAATCTGATAATGTAGTGAAAATGTTTCCCGGATGTCTTTACTGAAAAGTTGGGAATGCTGCAGGATTGTAAACACAAAACTGTTTTGAGATGTGGGTGGTATAAGCTCAAGATCCACAAGGTATGGAATTTGCCATTTGCCCTGAGAGATGGTGTCAAATTGGAAATAAAAAAATGAATGGATCTAGAGCTAATTCAAGAAATTGAAATTTTGGAATGGTTGGCACCTGTAGTCATAGTACACAAATCAGAAAGTATGTTGATCTTCATGATTTAAACAACGTCATTTGGGTTGTCAGACACCCATTACCAAACATCAATGAAATACTAGCCACTTCTGGTAATAGCAAGTGGCATTCCACTATCGCCTTGTCGTCCATGTACCATCCAATTGAAATACATCCGGACTCATCTGACATCATTCATTACACCATTTGGTGCATACCACTTTAAGAGGATGCCATTTGGTTTGGCATCTGCTGTTTTTCAAAGACTTATGCAGAGATTGTTTGAAGGTATAAATAAGATGATATTTTGGTCTTTACCTATAATAAAAGACATCCTGATGAGAAGTTGCAGAGGTTTTTGGAGGTTTTATGTATAAATGTTTTAACTGCAGAGGCTGAGCAGTGCAAACTAAAAGTTAAAAGCTTTACATATGTTGCACATACAATTGATGCGGAATGTATTAAACCTTGTGAGAGATTGGTGAATGTCATCATTAACACTTTAGTGCCTAATAATATTGATAATTTGGGGTCATTCCGGGAGTGGTAGAATTTTATTTAAAATATATCAAGAACTTTGCAGATCAAACCGAAAATATGAGAAATTTGTTAAAAAAACTGGAAATTCGAATGGAACAAGACTTGCCAACTAGAATTTATCAATATCAAAAGTAAACCTTCTGAAGCATCTCATTTAGTTAGTTTTAAGTTGGCATGCAGAACTAAGATTATCACAGATGTCAGTGCTTATGGTTTGGGGTGGAGTTGACACAAATGCAGGATGTTGAAGAAGTTGTATTAGTGTATGCTTCATACTGGTTATCAAAAACAGAACAGCTTTATACTGTATTTGACAGGGAAATGCTTTCAGTTTTTTGGGTTAGGACCTATGTGTGGGGCATACCATTTGTTGTCATAACCAATCACAAACAATTGATCCATGTTTTATCTCCTGATGTATCTGGTGTAACTACACCAAGGATTGCTAGGTGGCTAGCAAATCTTGAGGACAATTTTGAAATTCTGTATGTAAGTGGTAAAATAAATGTTTTTTGCAGCTGCATTATCCAGAATCAAGGTTTCCTAAAAAATATGTTTACATTCTGGTGATGATTTGAAGGAATTAGATGGGTTGCAGCTGTGGAGTGTATGGATGAGGAACCATTATCAGATAAAGAGTAGATGGATGCTGTTGTAGAAGACTCTGAATTAAATTTATGCTTAAATGGATTAAAGAAGGATGGCCCTCTTGCATCAATGGAATGGAAGTGTATGTGAATGTTAAAAGTGAACTGAGTGACAATGAGTGGGGTATAAGAAGAGTAAGAAAGTTGATACCACTTGTGTATAATAATGAAGACCAGCAACCGAGGTACAAGTTATATAAGATGATTTATTGATCTTAGTTTCAGGTAAGTATATTTATAGGTTTTAGCTTAGATTTTAAAATTGCCACACTAGGAACAGCCTCTATGATGCTTAGACTGGTAAAGAGTCAGAATATTGAGTTGGAAATGTCGACTTGCACTAATATTGAGTGCAAAATATTGAGATACATGAATATCAACTGCTCCGTTTAATTGTTATTATTTTCCCGTGTGTCCTCTCCCTCCCCCTAGCACTGAATTAATAGTGTATTGATCACCACCTTAGCGCCAAACTTGGCAAAAACAATTGCTGCTTAAATTTACCGGGAGATATTATACTTGCCTGCCCTGGGGGTGCGGTCGATTCTATGACCGGTATCAGGCGAGACTAAGCAAGTTCGAGAGTCAGGCAGCGGCCATCTTACTGAGGGCTCGCGCTGCACGTCGCGCTACCGAGCGCATAAAAGCATACGTCTATGGCTCTGCGCAGCGGACGCGCATTGCGGGCACGCCGATCGCGCGCCGGAGTCAAGCCAGAGTCCTGCCCGTCTGCGCCCGTCCGCGATCGACCGGGGCGCGGGGCAGGACATCTTGGACCCAATGTTATAGATCTGGTGACCGACATGACAGAGGATCAGCCGAGAATCCACTATTCAAGCGCAACCCTATTAGAACTGGGTAAGACCCCTAATAAATCCTGTAGGCACTCCGTTGACCCTAACAAGCTCCTGCCACACTGTAATATATGTAATCACTCATTTGCCACTGTTCCGAACTGCAATGCCCCCGTGCCTAATCTAAAAATGATGTTGTTAAATTGTAGATCCATGGTAAAACATAAATTGGAATTACGAGAACTACTGCAGAGACGAGACTTCGATGTGCTGTTTCTTACTGAAACATGGTTAGAGGAATCCTCATCCCCCGATATATTAGAGACAGTACCTTTGAATTACAGCCTACTAAGAATCGACAGACCCAAACAACGCGGTGGTGGACTTGCACTGATTTTCAAAGAGGAATTGGAATGCACCCTCACTAATAAAGTCATCATTAATAGTGAATGCAGAACATTTTCTATAAAACTGACTCCGTCGATGACCATCACTGGTCTCCTTATTTATCGCCCCCCTGGCAATGCAACCCCTTTTTGCAACCAGCTCATAGAAACAGCTTATCAATTAGCTATAAAACATAACAACTTTATGATTTTAGGTGACCTGAATCTTCACTTCGAAGACATCAATGCTAAAGAAGCTCAATTACTCAAGACAGCTTTACATGCGCTGGGAATAACATTGCTCTCGACCTTCCCCAGACATCAACATGGTCACCTTCTCGACCCTGTTTTTGCCACCTGGGAAGGAATCGAAATGCCTCCCCCGGTCCCAATAATCTGGTCTGACCACCACATAATTACTTTCAACAAACCTACTAATAAGACTAAGACTGTTGTTAACAAACCTCTGTATACTAAGCGTCGTAATTGGAAAAATTACACCCCTGAACGCTTGATCAGCGAATTAAAGAAACACCCTCCGCCCATAGGACAGTCCTTACAAGACACTTGGAAGAATTATAAACTATGGTTGAGTAAGGGATTAGACAAAATCGCCCCGTGGACCTCCAAGCCCCCAGTCAAGAGAACAAAATCTGAACCTTGGTACTCAGAAAAACTAAAAATTGCTAAGGCTCGCTGTAAAGCGATAGAACGCAAGTGGAGAAAAAACTATTCTACTGAACTTAAGGAAACCTATAAACTGGAACTAAAATCATACCAGAAAATGATAAGAGAGGAAAAAAGTTCCTTCTATCAGATCAGAATTGAAGAAGCAACCAATCCTACGAAAGAACTATTCCGTATCTATAAGGAACTTACAGATACTACAAGTTTAGATACCCAGGACACATATTCAAACGACATATGCGAACAAATAGCTGATTTCTTTGTCGAAAAAGTTGAGAAAATTCACGCTACTTTTCCCAAACCCTCTACATCAGGAAAGGAAACGCTCCCCACTCAAAAAACCTTCCTCACCCAATTTACCATACCCGACAAAGAAAACCTGACCAGCAGTATTAACAGTATCCACTCAGGATCCCCTAATGATGTGTGTCCTCTAGTAAAAAGTAAAGACATCATGGAATATGCTCTTATGGATCAAATTAGACATATGATAACCCTCTCTTTTAAAGAATGCTATGTTCCAGAGGCTTGGAAAATAGCACAAGTCATCCCTCTCAAAAAAAAAAACAACATCCCGGTCACCCAATTTCAAAACCTCAGGCCTATCTCCCTCTTGCCACGATGTGCCAAGATAATAGAAAAAATAGTCAACAAACAACTTATGGCTTTTTTAGAAACAGAAAACGTACTTCACCCCACACAATCAGGTTTCAGACCTAATTATTCCACGGAATCAGCTGTTCTATATTCCACGGAATGCATCCGCAAGATGGTGGACGAAGGTGAGACAGCAGCGTTGGTCATGCTAGACTTAAGCGCAGCTTTTGATACTGTGCTACATGCCACGCTGCTGTCCCGACTTTCAGATATTGGAGTGAAGGACCATGCACTGGCGTGGTTCAAGTCTTTTCTCACCAAAAGATCATTCCAGATACATTGCCCACCCTTTAAATCATCTTCTCGTGACGTGAGCTATGGGGTTCCACAGGGCTCTAGTTTGAGCCCCACATTGTTCAATATCTATATGGAGCCCCTGGCTCAAGTCTTAGAGAACTTTGGGGTGGGCATTGTTAGCTACGCTGACGACACCCAGCTCATGTTTAAGCTCACTCCAGATAGCAAGAAATCTGCCTCCAATTTCTCTGACTGCATGGCTGCTGTCGCCACGTGGATGGATAACAACTGCCTCCGTTTAAATGGAGATAAAACAGAGGTGTTGGTGGTAGGGAATAAAACCTCAATATGGTCCCAGGCTTGGTGGCCTACAACACTGGGTGATTTCCCTCGCCCTGTAGAAAAGGTCAAAAATCTAGGGATTATGATTGACTCAGATCTTTCAGGAAAATCCCAAGTCAACAAAATAATAGGCAAATGCATCGGCACGCTAAAAATTCTACGAAAAATCATCGATCTCATCCCTACTAAAGCCAGAAAAACCATTGTACATGCGCTCATAACACCCCATTTGGACTACGGAAATGTTCTCCTATTAGGTTTGAACCAAAAACAGTTGCACCAGCTTCAATGCATTCAAAATGCTGCCGCTCGCATGGTACTGGGTCTTCCCAGAAGAACATCTTCCAAAGTGGCCTTGTCCAAATTGCATTGGCTCCCTGTTAGGGAAAGAATCAGATTTAAAAGCCTTTGCTACGCCCACAAGATTGCCCATAACAAAGGACCCACCTATCTAAGAAATCTGCTGACTATCCATCGCCCGACCAGAGACCTTAGATCCTCGGGAATGACACAATTCAAACTTCCCCGTGTCCACAGAGCGAAAATGGGCGGCCGCTCTTTTCGCTACCTTGGAGTAAAACACTGGAATGCCCTCCCTGTTCATTTAAGAATGGAACCTTCGGAGACTCTTTTTAGAGCCAAACTAAAAACCCACCTCTTCCCCCAATAATTCTTGCTGATCTTTTTCCGTTCTTTTTCCGCTGTGAGTTTTGTTGGCAGTCAGCGCGGGGATACACTGTTGTGCAGCCATGCGCTTTATAAATGTTCTATTATTATTATTATTATTATTAAGAATATCGTGGTCAAGAATATCGAGTTTAAAGTAAGAAATATCATTTTCTAAAATATCGAAGTCAATATTATCGTTTGCAAAAATAGTTGTAAAAAATATCATTTTTTTAGTTAGTGTTATGTATTTTAGAATGTATTTTAAATGTATGTGCTCTATTTTTTTGTCTACGTATTGTGTTTGTTTTTTAATATATGTGTTACATTTTTAGAAGTTATTAATGTATTTGAATAAAATTTAGCATTTTAATTCCGTAGCGGGTTGTGGGTTTATAGGGGAATAGGATGGGAAGTAATTTAATTATAATAGATTGAATATTAATTGTAATGTATTTATTTTTGATTTTATAGTGTTAATTGTGGAAATTAATTTATTATTAATTAATTAATAATTGGCTGTTAATTTTTATTGATTCATTAATTAGTAAATATTGTAATTGTGTCATTTTTTTTAAAAGCGGGTTGTGGGTTTAAAGGGGAATAGGGTGGGAAGTAATTTAAATAAAGTAAATGTATTCATATTTGTATTAATTATTTTTTATTTATTGTATATTGTTGATTGTGGAAATTAATTTATTATCAATTATTTAGTAACTGGTTGTTTATTATTATTAATGATTTGGTAATTATATTAATTGGGTAATTGTTTTTAGGAGTGGGTTGTGGATTTATAGGGGAGTAGGGTAGGAAGTAATTTAATGTTAATACATGTATTATTATTTTTGATATATTTAATAAATTTTATTTTTTCGTGTCAATTGTGTGAATTTATTTATTCATAATTATTTATGTTTTGCTTGTTAATTGTTATTGATTCATTGTTAATTAATTATGTTAAATGTTTTACTAAATTGGTGGTGGCATTTATAGGGGAATATGGTGAGAGGAAATGTATTTATAATTAATTAATTATTTTTTAATTAATGGTAATTAATTTATTACAATTTAAAAATGCCAATTGTGTAATAATTTTGATGTTTGAGTTGTGGGGTTTATAGTGGTAAATGGTGGGAAGTCACTTTTTTAAAATGTATTAATGGTTTGTTGTTAATTGATATTAATTTATTTAACACTTTCCCTACTGTTGCATTCGCTGGAGTGTGAATAGTAATTTATACCCCTATGCTACCCAACATTTTCCCTACTGTTGCATTTGCTGAAGTAGTAATAGTCATTTTTACCCCTCCGCTATCCAACACTTTCCCTACTGTTGCATTCACAGGAGTGGTAATAGTAATGTATACCCCTACGCTATCCAACACTTTCCCCACTGTTGCACTTGCTGGAGTGGTTATAGTAATTTTTACCCAACCGCTATCTAAAACCTGTTCTACTGTTGCACTTGCTGGAGTGGGAATAGTAATTTATACCCCTTTGCTATCCAACACTTTCCCGAATGCTGCAATTGCTGGAGTGGGAATAGTAATTTTTACCCCTCCGCTATCCAACACTTTCCCTACTGTTGCACTTGCTGGAGTGGGAATAGTAATTTTCTCCCCTCCGCTATCCAACACTTTCCCTACTGTTGCACTCATTGGAGTGGGAATAGTAAGTTAATAATCAATTATCAACTCTGCCACATCTACGCAGCGAATGCCAATTGACTATTGCAGACTCCTCGTTTAAATACTTAGGAATTTATGTCACCCGAGACGCCTCGATCCATTTTACTCAGAACCTGTTACCTCCACTCACTCGCTTAAAGGCAGATGCAAGATACTGGACACATTTACCATTGACCCTTCTAGGTAGAGCAGCTTTATTTAAAATGAAAGCGCTTCCACGTTTTTTGTACGTATTGGAAAATACACCGACTCTAGTTCCACCCTCGTACTTTAAAAAGGTGACAGCGGTCCTTTCAGGTTTGTTATGGGGAGAACGCCCGGCTCGGGTAGCACACATAAAACTCAACCGCAGATGGTATGACGGTGGGATAGCGCTGCCGAATATACAGTTGTATTACTGGGCATCCCAACTCAAGGTGATAAACCAGTGGATCCACGCACCACAAGAGGACCCAGCTTATTTGGCTGACAGAACGCAGCTAGGCACACACAGTCTACTGGCGCCATTATATAACAAAAGTCTAATGGCAAAACTGATAGTCCCGACGAAGCATACGATAACACTTTGGCAAAAGGCGCAGAGTAGACTAGATTGAAATGGGGGGACGTAATAACTAAACTTACACCTCTGTGGGATACTAAATCGCTGCGGTGTCTAAGATATAGCAAGGGATTCACCCAATGGGACAATATAGGGATTTCTACAGTGGGAGACTTATGGACAAGTACTGGTATGATCCCATTCTCACTCTTACAACAACAATATGACTTAGGACCCACTGAGACATATAGGTACATACAGATAAGACATGCACTAATGACAGCCATAGAGCCAGGGATGAAGGTCCCCGAATCATCACCGTTGGAGGACCGCCTGCTCACTGATTACATACAAATGGGGACTACATCACTCACTTATCGAAAGCTGCTAAACAATCTACCTGATCCATTAACTAAATTACGGGATAAATGGGAGGAGGAGTTAGGGGAAATGGATGAAATGGACTGGAATGCCGCACTGGCGTCCCCAAGAGAGGCAGGAGTGTCGGCCCGCTTCCGATTAGTACAATTTAAAATACTGCACAGAGTATATTACACCAGAACTACTCTATACAAAATACACAAGACTGATCACCCAAACTGCTTGAGAGGCTGTGGAGAGGAAGGAACACTTCTACACACACTTTGGGGATGCCCGATCATTAGCGAATACTGGAAGCAAATCATGCGGACCATTTCACACACACTGGAAGTATCACTCACACCGGACCCGAGGGTCTGTCTATTGAATATATGGGGGAAGACAGATCTAACACAACAGGGGCAACAGTGGGTAGTGATAGGAGCGATGGCGGCCAAGCGCGACATATCGCAGAAATGGGGGGCAGCAGACGCACCAACGCCGGCACAATGGTGCAAACACATGGATAGACTGATGGTAACCGAGCGAGCGGTTTATAAGGCAAGAGCCAACCCTCGCAAATCGAACAGGATATGGTTACCCTGGAATAAGTACAGGGGTGACATGTGTGAACATTTACCGGAAGAAGGAGATGATAGCTCTGATGAAGAGGATTAGGTGGGAAACTGATAAATACACTGAGAGGGTTACGGGGGTGGAAGAGGGAGATATTATGAGAATCTCACAAGAAATGATACAGAATACTACATCGGTAAAACCCACTGATAAGAATTATTGACCGTACATAGATGTTCTGATATATTACTTATTGTTCCTAATGAGTCTATGGTTATGTTTGGAAAAAAAAAGTAAAAAAAAAAAAGTAAGACCATTCATTTCGTTATTCATTGAAGGAATGTCTTGAGCACAATGTTATTAACTGCTGCCGGACCGGAAGGTTGTCGACTAAATAGCTGTGTATTACAAGCACCGAAATGAATATGGCGTGGAAACTATCCTCTACACACGCAACTGATGTAATGTGCAATTGACAACTGCTAATAAAGTCTTCCAAAAAAAAAAAACCAATTATCAAGGAGAGAGAGAGGACTGGGTAGCCAATCCGTACCCCCAGCCAATCCCTGGTGCAGTGCCAGGCGATCTGGGCCCAATCTTTCCTGAAGGTGGTGTCTTCCAGGAAGATTCTTGGGGCATTTGTGACAAGAAGGTCTCTGGAGGCAGTGTTTGTCCTCAAGTACTCTGTCAGTATTAGCCCATGCAGGATGGTTCTAATACGGTTGAGTTTTTTCTCCGTCAGGGAGTCCCAGTCAGTGGTTTGCGCTATTGTGTTTGAAATGTTAACATCGGCTAGGAATGAGTGGTCTGCGAGGATTTCGCTGATGTCATACTCAGTGTAGGTTAAGCCCGGGTTTTCTCCCATGGCTGCTTAGGTGGTGAGAGAACTCTTGCAGCTCTGCGCTTCTAATAGTAATCAATTATCAAGGAGAGAGAGAGAGGACTGGGTAGCCAATCCGTATCCCCAAAGTATTTATATATAATCAAGAGAGGACTAGTCTAACGATGTTTAATATAGGACTCAGAGCTGTAAGTTGAAGTGAATAGAATATGTTGCTTCAGTAAGTCCTCACCCACCAACCTAGTTGGTGGCATGCTTCATCATCGGGCCCACCCAGTGACAACGAGTATGTCCCGGGTGTGATTCAACGCCTGTGTAACAGCGAAGCTTGTATGTTACTGAGTGTGCAGTGATAGTGGAGTGATACATGAACAGGTTAAAAACTATCCAGTGGTCCCAGTACCCATGTGGGCTGTCTTTAATATCAGGGCCTCTAGTAGCATTAAAATCAAGGCAATGGATGTAGGTGGAGTGGTGATTATGAACTCCTGCATCCAGTGGTAGGTCTACATGTTTCAGCGAGGCCTTATCTTAAACTGGCTGTCCTCAGGACCAAAATGCAGTGAAGGTGAACACTACACTAGTAGTGGGTGTGTGGTCTAAAATGTGTTGCACACGCTAAGGTGCCATACATGTGGGATGAGGATTCCCTCTCCTAGCATAACTGTACAAACAACATAGAAGACAAACATAACATACAGGATAGAGACTTAGCATGATTGCAGTATTAACAAAAACAAGATAGATCAATTGCCAGTAAGGATGTGCATATAAGGCGGATTATATGCGATCAAGTGTGTAGCCGTATTGGTAGTACGGATAAGTGATTTTACTGACATATGCGCTGACACATGTGGTGAGCTATATCATTTGAGCACACACAATGAAGAAGTGGACACTAAAGAGTGGGTCCTTACGCTAGCGTTTTGTAGAGAATGCTTCTATAGAGTAACCCGGCAGAGGTATAGACCCTGTAAGAAAAAAAGTAGTGGTCCATGGGCCTTGTAAAACCTGTGGGGAGAAAGTCTTATCCGGTAGTTGCACTGGTTGATCTAAAATTTTACTCACGGTATTGTCGGTCACGGCCTGTTTAGAACCTATTCAGCTGCAGCGGCTCTCCGTAGGAAATGAGCCTCTGTCGTGTCCGGGTTTGAATACCACAGATGTCTGTTACCATGGCGAGCTGTCAATACAATTCCATGTGTGGTCTGCATAAGCAGCAAGGGAATGAAAAAGGGACTAAGGAACACAAGTGTGTAGTGCACGCTCCCAGGAGGCTTGAACTGGGGCGTTTTAGAAGCAGACAGTGCTCAATACAAGTAAATTACATGAGCAGCATATCAGGGAATGAAAATTTAAATAAAAGATAAAATTAGAAATTAAAAATTAAAAATTATTTGCAAATGTTAGACTGGGACCTAAGACAGGAGGGACTATCAGGATGGAGGTAGACAATGTAATCAGACAATGTAATCGTTTCACGCATCAGTCCTAAGGCCCATGGGCAGAGGGTAGAAGGATGAATATCAGTACATGGCTTTGTCAGTGTGCCCGGATGGGGGGACAAAGGCGTAATGAGTGTTCAGGGGGCAGTGTCTGATCCCCTCATGTTCAGGTCCTAAGGCTATACCATGGGATGGAATTTTTTAGTCCTTCGTGTTCTGTGGACAGACGGTAGATCCACTGTTGTTCTTTAGCCAATCGGGTCTTCTCATTGTTTTGTGGTTCATGATCGAACTGGTCGATCACCGTCCAAGTTATGTCATAGGGAGTATGGCCACTTTGTATGTAATGTTCACTGAGGCGGCTGATGTTCTTCTTGCATCTTATAGTACTTCGGTGCTCTACTATGCGAGTCCTGACCTTTCGTATCATCATGCCCACGTAACTGAGGCTGCATGGGCAGGTGACTAGATAAACGGCGTCGCTGGAGTTGCAGTTTGTGTGTTTTAGCTGCTTCCATGTCCTCCCTGGCTCCAAATTAAGTGTTTTAGATTGGTTGATGAGGTGACACACACTGAAGTCGTTGCATGGGTTGTGTCCTGTGACTTTGGAGAGACCCCATGTAGTGAGGATTGTGTCTGTGGGTCTGATCTGTTTTTTTGGTCGTGTCGACACTAGTTGGTCCTTTAAGTTGCTGGCACGTTTGTAGGCAAACAGTGGTTTCTCCCAGTCTCTAGCGCCTGAATTGATGATGCGCCAATGTTTCGGGATGATGCTGGCGACTTTATTTGAGGCCACGTTGTATGTGGTAACACATGTCATGGGTGGGTTGGGTTTATCTTTGGTGAGGGTTTCAAGTAATGCCTCCCTGTTTTGGTTGCGTGCTCTTTTTTTGGTTTTTGGGATAATTTTGCCCGGAGTTGCAGAGTGTGAACCAGTGATTCGAGCAGGCACCGAAGCGAGAATTATCGAGTCCGTGGACATTTTGGGCTCAAGACCCTGCCGCGTCGGGAATTGAACCCTGGTCCCGGGTCTGACCTCAGCTTCATGGTCTGCCTCTTCTAACCAATGAGCCACACTTCTCCATAGTCTATGTCCTTCTGCTGCAACTGCCCTTTCCAACGCTGTATTGGGTGTTGTTATTGGTGCTGTGGTTTCTGAGATTACCCACCTCAAAGGTTTGGGCTCACTCTTTATTATATTAGTATGGATTTCTAAAATAGCCTTTTTCTCTTTTTCGAGCCAATTATCACACTTATACACAGTGACTATCTTTGGACGCACTGAGTTTTCATACGTTTTGCTAACATATCTTGACATAGTTATGTGATTGATAATGAGTATTTTTTTTATCCAATTATTTTTGTATTACTTTTGTTGTTCCTTTGTATTATCTTTTGTGAGTTTTTTTCAAAACAGATTTTTATTGATTTCCACTTATGAGCACAGTACAGAGGACCAACATATAAAAGAAAAAGACACATAAAGAAGAAAGGCATAAACACAAGTAAATCTCTACTCACTTAGTCTCGTCCCACCTCCAACCACATTATAACAAAGAGACATAATAGATCTCATAATTCGACCACTTGTTATGCACCTCCCATCCCCCACTCCTTCCATGAAAGTTCAAATTTCATCATTCACCAGTTGACGTAGGGAACTGTCAGGTTCCAACTCAATGCCTCTTTACTCCGCCCCCACCTGCCATATCTTGGGGAGTTTCTGCGGATAACCCTGTGTCTTGTATACTTCCATCTGAAAGCCTTTGATCAATGGCTTCGCTCTCTGATGCCCTCAGAGGCCCTCTCCTCCTTCTACGTCATTGAATGAGCTCACAGAGCATTGGTGCAGCGCCTGTCTACCGGGGCTTGGCCTAACCTTTGATGGCAAAGCTCTTAAATTATGTGGACAGGGATGCTATCCTCAAACTTGCCTGGCTCCAAAACAGACTCACCTACCAGTCTCATATACCATCATGACCTTTCCTGATTACACCAGAATGGTGCTGCTGCAGCAATGGCAATCCTTCCTGGCAGCTGACCAACAACTTTGGGAACTCAAAATTCAATATGTGCTACTGTATCTGGCCAGATTATAGGTCATCTAGAATTTCCAGACCCTTTTCTTTGAGACACCCAAGGAAATCTTTCATTGGAGTGTTGAGGGGATTCAGTTGAAGCCACGCACCCTCGCGTTTGGACTCTGACTCGTCCCAGGAAGACAGATGCAGCAACCGTACTAAGACCCCAGCGAAGAGGTGCAACAGGTCTCTCTCTTCATGGAGGGGCTCCAGTGGCGATGAGGAGTCCCTTGTTTGGGGTGGGGAACCCTTAGACCCTCAGCTTTTAGTCACTTTGTCTCCCACATGACATTGTTGAAGGAAGTCGATTATTTTTGTGTCTGCAGCTAACTTTGATGTGGTCCAGAACATTTGCGACTGTACACCTTTAAGGGCGGTGTATACTCTCTTCACTGGTTAATTCACCATGTTGGGTATGGGGATCCTTTGGGACGGGCCTGGTGGGGGTCCTCTGTTGGCAGACATTGGTCTGCCTTATGACAGATACTTGTTTTTGAAGTATGGGGGGAGATTGGGAACTGTTTTTTGTTATTATTATTTTTTCATTTTGAAGACCTTTAGGGGACTTTGCCCACCTTAACGACCAAAAGCTACGCCCGAATACATCATGAGTAGTTTTACAGTAGATATTTTCAAAGACAAAATCCATGTAATATCATGAAATGTATCTGGCTTACTTGACAAGTTTTCAACTAGGGGCAGTTCCGACACATGCTAGGTGAATGGGGACAGATGTGCTGCTACTTCAAGAGACCCATTTACTGGATAACAGGGTCCCTTGTCTGGCCCAGTTTGGCTACACTCAGGTTTTACACTCTGGGTTCTCAAGGGGATCTATGGGTACAGGCATTCTAATAAAAAATCATGTTCCTTTCCAGCATGTTAAGACATTGGTAGACCAACAGGGTTAATATACAGCTGTCATGGAACCATTATATGACGAAACTCTCAAGTTTCTCTGTATAAATTACCCCTCCCCCTCTTAGAAAAGTCTTTTGCAGATTTGTTAGAAATGGGGGTCTCTAGTTGGCAGAGATAGAAACCTTTGTCCAAATAGGGACGCTTGCTTCTAGTCCGGGTAAGGGGGATTACAGTCCTAAAATAACCCCTGCTCACCCCCTTGCTAGCTTGGCACGAGGACACAGGCTTATCTTAGAGGCAGTGTGTAAAGCATTTGTGAACACATACAGTAACACAGTGAAAACATTACAAATGGACACCACACCTGTTTAGAAAAATAAGTAATCTTTATCTAAACTAAAAGAAGACCAAACGACAAAAATCCACAATATATTATTAAAAATATCTTTAAAAATACGTTATTCACTCCCAAAACGTTCCTAGCAACAAATAACCCCACTTGGAGTTATAATGACGTAAAGACCGGTGAAAATCCCAAAGTACGGCGCCGACTGCGAGGTGCCCAGCGTCGGTCCCACATAGAACAGTACCTTGGAAACGATTAAAGCAAAGATGGTGCATGGCGTTGAAGAGGTGATGATTTGTTGGCGCTGCACGGGTGCCGCTCGTAGTCGCAACGGTGACTCTGCCCTCTGAGCTGTTTTTCTGACCGGAGAAGTATTGCCCCTGGTTCTGCCTGTGACTCTTGGGGTGTTTGAGACAACCGCCGCTGGATTGCCAAGTCCGGGACTGCGAGGCCCACAGGTCTTAGCGCTCGCCACAACACGCGCACCTGTTGCCTCTTTCCGGACTCCTCCCAACTGATTGGGGCCTCTACATCTACGAATCGCGGCCCCCGCTACGCGGGGGCCGCTCGTAGTCGCAACAGTGACTCTGCCCTCTGAGCCGTTTTTCTGACCGTAGAAGTATTGCCCCTGGTTCTGCCTGTGACTCTTGGGGTGTTTGAGAAAACCGCAGCTGGATTGCCGAGTCCGGGACTGCGAGGCCCACAGGTCTTAGCGCTTGCCACAACACATGCACTTGTTGCCTCTTCCCAGACTCCTCTTCCTCTTTTTCCTCGTTAAGTATACCCTGCCCTTACCGCGCTAGTGGACGCGCGCGGGACAAAGCCCGGGGCGAAGCCCGGGCAAAGGGCGGGCCGTTTGAGGCCGTTTGAGGACTGGAGAGACTGGACTGGGCCACCCCTCTAACTACCATCCTTCACATATAACTTTTGTCCCTTTTTCCTTCAGCAAGCAGGATGCTAACTAGAGGAAATAAATCGAAGGCTTCTGGTAGTGCGGGGAAACTGTTAGGTCTCATGGATGATTTTATCACCAAGGCTAACACATTCATAGATCAAAGCATCTCTCTGATGGAGGAAAGAGTTTCCCTGGACCTAGCGTTCGCCAAAAGATCCTCTATGGGCGCTTTGGCCGATGCTAGAACCCCTCTACCTGAAAATAAGAATGAAGGGCAAAGGGCTCCTGGTGAGGGTAGGCATAGCTTGCAAATCAATGTGGATCTGTCGGCTTCTCAGCTTTCAGATCTACATCTAAGCTCAGATCTCGAAAGAACACCTGAACTATTGCCACAAACCCTCCCGCAAATGACATCAGATGAAAAAGCGAAAGCAAGGGGAAGGAGGGAGGGCGCTATAAGAAAAACAAAGCCCCATTCAAAAAAGTCTAGACCTAATGAGACCGACAATATCCCTAGTATCCAACAGAATCCACCACCTACTACAGAACAGTTAGTAGTTACAGTGATGGTCCATCACCCTGTTCACGATACCCCTACCCCTATTAACTTGGAATCCCCAATTCTCTTATCCAGTAGCAAGGAGCTAGTGGATAGTAATAATCCCCATCTGATAAATGAGATCGCTGAGCTTTTTAAACTTCTTTTGCAACCAGTGGAAGCAAAGCTAGCGCAAATGGAGACCCAACTATCTAAACTGGTTAATCTCTCACAGCAAAACCAATCATTAGGGATGCAAAAAACGGGGGGAATTAAGCAAAATAAACAACCCCCCATTAAGCCCGGGAATACCCTCTGGAAACCCGCAACTACTCAAAAAAATGTACCTTTAGCCGTAACTTCCATACCAACGAAAGGAAAGACCACAGGGATTCCATCCACTAATGCCACGATTTTGTCACAGGGTAACACCACCTCAACAACAACACCTGTTTTGAAGACAGTGGTAACAAATAAAGTAACATCTAAAACCCCGGCAACTCAAACTCCTGCTTCCAATCCCCCGATCCCTGCTTCTAACAGAGATGTTCCTAGTGTATCCGGTGAACCCAGATTTCCAATAGATCTGCCTCCGGACGCATCCCCTTACGTTGTGGTAATGACTGGAGTGCCCGAGTTAGCGGACCACAGTGCCGAATCTATGTGGTCCCTGAAAAATAAGGCCCAACATTGGCTACATACCAACCGTCCCACGCCTCCAACTTGGTATGGAAGGATTCTGACAGTACGTAGGACCCCATGGGTGGGAAAAGGTAGAAAAACGATTCCAGGAGACTGTATCGTGATCACCTTTGAAGATCCCCAAGTCGTAGACTATATTTGCTCTCGGGATCACCCGAGGGCAAACGGAGGGATAGATATTAAACCTCTTTCCTTTTTCTATCCCTCCAGACAACCCCATGGTCCTTAGCACGGTCATGATTTTCCTTGGAATGCACCACCCCCACGTCAGACAGACTTTATTAACACAAGACAATTTGGAGGCCCTCGCTATCGTGACCATGATAACCCCTGGCACCTAGTGGGTTCGCGTTATCAGGGAGGAGGATGGGAAGAATGGGGCCCACACACGCTGAGGACGACCTATAGAGAACCGCCCCACTGGGACAAGTGGTACAGTATTCCGTTGAGTAATAGATTCAGCGGCCTTGAAATGGTCGACTGAGCATCAATGGAAACTGAACCTAATAATTCAAACTTACCACAGCTGTCTCCAAAAATAGGTATACCCTTGGTATCTACCGAACCCGCAGTTATAAAATCTGATACTCCCTTCATACCTATCCTTGTTTGGAACGTGGCGGGTCCTACATTTTTTGAAGCCATTTAAAATAATCTGTCTCCAAGAGACATGGACCACAACCGAGCTCCATCTCCAGGGATATAAAACATACTTTATTCCAGCCGTTCGCAGCTCAATAGGTAGACCCAAAGGAGGGCTAATAACATATATTGCAAATACCTTAAAACTTTTAAAAGCGATTAACGTCCACTCTGACCCAAATTTTCAAATTATCTCTTTCCTTTGAGGACAAGGAGACGATTCTTTTGGTCAACTCTTACAATAATTTAGAAGATGACCAATTTTTGATTCTCCTGCGAAATGTCCAAGAGAGATTAACTCAACCTTATCAGCTGAAGGAAGGACAAGGGGAAACTCACCTTCTATGGGGAGGGGACTTTAACCTTCATCCTTGCCCGCAGATAAAATCAGCCTGCTGTGGGATTGTAGACGAATTTGATGTACCACTAGTGCACTTCGCTCACACTAAGGTGGGAAATGCCTTGAACAATCTGCTTTCTGACCTGGACCTTGTAATAGCTAACACTACAAATTCAGATCAAAACACCCTCCATCCGACCTATGTGGGCAGGGGCCATCAAACGACAGTTGATTACATCTTCCTGTCACCCGGCCTGTCGCACACAGCTAGAGCATTTCAGGTCATTGCCAACTCACTGAGCGATCATCTTGCACTGAGGATATACATTAATTTAAGTGACTATAAGCCCCAAAACACAATAATAGCAAAAACCCTTGCCCAGAACAAGTTAGTTCTAGGCAAACGAAATGGTTATACCTTAAAATGGGGAAAAATTAATCCAAACGAAATTACAAAGAAACTGGTTGATGTGGCATATTCCAACATCATTAAATGTCTGGACTTATCGGTCTACCACGAGGAAGTCTTAAATAACTTCGGTCAAATACTAGAGAAAATCAAGGGACTATTGACAGTCAATCCGAAGTCCAAGACCCCTATAAAGAACGGGTGGTTCAATCATAGTTGTACTGCAGCCCTTACTAAATTAAAACTTGCACTTCATAACAAACCTAGAGATGCGGGGCAGATTCAACTCCTCAGGTCCCAATATGGAAAGGCACGTAAATTAAGAATTGAGGAACTGAAACAAAAACTTTGGGAAGATCTCCACACGAGTGCTGTTGCTAAAAATAGCGAGGACTTTTGGCGTACTGTTGGATCTCCCTATCTCATCGACAATAATAGCCCAAACATCGAAGTGGCCATTGATGAAGAAACATGGGTGGCTCACTCTACAAACATCTTTAGAAATAATTCCACTATTGCAGAGCCTGCTAATATCCTCCCAATAGTAGAATATACAATTCCACTTCATTTCGACATTCCTGACCTATTGGTGGCCCTAGAATCAAGCAAGAATGGGAAAGCCCCTGGGTCAGATTGGGTCCCAGTGGATCTCTTTAAATACAACTTGGAGCTCTGGGCCCCCATCCTTACTAGAGTGTGCACATCAGCTGCTAATGTGGGTCTCCTAAACTCCTGGACTAAGTCTATTATGGTCCCCATTTTTAAAAAAGGGGACCGCCAGGATGTGAAATGTTACCGCCCCATCTCATTGCTGGACTCACTGGTTTAGGTCGTTGGGAGAGTAATACTCGAGCGACTTCAGCAATGGGTGGATGACAGAGCTATTATTTCTGATCTTCAGTTCGGTTTTCGTGAGGGGTTCGGAACGGTGGAGCAGGCCTCAAATCTTAGTTTGATTCTGGGGAAATACACACAGGCAAAGAACAATATGGTGTACATGGTCTATGTAGACCTGTCCGCAGCTTTCGATTGCGTTTCGCATACGAAGCTGTGGACGGTCTTAGGGCAAATGGGTGTGGATTCCCCTATCTTAGACTTCTTGAGGGAACTTTATTCTAGAGCTTCGGCAAGAGTGCGCTTTGGCCTGAACGGAGAGTTGACGGTGTCCTTCGGAGTAGAGCGTGGAGTCAGGCAGGGTTGTGTCCTGGACCCCTTTCTCTTCTTGTTGTAAACCAATGGTCTAGAGGTAGAGATGTTGAGGGGGGCCAAGGACCTCCCACGTGTAAAACAGCACCTGATCCCTGCTCTGCTCTATGCGGATGACGCCGTCATCCTCGCACATACACGGCGAGAACTACAGAACTCTCTGAATAGGTACACGGCCTTCATGGGCGGTCTTGAGCTAAAAGTGAACGTCAAAAAAACGTTTGTCATGATTACTGGTCCTAGAAAAAAGCGAGCAAAAGACATATATTTGGATAATCAAAAACTTGAGGTCACTCCCCAGTATCCATACCTTGGAATCATGATAGACGAAAGACTGTCATGGAGGCCAGCAGTAGAGGCAAGATGCCATCTGTTCAGAAGATCCACAGCGGCCCTAATGAGTTTCTCCCAGAGATTGGGGAGGAGGGCACCGGTGGAGCTCCTGAAAATTTATAGCGCCAAGTGTCAGGCCATTGCTTTGTACGGAGCGGGAGTCTGGGGACACACAGATACTAGTGCACTCCAGGTAGTAGAAAACACCTTTCTAAGATTTCTTTTAGCCACCCTGAGAGGAACGTCAATTTATGCCTCTCATTTGGAATTAGGAGTACCTTACTTAGAGGATCTGATAAAGGTCCAACCACTGATGCTGTGGAGGCGCGTTTGGACCTCGTTCAAAAACGCCCTTACACAGTCAATTGTAGCTGACACAATGGCTCTTGATCAGTCCTCAAAAGTAAAGTGGCTTAGTTATATTAGAAATTTCCTAAAAGATCTTGGCCTTGAGAATTACTACCTCCAACCAGAGGCATTGGTCCACCTTCCTAAGAAAGCCTTAAAGAACTTAGCACTCAGTCACCTAGAGTCACTCAGACTGACGTCTGAGTCGTCAAAACCTTTGGTTCTGCATGCCAACATGGTTCAGACAACATATTCCATCCAGCCGTACCTAACACTCCAGCTCTCTACATATGAGAGGATGTTACTAACAAGATTCAGATTGGACCCTTTTTTTAGACTGGTGACATTCCCCGTGAGTAATAGTTGGGACCAAATTCTTCCTTTATGTCCCTGTGATGGGGAATCGAAACAGTCCAACATACATGTTATCATGTTTTGTAAATTTCATCACCCACATAGGAGAATTTGGATTTTACCAACATTGAGTCGATGGGGACTTAGGCAACACCGCCCTGCAATGCTTCGTCTCCAAATGTTAGATTCTGAATCTGTATGTTATATTGTTTTAAACTTCCTGAAATGTATCAGGAAACACAAAAGAAACCTATAAAAACTATTCTGGAACTAGTTTTAACCTGAATAACTGAAATGATTGTTACTCTTTTTTAAAATCGCATAAAATTGTTCTTGTATGAATTTCTTTGGAACAAACCACTGTAAATTGTATGTTTGTGTAAATATGTGTAAATGCATTTTTTAAATGTTCATTTTATGGTTTTCCTTTGTGAAAAGCAGAATAAAGAAATTTATATATTACGACCCCAGGGGACCTGAAGCCTCTGTTTCTTACTGCAGAGCAGGAAAGGTGAGAAACGGTTCCTTACTGCGTCGGGGAGGTGACATCACAATGGCACCGAAGCCTCTGTTCCTTACGATGGTGCACTGTTGATGGATTCGGGAGTCACCCACGTAGAGGATCGGCTCCCTGTTGATGAAATTGGCTTTGGAGTCGATGCAGCATGGCAGCAGGTGTCAAAACTATGCCGCAAGTCGGGCGCTGCGTCGTGCTCTTCACGAGCGGTGCCCACGGCTTCAGTGCAAGTTACAGCCTCGCTCGCCGCCGTTGATGTTACAATTTCCTTCTATGGTAGCTGAAACAGCAGTTCCAGATGCAGAGAGACAGGAGGGGTGACGTTTTTGTGTCCCTGAGACTTCAGAACAGGAGGCAAGCTCAGTTTCAAGCCCTTGGAGATCTTTTCTTCAAGCAGGTGACAAAGCAAACAGCAAAGTCATTTTTCTCATTTCCTTGGCAGCAAGCAGCCACTGCAGACCAATCCCAGACAGCAAACAGCACAGGGGCAGTATTCCTCCTCAGTTTAAGCAGCTCTTCTCCTAGGCAAAGGTTTCCTCTTGATTTCCCAGAAGAGATCTAAAAGTCTGGGATCTATGCCCCATCTTGTTATGCACCAAAACCTTTGTTCTCTGAAGGCAGAGAGTGTCTGTACCCAGCCAAAACCAGTTCTGTCGGGCACTTGCAAGTGCACAACAACCTCCTTTATCAGTGTGAGCCCTGTCTCCAGATACACCACAGGGAGGCGAAGCCGTCATTGTGGAGGGCAGGCACAGCACTATTCAGGTGAAGGTGCTACCCCTCCCACCACTCCAAATGCAAACACCTATTCAGCCCAGCCCTAACGCATCAGACTTCTCGAGCCATTGCCCATTTCCAGCCCCTGTCATTCAAAAGCCAGACATGCAATACACCAATCGGACAGAGGCATACTGGATGGTTAGGTAAGAAAATATCTACTTTCTAAAAGTGGGATTTTCAAACACAGAATGTAAAAATCACCCTCACTAAAAGATGCATCTTAACATTCTGAGTTCAGGCATACTAAACTTTATTTTCCCATCTTGTTCCTAGGGTCAGTTATGTTTATATGATGTTATAAATAAACTCCCCATTCCAGCCTATGGGTACAGTTAGCCTTGCAATAGGGAAAAACGAAATTGGCAGTACTTCACTATCAGGACACACCACACCAATCAGGGCATGTCATGCATTTCACATACAATGCACCCTGCCCACAGGGGCCTCTTGGGCCTACCTTAGGGGTGAATAATATGTAGAAAAGGAAGGTTTAGGGACTGGCAAGTGTGTGCACTTTCCAAGTCCGCATGGCAGTTTCAGACTGCACACAAGCTCCGCAATGGCAGGCCTGAGTCACGTTTTACAAGCTGCTTCTGTGGGTGGCACAATCAGTGCTGCATACCCACCAGCGTGATTCAGAAAAGGGGGTGGTGATGGACAGAGTATCTGAATTAAGCAGAACACTCCTACCCAGTCAACAGATCAGGGCTTGATCCATCACCGTTTTTTAGCTCACTGCACCATCCCAGCTCAGAACTTGGCTACATGCAAATTAGTCTGTCCCTGGCCCAGTGCATCATGGGAACAGGGCAGACCAATCAACCTCTGGTGGAAAATTCCACTAGTTTACCAAGCGCACTCCTGTATGTTTAAAGTATAACCAATATGAACAATTGATAACCTATAATATTTCAATGTTATCACTCGACGAGGAAAATTAAAAGAAAGAAATTCTTTTTCAAAACGTAGCTTTATATAATCTTTTGCTTGTAAATCTTGTTCATTTCAACATATTCATTTTGAAATCAATACACAATCTGAAAATTAACAAGTAAATGTCATCACATTATAAATTTGTTGTAATAACTCTGATGTTGAAAAACTTTTTGATGAAGGTGAAGACATAGTTGAGAAATAGGCCCAATGCATTTCGGGGGGTTCCCTTCTTCAGGGGCACTGTAAGAATGAGACAACGTATCAATAATCCGTGTTAACATTTCATTTGTTTACAAAGAACTTCAACTAACATCTCATTAAATAATTTGCGAAGGCAGTTCATGAAAAACACTGAAGCTAGATATATGTGTTCTGGCATCTAATTTGAACAGTTGATTACATGAGTGATATAAACATCGGACAATTGATCCAGGTCAAAAAATAGAAAGAGAAAAGAGGTAAAAACTAAACTGGAGAAAACTTCTCTACCGCTATCAATGTGTCTTGCGTTACAGTGTTAATTTACAAAATTCAGGGCGTAACAAGGGATAAACTCGATGTTGATGGTAAGTGTGCCACCATACTGCGTATGTTGTAGGGGCAAAAATAGTAACGAAGGTACTCACATCTCAACTCCTCAATGTCATTTATCAGAATTCAAGTGCTCCAACATGTAAAGTTGATAAATCTCAATCTCTCAGCTGAGAACGAAAACGACAAGATATATATGTATCACAACCTAGACATCAATTTGTTCAGAAGCCTGATGGGGAATCTATTCCTCTAAGTGTTCACTTACTTGATACTAAGTAGCTGTGACTGAAAGAAATAAGTCTAAGTGGAAAGACAATAATCACTCGTGTGTGAGCACCGAAGCCATCTGTGCTCGAGCACGTACCGGCACCTGCTGGGAATGCTTCTTGATATTTCACTATCTAAGATGCAAAAAAGAAAGGGTATATTAGAAAATTCCTGTCTTGCCAGCAAAATTGATATTCTCAAAAAATTCATGACTCAGTAAAGGACTGGAAAATTACTACACCACACGTATCAACAACAGCGTTCTTGAATACTGTTTGAACTTAACCAATACAATAACACATCTTAATTGCATGCATTAACACTAGCCACTGCCCAAAATAAACTGAGCCGCCTTCTTATGCTACTAAGAGAATCTGATCTCCACATATCTCGGTGACCAATGGAAATGCTCTTCCCTCTTTGCACACTAAATCTGTCAAACTTAAACACTGGCACTGTATCGAGTGCTGTAACCCCCTTTATGTATATAAGCTCACCAAAGTTGCGTTATCCTCTCCATTAAGAATCTGGGCTTCTTAGTTACTATCTGCAAAGAAAGCAAGTCTACTAGTAAAATTCTAAGATTACACGCGCTCTATGCCTATACTAGCTCTTTAGAAGACCAAAAGACTTACCTACCACTGGAAGAAGACCCAACTGTCACCTTCATGTCATTACTTAGTCAGATTTTGGATAAAGCTGAGGAAATGGAATGGATAACACCTACATTACGGAAGTTTCTGACAGTACAATATCCAAGAAAACCAAAGCTCTACATGCTACCGAAAGTGCACAAATGCCTAAACAATCCACCTTTTCGACCAATAGTCTCAGGCTGTGATTCCATCTTCACACCACTAGGACAACTTATTGATCACTTTCTACAAAAATTTGTGCAAACTTGGCGCAGTTATGTGAAGGATACTACCCATTTTCTGAATCTGTTTCGGGATGTACAAGAAAATTACAATCAGGATTGGCTGATGTGCACAATAGATGTGACTTCACTATACACATCTATCCCTTTGAATGATGGTGTAGAAGCAAGTGAATGGGCGCTGTTACAACTACCTGACTTGGAAGTTAACAAAATTTTCATTTTGGAACTACTGATATTCTGCCTCCAGCATAGTTACCTGACATGGCAAGACAAATTCTTCCTTCAAGTGAGTGGAACCTCAATGGGTTTTTCTGGCGCACCGGCTTACGCCAATACCTTTATGGCGCAGTTCGAGGATACACATATCTTTAAGCAGGAGATCTGGGCTAACAATCTGGCTTTTTATATCAGATTCATAGATGATATATTTCTTGTATGGAAAAGTTCCCAAGATTCATTAGAAGAGCTGATTAATGAACTCAACCACAAGCATGAAAAAATCAAATTTACCTATGAGATCAGTCAACAACAGATTCACTACTTGGATGTTTTGATAACTCACAGAGCCAACAAATTAGAAACATCAGTGTATACAAAACCCACTGACAGAAACAATTTATTGTTATACTCAAGTTTCCACCCACCGTCATTGAAAAACAACCTTCCGTACTCACAATTACTAAGAGTGAAGCGAATCATGTCTAATCCAGCAGATCTACAAGAAGCTCTAGAACTACAAACAGAGAAATTCAAACAAAGAGGCTACCCTGTGGAAGTTTTGAAGACTGCTTTGAATAAGACTGAAGTTAAACATCGTGAGGAGTTGCTCACCACTAAGTTGAAACAGAAAAGTAATAGACATGTGTTTGTGTCTAAATATTCATCCAAATCCCAAGCAATTCAACATATCATTAAATCAAGATGGGAATTGCTGAAACAAGAGCCGGATTTCAATGGGTTGTATGATGAAGAGCCCTTATTTGCGTACACAAGGAGCAAGAATCTAAAAGAAATTTTGACCACCACAGTTTCTGCAGATCAACCATTATTTAACGGAATGCGAAAGTGTTACAATTGTGTTCATTGTAACAATGTCATAACAGGGAATGTCATTCACCACCCACAATCTGGGAAAAGCATTTCATTAAGATATAATGGAGACTGTAACAGTATGAACGTCATTTATACTATCAGATGCTCATGTGGTCTTCTTTAAGTAGGCAAAACTTCAAGAAAAATCAAGGTACGCATTTCTGAGCACAAAAGCACATTCAGAACGAAATCTACTAAATCTTTCTTTGCCACACATTGGTTAGAACACCAACACACCAATGCACAGCTCAGGTCACAATCTTAGAAATAGTCACAGTGAAACCAGACAAAAACCACCCAATACAATTAGCTCAAAGGGAAGCTTGGTGGACAAAACATTTACAGACCATGGTGCCGAGTGGTCTTAATGACAGGATTGAACTACAGTGTTTTTTATAACTGCAATATACTTGAATTATGCCAATGACTGACATGATATTTGCAATGCCATTCGTTCTGTGTGTACAATACCTAGCATGTTGTTTACTTAGTTTTTTGCAACGGACTCTTTCACAGGTCAAACAATAGTTACCAAGCTTTTCTTTGCAATTACAATTCTTGTAATTAGCGAATTTTCTCTTATTTTCTCTTTTTTTGTTCATTTCTCACCATAACTTTCTTGTTGGATCTTGCTTCTCAGCTTATGGAACTAACAAAAAACGATCTGAGCTGCAGTTTAGGGTTAACGTAATGAGATTTAAACACTCACCACTTTGATATGAGAAATTTCTGTTCCTCATACTGTTTCCGCGAACCAACGTATCATAGCACATAGTTTAGTTGCAATGTATATTTAACCACTACGGGCACAAGTTAGCCGACGTTTTACTATTCCAAGATGGATGATGTTTTCCAGTCCTATTACTCTGTCCATGGGTCTTAGGTGGGATGGATGATGTTTTCTAGTCCTATTACTCTGTCCATGGCTCCAAGGTGGGAGGTCACGAGTATACAACTCTAGCAGTTCTGTTTCACTGTCGACCAAACAAATGTGGGTATATAACACCGCAACATGCTGTCAGAAGTTTAGTTCGTGGTAGAGTTTGGAAGCACAACTGCGTCATTTTGAACAGTTAGAGGTGAGTCTATGTCTGGTTGAGCTAGTATAGGCATAGAGCGCGTGTAATCTTAGAATTTTACTAGTAGACTTGCTTTCTTTGCAGATAGTAACTAAGAAGCCCAGATTCTTAATGGAGAGGATAACGCAACTTTGGTGAGCTTATATACATAAAGGGGGTTACAGCACTCGATAAGGTGCAAGTGTTTAAGTTTGACAGATTTAGTGTGCAAAGAGGGAAGAGCAGTTCCATTGGTCACCGAGATATGTGGAGATCAGATTCTCTTAGTAGCATAAGAAGGTGGCTCAGTTTATTTTGGGCAGTGGCTAGTGTTAATGCATGCAATTAAGATGTGTTATTGTATTGGTTAAGTTCAAACAGTATTCAAGAACGCTGTTGTTGATACGTGTGGTGTAGTAATTTTCCAGTCCTTTACTGAGTCATGAATTTTTTGAGAATATCAATTTTGCTGGCAAGACAGGAATTTTCTAATATACCCTTGCTTTTTTGCATCTTAGATAGTGAAATATCAAGAAGCATTCCCCGCAGGTGCCGGTACGTGCTCGAGCACAGATGGCTTCGGTGCTCACGCACGAGTGATTATTGTCTTTCCACTTAGACTTATTTCTTTCAGTCACAGCTACTTAGTATCAAGTAAGTGAACACTTAGAGGAATAGATT
The DNA here is from genome assembly GCF_964263255.1 of Lissotriton vulgaris. Classification (NCBI taxonomy): domain Eukaryota; kingdom Metazoa; phylum Chordata; class Amphibia; order Caudata; family Salamandridae; genus Lissotriton; species Lissotriton vulgaris. Next base: position 150,553,944 of record NC_141686.1, read on the forward strand.
CCCCATCAGGCTTCTGAACAAATTGATGTCTAGGTTGTGATACATATATATCTTGTCGTTTTCGTTCTCAGCTGAGAGATTGAGATTTATCAACTTTACATGTTGGAGCACTTGAATTCTGATAAATGACATTGAGGAGTTGAGATGTGAGTACCTTCGTTACTATTTTTGCCCCTACAACATACGCAGTATGGTGGCACACTTACCATCAACATCGAGTTTATCCCTTGTTGCGCCCTGAATTTTGTAAATTAACACTGTAACGCAAGACACATTGATAGCGGTAGAGAAGTTTTCTCCAGTTTAGTTTTTACCTCTTTTCTCTTTCTATTTTTTGACCTGGATCAATTGTCCGATGTTTATATCACTCATGTAATCAACTGTTCAAATTAGATGCCAGAACACATATATCTAGCTTCAGTGTTTTTCATGAACTGCCTTCGCAAATTATTTAATGAGATGTTAGTTGAAGTTCTTTGTAAACAAATGAAATGTTAACACGGATTATTGATACGTTGTCTCATTCTTACAGTGCCCCTGAAGAAGGGAACCCCCCAAATGCATTGGGCCTATTTCTCAACTATGTCTTCACCTTCATCAAAAAGTTTTTCAACATCAGAGTTATTACAACAAATTTATAATGTGATGACATTTACTTGTTAATTTTCAGATTGTGTATTGATTTCAAAATGAATATGTTGAAATGAACAAGATTTACAAGCAAAAGATTATATAAAGCTACGTTGTGAAAAATAATTTCTTTCTTTGAATTTTCTCTTCGAGTGATAACATTGAAATATTATAGGTTATCAATTGTTCATATTGGTTATACTTTAAACATACAGGAGTGCGCTTGGTAAACTAGTGGAATTTTCCACCAGAGGTTGATTGTTACTTTGGGCCGGCTGCCTTACAACCAAGCAGCACACAAACAGTGTACAAATATTATATGAACAGTATATTAGTATTACATTAGTATTACATGCGGAGAAATTGCCCGAAGGGAAGATTTTTCCTCAGGGCTCTTGAGTGAAAGCTGTTAAAGTGTACGAGTGAGTTCCTGGCTGTGGATTTGTAATGAGTGTTGGTTGTCAGGACTCCTGTCTCAGCTGTTATTTGAGGTCACGGAATGCCAGGGTGGTCGTGCTGGTTGTGCTGGTGAACCGAAGGTACGGATCATTTTCATGCAGCCATCTGGAATAAAGTTAATGATTCTGGGGGGCCCTCCCAGATCATGAAGATGTCGTCGATGTAACGTCACCACAATAGGATTTGCCTGAGATGTGGGTTGGTGGGGGATGAGACATGTAGTTGTTCAAAGTGGTGGACGTATAGTCCAACCACACTGGGGGCAAAAATGCTCCCCATTGACGTGCCATAGGTTTAGAGGTAACATTTGCCTTCATACTCAAAGTAGTTGTCTTTGAGCGCAAGGGAGGCACATTTCAGAATGAAGTCCCTAGGGGTGTGGTATTCCCAGAGCCTGTGCATGAGTATGTCATGGAGTACTTGTAATGTGGCGTCCTGTGGAATGCTTGTGTAAAGGCTCTCTATATCCAAGCCCACCATTATCTGAGTCAATGGGTCAAAAGTGATGTCTTTGATGAGGTTGAGTAAGTGTTTGGTGCCCTTGATGTACGTCGGTGTTTGTTTTACCAGAGGGTTGAGAAAGTAATCGCAGTATCTGGACAGGCTTCCAGGAGAGAGTTGATGCCAGACACTATGGGACTGCCAGGTGGGGGTGTTATTCCGTTGTGGACTTTTGGGACAGTATAAAAGTACGGTACCTTGGCTTTCTTGGTTCATTGGAAGTCTGCCTCTTGTTTGGATATCTGTCCGCATCTTGGGCGCTCTCTACAAGTGTCTTGATGGTAGTCTGTAGTGTCAAGTTGGGATCATTTCCGAGGCATTTGTAATTACGGTTATCATTTAATAACCTGCGGCATTCCTTGTCCCGTTCTGTTTCGTAATACAATGCCTCCTCCCTTGTCTGCTGATTTGATGATGAGGGAGGGGTTGTCTTGTAAACTACATCATGGTACACCACCTGTTCGAAGGTGGTAATTTCCGCCGGGATACTGCTCGGTGGAGGCATGTAAGAGTATTTGGGTTTTAGGCCTGTCTTGTTAGGGTTGTCCATGGTGATTTCTTTACTTGGCTTATTTTTTCAAAAAAGGCCTTCAGTTTGAGTTTCCTGAAGAAGACAGCGAGTTCTACGTCCAACTGGAATTTGTTCATTCTGGTATTTGGAACAAATGAAAGGCCTTTGTTTAGTATTGTTTCTACTTGAGGCGATAGTGGGGTGCTGGATAGATTGAATACCAGTGTTGTTGATTCTTTGTTCACTACTTCTGGAGACTGCTCGGTCCTGGTTGTTGTTCCCGTGTTTTGTTCCGGGTGTTCGCACTCACTGGGTTCTACTTTTCTGCCCAGTGAACCTGTTGGTTGGCTCTTCTTCTTCCCCGTGATCTGCGGCCCTTTCATAAAAAAGGTGGCCTAGGGTTGTTCTGGAAGAATGGTGGTGGACCGAGTTTGTACATGTGGGGCCAGCCAAAGTAAGGGTTGTATGGCGGTGCGTAGGGGTTATGTCGGTAGTTGGGTCCTTGTTGCAACCCATGCCATGGCTATTGCCCGCATTGTTGGCGTCCTCTTCTTCTTGATTTGGAGGATCCCGTGCTTGAGTCACTGGACACAGAACTACTGTCTCCCGACGTCTCACTGGTTTTGTCAAACTTGTTCGGCGCGACATAGTTTTCATCTGTGTATGAGTATGTCTTTACGTAGGAGAATCTTTTCAGGTCTTTCTGGAATTTTGTTATTTTTACTTGGGTTAGGTTCTCCTTGTAATCCGCCATTTCTTTGTTCTGGTCATCAAGTTTTCTCCTATATGATGTGATAGTGGTTCTGAAATGGCTCTCTGTAGCTTGAATGTTGATGCTCATCGCATCTGACAGGCGTTTAGCTGTTTTAATGATTAGCACCAGCCAATCCCTGGTGCAGTGCCAGGCGATCTGGGCCCAATCTTTCCTGAAGGTGGTGTCTTCCAGGAAGATTCTTGGGGCATTTGTGACAAGAAGGTCTCTGGGGGCAGTGTTTGTCCTCAAGTACTCTGTCAGTATTAGCCCATGCAGGATGGTTCTAATACGGTTGAGTTTTTTCTCCGTCAGGGAGTCCCAGTCAGTGGTTTGCGCTATTGTGTTTGAAATGTTAACATAGGCTAGGAATGAGTGGTCTGCGAGGATTTCGCTGATGTCATACTCAGTGTAGGTTAAGCCCGGGGTTTCTCCCATGGCTGCTTAGGTGGTGAGAGAACTCTTGCAGCTCTGCGCTGCTAATAGTAATCAATTATCAAGGAGAGAGAGAGGACTGGGTAGCCAATCCGTATCCCCAAAGTATTTATATGCAATCAAGAGAGGACAGGTCTAACAATGTTTAGTATAGGACTCAGAGCTGTATGTTGAAGGGAACAGAATATGTTGCTTCATGAAGCTCTCACCTACGAACCTAGTTGGTGGCATACTTCATCATCGGGCCCATCCAGTGACACCGAGTGTGTCCCGGGTGTGCTTCAAAGCCCGTGTTGGAGCTGAGCTGGTATGTTACTGAGTGTGCAGTGGTAGTGGCATTATACGTGAACAGGTTAAAAACTATCCAGTGGCCCAAAAGTAAGTTAATACCCTCCGCTATCCAACACTTTCCCTACTGTGGCACTCATTGGGGTGGGAAATGTAATGTGTTCCCCTCCTCCATCCAACACTTTCCCTAATGTTGTACTCCCTGGAGTGGTAATACTAATTGCATCCTCTCCGCTATTCAACACTTTCCCTACTGTTGCACTCATTGAAGTGGGAATAGTAAATTATTCTCCTCCGCTATCCAACACTTTTCCTACTGTTGAACTCGCTGGTGTTGGAATAGTAATTTTTATCACTCCACTATCCAACACTTTACCTACTGTTGCACTCACTGGAGTGGGAAAAGTTATTTTTAACCCTATGTTATCAAACACTTTCCGTACTGTTGCCCTCATTGGAGTGGCAATAGTAAATGATTGCCCTCCGCTGTCCAACACTTTCCCCACTGTTGCACACGCTGGAGTGGAAATATATATATATACATATATATATATATATATATATATATATATATATATATATATATATATATATATATATATATATATATATATATATATATATATATATATATATATATATATATATATATATATATATATATATATATATATATATATATACTTTTGTGAAATAAACACTTGGTGAAACTTTCCGAAAGATGATATTTTCCTGAGAATGCACTGACTCTGTGGATTGTGTATTTACATTTTGTAAATGTAGGTTTAATTTATTTTTAAATTACATGTATTACTTCCAATTGTTAAAATATACAAGTAAATCTAAAAAACTAAAATAGTTAAATGTATTATTTCGTTCATTTTACATTTTTTTTTATACATATAAAAAACAATATTTTGTACTTTGATATTTTTAACAACAATATTTTTTCCCATATTTTTGTACTTAACATTATGTAGATAGGAGGGCGATATTTTTGACAATGATATGTATGCCCCGATATTTCTGTAGGTCGATATTAGTGTTGTCGATATTTTGTCAGTGATCCGCCTAGCCCGTAATTCAACTGACTCATTCAACCTCACAGCCACCAAAGCATTACAGTCCATCACCATGCACTCCAACATTCCACGCAGCACATTCATACTGGCTGAGCAGCAAGGACCAGAGTACCAGGATAGATGTATAGTACAATACAACACATCTTCCCCCTTTACAGAACACATCAAAATACAGCAATACAACACATCTTGCAAGACGAAACAACGCATGTACATTAGGATCACATGTTGCTAAACAAAATGAACTGAAGATGAAATACACCATACAATAAGCAAAACAAAACACCCATCTTCCCCCTTCACAGAACAAATAAAATATTATGACTGCAAGATGGAAAAATGTATTTCCAAAGGATCAAATGTTGCTAAATAACGGACTGAAGCTAGAACGAAACAGACCTGCATCACCATTTAAAAACAGAAAGGGACAATAAATATTTATATATGTATTTACATATATGCCCTCCACACGCACCCCACAATTCCACTGCATCTCATGCAGCGGCATACCGAAAAACATGCCGCTCCTGTTACCACCACAAACTACACCCACTGGCCAGACTAGCAAGATATGCGGCGTAACACAGATATCCAACAATAAAGTGGCACAGCATACTAACCCACAGTAAAACAACAACAACCACTATCAAAGCACACTCTCAAACTCTATTAAACAAAAAATAACTCTCAAACTAACACATAAGAAACAGGTGACTTCTGCCCTCACAGTCATCCCTTAAACAAAGCATTTAGAGCACAACAAGCAATGAGTGGCTTACTCCCTCACAGTCATCCCTCAAACAAAGCATCAAGTGTACAACAAGCAATGGCTGACTTACTCCCTCAGAGCCATCACTCAAACAAAGCATCAAGTGTACAGCAAGCAATGGGTTCCTTACTCCCTCACAGACATCCCTCAAACAAAGCATCTAGTCAAGGTCTACAGGATCATGATATATCCGAGTGCCCAAGTAGGGCAGACATCTGGTTTCCCAAGGCACTCCCTCTGCATCCCATAACCCGTCTCTGCCCGAGCATGTGGGAAAAAGACACACTTTGTCCCAATTTACTCTGAGCCCCTCAACTCTTCCCAAGAGATCCAGCAGTTTTTTGGCTCCTCGTAGGCCCCCCTCTGAATTGGCCAAGAACAGTAAGAGGTCATCCACGTACAAAGCTGTGTGAGGCAGTTGTCCCCCACCAACAGCCCTTGATAGTAGCAGCCTGATCTGGCGTTTACAGCCATGAGTTCCATTGCCAGTGCGAACAACAAGGGTGACAGCGGGCAGCCCTGTCTCATATCCCTACCCACCATGCAGGCCTGCGAAATCAACACCCCCGTCCGAACTCTGGCAGTGGAACTTTTATACACATTGCCTTCCATTCCAGAAATCGGTCCCCCCGGCCAAATGCTTTCATGACCTGTGACCTGGAAGAGGTATACCTTCTCAATGTCGACCGTGAAAATACAGGCTTTTTCTTTAAAATAGGTGTCCGCCTTCATAATATGCAATAGTCTATGGACATTCATCGCCGTGTTCCTGGCTGGGGATAAATCCTGCCTGGTGAGCATGTGAGCTAACAGTCGACTGGCCAGTATACGGCTTAAGAGTTTGTAATCTAAGTTGAACATGGCGAGGGGTTGGTATGCGGTCCGATTGCTGGGCTGTTTCCCAAGTTTTAAGAGTGGGACGATCACCGCCTCCCTCGTGGAAGTGGGGAGACAGCCCTCATGCTTCTCTCTATTATACAGTGTCACTAACCGCAGGGCTAAGCCCATCAACGTACGTGGAGTAAAACTCCACCGGGAGCCCATCCATCCCGGGAGTCTTGTTTCTAGCCATATGCTTGATTGCATTAGAAACTTCCCCAACCTCGATATCTTTACCTAGGTCTTCCGCCACCTCGGTTTCAACCTTGGGCAGCTCCCCCCCCTTTCAGAAACCCCACCAAGTCTGCAGCCCCAGGGTCAAGCCTGCTTAGGTATAGAGAAGCGTTATTATGATGAGTATGGCTGATAAAGTTGTAAAGATTGGTGAGTCCGAATTGAGAGAGAGAGTTGTGACAAAACAGGAATTGTATATATGAAATGTTGACAAGCGCTTTGGAGTTAAGGGTTTTCGAGTCTTATCTGGACTGAATGGTAAAATTCAAGCTTCCATGGTATGGTCGCAAAGGAAAGTCGGTGCTTTCTGAACCCAAGATTGTGAGAAAGGTGGGTAGGAATTATGTAGAGTTAGATGATTATTCCAGGTGGAATAAAAGTAGACAAGTGAAGATTCTGAAACACACGAAACATCAGACGGTGTGGTGAGAGTAATGTGCATAGAAGTGATGTTGAAGTGGGTAGAAGATATCAGGGGTAGAAGAGAGAGTAGAATTCCTGAGAAATATAAGAATTTTGCAGGTGGATAAATGTATATAAATATATGTACCTCTCATCTGTTTGACCATGGAATTCACAATATTTTAGTAGACAGAAAAACATCATTAATATTAATAATATTATTTTAGTATCCTTATCACATGATTTCATGTTCTTTTGTTTAGTCTGCGTATTGTTTATTTAATGTAAAATAGTTCATGCTTTATCATAAAGTGTATAAAAATGCAATCGAATTTTTAGTTGTAAGGGGGAGATATGTTATCTTTTGTAGTGCCATTGGAATTGCATTACGGAACAAGGAATGTTGAGTGAGAATGTCGGTTATTGAATGGTGGGGGTACAGTTGGACGGGACCTGCTACGGGTGGCTGCACTGGGTTGTCACAGAATAAACGTACCGACAATATTACCCCTGGGTCGATGTCATACATTTCGAAGAACCACAACTGCAGGATCTTCTTCTTTGAGCTCATATTGACCACTCCCTGAACCATCCCCATACTTTGCTGTACCACCTGTTCATCAGTCATACCACAAAATGATGAGGCCCCCCTGCAGAATGTGGGGAGTGGCTCCTGAGCAGCCCATCCGGCAACATCCAAGTTGATCAGAAAAAATGTGCTCCACTCCATCACTTTGCAGCATTGATTGCAAGTAGGCATTGGCTCCTGTCGACACCTAGACCATAATACTAGCCATTGGCATGGTTTCCTGATGCAAGACTAGAACAGGAAGTGTGAGAAGAAAAGGAGGCAGTTCAGAGTAGTACTGCAGAAGGACCGGATGCTGGGAGATCAAATCCCCCTAAAGTACAGGAACAAGTGCCAGAGAGGGTATCCAGCTAATGTGATTGATGTTTAGTACCTGTGTTTTGACTCTTGGTTTACTTAACATGCTTTGTTGAAGAGTCAAACACAACTCTTCTGGTTGCTTTAAATATTTTGAACTTAAAATTAAATTAACCATTACATATATTATATTATCAGTAAAGATGCTTTCTTGGAGGCAAGTGTACTTAGAAAAGGTATTTTCTGTTTTAGTTCACTTCACAGAAAATATGAATCTTGTTAGTGATTAATTATTGTAACCTGTAGTTCAGACACACAAGGATGACCTAAAACGTAAAAGAATAAACAATGGACATACATTTTTTTTGTAAATGGTTCGCCGCCCTTGGCGCCGAAGAGCACTTATTTTTAATCAGATGTGCACGTGCAATTTTGATGAAAATGCAATAACTTATTGAGCAAGAGTATCAATTGCTGAAGTGGGTGCATACTTTAGTGTGTGGAAGCAAAGTGTGAATGGCAGACTAAGGGGCGGAGAAGACGTAGCAAAAGCCCGTATATGTGTTTGCATTCATTTTTTATTTCGTGGTTTTATTTTAATTGAGGCTATATGCATGTCAAACCTAAAAAAAATCACGGCCGCCCCAGAGTGCAAGAGATTTGTGCGCGAGGTTGTCCACGGGTAAACAAGAGTGCGATATTTATGTTTGTAACCAGCAGCTTTGCTTCAAGTGAAAGGTTTTCGCTTGCAGTGACTCTGTGGGCCATCCATTAAAACCCTATAGAAAGCCTTCATGTGCAATGCCGCGAGCCACCATGCTCGGCTGCACATATATTTTGCTAAGGTTCAGAAAAGTGGGTGGAAGCCGAGACATTACACCGCAGAGTAAATTTCAGGCTACGCAGGCGTTTATCGGATCTCTGGACCTCTCGCCCTCTCGCCCTGCGGTTTATAATCTCCTGAAATGGCGCCAGTACTTTAAGAACAAATAATAATGCCCTTAATATGTTATTGAGCTGTGGGTGGGGACGTCGTCTCCTGCCCTATTATGGCCTGGAGGCATCCGAAACAGCGGGTTCCTGCATTTTTTTTTTTTACCCCAACCCCATCCATTCTCCACGCGACAACATTTCCCTGGAGGCGAGTAAGCGTCCAGCGGCCCCCGCCTCACAGATTGACAGAGCGCGCGCTGCTGTACTGACAGGAAGCGGTAGCGCCACTTGGCGGTTTGCATGTCTGCTTCCGTTGATGTGATAACGCACGTGCCTTTAACGCAGGTTTTGAAAAGGCTCCACGTGGAGCCTGTCACTCAAACAAATCTGAGACTCGTTTCAGCAAGTGCAGCTGCGTTCCAAAGAGAGTCCAGGCCTCCTACTGTTGCAGAATGGTACATGCAGGTTTCGTCCCAATTTTCGTAGTTTAAAAACATTATTTGCCGTTTCAGAGATTAATTCTGAATGGCATTTTCATATTGTGGTGAATATTTTATCCCCTCCCAGACATATATTAATTGGTTCGATGCCTGTGTAATTCAGAGGTGCCTATATTACTTACTTCTTGTGGGATATCGAAGATGTTGCGTGTGCATAAGGCAATTTAAACACTGGAGCTAAGATGCAGTTTGTCGTGGTAAAATGACTGCACTAATATCATCACTGCTTGCACTCTGCCTGTGTATCTACAGTATTATGGTTACTTAGGTATGGACAGAGTTGATATAGCACATTTTCATTCGCATGCATGCAGAGTAATAACTAGGCAACTTCATGTATAACAGATTTGCACACTGATTTTTCACAATTACACATTAATCTATGTAGTGAGCGCTCTAGCGTTGCACGTCACGTAGCTACGTGACGTGCGGTGACGTAGGGAGGCGGCGTGCGCAGCGAGGCATTAGCGCGCGAGCAGGCTGGGCAGAGGACATGCTCGGCGCTCCTTGTATGATACAACTTGAATAAACAGAGTATACAGCAACCTGACTCCGAGAGTTATTGGGGGAAGAAAGTGCATCATTACAGTGGCGACAAAGGTGGGATCAGCGACCCACGACCCCCACGGCACGGATCACGCGACGAACAGCGGAACGGAGCGGAGTCGCGGAGCAGAGAACAAGGAGGGCCCGAGGGAACGCACAGTGACCACACCCTGACCGGGCACAACAAGGAGCGCAACAGAGCCAATAAGCACACGGAACAGTGCACCGCAGGCGCGCAGTGAGCAACCTGCTGGGAACCGCGACACAACCGGAGCAGGAAGCCAGTCACGATCAAGGCCCACTGGGAACCGCACTGGCTACCCCATCTGAGCGGGAAGGGGCTGAAAGGAGCAGCCCTCCACCCTTACTCAGCGAGGAGGAACAAAACAGCGCGCCAGGGAGCCCGAGAAGCCTGGAAAGTGCGCCGCCCACATCCAAGGGCGAGAAGATGAGCACGCAAGCGGGGTTCGCGATGGCGCCAGTCCAGTTCCTTCCCAGACCAGAGGAACCGCTCATGAAATGGGAGGACTGGAAGGAGTACATAGATAATTTTATAGAAGTGCTGGAAGACGAAAGTGAGGAGAAATTCAAGCCACCGAGAAAGAAACGCATCCTTCTGCTAAACCTGGGCCCGGAAGGCCTGAGGATCTACAAAAGCCTGGTTCCTAAGAAGAGAGAGGCGACGGATGACGACGTGTACGCACACGCAATGGAAGACCTGAAGAAACACTTCAAAGCATCGGTATGTGTCTCAGTGGACAGGTTTAACTTCCAACAAAGGAAACAACAACCAGGGGAAACGGTGGAAGAGTATGTGGCGGCGCTGAGGAAACTGGCGTCCTCATGCAGGTACCTCAACTGGGAAAGTGAATTTATAAAAGACCAAGAGGTGATGCACACCACATGCACGAACGTGCAGGACAAGCTGTGGGCTGCAGGGGACACCTCACTCAAGGACGTACTAGTGATAGTCAAGAGAGCCGAACTGGCGCGAAGGTGCGCAGCGGCCACGAAGAAAGAGAGTGTGCCCAGCGGCGTAGTGAACAAGGTGGACAACGAAGAGCACCACAAAGACCACCAAGCACGGAAACCGCCAGAAAAGGGCCCGAGCAGATGGCAAAGCAACCCTGGCCCTTCTGGTAAACCAGCCGGAAGTAACAAAAGGTCTTGCTACAGGTGCGGAAGTTGGTCGCACGAGGCGCACGACCGGAAGTGCCCCGCGCTTCGCGCCAAATGCATGTTTTGCGGAATTGTCGGCCATTATGAAAAAGCGTGCAGGAAGAAAGCTTCCAAGAACGCAGTGAAGTACGTGGGCCAAGAAGCGGAGGAACCAGACGAAGGGGCTGAAGAAGAGGTGGTGACGGTCCTCTGCATCTACGACGAGATCCTGAGCGTGGATGGCCAGGTCCGAGGCGCCGACGGAAGAAGAACGATGAAGCCAATCATGGATATGACGATAGGAGATGTTGGAATCCAAGTGGTGGCAGACACAGGATCACCCTACACCATAATTCCGAGAACCGTATGGGAAGAGAAATATGCTCCACAACTGGGCCCCAAATTGGATAGACTGGACATACGTCCCGTTACCTACAATGGAGACCGAATCCCCATGGCCGGATGCAGGAAGCTGAACTTCGAGTTCAGGGGCAGATCTGCCAGGTGCAAGCTGTACGTCTCCGAGAAAGGCCCTTCTGTCCTAGGGTGGCTCGACCAAGGAGACTTAGGGATCAAATTGGATCCAGGAGGCAAGGAGCAAATACTGCTGACGGAGCAAGAAGTTGGGCCGGACACGGCCAGATGGAAGAAGGAATTTCCAACGGTCTTTGGGGGCACAGTGGGAAAACTCAACAGATTTGCGCACAAGATCATCCTCAGAGAGGGAGCGGTACCGGTGGCCCACAAGGTGAGAAACATCCCGTTGGCTGTGAGGGACGACGTAAAGGAGGAGCTACGGCAGCTAGAAAAAAGAGGGATCATCGAGCCGATTACCTGCGCTGAATGGTTGGCGCCATTGGTGGTGGTGAAGAAACCCAATGGCAAGGTCCGTCTATGCGTTGACCTGCGCGAGTTGAACAAAAACATAGTGGTAGAGAAGTTCCCCCTTCCCCGGATAGAGGAGATGTTGGCCAGCACGAGGGGCGTTCAGTGGTACTCCACCATAGACTTAACATCAGCGTATCACCAGATTGCATTACACCCGGAGAGCCGCAGATTGACCTCGTTCATAACCCCCTTCGGGTGCTATCAATTCCGCCGCATGCCGTTCGGGCTAGCCTCAGCGGCTGCGGTGTTCCAAAAACTCATGCACCAGTTGTTAAAGGACATTCCAGGGGTCCAATACTTCCAGGACGATATCTTGGTGATGGGACGAGACAGAGCCGACCATGACAAAAAACTGGACGAGGTATTGGGAATCCTGGAAAGGAAGGGCCTCACGGCAGAATGGGCTAAGTGCCGCATAGGAATGGAAAAGGTGATGTACTTGGGCCATGAGATAAGTGCACGAGGAGTAACCCCCAAAGTGGAAAATGTGAAAGCGATCTGCGATGCTCCCCCACCGGCCAGCAAAGAGGAGGTCCGATCATTCCTGGGGATGGCAGAGTACTACAGAAAGTTCATAGAACACTTCGCCTCAAAGACCCATCATATGAGACTGCTTACAAGAGAAAACAGCGAATTCCGGTGGTCGGAAGAGGCCCAGCAAGAATTCGAGAAGGTAAAAAGAGAGGTGGCAGGAGCTGTTCCGCTACAAGGATTCGACCCTCAAGGAAGCACAATACTCACAACGGACGCCAGCGACAAAGGACTGGGAGCAGTCCTCATGCAAGACCGCGGCCAAGGGAGAGTGGAAACGATATGCTTTGCGTCCCGCACCCTGAACGACACCGAGAAGAGGTATAGCGTGGTCGAAAAGGAAATGTTGGCAGTAGTGTGGGCCATGTCTCGGTTCCGGCAATTTCTGTGGGGCACCAGGTTCCGGTTGAGGACTGACCACAAGCCACTGCTCAAGGTACTCACATCCAGCGGACATGCAGACGCAACGCCGAGGATCTCCAAAATGTCACTCAAACTATTGGAGTTTCGATATGATGTGGAACATATCCCAGGGAATAAGAACAAAGTGGCTGATTACCTGAGCAGGGCGGCAGCAATGAAGCCCAGCACAGAACGCAGCGAGGGGGCGGAAGAGTGGGTCGCACTCACTGAAGACCAAGAAACGACCATAAGCAGACAAGAATGGAAACTAGCGTACGATGAAGACCCCGTCCTGGAAGAAGTGAAAGCCCATATAGTAAGGGGTTGGCCAGACAAAAACAAGACAGGGCGAGGCCTCATCCCATATTTCAAAGTTAGGGAGGAACTATCAATTGATGACCAAGGCATATTCATATTCAGAGGAGAGAGAGTTATACCACCGGCAAAGATGATTCCCCTATTGATGGACATGTTGCATGAAGGCCACCTGGGAGCGGGGAAGTTGAAACTAAGGGCCAAGCAGAATTATTGGTGGCCGGGAATGGACATAAGAGCGGAGAGACACGTTAGGGAATGCCCGAGGTGCCAAGGCGCGGACAAAACACTCAAACCGTTGCGCCCAGCCCTAGGAAAATTTGATCCTCCGAAGAATCCGTGGGAGGAACTGTCTATAGACATCTTGGGTCCAGTACTAAATGCACAAGGAATACAGAAGTACATCTGCGTAATGGTGGACCGATATTCCAAATGGCCGGAATTGAGAATCGAAGAAACCATGGACACGGAGATGATAGTGAGCTTCATGGCCGAAACTTTTGTGAGAGAGGGCATCCCAAAGTGTGTCCTCAGTGACAACGGGCCCCAATTTCGATCTGAAAAATGGCCCCAATTCATGCGGAGAAATGGCATCACTGCAAAACACACATCCATATACCATCCTGCAGGAAATGGCCTGGTGGAACGTTTTAATAGAGTAGTGATGGGTTCGATACAAGCGGCAATCTCAGACAACAAAGACTGGGAAGCAGAGATTTGGCACATGGTATGGGCATATAGGATAACACCCACGAACACTGGCTATAGTCCATTCCAGATTCTCAGAGGCCGAGAGCCTTTCACTCAGGACAACAGAATATGGAAGGAGAGAGTCATCAAGAGCGAGTGGTCACCGGCTGTGGTGCAGGCCAACCTGGAGAGAGCCCAATCGGTGTACACCAAACACTATGACGCGCGGAGGAATGTAAAGAACACCGCTTTAGAGAAAGGAGAATGGGTGAGAGTAAGACTAGCCACATTGCAGAAAAAGGGAGAAAGCAAGTACAGCAAGCCCCTACAGGTAGTGGAAGTTAAAGGCAGGGCGGCCTTGCTGAGCGACGGTAACGTGTGGTCACAGGACCGCATGGTCAGGTGCAACAAAATACTCTGCTGGAGGGGCAACAGAACAGATGGAGACAGTGAGAACAGCAGCGATAACCCCTGTGAATATGGGGGAGAGGATCTAGACATTGGAGAGACACGTCAAGAGGACCATGGAGTGAGTGGGGAGCAGCTGAATGAAGAGGATAGGAGCAGGAGTGGGCCTAGTGCGGCTGCGCTAGGAAGTGGTAATGAAAACGAAGAGACAACTGCCACGACCCCGGTAAGACTGACGAGAAGGGGAAGGGCGGTGGTCCAGCCTGTGAGATTCAGAGACTACGACATGAGTCAGGACTTGTACATATAGTTCGTTGGGAAAAAGGGGAGATATGTAGTGAGCGCTCTAGCGTTGCACGTCACGTAGCTACGTGACATGCGGTGACGTAGGGAGGCGGCGTGCGTAGCGAGGCATTAGCGCGCGAGCAGGCTGGGCAGAGGACATGCTCGGCGCTCCTTGTATGATATAACTTGAATAAACAGAGTATACAGCAACCTGACTCCGAGAGTTATTGGGGGAAGAAAGTGCATCATTACAATCTAAAACTAGACTGAAAAGCGGAGAAATAGATTTAAGAACTGATTTCTAACTTGTACACGCTTTACGCCTTCAACACAAAAAAGAATCACATCTGCAAAGTGGAAAACCAGTTGGGCCTTGTCTTCACATACCACTGAGATTTTGTCAGAACACAGTTCCCAAATCTTGATCATGCACATGTTTTGTGTTAGCCATCCACCAAACAGAATCCACTAGAACAGGGGTCTTTGATCATTATGATCACTGTTTCTGCTCAATAAAAATCATAGCAAATGTAATCGCTGTTGTTATAGTAAACACATCAAACAGATGCCATTAGTGAGCGCTCCATTTACGATTATCAAATGCAATGCCCCCATTGTCTCAGGTAGGGCTTATAAGGGGGAGATTCTCAAGAACGTGTGACAATTACGGCAAATTGAGCTTAACGCAACTCTTCATGTCTCAGTCTATTGCAGGAAAATAACGCAGTGTTAACTAAGTATTCACAACATGGCGGTACCATGCGATAGGCGCACGAGAATACATCAAATGTCCGTGATAAAGTCAACGCGCCGCTGCAAAAATGCGAAACACAAACAAAATCGCAATACAAAAATCAGCGAAAACCAGCAACAGGCCTGCAATTCACACACATCAGACGGGAAAAATCACCATAAAAGAAGAAAAAAACAGACAAACAAATGACAAACAACTGAGTAGCATAATGGATGTTGTCGGAGCAAGTAAGAGGACAACCAGAACCCCACAGCCACCCGGAAGACCAGCCAGGGACCTCGGGGTCAGGGAAGGCCAAGGAGAAGAAGAGTAGGAAGAAGCGGTTCAGTCTGCAGGAGAACAGGATCCTGATAACGGAGGTGGTAGAACACCATCAACAACTGTTTGTCACCTTCACTGTGTCATTGGCAATAAAAAATTGACTATGGCAGTCCATCGTGGACAAGGTGAATGCAGTTGGAGTGCTGAAGAGGACAATGGAAGAGGTCAAGAGGCGTTGGAATGATGTCAAGTGCAAAATCAAGCTGAAACTCGCCAATAACCGGAAGGCAGCAATGCAGACTAGAGGTGGGAGTCCTGCGCCACAGGAGGACCTGGACAAGATGGAGGAAATGGTGTCCACAGTCATCAGTGGGGAGACAGTGGCAGGAGTTGGGGGACCGGACACTGCTTAACATGACCTGACACAACAGCACCAGGGTGAGTAACGACCAGGGACTGGGAGGGACGGGGGGAGATGGGCAAAATGCCACACATGTACTATTAAGTAGAGCTTATGTTATGTTATGTTATGTTATGTTATGGTATGTTATCAGTGCTTATATAGCGCACAGCAACCCCAGCAAAGGGGATTCCTGGCGCTTCCAGCATCATAGAACCGACCTGATCTCTACAGAAGGATAGCTCTAACAAAAAACAAAGACCAGAGAGCTATTTTGATGGCAAGAGATAGGTTTTGATAGCTTTCCTAAAATCCAACAGACCCCCCAAACCCTGTATTTGAACCGGCAGGGAGTTCCATAGTTTGGCCACCAAGCAACGGAAGGACCGTCCTCCCGCTCGACAGCGTTTTACACGGGGAACAATGACCAAATGCTGTCCTAAGGAACACAGCGAGTTACAGAAGCAAGTTACAGAGCAGGCTAGGCATAGCGAGATTCAGTATCTTAAAACAAAGACATAAAGTCTTAAATTGGATCCGCTCTGCCATGGGAAGCCAGTGAAATTTCCGGATGATGTCAGCAATAGGAGAGAACCGAGGGAGCCCCAACAAGGTTATGGCCGCAGCGTTTTGGACACGATGCATCCGGATAATTTCAGCCTGATTGGGCACCAATGGCAAAGAACTAGCATAGTCCAGTCAGGATAGAATAGTCTGCTGGACAATCAGCTGGCGTGTTGGGAGGTTGAAAAACTTCAAGAGGGGTTTAAGAACTCGCAAGAGGCCGAAACACGTGCCAGCAACTTTTCTGGTATGGATTTGAAAGCTGAGAGAAGAATCCATCCACACCTCCAGGTTCTTAACCTCCTCCTTTGGTTCAGGAGTCTTTCCCAGAGAATTCGGCCACCAGTGCTCACCCCACAAGCTTGCATTCTTTCCGACTAGCAGAACCTCAGTTTTGTTTGCAAATAGTTGGTGGTCATCTATTCAGCAACGTCCGTCAGGCCATCTCTAAACCTCTAAAGCATAGGTTATCCGGGTGAGATGATAACAGATAATGGTCTGCAATTCTGTTCTGAAGTAATGAGGACATATTTATCCCAGAAGAATATTCCACACTGCAAAACTGTAGTTTATAACCCTAGGGCCAATGGTCAGGTAGAATGAGTAAACAGAATTATGAAAGAGAGCAATCAGATTCCTATGGCTAATGACAATGGTCTTGTAGATCATGTTAGACAGATGCTGTGGGCGTATAGAATCTGTGAACAGTGAACCACGGGTCAATCTCCATTTGAATTTCTTAAGAGAAGTGAAACCCAAGTTGGTTATTATGATGGGTATGGCTGATACAGTTGTAAAGATTGGTGAGTCCAAATTGAGGGAGAGAGTTGTGACAAAACAGGAATTGTATATATGAAATGTTGACAAGCGATTTGGAGTTAAGGGTTTTCGAGTCTTATCTGGACTGAATGGTAAAATTCAAGCTTCCATGGTATGGTCCCAAAGAAAGTCGGTGCTTTCTGAACCCAAGATTGCGAGAAAGGTGGGTAGAAATTATGTAGAGTTAGAAGATTATTCCAGGTGGAATAAAAGTAGACAAGTGAATATTATGAAACACACGAAACATCAGACAGTGTGATGAGAGTAATGTGCGTAGAAGTGATGTTCAAGTGGGTAGAAGATATCAGGGGTAGAAGAGAGAGTAGAATTCCTGATAAATATAAGAATTTTGCAGGTAGATAAATGTAGATAAATATATGTACCTCTCATCTGTTTGACCATGGAATTCACAATATTTTAGTGGACAGAAAAACATCATTAATATTAATAATATTATTTTAGTATCCTTATCACATGATTTCATGTTCTTTTGTTTACTGCGTATTGTTTATTTAATGTAAAATAGTTCATGCTTTATCATAAAGTGTATATAAATGCAATTGAATTTTTAGTTGTAAGGGGGAGATATGTTATCTTTTGTAGTGCCATTGGAATGAAATTACAGAACAAGGAATGTAGAGTGACAATATTGGTTATTGAATGGTGGGGGTACAGTGGGACAGGACCTGCTACTGGTGGCTGCACTGGGTTGTCACAGAATAAACGTACCAACAATATTACCCCTTGGTCGATGTCATACATTTCGAAGAACCACAAATGCAGGATCCTCTTCTTCGAGCTCATTTTGACCACTCACTGAACCATCCTCATAGTTTGCTGTACCACCTGTTCATCAGTCATAACACAAAATGATGAGGCCCCCTGCAGAATGTGGGGAGTGGCTCCTGAGCAGCCCATCCAAGTTGATCAGGAAAAATGTGCTCCACTTCATCACTTTGCAGCATTGATTGCAAGTAGGCATTGGCTCCTGTCGACACCTAGACCATAATACTAGTCATTGGCATGGTTTCCTGATGCAAGACTACAACAGGAAGTGTGGGAAGAAAAGGAGGCAGTTCAGAGTAGGACTGCAGAAGGACCGGATGCTGGGAGATCAAATCCCCCTAAAGTAGAGGAACAAGTGCCAGAGAGGGCATCCAGCTAATGTGATTGATGTTTAGTACCTGTGTTTAGTATCTTGGTATACTTAACATGCTTTGTTGAAGAGTCAAACACAACTCTTCTTGTTGCTTTAAATATTTTGAACTTAAAATTAAATTAACCATTACATATATTATATTATCAGTAAAGATGCTTTCTAGGAGGCAAGTGTACTTAGAAAAGGTATGTTTTGTTTTAGTTCACTTCACAGAAATTATGAATCTTGTTAGTGATTAATTATTGTAACCTGTAGTTCAGACACACAAGGATGACCTAAAACGTAAAAGGATAAACAATGGACATACATTTTTTTTAAATGGCCCGCCGCCCTTTGAGGTTCCGTGACGATTGTAAGTGGTGTTTTCGACTCGCACGAATATGGTCGAGTCTGGTATCTATGAACCGCAAATGACGAGTTTAGTGGGTGTACGCAGTCTCGCTGTGTTAACCTAAACCGTTCGTCTGTTTCGTGGGTTTCTATATCTGTACCCACGGGTTCCATCTTAGATACGGCATCCATTTTGTCTCTTGCCCTCAAGTAGCCAGCGAACGGACGCTGTCCGCTTCGCGACCCTGGGATTCCCAAGACTTTTGCGGAAGACATGTTTCCTTTGAAAGTGCCTTTATGATGAGGGGGATGATACTGTAAGGCAGATGGCCCCGCTCGAGGCTCATCTTGCCGTGCCGGTCTATTGTCTCAGCTGTGCATCTCATTAGGCAGGTCCCTTTGATGCTTGCAACTCGTGTTTCCCGATACCCCCCCTTTTACACCCTTTCCGATCTCCCCACTGTTTCTGCCTTCCTTTGCACCTGTTCTTGTTCCTCTTTCGATCTGTTTACTGCCGATTGGAATGTACTAATGGTGGGAAGATGGGTTTTACAGTTGGGAACCACCAAATGTTTCTGTACTTATGTTCCGGACCTTGAATACATCAAAGCGACCCCTCTTGGGGATAATGATGGGAACCAAGTTGTAAACCTTTGTGTATCATGTTAACCTATGAGAGAAAACTGTATAAAAAGGAGCGATCCACAGTAGCAAATCGAATCAGATCCCGCGAACTTACATGCTGTGTACTTCACGTGACTTCTGTGTTCCCTGCAGTAAATAAACCTCGAATCTTTGACGCCGAAGGAAGTGTCCCGTGTCTCTGTCATTTGTACGCCGGAACAGGTTACCCACGAACGTTTCAGGTGTGGTCCCCTGGCACCGCTGGGTCTTAAATAACCCAGTCCTTCAGTTGGCGCCCAACGTAGGGCTGCATCAGTGGTACCGGTCCAAGCCCGACGATCGTGAGGAACTTCGTGTGAAATCTCCGAGGGAAGGTGCACCCCGCTTCATCGATCCTGTTGTCGAAACAAGTGGCCCGACGACTTTTCCCGCGAAGATTCCCGCCTCCTGACGGCTGCGAGGGACTGCTGCCCTGACTGTAGACCTGTTTTGGCGCCTGGCGTAGACCTTGGTATAGCGAGACGATTGACGGGCCTTCCTGGTGACGCCATCGATCTTTGAGTTAAGTATTTGTGGGTCGCTCCCAGAGTCCTTTGTTGTGGGTGCTTAGTTGTTGCATGGTTCCATTGCATTTGTGGTTCTTAGTACTTGGTTCTTTGTTGTAATATTTGACGACTGCAGCCGCCAAAAACCGAGGGTTTTTGCTCTTTGCAGGGACTTGGTAAATCCCGTAACCCTTGAAGTTTGTGAAACTCGGCTAGTGTGCAAGATGCCTGGTCGTAGTACTTTGTTCAGTTGTTTTAGACGTTGTGGTATGGATTCCCGACTGGAGGACTCGTGTCCGATACCTCCGTTTGGAACTCCCACTTATGAGCTTTACAGCAAACACGGGTTAGGTCCGATTACCTTTAATGAATATTGGATTCACTACACTAAAAAGGATGGTGTCCTTAGTTGGCCACCTCATGGTAGTTTCGAGACCCCGATTCTAGATAATCTTGAGGCTAAATTGTTTAAGAAAAAGTCAAGGCCGGCCATGTTTGATGCCTTTCGGTTGTGGCGCAAAGAAGCCAAACAGAAAGAAATCAGACAGACAAAACGTAATCAGAGAGATGGAGTGGCTACCATAGTGAAGAAAGCAGAGCAGTTTCAGTGTGATAAGGAGGAAAAGGAAAAGGAAGTTTTTGATAGGCTCCAACGCATGTCTATAGATAAGTGTTATCCCGCTTTGCCAACAGAGTCCGATAAGAAGGAGGAATCAGTTGAGGACCCTCTAATGTCCTATCTCTTGAAGTCACCTCCTCCGTACGCACAGGGTACCGCAGCTCCTGTGGTTCCCCCTGTACCTGCTCCTGTGCCTGTCCCTCAACCCGTTCCTCAACCTGTACCTGTTCCTCCGATTGTTCCTGCTCCTTTGCCTACTGCTGTTCCTACCGCTCCACCGCTTGTACTTCCTCATACTCCTGCTCCCGCTACTGCTCCTGCTCTACTTACTCCTGCTGCTTATTCTGTTCCTGATTCTTCTCTTATTACTACTCTATTGTATACTTCTCCATCTACCCGACGTCGTACCCC
Organism: Lissotriton vulgaris; assembly: GCF_964263255.1. Taxonomy (NCBI): domain Eukaryota; kingdom Metazoa; phylum Chordata; class Amphibia; order Caudata; family Salamandridae; genus Lissotriton; species Lissotriton vulgaris. The sequence continues at coordinate 150,574,913 of NC_141686.1, forward strand.
TTCTGTTGCTGCTAACTTTTTCAATTCTCTTGGACCTATTCTTGAGTCCGCTGGTTCGGACGGTCCACAAAGACGTAGTCAGCTTCCCGGTAATCAGGAACGTGCCGCGTTGTATAATATGGCGATGGGTTGGATGAGACACCCTCTTAGAAATCCTCCACGTGTGGTGCTTGACACCTTCTGTCAGTTCAATATACCGACACAAAGATACGTTTTTGAGGAAATGTGTAAGGTTTTACGTGATCAAATATCGGCAGATGCATCTGACGATGTATTGACTGCGTTGACCAATCTACAGCCTCAGTTTTCGAGTGGAATGATAGTCAATTCAAATGTTCGACGCGCTGTTGAGCAGCTGTTATCTTTTCGTCCTTCTATAATGCCGAGGGCATTGTTTGTCGAAGACATTGAAGGACCACCAGCAGCGCCTGGTCAGTATCCCATGCGCGAAGTTCCACCAGTATGGATGCCGGGTAATGCTGCAGCTCAACCTCCGATCTTGCCACACTTCCAGAGAGTATGGATACATCTTCCGTGGAAACGATCGGAAGTTTTGCAGGTGAAGCAATCTTTGCCTGACCCTCGCAAAAATCCTGCAGGGTATTATAAAGAATTATCGCAGCTCGTTGACGCTACGATAATGAATCTTGCCGATATTGATATGCTGTTTGGCAATGTCGTACCGCAACCGGTATGGACAAAGATTCGTCAAGAAAACCACGTGGCAGAATTGGGTGGCGATTGGGCTTCTCTTACTGCGGCAGATACACGACAAATTGGTGGGGCTAAGCCTGAACAGCTTATTACTGCTCTCCCTCAGAGAATCATTACCCTGATGAAAACGCTTATGCCAGCTATGAGGGTGAACTGGGATAAGTTGTCAGCTTGCAGACAGAAGAAGGACGAGAGTGTCTCTGACTTCTTTACGAGATTTGAGGAGGCATTCATCGATCACAGTGGTCAGGATATGGGTACCGAGGGTGGTCAGCGGTTGTTTGTGGATAAATTCGTTTCTAACTTATTGCCCAATTTGAGCAACAAATTGAAAAATTCTGAGAGTGCGTGGGCTGTCTCTACTTCTGCTCAAATATTGGCTACGGCACAGTATTACGAGAATAGGGAGAAAGAAGAGAATGACCGTGCCGATAAAAAGACGAAAGAACTCAAAACTAAAGTATTGTTGCAGCAAGCGTACCCTCCGCGTTCGAATCAGAATGATTCGCAACAACGTAATCGATCGCAGTCGCAATCTAATAGGTCGCAATCGCGAAATGACTCCTCTTCGCAGAGATCTTCGTTAGGGTACAACCAGTGTGCCTATTGTAGACAGGAGGGTCATTTAAAATTCAACTGTCCAGTCCTAAATGAGCGTAACAGTGGTAACGCATCTAGAGGAGGTCGTGGTGGTTCTCAGCAGACACCACGTGGTAGGGGTCGTGGTGCTCAAAATGATCGTTCAGACAATTCGTCAAATTCCAATAATTGTTTTGATCAACGTGGGTCATCGCAAGGACGATCTGCGCAGTACAATGTAGATGATTATTACGTCGATCAGGATGCTGACGACGGTAATTACTAGGACAGCCATAGACAAGGAGAGGGAGTAGTATCAGTTCCGGTTGATCAGAGAGGGCCTTACGTCGCAGTTGCCACCTCGGGCGTCGTTGAGCCTTTTCTGTTGGACACTGGTGCAGCGAAAAGTTCCATAATGCATTCGAAACTCCCTGGCGCACCTTTGTCTGGCTTAACAAATGTTTCCGTTGGATTCTCTGGCGCCCCTGTTAGCAATCCGGTTTCGTGCCCTTTGACACTTACAATTGGGCCACGTGAGCTCAAAGCTCCGTTGATTTTGACCACTGACTGTGGTGAAAATCTTTTGGGACTGGATTTGCTAAAACGTTTGTATGCGACTTTGTACTGTTCTCCCACAGGAGTAAAACTTACTTTTGGTGAGAGAGTTGTCTCTCCAATGTACTTGTCTCTCGATAAACTTCCACCGGAATTGAGTTCTCTTCCTGCATCTTTGTGGGCAACAGGTCCCAATGACGTGGGCCTGCTTGATATCTCCCCTTATGTTGTTCATTTGAAATCTAATGTGCGACTGCCACGTATTCCCCAGTATCGTATCTCCCTTGACGGTGAACGGGCACTGTTGGCGATCATCTATGATCTGATCGAGAAAGATGTTATTGAGGAGACTCGGGGAAACGTGTGCAACAGCCCTGTACTGCCTATTTTGAAACGTACTGATCCTTCGAAACCGCCTGTTTATCGTTTTGTTATTGATTTACGGGAGGTAAATAAAATTGTGATTCCTCAGTTCCCTGTTGTGCCTGACATCACGGCGCTACTGACTCTGATTCCAGCTTCTGCATCCTGGTTTTCGGTGATCGATCTGAAAAATGCTTTTTTTAGCATTCCGATTGACGAAGAAAGCAGAGACCTTTTCGGTTTCTCTCTTGGTGGCCGTAGCTTCCGGTTTAAACGTGCTCCTCAGGGCTACTGTGTGAGTCCATCGATATACAGTCAAGCCTTGAAGGGCCAACTAGATGCATTTGTGTTGCCGGCTGGTGCAGCCTTAATCCAATACGTCGACGACTTATTGGTGGCCGCAGATACTCAGGACATCTGCAAAAGCGCTACGGTGTCGTTGTTGCAACATCTCTGTGACTTACATCACAAGGTGTCACCCTCTAAACTCCAATATTGTTGTCAAGAAGTAACCTATCTAGGTCACTTATTGTCAAAGGAGGGAAGAAGGTTGACCCCAGAGAGAATTGCAGCGATTGCGCGAATGACTATGCCAACAACCCAAAGAGATGTGCGTGCCTTTCTAGGTATCACGTCATACTGCAGACAGTGGATTCCAAATTTTTCATTGTTAGCGAAACCATTGGTGGCTCTTACATGCAAGGATGTTCCAACTCCTTTACCATGGACGGAAGAATGTCAGAAAAGTTTTTTCTGAACTGCGTGACGCATTGTGTTCGGCTCCTGTGTTAGGTACCCCTGACTACAGTAAGCCGTTTACACTATACGTTCACGAAAGAGAAGGTTGTGCGTTGAGTGTTTTGACGCAACCTTTTGGTGATAAGCAGCGTCCATGTGCATATTTTTCCTCGACCTTGGACCCGGTAGCTAGAGCATTGCCGAGTTGTTTGAGAGCAACAGTGGCAGCTGCGGTGTCCATCCGACAATCTGCAGGATTGGTCATGGATAATATGCTTACGGTGATGGTTCCGCATGCAGTTGACACTCTGTTGAATCGTACGAAAACTCAGCACCTGACGAGTGCGAGGTTGTCTGGGTACGAGTTGACGCTTTTGGCAAGTCACATTCAGATAAAATGTTGTAATGTTCTAAACCCGGCGACTCTATTGCCAATCAGTTTAGAGTCAGATGAAGTAGCAGCTCATGACTGTTACTTAAGGACTGAGGAGGAAACAAAAGGTCGAGTGGACCTTAAAAACACTCCTTTGGAAGATCCCGATGGAACTTTGTATGTGGATGGTTCATGTTTTAAATTGCCAAATGGTGATGTGACTACTGCGTATGCTGTGGTAACTTTGAATACTGTTGTGGAAGCTGCAAGATTGAATCAGAACTCTGCCCAGGCTGCAGAACTGATTGCTTTAACTAGAGCGTGTGTGTTGGCGAAAGGGAAACAAGTGAATTTGTTTACCGACAGCAAATATGCTTTTGGCGTTGCTCATAGCTTTGGACGGTTGTGGAGAGAGAGAGGTTTTATGACATCGCATGGCACTAAGATTCAGCATGGACAGCTTGTGAATGATCTTTTGGATGCACTTACGTTGCCTAAGCAGGTAGCGATTGTTAAATGTAGTGCGCATCGTAAGGTGACGGATGATGTTGGACGTGGTAATGCGTTTGCGGATGAGACTGCTAAGGAGACTGCCCGGAACCTTAGCACTAGAATGTATGTAACGAGTTCGGTTAGGTGGCCTACAGAGACTAGTATGTGCGAGGATACCATCGAGAGCGTGAGATCGATACAGAATGAGGCCACTGAGGCTGAAAAGATGAAGAGGAAAGAGAGTACGGGAAAGCTGGATGCGAATGGTTGTTGGATTGATTTGTCAGAGCACAAGAGGTGGATGTTGCCAGATGCGTATGTGCTAGCCGTTGTGACGATGGCACACGGGTTAGCACATATTAGTGCGAAAGGTATTTATAAGTTGTTGTCTCCTGTGTGGAAGAACGATGGTATCACTAAATGTGCTGAGAGATTGGTGAAGAATTGCATGGTATGTATGTTGTACAATCCTGGTAAGGGAACCCCTACCCCTCCTGGCCATTTTGCTCCCCCTTCATATCCCTTTGAGGTGATTCAACTAGACTTCATCCACATGGAGAGATGCAATAACCTGAAGTACGTTTTAGTTGTGGTTTGCGCATTCTCCCGATGGATTGAAGCCTACCCTCTCAAAGACAATACTGCCCTGTCTACAGCGAAAATCCTACTGAAGGAATACTTTCCTCGGTATGGAATGCCTCGCATTGTATGGTCTGATAACGGAAGTGAGTTTGTAGGGAGTGTGATGAAGAGTGTGTGTAAGGGCCTTGGAATTGATCAAAAATTCCATAGCGCCAATCATCCCCAGTCAGCAGGTTTGGTTGAAGGGTATAATGGCACCCTTAAACTCAAACTAGCGAAGATTGAGGCTACGACTGGTCTTTCGTGGCCTGACGCTTTGCCTTTAGCTTTGTTGTCAACAAGGGCGACAGTACACTCCCGAGAAGGGCTCAGTCCCTATGAAATAGTGTTCGGCCGTCCTGCGAATGTTTGGGGGGTCCCTAGACCGAGTGTGTTTTCTGATCTTGAGTACCCAATGTTGATCGATTATCTGCATGATCTGACTGCTAAACTGAGGTTAATTCACCAACAGGTTTACGAAGCACTGCCGACGCAGACGGAGGGTCCAGGCCACCAGCTCCAGCCCGGAGACTGGGTGGTTACGCGAAACTTCGCTCGCAAAAGAAATCTTGAGCCCCGTTTCACCGGACCCTTCCAGGTCCTCCTTGCCACGAGAACTGCTGTCCGTTTGGAAGGTCGCAAGAACTGGGTGCATGCCACCCATACTAAAAAGGTACCTATACCTTTACCGGTGGACTCGTGGGTGAAGAAGGGCATTGCTTCATCTGAAAACGAAGGATTGCAGAGTTTTGTACCCTTTAGCGACGCACAGCCTGTTGGAGAATCCTCAGTGCAAGAGAAAGACATTGTTGAACATTTGTCATCACAAGACTCAAGATCTGAACAATCGACTGATCGACAGAACTCTGTCCCCGCATCGGATCCATTGTTTGACGAACAGACACGTCCTGGGAAAACTCGATACTTTTTGCGATCCAGCACCAAAGACTAATAAAATTTTTGTTTCTGTCCCTTGACATCTACATTTTCCCATTTGCCACGATCAGTCTGAACACCCGTATAATTGTGATTATTTTTGTAAATATTGAGTTTCGTTCCATATATGTGTTTTTGCTTCCACAGCTAAGAGACTTTGTATATATTTGTGAATAAGATACCTTGCATCCAGGTGTACCGTAGGGCCGCGCGTGTACTTCCTTCTGGTTAGTAGGTCTTGGCACTAGGTCGAAGACTGTCGGTTCCTGGGAACTCCTAGGGATTGACTGCTGCTACACAGAACGAAGTGCGTCAAGAAACGTTGCGGACGGTCTTAGGGGATGGCGTTTTCGAAGCTGCTGGATTTGGAAGAAGCTCAGGCGCAAAGATTTAAACTGAAACAGATCACTCGTACCAAATGTTTTATGTTTCAAGTGTTCCTTCTGTTTCTGGTTCTTTCTTCGCTATTGGCGGGTGGGGTGTATTACATGATATCGCACTTCCTACCTTCTGCCATACCTACTCCTACTTCTGAACCTAAACCTACCTCCACTGCATCCCCTCATTCTTTCCATATTTTACCCGAACACGAGCAGGCTAGACGTGCGGATTTCAGAAATAATTCCTTTATTCAGCTTCTTCATCAGCACCAGTTAGTAGTTAACACTACTAATTGTTGGGTGTGTGGATTAATGCCACATACCACGGATAAGGGAATTCCATATCCGGTCCTTCCTTATAGTTCCCAGGGTTCAGCTCGAGCATTTCAAACAATGTTTCGAAGTGCACTAGATTCCTACCCCAATCGAGAGTCACATCCTTCCCACTCTGGTCCTAGTTCGTACCAAAAGCCTTTGGCTATAGCGATAGACGATTTAGATAGGGATATCTATGAGCCGTCGCTCATTCCAGAGGAAGAGGTACAAGCCTATAGGGTCCTGAGTAAGGTTGAGTATAGTGCCCTCACTGGTGAAAAACAGCTCAGAAGCTCGCCTCCGATATGGGTCGTACCCCACCTTGGTAATTTCTGTCTATTGGGTCGTGGCCGAAGATCGAGAGCTCGTCTTGGAGAGAGTGCTTGCTCCGAGACTTATATCCTGCTGATGCTCTCTTCCCCTGTGTTTCTGGCTGCCAAGGGTACATACTTTGTCTGCCATGATCGTGCGTATACATGGTTGCCCTCCGACTTTGTAGGCTCATGTTATATCGCAAATCTGTTGCCTCCGACGTTCACTGTTGATGCAGACTATCACAAGACTAGAGTTGTGAGAGGCGTGATTAGCGAAGAGGACACTGCCGGTCAAGGGGCAGGAGACTTTTTCAAGGGTTTCCTTCCGTTTTGGGGGCCTATGGTTAATAGTAGGAACCTGAGACAATTGACTCGAGTGGTGGAATCGACAGCTAATATCACTGCCAGTGCCCTTGGTAATATCACCACCGAACTTCAGGCAGATAGGCTTATGACGTTACAAAACCGTATGGTTTTAGACGTTGTCTTAGCAGATCGAGGTGGAGTATGTAAGGTGATCCATTCGAGCTGCTGTATTTTCATTCCAGATAACGCTCCGACTGTCTATCAAGCCATCTCAAAGTTGCATAAGATCTCTGAGTCCATACACACTGTCACCTTCATGTCATTACTTAGTCAGATTTTGGATAAAGCTGAGGAAATGGAATGGATAACACCTACATTACGGAAGTTTCTGACAGTACAATATCCAAGAAGACCAAAGCTCTACATGCTACCGAAAGTGCACAAATGCCTAAACAATCCACCTTTTCGACCAATAGTCTCAGGCTGTGATTCCATCTTCACACCACTAGGACAACTTATTGATCACTTTCTACAAAAATTTGTGCAAACTTGGCGCAGTTATGTGAAGGATACTACCCATTTTTTGAATCTGTTTCGGGATGTACAAGAAAATTACAATCAGGATTGGCTGATGTGCACAATAGATCTGACTTCACTATACACATCTATCCCTTTGAAAGATGGTGTAGAAGCAAGTGAATGGGTGCTGTTACAACTACCTGACTTGGAAGTTAACAAAATTTTCATTTTGGAACTACTGATATTCTGCCTCCAGCATAGTTACCTGACATGGCAAGACAAATTCTTCCTTCAAGTGAGTGGAACCTCAATGGGTTTTTCTGGCGCACCGGCTTACGCCAATACCTTTATGGCGCAGTTCGAGGATACACATATCATTAAGCAGGAGATCTGGGCTAAGAATCTGGCTTTTTATATCAGATTCATAGATGATATATTTCTTGTATGGAAAAGTTCCCAAGATTCATTAGAAGAGCTGATTAATGAACTCAACCACAAGCATGAAAGAATCAAATTTACCGCGAAGCGGAAGCGTGGAACTTGCGAAGCAAGGGGAAACCCTTGTGATCAACATCTCTTCTAGGCAACTAACTAGTGCCCAAGAAGTGGTACTCAATAAAGGGACATCTTTTGTACCAATCTACAACACAAACAAACTAGAACTTGAAGTATCAGTCTTTCGGTTTCTTCGCAACTTAAGACTTAAACATTTTTTCACTAATGTAGTACCAACAGGAGAAGTCCAATTACCTGAAGAAGAAAGTGAGGATTTGGAAATGAGACAGTTTAGACCTAAAAGTACGTTTATGTCCCCGGTGACTCATAAAATTCTGGATACTTTTGAATCCCTGATTCGCCATGATCTCAACAAATTGAATTTGCACCCAAAAATGCGGCCTAACTTAAGAAAAGATGAACTGGACATCCTTCGAAGATTGAGTGCAGATGATCAAATCACGCTTCAAATGGCAGATAAAGGTGGTGCACTTGTTGTAATGGATACAAGTTTTTACGTGAAGAAGGTCAATGAGCATTTAGAAGACCAAAAGACTTACCTACCACTGGAAGAAGACCCAACTGTCACCTTCATGTCATTACTTAGTCAGATTTTGGATAAAGCTGAGGAAATGGAATGGATAACACCTATATTACGGAAGTTTCTGACAGTACAATATCCAAGAAGACCAAAGCTCTACATGCTACCGAAAGTGCACAAATGCCTAAACAATCCACCTTTTCGACCAATAGTCTCAGGCTGTGATTCCATCTTCACACCACTAGGACAACTTATTGATCACTTTCTACAAAAATTTGTGCAAACTTGGCGCAGTTATGTGAAGGATACTACCCATTTTCTGAATCTGTTTCGGGATGTACAAGAAAATTACAATCAGGATTGGCTGATGTGCACAATAGATGTGACTTCACTATACACATCTATCCCTTTGAAAGATGGTGTAGAAGCAAGTGAATGGGCGCTGTTACAACTACCTGACTTGGAAGTTAACAAAATTTTCATTTTGGAACTACTGATATTCTGCCTCCAGCAGAGTTACCTGACATGGCAAGACAAATTCTTCCTTCAAGTGAGTGGAACCTCAATGGGTTTTTCTGGCGCACCGGCTTACGCCAATACCTTTATGGCGCAGTTCGAGGATACACATATCTTTAAGCAGGAGATCTGGGCTAAGAATCTGGCTTTTTATATCAGATTCATAGATGATATATTTCTTGTATGGAAAAGTTCCCAAGATTCATTAGAAGAGCTGATTAATGAACTCAACCACAAGCATGAAAGAATCAAATTTACCTATGAGATCAGTCAACAACAGATTCACTACTTGGATGTTTTGATAACTCACAGAGCCAACAAATTAGAAACATCAGTGTATACAAAACCCACTGACAGAAACAATTTATTGTTATACTCAAGTTTCCACGTACCGTCATTGAAAAACAACCTTCCGTACTCACAATTTCTAAGAGTGAAGCGAATCATGTCTAATCCAGCAGGTCTATAAGAAGCTCTAGAACTACAAACAGAGAAATTCAAACAAAGAGGCTACCCTGTGGAAGTTTTGAAGACTGCTTTGAATAAGACTGAAGTTAAACATCGTGAGGAGTTGCTCACCACTAAGTTGAAACAGAAAAGTAATAGACATGTGTTCGTGTCTAAATATTCATCCAAATCCCAAGCAATTCAACATATCATTAAATCAAGATGGGAATTGCTGAAACAAGAGCCGGATTTCAAGGGGTTGTATGATGAAGAGCCCTTATTTGCGTACACAAGGAGCAAGAATCTAAAAGAAATTTTGACCACCACAGTTTCTGCAGATCAACCATTATTTAACGGAATGCGAAAGTGTTACAATTGTGTTCATTGTAACAATGTCATAACAGGGAATGTCATTCACCACCCACAATCTGGGAAAAGCATTTCATTAAGATATAATGGAGACTGTAACAGTATGAACGTCATTTATACTATCAGATGCCCATGTGGTCTTCTTTATGTAGGCAAAACTTCAAGAAAAATCAAGGTACGCATTTCTGAGCACAAAAGCACATTCAGAACGAAATCTACTAAATCTTTCTTTGCCACACATTGGTTAGAACACCAACACACCAATGCACAGCTCAGGTTTACAATCTTAGAAATAGTCACAGTGAAACAGACAAAAACCACCCAATACAATTAGCTCAAAGGGAAGCTTGGTGGACAAAACATTTACAGACCATGGTGCCGAGTGGTCTTAATGACAGGATTGAACTACAGTGTTTTTTATAACTGCAATATACTTGAATTATGCCAATGACTGACATGATATTTGCAATGCCATTCGTTCTGTGTGTACAATACCTAGCATGTTGTTTACTTAGTTTTTTGTAACGGACTCTTACACAGGTCAAACAATAGTTACCAAGCTTTTCTTTGCAATTACAATTCTTGTAATTAGCGAATTTTCTCTTATTTTCTCTTTTTTTGTTCATTTCTCACCATAACTTTCTTGTTGGATCTTGCTTCTCAGCTTATGGAACTAACAAAAAACGATCTGAGCTGCAGTTTAGGGTTAACGTAATGAGATTTAAACGCTCACCACTTTGATATGAGAAATTTCTGTTCCTCATACTGTTTCCGCGAACCAACGTATCATAGCACATAGTTTAGTTGCAATGTATATTTAACCACTATGGGCACAAGTTAGCCGACGTTTTACCATTCCAAGATGGATGATGTTTTCCAGTCCTATTACTCTGTCCATGGCTCTTAGGTGGGATGGATGATGTTTTCTAGTCCTATTACTCTGTCCATGGCTCCAAGGTGGGAGGTCACGAGTATACAACTCTAGCAGTCCTGTTTCACTGTCGACCAAACAAATGTGGGTATATAACACCGCAACATGCTGTCAGAAGTTTAGTTCGTGGTAGAGTTTGGAAGCACAACGGCGTCATTTTGAACAGTTAGAGGTGAGTCTATGTCTGGTTGAGCTAGTATAGGCATAGAGCGCGTGTAATCTTAGAATTTTACTAGTAGACTTGCTTTCTTTGCAGATAGTAACTAAGAAGCCCAGATTCTTAATGGAGAGGATAACGCAACTTTGGTGAGCTTATATACATAAAGGGAGTTACAGCACTCAATACAGTGCCAGTGTTTAAGTTTGACAGATTTAGTGTGCAAAGAGGGAAGAGCAGTTCCATTGGTCACCGAGATATGTGGAGATCAGATTCTCTTAGTAGCATAAGAAGGTGGCTCAGTTTATTTTGGGCAGTGGCTAGTGTTAATGCATGCAATTAAGATGTGTTATTGTATTGGTTAAGTTCAAACAGTATTCAAGAACGCTGTTGTTGATACGTGTGGTGTAGTAATTTTCCAGTCCTTTACTGAGTCATGAATTTTTTGAGAATATCAATTTTGCTGGCAAGACAGGAATTTTCTAATATACCCTTGCTTTTTTGCATCTTAGATAGTGAAATATCAAGAAGCATTCCCCGCAGGTGCCGGTACGTGCTCGAGCACAGATGGCTTCGGTGCTCACGCACGAGTGATTATTGTCTTTCCACTTAGACTTATTTCTTTCAGTCACAGCTACTTAGTATCAAGTAAGTGAACACTTAGAGGAATAGATTCCCCATCAGGCTTCTGAACAAATTGATGTCTAGGTTGTGATACATATATATCTTGTCGTTTTCGTTCTCAGCTGAGAGATTGAGATTTATCAACTTTACATGTTGGAGCACTTGAATTCTGATAAATGACATTGAGGAGTTGAGATGTGAGTACCTTCGTTACTATTTTTGCCCCTACAACATACGCAGTATGGTGGCACACTTACCATCAACATCGAGTTTATCCCTTGTTGCGCCCTGAATTTTGTAACTTAGCACTGTAACGCAAGACACATTGATAGCGGTAGAGAAGTTTTCTCCAGTTTAGTTTTTACCTCTTTTCTCTTTCTATTTTTTGACCTGGATCAATTGTCCGATGTTTATATCACTCATGTAATCAACTGTTCAAATTAGATGCCAGAACACATATATCTAGCTTCAGTGTTTTTCATGAACTGCCTTCGCAAATTATTTAATGAGATGTTAGTTGAAGTTCTTTGTAAACAAATGAAATGTTAACACGGATTATTGATACATTGTCTCATTCTTACAGTGCCCCTGAAGAAGGGAAACCCCCGAAATGCATTGGGCCTATTTCTCAACTATGTCTTCACCTTCATCAAAAAGTTTTTCAACATCAGAGTTATTACAACAAATTTATAATGTGATGACATTTACTTGTTAATTTTCAGATTGTGTATTGATTTCAAAATGAATATGTTGAAATGAACAAGATTTACAAGCAAAAGATTATATAAAGCTACGTTTTGAAAAAGAATTTCTTTCTTTGAATTTTCTCTTCGAGTGATAACATTGAAATATTATACGTTATCAATTGTTCATATTGGTTATACTTTAAACATACAGGAGTGCGCTTGGTAAACTAGTGGAATTTTCCACCAGAGGTTGATTGTTACTTTGGGCTGGCTGCCTTACAACCAAGCAGCACACAAACAGTGTACAAATATTATATGAACAGTATATTAGTATTACATTAGGGAGTGCGCAGATAAGAAAAACATTTATAACAGGGCAGACCAAACCACCAAGCAAATTCTTTTACTGGAAAGGAAACAAGCTTCCGGGGACCGGTTTCTGGCATTTCAGCCGTTGTCGGCCCGGCAAGTGCTGGACCACAAGCTGGGGACGTTCTAAGAAAGAATGGAGATGGTTGGTGAGACACCTGGTAAGTAAAATGTTCACAATAGGGTTAATACAATAGGGTTCAAGGACATTGTTTTACATACTGTTTTTAGGTATAGGTGTTTCTACGGGCAAGTCGAGTTTAGTCATCATTTTAGTTTATGCAGTAATGGCTGACTCTGGGAGTCATTTAGACGCAGGAAGACGGTCCGCCGGTCTGCCTGGGAAATGGCGGCCATGTACTACAGATGCCTTGAAGAGGGACTATTGACATTTTTAGTGATCCCAACTTGACTGATAGGGATGTTTGGGCTGTGACAGTAGTCATAACACCATCTGCCAACACACACGGTGCCACTGTGTGTGACGCGATTTCAGCTCCCTCCACACAGTCACATGGCGAGGTGCTGAAATCAAACAGTGGAAGGAAAAATTAGCAGAAAACAACTGTAAAGAGTGAATTTCCAGCTTGTTTTAAGAGGCAGTAGCAGCTGATGTCCATTGAAAGGTGTGTGGCGACATTAGAGACAGCTTCAATGGCCCTTTTTTTTTGCTTTGTTTTTGGAAGGTGGGAACTCGGTTTTGGGCAGGGCACCTCTTAGATCGATCTCTGCACTAGGCCCCGCCCCTCCATGGCCCAACCCCTCCTCATTTGGTAAAGTTATTTTGTAAATTGGCAGGTATGCTGCAGTGGCCCCCTTTATAGTAGTATAGCACTATAGGTTTACTGAGATGGTGCCATGTTGAAAGTGCTCACTTGCCAATTTTAGCTTTTTAGAGAAACAAACCCCCTAAATTATGAGTTTAGTTCTCAAAACTAAGAACAAATGTCTACAGAGTGCAGAGAGTTTTCATTTTCAGTCCGTGGGAGGGATCATTCGCATGTCGGACATGTGCAGGAAAAAATTATGAAAGTCATCTTGTAGGAGAGTAGAGTCTGCTTCCTATGGTCACCCCCACTTTTTGCTGTGATTCCCTGGTTTTTCGACTTCGGTATGGCTGTGGGCCTGCTAATCAGACCCACAGCCCAGCTGTTCTCTCTCTAAATTGATACCATGTACTTTAGGTACATACCAGATTGGATATTTGGTCACCTTTGTGAGCCCCTGTATAGTGTAATATAGGTACCCAGGTCATAGGTGCATCAAAGGCCTCCCAGGGGCTGCAGCATGTATTATGCCACCCCTATCTGGTCATCTAAACTGACACCAGAGGCTGATCACTCAGCTTGGGTAAGGTGGTGTAATCACCCCTTACTTAGATATAGTATATCTATATCTACCTTATATATAGACACATAGTAACCTATAAGTCACTCCTATGGCAGGCCTTAACAATCCTGGAGGCAGAGTGCTTGGTTTTATGTGAGAGGGTGCCCTAGCATGAGCTGAGCCCCTCTGCAGCTTTCGGAACCATCTCCTTATAGCTGTTCTAAGATATAACCATACTATATACTCTTAAGTGCATTATAATCCTCGCGGTTATTGCTAACTTTGGTTTGGCTTTATCAAAACTTGTCGTGTAAGGTGTCAAACACTTTGGAATACTACCCCCTGCCAGTTCTGGCGGCGGGGGTAGCATCTAGAGGGAAAAGACATGTAGTTACTGCTTTACCCGGTTAAAGTTAAACAGAGCCTCAGCATCACAAAATGGATGCTGCTGCCACAGACACAAGTCTGACCTCCTGCTGCTGGGGAAAACTCCGGCAAGGGAGACCTGGACAATAGTTTTTCTGTCGAGGGAGTTGCTAGCACCTTCCCAGACAACCTGTAGTGCATTGGGGCAGGGGTGGTTGAATGGAAAGATGCTTTTCCAGACACTGCCTGGGGCACACAAGGTGCTCCATGCATAGCCCGGTTCAAACCAGTTGCTGGGGCACTCCAGCCCCGCTCTGGTGTGAAACTGGACAAAGGGAACGGGGTGCAACCACACCCTTCCCAGGTCCACCCATAGGAGGGACCTAGCAGGTAATCCAGCCCCTAAAATCAGTATAATGGTAGGAGCTGTGTCTACAGACTTTAGATTATCCTGGAACGAAACTCTGATACAGAACTCATGGACCTTCGATGTTCTATTTCGACTAGAAGACTGAAGACATCTCCCTTGTGGTCAATGAGTGACCCCCCTGTGAAAACAGGCACCACCAGTAACTTGCTGGTTTGCTTTGTCGATGCTCCTGCCAGAACCCGAAGACTCAGTGACTCAAGAACTGGACTTACAGACTTTACTGACTCTGATCAACATCCACAGCAAAGCTGAGACCCGTGGCAGACACGAGAGACGTGGAACCGGTCACCCTGGAGTACCTGCATTTTGCTAACTACTCAACTCCCGAGGTACCCTTGTAGTTTTGCATTGGGATATGAGAAGCCCCAAACCCGAGAGCCATTTGCACCAAAGCTCAGCCCTCCACACTCAACGAGTGCTGCGTGGGGCCTGCTCCTACATTTCAGCTTGAAGCATCTTCCCGGGTGCTAGCCTGCTGGCTAGTTAGCCCTCTGAAGACTTCTTATTGAATTTATACTGCTGGTCTGGTTGCTCTAGGCTTTCTCCAGCCTTCCTCCAAAGGAGAAGCACCCCAAGCCTTGCTGGTCTGACTCAAAGCCAATCTTCTCTTCCTGCATGGGTTGCAGTTGCCAAGGCTTGGTGGGTCCAATCCGGATACCGATGCCTCAGTCAACTAGATCCTTTATGGCACATCTCGAATCCAGCTCCTGGTTGTCGTCGACGCCTCCTGGTCCTCATGGCTGCAGAGACAAGCTTCACCTCTTCACCTGAAATATCCTCAACATCGCCTGGTTCCTTCCTGGTCACTTTGCTAGTGACCCAGACTCTGTCCCCTCTGCTTTCAGGTTCTTCAGTTCCTCGATCCACTCTTGGATCCACCCGGACACTTTTCCTCTGGTCGCCTGCAGCACTTCTTCGCAGATCTCCATAGAAAACATCGACAAAACCTGACACCAAACGACACCTATGCACCAGCGGCCTCATTTATGAAGGCCTTGCGCCACCGGTGCGTCACTTTTTCCCATTTTAAAAGTGACGCACCGGTGGCGCAAGGCCTTCATAAATAAGGCCCCAGGCTTCCCTGGGTGAGGTAACTCGAGTACTCCGGTGCTCCCCTGGGTATTGACTATCCAAGTGTCTCGTCTAAAGTGGTTTTGTCGTAGTCCATCCGGAAGTGCCCTAAATCTATAACTTTGTAACTTTTACGTTCCCATTATAAGTAAAAGGCAACAGCGACTGTGTTTAGACACTGCACGCGTCTCCGTTGGGTCTCCTACTTCCTAACCTTTGGTTGTCTAGTGTAGCCCCAGCGATTCCCTAGGCCCTAGGCCTATTCACTATTTCGGAAGTGGTTCTTATACCACTTACTTAGTATATGGTTTGTGAGGCCCCTAGGGCAAAACAGTATTTGTGCAACTTATCGTATTCTATTTAAGTAACTTGTGATGTACTTCGATCTCTGACCTCATAAAGAGTGCAGAGGGGTTGTGTTAGAAATAAATATAATATATATATTTGATATATATATTGTGTGGTGTCCTTTCATTTGGTATTCAAGGGATTATAATTGGTAAAACAAACAGCTTCACATGCTCTTTGGAGTTTAGCCTAAGACAGCTGGTCCATGCTACCACTAGGATAGCTTGTCTATAAGATTGACTTTACAACCACCATCAATAAGGGTCGTTTCGACTGGTGCAAGGTGCCCACTAGAATAGCGGACCTCATATGCCAGGCTAACTTCTCACACATCTGGCCTCAAAACCGTTAGTGTGCCTTGGCAATCCTTTGGCAAAAAGGCTGTTTTTCCAGAGGTTTATACTAGTAAAGTCAGTCGGTATAAACCTTTTGGTTCCCTGATTCTACCCAGAGTTGAGAGCCACAAGTTATAGAGAACAGGAGTACCACTTATTTACAGAGACGCTCAGGCTTTGCCAGACTTCAAAAAAAGCCCTCTATCTTGATTGCAACATTTTTTCAAATTATCTTTGTGTTTATTTCAATCTGTAATCATCCTGCCCTGAGAGATCTACCTCCTTATCTAAGAGGGCTGCCAGTTGTTGCAGCAGACCAGCCCAGTAATACAGTTTGAGTTTTGCTAGCCCTGCGTGTTCCTTCCAGAATCATACATTTCAGCGCACACCTGGGATTAGCATACGCTTAATGGAACTGGGCCAGCATCCCGTCAAGAAGTTTAAACCAGTTATTGCCTATCTCCTGCTGGATAGCCCGGAAAAGATAGAGTACCTTGGGAAGGAGAATTCATTTTAATCAAATTGCTCTGTCCAATCAAGGACAGGCTCAAATTGTTCCATCTCCCAAAATCCTGTTTCGCCTTCTGGATTAAGGGGGTTAGGGTAGCCTCCACAATCTTTCCAACCTCCGATCTGATGATCACACCAAGGTAAACCGCCTCTTTGGTAACCCGCCCCTCTGACAGAAGTTCCTCTTTATTGATTATATCCTTCGTTCTATCCCTGTTCAGTAAATATCCAGAGAATTGACAGAATATCTTGGCCTCCTGCTCGATCTCAAATGGTGCACCACTAGGTTCTGGGATAGCAATGGCCAGATCGTCGGACTATGCCAACATTTTAGTCTCCACCCCTGGTAGCTTAATTGACTGAATTACATGATTACCATGGAGTGGCCTAATCAGGCAAGGCCTGAATAGGTCAGGATCTTCTAGCAGAGGTCTGAAGTCATGAGAATAATGAGGTGGACTGGTCAAGGGGTCAAGGTGCAGTAATGAGTGGAACACAGTCTTGCCTTGCTATCGCTATCTGAGTTCAACCAAAATAAAATGTCCATCTATCGGGCATATCTCACTTTATGTTCTTACAGAAGTATTCACATGTGTTTACCATGTCACTTTCCCTGATTACGCATGGGGCATGATTAAGATATAATTGCCTTTTCTGTTGTCACCACATGTGATTGCACTATACAGACTGTATGTTTATATGATTTGTTCTCCTTTTTTCTCCTTTTATCCTAATTTATACATACCATGCAGCAAACTAATCCTGTATTAAATATCACTACCAGGTCAACCTTAACCATATTGCGAAAGTGGAGATAGTGAAAGTGGCACTTCTGACTCCACATGGTGAAAATATTACAGATGTTTAATCCAATTGTATGTATTCACTGTTTATTTATGGTTTTTTGGCATGCCCCAATTTATCTCTGTAGTACGTAGCCTAAATGTTTAATTACTGCCAGTCTTCAGCCTTTTTAAAAAAACTAATCTATAATAAAATGACTCCCATTACTGCCTTGAACCCTGCACCCTCGGTCGCTTCTCCCCCTTCCCACTTCTTTCTTAACAGACCAGCTGGTCCCCCGGGGTCCTTCACACCACGTTCATTGACTCTGCCTAATCTTCCGGACTCACATGCCTACCGACACATGACCCTTGCGCCCTGCTTTTACTGACGGCTTTTGCTCTGTCCCAAGCACTCGGGCGCTTTAATCGTCCCGCGCCAGCCTGTTATTTAGAGGATTGGTTCCTCCCCACCACCGGTTTCTCACGATCGTGAACAAAGTGACCCCTAAGCCGGCTCTATTCCGGTTCTTGGCCTGCTTGGATCACCCTATTCAGGTATGTCGTGGCGATTGCATTCCCACCACAGAGACCCCACCCAAAGCCGCCTCATTCTCCAATGCCTTATTTAATTTTCCCTGCGATTTAGATCCTTCCGATTGTGCGCAGCTCGTTCAAATCACGCTGATCTAAGGATCCACTTCTCACGGCGATTCATTCTCCTAATTGGGTAACTATTCTGAGCTCCCACCCAGCGCTGCTCAGACCAGGGCCAGACTGGCCATAGCGGGTATCAGGCAATACCCCGGTGAGCAGCACGGGTGGGGGCCGGTTTGGGGCCCCTTTGGGCCATTTTTGTTACAGGGCCTTTTTCGGCCCTGTACCAAAATCGGTCGAAAACCGGCCCCGGCAAAGTGCTTGGCAGCAACTTCAACCCCCCCCCAACTCCCTTCCCCCGAGTGGGGAGGGGGGGCTGGCAGAGCACTTTGCCAGGGCTGGTTGTGGTTCCCAGTCCGGCCCTGGCTCACACCCCTGCCCCTGGTACCACATTCGGCACCCTACTCAGGCACTACTTGTCCCCTGTCTCTTTCAGTTCTGGATTTACTGCCTCATCTCCCATCCTCTAGCCTAGTGATACAACCAGATTGATTAATTTTGCCATCAAGCATGCCTTATCCTTGCTGATTGCAGGTAATTGCCTGTCACCTGGATCCTCATTCTTCAATTTCTTGCTTTTATTGGGCAACTCTCCCACTCGCCTTAATTTCCTCTCCCTTCTTCTTACCCCCTCCCCCTTTTACACATAACTATTTTTGAAATGTGTGACTATTCAATCAATCATTCGATCAGGGAATTGTAAGTTTACTACTCACCCGTGAGTGTCTCAAGTTGCTGGGGGTGGTGGGATAGCAGACACATTACGCTGAGAGTCTTCCTGAAAGTGTTCAGAGAGGGTGCGCGTCAAATGTCTGCCATTGACTACTCAACATAGAACTTTAGCACTGTTGTGGTCAATTAATTTACACCGAATTCAACATACCATATTGTATATATTTATCTTGTAATTTTGACCACTTTGAAATTCTCCTTATGCCTTGCGCCATTCACGCTGTTATCTTTCACCTCTGTGTCACTGCACTGCCCACCTTCACTAGCACGCTCAGTGCTCACTTCTGTGTTATGGTCACTGTATATTAAATTGTACTGTAGTGCTGACAAAACTACTTACAAATATTAACTTCTTCACCCTACCCTATCTGTTGTGGTCTACCTTTCTTTGTCCCCCTACGCCATGTGAGTTATCTCACTGTTTTTATTGCCCCTGTCAATGATTTCCTGCTGAGACATTGTTATATGATACAATTCCTTTATGAGACATTACCTTAAGCAATACGGCCAGAAAACCGTTGGGGATGCTTTTTCGGCGTCCAGTTACATTCGAGCAATAGGATCTTGCGTAATCCCACCAACACAAAGAGGGTAATAACCCGTCCGAAGTGATCTGTGATTCCCTTTCCATGAATTAAGCATTCTGTACAGGGGGCGTAAATGGACTAATAACTGCAGATAGGCGAGTGGCCATGATTTTGGCATAGATCTTGGAGTCACTATTGATAAGTGAAATGGGTCTTTATGAACCCAGTTCCCTGGATGTTTTTTCTTTCTTTAAAAATACCACAATCTTGGCGATGGACCAACCATCAAGAGGGGTAAGCCTTTTGTGAACCTCCTGAAATAATTTGGCTAAATACCCTTTGAGTACCCCTGCACATATATTTGTAAAATTCTCTGGGAATAAAATATGTGCTAGTGGCCTTCCCCGATTTATAAACTATTGATCGCTGAAACTATCTCTTCTATAGAGATGGGCTGATCCAGCACCTCCTTGTCCTCTACCTCAAGTGCCTCTTCGCCGAAAGCAGAGAGATATTCCGCCATGGCCGTAGTATCCTCATTTTTCTTTTTGGATATAAATGTTGATAGAACTGATGGTATGCAGCTCTGATCCCAGCCTGATTAGATTTTATACCAAGCTGACGGTCCCTTATTTCTCTTATCTGGCTCCCTGCAATACTCTGTCTTGTTCTGCTGGCCAGGTGTTAGCCGATCTTTTCATTGAATTCCTATACCTTCTCCCGCCAAATATTTGTCCACTGCTTTCTTCACGGATAACTCAACATCCTTGCTCTGGCGGTAGCTACAACCAAGAGAGCTATGTCGTATCCGTCCCCTGGAGAGGTCATCTCAACCAATTTTAATCCAGCCTTAATTAGATCTGAGTATAACCATTCCATTAGTCCCTTTTCTATTTTCTGACTCTCTAGGATATATCTCAGTGTCTCACCTGCAAACAAGCCTTGAAGGTGTCCCAAATGATGTCGGCTGAGGCACTACCAAGGTTATCAAGAATGAACTAAGGAATTCATGCTTGGATATGTCTCACATATTGTAGGTCTAGATGGCGAGGCCTTTCAAATGATCAAGAGCAGTCCACTCTCTGGAGTTTGGACATTTCAATTTCTAAAACAAGAAGACTGTGATTCGACATGACCTTTGGAAATCTCAAGATACACAAATGTGTAACAAGCCCTTTAAAGACCAGAAAATAGTCTAGTCTAACATGGACCTTGTGAGGGGCTGAAAATGATGTATATCCAGGGTCCGCCTTCATCGTCTCTCTCCATACTTCGACCAATCCATGAGTATACTGCAGATCAGCAAGTATTCTGTATAGTTGTAGGGCCCGATTCACAGAACTAACTTAGGACAAAATCCTAAACTTACTACTTTTGGTGTTCACAGAAGTTACGATGTTGTCTTAAGTTTGTCTTAAGACAAACTTAAGACAGAGTTACGATGTTGTCTTAAGTCTGTTTTAAGGCAGTCTTAAGTTTGTCTTAAGACAAACTTAAGACACAATCCTAACTCTGTGAATACCAAATGTAGTAAGTTTAGGATTTTGTCTTAAGTTAGTTCTGTGAATCGGCCCCTTGGTTTCCTACCACAATAGCTCCTACTCACTTGTCTGGGTATAGTACAAGGCTTATTAATGTTAAAATTGCCACAGAATATATGGGATAGTGGCCAAGACACCAACTCGCTGTTTAACCAGCAAAACAATGCTGGGTCATCAAGTACGGGCCAAATTGTGAAGGAGCTGGAGCCAAAATGGCATTCGGTAACGACCCATTGAGCCAACCGATCCAAGCAGGACCAAGAAATGTCACAGACCCCCTTTCTGAACAGAATGGCAACCCCCTTGGTGTGGGCCCCGTGTATGTTTCTGTAATAATCCACAGCACAAGGTTGAAATTGTAGTACTCTTAAGTTTATTTTGTTCCCACAGACAAGCTGGCATGCAAGCCAGCACAGCTCAAAATGGCGAATGGACGGGCAATGCCAACTGTCCAGTCAAACGTTCCTTGCGTGCCAACAGGCAGCGCGAGGCAACATAATGTCCACACGCGCCGGGGCGCTGGCGGAAAAAACCATTACATATATCTCCTTTCCTCAGAAAATAGGGAGAATAGGTAGGGAAGGAAGAAAAAGAAAAAGATGGAAAAAAGTAAAGAAAAGAAAAGAAAGAAGGAGATGGAACGAGAGAAAAGGAGACGGGGAAATGGCGAAAGTGGAGAAGCACTAACAAATTTACCTGGCCGGTAACCTGACAACACTGGAACTTCTCCTTTGGACAGTACGAGGATTATTAAAACTCATGAACGTTACAGCTTTCTGAAACCGAGTCATGTGACAAATCAAGATCAACATTGGAACTTTGTGTTTCACTGACCACATCATTAACTTTCACAATCTTGTTCATGTTCCATCAGTTGCGCCCATTGACGCATACAGCACTGCCACACACTTTGTCCACAATAACAGGTTTACTGTACTTTGACTCTCCCTTTTTCACAAAGCTTTGTTTTTTGGGAGAATTTATTTATTTATTTATTTATTTAAACACTTATAAAGCGCAACTAAGGCCCATGGGCATCTCGGCGCTAAGTATCTGCTAGATTCAGCCCTACAAGAGGATGTGATTATTAGTCAAATAGCCACGTTTTAAGGTGTTTTCGAAAGGACCATAGGGAGGGGCTGCTCTTTAAGGACAGTGGCAAAGTGTTCCAGAGCTTAGGTGCTGAAACGAGGAATCTTCAGAAGCTTCAGATGCCTGTGGGAGGGAGGCTGATGGCTTTGATGTGGACTCGCTTTCCGTACGAGTGCACCACACGAACTGTCCGAAATCCGCAATGGTTTCAGACCTTGGTTTGCCCTCTATACTCTTGTCTATTATCCTTTGTAGGATTGATAGGCAAGACCTAAACAACAGTTGATGGACAGAATGCAGAACAATGTCATACATTCACCCCAGTACAGAGATCTGGGCCTAAATCCATCGTTTTTTTGCACTCCACACCACCTCAGTTCAGACATTACCATATGCAAATCAGCCTTTGACCCTGTGCCTCATGGGAACAATCCAGCCCGAACTGCCAAGCCATGTCTTTCCTGGACCAGAATCAAGCATTCTAGGACTGGTTTCTGTCTATCAGCCGTCTTCAGCCAGGATAACTTGACTCCAGTGGTGTGGAGAGCATGGGACTCACGTCTGAGCATACCCATCCCACTCGGGGTGACAAATGCAAAAACAACAGTTGATGGACAGAATGCAGAACAATGTCATACATTCACCCCAGTACAGAGATCTGGGCCTAAATCCATCAATGGATTAAACCCAGATCTGTGACTGGGGGTGATTGTTTTGCCATTGTGCAACATTCCATCCATCATCTTGTGTGTTTTGCTAGAACTATTAGAGGTTCATTTAGCCAAAAAAGATTTCTTTGGGAACGGGTTTGCCAAAGCTGGTAACAGATCCAAAGAGATCTTCAAAATCGTAAAAACCTTTATGAGTCCGAGGCCGCCTCTAGAGATCTCACACCTTCAGCCAAATGGTGCCACTCACTGTTTTTCATGACAGAATTTCCACCATTCAGGTGTCTACTCGTTAATGTGCAATCAGTAGGAACTCCTCCTGAGACAGAAAAGATCTCTGTGTCCATTGTGGGATGCCAACACTTTCTAATTTTCATCAAAGTTCTCTAGAGGACTCCTTGACCACCATTAAGAGTTTGAAGTCGGGATTTCCATCCTACCCATGCCCTCCCTTGATACTGGCTAAGGCGGCAATGGCCATTAACCCTATTGTAAATAGAGTGTTGAACACTTCTTTGCCGTCAGGCATGATTCCGCAAGCATTCTGCCATTACTTAAAAAACCCATAGCGTTTGCCAAAATAGCTGTGAATTGCAGACCCATCTCCCTTCCGCCTGCTTTCAAAAGTGCTTGAAAAATGTGTCAACTCGCAACTTTTGCAATTTCTGGAGGGGAACAATCTCTTGTACCATAGTCAGCTGAGATTAAGACCCCACTTCAGCTAAGCAACAGGTCTGCTAGAAATTGCGGAAAATGTCAACGGTTCCCTATATATAGGAGGTAAGGCAGTCCTGTTCAAGTTTGACTTATCGGTGGCCTTCAACACTGTCCCTCATTGAAGACATCTTGACTGCTTCCAAGCCATTAGGATTAAGGATCAGCCCTGAATTAGCTTACCATCTTTTTGGATGAAAGAAGCCAAGAGGTTTGGATGCCTCTTTTTTCTTCCAAAGCTTTTTGACTGATAGTTGGTGTGCCTCAGGGCTCAGTACTCAGCCCTACATTGTTCAATATTTACCTTACACCCTTAGTGGTGTTAGCAAAGTCTTTAGGAGTGACGGTAATCTCCTGTGCCGATGACACCCAGCTACTCTTCTCCTGTGGGAATGGACAAGTGTTTCCTGGAGAAGCTATCAAAATCGCCTCTCTACGGTGTTTCTTCGGTTGACCATTAACAAATAAAAATGTAATCTGGATAAGACAGAGATTGTGGTCTTTGGTCCAACTTCGCCAGATTTATGGAGATTCTTTCAGCCGAAGGATGCTCCACTTCCTGGTTCTCAACAGCATTCAATAAAGCACGTACGGCTAAGCATGGGCGAATTTTGCGAATCTCGCGTTCGCGAATTTTGCGGATTTGCGAACTCGCAATCCGCAAAATCCGCGAATTCCCGCGAATTTGCGGATTTTTTTTTTGTGTTCGCCCGTGTTTCTGCCAGTTCGCGAGGGTTTTTACAATTTTGCAATTTGCGAACTTACCTGTCGGGTCGCAAGTTTTGCGAACTTGTTGTTTCTACGTGTCCAGCCTGTTTGGGACACTCTTCTTCATCACTGCCACTCTCTGTCACCACTTCCACTCTCTGACTACTCATGCCACCCTCTGGCCCACCCATGCCACCCTCTGTTTCATCACCACACCCTCTGGTTGTCCAGTGTACATTATTTTCGGCAAAGCAAAGCACACCTTCCCTGCCTCAAGTGACCTGAATTAATTTGGGGCTGATTAATGTGTCACAGAATATTTTTTTAGCTGGCACCTGCTTCCTTAGTGCGCCCTGATTAGTGATCTTTTGCACTTGCTAAGTGCTTTCATTGTTGCAAAATTAGTTACAACACCTGCCCTGCCCCAACTGACAATAATGAATTAGGGGCTGATTAATGGATTTTAACTTCCAGCCTGGCTCCTGCTTGTCTCCCTTAGCTGTAATTCAGGACCTTTGTGGCATATGTGTAACTATTCTGAGGTTCAGAGCAGGGTCACATAATAGTTGCAACTGGCAACTGAACTCTGGAGGGGCCCCTCAGGAAACACTACAGGAATGGCTACTAATGATGAGCCTGAACTTTTGAACCTGGTAAGTAGTTTCAGTTTTGCTAAGATCGTATTTCTGCAATTTAGCACTTATTCGCGGGGCGCGAAGTTGTACTGGGAAGCCGCGAACTCACGCGAACAGTGCGAGCAGTGCGAGCAAAATCCGCTGCTCGCGGATTTGCGGATTTTGCGGGAGATTCGCGAATCTCGCGGATTGCGAATTTCCCGAAAATCCACAAAATCCGCGAGCGAAACGGATTTTCCGCCCATGCTTACGTACGGCCTCATTTATTATGCGGTTTTGCCGTAGGGCAGCACCACAGGCCTTCCTGCAGTGCTGCCCTACAGCAAAAGAAAGGGACAGAAACGCGCCATATCTATAAGATATGGTGCATTCCTGTCCTTTTCCCCTGTGCCAGTGCACAATGGGCTGCTGTGTGCTAACGCAAGCACCTTTGCACAATGGTGCAAGGGTGCCTGCGTTGCACAGATGATTATTTGTGTGCATGAAGGGAAACCTTCCTGCCCCAAAAAAATCACAAGAGGCTTTCTCCTCTTTCTATGTGTGCTGCAAAATGCAGCCCACAGAAAAAAAAGAAAAACAAGGCGAAATAAACATATTTATCATCATTGTGCCTTCCTTATGCCTCCCCAGGGGAGGTGTACATTTTTGGCGCTTCCTCCATTTTACCATTTCTCGTATATCTGGGGCAGTGTCAAAAAACCATGGATGTTGCTGGGAACTTCCCCAGCAACACCCATTGAACGCCATTTTAATACAGAAAACTGCGTTAAAGGGAACAGTATTTACGAGGCAGCATTAAGCCAAAAAAATCCCAATGATGGCCCACTGTTGCCTGCAGTCCAGCCCTTTTAAGGCCCCCACAGAGCTGAGTCATCCCTGTCAATCTATTTTCTTTGTGGCTAGTTTCCATACTTCTATCACTAAGTCTGTCGTTGAGGGGAGACGAGGTAGACTACGCTCATCATACAGCCTCCTTAAGGATCTGTAAGGGGACATCGGTCTCCTATCTTCCTTAAGAGAAGGTTCCTATCCAGTAATTGACAATCAACAGTTGCATGGCCCAGTGGTGAAGTCATAGGTCTTGGAGGCTGAGTCCCCCATTGTTGGAAGTTGGGGTCCTTATCCCTCACTGCTGCCACCAAATGCTGGAGGAGGGAGTCCCGACCCCTCGTTTCAACGTTAGGTTAAGTAAGGACATCGTCTGAGATAGCCCTGCTTACCCCCTTAGTAGCTTGACATGAGCAGCCAGGCTTAACTCCAAGGCACGAGTGTACAGAATGTGCAACCACACTCACAGCAACCCAATGATGTCACCACAAATAGACTCCACACATGTTTTTATAAAATGAGTATAATCTTGTTTACCTGCCTCTTGGAGGTCTTGGGGTGGGAACTCCCCCGCACCTTGCGGTTGGCTCTGCTCCATGTTATGGAAGAGAATAGGGGCAATATCTCTAAGAGGCACCTGATGCAATTAGGCTTCATTCTAGTGAAAAGGGACATTTCCAGGGCATGGAAGATGCTGAGGGCTCCCTCTGTGGCCTTGTGGAAGAATGGCTTGGATTTCTGCATGGGGCTGGAGCAGCCCATCTTTGTTGCTAGGGGGGGCCCGCACAAACACTACAAGGTCTGGAAACGTTGGGCTACGTAAAGACACCGGTTCAGTGACTAAATATTGAGGTACAAAATATAGATTGCCCAAAATATCGACTCTAAAATATCGAGGGACAGAATATAGAATGCCAATCTACAAACAGGTAAGTACTAATATATTGAGTACAAAATATAGAATGTTAAAATATAGTTAACTAAAAGATCACATTTTTTAAATGTATTACAAATAATATAAAAGTAATTAATAAACACAATTTAATAAAACATAGTTAAAATAATGTAAAAAAGCTTAAAATGTAAAAAAGAATAAATGTAATGTAAACGTTTTTTAAATATATATTTGCTTAATAATATTATAAAATATTTATTAATCTTAATTATAAAATATTTAAAACATTATTACAAATATATTTACATATTTATAAATAAACCTATTATCTAAATATAAAAACAAATATTATATAATAATTTATATAATTAAAGTAATACTTTTTATGTTAATTAATAATTTACAGTATATTAAATATAACAAAATTAAAAACATTACATAGCTAAGAGAATAAAATTATTATTCACACTCCAACAATAGCAAAAGTAAAGAATTTGTTGGATAGTGGGAGGGTAAAAATTACTATTCCCACTCCAGTGAGTGCAACAGTAGGGAAAGCGTTGGATAGCGTAGGGTTAAAAATGACTATTCCCACTCCAGAGAGTACACCAGTAGGGAAAATGTTGGATAGCAGGAGGGTAAAAATCACTATTACCACTCCAATGAATGCAACAGTAGGGAAAGCGTTGGATAGCATAGGGGTAAAAATGACTATTCCCACTCCAGAGAGTGCAACAGTAGGAAGAGTAATGATTTAATATTTAAATAATAATACATTAATTATCAATACCAATAAAAAAATTAATTTATATTAGGTCCCAATCACAAAATATTTAATTATTATTATTTATAAATACCAATAAATAGTTTTTATTAAAAATGAATTACCTATTAATAATTATTTAACAACTCATTAATTTTCAATCCCAAAAATATAAGTAATAAAACATTTACCATTTAATAATTAATTAACAATAAATTATTTATCAATACACACAAATTATTTCAATAATTACCTAATTACAATTAAATGACTTCACACCCTATTACCCTATAACCCAGAACCCACACCAAATAATAAATTAATACAATTAACATAATTATCAATTAATTAAGTAATTCAAATTAACTATCAATTAATAATTAATTAGCAATACTTTAATTATCAATACAAATAAATTGAAATAAATATTTACTTAATTACAATTACATTACTTCCCTCCCCATTGACCTATAAACCCACAACCCACTACAGAACTAAAACTCAAAATTAAATAAAAAATAATTAATAATTCACAAAAATTAATATTTAATTTACTATAATTAAATTACTTCCCACCCTATTCCCCTATAAACCCACAACCCACTAAGGAATTAAATTACGCAAAAATTAAATAACATAATATTCATTACTTTAAAAAAATTAAACATACGTTACAAAAATGATATATATTGTAACACATATACTAGCATACATAACACTAAAAAAAAATCGATATTATGTAAAACTATATTTTAAATTCGATATAATGGAAATCGATATTTTAAACCTAAATTTCGATATTCGATCCAACTATATTTTAGTAATTCGATATTCTGGCCTATCTATATTTTTAATTCGATATTTTGGCCAGTCAATATTTCAAATTCGATATTTTGGGTGTTTACTAAGACACCGTCTGAGATAGCCCTGCTCACCCCCTTAGTAGCTTGGCACAAGCAGCTAGGCTTATCTCCAAGTGTACAGTATGTGCAACAACACTCACAGCAACCCAATGATGTTACCACAAATAGACTCCACACAAGTTTTTATAAAATGAGTATAATCTTTATATACGATATGACCACACAAGACAAAGCCAACATATAAGAATTCCTTCTGGTGGGTGTGTAGGTTCTAATCCCAACCACCGCTTCTATCCAACTGTTAAACTCACTTCTAACCGTTTCCAAAAGGTTAGGCAAGTAGTATTGCTAGAATAACACGTTACAAAACAAAAGAAATACTGCAATGCATAACAATATTTTCTTGTACTGTTCAACAGAGAAACAATGCCATACGTTGCGGCACAGTCATGTAATTTTCAATAGAAGGAATAATGCAATGCGTATCACTACTAGTATGCCCTGTACCAGGAAGAAACAAAACAATGCATCACGCTACAATCTTGTACTGTATAATGAAGAAATAATGCACTGCACCACGTTATAGTCAGGTACTGTGCGAGGAAGAAATAATGCAATGCGCCACGTTACAATCCTGTACTCTGCAACGGAAAAATAAAGTAGTGTGCAGCGCATCAAGCATGTAGTTTGTCAGGTACAAATGAAGTCAGGCGTCATACGACAGTTATATAGTCTGTTAGCAGCAATAATGCAAAGTGTAACACAACACTTTAGGTGCGCTGTTAATAGTGCCCCCAATATGGATCAATGATAACCCAAAGTGCCGCTTCTCACTCCGGCCCCAGTACTGCCCCTCATTTTGCCAGCCGGGCCGCGATCCGAGCCGAAGCAACAAGCTTGTGCAGCTGACAGAAGCAAGAGGCTGAGAGAGTGTCCCTGCTGGCCTGCATCCCCACCCCAGGTAGTGATCCACATTACCTGGGTGAGCGCAACCCCTCTCTCCTCCTTCAATGATTTGGGTATTGATCAAGAACTCCGTCAATGGGTACGGCGAGCTCGGGCCAGCAGCTCAGCTCCTCTGGGGCTGCCTGTCCGGGCCACTGCTGTTGCAGTCCGAGGGCCCAATGACCTAGCCCTCCTTCCGGCGGTCTCAGTGAACACGAGACCCGCCCTCAGCCCTCTGGTGCTGAGGGCGGGTCTCACAATGACCCACGCTCTTCACCAATGCCTCTGCTTGCACCTCGACAAGCACCCTGCACATCCAAGTCTCTCCTCTTCTACCGGTGCACACGATGTACAGGTGCTCTTCACCAACGCCCTGCCTGCACCACGACACGCACTCTGTGCGTCCGAGTCTCACCTTTTCTGCCGGTGCACATGATGACCAGGCACTCCTCATCAGTACCCTGGCTGCACCACGACACGCACTGAGCCCCCTCGCGGCCATCGCCCGCCAACACAACCTCAACATCATCTCTTACGCGGATGACACTCAACTGATCCTATCTCTCACCAAGGACCCCAGCACCGCCAAAACTAACCTACACGAGGGAATGAAAGAAGTCGCCGAATGGATGAAACAAAGCCGTCTGAAACTGAACTCAGACAAAACAGAAGTCCTCATCTTAGGTAAATCCCCCTCTGCATGGGACGACTCCTGGTGGCCGGAAGCCCTCGGAAATGCACCCATCCCGACAGACCACGCACGGAACCTTGGCGTCATCCTGGATTCTTCACTCTCAATGAACAGACAAGTCAGCGCCGTATCCTCTTCCTGCTTTAACATTCTTCGCATGCTCAGAAAAACATTTCGCTGGATCCCCTCCGAAACAAGGAAAACAGTCATCCACGCTCTAGTCACGAGCCGACTGGACTACGGAAACACCCTCTACGCAGGTACCACCGCTAAACTCCAGAAGAAACTACAACGAATCCAAAACGCCTCAGCCAGGCTCATATTAGACATCCCACGCAACGAACACATCTCTGGTCACCTTAAAGACCTCCACTGGCTACCCGTCAATAAGAGGATTACTTTCCGACTGCTTACCCACGCACACAAATCACTCTACGACATCGGACCAGATTGCCTCAACTCGCGAATGTCCTTCTACACCCCCTCCCGCCAACTGCGCTCTTCCAGCCAAGCCTTCGCCACTGTACCTCGCATCAACAAGACCACCATGGGAGGCAGATCCTTCTCATACCTGGCTGCCAAAACATGGAACTCACTCCCCGCTTACCTTCGCCTCACCCAGAATCACCTAGCGTTCAGAAAGCAGCTTAAAACGTGGATATTTGACAAATAATCCACCTCCCCTTCCTAAGCGCCTTGAAACCCTCTGGGTATGTAGTGCGCTATATAAGTGTTATGACTTGACTTGACTTGACTATGTGCGTCCGAGACTCACTTCTTCTTTCGGTGAACACAATGTCCAGGCGCTCTTCACCAATGCCCTAGCTGCACCATGACATGCACTCTGCGCGTCCGAGTCTCACCTTGTCTCCCCTTGCACACAACGACCAGGTGCTCCTCACCAACGCCCTGGACTGCAACATGACACGCACTCTGAGCATCTGAGTCTCACCTTGTCTCCCCCTGCACACAATGACCAGGCGCTCCTCACCAACGCCCTGGCCTGCACCACGACACGCAGTCTTGGCATCCAAGTCTCACCTTGTCTCCCCGTGCACACAACGATCAGGCGCTCCTCACCAACGCCTTGGCCTGCACCACAACTCGTACCCTGCGTGTCCGAGACTCACTTCTTCTTCCGGTGCACACAACGACCAGGCGCTCCTCACCAACGCTTTGGCCTGCACCACAACACGCTCCCTGCATGTCCGAGACTCAGCTTACTCCTGGGTTCCCACGATCAAAAGGCACAACTCCTTAGGGTCTCAAGCTGCAACAGCACGCACACACATCATTTCTTGGGACTTCTCCAGTAACTTTTATGTTCCTGTGTTTTCAAACAGGGAGCCAGCTCACCTCGTGTCCTTGGGGTTACAAGACACAGCACAAAGCACAATCTTCTTCAAGCAGGGGCACCCAGTGCCTCCGAGCACAGTCCCAACAGCCTCTCCCTTGGTCAGAACAGCAAACTGCAGACCAGCCCCAGATCACTAAGCAAGGATTGGTCTTTTAAAAACAGTCTCTTTAGTTCCTCTTTCTTTAGCAGGGGTTCCTCTTGACCACAGAATGGGTCCAAGCCTTTTTAGTCTCAATCCATTTCTGTTTCCTTCCAACGTTCAGGGGTTTCAGCTCTTATAGTTATACCCCTTAATGTCTTTAAAGTTTGTTTGTGCTCAGCAGGCCCTGACCCCACCCTAAAACAGATCCTTAATCACTCAGCAGGAGATGGGTCAATTGGTTTGTAGCACCACACAGGCCTTTTCACCTCCCGGTCTACTCCTCCCCCTACTCTCCAGATGCAGGGCAGCCTGGTGCCATGTCAACCGCTCCCTGGGTGAAGACCTCTCTCAGCTCCTCTCACCTTCCAGGTCCAAACAGACAATCCAAATTTCAGCAGAGACATACAGAAATGCTTAAAACAAAAAACTCAACCACTTTCTAAAAGAGTTATTTTTGAACACACAGTGACAAAACCATCTTCACAGAAAGATGTGTTATGACACTGTGAGTTCATACATTCTAAACTTCACCTCTCCATTATAAACTTATAGGAAACTAGGCTACCAAACACAACACCCAGCCTCCCCCATTCTGTCCTAAGGGCAGGATGGCCTTTTCGCAGTGTTTTTCAATGTCAGGACATGACACACCTTCGTATATGCCATGCCTTTTACCTACACTGCACCCTGCCCAGGGATTACCCGGAGCATACTACAGGGGTGCACAATGTGTTTGCAAAAGGGAAAGTCAGGGCTGACAAGTGGTTGCACTTGTCAGGACAACATGCTAACTTAGCAAACTGCGAGCAGGCCCTACACTGCATGCCTGAGTTCCCTTCTCTGAGACCCTTTTCATTACTAGCCCTGGTACACACAGTGCACATCACAGGGACTTTAGTAGTAAGTCAAACATACCACTCATGGCCAACCAATTACCATTACATTTTATAAAGGGAACACTTGTACTTTGACACTAATCAGCAGTGGCAACTCTATGTCAGGAAAATGATCTTGGGCAAAAGCAAAATGTTTAGGGAACTTTAGCCAAAAAGGCCAAGTCCTACACCCATCTTATGGGCTTCTAGTTTGTGGTCTGTGCCTGTAACACTAAGCAAGGAATTCCACTCTCCAACAACAGTGATCCGGTCACCACATCTGTGAATTTAAAGCAGTCACCTGGGACCTCGAATAGAGTATTCAAAAATAGGTAGAGGAACTTAGGGAGTATTATCATCATCTACAAAGTGTCCCTACCCACCTGGGACACTCAATAAGCCACTTTCCATATCATCTCCATTTAATCAGGACTCTGCAGCCAGGTCCTTAAGTCAATCCCAGATATTGATCCTATGCCTGTTCTTTATATTTGTGTTCCCCAGGTTTGTGGTGGCGCACTGCATTCTCTCTGCAGGCTAAGGGGCATATGTATCAATGGATACATTTGCAATTCTCAAATAGCGATTTTTGGAGAATGGCTATTTGAGAATCGCAAAACGCTATGTATGTAGGATTTGCAATTAATTTTGAGAATCCTACTATTCCTTAATTGCGAATCGCAAATTGGTTTCGCAATTAAGGAATACCTCTCCATTCATTCCTATGGGTCTAGAGGCACATAGGAACGAATGGGAAGGCATTCTCAATTTGCGATTCTCAATTAGAGAATCGCAATTGAGAATGCAATTTCAAGGGTGCCAGGGTGTCAAAGGGACACCCTGTTGCACCCCTGAAATGTGCATGTGTGCACATGTGGCACACATACATGTCCTAAGGGTATGTATGTGCTCCACATGGCACTTTTAAAAAGAAATTGCATATTACCTCCAACTTGTAGTAGGTGGTAATTTGCGATTTCTTAATGAGAAACGCCCAACTTGGATGCTTTTTAAATCGCATTTAAGGAATCGCAATTTGCGATTCCTTAAATGCTTTTGCAAAATAAGGAATCTCAAATCTTGCGATTCCCTATTTTGTGAGGGACTTTTGGGATGATACATCCCAAAAGGCTTTTTTCCAATTCTGAGAATCGGCCCATTTTCGAACGGGAAATGGGCTTCATACGTATGCCCCATAGAGAATTAAAACAACAGCATTACAAACTTGAGGAACAGGATCTGAGCAATCACACAGGGGTGCTGTTGGACTTGGCCCTTATTTCAGGGTAATTCCCAAACCATTTGCCTTCAGCCTCCTGTTTTCTGAACCCATTTTGCAGGCTTTTAGGGCTCTGCGCACTTTACTATTGCTAACCAGTGGTTAAGTGCTTGTACTCTTGCCTCCAAACATGGTAACATTGGCTTATGCCCAATTGGCACATTTAATGAACTTGTAAGTCAAGAGTAAAGTGGTCCAATATGTATCCAGGGCCTGCAAATGAAATGCTACTAGTGGGCCTGCAGCACTCATTGTGCCACTCACTTAAAAAGCCCTTTAAATATTTCTCAGGACTGCCACGGCAGCCTGGGGGCCCGATTTACAAACGTAAATTTACATTTGAGTGTAAGGTTACATTTTTCTGGAATTCACAAAGAAATTTTACGAGTAGCATGTTTCCAAGTGTGGAGTCTCCATACTCGTGGCAGAGTTCTTATCACAAAGGTGGAAAGTAAATCAGTGCTGCAATCAAGCAAACCATCAATAAAAATTGTTTTTGCTCGGTGGTATAGGAAATTACGCCTCAGTGGTTCAGGTTTTTAAACTCCACAATGAGGCATTGGAAAAAGGAGGAGTCTATTGCGGTAACTTTTCACTTAAGCGGTTACTTTTGGTCAAAGGCAATTCACCACCATTCTTTTTTTTCCGATTAAGGTGTAGGATGTTGTAACTTGCTGTATCCTACAACCTATGAGATAAAGGTGCGTCGGATGAACCAGGCTTCCATGCAGTAGCATCAAGGTCATATTCTTGCTTGAGGGGAAATATATAGATTGCTTTAGAGACCAAATAATTGACGTGTCAATGTTTGCCAGTTACAAAAATGTCACTTGTTTTTTTTATTCCATCCCTCCACCTGCATTTGTATAAACTGTTTAAATTGCAGTTGAAACTTTTAGAAGTTATTCAGCTAACAGAACAAACCTATCATAAATATTTTTAGACAACTTTAGGGGCATCCTCAGACCTCTTGGTGTGCACTCACCCGAACCAGCGCCCTCTCATCAGCACCTAATATTTCTTCTTTCCGTGCCTCTGCACTTACTCTTACTCTGTTTTGTTAAAATTCAGTGAAACTGAACTTTATTAATTTGTTTCGCGTATTTAGCCCTAGCCGAGTGCAGATGTTTATAATGGCTTTCACTGCCGGAGATTAGACTATCTAATAAACTGGTTTTACAGCAGGCACCTTTCCTTGACATTTATTCCAGCTCTACACAGAGCAAGATGTTTCACGCTTTTATAGAAAACAACCTGAGTCAGAGAAACCGCTGTACTATATTATTACCAAAGACATTTCGTAATGATTAATAGCTCAAAAGTCAAAACAAACTTTATTCAGCCCAAGACCATAAAAGCGAAACATCAAATGTTAATGCATGCAGTTAAAAATCATCATATACAAAAACCAACCATATATATAAACATGTTTTACACCAACTTCTTAAAAACATAAAAAAATCTCAACACAAAACACAAAATGGGGAATGTAGTACTTAATTTTTGCTCATCTGTTCCTAATAAAACAAGCACATCTTATACAATTTAATACTGAATAGACAAATCTCGGGAGGTCAAAGATTGCAAAAATGTTAGCCTATCTTTATGACCTCTTACTTTAGATGTGCTGAGGCTGGGACCAAAAAAGCATGTCTTGGTTCTGAATGCAATGTGAAAAATAAAACAAGGTGGCTTGTGCTCTGGGTTGAGATGCCATCACAGCAACAGGGAGGAAGGGCCATGCTCTAAATCCCCACTATATGAAAGGCGAATTAAAAATACTGGGGCATATTACAAACGAGTAGCGATATTTATCGCTAACTAGGCTTTGCAACGATTTTCTATCGCTAAGCATCGCCGAAAATTATCGCTGAGATAACTTGCTATTAGCAACGTTTATCTCAGAAGTGATAAAAATTCTCACGCTAACTGCCAAATGAGGGATTATCGCTGGAAAACCAACGATAATCTCTCGAAGTTTGGCGTTAGCTTGATGATAGGGGCTCACAAACTTAGCCATGATATCCACCTTCCATAGGATATCATGGCTAAGTCAGGAAAATAAAAGGTGTAAAAAAAGCAGCGCTAACCGTGGTTAGCGCTGCTTTTTTGTCTCTAACAGGGTTAGCGTGAAGCTTGATAATAGGAGAAATGTCGCTTAGCGACAAGTTTCCAATCAAAAGCTAGTCAACCAATAATGATGGGGCTGATTTTCTACCCAGCATAGGTAACGCTCTAAGCTATTAGTTGTGGAGACACCAACGTACCTAATACAAGTTACTTTGGCTAGCTCTAGGCAGGTATTTGAACAGTGAGCCAAATACCTTTTCTAATAAAAGAATTTATGGGCACGTCTTATACAAGATAAATTTTTGTACAGTTCTGGCAGTCCGAGTAAATAAAAAGTGTTTTTAATATAGGACAACGAATAAATCTCTTTAACTTTATCCAATAAATGGCAGTCAATAACTGAAGATCTGGTGGCACCAAGTTCAGGTTTAACCCACATTTTTGCCTATAGAAATAACGGGGCCAGGATAGTTATGTCTTCAATGAAAGTTGACCTAATTCCTCGTGACAAATTAAATTCAATGTACTGTGTGGGACTAGAAGCAGTCTCCGAATGACATGGGGGCATATTACCAAGCAATAGCGATAATTATCGCTATTGCTTGGTTAGAGACAAAAATTTACCGCAGCGCTGCGGCGATTTTTACCGCAAATAAACCTCGGTATTACCAAGGTTTAACGCAAATGCGGTAAAAATCGCCGCAAAGCATGAATATCGCTGAAAAGTCAGCGATATTCATGCATTAGCGAGCTAATGCTCTTAGCCATGTTATCCACCTCCCATTGGATAACATGGCTAAGAACTGCTCAGGGCAGGTGTTAGCTTTTGGAGATATTCCCGCTTAGCGTGAATATCTCCAAAAGTTGGTATTAGGAGATAGCGATGTTAGCAACAGTTTTCAGTCGCTAACATCTTGGCACGCCCACTTTGCATCTCATTAGTGATAAATATCACTGACATGCAAAGTGGGGCCCAAGATGGTCGCTATCTCCTACTAGCTGTCGCTAACTGGTGTTAGCGGCAGTTAGGTAATAGGGAGATAATTTTATCTCCGCTTTCTTGGTTTTAAAGACAAAAAAGCAGAGATAAACCCCCTTGATAATATGCCCCATGATTTTCTGATCTGGGCAGAGGGCCAGCTTTACTATAGCCCCACAATAAAGCACTGTATGTACCAACTGAGATGCATTTGTTCTTGGAAAGAGCCAGCATTTCGTTGAGTGGCTTGTCTTTTAATTTACAGCCAAATCTAACAATAGCTTCTACATTTCCATTAAAAGATTGAAGTTTTGCTGTCAAACGGGACTACCAACTCAATGAATTATTAAAAGGGATCCCCAAGTAGTAAAAAAGTCGCCCACAGGTTATGACAAAGTACCTTCAAAAATTAAGTTGGAGGTCCAGCCCATCCATATATTTCAAGAAAAGGTCTAATAGTGATTGGAGACAGCCAGGGCCGGACTGGGCACCGAAACTGGCCCTGGCAAACTGCTCAGCCGGCCCCCCTTGGAGAAGAGAGGAGGTGTGGCCGGGCTGTTTGCCAGGGACCGTTTTGACTGATTTTGTTACGGGGGCTGAAATTGCTGGCCCCTGGTAACAAAAACGGCCCCCCATGGGCCCAAAACCGGCCCCCATCCTGGCGGCCCACCAGGGAAACACCTGGGCCCTTATTTATGAGGCCTTGCATCAGTTTTGCGCCGCCAGTGCGTCACTTTTTGTGACGCACCAGCGGCGTAAAATATGCGCCTTGTTGCGTCATATTTAAAAAGTGACGCATCTAGGTAGATGCTTCACTTTTTAAACCCCTGCACCACATTATACCTGCGTCAGGTATAATGTATGCAGAGGGGGGCGTTCCCCCGCAAAAAACCTCGTAATAGTATGCAGTGAAATCTATGAGATTTTACTGCGTCACTTTTAGGATGCTGTTGCGTCAAAATCTTGCGCCTGCCTCACAGCAGGCGTAAGACTGACGCAAGCCCTTTCACATGGGGCTTTCCCCATGTGAAAGGACGCATTGCTGGAGTTGCGTCACTTTTGTGACACACTCCAGCAATGCGTTACTTTTGCGCTTACAGATACGTCAGAAATACTGACGTATCTGTAAGTTCTTGCGACATGATGCGTCATACATTAAATATGATGCATCATTGGTGTCGCAAGGAGTGCGCAGTGAAAAGTGACGCATCGCTGTTTTCACGCAGCAATGCGTCACTTTTCATAAATGAGGCCCCTGATGCTCCCTAAGGCCAGTCCGGCCCTGGAGATAGTTAGCTGTGTGGGCAATCAGTATGGTGTCCTTCGCGTACAGCACGATGGGCATGACTTGTTCCCCATTTTCGGCAAACCTTTTCCATTCTCAACCACGAAGGAGCCTATCACATTTATTTGAGTCAGAAAAAGAAATGGGGCCAGGGGACACCCCTCCTTAATGTCCTGCATAGACTCAATAAGTGGGGAGCATTCACCTGTGGAGTCATAACGCATCTTTACTAGATTGAATGCGCTTCAAAGATCTATGAACGCCAAATGTGTAGATTCACTCTTGACCTTCGTGTACTTCTCCAAAATTAAATAAAAGTTTTATGTTCCAAGGGCAGGTCTGAAGCCAAATTGCACCTCAGATATAAGGTGATTAATAGCTCGACATGCACCTATTGAATCAACTCGTCCTGTTCTCATATGGGCCTCTAGCCGTTGCTGAACCGGCAGTGTTAGAGAAAAAAAGAACGAATATTTTTAGTTGAAAGCAGCATCACAGCACCTTTTGAGGAATGGAAGGAATTACTATGTAAGGGCAAATTCCACAGGAATTAAAACACAAGGGCCCCCTGGACAAAACCACTGTAATTATGTAGCACTGGATGGCAACATTTTGTGGAAAGGTCTACTGATCTATCCAGCGTGTTTTGTGATTAAAACAAAATAATATTTCACAGCCTGTGGCATTATGTCTTTATGCCAACATTTTAGTGCAGAAGTATGTACACATAATGATTCCTATACTTTAAAATGAAACTAGGAAGTGGCGGAGCACAGCATTAGCCACCTTGGCCTAACGTCATCCTCTGTCACTTCCAAAATGCAGGTCTGCACTGTATTTACAAGGATATGGTGCAGCCCTGCATTTCCCCCTGAGCTGTCACTAATTATAGCTTCCTGGCACCAATGTAGGCTCCCTTGCACCAATGGTGTCCCTTCCTGCACAAAAACAATCTGAAATGGCATTTTGAAACTTCTATATGTGTTGCTTACTGCAGTACACATAAAAGTTGCAAAACATAATTTTTTCAAATTGATGTGTAGGAAGGTCACCTTCCTACACATAAGCAATCAGTGACCTTTTGCTGTTTCAATGTGTGCTGCACAATGCAACACACATAAAAATAACAAAAACAAGGAGAAATTAAGCATTTCTCCACATTGTGCCTGTTTAAGACCAAGTTTTCCATGATCTTAATTTTGGCGCTGCCCCATATATATGCTTCCTATGTAAATATGGGGCAGCGTCCAAATCAATGGGTGTTTTAGTGGAACGCCCACCGCAACACCCATTGCCCGCCCCTTTCACGCTAAGTATAGCATGAAAGTGGCTTAACGCTGCCTTGTAAATAAGGTGAAGCCCATATCGCCACTGGAACGTCACTAATAACGACATTTCTTTGGTGATAGGGTCTTGTGAATAAGCCCCTAGTTTTCTTAAGGACAGACACTACACATTTTCAGCAAGGTATATTAACCCTATCCATGCTGATGACGGAACAGCTCCGTCATCAGCCGCAGTGACGCTGTGCTGATGACGGAGCGGTTCCGCCATGGCCCGGCCGCCGCGCCTGCACGGCGCTGATTTTGCGCCTGTGCAGCGCGTTCTATTGAGCGGGCGGGGCCATGACGGAACCGCTCCGTCATGAGCACAGCTCAAACGCGGCTGGTGACGGAGCGGTTCCGCCACCAGCATGCGCCCGCCGCGTGGCCGCCCCGCCCCCACTGCGGTGGAATAGCCGCCACAGTGAAGGGGTTAAAATATTAATCATCAATAATTAATTTGATACTATCCTTTTCACTTCTCTCAGAAAATAGCTCTGCAAAACATATACAATTTGACAAAAATGCAAGCCTAAATGACATACTCATAACAAAAGTCTCTTATTATGATAGTTGTGTTTCTCTTAAAACCTGCTTCAGGAAGCCTAATGCCAGGTCTGTTCGCATTCACAATATGTGGCAGATAACGCACTTTACAGAAAAAAGAAAGCAAAAAAATACCCTCTTTCATCGAAATGCAGGGCTGTTCCAGAGAAGGGGGGTCTGTGGGTTTATTTTCGTCTGGCTACATACAGCTTCACCTCTTTAGCTATGTTGATTCTCTCGGTCATTTCATTATTTGGGCTAGGCTGCTCAGATGCTGTTTGAAGAAAGTGTTGTTCACATTTTTGATTTGCTTGAAGAAAATGTTTCTCACATTTTGGATAACGCCAGAGTCTTACCGTTTGTTATTTTAGTATGACTACCTAAAGAGTGCTGTGCATTATAGTGCATGAAAGGTAAAGCAAAGCATCAGGGTATTGCATTGAGGAGTATTTGTACACCTAAAAGCTTTCTACACTCATGTTGATGTTGCACCAAGGGTGATTTTGCACCTAAATATCTTTCTCACCTAAAAGTACCCCAACAATCATGTTGATGTAGCATTAAAGGGTTATTTGGGGGGGCGTGGCCAAGATGGCGGGCTAGACGGACGTGCTTGTCCTTGGCTCCCCGGCCCTATGCCCTGTTAGCCCTCTTCGCACAGCACTGGCCCCCGAAATCAGTGCACCTGGACCCATGAGTGGCGGCCAGAACCCACCGGCTCGGTGACCGTCTGCCAACGGGCAGTGACGAGCGATTTTGGCGCGGCTGGCGCGCAGCCACCGAGTGACGAGAGGCCCCGGCCGCAGCGAGCCTGGAGCGGAGAGACCCGGGGAGCGCCATGGAGTGACCCCGCCGAGGCAGTATACAGGCCCCCGGGGGCTGGCGGAGGTGAAGCGCCCGCCCCTGGAGCGAAGTGAGAGGTGGCGACCCAGTGCACGTCTGCACCGTCACTAATTGAGGCCCCAGCTTGGTCCTATACGGGCGTCCCCGGCCATCATCCACGGAGACAGCGAGAAGCCAGGCAGGAGCCGCGGGAAGTGTCCGGCGGCCTGAACGGGGGCGCTGGGCCCCATACCTGTGCAGGGGCGCTAGTGGCTGCAGGGAGCGATCTCCGCCTGGCGTCCCGGCGGCATGCTGCCCGAGGCGAGGTCCCGGCTCTGGGCCTGATGGCAGCAGCGAGGTGCGGCAGCCTGGAGCAGCAGCGGCACAGCCAGCATGGTGGGTGGCGGACGGACTCGGCGACAACAGAGGGAAGCAGGGGGCTCACCGAAGGACGCCCTTGATTCCCCGCAGCACGGAGGTCCGGCCCGAACAGAACACTCGCAGGTAAGCCTGCGCGTCCCTGGCGCCCAGCAGCGACGGATTGAGGGCACTAGGCAGTCAGCAGGGGGCCCCGGGGGGCGCGGGTGAGACCTAGCATAGGGACTGGAGTGCGGAGCACGATACCCGCGGCCCAGAGGTACCGACACGGGGCCTGAGCGGTTGGAACCCAGGCCACGTGGTTGCCCGGCCTCAGATAGGAGGCGTGAGGGGGCTGCAGAGCAGAAGACCAGCCGAGAGCAGCGCCGACGGGGTGACCTGGGCCCGTGGCACTAGTGGGATGAGGCCAGCCCCTCCGCCGGAGCATTGAAGGTGGGGTGGGCCCGGCGTAAACGGGAACAGTGCCCCCAAGCACACGGCCTACTAGAGAAGCCCGGGGTGCCGAGAGACCACGGCGGCAGAGCGGGCCGGGCCACGATTTTCGGGGGGTGAAGTGATTGAGCCCCCGGTGAGGACTACTTGAAAACGTAGGGGGTCTGGAAGCCGGGGCCGGTAAGCCCTGTGGAGAGGAGTGGCCCCGAGATCTTGGTGGGGGAGAGTCGAAGGCCGTTGGGGCACCGCTGGTGGCCTTGCCCTGGTCGAGTGCGGTCAGGAGTGGGCTTCCCCCCGGAACGGACCGAGCCACGGACCTGAGGCGGGAGGAGGTATGGCCAGTTCGAACCGCAGAACCAACCGCACCATCACAGACATGCTCGCGAAACCCACTAGCAAGGGAGGGAAGGCGCAAACACCCCCCTCTACCCCAGCAGCCACAAGTTTGCAGCAGCAGAAAGAGCGAGAGGCTCCCATCACGCGCACCTTTCTGGAGACACTATTTAACACCCTTAGAGATGACTTCCAGGCTCTCAAGCAAGACATTGCAGGGGAACAGCGGGAGCTTCGCCGAGACTTGGATGGCTTGGG
The DNA here is from genome assembly GCF_964263255.1 of Lissotriton vulgaris. Classification (NCBI taxonomy): domain Eukaryota; kingdom Metazoa; phylum Chordata; class Amphibia; order Caudata; family Salamandridae; genus Lissotriton; species Lissotriton vulgaris. The sequence continues at coordinate 150,616,761 of NC_141686.1, forward strand.
GGAGAGGGTAGCGGCGGTGGAGGAGTCCGGCCACGCTCGCAGTGACGAGCTCACGCACTTGCAGCAAGAGGTCCTCCGCCTTCAAGAGCAGCATGTAGGCCTCCAGGCACACGCGGAGGACCTGGAAAACCGCTCATGAAGAAAAAACATTAGGGCCCGGAATTTGCCACAATGCGCCGAGGGGAACAGTGTCGCTGGATACCTGCAGGCCCTCTTTCGTGCGGTGTTGGGGGAGGCGGAGGACTTTCCCGTTCGCATAGACCTTGCACACAGAGTGGGACTACCGAGACGTGCACCGGCCCCCCCGCCCGACATACTGGCCTATCTCCCGGATTTCCCGTTGAAGGAACGGATTCTCCAAGAGGCCCGGCAGCAGCAACCTTTGCAATTCCGAGGAGTGACTGTAGCGCTGTATCACGACCTGTCCGCCATCACGCTGCAGAAGCGGCGTGAGTTCAAACCCCTGACCGCCTTTTTACGTGAGAAGGAAATACCGTATTCCTGGGGCCACCCGTTCCGGATCATCTTTAAATGGCAAGGGAAACTACAACAACTTCGCTCCCTCAAAGACACCTGCTCCCTTTTGAACATTGACCTGCCGGATCCCTCCAACTCGGAGGATGACACGCAACAGGGCTCTCAGGCAAGGTCGGAACAGCGAGGTCAGGGTGAATGGCGGAAAGTCAGACGGAGACGCAGGCGGGGGGCCCGCTTGAAACCAGACCCTGAAAAGATAGCTCAGGAACAGGCGGCAGCAGTACAGGAAGTGGAGCGAGATACCACTGTAGCCCCATGAGCAGCATGAGAGGGCCACTGCTCACACCTCGCTTTGAAAGGGAGGGTCGGGGGGCCGGGAGAGGGCTGCCACTGTCACGTTTCCCATAGACACTCTTCTACGGACCTGTGAGGCTTAACAGGACCGGGACAATGGTTCAGTTCACTTGGTTCCAAGTTGGGGTTCCCCAGAGGGAGGAAGACGGGTAGGGCAGTGGGGAGAGGGCGGGGGGAGGGCCCCTGGGATTTGTTGGGGCTGAATCAGGGGGGGGCAGTTGTTTGGGGGGGAGGGATGGGGGGATGGGGGGGGACCTTCTTGTCCGCTGGCGCCACGGGATGGCACTGAATGTTTATCTGTTAGGCCACCGACCCGCACTGACCATAAGCGAGTTCACGCTCCGCATCCAGATTGATGTATCACTTGACCGTTCTTTCCCTAAATGTTAGGGGACTCAACAGCCCAAACAAGCGCAAGGCAATCCTCTCCTTTCTAGAGCGCTCACAAGCTGACATATGTCTCCTACAGGAGACGCACCTGCTGTCCAAAGATCACCATAGGCTTAGGTCTCGGGCCTTTCCCGAGCAGATGTTCTCATCCGCCTCTAAGAAGGTGGCGGGAGTGGCCATATTGGTAGCGAGGTCCTTCAAGGGGAAGGTGCTGCAAAAGGAGGCAGAGATCAGGGGGAGGCTATTGCTCCACCGCCTCCAGGTGGCGGGGCAGACACTTCTAATTGGCTCTATATATGCGCCCAATGAGGGTCAGGAGAGGTTCATACGCACGGCGCTGGATGAGGCCACGGCCAACACGCACCAACACTTGCTCCTGGGGGGAGACCTCAACCTAGTTTTTCATAATGTCACTGACCGTTCCAGCCAGAGGGTGGGCCAGGTGGGAGCCTTGTCAGCGGAGGGGCATGCTCATCTCACTGATCTGGGGCTGCTCGACTTGTGGAGACACTTTCACCCTCACGACATGACTTACACCCACTATTCCGCAGCTCACAAGACATATGCGCGACTAGATTACCTGCTTTGCTCAACCCCCCTGGCTGCATGCGCTCAGGGGGTAGGAATACTACCGGCCTCGCTCTCTGACCACTCCCCGATATCAGCAACTTTCTTGGTGCCCGATGCACCGAGCCCGCAACGACACTGGCGCTTGTGAGACGGCCTGCTGCAGAGCCCTTCCCTCGTGGGGAAGATCGGGACAGCCATCGAGCACTTTCTCCGGCACAATGCTAACGAGGACACTTCCAAGGCCACCAAATGGGTCGCGCTCAAAGCCGTCCTCCGGGGCGAATTTATCTCTCTGGCAGCGGCCAACAATAGGGAGCGCGCGCAGGAGAGGGCTGACCTCTCGCAGCGTGTCCGGGAGCTGGAGCAGTTGCATCAACGCACCGGGGCAGTCAGGGCGTGACGCCAACTGTGCACGGAACGGAAGATGCTTGCGGCGTTAGACCAGGACGTAGCGGAATTTGCCGCGATACGCCTGAAGCATGCCTACTATACAGGGGGGATGCAAACTGCGGGAACAAAGGCAACACCGACATGTCCAGGCCCTCCAGTCCGATCAGGGGGATCTGATCACAGACAGCGCGGCCATAGCGGCAGCCTTTGGGGCCTTCTACACCGACCTGTACGAGGCAGACGACCTGGACTGGCAACGCGGCAGCGACTATCTTGACGGGGCAACTCTCCCGACTTTGACGGAGGCTCAGTCTCAGTTCCTTGACAGGCCCATCGGTCTGGAAGAGGTCATCTCCGCGATTTTCCGACTTAAACTAGGTAAGTCCCCGGGGCCCGATGGCTACTCGGCGGCTTTTTACAAAAAGTTCTGCCAGCAAGTGGCCCCCCTGCTACGGGACCTGTTCAACACCTTCGATAAGGCTGGGACTATCCCCCCGAAATGCTGGAGGCGGCAATATCTGTGATCCCCAAAGACGGGAGAGACCCCTCTAGATGCAGCTCTTACAGACCCATTTCTCTGTTGAATGTGGATCTGAAGTTGTATACGAGTATTATCGCTGGCAGACTGGCACCGTATATGCAACAGCTGATCGATCCAGATCAGGCCGGCTTCATCCCTCAGCGGCAAACGAGCGATAACACCAGGCGCGTTCTCCACCTAATAGAGGCTGGTTCTCGCACAAGACCGGGATGTATGCTGCTCACCATCGATGCCGAGAAGGCATTTGATATGGTGCACTGGCCCTACCTGGAGCAGACCCTTCAGAGATTCGGCTTTGGGATACCACTTGTATTCGAATCTTTAATTGCTACCGCCAGCCCACAGCAACAGTGAGGGTCAATGGACACACTTCGCCGCGCCTCCCGATCGGCAGGGGGACCAGACAGGGCTGCCCGCTCTCCCCTCTCCTGTTCGCGCTCTATATGGAGCCGATGGCGCAAAGGGTCAGGCACCATCCTCGTATTCGGGGCATCCCCTTTGGGACACACACACACAATATCAGCCTGTACGCGGATGATGTTTTACTCTCCCTGATGGACCCTTTGCAATCGTTACGGGCTCTATTGGTAGAATTGAACTCCTTCGCGCAAGCGTCAGGCTTTAAAATCAATGTTGACAAGTCGGTGGCTCTGAACGTGTCCCTACCCGCTGAAATTCTGGCGGACGCCAAATCCGAATTCGACCTGCAGTGGTCGGCGTCTACGGTTTCATATCTGGGGGTCCTCTTGGTGCCTACAGTGCGGGGAACAGCCGACGCTAACTACGCCAAACTGGGCAGGTAAATCAATGAGACGCTGCGAAAGTTGAACCGCCTCACTCTATCCTGGCTCGGGCGCGTGGCAGCAATTAAAATGACGCTTCTGCCGCAGAATCTCTACATCTTTCAAACCCTCCCGCTACGCCCGCCAACGGGTTGGCTTCAAAAGACCCAGGCAGACCTGACACGCGACGTTTGGAACGGGCGCCGTCCCTGCTTCAAGCAGCGAATTGCGTCTCTCCCACTGGCGCACGGAGGCGTGGGTCTCCCGGACCTCACCCTGTACATCCAGGCGGCTCAGCTACGCACCCTGGTTGAGTGGTACCAACTTGAATCCAGCAAGCACTGGCTCTTTCAGGACCAGGCGGTGGCTGGCCGCCCCCTCCAGGGTGTACCTTTCCTGCCGAGGTGTCACTGACCCCCGAATCTCTACGCGTCATACATCACAAGTACTGTGATGAAAGTCTGGGATCAGGTGGCGGTGCGGAATGAACTCACCTCATTCCCTTCCCCACTGACGCCCATTTTTGGGAACCCCGATTTTACACCCGGCCTGGATCCGCAGCCATTCAAAGCATGGCGGGCCACCCCCTGCAGGGAGGTGGGCCATATGTTTAACCTGGAGGGAGTCCTCTCCTTTCAGAAAGTGAGAGAAGATTACAGGATACAGGAGGCGGATCGGCTCCCCTACCTGCAGATCCGACACTGGGTCCTACACCCGTCCGTTCGTCCAGGCGCGCAACGATTCCTCACGCCTTATGAAAAATAGCCCCTCACCCGCACGTCCGAGAAGAAACTGCTTTCCGACTTGTACCAACACCTACTCCTTACACACATACACACCTATCACCCAGGGAAGGCAAGATGGGAGGAGGACCTTGGGAGGCAACTCACACGGAAGGAATGGGAAGGAATCTATCATAGAGCCAGACACTCAGCTTACCATACTGGCCTCACGGAGACCCTGACGAAAGTAGCCATGTATTGGTACCACACCCCGGCACGCATACATAGATGGGACCCCAAGACAAGCGATCGCTGCTGGAGGGGGTGCGGGGAATGAGGCACACTTGAACACCTACTCTGGAGCTGTGAGAAGCTGCAACAATACTGGTCCACCATCCTAGATCTCATAGACGCACATTTGGACACGCAACTCCCCCGATTCCCTGCTTATGTGCTACTAGGCCTGCCGAACACACTGATGTCCATGAGAGGAAGGTTGATTTCTATAGCACTGGGTGCTGCAATACAAAATATAGTGGCACACTGGAGGGACCCACAACCCCCGTGCATCTTGGCTGGCTTCATAGGCTCTGGATGGTGCTGGGGATGGAGAAGCTGTCCCTGACTGCAGCGGGGCGGGGGAGGAGTTCGCAGACATCTGGCAACCATTTCTGACGCTGCTCACTGGGGAATTTAGGGAATTGAGCTGCCCTTGCTACCTATGTCTATTGCATTTGGCGGATACTCCTATCCCGGAACCTCGGGCCAAGACGCGGGGGCACGCACTTCAAGGCGGGAGGGCGTGGGTGCCACCTCACTAGATGTGTCTGTAACAGGGGAAACCCAATCAACCCTTGTAGGCTTGGGCAATGTTTCGTTCAGGTCAAAGGGATGCTACAAGGGATTTGTTTTTGGAAAGTAATAGCTCAGTTGGGAGTTGTATTGATAATATCTTACTCCAGCGTACCCACAAGGTATCACAAATAATAAAAATATAAATCAATTATTGGAAGGAGAAGAAAACACGGAGAGAATAAAAGGTATATTATTCCAGATATTTTATATGAATTCCATAAGATAATTTGCAATTCAAAGTGTGGGGAGACACAAAAAAGCAGAAAAGTAGTGAACAGAGGTATATATAACTTCACCACATCAGTTCACAACTAAAACATCAACTCCAATCAATTCATAACAACAACCAAAAGAAATTAATTAATCATGGTTGTGTGCTTGTGCACAAGCAGCGTGGATGGAGATGATGTAGCTGTCGACGTTTCAGTCTTATACTGCTGCCGTCATGAAGACCATCATCAGGACCATAAAGTTCATTGCAGGTAAAAGAGACCCCCTAAGTTAAAACAGTGAATGTTACATTGTTGAACTAAATTTTTTTTATAAAAAGTAAAACAATACAAATGTTTAAATTCTCACGTGTGACTAAAAAGCAATATGAATTTCATTCAAACCTTGGATAGTACCCCTTCCTGGTACTACTCAAATGAAAAGTTTATAAAAAACAACACATAAACATATAGACAACAATATATCTAAAGGCGAATCTGAAGAAAAAAACTACAATGAGTGTATATGGTCGGGCTTGGTTCTTTTTCGCTGGTTGGATTGAGATCACCGTTTAGATTCCATACGTCACGCAATAGGTATGTTTTTCACAGTAGGCTTTCTTCTTTCACTTTTCCAGAGATGCCCGACCATATACACTCATTGTAGTTTTTTTCTTCAGATTCGCCTTTAAATATATTGTTTTCAATCAAGATTGCTCAACTGGAATCTTCAGGTGACAAATGATATCATGACTTTTGCTTTGACTGTACAAATATAAATATGTCATTTCTTGTTTAAATACATATCAAAATGTGGTATAGAACAATCCTTACCTATTCTACCCTAATGTATCTTTTGTAGATATATGTCTAGCTATTATCTGAAGGTTAGATGTGATAAGTCTCTCATTCCAAATTGAGTAATATATACTTGGTTGGATAACCAGATATCTCTGCCTGGAAATGTTCCTTTAACTGAAATAATTTAACATTGAAATGCATGTTTTTACGCAGAACCCAAAGGTATATTTGGCTTAGTTCTATTTACCATCCACAATCCATGACAACTCTATACGTTCATCAATGTCTATATGTTTATGTGTTGTTTTTTATAAACTTTTCATTTGAGTAGTACCAGGAAGGGGTACTATCCAAGGTTTGAATGAAATTCATATTGCTTTTTAGTCACACGTGAGAATTTATACATTTGTATTGTTTTACTTTTTGTAAAAAAAAAATTAGTTCAGCAATGTAACATTCACTGTTTTAACTTAGGGGGTCTCTTTTACCTGCAATGAACTTTATGGTCCTGATGATGGTCTTCATGACGGCAGCAGTATAAGACCGAAACTTCGACAGCTACATCATCTACATCCACACTGCTTATGCACAAGCACACAACCATGATTAATTCATTTCTTTTGGTTGTTGTTATGAATGATTGGAGTTGATGTTTTAGTTGTGAACTGATGTGGTGAAGTTATATATACCTCTGTTCACTACTTTTCTGCTTTTTTGTGTCTCCCCACACTTTGAATTGCAAATTATCTTATGGAATTCATATAACATTTCTGGAATAATATACCTTTTATTCTCTCCGTGTTTTCTTCTCCTTCCAATAATTGATTTTTATTTTTATTATTTGTGATACCTTGTGGGTACGCTGGAGTAAGATATTATCAATACAACTCCCAACTGAGCTATTACTTTCCAAAAACAAATCCCTTGTAGCATCCCTTTGACCTGAACCTCACTAGATGAGCTGTAATGGAAGGGGTCAGGCCAGCATACCTTAGCGGACAAGAAGGGGAGGGAGGCACGGGATGGGGGGGGGGCTGTTGGGGTTTGTTGGTGTTTTTACCGTTTTGCACAGCTTGATACAGCTTCCGACTCATGCTCCATTAGTCTGATGCGGCCGGCCCGTCAGGGTTGTAGGCGGCTTGCTGTGTTACTTTATACCGAACAATACTGATGCTAGCCAAGAATTTCTTTACAACTGTGAATGCGTGACCGGTGCCTTAGCATACATTGGTCGGAATTTTTTGTTGCTCTGAATAAAAACATTTAATACTAAAGGGTTATTTGGAGCCTAATTTATTCACCTAAATCTGATGTAAGCTCCAGCAAGTGTTATCATCTTCCTAATATTATTGCACCAAGACACCTCAGTGTGATTTTTTACATAATGGATATTTTCTCCTACATATGAGTTGCACTCCAACAATAGTTTCCACACTCGAGCCATTATGTGATTTTTCTCATAACTGTACAACCATAGTGCTGCTTATTTTGCACCAAAGGTGATTTTGCTCCTAAAAGTGATTTTGCAAATAAACATAATTTTTTAAATAAATGTCTCTTAAGATTCTAAATGTTTTACAACTTCATTTTGATGTTGCACTGAAGATAATGTTGTGCCTCAATGTGTTCTCAAACAAATTTCATAAGAATGCACACCTTTTTCACCGGAAGTGAATTCTTACTTCTACATTTTCACCATGTTCTGAGTAATTTCGCATCTAAATGTGTTTTAGCGCCTACTTGTAAATTTACTCCAACATATCATAATCCTGAGTATTTTGCACAGGCACCTTAAAGCGATTTCTGCTCCTAAAAAGGACTTTGCCCTTAAATATGATTTGAGCTCATAAAACGTTTACCACACTTGTGTGATGTTGCGCCATGGGCGACTGTATTTCTATTAACCTACTAACAAAAAAGATAGGCCAGTTCTAACAAGGCCTATTCTCATACTATTGTATGTATCAATGCCTAAGGATTCTGTTGAAGGGATACTGAGATAACGGAAAAGGCAGGACTCCTTTTGGCAAGACAAAAGCAGGCTTAATATCGCGGCGGGGGAGTAGCGGGTAAACAGCTGGTCTCAAACGGCTGCTCACAGACAAACAATGTCTCTTTACCTAAGCATGGGCGAAATTTGCGGATTCGCGTTTCGCGAATTCGCGGATTACCCCGCGAAATCGCAAAAAAATCCACGAATTCGCAAATTTTCCCGTGAAATTGCAGATTTTTTTGCGATTTTTCCCTGGAGTACTTTCTACTGGCTAATCCAGTAAGTGCTCCCTCGTTGGGTAAATGTATAGTGCTTTTACTACACTGCAGCTGCGTAAAGGGCGAGAGGTCTGTCTCCAGTGACCGTGTGTGCCTGTAACACAGGCACAGGCACACATGGTCACTGGAGACACATCTTCTGGCCCTTTACGCAGCTACAGTGTAGTAAAAGCACTAAGGGGCAGATTTACAAGCCGTTTGCGCCTCTTTTGTGCCGCAGTTGCGTAACTTTTGTGACGCAGTGGCAGCACAAAAGATGCGCCATGGTGCTGGGTATTAACAACGTGCTGCATCTGAGAGATGCGTCACGTTGTAAAACCCTGCACCATCAGGAGGCGTTCCGGCGCAGGGGAGGGCGTTCCTGCGCAGGAACGACTCCTAAAAGTGGCTGAGTGAAATCTACCAGATTTCACTCAGTCACTTTTAGGCCAATGCTGCGTCAAAACCCTGCGCCTGCTTGAAGCAGGCGCAAGGCTTGACGCAGTATTGGGGAGTTAGGGTCCCCCAGAGCATTGCTGGAGCTGCGTCCAGCAATGCTGAGAGATGCGTCACTTTGTAAAGCCCTGCGCCATCAGGAGGCGTTCCCGCGCAGGGGAGGGCGTTCCTGCGCAGGAACGCCTCCTAAAAGTGGCTGAGTGAAATCTACAAGATTTCACCTAGTCACTTTTAGGCCAATGCTGCATCAAAACCCTGCGCCTGCTTGAAGCAGGCGCAAGGCTTGACGCAGCATTGGGGAGATAGGGCCCCCCAGAGCATTGCTGGCGCTGTGTCGCGCTTGCGATGCAGCTCCAGCAATGCGCTGCTTTTACGCCACAGATGCGTGACGCATCTGTGCCGTTTTTGCCACATGGTGCGCCGCATTGTAAATGTGGCGGACCATGGGTGGAGGAGCTGCGGTGCACAATAACTGGTGCATCCCTGGGGATGCGCCAGTTATTGTAAATCTGCCCCTATACATTTAGTCAACGTGGGAGCACTTACTGATTAGACAGTAGAAAGTACTCCAGTTGAGTAGAGGTATTGCACAAAACGGTGACAACTTCGTGGACAAACATGCAGGGCGGGATTCATTCTGTCCCCTGTTAGACTCGTTTTCTGTGCCTTTCTGCCTCTGTTGGACTCGTTTTTCCCTTGTTTTTCTGCCCTTCTGCCCCCTGTTAGACTCGTTTTTTGTGCCCTTCTGCCCTCTGTTAGACTATTTTTTCCCTTGTTTTTCTGCCCTTTTGCCCTCTGTTAGACTCGTTTTTTGTGCCCTTCTGCCCTCTGTTATTCCCTTGTTTTCCTGCCCCTCTGCTCTCTGTTAGACTCGTTTTTTGTGCCCTTCTGCCCTCTGTTAGACTCGTTTTTGTGCCTTTCTGCCCCCTGTTAGACTGGCTTTTTGTGCCCTTCTGCCCTCTGTTAGACTCGTTTTTCCTTTGTTTTTCTGCCCTTCTGCCCTTTGTTAGACTGCTTTGTGTGCCTTTCTGCCCTCTGCATCACCACATCATCACTCAGCGCTACCTCAGCGTCACTCAGCACCACCACATTATCACTCAGCACCACCACATTAACACTCAGCACCACCACAGCACCACTCAGCACCACCACAGCATCACTCAGCACCACCACAGCATCACTCAACACCACCACAGCACCACTCAGCACCACCACAGCATCACTGAGCACCTCTCAGCACCACCACAGCACCACTCAGCGCCACCACAGCATCACTCAGCGCCACCACAGCATCACTCAGCGCCACCACATTATCACTCAGCAGCACCACAGCATCACTCAGCACCACCACATTATTACTCAGCACCACCACAGCACCACTCAAACCACCACAGCATCACTCAGCACCACCACAGCATCACTCAGCACCACTACAGCACCACTCAGCACCACCCTAGCATCACTCAGCACCATCCCAGTATCACTCAGCACCACCACAGCATCACCACAGCACCACTCAGCACCACCACAGCACCACTCAGCGCCACTCCAGCATCAATCTGCGCAACCATTCAACAACAACTGGTTCAAATATGTTCTCTCAATGTTTCAAGCTTTATTACAAATGTCACAAAAAGATGTTAATATTTCACTTCTGTTCTTGGATTTTCGTCACAATAACATACACTGAACATAATCTTTACAAAAGGTATTTACAAAAGTTTAAGCTTTCGCCAATATAAATTAAAATCCCTTTTATTTAGGTATTAATTATTTAAAAAATTAAAAGCCATTGTAATTTGTAATATCAATACATCTAAGTCACGTAAATACAAAACATGTTGCATTACAAATACTATAGGTGTCGCATTTGCGAAAGTTATAACTATTGGCATTGTAAATGACAAAGCTATTAATTTAGCTATTTTCAAAACCAACACATAAATAAAAAAAATTGTCATTTACAAGACCAATAGCTCAAACTTTCCTAACGCAAGACCTATTGCATTGCAAATGCTTGTTTTTATATCTGTCAGTGCTTCCTGTTGAGGTTTAATTTTTGTGACAGGCGCCTCATTGCCTACTTGTAACTATTCTCTGACCCTTCTTCAAGGGTCAGTGCAGGGTCAGAGAATAGTTGCAAGTAGGCAACGAGGCGCCAGGAAGCACTTACAGGCTTACAGCAGCAGGTGCCCAAGTTGAAGTTAATTTCTTTGTAACCCTTTTGTAAAAGGTTACAAAAAATTAGCTTCAACTTTTGCACCTGCTGCTGTAACCCTGTAAGTGCTTTGCTGAAAATTCGTCCCCGCTGATTCGCGGATTTTGCAGCGATTTTGCGAGGTTCGCGGATTGCAAAATCACAGAAAATCCGCAAATTCCGCGAGCGGAACGAATTTTCAGCCCATGATTAACGAAAAGTCAATTAATAGGTTACTCAGTAATTACATATTTGTTACAAAACATCAAATCACCTGTGTCTTTAAACTCCTGACCTTTTCCTCCACACATTCTTTATTATAGTTCTAACAGTGCTAATCAAGCAATTTATTTGCTTCTTTCACATGCGTGTGTGTTTTATTGATCTGCTCCCAAGACTTCTTTTCAGATTCAGGGTACCCTTGTCTAACTCTATCTACTGCTCCTATTGGTCCATCATGTTTTCAATTTGCTGAAAACACAGAGTGTGTGCTTTAACTACTGAAATGAAATGAAAATTAAACTTTTATAGCTCGTAACTAGCCTGAGGCCTCGCAGCGCTTTAGCTGGAACCATTCAGGTGGCAGGGCGGGGCGCTACGCTCTTGCAAACAAATGCGTTTTTAATAGCTTTCTAAAAGCTGTCAGGTTGTTATTTTCTCTCAAGACCAACGGAAGAGCGTTCCACAATCTTGCAGCATTGTGCAAAAAAGAGCGACCACCCCAGCGGAATCTTTTTTACTTTTGTGGTGGTGGCCACATGTGGCACACTGGAGCGGAGAGCTCTAGAAGGGAACTATGGAGTGACCAAAGGGAGCATGATGGATGGACCTGACTTACGAAGAGCCTTCTGAACCAGGCACATAGATTTAAATTGCATCCTGGACGCTACCGGGAGCCAATGCAACTTCTTCAAGGCAGGTTTGGCCGACTGCCAGCGAGGAATCTGAAAAAGTAGTCTGGCCGCACAATTTTGAGTAATCTGGAGTTTGGTAATTGTAGCAAGGGGGGCTCCAAAGTAAAGTGCATTGTCGTAGTCCAGGCGTGAGAGAATCAGGGCCTGGACCATGACTCTCCTCGCCTGGAACGGCAATAGAGGGAGAACCTTCCGGAGCATTCACATAAGTCCGAAGCACGTGGCAGAAGTCTTAGTAGCCTGGACAGTGAAATCAAGTGAACTGTCTAGCCAAACTCCCAGGCTCTTTATCTGGGGTTTGGGGGGAGGAGGGGGACCTAGACAGGAAGGCCGAATGGGGGTCAGGATGGTAGGTGAGGGATTACCCAGCAGCATGACTTCCATCTTTTCCCCGTTTAACCTGAGACAGGAAAGTTCCATCCATCTGGCGACAGCCTCAAGACATGGGCTCAGAGTGCTAGACGACCCCTCAGCATTGTTCAAAGATTCCACAAGCTGAGTGTCATCTGCATAGGTGACAATACGGACGCCAAATGGATGGACGATTGGTGCAAGGGGCCTCATATAGACATTAAAAAGTGTGGGGCTCAGGGCAGAGCCCTGAGGCACCCCACACCTGAGTGGCTGTTTGGCGGAGGTAGCTTCCCCTTCAAAAACTTCCAAGAAGCGTTCCTCTAGGTAGGAGGTGAGCCATAACAGTGCAGAGCCCGACACTACAATGCCACTAAGACAGTGTAATGAAGTGGCATGGTTAACCGGGTTAGCCGGCGCTGAGATCTAGTAGTATGATGGCCGCTTTTCCTCCCTGGTCCAAAACTGTTCTGGCCTCCTCCGTCACTGCTAATAGAGCTGTCTCTGTCCCATGTTGAGGATGGAATCCAGTTTGAGAGGCACATAACAAATCATTGGATTCAAGATGTTCCACTAGGATGTTATTAATGTGCTTCTCCAGCAGCTTACTCATCCATGGCAACAGAGAGATGGGATGAAAATTAGCTAAATTATTCTGATCGAAATGAGGTTTTTTTAGTAAGGCCCTAACCATTGCACATTTCCAGGACTTTGGGACGGTGCTTGAGGTGATAGAGGAATTTAAAACGTCCAAAATGGCTGGGCGAATTAACTCAGTAGCCGAGGTAAGGACTTGTGGCGGTGCAGGGTCCTTGGGGGAGCCTGAGGTGACTTTAGAAATTATTTTGTCTAGCAAGACTGGGTCTATAAGGGTGAATTTTTCTAGAATGCAGGAAGGGGGTGTATTGGGGCTTGCTACTATCTTGGCCTCAAGGACGGTCGGATCAGAAATTAAAGAGGAATAAATGGTCGAATTTTTTGATAAAAGGAAGTTGCTAGGTTATTGCAGTGAGCAAGCGCCCCATCTAGTGGTATTTGCTCCTACAAACTGGGGTAGACCGTATTATCTGTGTCACAACCTTTTCGACACGGAGTAATGAAATCAAACAAATCATCAACAAGAACTGGTCCTTGGTGGCAGATGAGATTGAGCAAATTCAACTCCCCCTTCACTCCTTATTTGGAACCAGTGAGTCAACCAACTCTCACAACCTTATGGAATCTGCCCCCTCTGGTAGGACACCATAGATGTGGCACATGCATAGCATGCGACACCACCATTCAGACTAAGACTTTTGATCATGGTGGGCGCACTTACACCTTAAAACACTACACGAATTGTAATTCGACTGGGGTTATCTACATTGTCCAATGCCCATGCAATCATGTATATGTGGGACAAACCCAACAAAAAATTAAATCTCGTATTTCTTCCCACTGCAGTAGACTGCGGTGCAAAGTGGTGGGTGCACCCTTGGTAGAACACTGGCAAAAAGCAGGACATGCGTTGTCCGATTTGAGATGGCTTGTAATTGAAAAGGTATCCCTAGGTAGAAGAGGGGGTAATCTTTTGACAGTATTAAATACACGTGAATCCAAATGGATGTCCCTCTTAGACTCGATTAGAAACGGCCTTAATGAGCAGGACAGTAGTTTGGCACAATTGGCAGCGCTTGGCTAACCTGCCTGATTAAGATTGATTTCTTTTATGACAGGTTGTGTAGATTACCATTTCTCTGTAATTCTTGTCACAACAGATGTAACCAATGTTACTCGTTTACACTCTCATGTTGGAGAAGTGCACGAGCTGTGATTCTCTCTTGTGGGATGTCATACGGGCACACATTATATATGAACCTTGTGTGCACCCCGTTTTAATTCAGTAACATCTGTAAGTAGCCTAGCAGACTAAATGTTATGCATCTCGCCTACAACCTCTTGCTAGAGAGTTGCGCAGGTATTTATATGGATAATTACTGATTTCAGCACTAACTGTTCAACTGATGATTCATTCTCCAATCTAATGTACAAACCCATTCTTGCTATGTAACGACCACACTATGATCAGCTTTTGAAACTCGTTTAAACCTCCTGTGCGAGGGTTGCACGAGCGTAAGTCCATTTTCTAAGTCTCGCCATAGCGTTAATCTACTAAAATGCGTCTTTTCTATTAACCACTTCAAATAGTGAATATTTCTGTAACAATCTGTCTTCATCAAAATTGTAATTTAGAAAGGTTCCCTCGCATTACTACACTAGCAAGCACATTAGTAGCTTTGAGTAACTCTTCCCTTTCTTTTGTGGCACACATTTACTGACTTCGCCCCCTAACTCCGTGTAGCGGTCCTGCGGAATTTGTATTGACCGGCGTTGACTGTAGCGGCCCTCCCGGGTATCTGTAAGTAATAGTGTGCCTTTGCCGAGACGTTTTCGCGGCCATCTGTAACCTTAGACAGGTCCCCTTCTAAATGGTTGTTTCCGTGCCTTTTGCAGGATTCAATCGTATTAAGGCTGACGGAACGGGTGTCCGTATACTGCCTTCTCAGACCTGCGGGTTGTGGTGTTTAAAGACGAGTTCACCAAATGAGCACACTCGTGCCGGATATCAGATCGGCTGCTCAATTAGTGCTCCCTCCGCTGTCAATCTAGAGGTATGTAACAGATTTCTGATATCCTTTACATGAGGTCTGTCTTTCCCCATTAGCCTTTCACCAACCAACAACATAGCTCCTGTCTTATATTTTACAGCGTCTTTCACCGTAATCGAATTGTGTCCCGTTTTGCAAACTCAACCAGCGGCTGTCGGTCCCTACCGCTTCTTCATGTAAATGTGTTTGAGCTTGACAGGTAACACTGTGGCTCCCAGTGATGAGACATTAACTCAGTGCGGCTTCATCATGAATTTACATACTTCTAAACCTCTCTGATTTGTCGAATTGTTTCACCCACAGCCCGTGCATTCTGGTTGCACCCTCGGCCCTTTTCAGACTTCTGAATCCGATAAATGACGACTGTGGTTTAACAATGAACTCACCATTCGTCCTAACGGATGAAGCTTGTGTAAGTTCAGTCCCGGTTTTTAACGAAGTAGACGATGTTCAATGACAAAATACCTCCCTACTGGTAGTATTATTTGAAATTCATCCTTACTCTTCTATTTGATTTGATTATTTCTCCTCTGTAGTTGCGAAATATTATCGCTGAGATCGACCATGAAATCCTGCGTGGCTTACTCATTTCCTACGTTTAGAGCCCAGCTGGGCCTTTACTCCATGGTAATTAAATTAAATTAATTCATTACTGCCAAATAGGACGGTGTTAATTTAATTTATTCTTATAACGTACCAAGTTTTGAATTGTTGTTTTAATTTTTCAGATAGGATTGCCCCACTTCACTTCTTCCCTGTATATGTCCTGATGAAGACCCCGATAAAGGACTTAACATAGCCTACAAACTGAGGTCGAAACGTCGACGGCTCTTTTCTTTCCTTGGACTTCCGGCACATGCCCCTGATATTTCTGAATTCAGTATGTGACTGTTGAATGTCATCAGTCTAATAATTTTCAATGTATGCCTTGATTTTTGGCTTTTGTATTTGAATTATCACAACTCTATTTGTAATATTGTAATTCTTACCTGTTGTTTGACTGTGTTTATTTTCTTTGACTCTACACTTCCTCGAGCACTACCCCTCCCTTCCCTTTTCCCTCCTCTCCCCATTTGGGGCTATTTATTAACTGTGATTGTAATTTGGTTATGGTAGATATCCGGTGTTGATAAATAAATGACAATACCTGAATATCCCTCAAATTTTTTTATTTGTTAGTCTAGAGTACTTTCAGTGTATGTAGTATACAATACGCTTCCCTTGTGGGGACCCCTTTTGTACATGTACCTTGTATCACTATGGGACTTGGAGCCTACACTGCTCTTTCACCACATTTAATACTGTGACACTCTCTACTGATGTCTGCGGTGGCGTAACTTCTTCATATTTAACATTCCCCCCTCTAGTTGATATTACAACTATTGGCTCTAATTCTGTCTCTGTACTTGCCATTAGATGATATGCATTGCTCTGAGCATCTACGACTTGTGTAGTTGTCCTAACTGTAAACATCCTTCCCGCCTTTGTACTGATCCTTCTGCAAAATACTAAAATGTATTGAATACCACAATACATCACCAACAGTGCCACAAGAGCTGGATACAAAACTTTTAACAAACCCAACATACAGGATGGTAGTAAAGTAAACCAACCACTACCTTCATCTATATTTTCTTCTGTAGTTATGCAAAGTTTGTATAGCCTCTGACAAAGTCCCATTGTCCACAGCATTGGCTGGGACAGAGGTACAGCGAGTAGTACCTAACTTGGTTCATGCTCTCCCTTCCATGGCAGTCATAAGGTCAAGAACATAATGATGTTGCACAATCATCATTCTCATAGCACTGAATGTTTCCTGTAATGGCATTAAATCCATCTTTCATGCTATTGATGCATTTCCCATTGAGTTATCGGCAGCCATCGAACAGTTGCCTTTACGTGAATAAACACAAAATACTTCCATAGAATAAGTGAGCATCATTAAATAACCTGTACTCTTGGGGAACATCACTCTAAGTGGTAGTGCCATAATATTCTGCAGCTCTTCTCCTTCAGTGATGAGGTAACAAAGTTGCTGGGAGGCTCATGGTGAGTTAATTAAGAATTTACATATTTACTCCCAGAATTACTAAAGCAGAGGCATGCAAAGTCACCAGTGTGCTGAGGTCATTCCAGATTGGTGGTAACTGAGCATACACTAACTCTCCACACTGCCAATAATAGTCCATGAGCCTGCATGTCGGCATTATCTGCTGTGACAACGCAGCTGATATTTTGTCCTACATTGATGGTGCCTTTTCCTCTGAAAAATAAAGAAAGACATGTTAACTACATGACTGTCTGAGGACTCACTGTACTATCTAACCAAGTGTATCGCACAACAATATCATCCCATATACAGGGACACTGTTTTACTGCATCCTGACTAATATCAGAACCATTCCATGAAGACATGGCCCTACAAGACAATTCAATATCCGAATGCCATTGATCATGGACCTAAACTGATCCAGTAACTCTAAAACCTGGCCTAAAAATACAACCTGGGGTAAAGGAATTACTAAAGAACTATTTCACTTGATGGTTGGGTGTGTTACTCCTAGAAACCCTAAACCTAAGTCCATGTGTATCCATTCTGCAGTGTTAGGATAGCCTGTTTTCTTCATTAGTGCTATTTCATCCTGAATGTCCTGCCTTTCTGTAAGGATATATATTCAATTTCTGCTAAAGAGACATATTTTGTAGCATTAATTATTAATTGTTCTACCCCAACATGTTGGCTGCATTCAGGCCTTGATCCTACACAGGTAGTGATGTAAAGGAGATAAAACTGTGCTTGGGGGTACATCTTTAGTTGAGTGTAACCTGTCTTATCCTGTAGAAAAGAGGAATTAATGATCACACAAAACACCATTCATTGGTATTCTCTCTATGTGTGACATATTATCTAACAACCTAGAAGGAATACTCAATCAATCAGCATTTGTAAAGCACCGCACTGTCACCCCTCAACGCTGCTGGGCACTCTGGGTGTGACGACTCATGAAACGCAGATCTTGAGTTGCTTTCTAAAGTCTGCCAGGGAGAGTGCTGTTCAAACATGGAGAGGCAAGGTTGTTCCAGGTGGTGATGAAGGAGGAGCAATCCTGCTGCGGCTGTGAGGGATGAGGACGGTGAACATTGGCTAGTGAAGAGGAGTGCAGGAGGCTTGCGGGTAGATGGAAGTTCAGTCAATAGTTGATGTAGAACAGCCCTTGATAGTGTAGAGCTTTGAAACATGAGTAAGGATCTGAAACTGGCATTTCTTCTGGATGTGAAGACAGAAGAGGTTTCTGAGGTGAGGGGAGATTTGGGCCCAAGTGGAAAGGTCCAGGATGAGTCTGGCTGAGGCATTCTGTATGGCCTGGAGTCTTCTAAGGAGCTGGGTGGAAATGCTGGGATAAAGAGAATTACTGTAGTCAAACCGACTGGTGATGACAGCCTGGGTGACAGTTTTTTTGGTGTTGACTGGGATTCATTTGAAGATTGTGCAGAGCATGCAGAAGATGTGGAAGCAGAAAAAGGCAACTGTGTTTATTTGTCATTTCATGGTCAGTTTGCTGTCAAGGATGATGCATAGGTTGCGTGCATGATCAGTTGGCATGGGTGTAGATCCGAGTTCTGCTGGCCACCAGCTGTGGTCCCACACTGTCATGTTATTCCGGAAGAGGAGTACTTCTTATTTATTTATTTAGTGTTTTATATAGCATGAACCTGACCTGTTAGGGTGTCGGAGCGTTTAACATATAACTTACGAGTGAAGAACTATATAAAACAGTGGACAGGAAAAGATGTACGCACTTACAATAATATCTCAGACTGAAAGAATACTTCCAATGATAACTTTCCTTTTTAACATCAATGGACTCAGAATTCAAAGTTTAGCTGAGCGGTCATCTCAGTAGCTTAACGCGATAGGGCACCCTGAAAAGAGTGTATAGATCACAATGTGTTTCATTAAGGTAGTCTTGAGGTGCCCTTCTGATTATAAATCCGTAGTGAATGGATGATGATCAATAGTCAGATGGTTAGGTGATTGCTTTATAGTGAGCAATTGAAGATTTAGGAAGATCTTAGCTTCCCTTTTGAATTTTGATGGGAACGGTATTCTTTTAATGTTTGGCTGTACCGAGTTCCATTTACTGGGCGCGGCACCTGGGAAGGCTCTGCTGTATGTTCTCTTCTTCTGGAAGAATGGTGGTTTCAGCACAAGGGGCCAGATGTATGACAGATTTTTGCATACGCAAATGTGTTTTAGAGACACACAGTGGGGAGCCAGTGGAAGTTGCTGAGGGGTTGGATGATGTGGTTGTGCCATGGTACATCGAGGATTAGTCTGGCTGCGGCATTCTGGATGGTCTAGAGTTTGAAGAGGAGTTTTTTGTTGATTCTGGAGTAGATGGCGTTACAGTAGTCCAGTCTTCTGGTGATGAGGACATGAGTGATCGTTTTCCTTGAGTCAGAGGGTATCCATTTGAATGTTTTGCATAGTGTGTGGAGAGTGTTAAAGCATGCAGAGGAAAAGGTGCTGACCAGGCGATTAAAAGGGAGGGATGATTCCAGTATGATGCTGAGTTTGCTCGCATGGTCTGTTGGGGTGGGTCAGTTTCCGAGGGCAGTGGGCCACCAATTGTCATCCCACGTTCAGGGGGTAGAGCCGAGGATGAGGATTTCTGTTTTCTCTGAGTTGAGCTTCCGGCAGCTGTTCTTAATCTAGGTTGCAATGGCTTTCATCCCTTTTTGGAAGTTGTGCTTGGTGAAGTCGGGTTCCTTGGTGAGGGAGAGTATGAGTTGGATGTCATCACAATAGGAGTCGATGCTGAACCCATGGTTTCTGACGATGGCGCGAGGAGGGTGTTGTAGCAATGGATCTCTAAGGCCCAGGAGGACCGCCCCCACAGTGGTCGGTATTGGGTATCCCAAAATATCTTTCCTTTGTGCCAGAATCTCTTCCCAGAAGGACATATTGGTGGGGCAGTCCCATCATATGTGTCAAAAGTCTGCGAGCAGGCCACAGCACCTCCAGCACAAGTCGGAGGTCACCGGAAATATTTCCCGTAATTTGGTGGGATAGAGAGATTTACTAATCGAAGAGGGTTTTATAGTGAGCTTCCCGTAAGTCTAGTGAGTGATTGTTTTTCACAATTTCCGCCCATAAATGTTTCTATTCCACCTCCACTATTTCCCTTCTCAATGTGTTCTCCCAAAAGGAAGTGAAGCGTTGTCTAGGTGCACGTAGGGTGGTTAATAACAAGCCATAAAGGCAGGAGATTACTTCTTTCATAGAGCTTACCTTCCGTACAAATGTCTCTATCGGATTCAGTTCGCAAGTGGCCGCCTCCCAGACCGGATGATGAAGGGACCATTGTTTTAGCTGAAGATAATGGAGGTGTTCGCTAGGTGCCAGATGAAAGTCCCTCTGACAATGTTCAAATGTGCAGATATCATAATCGTGAAAGAGATCTGATAACATGAGGCAGCCCCATCCCTCCAAGAGTCCCTCTCACAGTGCCGTGGGGAATTCGGGGTTAAAGCAAATTGGAGGCTACAGCTAGAGAATCGTCATCCAGCCCTGCTCTTGAGTAATATCATCCCATATCTTAAGGGTGGTCCTTGTTGGTGTGCTCAGATATACATTTGGTTCCCGGTCCTTCTCTTGTTTCCAAAGTATATCCCACATCATTCTCCCGCTATTGCCCTGTCCATATGTAGCCAGTGTTTATCTGACTCTCTCATGGACCACTCCACTATTACCCTTAGTTGTGCCGCTTCATAATGCAGACTCCGTTTGGGAAGAGCCACATCTCCCCCGCTTTTCGCCCGTCTGAGAGTGTGAAACGAGAGTCGTGACCTACCATTTTCCCAAATGTAGTGTGTGATGAGGGAGCGCAGTTTGGGGAGAAATCTCATTCTAATTCAATCAGGAGGGCTTGAATCAGATCTAGAAATTTGGGTAAGACCATCATCTTTAACGCATGGATACGTCCTAGCCATAAAATATATAGTGGTTTCCACCATTTAAGATCCTGTGTAGTTGAAGAAGGGGGGGGGGGTAGTTTGCTTCAAATAGTCCTTCCAAGCTGGGTGTGATTTGAATCCCCAGGTATTTGAGGGAGTGCTTGGCCCATTGAAATTGTGTTTTCCCTTGTAAAAGTGAGGACTCCTCCTCTGACAGCGTAAGATTCAGAATAAACAACTTACTTAGATGTATGCAAAAACCTGTTAAGGGTTCAAAATTCTTCAGAGTTTCCTGGAGGGCTAGCGCTGATGTACACGGAGCCATGAGTTTCATCAGGACGTCATCTGCAAACAGGGACAGCTTATGTTCTTTGCCACCAAATTTGATTTCCTGGATCTCCAGAGTAACTCTGATTCGGGCCGCTAATGGTTCTATGCTTAGGGCGAATAGCAGGGGGTACAGTGGGCAACCCCGTTGGGTCCCCCTGCTTAAGCCAAATGGCTGGGAGCTAGCCCCACTGAACTGTACTTGTGACCGGGGCTGTATGTAGTTTGCTTTAACCATATTAGGAAAGGGGGCTTCAAATCTAAACCGTTCCTGTGTGCTGAACATAAAGGACCAATCTACCTTGTCAAATGCTTTTTCCGTGTCCAACCCTATCAGGATCGCTGGTATTTTATGTTTGGTTACTTTCTCTATTAAGTGAAGCGTTCTACAGATATTATCATGCGTTAGTCGCCCTTTTATGAAACCTGATTGGTCAGGGTGGATTAGGTCAGGCATTAAGTTTTCTAGTTTTGCCGGCAAAATTGCCAAATATGATTTAGCGTCTAGATTTAGCAAAGCTATTGGCCTGTAAGCAGGGCAGTGTTCGGGGTTTTCCCTGGTTTAGGGATTACTGTCATCATTGCCTCAGCCATTGAAGTTGACACTCCTGGACCCTCTGCTATAGCGTTAAAGATGGAGGTAAGCTGGGGAATAATCTCCGCTGCATAGGTATTATAAAAATGTGCAGTCAGGCTATCAGGTCCCGGGGATTTGTTGGGTTTTAGTGCCGCTATCACGTGTCCCATCCCCCTTTCAGTGATCACAGCGTTTAATTGTTCGTTCCAAGCTGGGGTAACCTGGGGGAGCAACAGCGCATCCAGGTAATTTTGCTGAGCTATCAGGTCCATGTGTGTTGCTCGATAAAGATCTTTGTAAAAGGCTCCGAATATATTGGCTTTACCTATACGGAATGTTCTACGATCCCGCCGACCCCGCTGATCCCACCTATGTATTCTTTTTCCTTAAGTTATCGTGCCGATGTGGTCCTACCTTTGTCCTCTGTGCACACGATATTTGGTGTAACCTCAGGAGGGTGTATTCTGCTCTGTTTAGATTAATTTTCCCTTTTAGCGTGGTTAATTTGCGCTGTAGGGCCTGGGTGGGAGTTTGTTTGTTTATGTGCCCTCTCAACAACCTCTAGCTCGTTTTCTAGTGTTACTCGCTCCATTGCTTTTTGTTTATTCAGAGTGGAATTCAATTTAATACATTTATCTCTCAGGACTATTGAATGCATCCCAGTTATTTAGGGGGGGATGTTACCTGTGGCTGATTCATCTGGAAGTATTCCTTAATTGCCATTCTCAGTTCAACTCTGAGCACTCTGTCTCTGGTTGAAGAGACAGGGAAGAACCAACGTGGGGGGCCTTGCCTCATATTACCCCATGACAAACATATAGAGATGAGACTGTGGTCGAACCCTGTAATCGGTTGGATATTTGCAGCTAGTAGGGACCCCGGGACGATTTGATTGTGCAATATGTAGTCTAAGCGTGCGTATGATTGATGCACATGAGAGAAAAATATGTAGTCTCTAGTGGTTGGGAAAATAGATATCCATGGATCGTGAAGACCTAGCGTCTGAAAAGTTTGTTTTACTCCTTTGGGGAAACTCCATGTAGATTATCTATGGGAAAGTGTGCTATCGCTTTCAGCATGCCACGTTAAATTAAAATCTGTCATGAGAATTATTGAGCCTTCTGCAAATCCTCCCATCATAATTTGCAGGGTGGTCAGAACTGCTGGTTGGCCTGTGTTAGGGGCATAGGCCGAGATAAAGGTGCATAAACGGCCCTTCAACTTCCCTTTAACCATCACTAATCTACCCTTCTTATCTGTTTTAATGCCTTCTGCTTGAAATTTTGCAGAGTTCTAAAACATTAGAGCCACTCCTTTTTGTTTGGACCCCAGAGAACTCTTTCACTTTGCTGTGTTCGTGGATGCTGTAGCGAAGCCTGCATCTCCTAACTCTTGGAGAAACGTTCCAAAATTGATTTCCTGCGCCGTTACCTTCAAAGCGCTACCTGACAGCGCTGGTTGTGAACTGCTCGCGTTTCCCGCTGCGCGGGAAACACTCGTGTGGGGATTGAAGGCGGCTGGCGGCGGCTGGTCAGCGAGAACAAACTACAAAGCCCACAAAGCCATCGGGGCCAGGAACAACTCCCCGCCACGCCCCCCTCACCTGGCTACAATTGCGCAGAAGGACCGCGCATCGCGGAACGCGCGCGGGCGTCGCCGGGCTAAGCCCGGGCAAAGGGCGGGCCCTCTGTGGCCCTCAGTGACCGAGGTAGGCCGGGCTGGGCCCGGTCCCTTATATTTTTTCTTTTATATTGCTATTATCTACTTGCACCTGTGTCCATTTGAGTGGGAGGATAATTCGATGCAAGCACTGTGATAGCTATACTGCACCCTGGTCTTACCTGCTCTGCCTGGGTCTGACCTTATTCCAGACTTTTATTTGTTTAATATTGCTATATTTCTAGTTTTTTTATTGTGGAAAATGTCTAAAACTCTACGATCAGGAAGGGTAGTGGGAGAAAAACCTGCCCGGAAATTAACTACCATCCGTACAAGAAACAAGTCAGTAAACAACCCACCTTTGAAGGGACAATGTCAGTTATCTGAACTCTGGGATCTATCTGGTATAAAAAAACCTAAAGGTGCAACTCTACATAATCCAGATATTAAAGCCCTGGAAGTACACTTACCAACTACCTCTGAGGCCCGATCTCCCCTGGTCCAGCAGGGGGCCCCCCAAACAATGGTAGGAGGGTCTCCCTTTCGGGACCCTACAGATGGGAAGTTGATGATTATAAGTGAGCCAGTGCACATACCATCGATACCTCAGGAACCCCTGAATGACAGGCCGGGGGATGACTCGACTGCATTATCCATTGATCTGGAACTATGGGGACGCTACGTAAGCCCTGCTAAAGTGGAATCCCTGGAGCAATTTAAAGTTCAGGGGGGTGCCACCCCATCAGGGTTAATGCTGTACAGTAGCACCCCGTCGCTAAATAGACATGAAATATCTGACTTGCTAAACTCCTCCAAGAGCCCTGACCTCAATCTCCTGGATAATATTTGCACTGCGGAAGCACGAGAAAAGCCGATCTCTGAGTCCATGATCGCGCTGGAACAACTTCTTGCTTCAATTCTGCTGCTTTTAGGGAAATTTGTTGGCAGCTCGGACTGTATCCTTGAATCAGTTACCCAAATTTTAAAGTTATTGCTGCAGAAAGTGCCGGATTCGAGTAAGGCCTCCCCCCTCGAGCCCGGACAATCTGTATCCGAGGGGATAGTTAATGCTATTAGAAGCGAACTAGTTAGGGAAAAGGAAGAGCCTGCTATGGTCCCTCTTAAGGAGGTGCCTCATACTGCAGCATCAAACTGTATCAAGAATATAGTCCTTGAGATAGAGGAGGAGGATAAGGTTTTGCCCGGCCCCAAAACGGCCCAGGAGTTATTTTCTATCTTTGTCCCGGATGGCGGAAAAGATCTCCTGGCCAACAAACTAGAGGTCAATGAAGAAAAGAGAAAACATGGTAAACAAAAAAGTACCAAAGCCAGTAAGAGGAAACCAATTCGAAAATATAGAAAGAAGAAGCAACGGAGGATCATCTTCCAAAAATGCACAGAGGCAAGGGAGAATGAAACAAGGAATGGGGAATCCTTATCTACTTCCTTAAAAGTGGACATAGATGTGAACTTAACCACTTCAACCTCAGTGGAGGAGGAAAATGAACAAGGCAGCCTGCCTTCCCAGGAAGATTCTCCACAAATTGGGGGCTCTCTCCCAGGCTCACCTTCTCGGAGTGCACTGGGAGGTCCAATCTCTTATCCATCCGGGACTTTAAACCCTTTGGCCCCCCCTTTTGTGGTAACAATTGACTCCGAAAATTCTCGCCCTCCGGCTCGGCCTGTAAGTAGGCCAAAGGCCCCTGTGGATGTGCGTGTACTAGATTTTGTTCCATTATTTGATACTGACCTCTTGTTAAATAGAGCCTGGCTTCTCAAGCGTTTCAGTGAGGTCGAATGTCTCTACCACATTCAGTCTAGAGACATAGAATTGGTGACTCTGTTGGGTGGAAGTCGGGTTTTGAGTATTCGGGTGAAATTTTACTCCCCTATCATAACAAATTTGATACTAGAGCAGGCTGAAAATTTTCAACGCTTAGGTATTGATATTCTCCCTATCTCTACCCTAGGCAAGCCAAACTCTTCTGATAAGCAGGGGTTGAGGGGTGGTGAGCAAAACGGGGTAACCTCTCCTCTGAGAGACCTGAAAATTTGGGTTTCCAGGGGAAAACGCTCAGTATCGCACGTGAAGCCTCTTCCACTAGTTGAGAATTCCACACTCAATGATGACAATAACCGGTGGAATTGGCTCCATAGTGCATTATCAACATAATCTCCTGGAACGCGGCCGGTTTCCATAGCAGCCCGGAGAAAATGACCTTTTTATCCACTCTGGAGGCTGATATACTGTGTATCCAGGAAACATGGTGCATAGATAGGTTAATGCCTTTAAAAGATTTCTATGTTTTGGAAATTCCGGCTGCGCCCTCTAAGAAAGGGCATGCTAGGGGGGGCCTCGCCTGTTTACTGTCAAACAAGTTTCAATGGAGATTTTCCCATTACATTGACTCCAGCAGACTTTTCCACACAATAACATTAGAAAATATATTTCTTGACAATGCAAAATACCCTATGGTAATTTTTAATGTGTATATTCCGCCTGAGGAATGTTTTAATGATAAATTGCAGCGGGTTCTCCAGTATATGGATAAGATAAAAAATTCACCTCCTTTTCCTGTAATTTTGCTGATTGGTTATTTGAATTGTAAAGTATCAAATGCTAGTCTAAAACTTTTCAGGGATAAAGCTAAGGAGGAAGCACATTGCGTCCCCCAGACGCTTTTCCCTGAAAACTTAAAGACAAATAAAAGGGGGAAGATCTTGTTAAAAGAACTAGCGATCGGGGATGGTATCATCTTAAATGGAAGATTGCCATCTGACGTCCCCGCAAATTATACCCATAAATCCCCCTTCGGGTCATCAATTTTGGACTATGCCATCGCCAGCTACAATCTGTTTCCCCAGATTCTTGACTTAAAGATCACCCCCACGACCCTGAGCGACCATAGTATATTGTTACTATCAATTTCGTTAAATTCTCAGAATACGGCATCCTGGTCGCTAAACAGCAAGGAGGCCACATTCCACTCGACATCTGGAAGATGCTTCTGGAATAATGCTGCCATCAATGGGGTGCAGGAGCTACTGACCGATACCCTTAAGGAAATAGAAGAGTGGAACGGAAATGAAATAGTTTGTTTTGAGGAATTCATGTTAAAGATTCTTTTGAATGCTAAAAAAACTGTCCCCCCTAGGAAAAAAGGAGAGGTAGTTCCTCTGACCCTCCGTAATTTAAATAGGGAATTAAACAAACTAATACGTGCACAGTACGTTGAAAGGGTACCGGAACGTGGGAAAAATATCGCTAGGTTAAAAAGAAAGAGAAGCAGACTCAAGCAAAAAATTAAACGGGACAGGGAGGATGAAGTATGGATCAAACTAAGGGAATCTGCAGCATATGGCAACATTAAAGACTTTTGGGCAATAATCGGGAAAGGATGTGGTACACGCCACTCCCCCACTCCCATAGCTATACCTGAAGATATATGGTCCTCTCATATCCGAGAATTATATGCAGGGAATGGGACTACAAGTGGGGATAACATTACGTATGCTACCCCTGATGACTCGGTCTTCTTTCCCTCTGAGAAGGAAATCGAGTTGGCTATAAAAAATATGCGTTCCTCTGGGGCCATGGGACCGGATGAGCTTCCGATGACGGTCCTAAAACAAGATCCTTTAACCTGGAGCAAAATCTTATTCCCCCTGTTTAGGGCATGCCACCTTTCCAAACGCGTCCCTGCATCGTGGAGAGGAAGCATTTTGGTCCCTATCTTCAAAAAGGGGGCAAGGGACAGCCCCAGTAACTATCGCATGATTGCGCTCCTCGACTCCATCGGAAAGGTCTTTGCGAAATGCCTCCTGAGTTCTCTTTCTGATTGGGTCGAGGAGCGAAATATCTTGCCGGTGGAACAGACTGGCTTCCGAAGGGAACATGGCACTCTGGACAACCTGACTGCCCTTCAGGTTATTACTGACAAATATGTCCAGGTGAGAGGGGGTGTCGTATACGCTGCCTTTATTGATTTCTCCACAGCGTTCGATAAAGTAGATCGGGGAACGCTGTGGAGAAAATTGGCGTCACTGGGTGTCCCTATTCCCCTGCTAGAATTGGTGCGGGCTCTGCACACTGAGACCTGGTGCAGGGTCCTAATGGGGGGTGAAAGGGGGCTTTCGGCCAAAATACCATCCCAGAATGGCCTCAAACAGGGCTGCTTATTGGCGCCCCTCTTGTTTTCCCTGTATACAACTGACCTCCCTGCTGCTGTGTCCCACAGTGAGGGGATCGCACCGTTGATAGGAGGGGTGCCAATCGCCTGTCTGATGTATGCCGACGATGTGCTATTGCTTGACTTAACTCCTGTGGGTCTGGCAAATCGGCTTCAGGCTCTTCAGGACTTTGCTGGGGAGCATCATATGAAGATCAATATTAATAAAAGCAAGGTGATGTGTATTGCTGGTAGGAAGAAATGCCGCTCGACAAACTTTGGTTGGGCTATGGGAGGGCATAGATTGGAGGTCGTAACCTGTTATACATTTTTAGGGAAAATTTTCTCGGCCAATATGAGCGAGAATCTCCATATAGAGCATTGCTCTCGCAAAGCTCTTGCCCATGGCAATGGGTTAAAGTCCCTATACCTGGCAACGGGGAAAAGACATTTTTCTAGCCTTTTGGAAGTATTTAGAGCTAAAATCCCCGCAACCATCTTGTATGGTATAGAAATAATAGAGATAAAACTTTGGGACTTTTGCCACAAGATTGAGGGAAAACTCCTAAGATCCCTCTCGACTTTAAACAATGCCTGTCCACTGGCCGCCTGCAGGTTGGATTTTGGACTCAGGAGTGCCTGGGTTCAGGGGCTGTGCGCCTTAATAAGGTGGGTAGCCAGTTTGGCCAGAGCAAGAGAGGGAACTCTGCGAGTTTTGCTCAAAAATGAACTTTTGGGCAATTTTAAGGAGTTCTCCAAACTCGTTAGCAATTTTAGAGGGGCTGTGAAAATCCTTAGACTGGATGAAAGTGCGCTTTTCTCCTACTCTCCCATGCAGTTAAAGCAGGTCCTTAAGGAGGCTTCGTGGGAGTATTGTTTTCTATCCGACAAAAAAACAGTTGGAGATAAAAGGAATGTGGAGCCACTCATCTCCTCCTATAGGTTGAAACAGCCTCAACCGTATGCCCTGTGGAACTTACCACACGGGATACGAAGGTTCTGGTTTTTATTACGGTACGACTTAATCCCTCTTAATGTGCTGCTGTCCAAATGGCATGGTACTTCACCGTTGTGCAATTTATGTAAATTGAATAACCAGGACTGTATGCATGTACTTCTGATTTGTCCTATGTTACGTAGCTTGCGCAATCGATGGCTTAAAGTAATTTGTCTACGCCTCAGCATTGTCACTTTACAAGATTTTCTTCATGCACTTTATAGCCCACCGAATGAAATGTTTTGTGCTTATGTTTTTAACTTTTTTAAAGGATTTTTAGCTATTTATTAATGTTTCTGGAAGATTGTGCCGGCCCGGCCTTGTGGGACTGATGGTTTGCAGTGTAGCTACTACGGTTCGAATACTATGTTTTTATGACTTTTGCACTTTTGATGATTTTGTTATTTTGTCTGTACATGTTTATGTGGCCCTCTTTGAGAGCCAAAACATAATAAATAAATTTGAAATTTGAATTTGGACCCCAGAGAGAATTTGTAAATCTGTGTCTAAGCCTGTGCTCTTCTGTGCATTTTAGATGCGTTTTTTGGAGTGTTACTATATCAAATTGATGGTCAGTCAGATACTTCCAGACTTTTGGGCGTTTTTGAGCAGATTTTAACCCCTTGATGTTACATAGAGCTATATAATCATCTTGGCTCATGTTTCATCTCCCTCCTCCGCCCAATGAGAGTCCCTATGGAGGAGCTTAGCCCCCCCTGCCAGAAGAGTTACTGCTACCCCCCATGGCCATACCCCCCCACACCACCGCAATATGTGAATTGTTTGCCTCCTCTTTGTGACCCCCCCTTAGGCCTAAGAACTATTCCTTCCCAAACTGGCATAACTAAGAACATAACTAAACCTTGCGACACAGTCGCTCAGGCTAAAGGATGTGTCAGCAGGTGCCACGGGTCAGGCCCGCCGCCACAACTCTACTCTGACTTAAATACTTGCAGTGTAGTTGCTTTGTATCAGTTTCGCAGCATCTACTTGTTTCTCTCTCCTTTGTAGGAGAAAAATAACTCTCCTTGCAGGGAGTTCTACGCACAAGTCTTTTCCTTCTTGAGATCATGTCTTGTGTATGCCCTGTCTTCACTAAGACCTTTCTGGCTACCACTACGGTTTCACGTTTTGGTTTGTTTCCCCTTTGAGACCCTCTGCCACTGGCTAGCTGTCATTCACTTTGTTTCCGCCCCCTTCAATGATGATTGGACAGATGTCTCCTCCAGATTCGGAAGCCCTAAAATTTCCAGAGATAGTTTTTGTGCTTTGTGATGTGCCTTGGTTTATTGTGCAGATCAAAAGCTAACCCGAGTGAATAAGTTATAAAGGATTCTAGAGGTGCGTCTCTACCACAGCTCTCCTCAGTTGTCTCTCGATACCCTCCGGGAGAGCCATTTTGACTGCATCTGGCATCTCAAGGCATCTCGCAGTCTTGTCTCAAGCGTCGTCTCCTGACCCTTCAAGTTGCTCCTTTCAGATCTGTCTGCCTCCAGATGCCCTACGGATCCGGTCTGTGTTGTGTTACGCTGCATATTATGGCTTAAAGTGGCAGAAACAGCACTGTGGAGGTGGAGCCAGTGTGGGCTACATCCACCCGGCCATCATGCCTGGCCACGCCCCCAAAAATACATCTTTTAGTAAAGTTGTTTTTCAGATTGCATTTTTGAAAATGCCACTTTTAGAAAGTACTAAGCAAACACAAAGAGATGATGGACGGAGAACTGAAACTTTCCGGACACTCACCTCCAGTCACAGATATGGGTTGAATCCATCATTGTACATTAGCTTACTTTGCCACCCCAGTTCAGCCCAGATATATGCAAATCAGGCATGATCCTGTGCCTCATGGGTACAGTCCAGCCTGAACTGCCAAGCCAATTCTTCCCTGGACCGGAAACATGCATCCTGGTACCCTTTTTTGGGTAGCAGCCCTCATCATCCAGACTAGCTTGAATCCAGTGGCAAAGTGAACAAAGGGCCCATGTCTGGGCATACCCTACAAACTTTGGGCGAACAAAGCAAACGCAAGGAGATGATGAAATGAGCGCTGAAGGTTTTAAGACACTCACCTCCAGTCACAAATCTGGGTTGAATCCATCATTGTTCTTTAGGGTACTATGCTACGCAGAACTGATTGAACATTCATCTGCTGCACTGGTCTCTAATGTAGTGTCAATCCTCCTATAGCTTCACAAGATCTCTTCCAGGGCTCTGGCTGACCGTGTACTCCCTAAAACCACAACCGTTCAAGCTCTGTTCCTTGGGGAAACGACCTTTACAATGCAACATTTACAACACACTACCATTACAACAAAACTTTTACAACGCAACATCCATTACAACGCATGCCATTACAATGCAACCATTACAACGCATACCACTACAACGCGTGTCATTACAACGCAGTCATTACAACGCATACCATTACAACGCATCCAACACTTACCCTACTGTTGTACCCACTGGAGTTAGAATAGTAATTTTTACCACTACACTATCCAACACTTACCCTACTGTTGCACCCCATGGCGTTAGAATAGTAATTTTTACCCCTACACTATCCAATACTTACCATACATGCAATGTAATAGTATGCGTTGTAATGGTATGCGTTGTAAAGGTAGTATGCGTTGTAATAGAATGCGTTGTAAAGGTAGTTTTAAAAAATGTGTTTAATGGCATGCGTTGTAATGGAATGCATTGTAATGGATGTTGCGTTGTAAAAAATGTGTTGTAAAGGTATGCGTTGTAAAAGTATGCGTTGTAACGTCATACATTCGTTCCTTGTGGTGCTCTAGTTCTAGAGAATGTGTCCTGCTCACCTTCTCCAATTGCTTTTTTGTGTGATAAACATTGATAAACTGTCTTTCTTGAGTGCTAGCGTCAGAAGTAGGGGCCTAGCCTCTGGAGGTCAAAGTATTTCACCCATGTTTTGTACATGCCTATGCACTGGCTCTACTTTTTTGCCATCCTCCCAGAACCTCCCTGAATCTTCCCTGACAAATTATCACTCTATCCTTCCCTCCTTGCTTCCCTCACATCTCTTCTATCCTCACTTCATGATGACCATTCCTGAACACTCTCTGGTGAAACTATTACATTCTGTTTCTCCTTCTGCCATGGTGTTAAATTATATTTAGTCCTCCTAAAATCCTCATCTCTTTTTTGAGATACTGGCCATCAAACCATACTAACAGCCCTGTCTACATAGTCAGACCATCTAGCATCGTCTATCTCTCTCCGTTGTGGAACAGACATTGAATCTTTACCCTTTCTGTTATATCTTGCCTCTGTAACAAGTGCAATGTTTCTGATGAAATAAGTGACTGATAGTCACTGTCTCCTGGACCCTGCTCTTCACCACTACCCTCCTGGCGAGAGGCTGGATCTAAATGTAGTTTGTCTGGGAGTATTCATGTGTCTTGTTTTTGACATCCGGGGGCAATATTTAGGGGTCCCTCTGGAGATTGTGATGGTGGGTTCTCAACTTCAGGATTCTCAAATACCGCTGTGGCTTCCTGCAGTTGCGCCAATGGATAAATACCAGATACCTTAGGGAAAGTATTAGTAGAATCATGTGGAGGTGGCAGAGCTGACGGGGGACTGGATGTGTCAGCATTAGAGAAGTCTTTAGATATTTCACAATAAGCCGTAAGGCTTAAGTGGCTTCTCGCTTCTGTAACTTATTTCTCGCTTATCTACTGTAGCAAAGTGCTCTACTATTCTGTCATCAAATGTCCCTTCTTTTATCCAGGAATATATGTGTTTCTGAGTGGCTTTAAACCATTCCCGACTGTCCCATTGTAATCTTTTGTTTTCTGATCACCTGGAAATATATTTTGCATATGTTCTACGGGAGCCTCCATGGACCCCAGTATTTGGAGCAGTTTCATAATCTAGTCTTTCATCTTTCTACTCAATATTTCTTCTTTTTAATTTCTTACACTAATCCTCACATATAAAAAATCTGTAAATTTGTCTTTTTAGTCATTTATTAAACATTATACAGTACAACAACATTATACAATAACATTACTCTGTGGCCACATTTCATTTTACATACACACACATGCATTTATCAACATATTTTTAAAATCTACACACTTCAACTACTTCTAAATGTTAATCACAATGGTTTGGGCTCAAGAGACGTTAGACCATAGAATTACTTCTTGACATTAGGGCAATTCAAGTATTCAGATCGTACTTGTAGGTAAAGTTTAGTGATATCGGTCTTTCAGCCATCATTCCATGTCAACAGATTGGAACACATATTGGACTCCATACTTCCAATCACCCACATTGACCACTTCCAACTTTACATGGGGATAAATACTGTACCAACCATGCAGAGCCTCAAATTCATGTCTTGCAACACGTGTACACAATCTTACATGTAATAACCTTCTTTACATTATATCTATTTATTTATTTTTATTTTTGGAGTTTTCTATAGCGCTGGCCAGACCCGAGGGTATCGGAGCGCTTTACATTGGGAGTGACAAGTGTGAAATGGTACAGTAAATATATATATATATTTTTTTTCCGCAGGCTTCATATAAGTTCAATGTTTAACAAAGTGTTCTTCCGCCTGAGGGGCGGCCGTGCGGTAGTGTTTTTGAGGTAGTCATCTATGTTTAACATTGCTAAAGAGACAAATAATACAATAAACAAAGCTCGGAGCGAAGCCTGCATTGTCCTCACCTCAGAAACAGCAATCTCTAGGTCCTACCTACCACCGTGAATCGGCAGAACATTCGACAACATGGTATCTGCTTACCACATCAAAGATGTGCAATGACATATGCAACAGGGGTAGATGGTATTCCAGTGGCAGCAGTCGGTTGAGGGCAAATGGGACTCCTATGCTGGCTCACCAAATGTTGCTGAGAAACTGAGATAGAGAAAAAAACAAGACTCCTCTTGGCAAGGGAAAACGCACGTTTACTGTCGCTGCAGGGAGAGTAGCTATCTCCACACAGGTAAACATCTGATCTCAAATCACTTTTCACAAGCAGCCCCTTAAATAGTCACACAAATATGTCTCTTACTAAAGGTAAAAAAATAGGTTACTCAATAATTACAGCACATCACCTGTGTCTTTAAACGCCTGACTTCTTCCTCTACACATTCTTTATTGTGATTCTAAAAATGCTTAACAAACAATGTATTTTCTTCTTTCGTGTGCATATGTGTTTGTGTTTTATTTCTCTGCTCCCAAGACTTCTTATCAGATTCTGTGTACCCTTGGCTAACTGCATCTCCTACCCCTATTCTTTAATCATGTTTTCATTTGCTAAGAACACAGAGTATGTGCTTCTTGTGCTATGAGCATAATTTTTTTAGGCTTGCAAACACAGGTTTTCCTTTAACTGAGACCTTGCTGATCATGCACTCAATTTTCTACTAACCCCTTCACCTGTCTTGCAGCACTTTGGGACTTTGGGGCTACACTGCTCTTTAACCACATATAATTCTGTGACACTCTCTACTTGTGTCTGCGGTGGCGTAGCTTTTTAGTTTCCTCTTTAACATTTCCTTGTAAGCTGCCAGCTCTTATATTTACAGTTTTTGACGATAGTTCAGATAGGCCAACAGAGAACAGGATCTATGAGGTGTTCCATGAATCCTCGAAACTGATCTGATATGTAGTCCTCTATGCTTCAGGTTTAGTGGTCAAGATCACAAAAAACGTATGGGATATTGATCTTGAGAAGCCCACTGGGAAAGCCAAAATTTGCAGCCATAGGATTAAATTCACTAAGAGAGAAAATGTTGTTCTAAGATAGACTTTGCATCATGTGTTTACATCAGTGTGATCATGCATTTGTCTCACAACTCACTAAAATACAGTCAGACTAGGCGCAACATCAGCATGAGTGTGGTACACGTTTTATGAGCCCAAACCACATTTAAGGGCAAAGTCATTTCTAGGTGCAGAAATCACATTGGAGGCCTGTGTAAAATTAGCAGGATTGTGAAACAACTTATTGGAGCAAATTCCTCAGTGCACAGAGATAATACAGAAGTAAAGATTCACTTTCACTGTAAAAGGTATGCATCCATACGATATTATATTTAGTTCAGAAAACACTGAGGTACAACAATATCTTCGGTGCAACATCAAAATGAGCTTCTAAAACATTTAAGAAATTAAGGGCTAGATGTAGGTAAATCTAATTTACCGATTCATAAATACCGAATTTTACCGACTCGGTATTTATGAATCGGTAAATTAGAAGGAGGCAGATGTAGGTAATTTTTTTAACACAATTACCGAATCTGTAAGATTCGGTATTTAAATACCGAATCGGTATTGCCCATTGATTCCTATGGGCCTTGAAGCCCATAGGAATCAATGGGAAATACTGGATTTACATATGGATTTACTGATTCGGTAAATATACCGATTCGATTCGGTATTTTACCTAATCGGTATATTTACCGAATCGGTAAAATTACCGAATAGGCCCCCACATCTCAAAAGCCAAATACCGGTCGGTAACGGCCGAAATCGGCCGTTGCCGACTGGTATTAGGGCTCCTAAATCTGGCCCCATGTGACATTTATAAGCAACATTAGGTGCAAAATCAGTTTTGGTGCAAAATAAGCAACACATTTAGGAGAAAACTCGCATTATGTTGTAAAATCATATTAAGGTGAATAATGATCTCCGGCAGCATAAACTGGAGTGTGGAAACTATTGTGGGAGTGCAACTCATATGTAGGAGAGAAAATCCATGATGTGCAAAATCATACTGAGGTGTTTTGGTGGAACAATATTAGGAAGATGAAAACATCTACTGGTGCTATCATCAGATTTATAAGTTATGTTATGTTATGTTATTTTAACTTCTGAAGCAAAACGGTTACTTCGGGTAGTCCCAGCACTGAGCACTGCCTGTTTGGTTGCTTTGGTGAAGTATGACTATAGGGTAAATAATCAAATTTTCGGACCCTTCTTGAAAGAGAGGAGCTCGGTAGAGTTCCTGAGGTGGAATGGTAGATGAAAAAATAAGGTGCAAAATAACCTTTTAGTGCTACATCAACAGTATTGTTGAGATACCTGTAGGTGCAAAAACACATGCAGAAAGAAGACATATATTTAGGTGCAAAATCAATCTTGGTGCAACGTCAACATGAGTGTAGAAAGCATTTAGGTGCACAAATACTCCTTGGTGCAATACACTGATGCTTTGCTTTACCTTCATGCACTATAATGCATAGCACTCTTTAGCCAGGTATACTAACATAACAAACGGGGAGACTCTAGTGTTATCCAAATTGTAAGCAGCAGTATCTTCAAGCACATCCAAAATGTAAACAATACTTTCTTCAAGCACCATCCGAGCAGACTAACCTAAATAATTCAATGCCTGAGAGAATGAGCTTAGCTAAAGTTATGTAGCCAGACCTAAGTATACCCACATCCCATGTTCTCTCTAGGGCAGTTCTGCCTTCCTGATGAAAGAGGACTTTTTAATTTTTGCAAAGGGGGTTGCGCATGTCCCATATTGTGAATGCAAACATAACTTGGCATCAGACTCCCTGAAACAGGTTTTAAAAGAAACACAGCTGACATACACCGAGAAAAATAGGTGCCTTTTGTTACAATGAGTGTGCACTTTCAGGCTTGCATATTGTTTTGTGACAAATTGTATATATTTACAGAGTTATTTTACTCAGAGAAGTGAAACGGATAGTGTCGAATTAATGATTGGTGATGAATATTTCAAAATCTCTGTTCTTAAGAAATCTAGTTTATTTCTAAACAATGTAAATGATTCTGTGTATATACTTCTGTGCTAAAATGTTAAACTATGACACAGACTGTAGATTATTATTTTCTATTAATCTCACCATACACTGGTTAGATCTGTAAACTCTTCCACAGAATCTGGTCATATAGTGCCACATAATTCCAGTAACTTTGTCCAGGGGGTCCGCATGTGGTGTAATTGCTCTGAATTTTGCTCTTACAAAGTTAATCCTTCAACTCCACAAAGAAGTGATGTTATGCCACTTTCAAGTAAAAAGAATGTGCCTTTTTCTTCTCTAATGCTGCAGGTTCTGCAATAGCTAGAGGCCCACATGCGAGCAGGACCAGTTGGTTTAAAATCTGCATTTCGAGATATTAATTATTATGAAATGTATTTGGTAATAATATGGTGCAGCGGTTCCTCTGACTCAACTTGTTTTCTATCAAAGCGTGAAACATCTTGCTCTGCGTAGAGCTGGAATAAAAGTCAAGGAAAGGTGCCTGCTGTAAAACCAGTTTATTAGATAGTCAAATACCCTGCAGTGAACGCCATCATAAACATCTGCACTCAACTGAGAGTAAATATGCGAAACAAATTAATAAAGTTCCGTTTCTCTGAATTTAATCAAAACAGACTGAGAGTAAGTGTAGGGGGAAGGTAAGGGATCCTAGATGCAGATGAGAAGGTGCTGGTTCAGGTGAGTGTACATCAAGAGGTCTGTAGAATGCCATTTAGGTTTGTAGAAAAGATCTCAACCTTTCGAAAATGGGAGCTGCAGAAAATGAATTTAGATTTTATGGAAGGTGCCTAAAAGTATTTATGATAGGTTTGATTTCATACACTTGATACGGGAATGCAGGTCTTATAAGCATTGCGGCACCAAACCAGAGACATTATCAGAGAATTCACTCCTAGGTCTGCTCTGGGCTCATTACTTTTCTTGAACAATAATTAAAGAAATCCACCTACAGTAAAATATTTATTTTTTAATTAATATGTTTTTAGAAGTATTAAAAAATAATGTATACAATTAATTTAAAATATTTTTATAAAAGCAAAGGTTAGGGATAAGTAATAGTTATGAACTGGCATCTTCTTCATGCACCGGTTATACCCTTTCATATTACATCACATAGCATGTGAAATCATAGCATTCATAACAACAGTTATGACATTTCAAAGGACATCATTCGTCATAACAAACGAGGTGCAGGTTATAGTTAATGTAGTGGGTGATTGAGGAGACAACACTGGATACGTAGGTGTGAGAGTTAGAGTAATTTAAAGGTGATGGGCAAATTGTAAATTTAAGTTATAACTATACCTTTATGATTTTTTATGTTTCTATAGTTTAAGTTAGGTTTGTATAGATAGGGGTCTCCAACCTGTGGCTTGTGAGCTACTGTAACTCTTGAGCTACCTCTGAGTAGCTCACCTTTGTGCAGCCCAGCTTAGTAAATTAGAAATCTTTTGCTTGGTTGAATTATTGTACATATAAAAAAAATATATATTATACAACTCTAATAATATTAGTAGCTCTCAATGTGTTACATTGAACGTGAGTAGCTCTCAGTACAAAAAAGGTTGAAGACTCCGGGGAAAGAAGAAATAAATACATTTTTCCTAACTTTACCTCATGCCTAACCTTTGTTTTTTTTTTGCATTGATTGTAATTTTTTTTATTTTTAATAAAAACGTTTTTGAATTTGCAGAGCTTACTGCAGTCGAGAGGAATTTCATTAAGTAGAGTATAGTGTCACAGAGTAGAGTAGAGTGGATTGGATTAGAGTGGAATGTGGTACAGCGGTGTGGCATGCAGTGGAATAGGGTACAGTAGAGTGGTGTAGAGTGGAGTGGCATAGAGTGGAGTGTTGTAGAATGGAATGGCAGAAAGTAGAGTGGCAAAAAAGTAGAACAATACAGGGGCGTAACACAGGCCCCCGCAGCCCCCGCAGTGCAGGGGGACCCTGCGGTGCGGGAGGCCCCCGCACTCCAGGGGCCCCCTCTGCAGCCAGCACTTACTAGATAACTCCCTGCAGCCTCATGAATAAATTAAATGGTGCGCTGCGCTCACGTCTTTGCATCTGCGCAGGGACTGATAAATGTGGTCATGCGCATCGCACAATTAAAAGTGGACGCAGAGTGAGAAAGTGAGGCATCCCCGACAGTGGGACTGTGTGGCCACCGGGTATAATGTCATTACTGCTAGCCTCTGAGTTGCCGCTTGATGTACGCGATCTCACGCTCCTGGTGAATCACATCTCCGTTAAAGGTAATCCCCACCTGGGACGCGTGGCTTCTATGTAATGCCTTTCAGCCGTTCAAGGCTCCCTTGCTGCCGTTGCACGCGCAAAACCACCTTTCCCCTTTGATTCTGTTTGAATGTTATAATGATAGGGCACTTTTCGGCATTCAAAGCAAAAACGCATGATGTGGGGGTGGAGGGAATATTTTTGTCTCACAAACAC
This sequence comes from Lissotriton vulgaris, assembly GCF_964263255.1. Classification (NCBI taxonomy): domain Eukaryota; kingdom Metazoa; phylum Chordata; class Amphibia; order Caudata; family Salamandridae; genus Lissotriton; species Lissotriton vulgaris. The sequence goes on from NC_141686.1 coordinate 150,655,586, forward strand.
TCACATTATTCAATGTTTATTCGGTGTGTGGAAAATGTGTTCTCTAAAGCACAAATCATGAGCCTGGTCTGGGCTGCAGAGCCGCTCACACCGGCAGAACGAACGTAGCGGTGCAAGCGGAAAGCGAGTGTTGCAACATTATACTCTTGGCCTGTTCCTATTGTGGAGAGGCCGGAGTGAACACAGCAGCCTTGTGCTGCTCAGGAGTGCTGCGTGAGTGCTGACAGAGCCCTGGACTCGAACCTTGCACTGAGGGCCCAACACGCCATGTCAGGGAGGTGAGAGACCATAGACTCCCTTGTGTTGTGATCGAGCCCTCCTTGCCTTGCAGCCCCTTCCCCAGCACTGACTGCTGCCTCACACCGCTGCAAAACTCTGCCGCTGATGCCCTGTTATGGGGGCTTGACTTTGCCAGTTGGGTCCCTGGGTGCAGTGCACAGAGTATGTGATGATTTGGGGCCTTCCAATTCGGTACTAGTGACCAGCACCGCCAGCTTCCTAGGCCAGTGTTTACTATTGATGAAGCAAACTTTAGAAATAAGTTTAGATTTTGTTCGCAGATTTAAACTCCCATAATTTATAATATATTAACGAGTGTTGCATGTTTTTGTATTAATTCAACCTAGAATAATGTGCACCTACAAGAACATGTGGGACTAATAATATGTGCTCTTGTCGCATTTGTCACTACATTTTAAATAATATATTAACTTTGTCTTTTGTTTTGTCAAACAATAACTGCAGCTGTTTTTAATAATAGCATGCGAATATTCTTAAATGTGCTTTTATTTATGTTGTGTCTTTTATGTGACAGTGTTTTGTTTGTCTCTTGTGCATAAAGCTAGGTAACATAGACTAATGGGTTAACATTAGTAATGGGGGTGGGTAACAGAATAATTATCATTACTCGAATTAATTGATGTCTTGTGTTTCCTTGCATACTAGAGTCTTGCTAAAAGAGGCCTGTGGCCTATTTCTAAAATGGATGTCCGAAGTCCTGTCGAGATAGGCCTTGCACAGCAAAGAATGAAAGAAAACATTTTCTTCATAATGCTTTGAAAAACAAACTCGCGGAAGCTGAGCTATGCTGAATGTTGAAATAATCATTGTATAACTTTCAATGCCTAGGACAGGACATAGCGGCGGAAAAGCTTGAGCAGAGGAAGCAATGAACTGTTTCTTAAATGTTGCGAGCCTCGGAAGAGCTTGTGACACACGTAGACAAAGGACAATGCCGCTCTTAAGGAATATGGTTTTTGCAATGTGAAAGGCGAATGACTTCATTGACTGACATTTCTCGACCAATCACGTTCCGAGTTGGTCTTCTTTTTGTATTCTTTTAGTTAGTCTTAAATAGAGAAAAGGTATAAAAATTGGCCCCTTGGGAAGAGCTCTGTTGGCTCGTTCCTGTGCTCCAGAGATGCTGCCCGACTTTTGACTCACGTACGATCTTTTCAAACTTGTGATTTTCCCTTTAGATTACTTAAGACAAGTTAGGGAAATAGGGTTTAGGGAATGAGTTTTAAAATATTTAAGTATTTCTCATGCTGTAAAATAATGCTGCTTAATAAAATGCTAATAAAGAAATAAATTCTTATAAATGCTCTTTGCTCGATAAATAAAGTTAATAACATAGATTTTGAAATGACAAGCTGGTCTTGTTTGTTTCGTTTGAGTTATCACTAGTTAATCCATTGCCTATAATTTGACTTCATTAAAAGTTTATGAAAGTGTTTGATTAATTAGGTCATATGATTCAGTTGGTCAATTCATGTCTCAGTCATCTATGGGCCTAGTGATAGATTTATGAATAATGGTGAGTATCGTGGTGTAGAGTTTTACATATGAGACTGAATTTATTTTGGCCCGCTGGATCAAATCTCTGGTAACAGAGTTCGGTTACTATGGTAACTGACATGTTACATGGTAATTACATAGGGTACATGTTTATCACATGTTAAGTTTGTCTAGTTGTTATATGTTTTCGAAAGGTTTTTTCCAGCAGTGAAAAAAAATCCTATGTGCCGGCAGAGTAGTGTGACAGGTGAAGTTACACAGTTCATTTGTTCTGTTTTCAAGTTTGTGGTACTGAAATATCACTGAGTGTTGTGGACATACAACACAAGTTTAGGGATTTCTAGGTATGACAGGTTGTATATATAGTGAGGTTTGTCTATGAAATTGTAGCTCTGAGTATAGGGACTTTTTTTAAAACTCGTTGTGAAAAGAGTAGTAGGATTTTTCCGAGCTTGTGTGAAGGGTAAGGTGGCGTCGTCTATTCTTACTGGCGTTTGTGGATTTCTACTGGTTGGTTAGAGTCCTGCCAAAGATTTCATGAATACATGAATAGGTTTTTCCGTATGAATGCGTAAAACTGGTTCTGTGAAAATAGCGTTGTCTATTTCACGAGAGTGAAATCTTGAATGTCTGGTAAAACTATCACTTTGTTTAGTGAAACGGACAAATGGTTTGTTTTTCCGTAGTTATTAACTGAAATCCATTGAGAAGAATTGTTTAAAATGGCGCTGAGAAAATATTTTGTAAAGGAGGGGTGAGTTTACGGAGTGACACTGACACGCGCAGCTTCACTGCAGCGGCAGTTTCCGTCACAGGGTTCGCGCTGCGATTGGTTAACATACGTCACAGCAAGCGCACTGATTGGTTCACGTGACTGAAATGAGCTGTTAGCTGATTGGTCCTTTCTGAAAACAGGATTCTCATTCGTTGAGCAAGGTAGTGACGTGGCTTAACCTAATAGGCTTGTTGGTGAGTTTCGCAAGGAAATACTTACGATCTTTTCTGAATTAAACAGAATAGTTTTAAAACATGAGTTTTTGGTATAAAGAAGAAAAGAAGCCTTCATGGTTTCAGAAAATTAAAAATGTATTCAATCCTGACAAGAAAATTGAAGCGCGTGGTGGAAAATTACTTCATAAGTACAAAACACCTGCAGCATATAAGGAAGAAGAATATGGTTATCATACGGTTCTCTGGTTTGAAAATTGGATGCAATATACCAAAGATGATGGTGTTTTAGCGTGGCCAGAAGATGGATCGTTTAATATTAAAGTTTTAAGAAACTTAAGAGATAAAATGATGGCTCTTTCGCCAAGGCCCAGACCCTTTCAATTTGAAGCTTTAGTTGAATGGGAAATTGAAATGATGGAACTCGAACGAGAAAATAGGTGAACATCAAGAGGTCCAAAATTAGATATAAATAGGGAAACCCACCAGAATAGAGTGCGTCTTTGGAGAAAAGGGGACATGCATGATGGTTTGTACCCGGTTATAGAAATGGTTGTTGAAACATCAGGTCAAAAGAATTCCCGGAAAAAAGGTTATCTTGATGAAGAGTTAGATGATGCAGTTTTAGAAGACATTTTTATTAATCCACCACCTTATCAGCCAAGCTGTTCACAGTCTACACCAAGACGTTTTTTTGGAATTTCTCCTAGTGCACCTGCTAGAGAGATTGATGAAAATTCACCCAGATTTTTGAGATTACCTGAAAGGGCAAGATCAAGAAGTAAATCAAATACTCCAAGAGAAAGCAGAAATTATCCTGAGATTTTAGATTCGAGAAATAATTTCCAGAAAAATTACAAAAAAGCAGAGCTACCTGAAAATATACCAAACATTTCTGAATATTTAAAAGCGAAAGGAGAATTAATTCAGCAATTAACAAAAGGCATGGAAGCAGTAACAGTACCAGTTACAATTGGTCCTGTTGTACCAGTTTTTGAGCAAGGTGAAAACAGACATTCAGTCTTAACGAATCCATTAAATGCAGAAATTCAAAAAGTGGCTGAAAAATTTTATTCTGAATTAACAGAAATTCATCTAGATAAAACAATGCCAAATGTAACTTTAAATCAAAGTTTATCAAATGGTGTCACACCATAAGCTGCAGATTCTGATTCTGGATCTTTAGAAAAGACCACAAATAAAACAGATTTAGCACAGATTCCTCAACAAGTTCCTGAGTCTAAACAACTTGATGTTTCAAAATTAAAATCAGATTTAGAAGAATTAATTATTGGCACAATTGGTACTGACTGTTTGAAGCAATATCAGGATGATGAACTTTTATTTATTTGCAAGAGCATTCAGTGGAAAACTAAAAATAAATATGAACAATTCGAAGAAGTGGCTGCTGAATTAGAAATAGATTTAAGTCGTCAAAAACAATTACAAAAACATTATGGAGTGGATTTTTCTGAGAAGAATATTGAGAATCTAAATACCAAAGGCAGGATAACCCATGTAAAAGAACTAATTGTGTTTCTAAAAATATTAGGTGAATTAAGTAAATGGAGAGTTAAATGGACAAAGAAAAGAGAAGAAGAAAAGAGAGAAAGAGGAGAAGTTTTTAATGAATTTCCTATGAGGGAAATAGCTGGTGGAGGTTATGTTCATGTTCCATGGACAAGACAGGACATTCTGCTCTTTACAAATGATTTTCCTCGGCTGAGAGAAAAACCAGTGGAATGGTATTGTCAGGTTAACAGATTTATAAAGGTTTCGAAAGTTTTGTGGATTGATCTTGATGGTTTCTTTGACATTGTTGTCCCATCGGATCTTTGGACAGAATGTAAAATTTCTGTTGGTTGGCCCAAAGAGGAACCACCTCGACATAGAATAACAGGTGCTCCTTCAGACGATGTCATGGATTTCTTTAACAAAGTAATTGTCTGGCTGAAAAACAAGATTCCTGCAAAAGAAGTAGATTGGGGTAAAATAGACAGGACAAACCAAGAACCAAAAGAATCAGTTAATTCTTTTTATGAAAGATTACTCCTGGTATTTAAACAATACAGTGGCTATGAAAAATTAAGTGAAAGTAACATGAGCCACTTCATTTATAGATTTGTTTATTGCCTGAAACCTGAAATTGGAGAAATGATTAGAAACTGAATTGTCGGCTGGCAATCACTTTCAGTTGATGACATCCTGAGGAAGGCAAAATACTGCAGTGATGAGATAGATGCAAAACAAAAGAAACTCAAGGAAAAGGCAATGTGGGCACAAGTGAAGGTAGCTGAACAGCAGATAGCAACCTTAGAAAATACACATTTTCAGCAGAATCCAGGAAAGTTCAAAGGAAACTTTGTGAATAAACCTAAATTTAATATAAACATTGAAGAGCTAAAACAAAAGCTACCATGTTTTAATTGCGGTGAAATTGGACACTGGAAGCGTGAGTGTAAAAATCCGCCCAGAAATTAAAAAAATTCATCATTAAATCCACAGATGCAGAGTGAGATAAATCAGCAACAACAGCTACAGCGACAGTTAAATGGAATAAGTCAGCAGCAACAGCTACAGCAACAGTTAGTGAATCAGCAAAGCCAATTGAATCAGCAGAGCCAAATTCCACAGCCACCCTTGCCTAATTGCATGAATGCACAGAGATACAGTCCAGAGACGGGTTTCTGCTGAGCTGAACAGGTAAACAGATCACAAAAAGTAAATGTGTCAAATGTCTCTCAACAATTTTGGCTGAAAGAAAATGAGAGCAGTGATTCAGAGGATTACTCATGACGGTGCCTGAGAGAGGAAGAAGAGTGTGTACTTGGAGCCACTCTTGAGGTAGATCAGGCAGGTCAATTTGTAAATGGTAAAGTGAATGACAAAGATATCACTTTTCTTGTGGACACTGGTGCTACCCGTTCTACTGTTAGATCAGTGGAAATTGAAAATCTTCCTCTCTCGGGTGAGACCATCCAGGTGGTTGGCGTAGCTAATCAACAAATAAAAACAGATTTGACAAAACCAGCTGATGTAGAAATTGGAAATTACAAAGACACAGATTTGTTGTCTGTAACAGCAGTCCCATTAACCTATTAGGTCGCGATTTGTTGTGCAAGATGAACTGCAAAATATACTGCTCACCGGATGGTATTGAGCTTCATACTTTAGAAGAAGATGGTCGGTATAAATTGACAATGCTAATGGTTGACGAAGAAAATAAAATGTTCCCTGCTTTTGATAAAAACAATTTACCTGAAGAATTGAAAGAGGCAGTTATCCGAAAATGTGGGATTTAACTGGTGATGAAATGGGTTTAATGAAACATGTGGACCAAGTAAAAACTACTGTGAGACAAGGAATAGATTTTCCAAACATTCCCCAGTACAAAATGAAACCTGAAACTATTGAGGGTGTCATTCCTGTGATTGAAAAATTCATTAAGCAAGGTGTTTTGAGAGAGATTAAATGCAGCCCATGTAATTCACCGATTATAGGAATCAAAAAGCCAAACGGAACTTACAGGATAGTTCAGGACCTGAGAAAGGTTAATAAAATAGTTTTTCCTTGCTGTCCAGTTGTACCAAACCCAGCGGTAATTCTATACCAGATTCTGCATGATGCAGAATGGTATACGGTCATTGACCTATATAATGCTTTCTTTACAGTTCCACTGCATCCAGATAGCCAACACATTTTTGCGTTCTGGTTCCAGGGTCGTATATTGGCATGGGGCCCGATTCACAGAATGAACTTAAGACTCAATCCTAAACTTACTACTATTTTGGTATTCACAGAATGCACTTACTACTTTTGGTATTCACAGAATGCACTTACTACTTTTGGTATTCACAGAAGTTAGGATTTTGTCTTAAGTCTGTCTTAAGTCTGTCTTAAGTTTGTCTTAAGACAAACTTAAGACACAATCCTAACTTCTGTGAATACCAAAAGTAGTAAGTTCATTCTGTGAATACCAAAAGTAGTAAGTGCATTCTGTGAATACCAAAGTAGTAGTAAGTTTAGGATTGAGTCTTAAGTTCATTCTGTGAATCGGGCCCTAGGTGTCGTATTCCTCAAGGGTATACTGAGAGTCCATCTATCTTTAATCAGTTGATAAAGAAATATCTGGAAGATTTAAAATTGCCTGGAGAGTCAACAGTGGTTCAGTACATAGGTGACCTCCTTGTCGCAGGAAAAACGAGAGAAAATTGTGTAACAGACACCATTGCACTTTTGAATCAATTAGCAAATGAGGGACATAAAGTGTCACCTGCGAAACTACAGTTTTGCAAACAAGAGGTTAAATACCTTGGTCACAGAATTGCAAAAGGAATCAGACAAGTGACAATTGAGAGAATAAAAATGATTCGAGCAAAACAACCACCAACTACACAAAGACAGATCAGGATGTTTCTAGGAATGGTTGGTTATTGTCACCAATGGATTTGTGGGTTTTCAGTAATTGCGAAACCACTGCAGAGGCTGACATAAAATATCCGTTTGTTTTAACAAAAACAGAATTAGAGGCTTTTGAAAAGCTTAAAAGAAGTCTGTGTGAAGCACCAGCATTGGGGATGCCTGATTGCGACAAAGAATTTGAGCTGTACTGCAGTGAAAGGGAAGGTTGTGCATTGTCAGTTCTTATTCAGAAACATGGAAAAATGAGAAAACCAATAGCATATTTCTCAGCTGTTCTTGATCCTGTTGCAAAAGCATTGCCAGGTTGCTTAAAAGCAGTGGCTGCAACAAGTGTAAGCCTTGAGCAAAGTGAAGGAATCATAATGGGGTTTCCTGTAAAAGTGTATGTACCTCATTCAGTTGAAATACTTCTTACCAAAAGTAAAACACAGCACCTGTCAAGTAACAGATTGACCAAATATGAAAAGGTTATTCTGGGATCAGATAATGTATCTATTGCGAGGTGTGCTAATCTCAATCCTGCTACACTTTTACTAGATAGTGTGGTTTCTGAAATTGACAATGAAACTGATGACATTAATCATGAGTGTTTGGATGTTTTGGAATACTGTACTAAACCCAGAGAAGACATTAAAGTTGTGCCTTTACCAGAGTCAGTCATTGTTTACTTTGTTGATCGTTCCTGTCTAAGAACAGACAAAGGCAATCTGAGAGCAGTATATTCAGTTTGCACAGTTTCAGAAATAGTTGAGGGTTCAACTCTAGAAGGAATTCGTTCGGTTTAATTTATGCATGTGAAAAGGCAAAGGGAAAATAGTTACCATAGTGACTGATAGTCACTATGGATATGGCGTAGTTCATGACTATGGCCAGCTCTGGTCTCAAAGAGGTTATTTGACCTCTGCGGGAACTCCGATCAGGAATGCAAAATTGATCAAAAGATTGATCCACGGCATTCAATTACCAGAAAAGATTGCTGTTGTCAAATGTGGAGCGCACAAAAAGGGAGCAGACTATAACTGATGAAACTGCACGTTACTGTGCGAAAAACAATCTTTCACTTAATCGGGAAAAGGATAATGATCATATCATGAACTCTCTCATGCTAATATCTGTAGTAGAAACATGGCAGGGAGTAAAAGACTCACACATGGCTCAAAGAAGGTTGCAAACAGCGAGAGGAAGATGAAATTTGGGTTTACAAAGATGGAAGACCTGTTATGCCCAATTGCATGATTGCTGACATGGCATGGATGTACCATGGTCCAGGTCATTTAGGAAGAGACACAATGATTCGACTGTTCAGGGAAACTTGGTATAATCCAAAATTTAGGATTATTGTGGAGTCACTTTGCCAGCGTTGTTTGATCTGCCAACAAATCAATCCAAACAGAAAAACAGTTGTAAGCATGGGAACCATAGGACGGGAGGGTGGTCCTTTTACCAGGTTGCAAATGGATTTCATTGACATGCCACCACATAACAAGTTGAGATATGTCCTTGTTATTGTCTGTCTGTTTTCAAGATGGGTGGAAGTGTTCCCAACTCGTCATAATGACTCAATTACTGTGGCAAAATTGCTTTTAAGGGAGATCATACCTAGGTACGGATTTCCAATGACCATTGAAAGTGATCGTGGCATACACTTTGAAAACAGACTGCTTAAATTAATTTGTGAAGCCTTCGGCATAAAGCAGAAGTTGCACTGTGCTTACAGACCAGAAGCATCAGGTGTTGTAGAGCAGATTAATGGTACAATAAAAAACAGAATTTCAAAAATGTGCCTAGCTACAGGAATAAAGTGGACAGATGCACTTCCACTTGTTTTGATGTCTTTGAGAAGCACACCAGATAAAAGAACAGGTCTTATCCCTCATGATATTCTCATTGGAAGAGTAATGAGACAGGCTTTTATTCCAATTGGAAAATTGTTAACAATAAATGATAGTGCGATTATGGATTATTGTAAGCAGTTGTCTGATGTGGTAACTTCTGTATTCCATCAGGTGGGAACAGATGTGATTTCAAAAGAAAAGGAGCAGGCTCATGATCTATTGCCAGGAGACTGGGTCAGAACAAAGGTTCATCGGAGGAAAAACTGTTTAGTACCCAGGTGGCAGAAAGCAAGACAGGTGATACTAGTCACAACAAATGCTGTTAAATGTAAGGGTCTGAAGAGGTGGGTGCATGCACGTCATACCATTCGCGTACCACCTCCTGATAACCCTGATGAGGATAGTGACGACACTACAACTGATTCAGACTCAGAAGGAGAACCTGAAGATCCAGATTCTGAAGATCGACAGGAAAGTCGACATCTGGGAAATTCTGATGCGGATCAACCATCAAATGAAAAAGATCTTGAAATTGTCGTTGTTGATTCAGACAATGATGAAGATGTTCTAGAAAAAAGAACTGAAAAAGAAACTGTGTCAGAAGAGATTCAAGATCAGGAGAGTATTGAAAATCAGGTTGGAAGCTCTGAAAGCAGGAACGGAAATTCTGGAACTGGGAAGTTAAAAGCAATTCCAGAAGAGGAGGACGAATTGCCAAGAACCAGCTACAGAGATGTTGTTCCTAACGGAGTGAAGTTGCTGAGTAAAGAAGTTCCTAGATACAGTATTGAAATCTCTGAAACTGACTCAGATGAAAATGATGAAGAGTCTGAAATAAGAAAATTCTGAAAAAGGGCTAGAAAAGCTGAATATAATGAAATCGAGCCTAAGAAGAAACTCTTGAGAAAAGGTGATGTCTGGCCAAAAGAAGGCTCGAAATTCAAGTTGGTGAACAGATCAAAAGAGCAGATTAATGAGATATCTAGTCCGAAAAGTGAAATTGACAAAAAAGAACAAGCAGCAAAGAAAATTGAAGTAATTAGCAGAAAGAGCAAAAGACCATTGAAGCCAAATCAGAAGTACAAGTCTCTAGAGTGGGCCTACATAATTATCCCACCAGTAGTTGAGGTCAGTAGGAGCAGTCAGGAAGATTTGGAAGAAAATAGTGACAATGATTAGATTTAGTTTTCTTTGAGTTGGAGTTTATTTTTGGCATAAAGCTGAAGAAATTGTGTTAGGTGACACAAGGTCGAAGAAATTGAGTTAGTTGGAAACACTTTTCATGTAAGAAGCAAGGTCGAGGAAAAGCTGTTAGAGGGTTACGAAAAAAATAATTAAAAAGGGGAGGTATTATTTTAATTACTACTACTAATTTAAAATTTGTGTTTTAAGTAAAAAGAAGTAAAAAAAATGCCTACTACTGGCAATTCAAGGTGTGCTATTATCCTCAGGAGATGTTGTAAAATGTCTTCCATTTGTGTGATTCTAATGATTTTAGTTTGGTTAATCTTAGCAGTCATCTTTCCTCTTGGCATAGACATAGAGGATTATAAAGTAAACATGACGAGCAAAGCTGAATCTAAACAAGCTGCTCATGATGTTGCAGGCAAAACTAACAGGATTATTGAGCATAAACCAGAGATTCACCAGGACAGATCTGTTGGTGATTTGTCCACTAATTCCTTTTCAAGACTCTTGACAGTGTATGTTAGAGTCATGGATGTCAAAGATTGTTATGTGTGCATTAAGCTTCCTACTTTGGTTTCTGAAGGGGTCAAGTATAATATGCTTCCTCTTACTTATGGAATAACATGCAGTGTTATAGCTAACTTGTTCTATTAGACAGGTCGTTTACAATACTATTACTCAGACTTTGATGAAATATTTGCTAACTTGAAGGTTGTACATAGTCTTAACAAAGTCAGACCTGCCAAACAGATGAGGAAATTCTCTCTGATCACAAATGAACTCACCTATGAGTATGCTTACAAAAATAATTTAACCTGCAAAATGAGAGATGAAGAAAGATCTTTTCTCAAGTTGGTTGAGGAAAGGAGGGCGATTTACAAAAGAAATGAGATGCTGAAAAAGACTAAATCCAAGTTTTGGCAGCTCGAGGATTTGAAGCTTAATGGTGAAAATAGATATGCTGCTATTCACATAGATGATCCAGTTAGTGGGAAATTCTGCATTAGAAGAGACAACAGGCTTTACGACAATTAAAATATTTTGTTGGTGCAAGTCAATGTGAGGACACTTATCGTATTGTAGGGGGTTGGGGATTTAAAGGTGGTAAAGACCCAATTTTCCCTGGAATTTATTTTGTTTGTGGGAACAAGGCATATTTCAGTCTCCCGGACCATTGGTATGGTATATGTTACCTTGGTCTAGTCTTTCCTAAAATTTTCCATGTGGACAGAAATGGGGAAGGTTCATTTGAAAATGGCAAACACCTGAATAGGTACAAAAGAGAAATCTTCTCTGAGATTATGGGAGATATATTTGGTGCAATAATTCCTATGGTGAGAATAACTCTGAATGCTATCAAAATCATAAAGGTTTCCACAATTGTTGACAGATTGTCCACTGACACAGCAAGTGGTTTACAATTGGTCAATACTGAGCTCATTGCCACCAGAAGTATGGTTATGCAGAACAGGCTTGCTTTAGACATTCTCCTAGCAAAAGAGGGAGGAGTCTGTGGGATTTTGCACGTTCAGCATTGCTGCATGTATATCCCAGATAAAAGTCAGAATATAGAATTGCTGATAAAGAATATCACTGAATTTCACTCAGAAATAGAACCCATAGAAAGTGACAACTTCTCAGAACCTTTGGCTAAAAGATTTGGGGAAATCAGGGAATGGTTTGCTGAAATTGGCAGTTCAATCATTGGCAAAGTGCTTTATCCTGTAATATTCATTGTTATAGTGACACTTTTGTTAAAAATCCGTTGCATGATTCACAAGAGAAAGAAGCATGTGAGGGAAAAGAAGAGGATTTATAAACTCAGAAAAGCTCAGGAGAAGGAGATAGAAATGGAAGAATTTTGCAGGGCTCAATATGAGAGCTCCAGACAAACTGATAAACAGGAGTTTAGATTTACTAACACAGAGAGAGATCATAATATGACATTTCTAAAAAGTAAAATTTTTGGGTAAATTTTGGGTTTTTGTTTGGTGATTTAGAAATCACCAGATGAGGGACTTGATGAAGCGAACTTTAGAAATAAGTTTAGATTTTGTTCGCAGATTTAAACTCTCATAATTTATAATATATTAACGAGTGTTGCATGTTTTTGTATTAATTCAACCTAGAATAATGTGCACCTACATGAACATGTGGGACTAATAATATCTGCTCTTGTCGCATTTGTCACTACGTTTTAAATAATATATTAACTTTGTCTTTTGTTTTGTCAAACATTAACTGCAGCTGTTTTTAATAAAAGCATGCAAATATTCTTAAATGTGCTTTTATTTATGTCGTGTCTTTTATGTGACAGTGTTTTGTTTGTCTCTTGTGCATAAAGCTAGGTAACATAGACTAATGGGTTAACATTAGTAATGGGGGTGGGTAACAGAATAATTATCATTACTCGAATTAATTGATGTCTTTTGTTTCCTTGCATACTAGAGTCTTGCTAAAAGAGGCCTGTGGCCTATTTCTAAAATGGATATCTGAAGTCCTGTTGAGATGGGCCTTGCCCAGCAAAGAATGAAAGAAAACATTTTCTTCATAATGCTTTGAAAAACAAACTTGCGGAAGCTGAGCTATGCTGAATGTTGAGATAATCATTGTATAACTTTCAATGCCAAGGACAGGACATAGCGGTGGAAAAGCTTGAGCAGAGGAAGCAACGAACTGTTTCTTAAATGTTGCGAGCCTCGGAAGAGCTTGTGACTCACGTAGACAAAGGGCAATGCCGCTCTTAAGGAATATGGTTTTTGCAATGTGAAAGGCGAATGACTTCATGGACTGACATTTCTCGACCAATCACGTTCCGAGTTGGTCTTCTTTTTGTATTCTTTTAGTTAGTCTTAGATAGAGAAAAGGTATAAAAATTGGCCCCTTGGGAAGAGCTCTGTTGGCTCGTTCCTGTGCTCCAGAGATGCTGTCGGACTTTTGACTCACGTAAGATCTTTTCGAACTTATGATTTTCCCTTTAGGTTACTTTAGACAAGTTAGGGAAATAGGGTTTAGGGAATGAGTTTTAACATGTTTAAGCATTTCTCATGCTGATTTGATTTAAACTGACAGTCTAATGTGCCTTTCTAATAAAATAATGCTGCTTAATAAAATGCTAATGAAGAATTACATTCTTATAAATGCTCTTTGCTCGATAAATAAAGTTAATAAAATAGATTTTGAAATGACGAACTGGTCTTGTTTGTTTCGTTTGAGTTACCACTAGTTAATCCATTGCCTATGATTTTGACTTAATTAAAAGTTTATGAAAGTGTTTGATTAATTAGGTCATATGATTCAGTTGGTCAATTCATGTCTCAGTCATCTATGGGCCTAGTGATAGATTTATGAATAATGGTGAGTATCGTGGTGTAGAGTTGTACATATGAGACAGAATTTCCTTGGCCCGCTGGATCACTATCCATAACAAAGCGCACTGAACATTTGCTGCACTTCCTTCTAGCATCTCTCTGAGCATCAGAACTCCTCCATAGCCTCTCTTCTTCCCATTGTGAGTCACGGTCACGTTGAATGACGCTGATTCAATGTGCTGTCTGAGGGGTGTGCATCTGCTGAATGGCGTTAGTTTAAAGTGGGTCCTGCTTCAACTTTCATACTCTCTGCCAAATACTAGTTTCTGAAGGGGCCCTCTGGTTAGGTCCAACTTTAATCAGTTGCAATATTGTGCTTGCTGCAGCCATTTCACTGCAAACTTTGAAGCAGAACCCTGCATCATTATTCACTAGTAATGTTAGCTGCATAACACCTCAACCACATACCCTCACCACTATGTTTGGCTGTGCTGTCTGTTTCCAGAAACTTTCTCTTCTCTTGTCTTTGTAATTATTGTCCAGTATCGAGAAAAGGACAGTTAAACGCTACGTAAATAAACTGGCTACATCGGACATGCACAGCCCTGCCCAGTGTTACGTGTCAGCCTCAGAGTAGCTTTTAAAATATAACACTACACAGCTCTGACTGCCAGTTATAACCTATGTGGGACTGTGTGCCCCTCAACCCAAGGCTTGCCCAGTCCCCAGAGCTTTTCTGTAAGTTTGGCTCTTAATTAGGCAGCTGAGAGGAGATGTAAATGTTGGGGCCTCACATCCATCTGTTGTTGGCCTGGTCCCACTTGTGACAGAAAGGCCCTGGAGCCCCCACTGATTCTCAGCATCCTGGTCTGATTGATTAATGCTGGCAGCAGGGAGGATCCATGGGACCCAATGTGGGCAAAGGCTGGCTAAGGCATCTGTGTATTAGTAGCTCAGCTAACTTGCAATGGATGTTATTAATAAAGGAAATGAATGTTTCAATCATTCGGAGCTGCCTGCACTTCGGGCCTGTAGTTTACTGAGTCTGAGAACTGTGCACTCTTGCTGTCTGACTCTGCCCTGCTTTCAGTTGCCTGCTATTAGTGCACTTTAGTTCAATTACTTACAGTTTCTCGTTTCACAAATGGGTGTCATATTTCTGATATTTATGTTTCCCTCATCCTCATTCCTTGATTTTGATCTAGAGAAAGTGTCACTCATATTTATTGAAATGTCACTCATAATTACACTGAAATTACTAAAATGTCACACATAGCATTCTGAAACCTTGGCAGCAATGGTCGTCTATTTGACGAGAACACTAAATAGAATGTAATTAGCTCCTAAATCCATCAGTCTGTAAGGGATTGTAGCTGGTTGCAAGTGCCCACGGGAGTGCGCCAAAGGCGAATAATACTCTGACAGTCTGAAAGGCAACCTCTAAAGTTCTATATTATATTTTATAGTTTACCGTGTGTGGGTGTCCATTCCTCACGGAATAACCGGTAGTAAATACTGCATTCTTTTATGAAACAAAGACAACATTATAGCGCTAGGTAGTAGCTCTCGGGGTGCGTCTTGATTACTGCCTAGCCAAATAGACGTGTCCAACAGTGATTTCTGCAAACTGAAATTATGTTTGTGTCCAGTCCAGATATATATGTGAGCGAGTAAATTCAGCTGTGGAGCACCATGTGTCTCACTCAGTTGCGCTTCAGAGTTTGTATATTGTCACAACTTACTTTGCAGCCACTTTCATCCAGTGCCTCAGATGGAAAAATAGAAGTATTTATATAGCGCTTACTACCCCATACGAGGCGTTGAAGTACTTGTACTGGTCACTATCAAGAGTACCCGTTTGGTCCTGAAAAGTGCCAATACTTTCCCCTTAAATGTATTTTAGCAGTGCCAGAGAAGTGCAGGTTCTCTCCATTTCGAATAAAGAGGTTCCCCAACAGTATCTACCCATTTAAAACACTGCTTCCAGCCAATTAAAGTGGTACTTTACTTCTCACTAAAGGAATGCGAGCGTTCCATAGGGTCTGGACTAACCCCACTTCATTAAAACAGACATTTGCTTCCTTTGGCTGGGGTAAAAAAGCCGACTATGTGGATGGAGAGTCTAAAAGTACACAGATGACATCCATCCAGCAGGTGGTTCAAAAGGAAAGAGGCGGGTTCTGGCGAAGACCGAAGTGTTTTTATCAGTGAATGCAAGAACAGGGGTGTGGAATTTATTAAAATATCTACTTGTCCATGGGGCAAGTTGCTTCATAAATCTACTTGTCCCTCCTGTAATAAAATACACTTGTCCCTTTGGTGCCATGTGGTTCGACGACAAATTATGGCAGCAATCTCATTATATAATAGCTATTCTATAGCCTCTCTGATTTTGCCAGGGCTCATACCATAGTAGTTTTTGAATACTAGCAATCCCTTTATGTTTCCACGTTTCTGCAGATCTACATACTGGGACTGAAGGTAGTGGTAAGCAATAGTTCCAGGGTTGGAATGCCCTTTAAGTCTGTGCAAATCTACTAACTTGGATGTTTTAAGGGTTTTCAACAACTCTTCTCTAATCTTTTCCCATACTGAGAAATGTTGGAAATGTACTCCTGACAATGGCAGGCGAAAACCTTCTTCCAGAGTTGGGAAAACAAAAAGTGGTTGATGGGAAAATGACCTTGCAAACACTCAGGTTTTCGCATGAGCAAATCTACACAATCATATTTGCTTATGATAAACTGCAGTTCACAAATATTTTCCAGGAGTACATTTCTTGCCCTACTTCTATAAATTCTTGTAAATTCACGAAAGCCAAACAGCTGCCCCTAATTTGGTCCGGCGTTAACCACAACCTTTTGTGTTTGTTAGAATTCTCTCTCCCTCTCTCTGTATCAGCTGGCTTCACTGTGAGTAATGGCTTTAAGCGCTTTCACAAGGAGTATATTGGCACACAAAGTAGTTTTGTTCAGTGGCAGTAAATTATCTGGCAGTGTGTGCTTTTTTTAGTCCAATTTTTTTGCTTTTGCCAATGTTTGTTATAATAGTGAGGGCCCGGCAGCTCTCACATCAAGTAGGCTTTACAAAAACCATGCCAAAGCAAGTCACGTATTGACAAAACTAAAAAGCTGATCACTAATTTCAGAACTACTGGCATTGCTAGTGCTTGTTTATTTTTACGTTTCTCATAATCTTATTGAAACTGGTTACACTAATTTTCCAATATGAATATTTTTGCGAAATACTAGCATGCATCAACAAATTCTACTAAATGATGCTGCATAGAAACGGTACCTGAAATGTCACAGTAGTTTAGCAAAATGTTTTTTTTTACTACTTTCATTTTTTAGGAACATTTTATATTGAAAGCAAAGAGTCATTAATCTTGCTCTCAAGCTTCTGCAAATATTTGCATCTAATCAGAGAGCATTCTGGGAGCATTATGCATAGCCTCATATTGCTAAACTTTGAAAGGGTGAGTACACATTTTTATACTGTAACCACTGTCAGTAGTGCGATTAGAACTTACATTTACTTAGAGCGCTCACCCTAATAATAAAGGGAGGAAGGGGCCTGAGGCTTGTAAGGCACAGATAGGAGGACTGCATACCCTCCTCTTATTTTTAATTGTATTTGACTCCAGGAGGTTGGGTTCCAAAAGCCACTTAAGGCTTGTGGAGGGAGGCCACACAGCCCACTCCCCTTTTTATTGGAACTGGTCCCAGGGATGGGGTCCCCCAGACCCATTACGGGTCAGGGAGGGAGCGGCATGCCTATCCCCTTAATATATATGTTTTGCCCCAAGGAACGGGGCCCCCTAGGCCAGTAGGCATACCCTTTGGTGCGCATGCCAAGGCAGTAAGCTGTGTTGGTTGGCAACCTGCTCGGAGTTTGGCCACAGGGCAGGGGCAGGCCAAGCCCTCTGGCCAACACTCCACTGTGCACGGCCAAAGTCTGTGTGCAGCATAGGATTGGCTGCTTGCAGGGAGTCAGAAGCAGGGGGTGGCTACACACCAGGCCCTGTGGACAACCACACACTCACATGACAAAAGTCCATCTGCAGCATAGGAGTAGCTGCCTGTAGAAGGGTTGGCTGCATCTCGGTAGGTTGCCACAGGGCCTGACCACAGGCACGGCCCTGTTGACCAACCCCTGATGTGCATGGCTGGGGCGCAGCATGGGGTTGGCTGCCTCATGCATACATTCTGGAAGCTGGATATTGTGAACCTAGAGGACTGAACATAGATGAAGAGTTACATGTACACTTATGAGGAAATAGTCCGCCAACTCGGGCAACCTCAGATTTTGATTTTGAACCTAAAAATGTGATGTTTTTAGTGGTGGGATTATGTTGTACACTTTTAGAACACACGATAATTGAGTGACATACCAATTTTAATTAATTGTAGGGACTCTTCTCTTTGTCTCTACTACAAGTAAGTGTTCAGTGAAAAGACAACAGTATAAGAAGACCTACAAAGGAACATGAGAAGTTTTTGCTTGTGAATTGGTTCTAAATCAGTCGCTGTCCTGTATATGTACATAGCTAATAGAATCCACTCTTAGTTGCATATGTTAATATATTTCTTCAAAGGGTATTTGTTGTGCAATGATTTTGTATATATAAAGAATGTAGGTTCATAACAAATACATAGGAAAATTGGTTACACTTTGACCATTGCTAGAGTATTGATTAATATTATTTGGATGGATTTATTTGATATATTATTTGTAAACTATAATACACGGATGGAATATATTTCTTGCCATGTATGTGAATTGGACTGTGACCCCTGTGGTGTGAAATATTGGTTTGATTTAATGTACATTTATTTGCAAGGTCACTTAAATGTGAGATCTATATTCATTTCCTCCACATCACATGGTGAAATTGCCACAGACCATGCAAGTGGAAGTTGGTTCTGAATTGTCAAAATATTTTGGGCTACTACAGCCCCGATTTGTTTCATGACATGAAGGCACAAAGTTCCAATATATAGGTTATTGACACTTTAAGATTTAAAAACCAACATGTAGGATATTAAGACTTTAAGATGTATGTCTTCTATATCAATTGACAAATAAGTGCCCATAAGGACGTTGCAGGCACAAACACCTTAGGTGAAGGATTCCTGGATTTCTGTAGTATTTCTTCTCTGTTCATTATTAATGAGTGATTATAATGACTGTGTTTGTGATTATCCAAGCATAGTGTAATAATTGACCTTAAATTACTTTTTTATTTTATCAAACTTACCTCACTTTTACCAGTTGCCATCATTGTATACACTTGGGTGTTTTGATGGACAGGATTTGGAGTTTGTTGTTGATCTTGTTTACTTTTATATGTGGTGGAATTTTTCACTGACATTTATTCTAGCAAAACTCTGTGGACTCAAAACATGACACTTTTTCTACTAATAAAAGACACTTGAGTCTTATCCGCTTCTGGTGTGGCCTGTATTTCTCAAGTGGCGAGAAGCAACCTTATCATCTACACACACACACTCACACCCCACACATACAGATATACATGAAATGAATATCATATTTCTTTTAAAAGTCTAAATAACTTGTTTTTTTTTACTTCTGGTGCCTATAAGGTATTATTTTAAGTCACTGTATCCACTGTTTTCTATGGGAAAGCAGTGCTGTATCTGTGAGTGGCCATGTATAGTGCTGAACATACTCCAATGCTTTGGGACCCCACTGGATGTAGTAACTTTAAAAGTGTAGCTTGTGAAGAGCAATAGCTGTTTCTTTTGTTGGTGGAAGTATTCCCCATTTTCCAAGCACTCCCCCGCGCTTCCACATTTACTACTAAAACCCAGACCTACATGTGAAGAGATATCCGAGGCGGTTAGCTCTACTCTAGTTCTTATCAATCGATTATAAACTGCAGTTTGTGAATAGGCCCCATATCATTTAAGGAGCGGTTTCACGACAAAAGGGCAAAAAAAAGGCTGAATTTTTAAGGCTGGTATTCCCTTGGAGAAATACATTCCACCAAAATACTGATACTGCAGATTTTTGTTTTTACTATGGTTGGGTATTGGCTCCTCAGTGCACGTTTCAAAGGAGGATAATGTATTATTAATGCATGTTTTACCTGATTTCGATGTGTAAAAGCTAGATTCTGGCGCTTTTTCTAACCCATATTTTACCAAGATTTATCTGGAAAATGTGAACTGTTAAACACTGCCAATTCAGTGCAATATTTCTGTACAGATATATGTCCATTCAGGGCGGGGGGGAAATGTGTGCAGCAGTCGCAATGCCACTTGCAATGAGGGCCTTCGCATTAGACCATTCTAAAATGGGAATACAGATGCTCTGGAAATCTATCTATTGCCTCTCTACTCTACATGGTAAACTCTTGAGAATGGAAATCTAGAAATACATGTATCATAACAATCCTAACAAAATAATATGTGGTTCTTTTTTTATACACTTGTTCCTTGAGCAAATTGCTACACACCAAATAGAGATGAGTTGTGGTCCACTTGAAATCCTCAGTTGAAAGTTCTTGAGGAGTACTAGTCCTGTTTTGAATAAGGGGTTCCTGGGGCCAACGGCTATCCGCCTCAGGAAGATGACTCGTGCAGTAATATGCTGTTTGATGAACGACTAAAAAAGCACTTTATTTAAATATTATGCTGCAAAATTGTTTGGCAATGAGTGCCTGCTGTGCTCCACCAAAGAGCTCATGAAGAGTGAACCACCTGTCTGTGGCTCAGAAAATAAAAGACTGAAAGAAATTAAAAGTTATCAAACTAAAAAAAAAGATATATTGTAAGAAATTTTAAATTTCCAATCTTTGACTGACTGGAAGAACTTGAAACCCTCAGCTTAATCTATCAGAGAGTACAACAACTTTAAATATGGTAGTAGAGGATGAACCAACTGCACACTCCAGAACAACATATTAGCTCATATAATTAGGCACAAAATTAGCTTAATGACACAGTTTATAGGAGCAAGAGTGTTACATGGATTGTGCTTTTTCTACCCACTAGATGCACACAGAGGGTTAGTATTACAAGCCCCTTGCGCGCCTTTTACATTGCCGTTGCGTCACTTTTGTGACGCAGCGGTGGCGCAAAAGAAGCGCCATGGTGCCGGGTACTTACAACGTGACACATCTGGGAGATGCGTCACGTTGTAAAGCCCTGCGCCAGAAGGAGGCATTCCTGCGCAAGGGGGGGGGGGCGTTCCAGCGCAGGAACGCCTCCTAAAAGTAGCTGAGTGAAATCTACAAGATTTCCCTCAGTCACTTTGGGGCTCATGCTGCGTTAAAACCCTCCCTGTGCCTGCTTGAAGCAGGCAAAAGGATTGACGCAACATTAACAAGAAAGGCCTCCCCCAGTGCCTTGCTGGAGCTGCGTCGCGCTTGCGACGCAACACCAGCCATGCGCCGCTTTTACGGCATAGATGCGTAACGCATCTGTGCTGTTTTTGCCCATTGGTGCGCCGCATTGTAAATGCGGCGCATCAATGGTGGCGGAGGCATGGCGCACAATAAGTGGCGCATCCCTGCTGATTTGCAGGGATGCACCACTTATCGTAAATCTGCCCCAGAGTGTGTGAAAACTCACACTCAATGAAAACTCATGAATAATCTGCTGCACACCTCCACATAGGGGCCGTAAGTAAAGTAACACACGTTTATAGGTAAGTAGATCAAAGAAACATATTAAATCAATATTTTAGACACAAAAATACAATCAGTTTATGTCCACAAGTTAATAAAATGTGATTAAAAACAAAAGGTAAAGACTTGAGAGAAACTCATAGTTGAGTTAATTAGAAGCTGAAGTTTATGAAGACTTACAGTAGTGCACAACTTGTGCAGTAGTTAGAACGGCTGACACGTGTTTCGTTAAATACAACTTTTCTAGTCTGTAAAGTGTTCAGAACTGATAATTAAGAAAGTCAAAGTGTAGACATTGCAGTATGGAGAAACATTATATACAGATGGTACTCTTTAGGGAGTACAGAACAACAACCAGAGACAAGTACTAAAGAAACAGTTTTCATCTTGTGATAAATTATGAGAACCACAGTGTGTACAGAACAGTAAAAAAACAGTTAAGAGAGACAAGACACAGTTGCCCACATGCATCAAACTCCCGTTTTGCGTTTCCAAATTTGCGATTTTTACCGAATCGCAAATATGGATTCGCAAAACGGGATGCATCATAGAAAGTGCTTAATTTTTCTGATTCGGTAAAAATCACAATTTTTACCGAATCGCAAATATTATGCGAATTCAAAATTGCGAATTCGCTATTCCCATTGATTCCTATGGGCCAAAAGGCCCATAGGAATCAATGGAAATTGCGAATTCGCAATTTTAAATTCGCAAATGTTGATGCATTCCATGGGTGCAGGGGGGGGGTCCAAAGGACCCCCCCCTGCACCCCTGAAATGTATTTTTAAATGGATGTTTCACACACACATGTCCTAAGGACATGTGTGTCTGTAACATGACATTGTTTAAAATGCAAATTAGAACATTTTAAACATTTTTCGCAAATTACCACGAGGTTCAACCTCGTGGTAATTTGCACTTGCAATCTTTGAATTCGCAATTTGATTCAAAAATGATGCATTGCATTTAAGGAATCGCAAATTTGCGATTCCTTAAATGCAATCGCATTCCGGAAAGTCGCAAAATTAGCGACTTTCATCAAAAAATAATGATGCATCTGAAAAATCATTTTTGGAATCGCAAACGGCCGATTTTAAGGAATCGCACCGTTTGCGACTCCAAAAATGCTTGATGCATGTGGGCAATAGTCCACCTAATAGCATAAGCTATCACAAGTTAAGAAGAGTGTACTATCCATAAATGGATCCATAGACTAAATAAACGACACTGGTGGGATTATGTAGAAGTAGCAGTTTTTCCAGATGGTACCTTAGTTCAATTTTCTTAAAAAATTACAAGACAATGAAGGCCTGAAAGGTTTTTATATACATATCCTGAAGGGTACAAAAAAAAAATATATATATATATATTTAAGGCCGATTTTTATGAGACCAGCACTTATTTTTCCTAGCCAGATGTTGCCCAAGAGCGAGAGAGAAGAACATACGGGTAAAGAAGCAGCAACCTGCAAGAGCTAAAGAAATAAAGGGATAGGGATTGTCTGCTGGTGGATTAAAGATATATGAGGTGAGAGTAAGACTGGAAGCCTTGGTTGAGGCATGCCAACATTTATAATTGCTAGCTACAGGCTTCTGAGCAAAATGTTGAGCCACAACACTTATTGCTTTACAAATTAGACACTTCCCTTAGTGTCTTGTAATCACAGGTTACTCTAGCCATGCCCCAGAGTTACCATTGCTCTTGTGAATGATAGTTCTGAGTACAGAACTACTGGGGAGTTAACTTGGACCTCTTAAGGATGTGCATATGGGCATAACATTTTGGAAAGTGGGTTACTGGTTGAGGGGAGTGAAACCCTAGTAAAGCAGCAACCACAATCTCTGTCAGGGTGAAACAATAGCAAACACCAAATTAACCTGTGCTCAACCCTCTAGTACCTTGGTAAGAAAACAGTCAGGCTTAACTTGGAGGCAATGCATAAAGTATGTATGCTGCACTTCAAGCAGTAATACAGTGAAAACACAAAACGAGAAAAATCTCACACCAATTTAGAAAAATAGACCAAAATGACAAAAATCGAATCAGTAGAACCAGAGATATGCAATTGTAAAGATTTAAGTGAAAGTAATGCCTAAAAGCACAAAGCACCAACTGTGGTTATCTTGTTGAACTGGACCAGAAAAAGTCACAAGCTCAGGTTTATCGCGATGAATTGCAGTCCAGATACAGAGGAGCAAATTAGGCCTTGCTTGTAAAAAAGGAAGTTAAATCCTGATGTGCGTAGTTTTGCATGATACTGCATCAAGGACACGTCACGCATCACCAGTTCCGAGGAAGCTGCAGGGCCGGGATGTGGATCCTGCATATCTTTCAAGGAAGCAGTCTATGAGGGCTTTGCGATGTGAAGGCCTGCATCGAGGAGGCATTGCACAGAGGCTTCTTTGTAGAAAGCTGTGGGGCTTGATGCTAAGTTCTGCATGATCATTGAGGATTCACTCGATGAGGGGCTTGCATAGCAAAGGCCTGTGTTGAAGATATGTCACACTTCGGAGGCTACGAGGAAGTCGGGCACTGCAATGCGAGGTCATATGTTGGGGATGTGTTCCGCAGTGACAGTCCGGATGAGGCTGGAGGAGATCCTTCGCACTGCATTAGTTGGCTCACAGGACCACATCCAGGCTGGCAGAACACGTTCAGCCCCACGTCCAACGAACCAGGACTGGAGTGGCACCACTTGAGGGGTAGGACTAAAAGCAGCAAATTCCAGATGCTGGGTTCAAGATGTTTGGAGTCTTTTCTGGCCCTGAAGTTCTGATCAAGAGGCTAGCCGTCTAGCCTTTAGAGTCAATCTTGTGAAGGGGGTTCACAATGCAGATCCAATTCTACTCACTCAAGCAGTAGGGTAGCAGGGCAACAGAGTAGCAGTCCTTCTTGCGGAGCATCACAGCAGTTCATCTATGTCATCCAGAGGTCCAGAGGTGTACTGAAGAGTTGGATCTGGGGGTCCAATATTTAAACTTGATGCCAGCTTTGAAGTTGGAGTAGATTCTGGAGATTTCCACCTCCAGAGGTGTTTGGAATCTCCTGTCTCCTGGCCATGCCCTAGCTTTTCAGGGGACATAAAAGACTAGTGTAAAACACTAGTGTCAAACCTTTTTGTGAGCGATCTCAGGCAGAGTCTTTGTGATGTGCAAGTATTTTAGGTGGCAGCTCCATCCCCCTATCAAGTCAGAGATGGCCCATCCAGCCAACACTTATTTCCCTTGTCTCACTGTCAGGAAGCAATACACAAAGACCAATTGCCAGCTACACCTAGTCATGTCACCCAGGTTACATGCTGCAGGGACCAAATGGTTGGGGCAAAAAAAAGGACAACTTTTTGGCATTTTCAGAATTGCGATTTATAATCTGACTTTACAATTAAAGATCGGTTGCAATTACAATTCTTTAGACACCAAACTCGACATTCCTATCTGTCTGCCCAATTGAACATAATCACTTATTAAACGTAAACATTCAGGGATTGTTCACTAACAGGACATATAAAAGTTAAAAGAACATATCCAACTTTTTAAATACACTGCACCCTGCCCTATGAACAATTTAAGGCCTTCCCTTCGGTTGATTTAGATGTAGCAAAAAGTAAGATTTACCCCTGGCAAATGTTTACTTTGCCATGTTGAAATAGCAGTTTAAAACTGCACACACAGGCCACAATGGCAGGTCTGAGGCATGTTTAAAAGAGGTAACATCTGGAACAACGAGGCCGGAGCCACGAGTTCTGGAAGCCCGCAAGCCGAACAACGACTTGCCTGAACAACGACTTTGTCTTAACCATGCATGTGCTTTGTTAAGGCAAAGTCGATCTAGTGTTCTGGATGGGTGGGGAGAGAGGAGCGTAGAAAAGACAACAGGACAGGTAAGAGGGGTTCGGGGTAGTTTTAAGGGTTTGGGGATTTGGGGTAGTTTTTAGGGGTGGGAATCAGGCTCGTTTTTAGGGAGTTGGGGTAGTTTTTAGGGGGTGGTAGGGGGTTTGAGGTAGTATTTAGGCGGTGGGGGTTCGAGTTCATTTTTAGGGGGAGAGTGGTTTCGGGGTAGTTTTTAGTGGTAGGGGTTACGAGTATATTTAGGGGTGTTGGGGCTTAGGTTAGTTTTTAGGGGGTAGGAAGGGATCAGGCACATTTTTAGAAGGTTGGGGGTTTGGGATCGTTTTTAGGGGTTGGGGTTCAGGGTAGCTTTTAGGGCGGTGGGGTTTGTGGTACTTTTTAGGGGTGTGGGAGGTTCACAGTAGTTTTTAGGGGGTAGGAATGGATCGGAATAGATTTTATGGGGGGGTATTCAGGGTAGTTCTTAGGTGTGGGGGGTTCAGGTCATTTTTAGGGGTGGAGGGTAAGGAGTAGTTTTATCAGTGGGTCTGAGGGGGTCCGGGTAGTTTTTAGGGTGTAGGAAGGGATATGGTGGTTTTTAGGGGGTGAGGGTTTGGGATAGTTTTTAGGGGTGGGGGTTCGGGTAGTTTTTTAGGGGTGGGGTGTTTGGGGTTGTTTTTAGGGGGTGTGGGGGTTCAGGGTAGTTTTTAGGGGGTAGGAAAGGGATCAAGGTTGTTTTTAGGGGTGGGATGCTCAGGGTAGTTTTTGGGGCGTGCATGGGTTAGGAGTAGTTTTTATTAGGGTTGTTGGGGGATCGTATTAGATTTACGGAGTAGGAAGGGATTGTGGTAGTTTTTAGGGGGTGGGGGTACAGGATAGTTTTTAAGGGGTGGTTCAGGGTTGTTTTTAGGGGGTGGGGGATTGTGGTAGTTATTAGATAGTGTGTGGGGTTCGGGGTAGTTGTTAGGGGGTAGGAAGGGATTGGGGTCTTTTTTAGAGGGTGGGGATGGTAAACGTAGCTACGAATAGCTATTTACTATGCATGTCTTCACCAGAAACATTTGTTAGACCGTATACCAGTCCATTGTTTTTTTTCACATCATGACACCTCTGTTTGGACACAGCTATATGCAAATTAGTCTTGACCCTGGTCCAACAGGAACAGTCCAGCCGAGCTCCCAAGCCAGGTTCTCCCTGAACCGGAACACATGGAATTCAGGATCATTTTTGCCCTTGTTATAGGCTCATAAGCTTGGTACAGCTTGGTTCCAGGAATACAATGAGTATGGGAGTCATGTCTGGGAATACTCATGCCACTAAGAGCGGCATATAGAGGATCAGGTTTTTGATCAGGAAACAATGGGTTGGAGTGCTACCCCAAGCTATTGCCAGTGGTCAGACTCAATACAATCAACCTCCCATCACCTTTTGTGTGTTTGACTCAGAATTCCTGGGCAGGGATTACATCTAGAAGAACAACCTAGCTGATAAAGATGGCGCCATGCAAGCAAGTGGATCTATGTGAATTAAAATACAGGGATGAGTTTCAAACCAATACAGAGAACAGGAATTGACAGAAACATTAAGACTGGGTCGTACATCCACCAAAAAGGTACAAAATGGCAGTAGAAAGCCAAAACATTATTGTACCTATTGACCTGAGCGGCCTTTGTTTTTGAAGCGTTCTTCCTCACTCATCCTATTATTGGCAGGCGTGACTGCAGTGAAGTCCTTGCCCTTTACGTGAAACAAAGAATGAGAGCTTGAGTTTCAGTTGATTTCTGATGGCTTGGGGGTAGATGAAGAACCAGAGGAACAGCAGGCCTGCTCATCCATTACTCATTTACCATCTGCTCTATCTGCATTAAGTTGTTGCTTTGGGGCAGGTGGGATGTGGAGGGAGGTGAACACGCATTGTGGGCATTAACTACCGAATCTGCACTCATCATCTGATCCCATCTGCCTGCAGCAGACATCTCTGGGATGGCAGAGGATAGGTTTATGTTGTGCTCAAATGTTAGCCAGGAGAGGCAGTCAGGACAAAGAAGTTTTGTCTTCGATCAGTCCCTATTACTCCGAGGCCTTGGGTTCTCGGTGGGGTGTGGTGGCACCATGCATGTACATTTAATACTGCTGGAGCTTCAAAACTAAGGTGGAACCCAGGGGAATGCCTTGTCCAAACGACAAAAGTTTAATATGAAAATGACATTTCCATAAGGTAATCAGCATTGGTTACAATATTTCAAAGAGCCAGCAATGCTATTGTGTGCTAAACGTTAATAGGAGGCTGTGCATGATATACCACGGAGACACATGCATGTTCAATACAAAATATATTATGTGGTCTGATGCTGACCAGTGCCTCTAAACATGGTAGGATCGGCTTACACCCAATTGGCATATTTATTTTACATGTAAGTCCCTAGTAAAGTGGTGCTACATGTACTCATTGCGCCATCCACTTCAATAGCCATTTAAATATGTCTGCTATTGCAGTCTGGGTGTGCAGTTTTAAACCTTTTAACAGGCTCAAACCAACCTTTTTAATCCATGTAAAACACCCCTAGAGTAGGCCCTACCAGTCCCCGGAGCAGGGTTTTTCCCTGGTAGTGTAAAACTCTTAAATGTGTTTTTCAATAAAGCATGGATACTCACAAACTTTCTCTCGGGAGCTAAATTTACAGTGTGGTTTGTGAGGCCAAGGGTTATACCGGTGGGGGCGGGGTAAGTGGGGGAGGTGGCGGGGCTAGAGCAAAAAAGACTGGGACCATGAGGTTGAACACAGGCCCCTGCAGCAGACACATTCGTCCACTAAGCCACCAGACCAGGCATACACATCTCTCTCTCTCTCTGTCTCCTTCTGTCTCCCTCCCTCTCTCTCTCTCTCTCTTACCCTCTCCCTATGTCTGTCTCCCTCTCCCTCCCTCTGTCTCCTGCCCTCCGTATCCCTCCCTCTGTCTCCCTCCATCTGTCTCCCGGTCTGTCTCCCCATCTGTCTTCCTCTGTCCGTCTCCCTCTGTCTGTCTCCCTATGTCTGTCTCCCTCTGTATGTCTCCCTTCATCTGTCTCCCTCTGTCTGCCTCCCTCTCTCTCCCTTCCTCTGTCTCCTTCTGTCTCCCTCCCTCTGCCTCCCTCTGTCTCCCTCCCTCTGTCTCCCCCTGTCTGTCTCCCGCATCTGTTTCCCTCGTCTGTCTCCCTCTGCCTGTCTCCCTCTGTCTCCCTCCGTCTGTCTCCCTCCTTCTCTGTCTCTCTCCTTCTCTGTCTCCCTCCCTCTCTGTCTCCCTCCCTCTCTGTCTCCCTCTGTCTAACTCCCTCTGTCTCCCTCTCTCTCTCTACTTCTCTCTCTGTCTCTGTTTCCCTCTGTCTCTCTCTCTCTCTCTGTCTCCCTCCCTCTGTCACCCTCTGTCTCCCTCCCTCTGTCTCCCTCCATTCATCTCCCTCTGTCTGTCTCCCACCTCCCTCTGTCTGAATCCCTCTGTTTCTCTCCCTCTGTCTCCCTCTGTCTGTGTCCCTCCCTCTGTCTCCCTCTGCCTGTGTCCCTCTGTCTGGCTCCCTCTCTCCGTCTCCCTCTGTCTTTCTCCCTCCTCCCTCTGTCTGTCTCCCTCTAACATCCACTCTCTATGTCTTCCTCCCTCTCACTCTCTCTGTCTGTCTCCCTCCCTCTCTCTCCCTCTGTCTCCCTCCCTCTCTGTCTCCCTCTCTGTCTCCCTACCTGTCTCCCCTCTCTCTCTCCCTCCCTCTCTCTCCCTCTGTCTCTCTCTGTCTGTGTCTCCCTCTGTCTCCCTCCCTCTGTCTCCCTCCCTCTGTCTCCTTCAATCCATCTCCCTCTGTCTGTCTCCCTGCTCCCTCTGTATGTCTCTCCGCGTCTGTCTCCCTCTGTTTGTCTCCCTCTGTCTCCTTCAATATGTCTCCCTCTGTCTATCACCCTCCGCCCTCTATCTGTCTCCCTCTCACTCCCTCTCTCTCTGTCTCCCTTCCTCTCTCTCTCTCTCCCTCCCTCTCACTTTCTCTCTCTCTCTCTCTCTGTCTCCATCCCTCTCACTTCCTCTCTCTGTCTCCCTCCCTCTCCCTCCCCCTGTCTCCCTCCCTCTGCCTCCCTCTTGGTCGCCTTCTTCGTCTCTCTGACTGTGTCTATCTGTCTCTCTGTCTCTATCTGTCTCTGCCTCTATTTGTTTGTCCCTGTCTCGATCTGTCTCTGTCTGTCTCTGACTGTCCCTGTCTCTATCTGTCTCTATCTCCGTCTGTCTCTGTCTCTGTCTGTCTCTGCCTCTAACAGTCTCTTTCTCTATCTTTCGGTCTGTCCCTGTCTCCATATTTGTCTCTATCTCTCTCTCTCTCTCTCTGCCTCTATCTGTCTCTGCCTGTCTCTGCCTCTATCGCTCTCTATCTGTCTCTGTCTGTCTCTGTCTGTCTCTATTTGTCTCTGCCTCTATCAATCTCTGCCTCTATCTGTCTCTGCCTGTCTCTATCTGTCTCTATCTCAATCTCTGTCTCTGCCTCTATCTGTCTCTATCTGTCTCTATCTCTATCTCTGTCTCTGCCTCTATGTGTCCCCGTCTCTATTTGTCCCTGTCTCTGTTTGTCCCTGTCTCGGCCTCTATCAGTCTCTGCCTGCCTTTATCTGTCTCTCCCTGTCTCTATCTGTCTCTGTCTCTATCTCTGTCTCTATCTGTTTTTGCCTCTGTCTCTGTCTCTTTCTGTCTCTGTCTGTCTCTATCTGTCTCTAGCTCGGTCTCTGTCTCTGTCTTTGCCTCTATCTGTCTCTGCCTCTGTCTCTATCTGTCTCTGTCTCTATCTGTCCCTGTCTCTATTTGTCTCTATCTCTGTCTCTATCTCTGTCTCTATCTGTCTTTAACTCTAGTTGTCTCTATCTGTCCCTGCCTCTGTTTCTATCTGTCCCTGTCTGTCCCTGTCTCTGCCTGTCCCTGTCTCTAGCTCTGTCTGCCCCTGTCTCTATCTCTGTCCGCCTCTGTCTGTTTCAGTCTCTATCTGTCTCTGTGTCTCTATCTGTCTCTATCTGTCTCTGTGTCTCTACCTGTCGCCTCTATCTGTCTCCTTGTCTCTTTCTGTCCTTGTCCAAACAGGAAGCTTCCCAAAACGCTGGGAAAGCTCTTACAGCTGACTTATAAAGGGCCTTCTTATGAAGCTTTCTGAAGATGCCCTGATGTCATAAAGGCCGGCAGTAAAATCAGAAGGAGGCCGCAGGAGCATACGTAATGAATACCTATTTAATATGTATTCACTATGTATATTCCTCCGGTCATCTTCTGTGTTTACTGCTGGCGTTGAAAACTACAATGCAAGGTCCGCGGTCCGCCAGTGAAGGCATGTAGGGCCGCTGGCAGCCTGCGGGCCGTACTAAGAGTACCACAGCACTAATGCAAGGCCAGCTTCTCTTATAAGATACTATTTGAGTTATCTTATTACATTTATTAAGCTGAAACATGTAAACAGTTAATGTTTGGTGTCTTTGGAATTGTAATGAAAGATCCTCTCTTATGGTCACGTTGGATTTTGCATTACAATTTTGAAAATGCGACTTTTAGAAAGTTGTCTTTTTCCTGCCTTAGCCAATTAGTCCGACAGCCTTTCTCTGGGTCACATGACTGGGTACAGCTGACAGGTGGGATTTCTGTATTCCTCTTAGACAGCCAGACCCAATAGAGAGCTGAGGTGTGCCTGGATGGTCATCACTGACAGGTTAGGAGGGCAGAGTTGGGCATAGCCCTACTGGCACTTGAATAGGCTATGTCCTGCCTCTACACGAAAACCTGAGCACTTCAAAGGTAAACCTCTAGATACATCTACCTCTTCAAAGTAGGCACATGGTATCAATATTCAATCACAAATACCAACTCTTCAGTACACTTCAGGCCCTGTGGATACCCTGCCAGGAAGAATGACTGCTGGGCTGCTGAAAGGCTTGCCACTCTGCTGGACTGATGCCCTGCTCGACTACTGTTTTGCTGGACAGCTGCCTAGCTGGATTACTACCCAGCTGCCCTTCTGCCTGAGTCAGAGGGATTTGGACCTGCACTTGAATCCAATACTCCCAGAATAAATCCAAAGGCTATTCTGCTGGCTTCCTGTACAGAGTCACCGGGACATAACAGGCTCCCAACCACCTGAACCAGCACCCAGCACCAGCTGAAGTAAGCACCTGACCCCAAAGTGGTGCCCCTCAGGTCCTGGACCCTTGGTGTGGTCTCAGTGGAGTTGAATTGAGGTGTTTGGGCTCTTTTCAACTGACACAAAGCCTGTTGGTGCCAAACCCTTGTCACTTGCGCAGCCCGCCAAACCGAACCTTTGGGCTACAGTTTTGACTGCTCACTGGCAACTCCAATGCGCAGCTCCGGCCTGCCCGCCCGTGACAACAACGCTTTCCCTTCTCCTCACGGCCTCCTCCACCGTTGCTAACCTTTTCCTTGTAACCGACCCATGCGCCATCATGATCAGCCTTTCTCTCGCAGGTCAGGTAGCCCCAAGTGGACATATGGGCTTTTTGGCGTTAATTTTACTTAAATCTGTAGAATGGTGTATCTCCAGTACTACTGTTTGGATTTATGTTGTTCTGGCTTTTAGTTATTTATTCTAATCTGCTCTATCTTTCTAATGTGGTGTGGAATCTTTTGTGTAGTGTTTTCATTGTATTACTGTTTGAAGTGTTGCACAAATACTTTACGCATTGCCTCTAAGTTAAGCTTGACTGCTCTTTGCCAAACTACCAGAGAGTAAGCAAAGGGTAATCTAGGGTTTGCCTTACACTTACCCTGACTAGGATTGAGGTGCTGTCTGATTTGGGCTCCTTCCCATGTCAACCAACAACCCAATTTATAACTTCTAGTCTTAGAAGGAGCTGTGTAGCCTTATGTTTAGGAATCGATAGTAAATCACACAATTACCAGAAAAAAGTATCATCTCTATCATCGTGAAACTGAGAAATAAAAACTTACATAAAGATGACATGCTCGGGACACGATCATCAGCAAAGACCTGACTTGAACATCCACCCCTGAGTCCTTCCTGCCAGTAAATGTATCCAAGTCACCATTACAATTCATCCAAGGCAATAACATGCCTGTAAACACCTTCCAATGTCTGACCCCTACCCTAATTTGAAAAAAAACATTACACAGGTAAAATAACTGTAGCAAAGTCATCATTGTTCCCTGGGCACCGCCCAGTTTTTCCTAACAGGTACTGGTGGTAACTGACGCTGACTGTTCCTGGGCTCTGCCTAACCAGCCCGGGATCAGTGCTATGCTGAAAAAACACTTAGAATACAATGCAAACACCTACATACACTAGGGTGCACTATGGGTTTGGGTACCCCTATGATTGGTATGATTTCTCCTTAAGGCCCTAGTACATAATAGAGCAGAGGGATCAAAACTACTTTTAAGTACCTTGTATATAATGAGGCATGGCAGTTTAGAGGCCAGCATCCCTTTCTTTACCTTTACATGTGTGCACTGGCGAGACCTGAGGTCTGTTTAAAAGCATCCCTGTGAAGCGGAGCGCCTTTTAAAATGAAAATGGTGCCCAAACTTGACTTTGGTTTTTGGGACACTTAAAAATTAATAAACTGCAATGTTTTGGCACATTAGGTACCCCCAGGGTCTCCCTTTTGTGTCCCAGTGGTGAGGGGTCAGGTGTTTCTAAGGAGGACCCTTATAAAAAGCATTTTATATACCTTGGTGTAACATTGGGCATATTTCTCTGCTTGCAATTTTCTGCATGTGTTTCTCTGTTATACTTAGGCCTGTATCCTTGTTTTCATTTGAGTAGCACCATGGTGATAGAACCTAGTACTTGTTGTGAGAGTCAGTAGCATCTGGCTCAAGCTCCTGGATGGATGAGACCTTTTTCTCTCAAGAATAAACTTTCTTCAATCTTAACCTGAGTCTTCCTTGAACCTCAATTAATTGTTTTTACACTGGCGACGAGTGAAGGAAACCTCCCCTGCATACCTGGGAGGGGAAAATTACGATTTCAACATCTTTTGAAAATAGAAGAAAGCAATTCATCTTCAAAATCTTTTAAGAACAGCTATCATTGGTGTTCCTACGTACCACATGAGTTACTGAATTAGAATTTTTGAATTTCTTGAATTTAAACTTTATTGTTTAGTTAATTAAACCATCTCAAATTTCCTTTGCAATACTCATCCAAGGATTACAATTAAGTTCTCATAGAGTAAAATCAACTAAACATTAAATTACAATGTAGTAAAATCCGAATAATACATCTGCAAAAGAGAACTAAAATCAGTATAAAATGACAAAAAGACAAAATATTTAGTCCGGATATTAGATTGCTTTCACGTTTTTCAAAGGACAGCAAGAACTTTACCATCTTACAGTTTATTTGAGGGGACATTGAGTCCAAACCACCTATAACTGCAGTCCTGCAAGTGTGTAGTCTCTTAACCAAAAAGATGTTCTTTAAAAAGAACCTTCGCTCCGTATTCAGCAACTTGCAGTGGCATATAATGTGAATTAAATCTTCTTTTGTGTTACCACAGAGGCGACACGCAACAGAATCAGTGTGCTTCCAGCCAGGCTCGTTAGCCAAAGTTGGAAATTTGCCAAATCTCAAGGCCATCAGCCTTTTTTTGATAAAGATGAAGTATGTCGTATCCAAATATGCCGCTGGAGTTAGTGATTTGTAACTATTGATCCCAGTCCAAGAATGAGAACGATGAGAGAAAATTTCTTTGTCCGTGATCAGTGAGTGAAATATCGCGGCTTTATTTAAGGCCTGTTTGAATGACATAAATGGCAAATTTTTATCCCAGAGCTTGGCAGTGCTTGTTAACTCCAAAGCACTAGAAAGGAATTTATTTGCCTCTGATTTTTTTGAGTTTCTAGTTGGTGCCATAAAAATGTGTTCAGATTATTATCGTTGGCTTTCTTCTTGATCTGATACCACACCTTAATGCACGAGTAAAGTCGACCCAATGATTCGTTCTTTAAACCAAATTCCAGGCGCATTTGCGCGGGCAAAGCTGAATTGGGGAGACGTAAGACCTTTTTGTAGATTTTAGTAATTAGATTATTTAAAAGAACAGAATCCTTGCCATGCATTGCTACGCTGGCATAAGCAAGAGTAGGCAAGGCTTTGTTAGCAATCACAGTTAGTAATGGTTTTAAAGATGAACCTTCCAATTTAGTTGCCACGGTACTGAGTGCAAATATTAAGGCTCCTGCTCTGTGATCAAATAATTTTTTGGGTCTTTTAAGGAAAGCTTATCATCGATATAATGCCCCAGGTATTTATAACTTTCAACCCTTTCCAGCTGTTTTCCTTCTCGCCAGATATTGTGGTTTGTTGTGCGACGATTGGTAATTAGCATTGTTTTGGATTTGGATGAATTAAGAACCAGCTTGTTTGCTGACAGGAAAGCTGAAAGTACTATTAGCAACCTAGATAAACCGACTTTTGTCAGACTCATGAGCACGATGTCATCGGCATATGCCAGGTGTGTCAGTTGTTGGTTGCCTAATATTGGACAGTGAGAATTACAGGAATTTAGCTTGCCAGAGAGGTCCGAAATAAAAAAATTGAACAAATGAGGAGCCAGGACGCAACCCTGTTTTAATCCAATTGTTTTATACACTTTTCTCGATAAATGGGATCCATCCCCTAGTTTAATTTGCATCCAGGTATCTGTATAGAATAACAACAGGCCCCTTAATATACTCTCTGGTTTCGCCCAAACTCTTAATTTAGCCCACAATAAATTCCGGTCCACACTATCAAAGGCCGCTTGCAAGTCTATAAAACACAAGTTCAAGTCCTGATTGGTGCGCTTACATTTTTCGGCTATCATTGTGATGGCTAAAATATTCGATATTGTTCCGATCCCTTCTCTAAACCTGGTTTGGTTGATTGGGATCAGATCTCTTTCTCCTGACCACTTTACAAGATCTTTTAAAAGCAGCGATGTGAAATATTTAGCTTCAACATCCTGAAGTGCTATTAATCTGTAATTAAGTGGGCTGGTTCTTTCTCCGCCTTTGTATATAGGCATTATGATGAAGCCTTGCCAACTTTCCGGAACTAGGTTAAAGGTTTGCACATCGGTAAAGAGTTTCTCGAGCAGTAAGCTCCAATATTCTGGTGCATGTTTGTATGTCGCTTGCGGGATGCCATTTGGGCCTGGAGCCCCATTACTTTTTCCCTTTTTGATTATTTTTATTATCTCCTCTGCGGAGTAAGAGCCATACGTTGAATCTAAAAGTGAGATTTTACATTGGCCGGTTGATAGTGTCTGAGTGCAGCTTCCTTCCTCAGTAATCCTTTTATTTTGATGTTTTGAAATGAGTGTGCTTCCAGGGAGTTTTTCTAAACTTTCTTTAAATTTTGATGAGAGAAAAGCGGTCCATTCGGTTTCCTGCACATTTGAGGATAGAACATTTCGCGGTCTTATTAACTGATTTATAATCTTCCAAAATGAATTTGAATTCAGACGTTTGGAGCTGTAGAGCAAATTCATCCAAAAGCTCTCGTTTGTTCTCCTTTTAAACTCCCAGACCGTTTTTTTGTATAAATTTCTTTTTGCGAGAAAGGTATCCAGTAAACTCGCATCCTTGTCATTCGACTGCAATCAATTATGTGTTCTTCGCAGATCCCTCCTTAGGTCTTGCAGTTCCTTAGATAATTTGCTGTTTGGGCCGACTCTCTTAGCCTTAGCAACTGATGGTTTCATTTTAGTCTTTAATTTCTCCATGAAGAGAGACCATGCTTGTATCTTATCCATTGGGGCATTACCTAAATTATTCAACATATCCTCTATTATGGTGAACCACTCCGTTTTATAGAAGTTACTGCATAAACTTATACTGAGAGCTATGAAAACATTCGCCACATTCCTCACTATTATTTATTAATAACATTTTGGGTTGGGAGGCTTTGATGCGGGCTCCACTAAGTTACTCCTTTCGTTCTTGTTGGTAGCAATCGCCGCATCCTCACATTTTTAACAGTAGTGGTTGCGAGGTTCATTGCGGACTCACAAGTAAGGAGTTGACTGTTTTCTTTTTTTTAATCGTTTGTAACTCAGGAGTACAAAGATCTCTCATGCATAAGGAGTTAGCTGTTTTCTTGCTTTTTAACGAGCTGTGCATGATTACTAACTGTTTCTTTCGCAAGTTTGTCTCTTGGGTGTGTGGAGTCTGCCCTGTTTTTACTCCTAAATTACAAAGCTTGGGTTCGTGATTTGCAGAGTGCGGAACCTGCCCTGGTTCCACGTTTAAGTGACAGCGCACATGCTAGTGATCTTTTACAGTGAATATCATTTCTCCATACAAGCACTGCTGGTGTCTATCGACAATTCTGGTTTTTGGTGTATGTTTTGCTACTTAGCGTTGTTGAAGAGTTGGACTCAAGGAGCAACGTAAAAACTCTAATGCTCCTTACTTTAAATGTCACTGCTGCTGTCTTTCAAAGGAAATTCCAATGTTGCCAATACTACATGTTTTGTTGCAAACGCACTTGCCTGGCATTGTCTTCTGTGCTGTCATTGGCTTGTGAGACCTTCTCTGCTTCGAACGCCTTGATTTCGCCTTCGGAGAGTTCCTGTTCCTGACATCACAATGTCACGTTACGTTTTACGTGATGTACATGACGCAACGGCCATTTTAAATCTGTTTATGCTTGGATATCGGGATATTCTCTCAAGGACCAGAGTTTCATAGATCTGTTCAAGTCATTTAAGAGTTATCTACTACCGGTAAACATTTTATCTTATTTTATCATCCTCTTTGTCTGGAACTATTTGTGAAGCACAACTGACTATGTTTTGAACAATTATCAACAACCGGCAACCAACTTATTTTATTATCCTCAATGACTGAAATTACTCACACTGCATAATTGACTACGTTCTGAACAGCACGTTTAATATGGCCGGGATACCCGTCACCTCCCCCCAACACAATCCCCAAGGATGGGAAGACGGACACAGTTCTTGACTTTTGGAAGGCAGGAGGGAGTTACCCTCCCGGCCGTATTTATTAAAATATGAAACAAAATTAAAACATTAAAATAACAGTTTCATATCATGTACAATTTCATTTTCACATTACGATGTTTATTGGCTAACCTTAACACAGCTCTAATACAAAGGTTCTCCTAGCCGATTCTAAACATCCTGCAAATTCATATACTCAAAATTAAATTGTACATCCTAACATTACGGGCCAACGGCAAGGTCGTAACCGGTGTCAGATCCCTAATACCAGAACTCCCCCCCTTACTTGTGAGGGGCGGGCGCACAGAGGACTGTACCTCTGTGCCAACTTCCAATTTCCCTTGTCTTAACGGGGGCCCCATATTTACTCGACGCCATCTTAGTGGTCGTCCGAGGACTCGTGTGAGGTGTCTAGAAGGTAGCGTAGACCCCCCTCCCACCCCACACTGCTTACCACATCCGCCGTCGGGGATGTCCTGGCCCCGGGAAATTCCCAGGAGGGGCCCGTAGCCTCTCCTCCCCAGGGAGGGGCCTATGACCGCCTTCCCTTTCGGCGGCCCCATCCTCAGAGGGGTACCGCCTCCCCGTGTGAGGGGCCAATGGCCGCCTCCCCCCCGGGCGCTCCCATCCATAATGGGTGGCGCCCCACCTCTAGGGATCTTCCAATTACTGCTCACCGATCATGACCTTACCGCCCGACCAAAATAAATACGACATTTTGAACCTAATGAGGACGGAATAGACGGTTAGATTGGATATTACACAATAACCTTTATTCACACAAGTAACACATCTTTCAACTAGGCTGTGATACTTCACCTAAGAACATGCTAAATAGCAACCATTTTATTATCCTCAAAAAGACAATCCAGACTTTATTAAAACAACCTGTAAAAGAGATAATATCACCGTTAATCAACTTTATTGCAGTACTAATCGTTGCCATAAGGGGCTGGTGGGTGGGTCAAAATTGGCTCCTTGTTCCGTCTCGGGCTCACGTGCAACGAGGAGGTGCAGCTTCCAAGCACAGGAACAAGAGGATGCTTCCTTAGATTGTTGCTCTTTTATTCTTCCTCGGGAGGGCGTGTACCCTCCTCCGATCCGCCTACGGGGCGTGGCCAGCGGTGTAGGTGTCTAGGACAACCCCTCTTGGGCGGGAAAAGGCGCGCCCCGGCTACGCCGCTTCGGGCATACCAGCCGGGGCACGCCCCCCACCCAAAATGGTTTCCCAGGGGGTCAGGGCACCCTACCATATGTTCGGGGGGACCGAGTGGTCGCCCCTTTCCATATGGCCGGGATACCCGTCACCCCCTCCCAACACAATCCCCAAGGATGGGAAGACGGACACAGTTCTTGACTTTTGGAAGGCGGGAGGGAGTTACCCTCCCGGCCGTATTTATTAAAATATGAAACAAAATTAAAACATTAAAATAACAGTTTCATATCATGTACAATTTCATTTTCACATTACGATGTTTATTGGCTAACCTTAACACAGCTCTAATACAAAGGTTCTCCTAGCCGATTCTAAACATCCTGCAAATGCATATACTCAAAATTAAATTGTACATCCTAACATTACGGGCCAACGGCAAGGTCGTAACCGGTGTCAGATCCCTAATACCAGAACTCCCCCCCTTACTTGTGAGGGGCGGGCGCACAGAGGACTGTACCTCTGTGCCAACTTCCAATTTCCCTTGTCTTAACGGGGGCCCCATATTTACTCGACGCCATCTTAGTGGTCGTCCGAGGACTCGTGTGAGGTGTCTAGAAGGTAGCGTAGACCCCCCTCCCACCCCACACTGCTTACCACATCCGCCGTCGCGGATGTCCTGGCCCCGGGAAATTCCCAGGAGGGGCCCGTAGCCCCTCCTCCCCAGGGAGGGGCCTATGACCGCCTTCCCTTTCGGCGGCCCCATCCTTAGAGGGGTACCGCCTCCCCGTGTGAGGGGCCAATGGCCGCCTCCCCCCGGGCGCTCCCATCCATAATGGGTGGCGCCCCACCTCTAGGGATCTTCCAATTACTGCTCACCGATCATGACCTTACCGCCACAGGCCGGATAGTTGACCGGCTATCCGGCCCCCCCACAAACTCCTCCTAAAGGTCATGGCTACACAAACTCTTTAACCAAGCTATGAAGTCTCCTATGAGTAAGACATTCCCCTCCCGGGACAAATGGACCCCATCCTCAAGATACATATGGTCCCCCCGAATACATCCATGTGAAATACAATGCAACTGGCCTGAACGAAACAACCTACTAAGTTTGTTATTAACTTTCTTTACCGACTGATTCAAAGCTGACACAGAGAGGGCCCCCCGCCACACCCTTCTAGGAATCATGTGTGACCATGCAATCGTGCACCCCGGAACCCTTCTAGCCAACCAACTCACTGTGGATAAAATTAACTCGAGAAGTACTCGTCGACCAACGGTTACCAAATCATTGCCCCCAAGATGTACTATGATTACAGACGGCGGTGACCTCGTCCGCCCTAGCAGTCCCTCAATAAAAGTTTGAAACTGGTCAATACAGAGTCCGCCCCTTCCGTGGAAGGTCACCCTGTACCCGTATTCCCCAGCCACGTGAATCATGTCACCTGCTTTGAATACGTCCGCGGCTCGCCTCACGTATGAGTGGCCAACGACCCACACCACTCTTCCCTCAGCCGGTGATCTTTGACCGCTGGTCCCCAGGTGTCGGGTCAACTGCACAGTCCGCCCCGCAAAGCCTGCTCGCGAAACTGTAAACCAAACAGAAAACAAGAAGCGTGAGGGCATGGCATTGGCTTCACAACATGTGCAACCGCACATACCTTTTATAACAATTCGAGGACCAACGCCCCAACTGTTTCACCTTTTCAACACTCAGACCCCTGGCTGTAGCCTCTGTAGCAGCCCTTATCCGGAAGGAATGGGTCCCAAAATCGCTCGGGTTCAAGCCCGCTGCTGCGATTGCCATTGTTAACACCCGCTGGAACTGAAACCTAGTCAGTGAGGTGGCGTCGGTGTGCCTCAGCAAGCTTCCCCCACATGATGCCGCCCTCTGCGCTAAATACTCCTCCACGCATTTTACCGGGCACATGGGAGACCCTGGAATCTGCTGGACTACCACACAGTCCCCGATCGCTCCCTGATCGGTCTTGGACCTGGCTATTGAGACTACCATCGTCTCACCCTTAATTTGAATGTGTTCTCGACACAGACCTCCCCCCGTATCCTGCTTATTCCTCGCTACCAGTTCGCTCACCCGCATAGCCCCATCGAATGCTAATGCAAAAGCGGCCCGGAACAGCACTGTCTCTGATTGAGATGAACATGTCGCAGGGAGTACGGACATTAACAGGGACAACCTTTCTAGACCTATCGGGTGCCTCTCATCCACTCTACGACCCTCAAGGCGTTGCCACCCACGCAGAGCCTTCCTTACGAGAAAGGACGATGTGGGGTCCCGGATGCCATGAGCCTGCGCCATGAAGGCAATGGCGGCCCTGTGCCTATTGGCTGTTGCCAGTGTTCGGCCTGCCTGATGTAGTGATACCAGAAATTTCAGGACATACTCCTCCTGCCCCCAATGCTCCCCCCTAGCTGAACCCAAAAATTCCCAATAGGAACGGAACGCCCCTTCATATGCCTTCCTTGTCCTGGGTGTAGACTCTCTCCCACGAGGTTTTGTAATCCGGGGCACCGAGAGACCAGAGAGCTTCGGGAAATGGTGCCGCCACCAAGTCCGCTGAGGGCAGAAAATCCCGGAAGGCCTGCATGTGGGAACGAGAGAGTGCATCAGCCGCCTGGTTCAGTACCCCAGGCACGTGTCTTGCCCTAAAGTGGACGTTTAGTCTCATACATAGCAGGACAATTTCTTTCAGCAATCTCAAAATCCATTTGCAGCGTGCTGCCTGATTATTGATACATTCAACAACTGTCATATTATCAGACCAGAACACCACAGTGCGATCACGAAACCCTTCTGGCCATGTTTTCAAGGCCACCAGAATGGGGAACAGCTCAAGAAACCCAATGTTACCTGTGAGCCCACTATCGTGCCACCACGCCGGCCATGTTCGTGCCGACCATTGATTACCAAAGATGGCGCCAAAGCCCACACTCCCCGCCGAGTCGGTCCACAACCCCAGCTCCTCGGAGGAAGCTGGCGGTTTGTTCCACACGACGCGACCGTTGAAATCCGCCAGAAATGCCAGCCATATGCGCATATCCTGGCGAACCTCTGCTGACAGTCGTGTGCGGTGGTGCCCTTCTTTGAGGCCAACCATGGCTTGTGCGATAGAGCGGAAAAAGGGGCGAGCCATCGGTATCACTCTGAGGGCAAAGTTAAGCTGACCCACAGCCTGCTGCAACTGATGGAGAGTTACTTTTTTCTCGCTGAGGCACATTTTAAGTGAGGCTATAAATTTCATTACCTTCTCCTTGGGCAAACGGAAGCACCCCTCTACCGAATCGAGCTCAATTCCCAGAAACTCGAGTGAAGTAGATGGCCCTACCGTTTTGCCTGGTGCCAGTGGCACGCCAAAACGTTTCATGAGATTACAGAATTCCCTCAAAGCCTGTGCACATTCCGTGTCCCCAGCTGCCCCCAGGAACAGAAAATCATCAAGGTAATGCATAACCTGCGTAAAGCCCGTGGCTCTGGTGAACGCCCATTGGAAAAAAGTACTGAACTTCTCAAAATACGCACAAGAGATGGAGCAACCCATCGGCATACATTTATCCATGTAGTAGCGTCCTTGAAACACAAAACCTAAGAGACGCTGATCGTGTGGGTGTACCGGGAGCAACCGGAACGCTGACTCGATATCTGATTTAGCCATCAGCGCTCCGGGCCCCAGGCGATTCAACATTTATTTATTTATTTATTTTGAGTATTTATAAAGCGCGACTGATACCTTGCAGGCTTCCTGGCGCTGGAGAATACTCTGCTGACGGATAACCGGGAAACACAGTCAGACGGACATTTATTGGGGGAAAAGCCAGGTCTTGATACGTCTCCTGAATGGAAGAAGCTGTGAAATCTGACGAATGTCAGTGGGCAGGCTGTTCCACAACTTGGCCGCTGCAACCCTGAAGGATCTGCCCCCTGTTCTGGTTTTATTGAATCTGGGTACCTTTACCAGACAGGCCAGGGATGAGCGTAGATCTCTGGCAGGAGTGTACCACCGAAACAGGGCTTGCAGAGGTTTGGGTCCAAGTCCATGCAGAGCCTTAAAGACAATGCAGAGGGACTTGAAAGCCACACGTTGTTTTAAGGGTAGCCAATGTAGCTCGGCCAGAGCTGCTGTGGCCGAAGCCCTCCTCGTCCAGCCAAGAGCCAGCTTGGCGGCGGCAGATTGAATTCGCTGTAGTCGATCCATCAACGTGACTGGAGACTCCAGGAGCAGGGCGTTGCAATAGTCGAGGCGACTAAGTATCGTACACCTGACTATCGACGCCCGGGCTTGTGCCGGGAGAAGTGGCATGATTTTCCGCAGTGAGCGAAGCAGGGCTGTGCAGATCCCCACAGTTTTCGTTACCTGGGTTTCCAATTTTCCATACTTAATTTGTTGTCAAGCATGGCTCCCAGGTTGCGAACCGAGGCAACTGGCAGAGGTTTGTCTCTAATCTCTGGGGGCCAGAATTCATTCGGAAACTGGCGGGGTATCTTGGTGCCTGAACAGAACAGGACCTCCGTTTTAGAGGAATTAAACTGGAGGGAGTTTCTGTGTAGCCATCCAGCCGTCTCTCTTAGGCAGTCGTGGAAGGTGGAGAAAGGAATGGCATCTTCACCTTCCCAAGAGAGGATGAGCTGCGTGTCATCAGCGTAATTTATTGTTTTGATCCCAAAGGATTGGATTAGCTTGACTAGCGGGATGAGGTACACGTTAAAAAGGATGGGGCTGATGGAGGAGCCCTGAGGGACTCCCTGGGGTACTGGTGCAAAGGTGGATTGGAATGGGGGGAGGGAGACAGCCTGTCTTCTGTCCCGAAGGTAGGAGTGAAACCAGAGCAGTGCAGTGCCCTCCACTCCCACTTCACCAAGTCTCTGCAGCAGCGTACCATGGTTGACCGTATCGAATGCGGCAGACAGGTCCAGCAGTATCAGCGCCACTGGCTGGCCCCTGTCTGCACGCATGCGAAGGTCCTCCATGGCTGTTAAGACTGCTGTTTCGGTGCCGTGGGCAGGACGGAACCCGAACTGGTGATCGTCAAGAAGTTTGTTCTGTTCTAGGTGGGCGGACAGGCACGAACTGACCCATCGTTCGGCGACTTTCGCTGGGAAAGGCAGCAGGGAGATGGGTCGGTAGTTT
This sequence comes from Lissotriton vulgaris, assembly GCF_964263255.1. NCBI lineage: Eukaryota > Metazoa > Chordata > Amphibia > Caudata > Salamandridae > Lissotriton > Lissotriton vulgaris. Next base: position 150,698,845 of record NC_141686.1, read on the forward strand.
GAAAGACAATCTGGGCTCAGGGAGGGTTTCTTCAAGAGAGGAGTGATTAACGCCTGTTTCCACGGGGTTGGGACAAAGCCACTGTGCAAAGACTGGTTGCATATTTGGCACATGGTGCCAAAAAGTTCATTTCCAAAATTTTTCCAAACTTTTGGAGGCAGGGGGTCGAGTGGAGAACCCGAGGTGATACCAAGCGCCAGTCTTTCAAACTCGGAGGCCGGGATTGGGGGAAATTCCCGTAGTCTAGCCAAAAGGACAGAGCCTGGAGATGACAAGTTTTGAGAGCTGGTGTCCGGTCCCTGCGTGTTGGAAGTTCCCGAAGAGGGAGGCGTTTTCAGGTTTTGAATAATGGTGTTTATTTTATTAATGAAAAACACTGCAAGATTGTCGCAGAGGGCTTGGGTGGGAGGCTGTGTAGAGATGACACAGTCTGGATTGGTTAAGTTTTTGAGTATCTGAAAAATACTTTTTGAGCTGTTGGTGGCGTTGGTAATGATGGAGCAGTAATGTTTAGCCTTATTTTGGGCGATGGCAGTTTTGTACTCCCGGAGGTTTTCTTTCCAAAGAGTTTTGTGGGTGTCAGAATAACCTTGCCTCCATTTTCTCTCTGCTTGTCTGCATGCTAGTTTGAGAGCTCTTAAAGAGTCGTCGAACCATGGGGCCGGTACTCGTCTCTGTGGTTTGCCCTTTTTCTGAGGGACGAGGCGTTCCGAGATGTTGGAAATCCTCGTGCAGAGGGATAGATAGTTAGCCTCTACTGGTTGAGTAATGGAAAAACTGTCTTCCACTTCAAATACTGGGCCATTCAGTCTGAGTTTGTCCAGAGCCTTCCAGGCTCTGTACGGGGGTTCAAGGCCGTGGCGGGGTGCCGGTCTGCAAGACCTGCTGCCTGCTATATGAAATTTGATGAGTGCATGGTCGGTCCAGCACATCGGCAAAATATCGCTCAGAAGTGCTAGCTGGGGGGAGGAGAAGATTAAATCGAGCTGGTGCCCCGCTGAGTGTGTGGGTTTGTTCACTAGCTGGGAAAGTCCCATTCCTTCACAGGAAAGTAGGAGATTGTTAAGGGCAGAATCTAGGCTGCCGTTGGGCCAAAGGTTGAAATCGCCCAAGACAATCAGGTTGTTGTGAGAGGTAGCCATATTAGTAAGGGTGGTGAGGAGCGACTGCTGCTGAGTGGAATTGAAAGCTCCCGGCGGGCGGTAGCAAATCACGGCCGTAAAAGTCGTTCCAAGATGACAATCGATGGAGAGGCCAAGTATTTCGGTCCCGACCACTGGGTCCATAACAATCGTTTTTACTGACCAAGAAGCTCTATAGATTAAACCGACACCACCGCCCCGACCCTTAGGTCGAGGGAGATGCAGGATTTTGAAGTCTTGTGGGCAGGCCCAATCCAGTTCTATATTGCAGTCAGAGTGGGTCCATGTTTCCGTCAGGAATAAAGCATCTAGATGGTGATTATCTATGAGCTGGGCGATTTCGTGAGCGTGTTTGGGCAGGGACCTGACATTCAGCAGGCCACCTGTGAATAGGCCTTTGCGCGCAAAATCGTGCAGAGGATAGGCGGTGTCCTGGAAGGACAGTTGACCTTCATGAGCGAAGTCTCTAAGGAGGAGTAGAGCCTCACGCGTCAAGTGCGGAGAGCTACTGGAGGACGGGGAGATCGGAGCCGCGGGTGGCGAACCGGGCGCTGCCGAGGCGCGGACGAGCGCAGACGAGCTTGCCTTATGAGCGCCTTCGGCGTGCATTCGTCGCGCCCGCTGCGCTCGTCCGCTGCGCTTCCTGCCGAGGCACATAATAAATAGAGAGTGACTGCGTGGGAGGCGACGGCCTCATCAAAGGATGCATACCGCACCGAACAAACTCCCGGGTCAATCGCATCGTTCACCGAAAGACCCTTAGGAGCGGACAAATTATGGATTAACCTGAACTCACCCGGGTCCTTCTTGGGGACTACTCCCAACGGTGAACAAACAAAGTTAACAACCGGCGGGTTTCCATATGGACCCGTAACCCGACCTCGGGCCACCTCCTTTGCAATCTTTGCCTGTACCACCGCCGTATTTTGTTGAACCGATAGTTGGTTCTTACACTGTGCTTCCCCCCGAAAATCCCCCGCCGGGATGCGGAAACCATATGAGAAACCGTCTCGCAACACCCCGGCAGAGACATCATCAGGGTATTCGTTCAGCCAAGGGATCATTGCCATGATATCAACGGGAGTAGGTAACGGTGCCCCTCGGTCGACGTTAGACCTGTTTGGCCCCTCCTCTACCTCCTGTATCACCATTCTTGGCTCTGCACGAACTCTCGGGGTGTGAAGACTGTCCGCACCCTGCACACTCATGCCTGAACTTGCATGTCCCTTGTGGCCTAGTGCACTTGCCCCTGTTAAAGCTCCAACAGACCCCTTTTCTACCCGAGTTCCCGTTATTCTTTGTGTGCTGATCACTGTTGGCGCCCGCCCGAAAGGGAGCCGCCATATAATGGCGGGAAGGCTCCACCCCATTCCCGCCGAAAGAAGACGACTTCGTCGTGTTCGGCATAACCTGCTTCTGCCAAGAAATGGAGTCGAAACAATCCCACGTCAGGGATGAGTCGTGCTCCTTGGCCTTACGAAATTTGTTATCATAACCCATCCATTGATTGCCTTCATACGTTTCATAAAATTCCATTATACGTGTCTGGTAACAAGCTAATTCCGACAATACTTCAGGCCTACGTTCCCCCATGATTGCAGTGAACATTCCAAACGCTCTGGCCCAATTAGCGATCGTTTCATCTACCGTGAAACCCGCCAATTTGCACGCCATACACTCGGATGCAACAACTCCTACTGATTTTTAACGTGCTCTATCTCATAGTGATCGGTCAACAGCGAAAACATGTTCACATATTTATCCGCCCAAATCCTTTCTTTCACATCCATCGGGATATGTTGAACCACCTTTTCCCTCCTTGAGGGTAACGATCCCTCCCCCGCCATTGGCAACGGCTGCTTACCCGAACCAGTAGCTGGATCTGTTGTTGCTGCCTTTCCCACGCTCGACGCTGGTTGTTCCGAGGGATTCTGCGGGGAAACAAGAGGACAAGGTGCCTTCGCAGCATCTCTCGATTGCCGCAACTGCTTCATTATTAACCTGGCCTCCTCGGCCGTGTCTCCCGGTGCCACAGCACCCTCGTTGCTCTTGCCTAACCACGCCGCCAACTGGGCGGCCAGCTCGGGAGGCATATCCCCCTCGTTAACGGGTGTAACTACCACAGGGATCGGCTGTCCCTCGTTCGGGCTCGGAACTGGGGCCTCAACTGGACTGACCGGGCTCGCTGGAGGTGACTCGGGAACTGGGGCCTCCCCCCCTGCCGCCCTATTCCTGGCCCTTTTACCTCTCCCGGCAGGGACTACTCCCGGCAATGCTGGCCCGATGACTTTCTTCGGTCTACCTGTACCATTCATTGCCGCCATCTGCTTCTTCATGTTCGCCATGTCTTTCACCAGCATGCATCGTTCACGGCTATTCGACTCGAGGTCCTGGATCCAAAGCTTCGGAATCACTGAAAGGAGAAACACAAAAATTACAAGTTCTCAAAATTGGCTCCTTGTTCCGTCTCGGGCTCACGTGCAACGAGGAGGTGCAGCTTCCAAGCACAGGAACAAGAGGATGCTTCCTTAGATTGTTGCTCTTTTATTCTTCCTCGGGAGGGCGTGTACCCTCCTCCGATCCGCCTATGGGGCGTGGCCAGCGGTGTAGGTGTCTAGGACAACCCCTCTTGGGCGGGAAAAGGCGCGCCCCGGCTACGCCGCTTCGGGCATACAAGCCCGGGCACGCCCCCCGCCCAAAATGGTTTCCCGGGGGGGGTCAGGGCACCCTACCATACGTTCGGGGGGACCGAGTGGTCGCCCCTTTCCATACTTCTTCACTGTGCTGCTGCTGTCTTATTTGACTTACCTCTAACTAATTTCCTTTTCAGGTTTATTAATTTGCTGATGCTTGTTTTCACCGCATACCATTGAGAACGATAGTACCTTTTGTTTATTTCTTAAGCCTGACTGTGATTAACCTGGCGTTCATGTACACTTTTTCAATCTTTAGCATGAAGATAATAGGAATTTAATTTAGAATTGTATACTCATATGTATTTTGCATGATTTGACCAATCTTTATATTTTAGTTTTAGCCGTACCCTCTATAGTCTGGGCAGCCATGCAAAATGTAACTACTCCACCGTTCTTCCCTTCGTCACCTGGTGATCCACCCATCAGATGGCAGAAATGGAAACAATGTTTTTGAAAGGTACTTCAAGGTGTGTGGAACTAACCTTAGTGTGGAAAGGAGAACTGCGCTTCTTCTACATTGTCTAGGCTCAGAGGGGCAAGAGGTATTTGATCATCTCCCTGAGAATGTTGACTCTAATTTAAATGAGTATGAAATGTGTATTTTGAAACTAGATAGGCATTGCTTGCCCAAGGTAAGCACGGTTTTGGAACGGTACCATTTTGATTGCAGAACCCAAAAGGATGGTGAGTCCGTTGAGAACTATATAACTGCCTTAAGTAAAGTAGGGTCTTCATGTAAGTATGGTGCTTTGTTGGAAGATATAACCATTGCCAAACAAATAGAACATTCACAAAAATGTGTTGAAATCATTGCCAAACATGAAACAAAGAATGATGTTGTTCATGAGCTAAGGTATTTTCTCCCATAGATTTAAAATCTGCATATCATCAAATTAAGTTAGATGAACATTCCAAAGATTACACTGTGTTCGTAACTCTATTTGGAACCTTCAGATTCATAAGGCTACCTTTTGGGTTGGTATCAGCAGCCTCAGTATTCAAAAGGGCTTTAGAAAAGGTATTAAGAGGACAACTTGGTGTCAAAATCTACCAAGACAAAGTCTTGATTTACAGCAGAGATGAGGAAGAACACGATTTTCTACTCAAGCAAATGTTAGAGAGGTTTATTCAACACAATCTTACGGTCAGGATAGATAAATGCAAATTTAGGAAATCCTCTATCGCTATCTGGGTCACACCATATCTGGCAAGGGTGTAGAACCTAAGGGTGAGTTGATCGAAGCTATACAAAAGTTGGCCTCACCAACAAGCAAACAGGAACGGATGACATTTCTTGGCATGGCTGAATATTACAGCAAATTTTTGAAGGGGTTTGCTGAGAAGTTTGCTTGCATGTGAACTCTTCTGTGTAAAGGTGTGGACTTCATCTGGTCGGAAGAGTGTGAAGCTGAATTTAATGAGGTCAAAGATTCACTGAAGAAAACTCACAAGTTAAGGAGTTTTGTACCTTCTGTCTTATCACGGATGCCAGCATGAAGGGTCTGGTGCCGTTTTACAGCAAGAGAATGGTAACACGGTCAATTATATTCTGTTCCTCTCTAGGAGTCTTAGAGGGACAGGATTACTGTATTCGGTCATAGAGAGGGAGGCCCTTGCAGTATAATGGGCCACTAAGAAACTCAAAAATCATCTCTGGGGTACCAAGTTTGTTGTGCATACGGACCACAAACCACTATGTGAAGTATTCAATAAAAAAGTTATTGATTCAATTTCTTGCAGGATTTCCAAGTGGGTTGTGGCACTTCAAGGTTATGATTTTAATGTTGAGCATTTGTCTTTATCATGCAATAGCAGGGCGGGCACACTTTCAAGACTTCTACCACCTAGTGAGGAGAATTTGGGCTATGCGGAACAGGAACTTAATGAATGGGTGTTTAACATTGAAAATGATGATGTGAAAGAAAGCAAGTGGCATGAAGAGTGCAGATCTGATAAAGAGTTATTAGAACGTTCTTCTTTGCTCAAGGAAGGGTGGAATAGGAAAATCCAAGGAAACTCTGAAAAATATTGGAATATAATTATCTGAGTGTGAGGGTTTGATTTTTCGAGGGACAAGACTTATTCCTCCCATGGTACTTCGTAGTGAACTGCTTGGTTTGGCCCATCAAGGGCTCCCAGGGATGTCATAAACCAAGGAGAGGCTCAGACATAATTACTGGTAGCCAGGGATGGACTTACAAGATGAACGCCTGGTTAGAGAATGCATACCATGTACCTTAAGTGAAAAATGTCTTAAACCCAGGGTACAAACCATGATTATCAGAGAACGTCTCAAAGGACCTAGGGAAGAGGTAGCATTGGATAGTGTGGGTCCTATACAAAATAACGAATGTGACTCTTATGTTTTTGTCCTCATAGACATGTATTCCAGGTGGCCTGAAATGAAGGTCACAAGGAGTATTGACACTAAACATGTCATTGCTTTTCTTAAAGAGGTTTTTACACGAAAAGGTCTCAGTGGTTTTCCACTAACGGATAATGGGGTTCAGTTTGTTTCCTTTGAGATGGAAGAGTTCTTACAAGGGTGTTCCATCAAACATAAATGCTGTTAATTTTATCATCCCAAGACGAATGGTATGGTGAAACGCTTTACCTGTGTCCTTAAAGAAACCATTGCCATGTCTAAACAGAACGGTTTAGACTGGAAAGAAGAGATTCATAAAAAGGTGGAGATGTAAAGAATCTCTCCTCATACAACTACTGGATGTACTCCTTTTGAATTCTCCAAGGGAAGACATCCTAACACACTACTTGCGCCTTTTTGGGTAGATGAGGATGAATCCAAAAAAGGTATGATGTCCTCGCATAGTGAATGGAAGCTCAAAGAGGCAGAAAAAATTGATTCACGGAAGGAAAATTATGATGCAAGGAAAGCCGTCAAGGTAACTAGTGTGAAAGTAGGTGATTGGGTCATGATCAAGGCACCCTTCGGAATGAAAGGGTCTGGTTTGTTTCAAAGTCTGCATAGAGTTTTCAAGCTATTAACAAACGCCATAAAAACTGAAGATTCTCGTATATGGAATCTCAATAGAGTGGTGGTTGTCAAGAACAGTTCTTTTTTGCGTGATGGGTGTTTGTTAACCCACAAGTCCAGCCTCTTGTCTTCCATCGACTTCAAACTCTACTCTCCAAAGAGACAGAAGAGCAATAAAACAACCTTCTAGGTTCAAGGATTTTGTCATGAAGTAATTTTGTTATGTCCCATATTCTAGTGTAGTTAGTTCTGTCTAATTGTATGCATTATTTTTGCAGTTCTTTCCTCTTACTGTTCAATTGCAATATAAAGAGGGAAGGTGTGTAACATTATGCATATTTCTCTGCTTGCATTTCTCTGCGTTTATTTCTCTGTTATACAGGCTGCCTGTCTCCTTGTATTCATTTGAGTAGCACCATGGTGATAGCAGCTAGTGCTTGTTTTTTTTTTTTTTGTATCCTCATTTACCTTGCCCTCCATTCAGAATCGCCAACCACCTTGCGTGTCACATGCCAGAAGGCTTCAGATCTATGCCCCCTCATCTGTTGAGACACGATTATTGCTACTGGCAGAAGGAGAGTCCCGAAAGAAATGAGGGGAGGGGGATAGAGTACGAGCACACCTTTACTCCTTCTCTATCTCAGTATATTTCAACCTGCCGGGCCAACAGTATCTCGACGGGCACCCTTGTACATGATCCATGGAGTATTCTAGGCATAATTATTGGACCCGGGGAATTTTTATTTTTTATTTTTAAAAACCCGGGCTAGTCCTCTCCACTGAACCAACATGTCCCAAAAGGCCAGATTTCTTTGGTTCCTCGATCTAGCAAGGTCCACTTTAGATGTTTTGTATAACGCTGTTAGCCAGCCCGAATGTGACGGGCTGTATTCTCCACCCAAACTTGGCAAATTTGCCTCCTGGCCAGTAGGATCGCATAAAATAAAAAAGACCTAGCCTGGCCATTTATGCCTGCCTCGAGGCCAATGATGATTAGTGGCAGCGTGAGTGACAGCGAGATGTTTAAGATAGAATCCAAGGACCTTTTTACTTCCTCCCAAAAGCTGGCGATATGGGGACAGTCCATGAACATATGCACGTCCGATGCTTCCCTGTGGTTGCATTTATTACATTTCTTTTCCGGGAGGAATTTAGACAATCTCAGGGGCGTAAGGTAGGCCCTGTGTAGCGTGAACAGGTGATTCCGCCTAAGCCAGGTTGGTTTCACGATTTTGTATAGGGGGGTGAAGTATTTTATCCATATCGCCTCACATGGGAGCCCAAGCTCTTCACCCCACAGTTCATCTGGAAGAACCAGGTACCCATCCACTCCAACAGAGTCCAATACCATAGGGCAACCTCCTTGCCTCCCCCTGGGCGCTCTACCAGCTGTTGTTCCAGACTACTAATCTTTCCCAATGGGACCCCTTTCCTGATCAAAACCTTGGCCCAACTTTCTAGTTGTAGATATTTAAATCTGGAGAATCCCGAGCCCACCAACTCCCGTAATTCCTCCTAGGCCCTCAACCTCCCTTCAACCACAAGCTCCCCCCATCTTACCACCCCGGACTCCCTCACAGGAATGGACAATCTATCTTGCAAACATAGTCGTAAACCCGGGGATTCCCATATCGGTGCATAGTTGGAATAATAGGCCAGCCCTATTCTTTTCCTAATCTGAGACCATGCTAAGGATGCTAGAATTTTTTATTTCATCTTTTTAAGCAATTTCTGGTCCCCAAATTTGAATAAGAACCCGTAAGTTACCAAGTCCGACCCCTTCAGCATGGCTTTAAATATTGTCCCAGATGATGTACCCAATGGCGTTTTTAGAAGCGTTCTTGTATGGGACAGATGAAAAGCCCATGCATAGTACTGCAGGTCCGGAAGAGCGAGCCCACCCTCCTCCCTTCTCCTCCTCAACTTTTTCCATGCTAGTTGAGTGGACTTGTAATTCCATGTAAAAGAATTGATTTCTCGCTGACTTTTATCCAGCGATTTACCATCGAAGGCCAGAGGGATGGTATTGAAGATTAAAGCAAATTTAGGTAGGATAGACATCTTGACTAGATTAACCCTACCCAAGATGGTCAGAGGAAGATGAGTCCATGATTTCATTAGCCTCTTGCACTCATTGTGTGTACGCTCTAGATTATGATGAGCGATGTCCCCTATTTCTTGCACCACCCTAATGCAGAGGTATCTCATGGAGGTTGTCATCCCTAGATGTAGATTGAGGATGTTCCATGCCATGATCTCAGTTTTGCTGGCATTAATTTCGTATCCAGATATAACCCCAAACTCTTCTGCCCTCTTAATTACTGCGGGAAATGCTTTGTCTGGGTCTGACGTGAAGATTAAAATGTTGTTTGCGTATAATGCAGCCTTCCTCTCCCACTCTCCGAACTTGAATGGTGGGATGTTTTTGTCCTGCAGGATCTGGGCAAACGGCTCGATGTAAAGATCGAACAGGAGGGGATATCGTACATCCCTGCCGCGTTCTCCTCGTGATTTTAACAGAGTGGGTCTGAACACCGTTTATCAGGAGCCTCGCTGAAGGAGCGCTATACATCAGAGAGATAACACGACAAAAACCCTCGCCAAAGCCGAACTCCTTTAAGACTGCCTCCAAGTAAAACCATTTGACCCTATCAAAGGCCTTTGTCGCATCTAGGGTGAGAGTGGCGGAGGGAGAGAGAAGGTCGAGGCTATGTCAATTGCCCCAAGAAGATCATATGTTAAATCAGACAGATGCCTCCCTTTGATAAAACCCTTCTGGTCTTGCTGTAGAATTTCCCCTATCACCACCCCCAATCTCACTGACAGGATGGATGCAAAGATCTTGTAATCGCTATTTAAAAGCGAGATTGGTCTATAGGATCCACAGTCTGTTAGATCCTTCCCCGGTTTGGGGATTAAAACAATAGTCGCCTCTCCCCAAGACTTTGGAGGGGCCTCACCGTTCTTTAATATTCCATTAAAGAGGGTTGTCAATATTGGAACTACTGCAGCACTCAGGACTCTGTATAACTCTCCTGGCAGACCATCCGGGCCGTCAGCCTTCCCATGTTTTAGCTGTCCCATGGCCGTAGTAACCTCAGCCTCCGATATGGGCATCTCCAGACAGTTGCTCTGAGCTATTGAGAGAGTAGGCAGAGTGATGTTGTCCAACCAAGTATCTCTTTTGCCAATATCATTCGTGTTATCTTCCCCTTAGATCTCCTCAAAGAACTCAGCTTGCCCAATCTCCTGATCAGAGGTCCCTGCCAGGGCTTCTCCCTCCATCTTTATCTCTCTAATGTAATTCTTGGCTTGCTCGGACTTAACTTTCCAAGCCAAGATCCTACCTGCCGCTTCCCCAAATTCAAAATGCAAAATCTTGCTCGCCTCCCATCTTTTCGATACTCTCTCCTGAAGAATATTCTCAAGCTGTCTTTTCATTGCTCTGAGTTTTTTTGCTCCTCCTGGGACCCCATAGAAGCCCCCAACTTATCCTCAAGGAGCCTCATCTCCAGCTCGAGCCTGTTTATCAGTTCTCGATACACTTTCCGCCTATAAGAGGCTCTGTTTGTGATACATCCTCTAAGGAAAGCTTTTAAGGTTTCCCATACTATGGCTGCCGCCACAGAAACCAAATTAGACTCCAAGAAGGTAGTGGTTTCTGATACAAGGTAGGCTACTTCCTCACCTTCCAGTAGTAGAGTGCGGTCAAACGACCAGGAAGGATGTTTCACCTGAGTCTCTAGCTTAAGAACAAACATTAAAGCTGAGTGGTCCGACAAGTGAGATGGGAGGTATTCTATTGTAGTTAGTCTGTCTTTGAGACTGTAGCTAAATAAAGCATAATCTATCCTTGATTTGTGCTTATATTTCAAGTTTCGGAAGGAGACCCCAAGTTTATTACCCACCCTTTCCCGCCACAGATCTGCCAATCCAAGTTGCGACATTGATGTAATAGGCGACTGCCTTGATTTGGAAGGGATACTCTCTCTAGACCTTGGGGATTTATCTAATTTAGGGTTGAGCACAATGTTGAAATCTCCAACACATACTACTGGATCTTGCGAGGAAACTAAGTTATTGCTAATGATATCAAGGAAAGTTTTATCATCTGTGTTAGGGCCATAATAGCCAACCACTGTGCAGATCCAGCCATCCACTGAAATTCTCAACAACAACCATCTACCACTTTGGTCCTCTTTTCTTCTGCTCCTCACACGCAGACCTATGACGTTCCAGGACAGGAACTGGACCGACATCAGTATGTTACTTTCCACACTCCCCTTCTATGCTGCCTCCTGGCTAACCTTTTGTTTTGACTTTCATTGGCTCCCCAACTAAAGAACAAACCATTCTTAAAGAGAGCAAACTTATGAGGATTTTTTATCATTTTGCCGCTCACCTCAACCCTCCCCCTCCCCTGGAAAACCCACCCATACTTCTCCGGCTGGATGAAAAGCTGGATTTGCGTCTACTGACAGCTCCCCCCTCTCCGCACCATCTCGCCACCGATAGACCCAGAGGCTATCCTGAAAACTAGCTATCAGGAGACTTTACTTGAACCCCTCCCAATGTGAAAACAGCATTAGTAGTGCCATAAACCCAGAATATTAATGCTTGAAGATAACTTATTTGCAAAAGTGTTTGTTTTGTTCCCCCTTCTCTTTCAACTATTTTTGTATATATATATTCTTTTCCCTTTATTCGTTATTTTTATATATATATATATATATATATTTTTTTTTTTTCTTGCTTTTGCTGCTATGTATAACCCCTTTACACCCTTTTACACTAATATGTGCTCACCCCCTTTCATCTTTGTATTTTTTTTATTATTATTATTTACCACTTTTTAAGCCCTAAGTTCTAGTGTTTGGTTTACATAGAGGAAAACTTTATTAACTTCTCCCATTCTCCATTACATTCCCTAATGTTGTGGGGCCGAGAACAATACGGGCGCTAGGGCCTAGACCAAGTTATTGAAGCTAGACTCCCTCCTGAGAAGGAATGTTGATGGATTCCAGAAGTTCGTCAGCATTTGCGGGTGATCGAATGTTATGCATCTTGTTATTATAGATTATGCGTGAAAACGCAGGGAACCGCATCTGCACTGATGCCCCTAGAGCCCTGAACTTATCCATGCGCTGGCGTAGCTCCCACTGTCTGTCCAGTGTGGATTTCGACAAGTCTGACCTAATCTCGAATGAGAAAACCGGGCCCCTTAGTGTTTTTGCCTTTAAGGCTAGATTCAAGATTTTTTCCTTCAGGGAGTAGGTTAAGAAATTGACCAGTATCTTCCTGGCTTTAGTTCTACCAGGGTTTAGATGGAAGGGGTCACGGTGGATCCGTTGGATGTCCTTCTCGAGCTCCTCCGCAGGTTCCTCAAGATTCAGAGAGTCTTTTAGAATCCTAACCACAAATGCCTTGACATCTCCCCGCTCTTTTCCTTCAGGGATCTTCAAGAGTCGAACATTGTTCCTCCAAGATTAGTTTTCGAGTGATTCCACCCTCTCCCGCATAGCATCTCCCTCACGCCGCAGGTACTGGATTTTAGACTCAGCAATCCCTAGACTGCATTTCAGTCGACCCACTTCCCCTTCCAGGACCTCCGTTCTTTCATACAGGCCATCCACTTTCCTCTCGAGAATATCACATGAGGACCTGATCTCATTTTGGTTGGCTTTGGAAACTACAAAGTCGTTTCTTATCTCCTCCCTCATTGATGCTATAGATGCCACCAGAGCCTCCAGTGTGTTCCCAACACTGTTCCCTCCACTGTGTCCACCAATACTCTCCTCCACCGCCTCCCCACCGCCTGCTTCGAGGTCCCCCTCTGTTTCTGGGACTTTTGGTATATCCATCATCCCGGGCTGCGTGGGATCAATTGTAGATGTAGGTAGCAATGTAGCAGTGGTTTGAGATATTGTAGACTGAGGTACAGTGGCAGTTTGCGCAGTTGTAGACATTGTAGACATTGAAGGACGGGACTCAGCTGCTGGCAATAGGTTCACAAACTGAGGTAATTTCTTAAAAAAGGAACGCAGGGTGGGGGTGACCCTTGTCGTGCTGCTCCTACCCTTGGCCTTTGCCCCCTTACCCCGCTCTTTACTGCCACTCCTCACCTTCTGATTAATCCTAGAACACCCCCTTCTTCAGTGCTGGCGCCCTCTGCTACTTTGCTCAGAGTTTTCACCTCCCCTGTGGTGCCTTCTGGGACCTGTAGTTTTTTTCCAGCCAATGTAGCAGTGGTTTGAGATATTGTAGACTGAGGTACAGTGGCAGTTTGCGCAGTTGTAGACATTGTAGACATTAAAGGACGGGACTCAGCTGCTGGCAATAGGTTCACAAACTGAGGTAATTTCTTAAAAAAGGAACGCAGGGTGGGGGTGACCCTTGTCGTGCTGCTCCTACCCTTGGCCTTTGCCCCCTTACTCCGCTCTTTACTGCCACTCCTCACCTTCTGATTAATCCTAGAACACCCCGTTCTTCAGTGCTGGCGCCCTCTGCTACTTTGCTCAGAGTTTTCACCTCCCCTGTGGTGCCTTCTGGGACCTGTAGTTTTTTCCCAGCCTTCTGGTTCTTCCTTGATTTCCTCTGAGCTGGGACTCTAGGTGTTTGCTTGGGGGTTTGCTTCTTATTCCCGTTATTTGGGCAATCTGCAGCAGAGTTAAGGTCTAGCCTCCCTCTCACCCCTACTCACACTGTCCAAAGGTGGATCCAGCTCTGAAATACCTTGGTTGCAGGAGGGCTTCCTGAATATCTCTGTTGTTTCTGGAGTAAATAAGTTTGAGTCTGGCGCTTTACATGAACGAGCGGCGGCAGCAGCCCCTCTGCCGCCCAGCCTGCACGCTAGGACCCCTCGGGCCGCTGCTCTTCATCCGCGCCTAAGCTCCACGACGGCCCGACTCCAATACAGCGAGGAGGCGGGAGGTGGGAGGCGCAACTCTGCCCGCAGACACATCCGTGAGGCGACTTCACGGTAACTCTGCAGTGAGAGACGGCTGTGCAGGTGAGCGTGGGACCGTTGATGAAACCAATCCCTGGTGAACGGGCACAATTTTTGGTTCGGGAGGGCGGTCAAAACTTCACTGCGGAGCTGATGATCTCGCTCCCATTGCCACTTTGAAAAAAAAAACACCTTGGTCAGCGGTGCTACGGTGCTTTGGAGAGCCGCCCGTACTCGCGAACCACTCTAGCCAGTGGCCGCCATGTTTTCCGAGCCGCAGCTAGTGCTTGTTGTGAGAGTCAGTTGCACCTGGCTCAAGCTCCTGGATGGATGAGACCTTTTTCTCTCAAGAATAAACTTTCTTCAATCTTAAACTGAGTCTTCCTTGAACCTCAATTACTTGATTTTACACTTGTGTTTATTGAAATTGCACACTTCCCTCCATACATTGTAGTACATAGCTACCCAAAATCAACTTTTGTGCTAGGACCACTGTGGAATGAGGAACTGCAATATTTTTACATATTCAGAACCCCTAAAGTTACCCTTAGGTGTTCCAAGAGTGTGGGGCCCTGTAGATATAGGCAGGGTCCTTATTAAATATGTTTAATAAGCCCTGATATTGGAAAAATCACCCAAGTCATTTTCCCCATTGCAAATCCCCAGCCACATAGGCTAACATGGCAAGAAGTTGGGGCCCGATTCACAGAAGGAACTTAAGACTTAATCCTAAATTTAGTACTATTTTGGTATTCACAGAATGCACTTACTACATTTGGCATTCACAGAATGAACTTACTACTTTTGGTATTCACAGAAGTTAGGATTTTGTCTTAAGTCTGTCTTAAGTCTGTCTTAAGTTTGTCTTAAGACAAACTTAAGACAAAATCCTAACTTCTGAGAATACCAAAAGTAGTAAGTTCATTCTGTGAATGCCAAAAGTAGTAAGTGCATTCTGTGAATACCAAAATACTAGTAAGTTTAGGATAGAATCTTTTGTGAATCGGGCCCTTGGTCTTTAATAATTCCCGCCAGGAGAATCTGAAAATCATAATTCAAGGAATCACTTGAATGGTATTGATAAATCCAACAATATAATATTGTTGAATTTACCCTAAAATGTACAGTTAAGAAGTTATAAGACTTTTTTTCTGGAAGCCATAAGTCAGCCTTCCAGTGAACTGTGATGATTGTTCATAGCTAAGTGGATTAGCCAGGCTGCTTTGATGAAGTGATAAGTAGTCCCTGGGGTTAAAGAGCCATTCTGGGAGGAGAGTTTTCTACTCCATAACAATGCCAGTGGGAGGGGTCCTACACAATAAACTTCAATAGAAGGAGGAGACAGGCAGGAGAAACCAGTTTCATTTACACCCATACTCTTTGAACTCAGCCGGAAGGCAGGCTTAAGGAAGGAATGTGCTGAGGCCTGGGGGGGTGGAGAATATGGAGATTAGCCATCCTGGAGGTTGGTTTAGACAGCTCTTGTCTCTCTGCTGGAACTTCAGTCAACGGCAGAGCTCCATCGCGGTCTGCCTGAAACTTTTACTTTGTCCTGGTCTAGCGCGACCAGGTGTACCAATAGCCACAATAGGTTTCCATGTGCTATCTAGTGCTAAATCTTTAAAATATCACATCTTGTGTTCCATACATTGGATTTTATTTTGGGTGTCCTTTTGAAGGTACACATATTTCCTATTTCTTCAAATTGGTGTTGGATTTTATGATTTGTGGTGTCTACATACCTATCTTTGAAGTTAAACGTGCATGTTTGCTGCCAATCTAGCAAGGGTTTAGCATGGGACTAATTTTCCAAGATCTATCCTGAGGACCTATTTTGTGTTAATGCTATTATTGCCAGTGGTAGATGCATATTGACCACTACTAATAACCCGCTTTCCAAAAAGAACCTATAACTATACTGCTTACCAGATCATATGGAAGGGTTGAGGTGAATGTGCACATCAATCAATCAATCATTTATAAAGTGCATCAAATCACCTGTGAGGGTAACAAGGCACTGAGGTTGGTAACTGCTGCATGGCGATTTGTTCAGTCAAACAGCCAGCTCTTGAGTCCTTTCCTGAATTGCTGGATGAGGTGGTGCTAAGGTGCAAGGGAAGGTTGGTCCAAGCTCTGGGCAAGAGGTGTGAGAAAGAGCATGCTTCGCTGTTGGCTCAGCGGGTCTCGGGGGTGTCTGCAAGGAAGAGGAAGGTGGATTGTCCGTGTCTGGTCATTTGTTGGAAATGAATGCATTAGGTCATGACTCCCAAAAAATACAAGATGGACAGGCAGTTATACAATTCCCCACCACCACCAGATCTTTTGACTGGGTGTTAGTGTTTGATTGATTCAGATGCTCCGTCCATCACCACCCCCTTTTGTACTGCTTTTGGCCACCATAAGTATGGCAGAGTATGCTCAGACGTGAGTCCCTTGCTCACTTTGCCACTGGATTCAAGCAAGCCGGGCTGAAGACGGCTGGAATGCCAGAAACCAGTCCTCTGAAGCTTGTTTCCGGTCCAGGGAAGACATGGCTTGGCAGTTCGGGCTGGACTGTTCCCATGAGGCACAGGGTCAGACTGATTTGCATATAGCCATGTCTGAACTGGGGTGGCAGAGTGGGCTAAAGAACGGTGATGGATTAAACCCAGATCTTTTGACTGGGTGTTAGTGTTTGATTGATTCAGATGCTCCGTCCATCACCACCCCCTTTTGTACTGCTTTTGGCCGCCATAAGTGTGGCAGGGTATGCTCAGACGTGAGTCCCTTGCTCACTTTGCCACTGGATTCAAGCAAGCCGGGCTGAAGACGGCTGGAATGCCAGAAACCGGTCCTCGGAAGCTTGTTTCCGGTCCAGGGAAGACATGGCTTGGCAGTTCTGGCTGGACTGTTCCCATGAGGCACAGGGTCAGACTGATTTGCAAATAGCCATGCCTGAACTGGGGTGGCAGAGTGGGCTAAAGAACAGTGATGGATTAAACCCAGATCTTTTGACTGGGTGTTAGTGTTTGATTGATTCAGATGCTCCCTCCATCACCACCCCCTTTTGTACTGCTTTTGGTCGCCATAAGTGTGGCAGGGTATGCTCAGACATGAGTCCCTTGCTCACTTTGCCACTGGATTCAAGCAAGCGGGGCTGAAGATGGCTGGAATGCCAGAAACTGGTCCTCGGAAGCTTGTTTCCTGTCCAGGGAAGACATGGCTTGGCAGTTCGGGCTGGACTGTTCCCATGAGGCACAGGGTCAGACTGATTTGCATATAGCCATGTCTGAACTGGGGTGGCAGAGTGGGCTAAAGAACGGTGATGGATTAAACCCAGATCTTTTGACTGGGTGTTAGTGTTTGATTGATTCAGATGCTCCGTCCATCACCACCCCCTTTTGTACTGGTTTTGGCCGCCATAAGTGTGGCAGGGTATGCTCAGACGTGAGTCCCTTGCTCACTTTGCCTCTGAATTCAAGCAAGCTGGGCTGAAAAACGGCTGGAATGCTAGAAACCGGTCCTCTGAAGCTTGTTTCCGGTCCATGGAAGACATGGCTTGGCAGTTCGGGCTGGACTGTTCCCATGAGGCACAGGGTCAGACTGATTTGCATATAGCCATGTCTTAACTGGGGTGGCAGAGTGGGCTAAAGAACGGTGATGGATTAAACCCAGATCTTTTGACTGGATGTTAGTGTTTGATTGATTCAGATGCTCGGTCCATCACCATCCCCTTTTGTACTCCTAATTCGTTTGGGCAGCCGATCTATCACTTCCATTCCTAGCTGCGGAGCCCCAGTCAACCTCAGATTCATCCTACTTGATAAGTGCCTGTTCACTGCTATGCAGGTACTATTTCTCCCCCACCCTCATCCCCCCTGCCCTCTTTGCCAGGGTGTGTATTTTTTGCTTTCACACAATAGCAGTTTTTTTCCGATCCATTTTGGATGCTTTTCAAGAGTAGCTTGCTGGCTTTAACAGTGCTTATTTGTAATCTGTGTCCGCCGTGGCCATGGATTTTGAGTGGCTGCTGTGCAGCTCCCACAACCCAGTGCTACTCAAGTGCAGCCCCGGCTCTGAGCATCATGCAGGGTAGGGCGATAGGTCAAGTAACATTCTTCTAACCGCTTGTTTGATATTATTTTTAAAATAAAACCAAAAGTTGGATATTAAGGGCTCACTTAAATGTGTTGATTTTTTTTTAAAGTAGAGGAGTACTGCTGGGGCTTCTTGCAGGTTTGTTTACTTGTGTTTTGACACACTGTGGCTCGCGCTGCCCTGGTACTCATGCACAAGAGAGGGGACACATGTTGTGGTTTCTTCTGCAACAAGTCTATCCTAGGTAACACGTCCTCACCCTAGCGCAGAAATCTCTCGGAAGCGGCTATGTCAACTGCTGTGCATGAGCGGGTGAGAACAGGTCACTCCTCCAACACCCTCAGAGGCCCTCAGTGGAACAGGCCTCAGTGAATATACATTTTTGAACCTATTTCGTTTCATATTATTAGAGCTTTTCAATACAAGGCCGAGATGAGCCATACAAAATCAAGAAACCAAGGTGAAATAAAAGAATGCTAAATGGGTCAATGCATCTGCTGCAGAGAGCTATGCATTACTGCCAGGTGCAGCTTTGAAGCCTAAAGCAGCCGACTCTGTCGTGAAAAGAGCAGCATTGAGTTCCGTAATTACAGGCTATGTTATTTTATATTATAAGTTTTTGTTATTGCCTTTTTCCTGCAGATATTTTACTACGACCACCTCACTCTTCAATGTGATTGATTGAGCAGGGTGTAGTTCGCACACTCCCCTGTTGTATCACTTTGCCCCCAGGTCCTTGGACAGAAGCAGTTCACTTTTACTTGCAGTTCAGTCACTTTGCAATGTAGGGTACTTATATTTCAATTATTTTAGCAGTCAAATACTTGATGAGTCAGAATGTTATGTTTCATGTGCTTGTCATTCATCAGAGAAGAGTATTTCTTCGGCTAGGGGCTGAGGGTGGCTTACTTGGTGCTTATATTTTACAACTGCCTCACCAGCTCATCAATCAATCAATCAATCAATCAGAGTTCTTGTAAAGCGTGCTACTCACCCGTGAGGGTCTCAAGGCGCTGAGGGGAGGGGTTGACGCTACTGCTCGAAGAGCCAGGTTTTGAGGAGTCTTCTGAAGGCGAGTAGGTCTTGGGTCTGCCGTAGGTGGGTAGGGAGGGTGTTCCAGGCCTTGGTGGCAAGGTAGGGGAAGGATCTGCCACTGGAGGTTGTTCGTTGGATGCGGGGGACATCAGCGAGGGCGAGGCTGGCGGAGCGGAGCGGGTGGGTCGGGGTGTAGAAGTTGAGTCTGCTGTTCAGGTAGGCTGGTCCGGCGTTGTGGAGTGTTTTGTGTGCGTGGGTGAGAAACTTGAAGGTGATCCTCTTGTCGACGGGGAGCCAGTGTAGGTCTCTCAGGTGGGGGCTGATGTGGCTGCGGCGGGAGACGTTGACGATCAATCGGACGGAGGCGTTTTGGATGCGTTGTAGTCGTCGTAGGTGTTTGGCTGGGATTCCTGCATAGAGTGCGTTGTGGTAGTCCAGTCTGCTGCTGACGAGGGCCTGTGTCACCGTTATTCTTGTTACGGTTGGGATCCACTTGTAGATCCTGTGGAGTATGCGGAGGGTATTGTAGCAGGAGGAGGAGACAGCGTTGACCTGTTTAGACATAGAGAGGGATGAGTCGAGGATGAATCCTAGGTTGCGTGCATGGTCGGTGGGTGACGGTGCTGCTCCAAGTGTGGTCGGCCACCAGGAGTCATCCCAGGCTGAGGGGGTGGGTCAGAGGATGAGTACCTCCATCTTGTTCAAGTTTAGCTTCAGACGGCTGTTCTGCATCCAATCAGCGACGGCCTTCATTCCCTCGTGGAGATTGGTTTTGGCGGTGTGCGGGTCCTTGCTGAGTGAGAGGACGAGCTGGGTGTCGTTGGCGTAAGAGATAATGTTGAGGTTGTGTTGATGGGCCTCATGTGCGAGGGGGGCCATGTAGATGTTGAACGGCGTCGGGCAGAGGGATGAGCCCTGGGGGAGGCCGCAGATGATGTCGGTGTCCTCGGATCGGAAGGGCGGGAGGCAGATGCTCTGGGTTCTGCCGGAGAGGAAAGACGTGGTCCAGTCCAGGGCCTTCTCTTGGATTCCGGCTTCTAGGAGGCGTGTCTTTAGAGTGCGATGGTAGACCGTGTCGAAGGCGGCAGACAGGTCCAGGAGGGTAAGGGTTGATGTTTCGCTGTTGTCTAGTTGGCGCCTGATTTTGTCTGTGGCGGCGATGAGGGCTGTCTCTGTGCTGTGGTTTCGTCTGAACCCGGACTGGGACGGGTCCAAGATCTTGTTGTCTTCCAGGTGGCGGGCCAGTTGCATGTTGATGATTTTGTCAATGACCTTCACCAGCATCGGCAGCAGGGAGATGGGCCGGTTGACTTCCTTCCCACACACAGGGACCCCTTAATAACACTCCACTGGTGTGTTATGCCCTCTTACGAAACTCACAATGCATAATGACACACTGGTCAAACTACTGTGTACTTTCTAAAAAATGTGTTTCTCCGTCCTGGGTCACATCCAACCTATGCAAAGGTTTTTGAGATAACAACCCCCCTAATCAATGCTCACCATTAGCCTCTCACTGCACTTCTCCTGCTTCTTCCTGACTCATTGCAGCTGTGCTCCCATGGGAGTACTTTCCAGCCGTGCAGCAGGGCAGCAGCATCAGGGCACTGAGCACTGACCCAAATTAACACTTCATTTTTTAAACAGGACCCACGGAGACTACTTCCTTCCTTGCTCAAGGGGCCATCACACTGCCTACTCCACTGCGTACTGCCACATGTTTCGCACTCGGCTCCCTTCTTAACTACCCTGTGCCCTTTTTTATGCCTGTGCTATGATAACACCAACACAACTTATCACCTTTCTCGCTGTATCCCATCCCAAACACACCTCTCCACCGTCCTCTACCACATATAACCCATGCAAAAACATTGGCTTTTAGCTTTATTTTGTGCAGCAGGTGCAGTGGCACCCTGCTCGAGACAAGCAAGAAAGTAGACAATACCTCTGTGCGGGCCTATATTTCTTTTAACAGTGAATATATCAAAGCAATTTTTAAAAAGATGCCAGCGAGAAACTATAAGGTATTATTCAAACATTAGATATTTATTTGGCTATTTTTTCATTTTCAACATTTTTCAACATTTGACAAGAAGACATTTGTGCAAAAAGTACAGTACGTTATCATTATATGAAACACATTTTACATACAAATTTTAGTAATGGTTATCCTATCGTTCATAAGGTGCCCTCTAATAGCAGTTTATCTTGGTACCCATACAACACAGACTCATACATCATTCATACTAATTCTAAAAGGTAAAAAATACAAATCTAACAACCTAGACACATAGACATAGTGGTGCAAGACATTGAATTAACACTGGTGTTGGCTCAGAGGTGTACTTAGTGTGATACGCTTGAGAACCTAGATGGTATGGTTCTTGCTAGTTATGGTGGAATTGACCAGATGGTATCCTGGATTATAGATGGTAGGCCGACGTACGTTTCGGTGAATGTCACCTTCCTCAGGGCCGAAGACAACGGACAGACAAATAACTAATACAATATATTTAAAATGTGAGGGCTTGGTACAAAATTCTGAAAAACAGAATACAAAGGAAATTTCTTTTACTTATTTTGTATGGTTATATTTATCAGTGGCATCAATTTTATGCACAGACTTTATTACAATTGAATTAAAATTTACTAAGTGCTCATAGATAGTTATCACATCTGATTGAGAAAGGAATAGACCAAAGAAGAGTACACCAGTTGACAAGAAAAAAAGTGAAAAAATTGTAAAAAAGTGAGAGGTAAGGGTTGAGGTTGCAGGGTGAGGCTAGTAAGTTAGAACCCAAAAATTGCCTAAAACATGCAGTGCTTATAAGCTGGTATAGTGTGCCAGTATCTGCACAAAGAAAGAGCATTACCTATGGAGTATAAGATCTAGGCGTGTCATTAAAGACAAACTTGTTGGTTTCTATAAGGCGTTAGCTGAAAGGAAATTTTACAAGAAAGGCAAATAAGTGTTTGAGGCGGTAATATAGAGATTGGGTTTTGAATGCTGGAGTAGCGGATATTGATTTACCTTAGTGTCCAAAGTACGCTCATATTAGTTATCTTTAATTTATGAGCCACTTAGGGGACTTCTGTATGGCGGTTATGGCTGCATGAGTACAGAAATTAAAAGAAAATCAGCAAAGGGGCTGTCACAATAATCAGTTCTAAAAGTCAATCATTTTGCAATATTGGGATAAATACCTGAGGCATTCGTGTTGCACGATGGTTTTATAAAGGGTGCATAGTGCGGTAAAAGCACCTGTATCTATACGGAAAGATAGCCCAAATTATGCACATATATATATAAAGTTTGTTAATATAAGTGGCTGTAATAATTTTAACAGGTTCTGTAATAAGATGTATTGGCATTTCAATTAGGGATGAAAGCTAATCATTAAAATACAAGAACCCATGGTGGCTTGACTACAGTCGGCATTATTAGCATATTGAGACAGAACGCTTGCTTGTTGGTTTGATAATGAGAGATTAACTGGATAGTTGTAAGCGGATCGTCTTACCTGATTTTTAGCATGTCAGTCACAAAGACGGTACCTCCGGGAGTGTGGTTCAGCGATAGGTATGAATTTAATACGTATGTCTGCAGCCTCTAAAACAGTGGAGGTGAGAGGTGGTTACAAAATCGGAGCTGCTCAGAAAGGGGCTTTAGTTTATTAGAACGCTGACAACGAGTTTTAAAATTTATATGCGGACTGTCACTAGTTAGTTTACAGTGACAAATTTATTGACAACAGACTGGTTGTCTGGGGGCTATCGTGGAAACTCATAAAGAACCGCATTAGGCAGGTGACTCACATTACTCGATTGCCGCTAAGCGTGCAAGCGAGGCGCGTTGGAGGGCGTTTCCTATCAGATTATAAAAAATGCTGTTGTGCAGGGGTTCTAGACATAGAGTGGGCAGTTATAAATATCGGGGCTGCTCGAAATAAGATTCAAGTATGTGACAGTGCTCAGAGGGAATTTTGGAATCTAAATACAACGGATAGGTTTGCAAGTACGATTAAAGAAACTCCAGACACGATGTGTATGGCTGGGTATTTATGCAGAGCGTCACAAGCGAACGGGTGGAAACACTGCAAGTGGCTGGCCTTAGGCAATTTCTGCTCAGCGTAGAAGCTGGGCGCATTAAACGGCGTCTCTTACCTTATTATTGAAGTGCTGTTGCCGCATCCGGGGGTTCTGGACAGAGGTCCCTGCCTAAGGAGGTAGTGAATATTTTGGGCGTTTAAATACAGCAATCGAGATTCGATGGGGGAGTCATTGACAGAGGTGTAGGGCTAAAGTTTTGTGTTAAAAGGAAACATGAAGGATGGACTAGTGTAGAGGCTTTGATCTCTATGGTGGCCATATTGGAGTGAGTGAATATGTTAAGAATCACTAATAGATAGAGACGATAATAGCTGAGGCCCTTTTGTTAGAGTTCAGTTATAATGGGGCAGAATGCGTCCTATTTATGGAAGTTCACAAACATTAATGATATCATGACTAGATTCACAATGACCAGGTACATAGTTTTGGGAATCTTATTGGAGTGTTACTATCCATGAGATTTCTTCATTGTGTCCAAAGCGGACAGTATCCAGATAATGTATCCAAAAAGTTTCGCGTTTTTTTCGGAAGATTGATGGATCTTTGCCAGGAGGTGTGTGGACATGTTCCAAAATTTGCCAGCGTATATCTTTCTCATTATGATTATATTGTATGAAATGGGAAACCATAGGTGCACTGGCTTTTTGAGTTCTAATTGCAGATTTGTGTTCCGACAGTCTCGTACGGAATTCTCTTGATGTTTCCCCTACGTATCCTATGTTACATGGGCATAAGATCAAGTATATAATATTCTTTGTTCTGCAATTAGTCATTTCTCTCAAGTTTCCAAGTTTCCAAAAATGGACTTATAGACACAGACTTGGAAACTTGAGAGAAATGACTAATTGCAGAACAAAGAATATTATATACTTGACCGAAACGTACGTCGGCCTACCATCTATAATCCAGGATACCATCTGGTCAATTCCACCATAACTAGCAAGAACCATACCATCTAGGTTCTCAAGCGTATCACACTAAGTACACCTCTGAGCCAACACCAGTGTTAATTCAATGTCTTGCACCACTATGTCTATGTGTCTAGGTTGTTAGATTTGTATTTTTTACCTTTTAGAATTAGTATGAATGATGTATGAGTCTGTGTTGTATGGGTACCAAGATAAACTGCTATTAGAGGGCACCTTATGAACGATAGGATAACCATTACTAAAATTTGTATGTAAAATGTGTTTCATATAATGATAACGTACTGTACTTTTTGCACAAATGTCTTCTTCTCAAATGTTGAAAAATGTTGAAAATGAAAAAATAGCCAAATAAATATCTAATGTTTGAATAATACCTTATAGTTTCTCGCTGGCATCTTTTTAAAAATTGCTTTGATATATTCACTGTTAAAAGAAATATAGGCCCGCACAGAGGTATTGTCTACTTTCTTGCTTGGTTTATCTCCCCCCTCTGGGCCTTAAAGTATCTGGGAGAACTCTCTTTTCTTATTATATACCCTGCTCGAGACAAACCAGAAAACAACACATTACCGCTTTATTTCACCCATATACATATTCCTCTCCCGTCCCTAGATTTTGCCCCACAATTACATAGGCATAGCTTCCACTGGTGCAGTGGTACCACAACACTTTTCACTATCATGTGTGCTTTTGATCTCCAACCCTCATGTAGTGCTTTTTTGCACCGTGTTACTTCAGAATAGTCCCAAACCACAATCGTTGACCTTTGCTAAGCCTCTCGAACCCCACCACTCGATCTTCCTTTTCCACTTCCAAACCACAATTGTTCTTTTAGCCATTAGCTGCCACCACATTCAATTACATTTTAACAATATTCACATGCAGAGTATGCTCCTTCAGTTTACTCTCATCATTTCCAGAATTATGTTTATACCTTCATACCCTTCCAGTGCATTCAAAGACATAAACGTTGCTAATTTACGTGCACTGTCATTCATAAATAACCGACTAATGAGGTATGTTGTTCCTTGCCTCCCCCTGCATACACAAGAACTATGCCTATACCTCTTCCTTTCCCATCCCTAGCTTACACAACAGCATTTACTGGAACATTGCCACGTTATGTGCAACAGATGCTGTAACCCTGTGCCCCAAAAATCCATACCACTCAGATGCACACTTTCTTACAAAGTTGAACCAGGTTCCCAAGCACCAAATTACTTACTTCTGTCCACCAGTGCACACTTTTTAATGCAGTTGATGAGTCCTTGTGCTGTCCCCTTAAAAGTATGTGCACATGTCTGAAACAACACACCATCACTGCTCTTCTAGGACCCCATAACACAATTCAAAGTCCCATTGAGAGTCTCAGGCTCATGGATTACAGCAATGCTTTGCCTTGGAGGAGGGAGTTAGAAGCCTGCCATAATGTGATATGTGCACTCCACACATTTCTTTTCAGCAATGGCACAGCACCCCAGATAATGAGCTGCATGGCTACACACTGATAAGGTCCAAAATCAATCAATCAATCAATCAATCAACCAATCAATCAGGATTTAGGAAGCGCTGCTATTCACCACATAGGGTATCCAGGCGCTAGAAGGTCCTGGAGGCTTATTCGAACAGGGAGGTCTTGTTATGTTATGTTATGTTATGTTATGTTATGTTATGTTATGTTATGTTATGTTAAACAAACCTGCTTCTATAGCGCATGGCTACCCCAGCAACGGGGCGTCCCAGCGCTTGTGAATGTACCAGAGGGCAGGACAGCACAGCAACAAAAGTGAGTTTAAACAGAGGAAAACAGCCAGGTTTTGATCTGTTTACGAAATAGCATATGATCAGAAGTGGACCGAGCTCCTAGAGGGATCTTAACTGTACGGGCAAGAAATAAATCCGCCGAACGGAGGGCACGCATGGGGGCATAGAAGGAGCAGAGTTCATGCAGAATCTGGGGGCCAACACCGTACATAATTTTGTGAGTTAAACATACAGTTTTAAACTGAATGCGCTGTTTAATTGGCAGCCAGTGCAAACGGCGAAGAATAGGGGAGGTATGGCAGGTCTTAGGTAGTGCACACCGGATACGGGCGGCGGCATTCTGGGCTCTTTGTAGCCTATTTATCACTGTCAGGTTGGACCCAAGCATAAGAGCATTGCAATAGTCTAAATGGGATAAGACTAGAGCCTGGACTGTAGTCTGACGAGTGTGTGGCTCAAAAAAACCAACAATAGGCTTGAGAGAGCGTAGGCAGCCATAACAGATACCTGCCACTCTCTTGGCATGAATTTCCAGCGAGAGTGAGTTGTCCAACATCACACCCAGATTTTTAACAGTCTCCTTAGGGATGGGGGAAGGCCCTAGTGTGGGGGGCCACCAGTGTTTATCCCATTTCTGTGTTTCCCTACCATTCTTAATTCCCGAAGTGAGGTGATGGTCCTGAGGTGTGAGGGAGGCTGTTTCAGGGCTTTGCTGACATGTGGGAGAGGAAGCATCCTCCACTTCTGCTTCGATGGATGCCCGGGGTATGGACAAGTGAAAGGTAGGCGGAGCGTAGTCTCCTCAATGTTTGGTGGAGATTTAGACGGTGATTAATGTAGGCTGGTCCTTGGTTGTGTAGAGCCTTGTGTGCATGAGTTAGCACCTTAAAATTGGCATCACTTGTGTACAGGGAGCCCGTGGAGTTACTTGAGGTGGGGTGTGATGTGGGTTTGTCAGGGAAGGCCAAGGAAGAGTCTGGCTGCGTCGTTTTGTATGGTCTGAAGTCTGTGTAGAAGAGGTGAGGCAATTCCTACATAGATGGCATTGACGTAGTGCAGTCGGCTGGTGATGAGGGCCCATGTCATTGTGCGGCTCGTGTGTAGCCACTTAAAGATCTTATATAGTATGCGCTGAGTGAGGAAGCAGGCGGAAGAGACACCGTTGATCTGTGATTTCATGGAGAGCTTGTTGTCAATGATGTTATGTTATGTTATGTTATGTTATTTGTGTCTTTTATAGCGCTCGGCTACTCAAAAGAGTGTCCCGGCGCTTTATTGACGGCCTGAAAAAGACAAACACAACACATAGATTAAAAGAGAACGGGGTCAGCAGAAAAAAGAAGTCTAGGAGGCAAAAAGCCAAGTTTTCAGGCTCTTCCTGAAGGCCAACAGGTTTGAGGTGCTGCGCAATGTCAGAGGCAAAGAGTTCCAAAGCTGTGGTGCCCGAAACATAAAGGAGCGACCTCAAATACGGGCCTTCCTCACACGAGAAACAGTGGCAAGAAACATCGACTCAGAACTCAAAGATCGTGACGGACGATAAAAGACAAGCCTCCTTTGAAGGTATTTAGCCCCTGCGGCATAAAGGGCCTTGTGTGCCAGAGTAAGGGTTTTAAAAACTATCCGCTTCCGGATAGGCAGCCAATGAAGGGATTGCAACAAGCCAGAAACTCCGATTTGCCTATGCAGGCCAAAAATGGCACGCGCTGCCGCGTTCTGGACCATCTGCATCCGTTGCAGGAGATATTCCGGCAGGCCAAGATATAGGACGTTAGAATAGTCGAGTCTTGATCCGATCAAGGCCTGTACCGTAGTCCTCCTGTGGTCCTCAGATAGCAAAGGGAAAAACTTCTGAAGCATATGGAGGAGACCAAAACAGGTGCCAGTGAGGGCAAGGATCTGAGATCTTAAAGTCAGGCCGTTGTCAATTTTGATCCCCAAATTCTTAGCCAGCTGAGACGATCGCACCGGCGGAGACATGTCAATGGGCCACCATACCTGCCAGTCCGGATCGGATTGACAGCCGAATAAGAGTCCCTCCGATTTGTCTGAGTTGCACTTGAGGCTGTTCAGTTGGAGCCATTTAAAAACAGCCCCAAGGCACTTACGGATACTCTCTCCATCAAAATCCTCTCCTTTCCGACAGGTAAAGAGCAACTCGGTGTCGTCGGCGTAGGATACGATCTGGGCCCCGAAAGACTCAGCTAGGGCCGCCAGAGGGGTCATGAAGATGTTAAAGAGAGTCGGGCTTAACACAGAGCCCTGCGGGACTCCGACTCCCAATGGCGGCATCTCGGCAGAACTAAAGGAGGCCCAGACCGTTTGTCGGCGGCCAGCCAAAAAAGATGTAAACCCGCTAAGCACCGTCCTCCTCAGACCGATCTCATGAAGTCTGACAAGCAGACCCTCATGGAGGACGGTGTCAAAGGCGGCCGACAGATCCAGCATTATCAGCATGGCTCTGCCACCCGAGTCCAGCGTCTCCTTGATGGCATCGGACACCTCCAGCAGCGCCGTCTCAGTGCTAAGATTAGGGCGAAAGCCCAATTGAGTAGAATGGAGTAGATCGTGTGATTCCAAAAAATTAGAAAGCACCGTGTGCACGTGCTTCTCCAAGATCTTAGCCAATGCAGGAAGGAGAGAAATGGGCCTATAATTGGCAAAGACCTCAGGATCTAAACCAGGCTTCTTAATAAGGGGGATGACCATAGCCTCCAAGCCATGATGCTTCCAAGATTTCTGGCATGTTTGGAGGGAGTGGGTCCCCTGTCTGATGGCCACCAGGAATAGTTCCATGTGTTTCTGCTGTTGCCATAGATCAGTAATTCCGTCTTGTCTGTGTTCACCTGCAGGCAATTGTTCTTCATCCATTTGGTGACATTTGTCATGCATCTGTGAAAGTTGGTTCTGATGGAGGTGGTGGGGGTCGAGATGAGTTGAGTGTTGCCTCCATAAGTAATTATGCGAGACCTATTTGCTATGCAAATGCTTATTGTTAAATGTAAGTGGTTAGTACAGTTGCCCTTTTGCCAGACATGACTCACCCAAACACAGACTGAATTGTGAGAAGAAAGAGAGGCGGTGTGGTAATTTCCTCTATTAGCCTTCACCTCTAATAGCTCTTATGTTGTACTGCATCATGTCATGTCATGAAGAATGTTCAACATAGTTGTAAGTGATGCCTGTAATAGCATGAGATGACACCTCGCGCTATAATGTAATCAGCTCTACACATTCTGTCGGTTATGATAAAAGACACTGATTCTTAATTTCCATCAGTCTCAATGAATCCCCGTCTGCCGCTGACACCCGTGTCAACCACGTGCCGTCGTGAACCAGTGCATGGCCAGCGCGAGCCCGCGGCCGCCATTTCACTGCCGCTTTACTTTCTTTACATGCTGGCAGTCACAGGTGTATTCGGCGTTAGCTGAACTCAGCAACCACAGAACACTGAAGCAGAGCGTGCCATGCGCGCCAAACTATATGCTACACCGGGTGGCACTGAGAGATGATGCCCCCCTGTGGCGAGAGACATGAAACGCTAACTTCCAAGGGCTGCGTGAACTGGTAGGGCTGTCATGAAATTCTCAGGAGCCTAAAAAATATTACGCGGCTGTCTGAACGCAAATGCCAGGGCGCTTGGGGCTGTCTTCACTGTACAGGGTTAAATCTCTCATTACGTAATTCTCATAGTTTTCGTTTTTCATTGTTAGCCAATCAGAATGCTCTGAAAGGTATGACGTGTCGAGTGACATGGGTGAATGATGTTGCAGGGCAGATGAGTGCAAACAAATTAACATAAGAAAGAAGACGAGGTGCGAGGAGGGAAATTGGCGGTGGGGGGAGGGGTGTGTGTAGGATGAAGCTGGCTGTGTATGTTTTCCAGCTACCACACTGGAAATGGGAGTAAAACACCCAAGTGTATATTACAGGTTAGTATCTAATCAGCAGGCCACACATTCGAGTGTGAATAGCAACACAGGCTTTTATCTTTCTGAAGCCAATACAATGAGTACCGTTTGAGTTGGTTATGTACATATATTTTTAAAAGCTCTATGCCACTTTACTTTGGGTACTTTCTAAATGTTCTGCGCCTGTGCTGTTTCATGTGACTCTTTTAATAGGATGGATCAATGCGCTTGCTACAGAGAACAGCTTTTTGCTTCTATGTCACAAGTTTTACTGCAGGGAAGACGACTCAGACTTTTATCCTTCTGAAATTAATAAAATGAATACCATTGTTTTGAGGAGTAGCTCGTTAAATGTCCTGAGGACCATTTGGATTTCCCTCGTGTTCACTATGAAAACTATGGTCTGAACCCTGAATTTCGACCCCAGAATATCAATTTGACACTTTACCAAGGAAAGATTATTTACACAAAAAAAAATCGACAAGTAAATCGAGATAGATTTTCTACATCTAATACCACATATATGTACGCGGTATATATATACTTTCTCGCGAGAAATGCGCATGCACGAGTCCCCGCGCATGCGCATTTGTCAGGAAGAATTCGGCGATAAAGCAGGAAGAGGGAGCCCCGGGACTCTGCATCTCTGGTAAGTCTTTTTAATTACTTTTATTATGCTTTTAGAGATTATAAGGCCATTTGAAAGAGGGTGGGAGGGAGGCGGGTGTTGCATAGTGGGGCTACGCGAAGTGTGCGGGTGTGTGTAGATTCCACCCCACTTCGTGATGCTACCTGTAGCCCCACTACGCCCACCCTTAATTTTAAGGCATGGACAAAGTTGGCCAATGTCCAGGGCCCCCACCTTTCATTGGACCTCTGTGAAAGTGAACTTTAGCTCTATTTGACCTTTGTCTATTCTATTTCGATTTCTCTAAACCACTCTCCCTCTGCCTACTTCTACACCTGACACAGTCTCTCTACCTAGTGTCATAATAAGAATTTTGGGATCCTGCGTGTTAGAAAGGGGGTTTCTGGTTGGCTAAGGTTTGAAACTAATCCAGGCAGAACCCACCACTCTAGTCAGAGTAAGGGAGTTACACACCCAAGACGACCCCTGCTCACCCCCTTGGTAGCTTAGCAGAGCAGTCAGGCTTATCCTAGAGGTAATGTGTAAAGAGTTTGCACAACACACAAACACACCAGTGACACACTAGGAACACCACAAAAGAGAATCCACACAAGGTTACATCCTTTGTATTATACATAAAACACATTAGACCACAAACACATAAATCACTTTGCACTAGGCAATGGTCATGAGCATGTCAGTTAGTGCACCAGGTAAACACCTATATGTTGCACATGTCATAAAACCACCATCACTTAATATGGCCCTCGCTGTCCTGACTATGCGAGGCATAACACGTCATATCCCTGTGAACATGGATTGCAGTAGTAAGGGGACATAAATCATCACTACTGTCTATGCCTCAGCCTGTAAACCACCACAACAATATGTATCATTTCATATGTGCATAAAAAGCAGCAGTTACATAATGCAGCATAACATATGCATCCCCATCTTAGCGCAAGTCCTGTATCAATGCATAGGGCATCAAGACACTTGCGCTCCTATTAGGCACTGTTAGAAATGGGATTTCTGGTTGGCTAGGGCTTACGCCTAAGCCAGGCAGAAACCACCACTCTAGTCAGGGCAAGGGAGTTATACACTGAAGATAACCCCTGCTCACCTGCTTGGTAGCTTGGCACAAGCAGTCAGGCTTATCCCAGAGGCAATGGGTAAAGCACAACACATGCACACAGCAGCAACAAATTAGGCACACTACAAAAGGTACTCCACACAAGGTTATGTAAAAAATAGCCTTTGCATTATAAACTCATTAGAATCATATTCACACAATATACACTGGGCCAACTGGCACTAGACAATATTCGTAGGGGATTATATATAGGACTAGGCCAATCGGGCCACGGTCAGAACCATCAGAATGCAGGAAGTAAATATAAAACATAACCAACAAAAAAGAAAAAAGAATGTGTTCTCATGTAATGCAACTGGTGCTATTTAAAGCGCTCTGATACCTGATTCGGGTCAAGTTTACGCTACATAAAACTCAGTAAAATAAATAAATAATAATAATGAAAAAAACAGTAACTACTGGTAAAGTAATGAACTCAGCGTTATATCCTGCAATATAAATCACGTTGTGCAATAAGCATCAAATTAGGCGTTAAACACATTATGCGCCAACCCCATAAGCATAACATTAGCCTAAAACACAGTATGCAACCATCATGTTAGGCATCACCCTCAAGAATGACCCCCAGGCCAACTGGCCTTTCACGGGGGCTCAAATGTCCTAAATCCAGAAAGTCAGGGCTCCTACAGGTCTGTCTACTGGCCATCCGGCAGCCAAAAAGCAGCAAAATCAATGCGCGAATGCGCTGGGCATGGGGTGCACTCACCCCTTTTTTACCCAAAAGAACTGGCCCCCCAACGTTGCAGCTGCCTGCGCTCTCGCAGGCAGCTGTGATCAGCACTGGCACTCATTGTGCCCTGTGGACCCCACTGGGACTCCAACATGAAATTCACTCCCACGTTGCAGCAGTCCGCCAAAGCGGTACAGCTGTGGGCAAAACAAAGAGGCACTGGCACTTATGTGCCTCGGAGCGACTATGGGGGAAGGAACCGACAATGTGCCTCAACCCCCCCCAGTAGGCTCACAACGTGGCCCCACTCACCGGGCTCTCTGTGAGACCCTGCAGGTCTTCACTGGCCAATCCTAGGGCACCGACTAGGTGCCCCGCCAGGTCCCGCTGCTGGGACCTCTCTTAAACTTCACCGCCGGTCCTCAGGCACTGGCACTCTCAGGCGGGAACACAGGGCTCCTCTCAGCTCATGGGAGCCTCGCCCTCTGTCAGACACTCACGCTCCTTGCCTCACTTCGCCCGGTTTCTTCTGGTGCTGACTTTGGCACCAACGGGTCACACCGGGGAGGCCCCACTCACCAGGGACTCCTTGGGGGCTCCCCCTTCTTCCAGCGGCGTGCGCTGACTTCTGGACTTCTTGGGCGGCATGCGGGGCTCTCACTACTCATGGTAGCCCCGCCCACATCTCCAATGCAGCAGCCGGAAGTCCTTGTTTCCGGTCACACCCTAACCAGACAACCTGCCTGACTTCTGTGTCGCCGCACTCGATCGCGGTGGCTCCTTATCTTAAATCACAAAGGGAGGGGTGGGTTCCCCCTCCAATTAAACACCAATGCGGGTTGGGCTCCCCCTCAATAGCACAAAATGTGGTTTGTCACCCACTCTTCTTGGCACAACGCGGGGTGGGCTCCCGCTTCAATAAGGAGTGCACGAAGGGGAATCCCACATGCCAGGATTCCCTCGCAGCCTCGCGCTGCAGCTGGGCCAGCTCCTCTCTCCTGGAGAATTAAGTACAGCGCTCAAAAGGCGCTAAACCCACCACTCTTGAAATTTTTTTCCTAGGGCCCGATTCACAGAATGAACTTTAGACTCAACCCTAAACTTACTACTATTTTGGTATTCACAGAATGCACTTACTACTTTTGGCATTCACAGAATGCACTTACTACTTTTGGTATTCACAGAAGTTAGGATTTTGTCTTAACTGTGACTTAAGACAGACTTAAGACAAAATCCTAACTTCTGTGAATACCAAAAGTAGTAAATTCATTCTGTAAATACCAAAAGTAGTAAGTGCATTCTGTGAATACCAAAATAGTAGTAAGTTTAGGATTGAGTCTTAAGTTCATTCTGTGAATCGGGCCCTGAGTGTTCAAGGGGGAAAAGCTGGGCCCAGGTAGGCCAGCACACAGGGCCCTCCAGCAGGGAGGCAGCTCCTCTTGGTGGTTCCCCCTGGAGCCCAGCAGCAGCCACAGCCCCCCAACTCACAGGAACAACACTACAAACATGGGGTCGCAGCCCCTACATTTATACTCAGTTTTCCTTTGTCTGCAAAGCACAGGGCTTGGGGTAACCAGTTCCAACTGGTTCTGGAACACCCTGTTTACAGTACTGACACCCTTCTTTGGGAGGTGGGGGCTCTGACATCAGACACACTCCAGGGGGGCGGAGCCAGCATTGACCTAGGCAGGCACAATCCTATTCGTGGTAAGGGGACTACTACACCCACTACTCCAAATGCAGATACCCTATTCAACCTGTCGCTGACTCACCCTGATCCTTCTGGAGCCACACACCCCTCACCAGTCCCTGTCACTCCAAAGCCAGACATGCAATCCACATCAGGCAGGCAGACACATAGCACACAGAAATGCCAACTTCTAAAAGTGGCATTTCTAAAATAGTTATAATAAATCTGCGCACACCATTACCTAGCATTTATTATCACTATTCTAAATATACCAAACTTGACCAACCGCTCCTCTCATACGAGGAATTACCACTGAAACACATATGAAGGAATCCCCAATGGATTCCTATGGGAGGTCAGCGTCACAGTGGTGAGAAACCAAAATGGTTGTTTTTCACTAGCAGGACATGTCACACACTTAAGGTACATGTCCTAGCTTTTACCTACAATGCACCCTGCCCACAGGGCTAGCTAGGGCCTACCTTAGGGGTGACTGACATGTAGTCACAGACATGGCACACACTTTAGGTGCCAAGTCACAGCGGCAGTAACACTGCGCGCACAGGCCCTGCAATGGTAGAGGCCTGGGATAGGTTTGAAAGGCTACTTCGGTGGGTGGCGCAATCAGTGCTGCAAGCCCACCAATAGCATTTAATTCACAAGACTTGGGTATATGATATACCACTTTACAAGGGACTGACAGGTAAATAAAAAGGCCAAACAGGTGTAGATCAATCTTACCATATTTACCACAGAGAGCACACACACTTTACACTCAACATCAGTGCTAAAGTGCCCAGAGTCCTAAAACCACCATGTCAGAAAAAAGGCTAGGAGAAAGGCAAAAAGTTTAGGGATGACCCTGCAAAAGGGGTCAAGTCCTACAGGCACTATACAGTAATTTCAACAGTAACCTCGGTAGGATCAGCACCTCCGTCAAGGAATGCCACCCTGTCCTGCTCTCTAATGCATCTTCTCACATGCTCCCAAAGGTATGTGTTCAACAAGGAGGGAGACACCTGCACTGCCTACGTTGGCAGGGAGAACTCCCATCGCAAAGAGGCTGGTTGCCCACAAGTGAGCTGCACAGCTGTTACCGGTAGGGAGACTCCGCCCCAACCTCGGATGGCCTGAGGCTCTCATGGGGCTGTTGTAATGCGGTCTAACTCCTTCGGCATTGGGCCGGCTGCCGACAATATCACACTTGCTTTGGTTTCCTGGGCAGTTGCTGGGAGACACCAGGAGCTTCTGGGTGCCATCTCAGTTGCCAGGAAATGCTAGGGACTCCTCAGAGACAGGCACAGCTTTGCTGTTCGATTCCTCTCCCCTCACAGCCATCAGCGCCACGCTGTCCCTCGGAGAGCCATTCAGTGCTGCAGTGCTGGTAGTGCGATTTCCCTGTAGCAGCTGTAATCCTGTACAGCACAGGACCAAGTAAGCAGAGACCTGGCTGTAAATCACTGTGCGACCATATTACAATGGCCAGAGAGAGGGAGAGCGCTTCCTGCGCCTCAGCTCTCCCCTCCTTAAACTTGAACACACAAGGCAAGGGCACCGCTACAAACACTAGCCCCTGGGGTTTATGAACAGCGCTTCTCACATGTTGAAATGGAAACCAAACGCTCTCCTCACACGCTTGACTTTTAAAATAAAAGAAAAGAAGAACAGTCCAGTCTTTCTCCTGCAGGAGCAACAACTGCAGGCCAACCCACCCCTACGCTGTAGAAAAGGGATGGAACTCCTCACAGATCTTCAACTCTCCTCTTACGCAGATTTTCTTTCAGACCCAACCAGAATCTTTCCTGAAGTCTTTTTTATCCCTGAGACTTCCAACAGGGGCCAGCACACACAAGCCCTTGAAGATTCATCACAAGCAGGATACCACAGCAAGGCAAAATAGTCAATCCTTTTCCTTTTCCTCCACCACAGACAGAAGAAGAAAATGCAGGTCAACCCACCTCACACACATACAATGTAGCACTTTTTACACAGTCCTTCCGCTCGTCTTGTTTCTTGAAGTAATCTAAAGTCCAGGGGTATTAAGGGCCTGATTACGATTGCGGTTTTCCCGCATCCTCTGGGCCGGCGGAAGCCACCGCCGGCCCGGAGGATGCGGGAAAACCGCTGCGGACTGAAAAAGACCCCCCGCCAGATTAGGATGGCTGGGGGATCGTTTTTCAGTCCGCAGCTTTTCCGCCGCGGTCGCCTTCCGACCGTGGCGGAAAAGCTTTAACATGGCTGGCGGTGTCTGTCAGACACCGCCAGCCATATTAGGATGTCTGCGGAAAGATGCCTTTACACGGCGGCATTTCCGCCGTGTAAAGGCATACGGATTTGTGTTTGGGGGCCCGTTGCGGGCCCCCAGGGGTGAAGGGGATGTGGGGGGTGCACATGGGGGTACCTATGGTACCCCCATGCATTTGCCTGCACAAAGCGGCAGGCACCGCGAGGTGCCTGCCGCTTTGTGCATGCAAATGCACAACTTACATTTTCATGATTGCGGCGGGTGCTGCTTCAAGCAGCACCTGCCGCAATGATAAAAATACAGGATGTGACCACCAGGGTGGCGGTCACATCCTAATTTGCACGGAGGGACCGCCGCAACCCCTGCCGACGGTCCCTCCTACTCTATGGTGGCGGACGGACTCAGGTCCGTCCGCCATCATAATCGGCCCCTAAGTATCATACTTATACCAAATTTTGCCATTGTTCTCCTTGTGGCAAGGGTCTCTGAACCCAGTCCAAACCAGTCCTGTCCTCCATGGCGCAGCATGAACACAGGGGGTGGAGACAGCTTGTGAAAAGGAGGCACTGCCTATTTAGGTGCAAGCAGAACTCTTCCCACCACTCTAAATGCAGACCATGTCTATTTAGCCCAGCGATGAGGCAAGGCAGGGCACACCTCAACCCACCCCCAGTGACTGTCTAGAGTGAATGCACATCTCCAGCTCCTGTAACTCCAACACCAGGCACAAAGAATGGTAAAGCAAGCAAATTCCCACTTTTCAAAAGTGCTGTTTTCAAACAGAATTTATTAACCACCTTTACCAAAAGGTGCGTCAATAAATTCTGAGTTCAGACAGACTAAACTCAATTTTTCTATTTTGTCTCTATTGAAAGTTACACACATAACAAGCATTGGAAATGTAATAGGTCTCGCATTAGAATAGTTGGAGCTATTGGTCTTGTAAATGACAAATATTTTATTTATTTGTTGTTTTTTTAAAATAGCAAAATTGATAGCTTTGTCATTTATAATGCCAATAGTTATAACTTTTGCGAATGTGACACCCATAGCATTTGGAAAGCAACATGTTTTGTATTTACGTGACTTAGATGGCAGGTCTGGTCGTTAGGCCACATCTCTAGAGAGCAGGAGAGTGCAGCAGGGGAGAGAAGCACAGCAATGCAATAGGTCTTGCATTAGGAAAGTTTGAGCTATTGGTATTGTAAAGGACACATTTTTTATTTATGTGCTTGTTTTGAAAATAGCGAAATTAATAGCTTTGTTATTTACAATGCCAATAGTTTTATCTTTCGCAAATGTGACACCTATTGTAACACAATATGTGTTGTAGCACTGAGGGGTGTGAGGGTGAGGGGTGTGAGGGTGAGGGGTGTGAGGGTGAGGGGGTGTGAGGGTGAGGGTGAGGGTGAGTGGGTGTGTGAGGAAGGTTGCAAAAGTAGCTCTTGGAATAGTGTGACTTTTTTCAAATAATTTTAGGAAATGGCTGCTAGGAATGGTCTGACAAATGTGCGTTCATTTTAAAGGACTTAGTGCTGGTTATTCAAATAGATAGTGAGGAGAGGGGAGAGTGAGGACGGGGAGAGTGACATACCAAGAGTGCAGTTTAACGTTGCTAGGTTATTTATAGAAACATGATAAATATAATGTACATTTTCACCTCAATTTATACAGATTTTCAGGTTGCCAGGCAGCTCTTACAAAATATCTACACAGACATTTGAGAAATATTCACTTTATGTTCACATTTTTATGTAGATTTTTAATGTTGCTACTCCTACAGTAAAAGTAAAATTTACGTTAGGTGGAAAAACTACTGCTTTTAAAACCAGTAGCTCCAATAGAAAACTTGGAATTTCAGCTTTGGTTTACTGTTTTATGTACCGCACACGTTCTCAAAAAGCGCCGGCATGTTTACTGAGCGAAAAGGCCTCCAAATTCACTAAACTAACCCAATCTTCAACCAGAGGTCATAAAAGAGTAGGAATCCTTTGTGAAATCAATCCACATCTGCAGGTTTAAAGAAATAAAACTGCAAGTAAAAACACCCCAGGACGTGTTGAAATTTCAAAGCTCCCGTTAAAACCCTTGACTCCAGTGCATGCGCAGCGCAGCGATTAATGTGGGATTAACCACTCAGTCAGTTGACTGGGAGAGGCCGGGAATGCGCAACATGTAAACAACAAAGCCATATAGGAGACGGTGTTCTGAAGGGGAAAAAAATGCCGGATTTAAAAGCACCTTAATTGATGGGTCCTCGGAGGCACATTAAACATTCATGCACAGTCCGCTGGGAACACGAAGCACACACGCTTCTCAGGGGAAGGCATGGAACTGTTGCTACTTAACGTTCAAGAAAATAGTAGACACAGTA
Organism: Lissotriton vulgaris; assembly: GCF_964263255.1. Classification (NCBI taxonomy): domain Eukaryota; kingdom Metazoa; phylum Chordata; class Amphibia; order Caudata; family Salamandridae; genus Lissotriton; species Lissotriton vulgaris. The sequence goes on from NC_141686.1 coordinate 150,737,210, forward strand.
GAATGGAAACAATTCCTCACCATTAAAACATATAACAAACAAAAAGGAGGGCATTGCTGTGGGGAGGGGGGAGGAGAAATGCGACACGGCCGCAGCAGGGGGCCCGAGCGGGGAGAGCGGCAATGGGGGAGAGACACGGCCTTACGGCCGTGAATAGTGTGAAGCAGGAGGGGCCTTTGAAGTGAAGCTGAGCTTCACTTCTAAGGTGTGGGAGGAGTGCTGCTGGGGAACAGATGGCGATTTGATGATGTCAACCAGACACTCTGAACCTGCCTGTTGGCTATGCGGTAATAAAATGATCCTTCTTCAGTATATGCCCACAGAGGAAATAATGTTAAAGAAACAACTGTGAATGAATGACCACCATGTGCATAGGCTTCACATTCCAGGCAGTGTAGAATAGGTCAAAGTTAACTCTCCGTAAGGGACTGTAAAAGGAACCACTTCAAGAATGGAGACATGTTGCTTAAAATACCTAAACAACTCATGGCTCACGATGACACCAAGTGGGCATGAAGAACGCACTATGGCAACCAAAGTCCCATATCACTTGATTTGACCCTTGAGACAAAGTATCTGGAGCTAGGCTTAATGCCAATTACAATCAAGGCAAAGCCATCTCCTTCGCTGGGTGAGAAATGCGGGTAAATGCGGCGAGTGAAGTGATCGATAGGGCGTAGTTATTTAAAAGAAAACCCCTGGTTCTGGCTTTAAGAGTAAAACACAGAGATCGAGCGGGGAACAAGGGCTGAATCAGGACGATAACATACTCCAAAGAGAGATGTAGTGGCACCAAAACTTCCACTGTGCTAACGCGCTTACCTGCAAAGTCAATCATGGCGTCTCGGCTCATGGAACAGCATATAACCCTTGTGAGCCAAGAAGCCTGTATATAAAGAGTAAATGTATCGAAAACCGTCAATTAGCCATGCGCAAAGAAAGACTTAGTTGGCATCAAACCAACATGATGTACTCCAGTTCTGCTTCCAATCCTGCGCGTAAGTGACGTCAGGAAAGCTCGATAGACAGCTGGGCCCTTGTGGTTGCGGCGCAACAGCGACGCTGAGTCTATTGTGAAGAGTAATACCAGACTTTAAACGGATAATAGGTTAAGAAAAAGTAAAAGAAAAAACACCAAAGCATCCCCGTAATACGCAAGAGGAAAGTATATGGCATAACGATGGAAAGAAAGTAAACAACTGTGGTCAAGTGGTGTGATGAGAAATGGCGAGATTACTAAGGAGTGTGAGTCGGATGATGTGAGAAAGAAATGTACCCAGCCACCGAGGGCAGCGAGCTGTAAATCGGTTCTGAAGGGGAAAAAAATGCCGGATTTAAAAGCACCTTAATTGATGGGTCCTTGACGGAGGGCATTGCTGTGGGGAGGGGGGAGGAGAAATGCAACATGCCGCAGCAGGGGGCGGAGCGGGGAGAGCGGCGATGGGGGAGGGACACGGCCTTACGGCCCTGAATAGTGTGAAGCAGCAGGGGCCTTTGAAGTGAAGCTAAGCTTCACTTCAAAGGTGTGGGAGGAGTGCTGCTGGGGAACAGATGGCGATTTGATGATGTGCACGCGCATTTTAGGTGAACACGCTTGCGCATTGACCTAAAAGCGCACGGGCACAGCATCAAATCGCCAGTCTAGGTAAACCTTATTTAAGCCCCTATTGTCTCGCTCAATGCGCATGCGCATTGAGAGGCGAGACCTAAAAAAGGTTACTGTGCAGCCCCAATGATAAGCCTATGGGACAGACAACCTTTCAAAAGTGAAAAACGAAATACACAGCATTTCACTATCAGATCATATCGCATACACCAGTACATATCTTACCTTTCAAATACACCTTAAATTGTCCATGGTTGTACCTTGGGCCTACATTAGGGGTGCCTTACCTGTAAGGAAAGGGAAGGTTTGGACCTGGCAAGTGGGTGTACTTGACATGGCAGTTTACAACTTCACACGTAGACAATGCAGTGGCAGGTCTGAGCTACATTAAGAGAGCTACTCAGTTGGGTGGCACAACCAGTGCTAACCTGAGTAGTAGCATTTGATTTACAGGCAATGGCACACACCGTGGACTTTACTAGGGGTTTACCAATACATCAAATATGACAATCATGGATAACCAATGATATCAGAATTTATACAGAGATCATATGCCCTTTAACACTGATCAGCAGTGGTAAAGTGCCCAGAATCCCATATCCAATGAAAGCGGGGTCAGAAAAATAGGAGTTAAAAGGCAAAAAGTTTGGGGATAAACCTGCAAATAGGGCCAGGTCTAACACTGGGCAAGGCATATTTTAAATGTTGTGTGACCCTGTTAAAGTTTAACATATAATCTAATATTGTTTTCTGTTACAGAGGCCATGAATTATCAGGAAATGGGTAATACAATTTGAAATTGTTTCATGCAAGGGCCCCTAAAATATGTCTTGCCTGGGTACCCCAGTGACCTTCAGATGACTTTGAAAGACGTACAACAAATTGATATACAGCTACTATTCCCTCTCTGGGTGTTTTCACCCTAGTGGAAAAGATATCCTAGCTAAACTATAGTGGGACCTGAGCAGAATGGCTGACAATCTCCTCCACAGCACAAAGACAGGTCAACAAACATATACCACTTAGTCTCTATGCTACACTACAAAGTTTACAACCACCCTGCAAACTGATTATCTTTCTCTTTTTGAAACTAGAGGCAAATAAAATGCAGCTGCCCTAGCTTTATCTCGGGGTGGCTTTGCATTTTGCAGACACAATGCATGGAGAACTGTAAAAAGTGTATACACATGGCACAATACCTTGTGCTCCTAGATTCTGCTTAGCTTGCTTTGCCTTCTGCTAAGATTGAGCAAAGCAAATCTTCAGTCCATTGCCATGTGATTACTGCCCACTTTAGCTGCCATGAGCACATATATGATGCTTCTAGAGGGGTGCCTAGGCGATCCACAGAGATGTGCCTTGCCGATGCACTCGCCCAGGACACGGGACATTATGGGAACTTTGACATGACCATCTATACAGTCATGTTACGCAAAGGCACCATTATGCAGATAGTTCAATGAATCAATCAATTTATCACTAAAGACTTGTATAGTGCATCTAATCACCAGTAAGAGTATCCAGGCATTGAGGATCTTACTGCAGAGACTCAGTTGAACAGCCAGGTCTTGAGTTATTTCTTGAATTCCAGCAGTGAGGGGTCCAGAGGTGAGGAGGGAGGCTGTTCCTGGCCCTAGCTGCAAGATAGGAGAAGAAACTACTTCCGCTTTGGCTTCGACGTATGCAAGGGTTTTGAGCGAGGTGAAGGGAGGTGGAGCATAGGTGTCTGGAGAGTTGGTGGAAGTTCAGGCGGTGGTTGATGTATGCTGGACCTTGATTGTGCAGGGCTCTCCAAGTGTAGATCAGTATTTTGAAGTGGCATCTCTTATGAAAATGAAATTAGAGCCAGTGGAGCTTCCTGCGGTGGGAGGTAATGTGGGTCTGCTTGTGGAGGTTGAGGATGAGTCTGGCCAGAGAGTTCTGTATATTCTGTAGTCTTTCAGGAGGTGTGAGGTGATTCATGTGTAGAATGCGTTGCCTTAGTCCAGCTGGCTGGTGACTAGGGTTAAGGTGACGGTTCGTCTGCGGTTGACCGGGAGTCATTTGGAGATCTTTCAGAGCATGCAAAGAGTGAGGAAGCAGGGGGAGGAGACTGTGTTTATCTGGTTTCTCATGTGAGCTTGATTTCCAGGATGATGCCAAGGTTGCGGGCATGGTCTGTTGGCATGGGTGAGGGTCCTCATTTGGAAGGCCACCAGGAGTTGTTCCACAGAGAGGTGTTGTTTCATGAAGTTAGGCACTTCAGTTTTTTCCATGTTGAGTTTTAAGCAGCTGTCTTTCATCCAATTAGCTATGCTCGTCATACACCTGTAAAAGTTGATCCTCGTGGTGGAGGGCTCTTCTGATAGCGACAGGATGAGCTAGATGCCGTTAGCGTAGGATATGATGTTTAGTCCATGGGTTCTGACAGTGTTGGATAGGGGGGGGATCATGCAGGTGGTCAACAGGTTAGGGCTGAGGGATAATCCTTGAGGGATGCCTCCGATTATGCTCTTGTGTATAGGGGTATAGAGAGGGTGAGGAAGGAGGTGATATATCTGGGGGAGTCCCATTGAATTCTGATGTGGTGGAGTCTCTTGATCAGGGTGTGGTGGGATATAGTGTCAAATGCAGCTGGGAGGTGGAGGAGAATCAGGGCTGCCATTTCTCCTCAGTCGAGGAGGGCTCTCATGTCATCAGTAGAAGCGATGAGAGTGGTTTTGATGCTATAGTTGGTGCGGACAAGAGATGTCCACCGGGTTGTTGCTCTCCAGGTGTTCTGGGAGCTGGTGTTTGATTTTATTTTTAGGACCTTGACGTTAAATGAGAGCAGAGAGATGGTACGGAAAATCCGAAGTTTGCTGGGGTTGGCAGACTGTTTCTTTAGAATGGGTTTGACTTCAGAGTGTTTTTATTCGTCGGGAAAATGGCCATGGCAATGGAAGCATTGAGGATGGTTGTGAGTTTGTTGCTGATCAACTTGCTCCTGAGGTTGTGGATGTGGTGGAGACAGGGGTACATCGATGTTACTGAGTGGGTGAAGTTTATGATGAAGTTTTGAGTGGTGAGCTGGTCCCATGTGGATGGCAGGTGGTCAGGTTTGGCCCCTGGGAGAGTGATAAAGGTGGGCAGGCCTGCGGCTGTATGTTGAGGCTTGACGTTTTTTTGATGTTGTAGATTCTTTCCTGGAAGAAGTTCGCCAGGGCTGAGGTGTTGGAGCACTCCTTGACAATTCTGTATAGTTCTTCACTGTTGGCACTGGCCTCATTGCGGTTAGCGAGGGCACTCCCTGCTGTCTTTTCAAGAGTTGGGGGTATTGATTGATTGCTGTTTTTTAGGATGTTCGGTCTGTAGTGACCTTGCTGGTACGCCACCTTCTTTCAAGTTGCTTGCAGTTGCATTTTGTCGTTCTTAGTTCCATGGTGTACCAGCTGGCTTGTTTGGAAGGTCTCTTAGATTTTGAGGTCATGATGGGGTGTGACTCTGTTGGTGCAATCTCTGATTGACGTGGAGAAGTTCTTGACAGGAATATATGACGTTGCAACGCAAACAATTACAACGCATGCTTTTACAACACAGTTTTTACATTGCAACTACATTTTTTAAAACTACCATTACAACGTATTCCATTACAACGCATACCGTTACAACACATCATTATTTTGGGGCAACAGTAGGGTTAGTGTAGGATAGTGTAGGGGTTAAAATTAATATTCCCACTCCAGTGAGTGCAACAGTAGGGAAAGTGTTGGATAGTGTAATGGTAAAAATTACTATTCCCATGTATCCCAAAACCCATACCCACCCTAAAACTAAAAAATCTCCTCTACTTACCTTATAATGCGTTGTAATGGCGTGCGTTGTAATGGTATACGTTGTAATGTACTGATAGAGCGCGCAGGTCGCCCGACTCTTCATTTCACCAAATTACATGCATTGGGCCCATGACGCGTTTAATGACTGTATTTTGAGAATCGGACGAGTTTACATGACACCATCAGTAATTCTATGTGTTTTTCTTACCACTATTACCAGAGTACCTGACTTACCACCTTGTCACAGGTACCTATGTTCCCGACGAATCAGGAGCTAGCAGTGGGTAGGAGATAAGACTAACAAAAATACCTTATACATTTGAATAACTCTTTGTACCTTTGTAATAACCACAGACACCTGAAGGGTTTTCAAGACTTTATATAGCAGATTTTAAAATCCATACGCCATGAGAATAAAATTGATACAGATTAGAATATCAATAACTAGAATTATAACTATAATATAACTGTGAATGAGAGCAAGCACCATTGAGTGCGAGTGAAAACTGCTTTCAGGCTTACACTAAGGCAAGTAAAAGTGGGCAAGAACATACTATTTAGTAGAGTGCTAGTTTGCTACATGTAATTTAAACAGACCTTATTCTGACTATTATTTAAGCATAAGTTCTAAATCATGAGTAAAATTGATCACACCAAGTAAACAGTTCAATAATATCCTACAGGTAAAGGGAAAAATGGAACATAGCTAATAAAACAGTTGCATGTAAGTCTTTTGGAAAAGACAGGGAAAATAACATAGGCAAGGATGCTTTATTAAAAGGAAGGAAGAAGAGAGAATAGATATGCGGACACCCACAATTATATTTACCTAGGACGGAAATGAGGACTAACCCAGGCCACGGGTCAGTTTGGGAAAAGGCAAGGACAAGGACCCTCAAGGACTTAGGATGCCAGTAGGCGAGCAGGTACAGCTCATGGACAGTCAGGACAGAATACCCATCAGGATTTGGATCAGGTCTGGGCTCATCAAAGGGCACGACCAACACCTGCAGCTTCGGATGCAACGCCTGCGCTACTCCCTCACTGCACGGAACCCGCCAGTAACCACGATTGGGTTCTCGAATCTCCCAGCAAAGTGATTCGCCAGCACTTAAGACTATTCCACTCCTAGGAGTTTGTGGAAATTACGGACAGAGTGCTCCGCAGCTCTCTGTATCAATCACCTATAGAGTTCGTAGGGTTGGTGACAGGTCACCTACTCGGACAAGTCGGACAATTTCTCTATCTAAAACTAGGCTAGTTATACTGTTTTCGGGTCCATGGACCACCCATAAATGTTGCAATGACAGGATCCCCAACTTTGGATTGGACAAGAGAGGTGGTTAGGTCATTGTCACCACCTAAAATTTAGTGTTCCCACAATGAATATTTAATTTTCGTACTCACCCCTTACATTCCAGTTCCCATGGCATACGTGTAGAAGAGAACAATGGGGCACACAAACATTATCACATAATTTGATACATTTTAGGTACAAGTCGAAGTCTTCTCCTAGGACAGAGAGCAGGTTCCCATGAGCATCTCAGTGTCGGCAGCCAGCTGGCTGAGTTCCACTGTTGCAAGACTTCGTTTCTCATGTCATGTGGTGAGTCCCTGTCAGACTTCTAAGATGGAGAGGCTCCCCACTCCCAGGCCCACAGATACGCGGTACATGAAAAGTAAGCGAAAACAAATTAGAAACACAGAAAAAATGAATACACTGTATACCGGGACTAGCTTCACTGCACCCCTTACTTTATAATATCTATAGCATTAGGGTTTTAGGCAGAAATAGACAGCTGAGCAAAAGCGGCAGTAGCAAGAGGAGAGCATGTTAAAAACAAAGCGGCCATTTTAGCAGTAATGCGCATGTGCGAAAAATCCCTCCAGAACTACGAGTGCGTCACATCACATGGGTATGACCGACGCATGCGTAGACTAGATTTCTGCAAAGCAGCGATCCTGTAGTATGCAAGCTTCGTTAAGATTAATAGACACATAAGCAAGCATCTCTGGGACACCCGCGTGTTGTGTGAAAGTGCATTATTAATGACAAAACAGTTTGATTAATGACATTATTGATTATGCGAGGTTCTTGAATGTGAGCAAGTCGCCTTACGTGCGAATCCTTGCTCCATCAGTAATGCCATGCGTTGTAATGGCATGCTTGGAATGGTATGCGTTTTAATGGCATGCGATGTAAAGGCAGTTGCCTTGTCAAGGCAGTGCGTTGCAATGACTGTGTTGTAATTGATGTTTTCTTCTTGACAGCCTGTTCTAGGTTGGTTGAGATGTTCAGGTGGGAGGAATTGAGGATGTCAGTCTATTGTCTCTCTGATACTTTGTTCCAGCTTCGGTGAGAGGTGCTATGCGGTTTGGTGGCAGTGCCATGGGGACCTGTGATGGTGAAGTGAATGATGGCGTGGTCTGTCCATGTGACTTCGGTGACGTGGCTGTACTTGACTCTGTTGCTGGATGTGAAAATATTGAGTGTGTGTTGTGCCATGTGTTAGGGTTGGTGACTAGTTGAGTCACATCTAAACTCATGTCTGCCTCCCACACCTCAAAGTTATGCTGGGAATGCATTCTGCGTCTGATTCCCCATTGAGAGTGGCCATTTTCTAGGTATCAGGACAGTGGAGATTCCTCCAGAAGGGCGGAGGAGTGTAGCGCCCCGGTCCTGACTTCTGTGAAAAAAAAGCATTTGCGCTTGGAGCCAGCGACTGGAGAACATCGAGGACGTGCTGGGATGTGCTACAGGCTGTTAAAGTAAGGTAGACATTTAATTTTTCTTTAAATTTTTTTTAATGTAAATAATGTAATGAAACTGGTACTCACATTCAGCTATGCAATACCTTCGGCGGCACCAGTGGTAAATTTGTGCTGGTGGTTTCCGGTGCTAGGCACTGGCACTTAATTGTCAACACCATCACTTTTGACAGTCTGCCACAAGATGACACTGTCTATGTAAATTAGAGATGAGCACCACAACATTTGTTTATTAATACAATATACATAAAAAATGACTATCACCTGTCGCTCGAGCCATTCTTACAGCTTTGAGGGCCTGCATTAGTCTAACGTTTCACACTTGTTGGACTGTGATGGTTAGTAGTTGTGCTGGTATTATCATGTGCAGAGCTGGCAGTGGCCTCTGGAGGAGGACCCAGGCAAATTAAGCACTGCCTTTGGGTCAGGTTCGCACAGCGTACTTGGGGTATATCAGCAACAGCCAGGGATAATTATCGCTAAGCGCCCTTCGCGCGAGGATAATCATCGCCGGCAATTGCTGGATTATATCGCCGAGATAGCGCGCCTATCAGCAACGCGTATCTTCAATGCGATACAAAATCTAGCTAAAGCTGCAAAATATGCGATTATCGCTGTATATCCATCGATAATAGCACAGTGATAGGACAATCCTTGTTAATGGGGCAGGGATTGCTTATCCTCACAATCCACCTTTCATAGGATACACAAAGGCTAAGTAAGATTAAAAGCAGGTGTAATGAAACCTGCGATAAGCGGAGTTAGTGCTACTATTATCATCGCTACACAGGTTAGCAAACAGATTGATATTAGGAGAAAGGTTTGTTAGTGTAATTTTTCACGTTATTCTAGTTAGGTATGCCCACTTTGTATATCAATAGCGTTGCAAAGCTGGTTGTCAAGGAAACTGGCACAGAGGCATAGGAACAAGCGCTAGCGTGTCATTGCTGATAGTGCGATAAAATTATTGCCGCTTTTCGCCCAAAAACGGATGCTAAAGGAGAGATAATTTTACTGCGGGCCTTGATAATATGACCCTTTGTGCTTTACTTTTTTTTAAAACTGCTCGTATAGTGCCTTACCATTTTTGTGTGTCACCAACCGCTACTGCAAGAGGAAGTTGATAAATAATAATGCAAGACCCCATAGTGGTCAAACTTAAAATGGTGCATTAATATTTGTCGGATTACCAAACTCACAGCAATAAGAAAGGGAACAACCATGGAGCAGCAGCCATTGCCACCTCACCATCCCTCCTTCTGAAAGGTCGCGTCTCTTCACAACTCATTAATATTGCAGGGCCCAATCCCGGCTGTATACACAATGAGATGTTGAGAAGCGGAAGGCCAAATTGGGCTCAGAACCTTTCATATCGGAGGCAGGTTCCTGTGCCCGCTTCATCTGTTTACTAACAGCTCAGCACGCCCAGACAGCAGCCTGGCATTCCTTGCCTTATTACGGATTTTTAATATCCCTAAAGGCTGCAAAGTTTTGTGCTCTCATCTTCCCTCCCAAGCAGGCTCCTTCACAGCATTTCTCATTACATTGGATTTACTAAGCTCAGCAAGCTTCTGAAATATTTTCTATTTCAATAAATGGGATTTAGACACAATATTAGGTGCCATTCAGTTTTTTAGAATGTGATGTACTCTGCAGCTACCAAGAGTGCTTGAAGATGAACAATACAGATATAATTGTGTCTCATTTTAATGGAGACTAAAAGGTCAATTAGAACCCCTTCACAACGTGTGATGCTATCAAAGTCCTGTAGTACAGTGCAACACAACAAGGTCATTTAAAACTTTGGACTGGCCACTAATATGTTCTTTACCTCATTGGAAAATATTTTTCAACAAATTGATCCCGCTGTTGCTTCAGAAGCCACTGAAGGCGACAAAGAGGACATTCAGCTCTGACCCCGCATCAGCATGTTCCTTCCCACTTTACTGCTACTGCCTTCTCTCTACTTACCATTGTCCATTGACCCTGCCACCTTGCCACCACATCTTCCCCGATCTACATTAATGTGGATCTTAGAAATGGGCTCCTAAATTGCCGGCCTATTTTCATGAGCCACAAACAAAATATATGTGGCATGAAGGAAGGTCTACAGGATAACTTTAGAAACCATCACATGGTCTTTGGATGATCATCCAACTACTGTTGAAGTCATTTTCACCAAGAAAGAAATGCAAAAAGAACAGATGAAGGACGGAATGCTGAAAAATGCAGACATTCAACCTCAGTAAACAGATCTGGGTTTTATCCATTGTTTCTTTGCCCACCACACCACCCCAGTTTGAACCCAGCCATGTGTAAATCAGTCTAGACCCTACACATCACAGTCCAGCTCAAACTGCCAAGCCAGGTCCTCCCTGGACCGGAAACAAGCTTCCTAGGACCGGTTTCGTGGTATAACCCCTCATCAGCCAGGCTAGTTTGAATCCAGTGGCATGGAGAGCACGGGACCCACGTCTGGACATACATTTTTCAGTATGCAAAAAGAACAGATGATGGACAGAATGCTGAACATTGCAAACATTCACCCCCAGTCAACAGATCTGGGTATAACTTATTGATTTGTTTGCCCTCCACGTCACCCCAGTTCGGACCAGCCATATGCAAATTAGTCTCCTCCTCATGGGAAAAATCCAGCCTGAACTGCCAAGCCGGGTCCTACCTGGACTGGAAACAAGCATCCTGGGACCTTTTTCAGGGCATTACCCCTCATCAACTTTGTAAACACTCCTGAGGCACAGCCGGGAGCAGATCCTAGATCGTGTTTGTAGCACTGTGTTTTAAAAACTGTAATTTTGGAAACTCTTTAAACTTTGCACCTACCCTCTCTCCACACGATTGCTGTGTGTAGACACCCCGTTTTTCCAGCAAAACGAGCACTGGACAAGCTGAAACCGGCGCCCTCTCTCTAATTGCCATTTCCCACGCCCTGACTTGGCCACGCCCACTACGAGGCCACGCCCCCTCGCCGAAGGTCTTAAAAGACGCCCTGATTCGCTAGCGCTCTGACAACTTTGTAAACACTCCTGAGGCACAGCCGGGAGCAGATCCTAGATCGTGTTTGTAGCACTGTGTTTTAAAAACTGTAATTTTGGAAACTCTTTTAACTTTGCACCTACCCTCTCTCCACACGATTGCTGTGTGTAGACACCCCGTTTTTCCAGCAAAACGAGCACTGGAAAAGCTGAAACCGGCGCCCTCTCTCTAATTGCCATTTCCCACGCCCTGACTTGGCCACGCCCACTACGAGGCCACGCCCCCTCGCCGAAGGTCTTAAAAGACGCCCTGATTCGCTAGCGCTCTGACAACTTTGTAAACACTCCTGAGGCACAGCCGGGAGCAGATCCTAGATCGTGTTTGTAGCACTGTGTTTTAAAAACTGTAATTTTGGAAACTCTTTAAACTTTGCACCTACCCTCTCTCCACACGATTGCTGTGTGTAGACACCCCGTTTTTCCAGCAAAACGAGCACTGGAAAAGCTGAAACCGGCGCCCTCTCTCTAATTGCCATTTCCCACGCCCTGACTTGGCCACGCCCACTACGAGGCCACGCCCCATCTTCTTTTTACCTTCATAATCATGTGCATATACCGGAAGCGCAGCGGACGAGCGCAGCGGGCGCGACGATGGCGCGCCGAAGGCGCGCTTAAGGCAAGCTCGTCTGCGCTCGTCCGCGATCAGGACGCGACCGGGGCCGGTAACTATCTCCGACCCCCTAGCCATGTGATCACTACCTATTCTCGAAAGGAGCTGCTGTCTCTGAAACCCCCCCAGTGCCTTATCTGCCTTTTCCCTTCCTCTGACGTTCAAGGCATTGCTCACGCTTGCTCTGTCTGCAATTTCTCTCTTCCCTCTCCTGGCTACACTATCAGAACGACTCACGTCCTGATTTCCCCTCCTTCACGCGGTCTACCATCCCCCTCGACCCTCCGAGCTGCTCTGATCAACTGCAGATCCCTGAGTAAACACGCCATTGACATCTGGCAGTCCCTTCGGGACAACGACTGGGATCTGCTTTTTTTGACCGAAACATGGCTAAATGACACCACGAATCCCGCCATTACCCTCGCACTTCCGGAGGGCTATAACATCATCTGTGCAAACAGACCCAACGGTAAATCCGGGGGTGGTGTTGCATTAATTCATAAATCCAAATGGGCGGTCTCCCTTCCCCCATTTGACCAAATTGACAGCATTGAAGGTCTCCCCTTCAACGTCCAAATCTCCCCATCCTCTTCTTGTTCTGGAATTCTTATTTACCGCCCCCCGCATTCCAATGTCTCTCACTTACTGGCTCTGGCGGACTATCTCACTCAGCTTAGCACACGATACGCCAATTTCACCGCTCTAGGAGACTTTAATCTCCACGTCGATAACGATTCCTGCCCCCACAGCAGTAATTTCATTTCGACGCTAGCCGCTTGTAAGCTTGTCCAAACAGTTACCCTACCTACCCATAAAGCCGGTCATACTTTGGATCTGATCTGTTCCAATCTACCATCTATCCGAGTCACATCTCCCATCCCGGTTATATGGTCGGATCACTTCCTCATCCCTTTCGAGATTGACATCACCTGCCACGCTAGACCTGCCATCACCCCTAAATCATCAGGTAGAAACTGGAGTTGCATCACTCCTGAATCACTCCTGGGACACCTCAAAAACTTTCCTCCTTGTCTGTCGTCCGATCCGGACATATTGATCGATAATCTGGACTCATGGATTACTCAGGCCTTGGATGCCTTAGCTCCCAGCAAACCCATAAAAACCTACAGGGCGACACCCTCCGCACCATGGTACTCTGATGAGCTGCGGCAGAAAAAGGCCTCTTGTAAATCCCTCGAACGCCTTTGGAGACTCAACTTCTTCCTTGACAGCAAAATTACCTACAAATCAGCCCTTAAAGAATATCGGAGAATGATTGAAAGACACAAACGTGATTTTCTGGCATCCCGAATCCAACTTGCCAGTAATGGCCCTAGGGAAATTTTCAACATAGTGAGATCCTTCACAAACCCCATTGCGCTGACTCGTACTCAGCCTGCCTCCCAGTCGCTTTGCGACAAACTCTCTAAATTCTTTGAGGATAAGATTGAGGACATCTACTCCTCTTTCCCCCTCCCCAAAACCGCAGGGCAAAAAAAGAAACTTTCTACCCCCTCGCCCCAGCTACCTACCCTATTCGAATTTGACACCATATCAGAAGTAGACTCTCTGGCCGAACTAACCAAATGCAAATCAGGCTCACCCAAAGACCCCTGGCCTGCCAAGCTTTATAAAAAACATGCACCCCTTCTCAACCCCTACCTCAATCTCATCTGGAATGATTCATTCAGAACGGGCTGTTTCCCTGCCAAATGGAAACATGCCTCCTTAGTTCCCATCCTAAAGAAACCTAACCTAGATCCAGACAATCCCAGTAATTACAGGCCTATTTCTCTCCTGCCTGCCCCAGCTAAGATCTTGGAAAGACTGGCACATTCCCAGCTGTCGAAATACATTGAGACCCATGGTCTTCTCCACGACTCCCAGCACGGCTTTAGGTCGGGCCACAGCACCGAGTCGGCCCTTATCGAAATGGCCGACTCGGTGAGGTGGACGCTTGACCAAGGATCGAGGGCGGTGTTGGTGCTGCTGGATTTATCGGCAGCATTCGACACCGTCTCTCACAAAATCCTGCTGGAAAGACTGGAGGACCTTGGGCTGGGTGGAGCTGTCCTGAAATGGTTTTCATCCTACCTTTCGGACCGCACACAGCAGGTTTTCACACCCCCTTTTTCTTCTCTGGCCAGACCACTCAAATGGGGAGTCCCACAGGGCTCTTCCCTGAGCCCGCTCCTTTTTAACGTGTATTTCACCCCTCTGGCCAAGCTGATTGCACAGACGGGGATCAAATCTACCTCCTACGCTGATGACATCCAGCTTCTTTTCACTTTCGATTCTCACTCTGCCTCTGCTTTTGATCCTTTGAAATCCTGTCTCAGGGACATCTCGAGCTGGATGGATACCAATTCCCTCCGGCTCAACGCCGGAAAAACAGAGATCCTTTTTTTCAACACATCATCCCCCTTGGATTCCAGTATATGGTGGCCAGAAGACTTAAGCCTAGCTCCCATCCCTAAAGACTCGGTGAGAAATCTCGGAGTCCGCTGGGACACTCAACTTAGCTTCAAAAATCAGGTGCAAACAGTAGCAACCTCCTGTTTCGCCAAGATTAGAATCATAAAACGCCTCATCAACTATCTGCCGGCAGACTGCCGTAAGACTGTGATCCAGGCCCTGATCACATCCCATCTTGATTATGCTAATGCTCTCTACCTTGGTATCACAGCGGGCCTCTGCCACAAGCTCCAGACGGTCCAAAACGCCGCCGCACGGCTGGTTGAGAGAATCCCGGCCAGACACCATATTACTCCTCATCTCCGTAAGTTACATTGGCTGCCCATAGCAAAAAGATGTGTATTCAAGGCCATGACTCTGGCCTTTCGAGCTTCAAAAGGCAAGGGATCGGCACACCTCAAAAACATTCTTCGACCTTATGCCAACTCCAGGACTCTACGGTCCAATACCCTCCATTTCCTGGAAACCCCCCGATTTAAACGATCTCGGGCCGGTGGCAAAACCTTTGAGGTCTGTACCTCTCAGTGCTGGAACAAACTTCCATTAGCCTTACGCACCTGTCAGACTGAATTAGTTTTCCGTAAATCCCTGAAAACACATCTGTTCTCCTCATAAATTTGGATATCTGCCCCTATGACCTCCCTTTGTTTTTCATTGTTCCAGCGCCGGGACGCCCCGTTGGGGCCGCTGTGCGCTCTATAAATTTCTCAAATAAATAAATAAATCAGCCACGCTAGTTGGAATCCGGTGGTGCTGTGAGCATGGGTCCCAACTCTGGGCATACCTTTGCCAGTAGGGTGACAAATGCAAAAAGAACAGTTGATGGACGGAATGCTGAACAATGCAAACAATCACCCCCAGTCAACAGGTTTGGGTTTAATCCATCGTCATGTTCACATCATCAGTTCAGAAACTTGTTTTTGAGGATAATTTAAAAATGAGTGCCTGATCACCTCAAGATGTGAATGTCCCCAATGACTTGAGGATGAACATCTGATTACCTGAGAACATGATGGTGTTTCTGATGATTTGATAACAATTTTTAGATTACTTCACAGGTGCCACCATTTTGTATAGGCAAAAGGTCCAGAGCACACAATATGTATCTGTAGAATGGTTTGTTGTTAGAGTAATGTTAGTAGGGATAGATCAAACCAAGCGTAAGTTTTCAAAAGCTTTATTCACCAACAGCGTTCACCACTTGGGAATCACTGCAAATATCACTCAAGCCGACACGTGTTTCGTCACAACATGTGGCTGTGACTCTTCAGGGCTGATACCGCACTCGGAAACCGACGCACATCGATGCCAGTATACAGGCTTAACACGGCCTCCGCTCCACGGAATTTGTATATACAACAAATTCTCTACCTACGAATCGGCTTCGGCAACCCGACTGGTGCCGCCCTTTCGAAAATTAAAAACCACCCGATAAGGACAGGGTTGGAATTATCACCGGTTCCCCGACCACGCGCCTTGATCATTAAGATCAGCTCTGAAGAGTCACAGCCACATGTTGTGACGAAACACGTGTCGGCTTCAGTGATATTTGCAGTGATTCCCAAGTGGTGAACGCTGTTGGTGAATAAAACGTTTGAAAACTTACGCTTGGTTTGATCTATCCCTACTAACATTACTCTAACAACAAACCATTCTACAGATACATATTGTGTGCTCTGGACCTTTTGCCTAAATAGAACGAAAGGGAGGTCTCTGCCCTTCTTTCATTACAGAGGTTAAGGTTTTCCTCTGGCCAAGAAGCACCTACTACGATATCCGGTCAACTAATATTTTACCGTAACAAGTTGAGCGCCTATTTTCTGAACACTAAAAAACCGACTCACAGACTATCCACCATTTTGTAGCCACTAGCACTGATGATGATGATTTCATGAGGATTTGCTGATAGTTTCAACGTCAAGTTTGCCACTGTGATTTATTGTTTGTTGCTCATGTCAACTATGTTGGATGAGTTGAGGATTACTCACAGATTGCTGCACAATGAACCCCATTTTCATAGCCCATCTCTGTATTGTTGTATAAAAAGACACACAAAATAAGGACTAAAAAGCAATCAACCATTCCTTTTCAACTAAATATATGCATAACAATACACATATGTATATGTGCTTTTGTGAACAATAGGTGTTGCATATTGGGCTTTAAAGGCAGCCGAGTTAGCTCACTTAGATAAAGTAAGGCACATTTTATGGTATATTGTGTGATCAAATTAAAATAAGGCAGCATTTTCTGTGGCATTGTTATGTAGCTGGAATACTATTTGCTTATACTCTGGAGTCAACTCATTTTAATATTTTGCAAATACACATACTTCAGGATGGTTTTCGGAGCACTTCACTAATCATTATAGGAATTGCCTCGCCAATCATTATAGGAACATCCCGGCTGAAGTCATCACTTATCCAGGAAAATCCTCCTTTTTGACAGGGGGTGTACCTGAGCGCCGGCAATGTTTTCTGATTTCTGTGTGCAGGTAAGTGGGTTATTAGTTGGGACAAATGTATATCTGCCCCTGGCAATAAGGCCCCTACCACAAAATAGGGCTCAGTCAAGGTTTTAGAAAATTATTCCTATGCCCAAACCTTGGTAGCTTGGCTGCAAACAGGCCAGGGCATAACATAGGCCCTGCAATCCCATTCAGCACACTGCAGACTGGCTCGACATGGACACAGAAACCAAGGCAGAGGAGCATTTAAATAATAATAATGGCCTGCCGCCTATGCACCGCAAAGGCTGGCTCTGTGCATGGGTGGCAGGCCATTATTAAAACGGGACCTTGGCCTCAGAGACAGAGGCTGCGCTCACATAGTTGAACTGCAGCACGTTCACATTTGTTGTGCGAACTGCGCACCATCACACAGTGGTCTGCAGGATGGAGCAGGTAAGGTCATGGGGGAAGTGTAAACTGCACGTGCGAAGGCACCAGCTGTCTGCGCCTGCCTCCATGGATGCTACAGAAGCAGCCCACAAGCAACAGAGGGGCATATTATCAAGGCAGGCGATAAAATGATCGCTGTTTTAGCAGCAGAAACCTGCCGCTAAAATGCCGATAATGGGCTTGATAATATGCTCTATGGAATTCCAATTGAAGCCCACGTTAGATGTCCTTCACATCTAACACGGGTTTCAATTGAAATTCCATAGAGCATATTATCAAGCCCATTAGCACCGTTTTAGCGGCAATGTTATGCAGCTAAAACTGTGATAATTTTATTGTGTGTCTTGATAATATGCCCCTAAGTTATTAAATATGGGAATGGAGCTGTTTATCACTTTACAAACTGGATTCAGTAAAGAAATAGAGAAAAAAAGCATTTGCAATGCAATGGTCTCTCCTTTGCAAAAGTTAGAGCTATTGGCATTGTAAATGACATACTTTTTATTTATGTGTTGGTTTTGAAAACAGATAAATAAATGTAATTGTCATTTACAATGCCAATAGCTTAATCTCTCTCAAATGCGTGACCTATTGCATTTGCAATGCAATAGGTCTCGTATTTACGCAAGTTTGAGCTATTAACATTGCAAATAACAATGCGTTTTATTTATGTTTCAAAAAACAAAACATAAATTAAAAGTCTCACACATTGCTGTCTCTTACACACACTGCTGTCTCTCACACTGCTGTCTCTCACAATGCTGTCTCTCTCACACTGCTGTCTCTCACACACTGCTGTCTCTCACATACCATGCTCTCCATAGAAAAAAACACTCATGTCTCTCACACTGCTGTCTCTCTCACACACACTGCTGTCTCTCTCACACACACTGCTGTTTCTCACACACTGCTGGCTTTCAAACACACAATGCTGTCTCACAGTGCTGTCTCTCATACACACTGCTGTCTCTAACACTGCAAGTGTGGGCTGTGGATTTCCAGCGAGTACAAATTGTTTTACTGCACACCCCCTTTTCCAACCCAGAAAAAATGATGTACTCCTGTCAAAATATCCAACCTTTTCCAGTGTGAAAAGAGAACACTTTGGAGATATCAAATAACATTAAACATGCATTTGTAGATATTTACAGATTCACAGTGCGTTCCAACCCTGGAAATATTGCTTTCCAACCTCTGTACGTAGATTTCTGAAAAGATGGGAAAACTAGCTAACATCTAACCCCTGACATAATGAGCCCTAGTGTAATCCGGGAGGTATTATCAGAGCTCCGATACAATATGAACTCTGCTGTAATTTGTCACCTCAGTAGATTGTATGAAAGGTATTAGTGGATTTCTTTTATAATGACACAGAGTTCTGAAGCATTGTGACCCTTTAACTAGCAGATATTTTATAAAATTCCACACAATTGGATGGGGTACGGTTTGCTCGCCATGCAGTGTTGATGGAGGTTTTGCCAGGCTCGATTGGCTAGCGGGGGCTGTTTGTGGAGTGTTGGGAGGGAAGCGGAGGTTTCAGCGAGCGGGTTTGGGCCTCCAATTCGGATGAGTGAGGGAAGTGGGGAGGGTCGCATAGCTCGGGAGCAGGGGGAGGCACCTGTAAGGGGGAATTGTGTCCTGGACGGCGGGAGTTTCAATGGCAGTATAGGAATGCTGGCGGGAGCACGTAAGGGAGGGGTGGGTGGTGGAACTATTAAGGCAGTAAATAAAGAGGTACACAGAACAGATCTATCATGTATGAGGCCCGTGCTCTTAAGTTATTTTAACTCAAGTTAAAAATGAAGTTTTACTTCACTCTGTCATCATTCATAGCACTAGATAGACCCGAAGGTTTTGGAGCACTTTAGATGAGAGGAGTGTTTGAAACTCTCCAGTCGGAACTCGAACAGCCGTGAGCTTTTACCGTGCCTCCTCAAATGAAATAAACACGTCTCCTACATATAAATCACTCAGTTCCCAGTACCTTCTTGCAATCCACTCCGCTGTCTTTGCCGTCTCTTTCAGGTTTTGAAAGCCTGGGTAGTTTCATATTTCCAAGTGAGGCATAACGGGGAGTCCCTGCACTACATGCATAGCGTCAGATGGCAAACAAGGCAGCAGCTGGGGACGGGTGGCGTCCTCGCATTAATGCAGTGAGTGTTTAAAAAGAATGGAGAACAACACGTCAGATGGCAAACAAGGTAGCGGCTGGGGGCGGGCGGGGTTCTTGCATTAATCAGTGAGTGTTTAACAAGAACGGAAAACAACACAAGCATTCTCTTTCTTTACTTCCTGCTGGCTTAAAAGATTTTTATCTTCTTTATGGGGCCGTCTGTTTCACCCCATAAAGAAGATAAGAAATCTTTTACCCAACCAGTAAGTCAAGGAAACCAGTCTGAAAAGGACGCGGCTTAAAGAGAAAGAAATACGTCACTAGGACCTCTTCTCCAATGGCTGGCCACTGTTTAACATGAACGGTGACACCAGCCAATGGCCACCGTTTAACATGAACGGTGACGCCAGCCAATGGAAAAGAGTGGCGGGGCTTAACCTCGCTAGTGAAAATACCTCTATCTCATTAAATCTCGGCAGCTCGACTGCTCATGTCTGCGCACCCATCGTAGGCCGAGACCTAAAAACAGTAGTCAAAAACTCTTTGGTTGGACCTCAAACCATGACAGTGTCATTGTGAAATGCTGTTTATTCATTATACCTTGATTTCTAAAGCTATGAATTTTCTGTCTTCATTTTAACCACTTCTCAATGCCAGAGTTTTTGTTTACTTTTCTAAACTCTGTGCTTCTATCTTTCAAATTAGGTCTGCTCCAAAGAAATGTTACAGTGGTGCAATGCTAAATTAAACTATGTTTGCGAGAATAGTATGTACGATCCAGCATAAAGCCCTCATTCTTGATCCAAGAGTGTAGTGCTTGTGAAATTTAGCTACTTCAGAAGGTCTTGCTCATAGACATCAGCTAATTCATAGCCGGTTTCTGATTTAGAAATATTTGGCAAGCGCCGCAACAATGATTAAGGACCAGAAACATCTTAAGGATTTTTGGGACCCTGTTTGGAGGAGCTTTGAATTCATGATTCTGTTTCAGGTCTTTCACGCCCTCTTTGGCCAGGTCACTGGAAGTGCACAGCCACACTGGTCCAAATTCTAAATGTGTTTCCATGTAATAGTCAGGGATAGTGATGTATGTTTTCAATACTGTTACACAGCAGCAGCACACCAAGAATAATGCAAATAATCTCTGTGACACCCTCCCATTTCTTATCTGTGAGGTCCAAGTGTGATCTAAAAGAAACAATTTTTTAAAGATTTAGCATGAAGCATTCCGTGCAAAATGTGTGTAATAGACTCTCACACATTACCCACATTAAAAATATATTGAAGGAAAACTGCATTTAAAAAAATCAGATTTTGAATTATTCAAGTTCATCAGGGTAAGAACTCTGCAGAATAGAGCAAGCTGGTCTCCCTGGGCGAAGCTGCGTTCAACGCTCGCCAGGAGAGACAACTACGCTTTAACTGGGTTAAAACTCTGAGGCTTCTTCTTATTTTAATGGGAATTTGAATGTTTGGGGGTTTGTGTTTTTTAAATAGCGCACTGTTCGAGACCCGGTTCTGGCCCCAGATACGGGAAACTCACTTCCGGGTCTAGGAGCACCGGTTAGCGGTCTAGTTGCCTGACAAGCTCCCTATTTAGCACGCACGTTTCGTGATCGCCGTTTTGGTCTCCCTGGGTGAAGCTGCATTCAACGCTCGCCAGGAGAGACAACTACGCTTTAACTGGGTTAAAACTCTGAGGTTTCTTCTTATTTTAATGGGAATTTGAATGTTTTGGGGGGTTTGTGTTTTTAAATAGCGCCCTGTTCGAGACCCGGTTCCGGCCCCAGACAGGGGAAACTCACTAGTCTAGGAGCACTGGTTAGCGGTCTAGTGGCCTGACAAGGCACACTATTTAACAAGCATGATGTGGCGGGCGCGCCAAAGGCAAGGCCATCTGCACCCATCCGTGCTCTGGCCGGGCGCAGGGCTCTGACCCCTGGATTTTGTAAGGCAGATGGCATATTTTACTCCAGTAAGGATTTACATAACCTTAACCCTGCAGTTAGGAATCAGCAATGTCCTAGGTTGGCCCTAGACAGTGATAAGAACTATACTATGAGCTCTCAATGCATTTGCTGTCAGACACCTCTCCCCACCATCCTTAACGGGTCCATTAATAAGTATAAGATCACCCAGGAAAGCTTAAGTTTAGTGACACATGGGAATAGGTGTACACTGAAATGTATCATGTTTAATGCTAGATCCCTTGTGAAGCATAGCGTGGAATGCACGCTGTTACTTGGGAAGCATAAAATCAAATTTTCTTTTATTAGTGAAACCTGGACCAACAGTTGCTCTGGCACTAATCTGGTGAAAGCTACACCGGCGGGTTTTTATTGCCACACCCTGGATCGGTCCAATAAGAAGAGGGGAGGACTTGCTATTATCTATCACGAATCACTCTCCTCCAAGTTTGTACCAGCAGCCTTGGCTTGTGAGGCTCTAGCTTTTGATGTTTACTCTGATTCCCATAGACCATTTAAAGGGATGCTGATATACTGGCCCCCAGGCTCCAAAGGTGGTTTTCTGGTGTCCCTGGATTCGATGTTAGAAGAGAGACTGTGCTTGGTATCCTTCTCAGTCATGGGGGATTCCAACTTCTATCTTAAAAAATTCCAAAGACGCTGAGACATCTAGGCTGAACCAAATCTTGGATACTGGTGGCCTGGAACAAATGGTGAAGGTGCCGACACATGAAAAGGGTCATACCCTTGATGGTGTATATACCAACAACAAAGATTTAACCAAGATTAGGGTTCTTCCAATCCCGTGGTCTGATCACTATGCGATCAAGTTTGAACTTTGTTTGCCGGCATATCCTTTAGGCCAGAAACAGAATTGAGATTTAGGCACTAGATCTTGGGGTAATCTGGATGTGGAGAGACTGGGAAACATCCTGGTGAATTCTATGGTCCTGTTTCCGTCAGATGTGGATGAAGCTAAATATATACCTATAACAATTGGCTCAGGAATGCTTGCGACCAGCTCGTTCCTGTTAAAAAATGGGTTCCCAAATGGGCCTTGTCCACTGCTCCCTGGTATTCGGAGGAGCTCAGGGCCAAGAAATTGGTCTGTAAATATGCAGAGAGGGATTGGCGGAAATCGTACACCGAAGGCAAGAAGGAAAAGTATAAAACTTGTATTTCTAACTACAAGCTAGCTCTTTTTGAAGCTAAAAAGGAAAACTTTTCCTTACAAATATCTATGACTGAATACAATTCTAAAGAACTATTTGAAACGATTTGCAAACTAGCTAAACCCATTACCTAAAAAATAGGGTGATGTAGAATTCTGCAATAAAATGGCGGATTTTTTAAAAACTAAAATAGGAACAATCTTTACCTCACTGGTGGGTCAGATCAAAGGTAATCAGACTTAATTCCAATCCAATGGCTTCCGTTGGCCTAATCGCTACCGAAGATTCATTGGATCATTTTACCCCAATTGAGAATGCTGATTTGGTCAAACTGTTGCACACTATAAAATCTGGTGCTCCCAGTGATCCGTGTCCCTCGGGAATTGTTAAGCAAATCCGGAAATTATTGGATCAGTACAGACCCCTCTACTTAACTCAGTTTTACGTATTGGAATTTTTCCTAGAAATTGGAAAAAGGCCTTCCTGCTGCCTTTACTGAAGAAGCAATCCTTGGACCCTAAGGACCCGAATAATTATTGTCTGATTTCCAGACTCCCATTACCAGCTAAACTACTGGAGAAAGAAATGAATAGCTAACTTAGCAATTTCATCTCAGCTAATAACTCCTTGGACCCTTCGCAGTTTGGGTTTAGAGCTTTTCACAGTACAGAGCTGGCTTTAATAAAATCAAAGGAGGAAATCAAAGGCCGTGGATAGGGGAGGAAATGCCATCTTAATTCTCCTGGACCTATCCGCGGCCTTTGATACAGTCCACCGTAAGGTCCTGTTGAACAGGCTCTCGGACATTGATGTGAAGGGTTTAGCATGGAAATTGCTTCCATGCTAAACCCTATTTGTCTGATAGGTCCCAGACGATAGACCTAGATGGTAACACCTCTGATCACTTTTCGCTTCCCTGTGGGGTGCCACAGGGCTCGTCTCTGAACCCCACGCTTTTTAATATCTATGTCATTTGGGTTCCAGCTCACCTCCTACGCTGATGACACACAGATTGTGCTATCGCTGACGAAGGGAGCGGAAAGGGAAGCAGGGTTCCAGAACTGTATGAGCTCCATTTCCACCTGGATGTCATCTAACTGTTTAAAGCTCAACTCAGATAAAAAGGAGGTGTTAAAATTTGGTAATAATCCCCTGGTCTGGACACTTGAATGGTGGCCGGAAGATCTGGGATCCTGCCCAATACCCTCTAGGAAAGCCATTAATTTGGGAGTCATGGTTGACAACAAACTCACCATGGGGAACCAAGTGAACCAGGTGACGTCAGCCTATTTCATGGTCCTCAGAATGATAAAAAAAAATCAAGTTCTTCCTCTCAGCCAGCAACGTAAAGACGGTCATTACGGCCCTGATTTTGTCCCGCCTGGACTACTGCAACAGCCTCTATCTTAATGTACAGAAACAACATATGTACAAGTTGCAACTGGTCCAGAATGCTGCAGCGAGATTGCTGTCGGAAACTGCTAGGTTTGCCTCGGTCAGAGGAGAGCTGAGGAAATTACATTGGCTCCCAGTTCCACACAGATTACGGTTCAAGGTCCTTTGTGTGGTCTTTAAGGTGGTGAATGGGATTGGCCCGGAGTTTCTAAAGAAAAGACTCACATGGTTCATCCCAAGCTGAACTCTAGGTGTGTTACTGCTACAACGCATCTTTTACAACGTAATGCTGTTACAACGCAGCTATTACATCGCAAATACCATTACAATGCATGCCATTACAACGCATGGCATTACATAGCAGATGCTATTACAACGCATACCATTACATCGTAAGTATTGGTAAGTATTTAATTTTTTTTTATTTTATTTAATATTTTATAATTGATTTAATTATTATTAATTATAAAAAAATATTTATTTCGTTTTTAAATATTATAAATTAAATATATTAATTTAAGTATTTTTTTAAATAAGTATGAGTATAGGAGTATATGTTTTGGGGTACTGATGTATATGTTTTGGGGTGTTTGGGTATTTTTAGGTTTTAGGGCAGTGTTTGGGTTTTGGGGTACAGGGGTGTTTTTAGGTTTTAGGGCAGGGTTTGGGTTTTGGGGTACAGGGGTGTTTTTAGGTTTTAGGGTAGGGTTTGGGTTTTGGGGTACAGGGGTGTTTTTAGGTTTTAGGGCAGGGTTTGGGTTTTGGGGTACAGGGGTGTTTTTAGGTTTTAGGGTACAGGGGTGTTTTTAGGTTTTAGGGCAGGGTTTGGGTTTTGGGGTACAGGGGTGTTTTTAGGTTTTAGGGCAGGGTTTGGGTTTTGGGGTACAGGGGTGTTTTTAGGTTTTAGGGTAGGGTTTGGGTTTTGGGGTACAGGGGTGTTTTTAGGTTTTAGGGCAGGGTTTGGGTTTTGGGGTACAGGGGTGTTTTTAGGTTTTAGGGTAGGGTTTGGGTTTTGGGGTACAGGGGTGTTTTTGGGTTTTAGGGCAGGGTTTGGGTTTTGGGGTACAGGGGTGTTTTTAGGTTTTAGGGCAGTGTTTGGGTTTTGGGGTACAGGGGTGTTTTTAGGTTTTAGGGCAGTGTTTGGGTTTTGGGGTACAGGGGTGTTTTTAGGTTTTAGGGCAGGGTTTGGGTTTTGGGATACAGGGGTGTTTTTAGGTTTTAGGGCAGGGTTTGGGTTTTGGGGTACAGGGGTGTTTTTAGGTTTTAGGGTAGGGTTTGGGTTTTGGGGTACAGGGGTGTTTTTAGGTTTTAGGGCAGGGTTTGGGTTTTGGGGTACAGGGGTGTTTTTAGGTTTTAGGGCAGGGTTTGGGTTTTGGGGTACAGGGGTGTTTTTAGGTTTTAGGGCAGTGTTTGGGTTTTGGGGTACAGGGGTGTTTTTAGGTTTTAGGGCAGTGTTTGGGTTTTGGGGTACAGGGGTGTTTTTAGGTTTTAGGGCAGGGTTTGGGTTTTGGGGTACAGGGGTGTTTTTAGGTTTTAGGGTAGGGTTTGTGTTTAGGGATAATTAAATTATATTTACTATTTTAAAATTGATTAAAATATATTTAATAAATTAAATTAATTATTTTACACTAATTACATTTTTTAATTAAATTAATTAAATTAAATACATAATTATTATTAATTTAATTTAATTTCATTATCATAAATATGTACTTTAAACTAATTACCTTTTTTTATTAAATTAAATTAATTACTATTTTTAATAAAATTACATTTATTAAATAGATATTTTTTATTAAATAGATATTATTTAATTAAATTGATTTAATGACAATTTTAAAATGTCTTTTAATTAAATTATTTTAAATAAATTAATTACAGTAAACTAAATAACATTTTTTAAAAAAGCTATACTTACCTATACTTACGATGTAATGCCATGCGTTGTAATAGCATTTGCGATGTAAAGCCATGCATTGTAATGACATCCGTTGTAATGTATCCCGCGTTGTAAAATCTGCGTTGTAACGGAACGCGTTGTAATACATCGCGTTGTACTGACACCAATCCGAACTCTACGTTCATCTGGTTCTAAATTTGTCCAAACCTCCCCTTTTAAGAAAACTAATTGTGCCTCTAAGGCATGGAATGAACTTCCGTTTCTGCTAAGAAATGCGTCAGATCTTATTTCTTTTCGCAAGGGTTTGAAAACATGTTTTTTTCTCTCAATAACAGCTTAATGCTTCCCAGGTCACCAGTACTCAGTGCCAGGACACCTCAGGGTAGCAGTGCGCTTTATAAGTACAAATAACAGAACATAACAAGCTGTATCAGTGGGCCCCCTGAAAGCCTGGGCCCTTTGGCAAGAGCCCACTTTGCCCTTGCCATAAAAAGTCTATGTTAAGTACAGGGAAATCAGAGTGCACACCACAAATACTCCTGTCATGGCGGACTCTGGTTAATCTGGCACGAACCATAGAAGGTCCATGATTTCACATGTGATACCAATGTAACCTTGGAAGCAGATGTATGTTGGGGTCTCCGGTTTCCTTTGATTTAAACCCATTCATTTTCGCTTCACCTTTTTTGGCTACACCTTGAATTGGCCTCCCCTGAGTGCCTACCCGATGACCCATGATTGCTGCATGTTCAGCTTTTATAACCATTGTAAGAAATACTACTTTAGCAATCAAAAGATATTGCAAAATATGTTAATCTTAAAAAGAAATATTAGTGCTCACCTACTGTGGATCTTTCTTAGCAGAAAGAAACACAAAGTAGACAATAAAGTAAAAGGTGATGCTATAGAAAACCAAAGTGTTACCTCAATTGTTCACCTTCCGGCTTGAAGAGAAGAGTCACAAGCAACTTGCCTGCACTATTATGGTTTCAGAGTGAGGTTTTCGAAACCTATAATCATGATCTTGATCATGACAAGAAATGCCTTAATAGTTGCATTTAAATGACTTTTACCTCCTTAAAGATTTTGGTATCTTTCTATCTATTCATATCTATCTTTCTCTTTCTCTCTCTCTCTCTCGAGTAGTATAGTGCATGTGAAATTTAGCTACTTCAGAAGGTCTTTCTCTTAGACATCAGCTAATTCATAGTGAGTAGTGACTCTGCGCTAGATGTCTGTGTGCCTGGAAAGGTACAGTGCAGGGATTTTTGTAATCAGCTGCTTCCTGTACTTGTTATTGTTTAAAACGTCCCAGTGACATATTTGCACTTTCATGCACAAACTAAAGGGCCATAGTTTGATTAAACTGGTTTGATTTTTGTATGCTGCTGTGCTTGTTATTGTTCATTTCTGCATACTGCTGGACTTGTTTTTATCATGCACATTGAAAGTGTTATCAACTTAATGCAAGACTAAAGGATTGTTTTACAAAACACACATGAGGTTTGTATATTGCTGAATTGCCGATTATTTTATTATGTACTTTGAAAGTATTTGCACATTTTCATTTGCATCACCAGCTGTCAGGATACTGAGTTATATTGTGTGTACTACCCATGTGTATTGTCAGTTGAGTCTGTGAAATTGCAGGCTTGGGACTGTCTTTCAAAGTTTCGAGCTGTTTTCCATCAATGTCAATTCTAATTCAAACCCTACGTAGTTGTTCTTTTTTCTTCAGCGATAGGCAGTTCCTAAGACAATAGGCTAACAAAAATGTTTCAAATGGCGTAGCTTATATGTTGAGTGTTTCTCACTTTCTCATTCGAACTTTGAGCTAGAAAATATAGAGGAATTTCCTTAAATGTTGAAGGTTTCAATTAAAAATATACATGATTTTTTGTTAGTGGGGCAAAGTGGTAGGCCAATGGGTTTGGTGCCAACTCCATGTACTTTAAAGGGGGGTCCTCTCAGGTTCCATTACACCACTGCAAGCAGACGGGCTTAACTTCAAAAGTAGGTATGTAAAGCATTTTGAAACACCAATTCAGTAAATAATTAAGACACAACACACAATACATATCAAACACCAATTTATAAAATAGATAATATTTTTATCTTTAAAATGACACCAAAATAAAAACAATCCAATGTAGGGAACCTGATATATGAATTTGTAAAGGTTTAGCAGTATAGAGCACATAGAAACCAATAGCGCATATTGGTTCATCTGTACAGAAGACAGAGCCACCCAATTATCCCTCGAGGACTGGGTATATTAATAGCAAAATTACATAGATGTCCCCTCCGGAATTATTTCTTGATTCTTTACTATTTACATACAGTCACACAAAGTGAACGTATATTAAACAGAGCAGAACATGGGTTATATCTCGATTCTTATTTATTTAGATCAAGATTTAGATTTAGTATGGTAACAACAATACTACTGACATTACAAATCCTATTGTGAGTACTATATAACACCTTTTGCTTTTTGCATGGACAGATAATATACCATACATCACAACATTTTCATTAGGCATATAAATGTTATCAAGATGACACAGAGGTTCACTTATAAGCAAATAGATGTTAAGAGCGTCAACGTTTCGGTCCGCTAATGGTGAAAACATTCCCCAGGACGATCCTCAGGATGAAAAAATGTTGCACATTCCTAATTACAATGTAGAATAAACATAATCAATAAACACATTTTATTATCCCTGTATAAAGTATCGTCTGTTCACCTCGAAAGACACCAAAAAGGTGAAACCAAAGACAGGAATTAGCCCTGTAACACTGTGCAATCAAAATAAAAAGTGCTAGCCCCAAAAACGTGACTGAAATTATCGAATGAATAATTATATGTACAGGCCAACAAACAAATGGTTTTGGGCTTACCTAATACTTCCAGCCGGAAGTATATTTTAGTCAAATGGACCTCAATGTCCAGAGAATCTAAAAAAAATGTATTAAAAGAAAAAGCCACCTATTAGTTACAAAAGACCTCTCTCACACGTTAAAAAGGTATGGCTCCGCCACCTCAATACCGTACTCACTCGGAGCTGGTGTCCACAATAGTTGAACCTGTACAATAAAACCACAAAAACCAAATTTGTACCCTGCTCTAATATGATATTATCACAAAAGCAGTAAGGAAACCCAATAAAGGACCAGGACTTACGCGCTCAAAACGGATATTTCACTCTGTGAACGTAAAGTACAAAGACATATAATTACTATTTGTCCTCGAACTTACATCCAATGTTAGCGCTGCAACGTAACGTAAGCAAATGTAACTTACTATCTGCAACTCTGTGTCTTTACTGTACACCTACAAACCAAAAAGAGCATGTTATCTATCCTCGTTAAGAAAACATGCCAGAAACCAATCCAAACGTATTTCAAGCTGACACGAAAAAGGAACTTACTAGAGTGAGGAAGCAACACTGCCGTCAGCCGACAATCCTCGTCTGAATCAGATTGAGAGAACGCCATTAGTTAAGACGTCAAAAAATGACGTCAGATAGCGCGCTACAAACGCGGCCATCTTGGAATGGAGGTCTGAGCATATAACAAAGTGTATACACTGGGAAAACAGAATGCTCATTAAAAGCAAAAAGTTGACAATGTGGACCCTACAGATAATCACCCAGAAGAAGTAGATTATGTTTATAGTCCAAGAATGAAAGTACTAAAGAAACACTCTTAAATCGATGAACTCGGATTAATGGAAACTGCAAGTTACAAAGTATGGAAATACTGCAGAAACGCTCTTGAATCAATAGACTCAGATGAGATGAGACTCCAGGTTACAAAGTTACCACTCCAAGTTATAAAGTTGCCAAAGTGTGCCACTCTATGAGAGAATTTAACCCCTTTGCTACGGTGTCACAGGACCAAATCCACCTATTTTCTTTTAAGGTGAGCAGCCGGTCCACATTATGATATCGTTTAGTACCAACAACTCTGTCTAGGACAAACCATTGCATATCAGAGGGTAGATGTGACTTTAGTTGGTAATGTTCTACCAGTGGAGCAGTAATTACATTGCATCTTATGCGGGATTGGTGCTGTAAAATGTGTTTTTTAACCTCCTGTGTGGTTTTCCCAATGTAATATAATCCACATGGACAACGAAGACAGTAAATAACATTTTTAGTGTGGCAATTCGAATGATGATACAATTTGATTTTTTGCCATTCACAATACAATCTTTTGTTATACATGTTGTAGCACAGGCAGTACAATTCCCACATGGAAAATGACCAATAATAGGGGCTAAACCCCATTGTGTCTGAATCGTATTGGATGGAGGTTCTTTATAAGCTTTAACTAGACAGTCTCTCAAATTCTTCCCTCTCTTGAACGCAAAACGTGGTTGGGCCATAAAGGGTTCCATCTTGTTGACCAGATGCCAATTGTGTCTGATGATCTTTTTACTTTGGTTGGATTCAGTTCCGAATGTCATCACACACGTAATAGGTTGAGAGAGTACCAAGCTCGTTTCATAGCCTGTTTCACTAGTCTGTAAGGATATGATCTTGTCACCAATTTTGTTTGTAGTATGTTCGCCTCCCGGAAATAATCCTCCCTCTTGGTACAGTTACGTCGAATGCGTAAAAACTGTCCAAAGGGGAGGTTATCCCTGAGATTGCGAGGATGAGCGCTATTATATTTGAGTAACGTGTTCCTCGCCGTAGGTTTCGTGTACAGACTCATGGTCAGTATAATACTGTCATTTGAAATGGTAAGATCTAAAAAATTGATTTTCTGGTTATTACTTTCTAGAGTAAATTGTAGATGACTGTTTTGTTGGTTGAGCCAAACATGAAAGTTTTTGAGCATTTCCTCATTGCCATCCCACACTATGCAAACGTCATCTATATACCTTAGGTAACGAATTAGGTGTTTGCTGTAAGGGTTGTTCTCATGAATTGTTCTGTTCTCAAAGTCTGCCACATATAAATTCGCAATGTCCGGCGCAAAAATAGCGCCCATTGCTACACCCTGTCGTTGGACATAAAAGCCACGATCGAAAAGAAAATAATTTTCTTCTAGGGCAATTTTAGCACATTGGACAATAAAGTCTGTGGGTACTTGATGGGGACGTGTACGTTTCTCTAGTGTGTGTCTGATCACAGTGAGAGCCTCATTTTGAGAAATGCTTGAGTATAGACTTTCAATGTCCATTGTGGCCAAAAGATGTGAAAGGGGGTCATAAGGTTGTCCTTCTAGTTTTAAGATGACATCTCTACTGTCCTGTGTATAAGCTGTACTTAGGGGGACGAAAGGTTTAAGAAAAAAATTCCACATATTCCGCCAACTGTTGTAATATCGATTGGCAACCTGCCACAATAGGCCACCCTGGTGGTTTCTGGCTATGTTTATGTATTTTCGGGAGCGTGTAAAAGGCTGGAATGGTGTAGTCTTTTTTGTTCAAATAATCAAACTCCTTTTTACTTAGCCACATCCCGTCTAGTCCCATAGTGGTTAGTGATAGTATTTCCTTTCTAATTCTGGATGTTGGATCACCTCTCAGTTTGGTATAATGAACTGGATTATTGAGCTGTCTAAGGGCTTCACAGTCATAGTCAGATTTGTCCTGTAGGATTATACCTCCCCCTTTGTCCGCCGGTTTCACAATTAGGTCTTCACGGCTGGATAAAGATTTCAAAGTAGCGTTTTCTTCCTTTGAAAAGTTAAATTCAACGTATTTTCTGTTGAGAAAAAGATGTTGGATTTCATTTAGTACTACGTTTTCAAAGGTAATAAGATCTTTTGGCATGGTGTCAATGGAAAGAAGGTGGAGGGACACTTAAGACCACTGACATTGACCGTCTGTATCATTGGTGAGTTTGCAAAAAATTGTTTAAGACGAAGAGTTCTAAAAAATTTATAGATTTCCACATGGGTTGAAAATATATAGTTTCTATTTGTGGGGACAAAAGATAACCCAGGGCTTAGAACATCTATCTCATTTTGACTTAGTGTTCGTGATGATATGTTGAATATGGGAACAGTCTCCATATTAAAATTAGTATCAGTCAAAGTAATGGGGTTGCTGGTTACCACTCGTGATAGTTGTTGCGAGTCTGTCGGTAACCTAGCGTATATTGGTTGCGATACCAGCCCCTCCGTGTGTTCCGGGAGCGACCCCTCTGTTGTTGCTGGCCTCTCGATAAAAAAGGAGTAGATGAATTTGACCCCCTGCTACCTCTAAAGTTAGACCCACCAGTCCTACCCGGGGAGTCGTCTGAACTGGAGGACCCTGTCTCAGAAAAGGTAGTGTGTTTCGGAGCCCAATTAGACTGAATAGGGTTTTGCTGGAAGAAATCTTTTTTCAAATAAGGATATGTACGTTCCTTACTTTAATTCTTTAAATCTTTATGTAATTTCTCTGTTTTCTTAAGAATATTATTTCTCTGGAAATCAGTAATGATGGTGTCTAGTTTCTTTAAGAAGTCATCAATATCTGTAGCGACAGGATCTTCGCGGATTTGTTTTTCTAATTCCGCAATTTCAACTTTAAATTTTTCTATATGCCGTACAGCTGTTTCAATGCTTAATACCATCCAGGTTCTCGAGCATTTGTTGGAGGCAAAGCTAAACCCTACTTTGTAATCTTCATCATCAACAAAAATGACTGGGATGTTGACTGGGATGTTACGAACTTGTAGTCCTACCGGAATGATATTATTGTTCAGACAGTCCGTTAGAAACTTTGCGTGTAACTCTGTACGGATAAGCTTTTTATGGAGTCTTTCTAGATTGTTACGTGCAGCTGATTGTTGGGTGTTTAGATTTGTGTTTGCACTTTGTGGGCCCAATAGGGACGGCCCTCCTGCTATTTTAGCAATATAATCATCAGTATGAGTCATGGTTTCTTGTTCAGACATTAAGAAATAATATATACTAACAAGACTACAATAAACAATGAACAAAACAGACAATAATAGGTGAATAGACTGATACTTTTAACACAACAAACCATTTTCTTTAGAAAAGGGCTCTTGCAGACAAGTGCCTGCGCCAACAAATTGTACAGAAGACAGAGCCACCCAATTATCCCTCGAGGACTGGGTATATTAATAGCAAATCTAAATAGATGTCCCCTCAGGAATTAATTCTTGATTCTTTACTATTTACATACAGTCACACAAAGTGAACATATATTAAACAAAGCAGAACATGGGATATATCTCGATTCTTATTTATTTAGATCAAGATTTAGATTTAGTATGGCAACAACAATACTACTGACATTACAAATCCTATTGTGAGTAGTATATAACACCTTTTGCTTTTTGCATGGACAGATAATATACCATACATCACAACATTTTCATTAGGCATATAAATGTTATCAAGATGACAGAGAGGTTTACTTATAAGCAAATCGATGTTAAGAGCGTCGACGTTTCGGTCCGCTAATGGTGAAAACATTCCCCAGGACCATCCTCAGGACAAAAAAATGTTGCACATTCCTAATTATAATGTAGAATAAACATAATCAATAAACACATTTTATTATCCCTGTATAAAGTATCGTCTGCTCACCTCGAAAGACACCCAAAAGGTGAAACCAAAGACAGGAATTAGCCCTGTAACACCATGCAAATCAAAATAAAATGTGCTAGCCCCAAAAACGTGACTGAAATTATCGAATGACTAATTATATGTACAGGCCAACAAACAAATGGTTTTGGGCTTACCTAATACTTCCAGCTGGAAGTATATTTTAGTCAAATGGACCTCAATGTCCAGAGAATCTAAAAAAAATGTATTAAAAGAAAAAGCCACCTATTAGTTACAAAAGACCTCTCTCACACTTTAAAAAGGTATGGCTCCGCCACCTCAATACCGTACTCACTCGGAGCTGGTGTCCACAATAGTTGAACCTGTGGCATCCTGGTTCTGTGTGTCTGTGCCTCATGACATAGCTGCGCTGATGTCATGAGACACTGGATTCTCATATGGAATGTTATCCTTTGATCACTAAGCAGTTGCTATCCTACTTTATTGCTGGCTGGATGCTCACCTGTGGATGGGATCTTTTCTTCAAATAAACCTCTACTTTTCACCTTCAATTTGTGGATCCTTATTTTACATTTGGCGACGCAGGATGGGAAGAAGAAGATAAGATCTCAACACCTATCTCCAAATTTTTTTTTTTTTTTTTAAAAACATTTGTTCCTTTGAAAATTCCTGGATACTTGGAACAACCTGAGATACTCTGGTGGCATTCAACTTTCAAGATGGAAGATATTTGAATAACTTTGAATTGGACTTAAAAAGGAAAGAGACTTCTATTTCCATTTTCAGGGTAAGAAGAATCCAACTTATTTTTTTTTAACAAGAAAACAAATCTCTTTGTTTTCTTCCTGCATGTTTCTAACGGTGTAACCCAGCGGTGTTAACCTTATTGGACTTTTAAATTACTTCATCAGACACTTTTGCGCTTATGTTATACAGCGCACTCGATCTCTGCAACCTGCATTTTTCGAATAGTGTCCTACCTGCCAACGTCTTCGCAAGCATCTTCACGAGCGAGCGTCTTCACGAGCGAGCTGCCTCTGCCAAAAGAACGCCATTGCCAGAATCTGGAAGCTTTGGAGGATAAACATCCAGCTTCGCTTCGCTTCTCGACTCTTCACAAAGCCTGCCGGGAGGCACGCAAACGTGCCGCAAGGCACCCTGGGAGTCACGCAGACGTGGGCGCCATCTTTGATTGGTGAATTTTTGGTTTTCACTTCATATTATACGCGTTACGCTCTTATCGCGTTAGGAACACCGTTAAACATCGCTATTCTTCTATTTTACCCTGAACTCTTTTATTATCTACAAAATTTGCCACGTTCTCTATCAACAATTTTAAGGTACTGTTTTCTTTCATTCTTTCACCTCTGACACACTCACTGGAAACTCCTGTTGTGTGTTCTGCCACTGTGACACACACACATATTAGACAACCTTTCGTGTGTCCTGCTTCTGTGACACACACACATTGTAGTGTGTCCTGCTTCTGTGACACACACACACTCACTTGGAACTGATTTTGTGTGTCCCACTGCTGTGACACGCACACATAGTAGACATTTCTTTTCTTATTTTCATTTTGTGCTCTATTTTTCTTTATTCTACAACAAAATGCAAAATGTCACTGCTCCCCCTTTCTTTTTGTCCTCACCTGGGGATCCACCTATTAGATGGAAAAAATGGCGTAAAGTGTTCGAAAGGTATGCAAGGGTGTGTGGATCTAGTTTGAGTGCTGAAAGGAAGACAGCTCTACTTTTACACTGTTTGGGGGCAGAAGGACAAGAGGTATTCGATCATTTGCCTGACATTGATGATGGTAGTTTAAATGAATATGAAATATGTATTGCAAAACTGGATGAGCATTATCTTCCTAGAGTCAGTACAATTTTAGAAAGATATCATTTTGGTCGGAGAACACAATTGGAAGAAGAGACGATTGAGAACTATATTACAGCTTTAAGGAAACTTGCTTCCTCATGTAAGTTTGGTGCAAGTCTTGATGAACATATTAGAGATCAGTTCATGCTTGGGTGTTATATTGAAAAGGTGAGGGAAGAATTGTGGCAAAAGGATGAACCTTCTTTAGAGGAAGTTCTTACTATTGCAAAGAGGATAGAACATTCTATTAAATGTGTGGAAGTCATTAAAAAGAATGGTGAGAACAAAACTACTAAAGAAACTGTAAATGTTGTGAAATCTACTGTTAGAACAGGTGAAAATCACCAGAATGAGTCTGGAAATGGAAATGTTTCGAACAAAATTCCTTATAAAAAAAAGGAGAACGGTTTGGATTTCTCCCAAGTAAAGTGTTACCGATGTGGTAAAATGGGGCATTTTGCCACAGATAGACAATGTCCAGGTTGGAAAGCTTATTGTAGTAAGTGCAAAAGGAAAGGACACTTCACCTCATGTTGTAAAGGGGGAAACTATAGAGGTAGAGTGAATGAAATTTTTTATGATTTTGAAAATGAAGATAATCTAGATGAACACCTAGATTGTGGGCAAATTTGTATTCAAACTGTAAGTGCTGAAGAAGCAAAGAACTCCCCTTGTGATGAAATTTTTGTAGAAGGTTATCCCGCAAAAGTTTTGTTCGATTCTGGGGCAAAAATTACTATTGTGGCAAAGGATTTTTTTTTGAGTAAGTTGGGACATAAACTTGACCTGTCACGCCCCGATATAAGACCATTTGGTTATGCTGGTCAACCCATTAAACTTCTTGGGGTTTTTGAAGGAATGATTAATTATAAGAATAGGTTGGCCAAAGCAATAATTTATGTTTCTCAAAAAGGAGATAGCATAATAAGCTGGTTCGCTCAAAGATTTGGGTGTTATGCTTGATCGGAACTCCTCACCTCCTATTCTTTTAAAAGAGCCTTTTCCCTGCACTCCTCAAATTGTTTCATTAGTCTCTCATGATTTCACTAGTGAACTTAAAACCAAATTTCCTAAAGTTTTTTCGGAAAATTTGGGATGTCTTAATGACTATTGTCATCGTATCATCTTGAAGAAGGATGCTGTACCTGTCTGCTGCAAAGTACGAAATGTACCTGTAGCAGTCAGAGAACAAGTTAAAGATGAACTTGATAAGCTGGTCAAGGGAGGCATTATAGAAACAGTAGAGGGAACGGAGTGGGTTGCTCCGATTGTCGCAGCCAAGAAATCGGACAACTCTCTCCGTCTCTGTGTTGATTTAAGAGAACTCAACAAGTGTGTGGTTACTGATCATTATCCTCTACCCAAGATTGCGGACATGCTTATGCTACTTAAAGGTGCTAAAATTTTCAGCACCATTGATCTAAGGTCCGCGTACCATCAGATTAGGTTGGAAGAGGATTCGAAAGATTTAACCTCTTTTGTGACACCTTATGGCACTTTTAGGTTCGTTAGACTACCATTTGGTTTAGTGTCAGCCGCATCGGTTTTTCAGAGGGCATTAGAGAAAGTCTTAAAAGGTTTACATGGTGTCAGAGTCTACCAAGACGATATTCTTGTGTTTGGCATAGATAATTCTCAACATGATTTTAGGCTGTTTGCTGTTCTAGGAAGGTTGTGTGATGCAGGTTTGACTGTCAAGATTGAGAAATGTAAGTTTAGAAAAACTTCCATTGATTATCTAGGTCACACTATTACGGAAGGAGGAATTTTGCCTAAGGAAAATCTAATCTCTACCATTTCTAAGATGTCTCCCCCACAGAACAAGGAAGAGTTGATGAGTTTTTTGGGACTTGCTGAATATTATAGCAAGTTTGTGAAAGACTTTGCCTCTTTGTGTGCCAATATGAGATATTTGTTGAAGAAGGGTGTAGATTTCATTTGGGGAGAGAAATGTCAGCACGAATTTGAGGTCGTCAAGGAGAGGCTAGCTTCTGCTCCGAAATTGAGCAGTTTTGATTCTTCTGAAAAATCTATTTTGATTACTGATGCAAGCTTGAAAGGTTTAGGTGCGGTACTTGTACAGAAGTTTGAGGGCATTGAGAGGGTCATTCTTTTCTTGTCAAGGAGTTTAAAGGGAGCTGAAACTCGATACTCGGTGATTGAGCGTGAAGCTCTCGCTGTTTACTGGTCAGTCAAGAAGCTTAAAAACCTATTGTGGGGAACCAATTTTGAGGTCAGGACGGATCACAAACCACTTTGTGAAATTAAAAAAAAAAAAGGTATAGATGCAGTGTCTGGTAGGATCACTAAATGGGTTGTTGGTTTGCAAGATTATGATTTTGATGTAAAGTACCTTCCTGGAGTAGAAAACAAAGTGGCGGATGCCCTGTCTCGCCTTGTTCCCAGTTCTGAGGTTGAGGATGAGGAAGATTGTGATGAGGACGATGAGATGGTTTGTGTTGTAGAAGAGGCTGTCATTGATAAAGAGAGGTGGTTGAAGATGGTTCAGGAGGATTCGACTCTTGTAGAGGTACTTAAACTCCTAATGACAGGATGGAAGATTAAACCCAAATGTAATGAAGGCCTTGAGAAATTTTGGCATGTTAAAGATCAGCTTTCTGAACAGGATGGCTTACTTTTTAGAGGAACTAGATTAGTTCCACCCCTAGCTCTTCGGGATGAGCTTATGTCTTTAGCACATATTGGCCATTTAGGAGTCTCTAAAACTAAGGAGATTTTAAGGAGGTCATATTGGTGGCCAAATATGGATTTGGAAGTGGAACGGAAAGTTAGGGATTGCATTGACTGTGCTCTTAGTGACAAGGTAGCAAAACCTAAAGTCCAACCCATGGTGATAAGAGATAGACCAGATGCGCCCTGGAAAGAGGTGGGTTTGGATATTTTGGGGCCTATTACATCAGCTGGTTGTGAGTGGTATGTTCTTGTTCTTGTTGATTTCTTATCTAGGTGGCCAGAAATTGCCATAACTCGTGGTATCGAGACTAGGCACGTGGTGGATTTTTTGACCAAACTTTTTGCTAGAGAGGGCATCCCTAACGCCATCCTCACAGATAATGGTCCCCAATTAGTCTCTAAGGAGATGGAAAACTTTCTGTTAGAGCAAGGTGTTAAACACAAAGGGGCAGATTTATGAAGGGCTTGCGCCACGTTTACGCCGCCATTGCGTGACGCAACGGCGCAGAAACGTGGCGCATCCCTGCGCCCTATTTACAACGTGACGCATCTAGGAGATGCGTCACGTTGTACAGCACTGTGCCATGAGGAAGCGTTCCTGCGCAGGGGGGGGCGTTCCTGCGCAGGAACGCCTCCTGAAAGTGGCTGAGTGAAATCTATGAGATTTCACTCAGTCACTTTCAGGGCAATGCTGCGTCAAAACCCTGCGCCTGCTTGAAGCAGGCGTAAGGCTTGAGGCAGCATTGAAAGAATAGGCCCCCACAGAGCATTGCTGGAGCTGCGTCGCGCTTGCGACGCAACTCCAGCAATGCGTCACTTTTACTGCACAGATGCGTGACGCATCTGTGCCGTTTTTGCCCCATGGTGCGCCGCATCATAAATGCGGCGCACCATGGGTGGCGTAGCTGTGGCGCACTGTGGCGCATGTTAACTGGCGCATCCCTCGGGATGCGCCAGTTAACATAAATCTGCCCCAAAAAGTCTTCCCTTTACCACCCAGAAACCAACGGTATGGTTGAGAGATTTAACCGTGTTTTTAAAGAAACTATCAGAATGGCTAAGTCTGCTGGCACGGATTGGAGGACAGATGTCTTTAAGAAGGTTAAGGTTTACAGGGTATCTCCCCATGCCGTTACTGTAAAGACCCACTTTGAACTTTTTAGATCACGTACTCCTAATACCCTTGTGGTACCTGCATGGGTCAATGATTTGCAACCACCTCCTCGTGATGACTGTGATGAGTGGATGTCGCGTGAACTTTCTAGAATTGAGTCTAGAAAAAGGATGTTTGATGCGAGACATTCTGTTAAGGTCACACCTGTTAAAGTGGGAGATTGGGTACTTATTAAGAATCCCTGCAAAAACAATAAGGCTCTTTCTGCTACCTTTAAGAAGCCTATTCGTGTCATCAAAGTTTTTAAGAACGCCATCAAAACTGCTGATCATCGTGTTTGGAATTTGAACAGGGTGGTGGTGGTTAGCAATGATCTTGTGGAGGCTTCTTGCAATCGTCATTCTCAAACTCCTAGAGTTGAGTCTTCCTCACTTCTTCGCAAGTCTGCAAGGGTTTCTCATTCTCCTAAATATTTAAAAGACTATGTCACTGTGTGATTTATGTTTTAGTATTGTTTAGTTCTCCCTTATAATTTTCCTGTTGTTGTTAGAAGGGAGATGTGTGGCATCCTGGTTCTGTGTGTCTGTGCCTCATGACATAGCTGCGCTGATGTCATGAGACACTGGATTCTCATATGGAATGTTATCCTTTGATCACTAAGCAGTTGCTATCTTACTTTATTGCTGTCTGGATGCTCACCTGTGGATGGGATCTTTTCTTCAAATAAACCTCTACTTTTCACCTTCAATTTGTGGATCCTTATTTTACAGAACCTGTACAATAAAACCACAAAAACCAAATTTGTACCCTGCTCTAATATGGTCATATCACAAAAGCAGTAAGGAAACCCAATGAAGGGCCAGGACTTACGCGCTCAAAACGGATATTTCACTCTGTGAACGTAAAGTACAAAGACATATAATTACTATTAGTCCTCGAATTTACATCCAATGTTAGCGCTGCAACGTAACGTAAGCAAATGTAACTTACTATCTGCAACTCTGTGTCTTTACTGTACACCTATAAACCAAAAAGAGCATGTTATCTATCCTCGTTAAGAAAACATGCCAGAAACCAAATACTTCTTACCTATATAATAGGCGGTTGGCAACTCAATACGCAGAGGCATAACTTAAACATAACCCTATCTTGTAAAGTAGTGTGTCCTCTTCATCACCTTAATTGGATATATTGTGTACTACTGCACTATTCCTAGGCTACTCCACTTATCTCTTACCAATCAAGGCACAGGACTAGAGAGCTGAATTTTGGCTTGCAACAATAAAGTCTTATAACTTCTTATCTGAACATTTTAGAATACATTCAACAATACCATATTGTTAGATTTATCATTACCCTGCTACTGGGTACTTTAAACCTAGTTTTATGGCTTTCCTTTATCCAGTTATTAATTAATAACCTCTTGCAATGTTAACCTATGGGCTGGGGATCTGCAATGGAAAAATTAACTGGGCATTTTCTCAAACACCAAGCCCTATAAAACTTGTTTTGTGAGGGTCCTGCTTATCCCTAAAGGACCCCCCAACCCTTGACCAGCTAGGAAAGACTTTAGGGGTCTGGATATATCAAAATATTGCAGCTCCTCACTTCACAGTGCCCCTAGCATAAACGTCGATTTTGGGAAGCACTTTATTACAAAGGTAGAAGTGAAATTTGCAATCCCACTAACCCCAAGGCATATAAATACCTTTTTTAATGACTCTCCTAATAGGTACCTGCCCCAACACCCCTGGGATACCTAGGGGAGATGCTAGGGTATCTAATATGCCCAAACATTGTAGTTTATCAATTTGTAAGTCCCCTAAAAACAAAAAAATCAAGTTTGGGCAGAATTTGCATTTCATTTTTTATTTTTATTTTTTAAATTTTTGAAAACCTTTATTTCACAAGAGCACACAGCTATTCAGCCTAACATCCCGGAGGCAAGGCAGCATAGTAGGCAGAGCATAATAGTGCAAGTCAGGTACGGCAGGAAATTATAGGTTTATTTTATAATTTTATAACAATAAGAAGAAGACGCCAAATGGCGCCGAAGAGTGGCAATGGGAGAAGAATACAGCAAGGAATAGAAGGCCGGGAGGAGAAAGAGACCAGCAGCTCAGAAGTACAGAAGAGTGGAGGATGATAGAAGGGGGGGGGGGAAACAGGATCAATCAGGTATCGTACACAGTCGGTGTCATAGGTCACAGTGACAGGTGCTCATCCAATGAGACAGGCTCGGGCGGCAGACACACATCACCCCGGTAAGAGTTCCAAGCACCCCACACCCTGTTCCATTTGTTAGGTTTACCCCTGGCAACATAGACAGTCTTCTCCCGGAACATACACCAATCCATGTTGGCCTTCCATTGTACCACCAGGGGTGCCGTATTGGCCCCCCACCTCTGAGCGATGTCTCTCTTGGCCACCATATTGCCTAGGGTCACCCACTGAGTTTGGGCTGTGTTGTGATCTGTTGGCTCCCAAATGTTGAGGAGGCACCTACGAGCTTCCGCCGTAATCCCCACTCCCGACACTTCGCTCATGACCCTGTGAATCCTCCTCCAGTAGGACGCTATGGCCGGACATTCCCACAAGATGTGTAAGAAGGTAGCGAGGGCACCACAGCCTCGACGACAGAGGCCGTCGGGCGAGTAACCCATGTGTATAAGGCGGGGCCAGTAACGTATACCCAGTGCAGGATTTTAAATTGGACCAGACGAAGCCGAGATGAGATGGCAACCTCCTTAGGGGAGGACACTGCACTCTGCCAGTCCTCCTCGTCGATTTCCAGGCCATCCACCACCCACTTGTCTCGCAACCCAAGGAGAAGGTCAGTGCGAACATTAATTAGTTTTTTGTAGGACAGTGAGATTGCGCTATCGGGCATATGGCCGTCCAGCACTCTGTCCTCCAGCGGTGAGCTTTCCGGAATAGCCTCCCCAGGGGTCATAGCAGAAAGCAAGGCATGACTCAGCTGGGCATATCGGAAGAACTCCGAGGCACCCAGCTGGTACTCAGTCTGTAGCTGGGGGAAGGTCTTGATAGTCCCTTTGGAAATCACATCCTCCACCCTAGTGATGCCAATGAGGTCCCATTTGTCAAAGCCCTTGGTGTGCCATAGTCTGCCCAACATATCGGATTCATACAGAGGAGTGAAGCCGGTCAGTCTGCCCTGCCATCCCTGCACCTTGGTGATCGTACGCCAAATAGAGACTGCCGTCATCGTGGGACCGGACATACGCCGATCCAGAGATCTGGAGTAAAGGGCTCGGTAATAATTACCACCACTCATAAGCCACCTGTCCATAGCGTAGCCGGGGCTATTCACCGGCCCATAAAACCCGTGATTGAGGGCTGCAAGCTGGGAGGCCCAATAATACCTACGAACATCCGGTAGTGCTATGCCCCCGTCGTACCACGGGAGCGGGAGCTTCGTGATCGCCACCCGAGGGCGGCCATCCCAAAGTAGGGCCCGCTGAAGACTCTCAACTTCCCGGAAGTATCGGGCCGGTACCGGGTCTTGGGTGTTTTGTAGGGCATACAGGAATCTGGGCAAGGACATCATTTTAAACAGGGCCGCTCGGCCAAGCAGGGAGAGCGGGAGCTTACGCCAACCCTCCACGTCGCGTCGAAGGCGCTGCAGTGGGGGGAGCAAGTTCTGGTTGTATCGAACCTTCGTGTTCCCAGAGATGTAGATCCCTAGGTACTTGAAGCCCTGTGTGGCCACCTGAATGTTGCAGCCTCTGGGGAGGCGCGGCGTGTCCCCTTTCAATACGTATAGGGAGGACTTGGCCCAATTGATAATCAGGCCAGAGTATCTCCCAAAGTGTCTGAGCACGTCACAGGCAACAATGAGAGACTGGTACGGGGATGTCAGGTATAGGAGGATGTCGTCGCGTACAGGGAGATACGGTCCTCGAAGTCAGGTGCCCAGGTGATACCATAAAGGTCAGGGTGGAAGCGCAGTGTGGCCGCCAAGGGCTCGAGAGCCAGGGCAAAAAGGAGAGGCGACAGGGGGCAGCCCTGCCTGGTACCCCTGTGAAGGACAAAAGACGTGGACAGGCGACCATTCACGGATACATTAGCCATTGGGCTGGCATAAAGAAGTTTCACCCAGCTGAGGAAGACCGGGCCAAAACCGAACTTAGCTAACACTGCCCAGGAACAGTCAGAGTCAGTTACCACCAGTACCAGTCAGCAAAAAAGTTGGGGGAGCCCAGGGCACAGGATGACTTTGCTATACTGTGTGAGATCATGATGTCCCTAGTATTCCCACACAGAAGGGACAACATTTCTACTGGTGTTACAGATGCCAAATGGTTTTCTCAATGGCGATGGCAGTGACAGATTTGCCTCGGGGGCACCACCATCCGTCACCGTCATAATTAGAGGGTGCACAGATTATCCGCATTTTTTGGTGACTTGACTCTGGATTCTTTTCTCTCCTGTCATAAGGACTGTGTCAGGTTAAGGATTCTGCCCAATCTGCAGTAGAGAGTTCCAGTGTCTAAGTGTGGGTATCCCTCAGGTACTGTAATATGGAGACTGCAAGAAACTGGATTATTGGTTGAGGGGAATGAAAACATACTCAAACCACAATTCTTGTCAGGGTGAAACTCAAAAAGTCATTAAAATAACCTGTGTTTAACCCTCTGGTAGATTGGCACTAAATCAGTCAGTTTGACCTTAGAGGCAATGTGTAAAGTATTTATGCAGCACACAAACAGTAAAGGAGTTAAAACACAACACAAGATAATTGCACACCAATTAGAAATATTAAGTAAAAGGTAATAAATTATTTGACACCAAAATGAAAAAAACTGGAAATATGCAATTTACAACATTTAAGGTAAGTATAGCACCTAAAAGTACAAAGCTTTACTCGCCAATATCTGGTCATGCGAGACCGAGTGAAAGTCACAGGTCAGGCTGATTACGATGGAGCTTGGGCAGGATACAGGGACCAGGTTAGCCACACTGAAAAAGTTACCTTCTGAAAGTCTGGCTTGAGGAGTACAGTTCATGGTGGTGGAGGTAGCGAGGAGCAAGGAGCAAGGAGAGCGTAGTGTATGGCCTCGGCTCCCCAATTATCATTGATGTAGCATGTAGCATCCTGTTGGGCGCAAGGACGATCATTGCTGGAGCTTTACATTGGTGGTCACACGGACTGCTGAGGCTGCAGCATGAAGTGCAGATCTTGCTTTTCTGGTCATTGCTGGAGGGCACTGTAGCACGTAGAGTCGGGTTCGCCAGAGCTTTACATTGGCAGTTGGCACTGGGCAACAAACTCTTGGCATGCCAGGCCAGTTTGCGGTCATAAGGAGCCCAACTCTGTAGGATTTCTCCTTTGTAGTCAAAGGAGTGCACTCTGATGCAAACTAAAGTTTGAGGACCTGAGGAGGCGCTTCTTGGGGATCAGGGACTCACTTTTGAAGAGGCCATAATGACCTAGGCAGGTTCAGTTGCATGACCAGTTGCAGCAGGTCAGCTGGGAAGTTGCAGGGAAGCCCTGGAGCTTGATGTATGTCTCTAGCTTGGAATAAGAGTTCAGGGAGCTTGAGATGAAAGGAGCAGGCCCAGTCTTCCTTCCAGGCAGCAGGGCAGACGTCAAGGAGCAGAGCAATCCTCTGGCAGAGAGCAGTCTTTCTTCTGTAGTATTCACAGGTCCAGGAGTATAGTGAAGAGTTTGTCTGACTCTGAGGGTCCAATATCCATACCTGGTGCTAGTTTTGAAGTGAGAGAAACTTCTAGACTTCCCCAAACATATGGTTCAGAAATTTCCTTTTCTCCCTTGCCCTGTTTTGCAAGATGTCTGCAGAAACAAATGGCTATTGTGAAGTTCTTTGTGTGAGTGCTGCGGCGCCTCCTTTGAAATGCTAGTGTGGTAGATGACAGCTCTGTACATCC
This sequence comes from Lissotriton vulgaris, assembly GCF_964263255.1. Taxonomy (NCBI): domain Eukaryota; kingdom Metazoa; phylum Chordata; class Amphibia; order Caudata; family Salamandridae; genus Lissotriton; species Lissotriton vulgaris. The sequence continues at coordinate 150,782,098 of NC_141686.1, forward strand.
CACCTGGTCCGGATGGCACATGCTGCCAACATACAGTCTTCTTCTGTGATACTGTCTGTGAGGACTACATAAAGGCTAACTGCCAACTACAACTAGTCATGTTGTGGAAATTGTCAGAAATCGCTGTTAGCATGAGCTGAAGCCATTTTGTTTTGGCATCCATTTCAGTGAACCATGTGGTAGCCATGTGCCCCTTCCGTCTTCACTGTCGCCTGTTTTACTGTTTTGCCTGAGTCATCAACTATAGTTAACTCCTTCAGTACTGAGCCAGAGCATTGCGCATGCTCGGAAAGGCTTGTAGCTGTTAGAATGTTCCTGTTTAATTATACTTGTCACACTATTTCAGCTGATGTAAGCAGTTTTGTTACCCCTCCCACTCTGTTGACTAAGTATTTTTCTACTTCTCGCTATTTGTGAATAGGTATTCTTGTGTATACTTGTACCGCCTCTTTCTGAGTCTCCATGGTTACTCTGCAACAAAAGGTGTATATAAGCACCATGGTTTCTGGATTCCATGTACTGCCTCCTACATTTTTTCATGCATTGGAGGATTTTTTTTTTTCAAAACCATTTTTATTAGAGGGTCAAGCAAGTGCAGGCACAGCCCTCCACAATCAGGAGGAGACTGTCAACAGCAAGTATGAAAAGGCACATTTATGGCATAGCATCGAACCCCTCGTATACAGCAATTTTCAAACTACTCAGAACACACAGCCACCCACTAACCCCCTAGAACTCCCCCCAATCCCCAACTACCGCCCACCCCTTATCCCACCCTAACCCTGTGCACGTGATCATTAAGCAACCAGAATAGAAGAGGGACATATGGGGGGCCGGCCAGCGGCCTAAGGTGCAGGGTCCACATCTTGAGGCAATGCATCGTCCATGTCCATAGGAGGGTCGAGGGGGAGGCCCCTATAGTCCGCCCACCGCTTCCATATTTTGAAATGCTTGCGGGGGCATCCCCGAGCCTCAAAAACAGGCTGCTCCAGTCCCATGATGAAGTCCAGGCCTGCCTTCCATGCACTTAGGGGAGGGGCTCGTTCGCTTTTCCAGGCCTGCGCCAGGTCCCTCTTTGCCACCACCAGTCCCAACAGCAGTAGATGGCGCTTGTAGGCGTTGCCCCCAATGTTTTCCAACACATGCAAAAGGCCCAACCGGGGTGTACGGGGCAAGTCCCATCCCAGCACCTCAGACAGGCAACCCCAAACCCCAGCCCAAAACCGAGTCAACCGCTCACAAGACCATACAGTATGAAGGAGGGTGCCCCTCTCAGAACCACACCGCAGACACTCCGGGTTGGCAATCAGACCCGCCCGCCACAATCGCTCCCTCGTAAAATAAGCTCGGTGCAGATATTTAAATTGTATAAAGCGGAGGCGGACTGCAATGGCCGTCCCCCGGGGGGATTCCAGGGCTTCGCGCCATCGTCTTCGTCCAAGGGGCCGACATCGGCTTCCCATAGGGCCTTCAGTGTCAGGAGCGAGGGGGAGCAGTGTGTGACCAGGGATCGGTAGATCTGGGAGACCTTCTTATCACCCAGGTCACCCATAAACAGCTTTGCCTCTATGGGACTGAAGTCTGGGAGCTGCTCCAGCCCTACCAGGCTAGGAGTAAGGGCGTGGCGGAATTGGAGGTAGCGAAAGAACTGGGACCTGGGCATGTCAAACTCAGTGCTGAGCTCCTGAAAGGATTTAAGAGTGGTGCCGGAAAGGACATGCCCCAGGGACGAAATCCCGATTGCGTCCCAGCCGTCAAAGCCCTGCAGCGACGCCAGCGCCGGCAGCAGGCCGTTACGCCACAGCGGAGTCTCCGCCGTAAGTTTGCCCCACCACCCCATGCGGTGTAGAGCCCTCCGCCAAACGGCAAACACTAACTGGGTCACGCGGGGGAGCAGCCGCCTCCTCCTGGCCGAGTACAGCAGAGTGTGGAGAGAGGCGCCGTCCATCAGAATGTGCTCCAGGGCATAGGCCGGGTCACTACGGTCCCCATACCACCACTCATTGAGCACCAGGAGATGGGAGGCCTGATAGTAGGACAGCATATCCGCGGTAGCCAAGCCACCGCAGTAGGTAGAGAGGAAGCACGTACGGAGCGCCACTCTAGAGGCACCTCCAGCCCACAAGAACCTGCCTAACACTGAGGCAACACTGCGAAACCACTGCGGGTCAATCGGGTATGGATGGTTCTGCAGCTGGTAAAGAAGACGAGGCAAGGCCACCATTTTGAAAATGGCCGACCGGCCATATATGTTAAGGGGCATACGCGTCCACGTTTTGATGTCCAGCTGGACCCGGTCCCAGACCGGCTGAATGTTCCGGCCCCATGCCACCGTAGGCGAGGTAGAGAGAAAGACTCCCAAGTACTTCACCCCCTCCACTGCCATCCGGAGGGAGGCTGCCCATGGAAGGTCCATCGCGCCATCACCCAGCACCCAGAGAGTCGATTTGCGCGGGTTAAGATAGAGTCCCGACGCCTGGCCGAAGCCCTGCATCAACTCCAGAACCCGGGGGCCTGTAACTCGGAGGTCGGTCATAAAGAAGAGCACGTCGTCTGCATATAAAGCAATGCGGTCCGTGTGGTCCGAGCCCCAGACGAAGCCCCGATACAGCGCGTCAGCGCGGACCCTAGCAGCCAGCGGCTCCATGGCCAGCGCAAATAGGTAGGGAGAGAGTGGACACCCCTGACGTGTGCCTCGGGTAACCGGGAATCGTGCCGAGGCCGCCCACGATATCCGCACCGAGGCAGTCACCTCCGTGTAGAGCAAGCGGACGTAGGAGATGAAAGTCGGGCCAAGGTTCAACAGCGGTAGAAGAGTGAATAGGAAGGTCCAACTGACTGAGTCAAAGGCGCTGTCTATGTCGGCCAGCAACAACGCCGCCTGGTCCTCTGAGGCACCGATAGCATCAATCGCCGCCTGCGCCCGCCTGATATTGTGCCGCGTCGCCCGGCGCGGCATAAAGCCAGCTTGATCAGGGTGCACGAGGACAGTGATGTGTGGAAGCAGGCAGTTCGCGAGTGCTTTGGCCAAGAGCTTGGCCTCAAAATTAATAAGGGAGATAGGTCGGTAGGAGTCGTGGCGGTCCGGGGGTCGCCCCGGCTTCTGGAACACAACAATCTCAGCATGCCGCCAGTCCGGCGGGAGGCGGCCCTGCTCACGCGGTGCCTCCAATGCCCGCAAGTAATGCGGCCCTAGCTGCAGATGGAATTTTCGATAGAACTCACTGGGGAAGCCGCTCGGTCCAGGCGCTTTGCCCACATTCAATTGACCTAGCGCATCTCCAAGTTCCTCCGCCGTCAGGGGGAGGTCAAGAGCGTCCCGCACCTCATCTGACACCGCAGCCTGGGGGACCGAGGCAAGATAGTCGGCAATGGCGGCGGGAGCAAGAGCCTCCTGGGAGGCGTACTGGCCCCTATAGTAACGCGCAAAGCTTGCGGCCAGAGTAGCCGGGTCTGTGATAGCCACCCCCGCAGCGTCTACAAGGCCTGGGAGCACAAGAGGCTGCAAAGTCTGTTGACATAGGCGATGAAGCATCTTGCACGATTTGTCGCCCCACTGATACACGCGGCTACGGGTGGCCAGCCACGCTTGTCGAGCCTCATTCAATAAGATTGCAGAGTGCGTCTGCTGCGCCTGCAGGAGTTGTCGCAAGGAGATATCATCCGCCGCAGTCCTGTGGCTCGCCTCCAGTTCCTCCACCCGTTCCGCCGCCGTGGCTATGCCCTCCAACCGCGCCCGGCGAGCCGACGAGCACCATGCTAGATCGACACCCCGCAGCGTGGGTTTCATGGCCTCCCAAACCGTCACCGCGTCCACCCCCACACCCAGATTATCCTGCCAGTACTGGGCAATAGCGCCACGAATATGCTGTGAGTAGTCGGGTCGCTGCAGATGCCACGTGGACATCCGCCATCGGAAGGGCTGGCGCGGTCTATGTAGGTCTATCTGGACCGCCACCGGGGAATGGTCGGAGAGCCCGCGAGGCCGAATCGCCGCCCCTTTCACTCTGGCAAGGTAGGCCCGTGGGACGAAGACATAGTCCAGGCGCGAAAGGGAGCCATGAACCGCTGAGACGTAGGTGTACTCGCTGCGCTCCGCGTGCAAATGCCGCCACACATCAGCCCAACCCAATACATCCAACATAGCGCCCAGCCGCGTAGGAGTGGGGACAGGCGCCACCCCAGGACGCCGCTGCCGGTCTACAGCCACATTCACCACATCATTCCAATCGCCTCCAATCACCGCCAAAGAACCGGGGAGTTCAGCCCATAAAGCGAATAACCGTTCAGCCAGAGCCCATTGCAGAGGGGGGGGAGCATACACACACCCAAACACCACCGGCTCCACACCAACTCTCCCCTGAATGAACACGAAGCGCCCCTGAGGGTCCAGCCACTGGCGCTCGTGTGTGTACGCCAGGCGCCTATGAACAAGAATAGCCACCCCCCTGGAGCCCCTGGCAAACCCAGCATGGAACACCTGGTGGAAACCAAAGCGCTGGAGACTTAGGGCCTTCGTACCAAGCATGTGCGTTTCCTGGAGCATGAGCACGTCTGCAAGATCCCTTTTGGCCCAGCGCAGTACCGCCCCCCGTTTTATCTTATCCAAGAGACCCCGGACATTCCAGCTAAGAATGTGCATAGTGGCGCCAGAAGGCGCCAAGCAAGGGACGTCAGCCATCATCTCGATACAGCAAACCCCACACACCCCGGCCCCAACCCCCACAGTAGCATAGGTCAGAAAGATCACGTGCACCCCAACGAACAGTACCCCAACTCCCACACCCCCCACACAGCCAACCCCCCTGACACACCACCAAACCAACCCCGACCCCCCACCCCCACCCCAATACCTCAAGAAACAATGAAGTACCTGTCGCGGCATACGGTAGTTAAGGCACAAAACAGAGCACCAAAAGTTAGGCATACCAATGGATCCCACTTACCCCTCAAGTACTAACCAAGCACAATTCCCAAAACACGAACCTCCCCAACCCCAACAGCAGGAGGCAGCCCACCAAACATGCCCACCCCCCCCCCACCTCCATCAATAAGCTTCAGCAATAACATCGCATATACAGTGCATTGGTCCACATGAGTCCCGCTGAGGCCCGTAAAGGCCAAGTAATACTGCACCAGATCCGGCCTGGATCGTTGAACAGCGCTCCGCCGTGTCAGCAGGTGACCCCAAGCGAGAAGTAGACATCAGTAGAAGGGCCAGCCGTTGGAAGTCACGACCCCCCGCCAGAATGATCTGTCTCCGGCTGCGTGTCGCCCAAAAGAGGGTCCCGAGACAGGGATCTCCGCCTCGATCGGGACTTGCGGTGCCGCTTCCCTTTAGCCGGCTGGTCGCCCCGCTCCTGAGAAGAACTGCGGGAAGAGCCGGCGTGGAGCCCCGGCTGAACATGTGGGCGAAGCCGGACCGCCTCGTCGGTCCAAGCAAAGACGGCCTCCGGGGTATCAAAAAAGTGAGTCCTTGAGTTGAAAATGACCCGAAGGCGGGCCGGGTATAGCAGGGAGTACTGGTGTTTCAGGCCCCGGAGTCTGGCCTTGGCCGCCAGAAAGGAGTGTCGCTGCTGTTGAACCAGCTTTGTATAGTCAGGGAAAATCATGATTTTGCAATTATCGAACTGCAGGGTGTCCTTGAGTCTCGCCTCCCGGAGGATGACATCTCTGTCGTGGTAGTTCAGGATCCGGGCTATGATCGGGCGAGGCCGCTCTCCAGCCGGAGGCTTCTGTGTCAGGGCCCGATGGGCTTGCTCCACCACAAAACAGTTCGATAGGACGTCCGGGGGCAGCCAGCTCTCCAGCCACCGGGAAAGGAAGAAGTCCATAGGCCCCTTCTCGCACCCCTCCGGAAAGCCCACAAAGCGGAGGTTGTTTCGCCGTGCCCGCCCTTCGGCGTCCTCCACTCGGAGCGCTAGGCCCCGCTGCGTCTGTTCCAGATCGGCGACCCTCTTCTTCAGGGCATCCACATCGCCTTCCACCGTCGTGACCCGGGTTTCTGTCTCTGTGACGCGGGCCACCGCATTGCGGAGGTCTTGGCGCAGCAACATCACGTCGGCGCCCACCGCGCCGATCTTCGCGTGCAGCATGTCTTTTGATTGCGTGATGGCCGTGAGCAACGCTGCATTGTCCGGGCCGGCCGTCTGACTCCCCCCGGCCGCTCCAGCACCATTCCCCGGGCCAGCAAACCTGTCCATGGGCCCCGTCGTGGCCGCGGTGTGGCCGCCTCTGCCCCTCGTCATGGCCGCCGACGGGGCGGACCGATGGAAAGAATCCGCTACGGGTCACTGGAGGGACGGCTACAGGTGCAGGCCGTCCCACGCCGTCAGGAGAGAAAGCAGACCCTGGAGCGAGGGGGGGGGGACTCCTCCTTCCACTGAGGCGCCGGGGCCACCAGGCCAGGGCCCACTGCCGGATCCTCCGTCCCCGGGCCCGCCGCAGCCCCGCCAGAGACAAGACGGGGCAATCAGGATATGTTGGAGGTTCCCTCCATCGACGAGCCGGGACCACTCTCTGCCGGGCCCGGTCACGAGCCCCTGACTCCGGCTCCAGTGACTCCGCCCCGACAGCGCGGGCCAAGTTGACTGAGGCCCCGCCGGTCCCGTGGGGCCACCAGCGGGGGGATGAAAAATCGAGGCCCCGGCTCACCACGCGGCAAGTAGGCCCAGGATGGACGGCCCTCGATGGTCGCGCCAGCGGGCGCCCGGAGCTCAATGAAGCACACCACCGGGATCCTCTGGACTCCAGGAAAATCCTGCACTAGCTGAGATGGGGGAAGGAGAGGTAGGGCCAGGATAAGTTAGCGGATAAAGAACGGGCCCGCATTGGAGGATTTTTAAAGATGCGGAAACATTAGAATCGAGGCCCCCATTTGATTAGGACGCTTAATGTCTGGATGCCATACCCTCAATGTTCTGAATAGAAAATGGATGTATAAAATCTTGTGGACATTATTGTCACCTAATATAGCCGGGAACCAATTATTGGTTTATTTCAATAAATAGAAAGTCAAGGATCATATTGCATGCAGTAATCACGGAATACCCAATTTAATCCAACATCTATCTACACTGGGATTTTTATTTGGAAGATACATAATAAATGACTTTCTGAAACTTTATTATTGGATTATACCATTAGAACCTCAACTGTATTGTCAACCCTCGCTTCTCTGTACCCCCTGGATATTTGGGTTGTTTTAACGGAAGTGGTCCTGAAGAAGGTGGCCCTGAGCCGCCGAACCGCGTCGACCAAGTGCGGGTTCTCTCATCAACCTTGGAGACCTGTACTCATGATTCTTCTTCCGTATTTCATATGTTATGAGAATGTGTGAAGTTTGAGTGAGAATGTGGAGATTGTTATGAATGTCAAGTCAAGTCAGGAAATTTATATAGCGCGCTACATACCCAGAGGGTCTCAAGGCGCTTGAGGAAGGGTGGGGAATTACTTGTCGAATATCCACGTTTTGAGTTGCTTTCTGAATGCTAGGTGGTTCTGGGTAAGGCGAAGGTGATTGGGAAGTGAGTTCCAGGTTTTAGCTGCTAGGTAGGAGAAGGATCTACCTCCCATGGTGGTTTTGTTGATGCGAGGTACAGTGGCAAGGGCTTGGTTGGAGGATCGTAGTTGGCGGGAGGGGATGTAGAAGGACAGTCGCGTGTTGAGGCATTCGGGTCCAATTTCGTAAAGTGCTTTGTGTGCGTGGGTTAGGAGCCGGAAAGTAATCCTCTTATTGACGGGAAGCCAGTGGAGGTTTTTCAGGTGACCAGAGATGTGTTCATTACGCGGGATGTCTAATATGAGCCTGGCTGAAGCATTCTGGATGCGTTGGAGTTTTTTCAGGAGTTTTGCGGTGGTACCGGCGTATAGGGTGTTTCCGTAGTCCATGCGGCTCGTGACCAGTGCGTGGGTGTGCGTTTTTCTAGTTTCGGTGGGGATCCAGCGAAATGTTTTTTTGAGCATTCGAAGAATGTTGAAGCAAGATGAAGAAACGGCGTTGACTTGTCTGTTCATCGAGAGTGAGGAATCCAGGATGACGCCCAGGTTCCGTGCGTGGTCCGTCGGGATGGGTGCTTTTCCAAGGGCCTCTGGCCACCAAGAGTCATCCCAGGCGGAGGGAGAGGTGCCCAGGATGAGGACTTCGGTTTTGTCTGAGTTCAGTTTCAGACGGCTGTGCTTCATCCATTCGGCTACTTCTTTCATTCCTTCATGCAGGTTGGTTTTGGCAGTGTAAGGGTCTCTGGTGAGTGATAGGATCAGTTGGGTGTCATCGGCATAGGAGATGATGTTGAGGTTGTGTTGGCGTGCGATGACCGCGAGGGGGCTCATGTATACGTTGAAGAGGGTGGGGCTGAGTGAAGATCCTTGTGGTACGCCGCAGATGACTTCAGTGGCCTCTGACTTGAATGGTGGAAGGCGGACTCTCTGGGTTCTTCCGGTGAGGAACGAAGTGATCCATTCCAGTGCTTTTCCTTGGATTCCGACGTTTTTGAGGCGCTGTAAAAGGGTGCTATGACAGACTGTGTCGAAGGCTGCGGAGAGGTCGAGGAGGATGAGGGCGACTGTGTCTCCATTGTCCAGTAGAGTTCGAATGTCGTCTGTTGCTGCGATGAGGGCGGTTTCGGTGCTGTGTTTGGCTCGGAAGCCGGACTGTGAGGGGTCGAGGGATTTGTTGGTTTCGAGGAAGGCGGCGAGTTGGTTGTTGACCGCTTTCTCGATGACTTTGGCCGGGAATGGAAGGAGCGAGATAGAGCGGTATTTTGAGTTCGGTGGGGTCAGCTGTAGGTTTCTTCAGGAGGGCGCTGAGTTCGGCATGTTTCCAACTTTCCGGGAAGGTTGCGGAGCTGAAGGAGCAGTTGATGACGTCTCGGAGGTGCGGTGCTATAATGGGGTCTGCTTTGTTAAAGATGTGGTGAGGGAATGGGTCTGTGGGGGAACCTGAGTGGATGGAGTTCATCAGACGGATGGTGTCCTCAGTGGAGATTGGGTTCCAGTCATTGAGGATGTTCGAGGGGGTGGGGGTCCTGCGGAGGGTTGGGTGGGTTGGTCTTCGGGTCGGTTGTCGAAGCTGTTGTGGATGTCTGCAATTTTGTTGTGGAAGAATGAGGCTAGTGAGTCGCAGAGGGCTTGAGAGGGGGTGATGTCGTTGGAGTTGGCTGAGGGGTTGGTAAACTCTTTGACGATGTTGAATAATTCCTTGCTGTTGTGGGCGTTGTTATCTAGTCGGTCTTTGAATGCGGCTTTCTTGGCGGACCGGATAAGTTGGTGGTGTATGCGGGTGGCGTTTTTGAATGCGTCCTTGGTGCTGGTGTTTGGGTCTTTTTTCCAGGCCTTCTCAAGGGAGCGACAGAGTTTCTTGGATTTCTTAAGATCATCGTTGAACCAGGAGGCCTTCTTGCTGTTTAGTTTGAAATGTCATTTTTTCAGTGGTGCTAGGATATCGGCGCTGTTGGATAACCATAGGGTGAGGTTAGTGGCTGCTTGGTCGGGGTTTGAGGGGTGGGTAGGGGGGTTTTGAAGAAGCGATGAGGAGATCTGGTCGATGGTGATTTTGTTCCAGTTTCTACGCAGAGTGGGTTGAGGATGGTTGTTGGTAGGGGTCTTGTTGTAGGTAAAGTGAACGCAGCTGTGGTAAGTCCAATGGAGCGTTGTGGCGTGGCTGAAGGAGACATGTTTGCTGGAGGTGAAGATAGGGTCGAGTGTGTGACCTGCGATGTGGGTGGGGGTAGTGACAAGTTGTTTAAGTCCGAGGTTGGCGAGGTTGTCCAAAAGGGTGGTGGTGTTGTGGTCGTTGTTATTTTCAAGGTGAAAGTTGAGGTCACCCAAAAGGATGTAGTCCTCGGAGGGGAGCGCGTGTGGGGTGATGAAGTCTGTGATGTCTTCACTAAATTGTGCGCGGGGTCCTGGTGGCCTGTAGAGGAGGGTGCCTCTGAGTGTGGTCTTGGGGTCGATGTGGATCTGGAAGTGAAGGTGTTCAGAGTTGGCGAGATTGACGTCTGAGCTGGTTGAGATGTGGATGGATTTCTTATGGACGATGGCGATGCCTCCTCCTGTTTGGCCGGTGCGGTCCTTGCGAATGATCTTATAGCCTTCCGGGATGGCAATGGTGATGTCTGGGGCTGATGTGGTGTTCATCCATGTTTCTGTTAGGAAGGCGATGTCCGGAGAGATGGTGTCTAGTAGATTCCAGAGGTCGATGGCGTGCCTGTGGACCGAGCGGGTGTTGAGCAGGATGCATTGTAGGTGGTTAGGGTCGGATATCTGTTGTGTGTTCGTAGATGGGGAGTTGTTCTTGGTGCCGTCGAACTTGCAGGAGTAGCAGGAGAAGGGACCATGGAGGTGTCCGGGAGCGGCTAGGACGCAGTTGGGAAGTCGGCCGGGGTTAAGGGCTAGGAGGTTGGTGGCGTCGTAGGTAATGCGGGAGGGCTGGGAATTGCGAGGGCCAGGGGCTCTGGCGCTGGGCGCGGTCCAGGCGCGGACGGGCATAGACGGGCTTACCTTTGGCGCACCTTCGGCGCAACTGGGGCGTGGCCGCTGCGCGTGAACGCTGCGCGAGAAAGCATCTGTCATAAATGGTTGGTGGGGGGGAGGGGCGAGGGAGGGTCAGCAGGGAGGCGGGATCGAGCGGACAGGACGGGCTCTGAGGCACAAACAACAAACAAAATGGAATCCGAGTCCAAATTGCAACAGGAAGGGGCACACTGAGTGAATGGTGGTTCCAATGCTTTTTTAAAATTAATGAGGAGCACTCGGCAATGTAATGTTTACACAGGCGCTACGATGTTGGTACCTTTTTCTTTCCAGGGGCTGTTTCTAGTATGTATTAGTTTTCAGTCATTTGATTTGTTAATAATGTCTGATTCATTGACACTTTGTGATATTTTCTTGTGTTCTTTTTTTCTGTATTTATAAAAGTATTTTGTCTCTATAGAAATTGCAAATTTTATCATATTTGATTAATTCATGCAACGATGTTATTTGAAGCAAATTCATGGAACATATATTTATAAACATGAAATAAAAATATATATTTTGTAAGTCATGGTTTAGTCCTTGTCACCGATATCTGAGTAGTTGTATTTTCTAATTATGTGGTAGGTAAGGGAAATTTGTTCTTTCTTGTTAGATTATTTCATTCCCCTCCTTCCCTTGCTTGTCAAGTCTTGAGGGGGTCCCATCATTATTGCTTACTGCCTCCTACATTGCCTGAGGGTTCCGTATTGATGTAGTCCCAGTCATGAGTGATAATAAAATAGTTGTTTGATATTACATCTTCCATGCCAATCTCTATTTTGTTAGTCCAAGGACTAGAGGACAAAGAAGGGAGAACGCCTGCACTGGTGGGCCTCTGAAAGGCTCACTCCCACAATGTGACCCAGGAAGAGGCTGCAGACACCAAGGGCCCGATTCATAGAACTAATCTGAGATAAAATCCTAAACTTACAACTTTTGGTATTCACAGAAGGTACTTACTACTTTTGGTATTCACAGAATGCGCTTAAGACTACTAACTTTACGTCCGCAATCGGGCCGGAATTCCCGCACTCGGGCCGGAATTTCCGCACCCGGAGCGGGAATTCTGCATTTGTGCTGGGATTTCCGCTTCCAGGCTGGAATTTCCAATTTTGGGCTGGAATTTGGCGCCGGGAAACCCACTGCGGGTAGCTGTGCACCTTATAAATAAATTTTCGAATCCGGAATACTCGCATTTGGGCCTGATGATCATTTCAAGTGCCTGCCACCCCCCACCATGCTCCAGCTGAAGTCATTTAACACTAACTGGGAGACCAGCCCCAAAAACCATATAAAAGCAGTACACATTCAAGGAACAGGTTTGGCCACAGAGAGTTCCTGTTATCATTCGCTGGTCATCTCTAGAGGGAACTGTACCAAATGAGGAGGAAGAAGAACTTTACTACTGAGGCGACCACCATGATGGTGGAGTTAATTGTGAGGCACCACAAACGCCTATGTGGTCCCCTACCTTACTGCACCAGTGGCACACAGAAGGCAGTTCCATGGCATCAATTAGCCACTGCTGTCACAGCATTGGGGGAGGAGAGGCGCACAGTCCAGGACATAAAGAAGAAGTGGCAGGATGAAAAGAAGAGGGTGAAGGAGAATTGCTCCAGGATCAAATTGATCCGGATTCTTCTTGCCTTCACACTCTGGACACCGCCTTCATCTCACCCCACTAGAGGAGGATATCCTCACCACAATCCACCCCCACATGCTCCATGGGTTGCCTGTGAGTGATGTCCGCAACGTAGTATCAGGTAAATGGGATGCCAAGAATAAATACATGATTCAGAAAAGGGGGTGGTGAAAAGGGGGTGGTGATGAACAGAGTGTCTGAGTTAAACAGACCACTCTTACCCAGTCCAAAGATCAGGGCTTGATCCATCACCGTTATTTATCTCACTGCACCATCCCAGCTCAGAACCTGGCTATATGCAAATCAGTCTGTCCCAGTGCATCATGGGGAACAGGGCAGACTAAACTACCAAGCCAATTCTTCACCAGAAAGGAGACAAGCTACCGGAGACCGGTTTCTGGCATTTCAGCCTTCTTCGGTCCGGCTTGCTTGAATCCTGATGGTGCAGTGAGAAAGGGACTCATGTCTGAGTATACCCTGCCACACCTATAGTGGCCAAAAACGATTCAGAAAAGGGGGTGGTGATGAACAGAGTGTCTGAATGAAGCAGACCACTCTTACCCAGTCCAAAGATCAGGGCTTGATCCATCACCGTCACCATCCCTTGTTGTAAATAAGAATAAATACATGACAAGATTGTCTGTGTTGCACTGCCATTGTAAGGAAGTTGTCCAAAGTTTATATAAAAATATAGTCAGCCAGAGGCTCATGTGTTTCCCTCTGTATGTTGCATCACAAGTCCCAGAGTCATTTGTATTAGAAATTTCAAATTCCTTTCCCACTATTTAAAACATGGGCTCAGTACTTCAGTATATATACCTAACACTGTTAAGTAGCAATTGATAAAGTACCCCTTCCACTTATCCAGACGTTTCTGGGTCAGTCTAGAACATAATGGGGCAGGGGTTGCGGCGCAGAGGAAAATGAACTGACAATGGAATAGGGAAAAGAAATACAAATTAGCCAAAAAGTGCCTCACCATGTGCCTGCCAAAATCACAAAGCAGAAGGTGAGATAATCCTTATTTTAAAACATGTAAAACTCCATATTCCATTGTCTATTTCCCACCCTGCCACACCATTACATCCCTAACCCCCCACTGCTCCTACCTGCACCGGTCTTGGCAGGACTTCACATTACTATTAGCATGCAGACAATATGAGTAAATGTCTGACAAGTTCCACATGCACATTTTTGATTTGGTGAATTTGTCTCTTCTCACCTATTGACACATTCAGTCAGAGTACAGACAAGCACAATAGCAGTGGTCCCTGCATCTTCTGGGAGGAAACAACATCATCCAGAGCACGGCATACCACCATCACTAACTGGTAAGACAAACTGTTCAGGAGATAGTCAAATGCATACATTGTCAGCAGACAACAGAGGGACATATAGGGCCCAAATCTCGAAGGTAAGCACAGAGGAAGAACTAGCTTTACATTTATTGGAATTCTGAAAGGACATTTACCTTTAACCAATGACGTTTGTGAATACCACAAGACAAAATGTAATATATCAAGGTCCATCATACCTTTGTGATTTGTGAACATTACATGTATTCCACCAACAGTTCCAAAACTGTGAACTCAATCTTGGAATGGAGTGCCACAAGTCTAAAAGGAGTCCCCACTATATTGTAATTAATTGTGTAGATTAAATCAAGAAATCCAATGTTAACAAATATGGCAATGATGAGCAAGAAATGAGGTACAATTGTCAGCAGTATGGAGAAAGCATCCACTGTCCAACTTAGAATGTTTTTTCTGTACATTAAATTGTCCAGTCATATATGTTATCATGGGATGCCATGTTTTTTGGCCGTTAAAAAAACACGATAGTGGACCTTACTTCAGGATTTGCATGTCAATTTGATAGACTTTGCTTCTAGGCAGAGAGGTCATTATAAGTTAAACGTGGGATCACTCATGATATTTAGTGCTACACACTTCTGCAACGTTAGTGCCCACAACTGCGTGTGCTTATCCTTTGTGCCAGAAATTTAGTGCATCACGTGGCAGCATAAATATGAAGTTGCAAACACACGTATCATTGTAGGTCCAATTATGTCCTCCCAGATTCCAACACCCACATTGACTTCTGCTACAAGGATGGCTGTGATCACAGGTTAGGGACCAAACACTGGGAAGATGTGGCGCCCTGGTAAGTAAACAGAATAATAATGTGCCTAAATGCTCATGAAATGTGCCTTTTCTCCACAGTATGTTGTATGTGTTGTACGAAACTGTTGTCCTGCATCACTATATATGCTCACACATGGCATTTAACCGCATACCAGATCAGACCATGGTGGCTACTGAAAGGATGACACAAAATGTATGCCAAGTGAGTGCAGAATGGAAATAAAAGTGTCCTACACACTACTGGATTGCAATTAAATTATATGAACACTCTCTTGCAAAATATCAATGGTAAAATCATATGAGGCTTGCACTGATGCCAGTTGTTTTTTTTAGATGGGTGTATGGGCTGCTAAGATAAATCTTCAGGAAGTACATTTTTGGGCTGAAAAGCACTGCACAAATCCAGTGCAGTCGGCAACCATCAAAGCTTCTCAACTTACCCATAATGTGGGATCCTAGTCAAATGTTGCATTCTGCTTGCCTCCACTACTACTGTATTCACATATATAAGTGAGTGCTTGACATATGATTTTAGGATTAACCCTGGGCATAGTTTGCGTATACATTTCACATAGTAGTCTGCATAGTGTAGCTGATGACACTGTGTACTTGTCTGCACTGTGAAAAAAGTTGTAAAATAATTCAAATGGCATTCTGCACAATGCCAGTTATAATAAAGTAAGTATCTCTGTCTTTAAATGCTAAAGTGCATACAGTACTTTCACACAAATGAAACTAAAGAATTAGCAAGCAGTGAGAGAAGTGATGATTTTGGAATACTCCCTAACCTAGGGGGAGAACAAAACAGATGCCTTGAAAACAAAAACGCACATCTTATTGAACAATTTAGTGGTGGTCCCATCCTCTTAGGACCACCCCAAGCACAGTTACTGGCAAAAAAATAATTCCAACCAAAGGCCCTGCAAAGCATTATGGGATGAGATTAGCAGTGGGCAGTGAATATTATATAGTATCCAATATCAAAATAATTCTACAAAGAGCTGCAGTTCAGCTGGTGGTTACTAGATGTCCCTCACAAGTCAAATGTAAATGCTTGATGAAAGGGTTTCAATGGTTTTGCATTTGACTCGTGAGGGACATCTAGTAACGACTAGTGGAACTGCAGCTTGAGGAAAGAATAATTTAAATACTTTGCATTTGACACGTAAGGGACATCTAGTAACGATGAGGTGAACTGCAGCTCTGTGTACAATTATTTTGATATTGGATCCTATAACATTCACTGCCACTGCTATTCTCGTCCAATAATGCTTTGCAGGGCCTTTGGTTGGGATTGTTTTTTTTGTCAATAACTGTGCTTAGGGTGGTCCTAAGAGGATGGGACCACCACTGAAGTGCAACAAAATGTGCTTTTTGTTTATGCTCTTTGTGTCAAGGCATCTGCTTGGTCCTCCCCCTTGGATAGGGGGGGACCCCAAAATCATCAGCTCTCTCATTGCCTAATGTTTTCATTGTAAAAGTTCACTTTTATGAATTGGTTATATGCTTTAAAGCATGTAAAATTGCTTTTTCAAAGCACCCAAGGATGTTGTTGATTTAGCTGCTACTCTACGTGATTAAGTACAGTTTTGGTACTGTATTACGTGCAATTTGCGAAGTGCAAATGAGTGCATACTTTGCATGTTCCATTAGCGTAGTGTTGGTAGCTAAGTACTGCATGATGTTGGAAATGGAGTATGCAAACAAAGAACACTCAAAGATGAACATAACAAACGTGTGACCTCTCATTCCAAAATGAGCTTTCTGACTTCATGGGTAGGGAAGCACAAATGAGCCACATTCTGTACCTGACTATTGCACATCTCACACATGAGCTCTGCAATGCAATGTTTGAACTGTTGTTCAAATGTGATACTGGTTAGCCTGGTGATGTACAATCATTTTGACTTGTCAGCAGACATTATACTCATGAAACATGTTAGTCTTAATGGTGAAGGTGTAATCAATGTAATGCGGAGGAGTCTTGATAATGTATTCCCTTCCTTGAAATATCAGTAAACTTCTCATACAAGTTTGTCTGTTGATGTGTCATCATATTGATGTCAGTGCTGTGTGGGGTCAACAACTGACAAATGTTAAATGTGAGCAGGGGCCCACATGTAATGTCCATGACGTACACATACTGCACACATTACCCATGAATATTCTGTCAATGGTAATTGAGAATGACATGTACATGTTAGCTCAAGGCTACCATCTGGTGTACTGGAAGTTTGACATGTATGTCTCATCCCAGCTGCAGACAGGATGACACCGGTGCAGCGTACAATACCATCCCGGGAAATGCATGACATCCTGGCTGCAACAGTGAAACCCTCTCGCACCTGTCCATCAGGTAATTGTGGTGTGAAGTGTTTCCCTATCCTAGATTACTTAACCATGACTAACATCAAAATCCCCTTCTGTATAGAATCTGGAGTCATTGTTCACAAAAGTTACATACATAAGTGTCACATGTACCTGTTTGTAAATTAGTAACTCAGATTATTGAGAATGATATCACTTCCCTCTCCAGCTGCTGGATTGGGGACTGCTTCATCAACTACACCTAAGAGGAGTCAGATTCAGCAGCTGACATCAGGGGGGGATCGCAAAGGACGGAAGGCTGTTCCTGGAGCTGGTGAGTTTGCTTGTGCAATGTACATCTCCGAATAACACCTCAGTGCTATGGTGTGAGCCGTCAATTGTAGGGGTACCCAAACCAGGTCACATGTACATCATCTGTTGATCCAAAGTACAGTTAATTTAACCCTTGTGTTGCACCTCCTCTAATGCTAGGTCAATTACTAATACGGTTGCAACCTCTGTGCTCCAGGGGATGGTGATGATTAGGAGGACAGACCTTCCACCAGTGTTGGGCGACAGGCAATCAGAGGGGAAAATCCACTGCTCCTCCATGCAGTTATGTTGGCTGCAAGTACTGCGCAAGAGGAGCAGGAGGAGGAAGTAACTGAGGATGAAGGATTGGAAGATGATGGTGACTCTATGTCCATCCAATCCAGGGATGACGATTCTCTTGCCATGGAAAGAAATCTCACCAGATTATCCAAATCTTGCAAGGCACCACACCCCCAACCCAGCAAAGTGCATCAGCCTATTTCAAAATGTAAGATTGCCTGTCCCCAGCATAGAGCTAACCAGCCACAGCTCACACACATCCCAACACAGACATAACTCCCTCACAGCCCTCACATCCAGGACAGACATGGTAGTTCCCCTACACGTGGCTTCCTATACAGTGTATCCCAGGTATCCTCTCCACCATCTGGGGGTGTGGTACCGGTGTCCCCTGGGCAGCATTCCCCTGAAACCCCCCTATTGTTGGACCTGCTAGTCTCATACATGGCCGACCCCTGCAGAGAGGTCCTACACCTGGCTACCGTGGCCAGTGGGAGCAGGTCTTCTTCCAACAACAGTCAGATATGAGGCAGGATATTGGTGACATAGGGGCAACACTGTCAGACATGTCTGAGTCCCTGCAGGACATGCCCCAATTCCCTCAGGTAGTGGACAGAGTGACCCATGTTTTGGATAGGATGGATAGAACTTGGCAAGACATGTCCAAGAATACCTGAGACAAGATATCCATCCAAAGGGAAGATAATGGAGGGCATACTTAAAGTGATCCAGAGTCTCCCTTCACAGTCAATGCAGGGAGGGGAGCATTCACATCTGCCTGCAGCACATCACACCTACACACCTATCCCACCAACTGCACAAGACCAAAGCAAGGGTACACACCCACAACCGCACCCTGAACAGGCACTCCCACCACGTGCTCAACCCCCTGAACAGGCAATCCCACCATGTGCACAACCACCACCACCCCCTGAACAGGCACTCCCACAACATGCACAACCACCACCACCCCCTGAACAGGCACACCCACCACGTGCTCAACCACCCCCACCCACTGAAAAGGCAATCCCACTACGTGCACAACCACCACCGCCTAAACAGGCACTCCTCCAATGTGCACAACCACGACCACCCCGTGGACAGGCACTCCCACCAGCTGCCCAACCAGCCCTTGTACATGCACAAACACCATCTGTATATATACCATCTGCCCCTGCACATGAACTTCACCCTGTGCAGGCACATGCACAACACCTACCTACACGCAGGCAACAAGCCAGACATGATACCTCACAGCTATCATCACCTCTGAAATTGCGAAGTCATAAGAACGATCACTATTGACAACATCACAATGAAAAGTAATTATCTTCACAAGTCAAGAATCTGTTGTGCATCATGACCAGATGTATACCAATGTTGGTGGCCTAGAGATGTGAGGATGTATGTGCGTGTGTGACACATTTACAAACGTACCCCCATCATTGCAACAAGCCACGATGTGCAGAGCAGATGACTCCCAAAATACATGTCCATATTTTCTACAAGACATTCACAATGAAGTTAAACAAGGTAAAGAAAGCTGTATTCAAAAATATATTTTAAGTAAATAGAAGGGTGTGTTTTGAAAAATGTATGAATGTATGACAGTGTTCTACATTCTGTCCATCAACAGTTGTTTTCTGATGAGGGCCGAAAGCCCGAAACTGGTGCTAGGATGCTTGATTCCAGTCCAGAGAGGGTCTGGCTTGGAATTCGGGCTGGACTGTACCCATGGGGTAACGGGTAAAGACTGATGTGCATATGGCTGGGTTCAAACTGGAATGGCATGGTGAGCAAAAAAACAATGGATTTAGACACAGATCTCTGTACTGGAGTGAATGTATGACATTGTTCTGCATTCTGTCCATCGACTGTTGTTTTTGCATTTGTCACCCCTAGTGGGATGGGTATGCTCAGACGTGAGTCATGTGTTCTCCATGCCACTGGAATCAAGCTATCCTGGCAGATGAGGGCTGGAAGCTCGAAACCGGTCCTAGGATGCTTGCTTCCATTCCAGGGAGGGTCTGGCTTGGCTGTTCGGGCTGGACTGTTCCCATGGGGCACAGGGTCAAGACTGATTTGCATATGGCTGGGTTCAAACTGGAATGGCATGTTGAGCAAAAAAAGGATGGATTTAGGCCCAGATCTCTGTACTGGGTTGAACGTATGACATTGTTCTGCATTCCGTCCATCAACTGTCGTTTTTGCACTTGTCACCCCGAGTGGGACGGGTATGCTCAGACTTGAGTCCCGTGCTCTCCATGCCACTGGAATCAAGCTATTGTGGCTGATGAGGGCTGAAATCCCGAAACCGGTCATAGGTTGCTTGTTTCCAGTCCAGGGAGGACCTGGCTTGGCAGTTTATGCTAGACTGTTCCCCTGGGGCACAGGATCAAGACTAATTTGCATACGGCTGAGTTGAAACTGGAATGGCATGGTGAGCAAAAAAACAATGGATTTAGGACCAGATTTCTTTGCTGGGGTGAATGTATGACATTGTTCTGCATTCTGTCCATCAACTGTTGTTTTTGCATTTGTCACCCCGAGTGGAACGGGTATGCTCAGACGTGAGTCTCGTGCTCTCCATGCCACTGGAATCCGGTCCTAGGATGCTTGTTTCCGGTCCAGGGAGGAGAAGGCAACTTGGATTGGGGTGGGACAACAAAATATAACATGCCAGGGAGCGTCAGGGGAAACAGTCTATTTACAAGGGGAAAATTAAATAATTGTCCACAAAGAAAATATGTCCAACAGGTCAAGTGTCCTTCTTGTCATGCCCTAATACAACAATTTCCAGACCCTCCGAGTCTGGTGCGGGCATATGGCTGGCCAGTAGGCATGAGCGGATTTTGCGGATTGGCAATCCGCGAATTTGCGGATTTGCGAACTCGCAATCCGCAAAATCCGCGAATTCCCGCGAATTTGCGGATTTTTTTTTTTTTTGTGTTCGCCCGTGTTTCTGCCAGTTCGCGAGGGTTTTTACAATTTCGCAATTTGCGAACTTACCTGTCGGGTCGCAAGTTTTGCGAACTTGTTGTTTCTACGTGTCCAACCTGTTTGGGACACTCTTCTTCATCACTGCCACTCTCTGTCACCACTGCCACTCTCTGACTACTCATGCCACCCTCTGGCCCACCCATGCCACCCTCTGTTTCATCACCACACCCTCTGGTTGTCCAGTGTACATTATTTTCGGCAAAGCAAAGCACACCTTCCCTGCCTCAAGTGACCTGAATTAATTTGGGGCTGATTAATGTGTCACAGAATATTTTTTTAGCTGGCACCTGCTTCCTTAGTGCGCCCTGATTAGTGATCTTTTGCACTTGCTAAGTGCTTTCATTGTTGCAAAATTAGTTACAACACCTGCCCTGCCCCAACTGACAATAATGAATTAGGGGCTGATTAATGGATTTTAACTTCCAGCCTGGCTCCTGCTTGTCTCCCTTAGCTGTAATTCATGACCTTTGTGGCATATGTGTAACTATTCTGAGGTTCAGAGCAGGGTCACATAATAGTTTCAACTGGCAACTGAACTCTGGAGGGGCCCCTCAGGAAGCACTACAGGAAATGGCTACTAATGATGTGCCTGAACTTTTGAACCTGGTAAGTAGTTACTTTCAGTTTTGCTTAGATCGTATTTCTGCAATTTCGCACTTATTCGCGGGGCGCGAACTCACGCGAACAGTGCGAGCAGTGCGAGCAAAATCCGCTGCTCGCGGATTTGCGGATTTTGCAGGAAATTCGCAAATCTCGCGGATTGCGGATTTCCCGAAAATCCGCAAAATCCGCGAGCGGAACGGATTTTCCGCCCATGCCTACTGGCCAGTGCAGGAACAGGCACCACACAGGGTTGGGACACACGAGGGGTACCGGGGAAACAGTATTGGACAACGGACAGGGTGAGACATTGACGGTGGTGTGTGAAGGAGGTTGGGAGACAAAAGACGAGATGGTTGCAGCTAGGGAATCGACACTGGCAGTGAGGGTGGCCAGAGCTCTGACAATTTCCTCTTACATCATGGGTATCTCTAGACACATATGCTGCATGATGCGAGAGGACGTGTCAGGCTGACCGTCACATAACCACATCAATTCCTCTGGGACACCCACAGGCGGAACAACACAGGGAGGGGTTTGGGTGGATCATGAGGGGTGCGGAGCTTATGGTTCGGAACCAATGTTGGGGTCGACCTGGCAGCTACAACGAGGGGACAGGTTGCAGGGGATGCAGCTGGAAGCCCAGATGGAATGGGTAGTGGTAGCGAGGGGGTGATGGCAGGCCCAGGTTGGGTAGTGACAGAAAAAGGGAGATACCCTTAGATCCAATCAGAACAGGGTAGAATCATATAACGCATTAACATTACCCTTAAAAACATACAATGACTCTATCCACACTCATACGGGTGTTACTTAAAGGAGGATATACCCCTCAAATAATACACAAACCAAGTACGTCAGTAGAATGCGATTTGAGATTTTTTTTCAATTCAATTCAAAATTTTCATTCAGATACAATGGATATCCAGAAAAGCACAGATCCAAAAATCTCAACATATAATAACAGTATATGGCAAATTGTTCGAGGTATCCTGAAGCTGTTATTGGCATAACAGCGTCATCTGTGTACTTACAGGCATCAATTTTCATTTATAAAGTTTTGTAATAACCCTATTTAATTAATGTCAAACCGTGGCACAATTGTCAAAGAAAAATATCTCACAAGCCTACTTGAAATATGTTTTTAAGCAACACAAACACAATATGATATTTCTATGCAAAGCGTCAAAGGTTCCTCCTCATTACAGTTGGGCATTCAATGCTGCTTGTCCTATCCTGTTCTACATGTGTGTGTTTTTATAGACATTTTACGCTAAAACATCAAAAGGAATCTGAGACAGAGTTACTAAGGTAGGTGCACAGTTTTTCATGTGAGATTTGAGGATTTTTTTAACTATTCAACAGAAACAAATTTTTGGGGGAAAAACTTCAGATTTTTTATTCTAATAAAAAAGAGGGATTAACCTCCACAAATTAAAAAACAGTATACATTTCATGTACAGAAACCAAATAGTCAAAGCAGCGTTTCGGTGAATTTTTAATGTGACACCTTCTTCAGAATGGTTTTCTATACAATAAAAAAGTTTTTGACTTATTTACAGGCTCTACACAATGTTGACGTACATGTTCTTCAAAAATGTTCATGCAAAACAAATAAAATAAATTATACATACATAACAATTTGACATACCCCACCACTGATCTCTCCATAAGAAAATTAGTTACAGTCCAATTTACACAGTGCATTGAATGTTACCTCCTTCCTTAATCGTAACATTGTACCCGAGATTTATTTGATTATCGTGAATTATTAAACATTCAAGCTTGAACAAACCCCTCAAAATATCAGAGGAAGAAGTTGGGTAGTGGCCTGCCCTGGGGACACCTCAACAGAACTTACAGGTGAATGGTCCAGGGGAGAGTAGCTCTTCTCTTCCCCCCCTGGCCGGAGACGTCCAGTTCCCCCCCCCCACTTGTCGTCCACAGCTTCCACCCGGTCCGTGGCACCAGAGTTATCTTCCTGGTCAATCCGGGTGGGCGCAATCCATATGCCTCCTGCTGTTGAGGGTCGCGCCTCATCGTTGTCATCCTTACTACTGGAAATATGTTGTAGCTGCCGTCGCACCGATGATCTCCTGCTCCGAACCTGGTCCTGCGGTTGTTCCATTTGGCCAGCTGTGCCTACTGAAATTTAAGGAAAATCATGATGTAGTGTATGTACACGTCAGGACGAGACACATACCTAGATAAACAAAGGTCAGACTTTGTTTTCCTCTGACACTATACAATTGTCAGTGTTTATGAGCTAACATTACGTGTATGTTTACTGTTATCTCCTGATTTGGGTCTGACGTGGACATCTGACGAGATTAGTTATGGCTTATACAACTGTATTGGACTTGTAAATAAAAAGGACCCCCAGTAGTTAGATATTAATCATGGGACAGGGTAAAACATGAAATGAAAAACAACATTCCCAGGCAGTGTAAGACAAAAGCAATGTATAACAAGAAGTTCAAGAGGAAGTTATATTTAAAAAAATGAGCTTTAATTATTACAACAAAACTTGTTGATATTAAAAACAATAGTCAATAGCTATCAGTGGTGCATTTAAAAATCATTACACAATGAACAATAAAGGAAAAGGAGATGGTAGCTTCGACACGCGTTTCAACACAGGCGTGTCTTCATCAACACCATCAGTTAAAAAATATAAAATTAAATAAAAACAACATTTAGAACTTATTTTGTAATGTACATTTCCAACTAGTTGTCATTATTATATTTGTATATAGTTATTAAAGAGTGCTGCTTACATGATTCTGACATATTCAATATGTTATACAAATGGTTTCTTCTAATAAAATATACAAAAGTCATGCTTATATATTAATGCAATTTTTCAAGAGAAGCAAAAAATGTAGTTATATGAACATATGGGTATATAAAGATGGAAGTCGAAAACAATCTTTAAATGTACCTATTTCAAAATTAATGAAAAACCTAATAGAAAAGATAGAAATGAAGGGAGAAAGGAAGAGAAAAAGGGGGGGGAGGGTAGAGAGGACATTTTCTGGCATGATTGTATGCTAGCTATAGTCTGGACGGGCACTGAGGTAGGCTTACTTCAAACACATATAGGGGGAAACATTAAAGTGAAACCTTCTTATAGAGTCCATAAGAGTGTCGCCAGCCTTGATTATTAGGGATGATGACAATGGATTAGATCAGCTGAAAGAAACGAATGTATTAAAATCAACATAATTAGGGTTGTTTCTCTAGTACTTCATGTGCAACTATTAGCAAAAAGGTCACCCGTGGGCGAACTTGCACCCAGGAGTAGCACCCTATTGAGGTTTAAAAGGTTCTGTATGGCAACATAATGTAGAAGAGCCCGATATTGCTTTAAGCTGGCCCATGAAGTCAACAAACTCTCAGAATGTAGAGAGCTTGAGGGTATTTAAGGCGCGTATGATCAATTTGAGGAGAAAGACTCAGGATACTTTCAGTCTCCGTTTGGATACTTATAATCAAGTGGGGGAAATGATCACTAGTCCTGCGTAAACCAAGGTCTGCAGGTATGTAACGGGGTGTCTCCCAATAAAAAGACCCTCATACAAGTGTTTTAAAGTTCTTGGGTTCTCGTAGCGGTATATGATGTGTCCCCGCTTTTGTTTTGCACGTGCGTGCGTAATCCTTGGGTCAATTCTTTGTGTGCACCCACCGCCAGGAGGTTTTACCTTTGGTTTAAGGCAGTAGTGATCGTGGAAAGGTGGGTGGTGGGGTTGTGGTGACAGTTTTTTTAAAAACCCGGACAGCCAGATAAGGTACTTTAATCGGTCTGGATTTGGGTAGGAATTATTAAAAATTGTGTTGCTGTGGAATCTGTTATGAATTCAAGCGCACTTTATAATTGTGGTTAAAAAGGTCGACATGTTTCAGCCTTAATTGCCAAAACGTCAGTAGGCTTTCTTCAGGACCAGGGGGTGGTGAAGTGACTAATAGTGAAAAGAATAGGTAAATTTAGAACCTGATTCTTCTGGCAGTAGAAGGTCGCATTGTACCTCTACAAACAGAGCAATTTGCCTCTTCGGGGGTCGCGGCTTTAAGGATGGAGGTTTGACTGGTTCCTTCTCATCCTTGCCTGCACACTTGTGCTGACTATGCCCAGCAACGCCCGGAATACGTCCAAATTTAAGACGCACCTACACATTTTACTCGTAATGACTTAGCCTTTCCACTTTACAAATGTAGCTTGAAATCTGCCTTATTATTATAAGTGAAAGTTGAAAAGATGGCATTGCCAACTACATAAGAAACCGATTATGCTGCATGCAGATGAAAGAATACACCAGTTTCTCACCGGGTAAAGAACAGCACTTCAGAGTCAAAAATATCACGCCTAAGTAACAATGTATCTAGGGTAGCACAAGCTACAGAAAGAATATCGGCATGGTGCCTACGTAACATTGTATATTTAAAACGAGTCACTTAGTGCTACAAACAAATGTGGCAAACCTGGAGAGTTGAGTGCTGGTCTCAATGGATGTACTGCAAACAATGCATTCAAAAGAGACGAACAGTGAAAAGCAGCGTTTAGAGGATTCTGTCTGCGTCGTATTAGCGGTAAAATGCTTGATATTCTTAAATGGCACGGGGATGTGCTCTGAACAGGGACAGAAAAAGGGAAGCTATAAATGATTTAATGATAACTGACGATAAATTGAGAAGAAAAATACAGGCATTGAGCAAACAGCTAAAAAGTGCATGTCTAGAGATGTACCTGATAATTGAAGCACTGCGCCACGTGTGCCTGAATGGCAATTAAAACCCGGTCCTGTCGGGACACAAATTTAGTAGAGGCGTAAAGGCGGCCCGAAGATAGCCGTGAAATCAGGCTTCTGGTGATGCCGTCGTTTCTATGAAAATAAAAAACACAGCAGTATAACGCGCGTCGAAGCTACCATCACCTTTTCCTTTATTGTTCATTGTGTAATGTTTTTTAAATGCACCACTGATAGCTATTGACTACTGTTTTTAATATCAACAAGTTTAATTGTAATCAATAAAGCTCATGTTTTTTTAATATAACTTACTCTTGAACTTCTTGTTAACATTGCTTTTGTCTAACACTGCCTGGGAATTTTGTTTTTCATTTCATTTTTATACCACTATATTAGCCAACCCTCAACTTTGGCATTCTTGAGACTTGTGGATTCGGTCACTGCTACATGGGCAGGTTCCAAACCTAGTCTATAAAAGGAGATCATAGAGAGTCCAGATGGTATTGAAAAGGGCCTGTTATACGGAATATCAGTACTTTTACGTCTGGACAAATTTTATCTGCTGTGTAGCATTGTGTCGGACAAGGCAAATGCAGATTGTGGGTCACACATCCACATAATGTCTAGGTTATTTGGTTTGCTACGCTGTGAGTCTAGCTTTTTGATGTTTCCTCACAAAAGCTGACAATCCAGTGCTACATATTGGCTTCGGTGACTGATAAGGTTGTTCTGTGCACAAGTGAAAAGTAGTGGATTGTTGTTACTGCTACCTGTACTTGAAAAATGGCATGCAAGCCACTGAGGGTAAGACGTGTGTCAATGGACATGATTGGCAAAATTGGACACACTTAAGAGTGAGGCTAGGATCTCAAAGTCTGTCTTGACTCCATGGCACATGATGAGCTGTCTCAATCTGAACCAAAACTTAACAAATGCAATGCAAGTCACAGCATCCAATACCCATTGGCCTCTCATACACACACTAAACAGTGGCTAATCCATTCCTCATCCAATGCACACATCAGTTATGATTCCCTTGGTTCTCTGTTAGTGGTGCTGGCAGTGCTAATTTCAGTATAAATACACATGTGTGGCTCAATTCCCCAGTTGACATGAAAAAACTACAACTCCCAGAGTGCACTCTGCCCTGTACAGTCCATATGCCACAGTGAGCCTTTTGCGTCATGATGAATGCAACATAGACACAGAATAGGTGAATGGAGGCATGGGACACACAATGGAACAGCTCTGTTTTCACTCACATCATACTTCAGACACACTTTGCATATGATGCACTTACCATGTCTCTGCTGTTCATGCTCCTCCAGCTGAGCATGGAGGATCGGCCAAGCTGCATGCAAAATCCTGCTGTACAGTGGAGAGAGGCGAGTTTGATGCACATGGTTCTGGGAAGACTGGCCCACTAACTCCTCAGCCTTGTGCCGGGCCCAGCATTTTAGATCCTCCCAGCTCTTGCGGCATGCTCTTGCATTCCTGGTGTGAACACCCACTGCACTGCAGAGCTCACCAATGTCGGCCCATAGCCTGACCCGGCCTGCAATTCTCAGCTGGTACTCTGGCTGCAATGCTCAGCTGGTACTCTGGCCCTCCATATAGCTGAGGAAATTTAGACAGCACCCCCTCAGCCTAGATGTCTAATTACCTTTCAGTGAAAGGGGGTGCTCTCTCCTCATAACCCTCAGCCATTTTGGGGGAAATATGTTTGAAAAGAGCAGCAGGATGACAGAGGATATGATCTGTGAGAGAGGATGATTCAGAATAAACACAAAATGGCTGCCAACAACTTCCTGTGATGTAATACCTGTCTCCCACTTCCTGTATAAAATATTGTGATCTGGTTTATTTTTGGAGATTACGGCCTGAAAACGTAATGTCCGGTTCCGGAGCGTCAGGTCTGCATGCGCCTCGCACGCCCCGGAACTGCAAACTACGTTTTCGGGCCGTAATCTCAAATCCAACCGGAATTCATTATTTCATACAGGAAATGACATACACAAAGTGAAAGACAGGAAATACATCACAAATTGACAGCTATTTTGTGTTCATTCTGATCCATCCACAATCACAAATCAAATCCACTGCCAACCTGCTGTTCTGTAGTGGAAAAACCTGATATGACAGCGCAAGATAAAATCATGGACATAAAACAAAAGGGGGAACAGACCATTTAATGCCATTTTGGTTCGGACAAGTAGTCGGCTGGCACAACTTCAAACCCCAGTTTAGTTTTCTCCTACTTTGCATTATGGGTCAGGTAGTCCATATTTAGTGCTCAACACAAGAGTTGTGTGTCGTATTACAGAAATTTGAGGGGAAGCAGTGCTGTGAATCACAGACACAGTGTGCCAGTTTCACCCATAACATCGTCACTCACGTTGTGGGCCCATCATCTGTGGGGGGAGTCAAATCTGTTGAGGGCAAAGGCTCTGAGAATGCAATGGTTATGCCCTTTTGTGATTAAGGAACCCATCCCCATAAGGTCCAGGAGTTGTCTCAGAACATGTACAGTTTTTCCTCTGCAACAATAGATTCCTTAGGGACATGCACTACTCCAGTGACAGCTCGCCAAGGGTCTGCTGCGAGCGGGGTGGCGGGGGAGGGGCAGGGTTGGGAGAAGTAAACTCGGTCATACGACGAAACGGAGGAACAGGATAATTATTTTCTTCTGTTTTGTTGTATGTCTGAGTTTACCACCCCCAACCCTGCCCCTCCCCTATCCCACCACCCTGCAGCACGCCCAATGCGATACGCCACTGCACTACACTGATTGCTGACATGTGCACATGACCTGAAGTACAGCCAAACCTTTGACTGTCAACAGCTGTGGTTTACATGCAGTTAGTGGGGCTTGCCAAGTAGTCTCAGTATGGAATTTTTGGACAGTCATAATTATCAAACTTTCATCATTGACAACAGACTGCAAACCAAATTTTGTCCATGCCACAACAGGTTGCTCATGTGAAAAATGTGGCAACCAGCTGATCACGGACTTGCATACCCTGATCTCGGTTATGTGCAATGGCCTGGTTTCCCAGACTCAAAGCTAGCCGAGGTACAAGAGGTATGTGTTAGCCATGCGTTAAAGCTATGTTGTGCAAAACACAACAGGCTAATATGATCTTGCACACAACTTCAGGGGAGTACAGCAGCACACCCCCTGTACGGTCAAGACATCTGAATCACGACTTCAACAGATCAAAAGTGCGCTGTATGATGGCTTGAGTCCGTGTGTGTGCCCTATTGTACCTACGCTGAGGTACAGTGTTGGCCCATCTGTAAAGGATGAGGAGTTGTGTGGAGAGGGCATTCCCAGCATCACCTGAGGAGGGAAGAAAGGGCAATTGGTTACATTTCCCTCTTTGATTTACACAGGACATGATCTATACTTTGGTAATGCAGTGTCTGTTGAAACCCTGTATGTTGCTTCATGATTCCTATTGTACAATAGTTGTATATGTAAGGTGGCATTCAGACATTTCAATTGCACATATCCCTCATTTTTCGTGCTTGGTACTTACCTAGTAACCACATGTTGGCAAATTCTCCCGCAGCCATCCGCCGGGCAAGAGGTGACATGCGGAATACGAAGCGGTCATGGGTACTGCCTGGGAACACTGCATGCACACCAATGAATCTCCCACTGGCATCACAGACAGCTTTCATATTGATGGAATGCCATCGGTGTCTGTTGCAGAAGAAGTGTGCAATGCGGCAGGGTGGCTGGAGGGCCACATGAGTACAATCAATTGCACCCAGCACACATGGGAAGCGAGCAAAGAGATAGAAATCTCTAGCTGCCCTTTGTCTCATGGACAGTGTATGGGGCATCGGTATGTGGTGGGCTCTTGCAAAGATGAATTTTAGTACCTGATGCAAGCACCGCAACAGGATTGCCTGGGAAATGCCCACATGGTCACTGGAGACCCTTTGGAATAACCCAGTGGCAAAGAAATGGAGAGCAGAAAATATTTTGAGATAGGCTCGAATGGCACGGGAGCTGCAGGTCACAAAGTCAAGTTCCTGCCCCCACTCACATACTATCTCCAAGATGACTTCTGGAGGGAAACGGTATCTGGCCCTGACATCTTGGCTGGACATATCAAATAAGTTGATCCTTTATCTAAAGATCCTCTCTACTCTCCTCCTCCTCAAAGCTTCATGCCGCATGGCAAGGGGCAGAGCAACAAACACATTCAGTGACATGTTGAAAGGGTTTTTGTGTGTCTGCTCTGCATTCATGCCTGCTGCAGGGCTGTGATTGGCTGCAGTGTGTCAGCTGATGCATGGTGGGGGATGGTAGGCACTTGGACAAGTGTTTACCCTGGAGGAAAATGACTGACAGCCAGAATGTGGGTATTACGGCCCGGAATCGAAAATTCAGTCCGGAATCGGAAATTCCAGGCTGGAAGCAGAAATCCTGGCACAAATGCAGAATTCCCACTCCGGGTGAGGAAATTCCTTCCCGAGTGCAGAAATTATGGCCCGATTGCGGACATAAAGTTAGTAGTTGTAAGTGCATTCTGTGAATACCACAAGTAGTAAGTGCCGTCTGTAAATACCAAAAGTAGTAAGTTTAGGAATTTGTCTCCGATTAGTTCTGTGAATTGGCCCCAAATGGTTAGGGCAAAAAGGCCAACTTTCTAAAAGCATAATTTTCTGAATTGTTACTTAAAATTCAACTTAAGCATTAAAAAGGGTTTTAAATTAGGATTAATTTGAGTGTAAACATTATATTTTTACCTGTTCCCAAACAAAAGTTATTACATATTAAATGTAGTAAGGTAATCCAATATTATCCTATGAGAGAGGTAGGCATTGCAGCAATACATAATATTTTGAGTTTTTCACTACCAGGAAAAGACGAGGACCTGGACCCTTGGCTGGCATCTGTGTGAACTCATACTACAATGTGGCACTGAAGTGACCTTTGCACGCAGAGAATCGTCCACCCTCAGCGAGCACTAATACAAAGCTCCAGTGAGACCTGCTGTTCCTGCCAACAGTGACGGTTTGCGATGATTGGCAATGCAAGATCGGAACTTTGAATTGACAACAAACATCCATGATGATCAACTAATGTAAAGCTTCAGCGAAGACTGGCTATACATGCTATAGCAATGATCATCTGCAACACTCGACCTGCACCCCATGATGAAAGCCTCCTTCTCATGGTCCCCTCCAACATGAACAGAACTCTTTGCGCCAGACTGAGAAGGTAACTCTTCAGTGGGACTGACCTGGTCCCTATATCCGACCCATACTCCATCATGGTTGGCCTGAACATGTGGTTCTCCCCCAGACTAACACAACCAATCATCACGAGTGAAGCTTCATGCTTCTTGGCACTATTTTGCCCTTAAAATTTGGGAAATTAATATCTCTGGTTCTTTTTGTGATTCTGGTATCATTTTATTTATTACAATTCACTCTCCTTCACAAAATTTTTTTTGTATTGCGTTTTCACATTATTACTGTTTGAGAACTGCATAAATACTTTACATATTGCCCCTTAGTTTTAGCTGGACTTCTTTTTTGTGTCAAAATATCAGAGATTTAAGCACAGGTTAATTTTGTGACTTTTGTGGTTCACCCTGACAAGTATTAAGTTTATTATTTGAGTGGGGTTTTCACCCATCTCAATTAGTAACCCAATTTCTTACAGTTCCCCAAAGACAATTCTCATTTTAATTACATGGAAGCTTTGCTCTCCAATACAGATAAAATGGCTATTGAAGAACAGGATTTGGCTAGGTATACTTAATGCACTTTACCAATTATTAGAAAAAAATGAAACATCAGCAAACGTTTTGTACACAAAATTGTCCAACTGGTGCTTCAAGAGGAGGGAAAATCAACAATCCCCCTCAGTAAAGATCAAGTCCTACGATAGTCCATCAATTACTCCAAGCACTAAGAATCTTCTAAGCTGAGTTCGCGGTTTCAGAGGTTATTTCTTCCACTGTCTTTATAGATGCCCTTTTGCCAACACGTGTTTCGTCTATAGCTGACAGTTACAGCAAACTTCATCAGGGCAATACATCTACAATATAAACCGGTAATGATCAGGAGGAGCAATCTAAAGTTTCCTTCTCAATTAACCATCACCAGAGTCATGTGACCACAATAGTTCACCTGAAAGTCTCTCAGGAAAACCATTGCTCCAAAGCGTGTTGTTAGAGTTGAAGGCAGTACAACCATAGGTTTAGTGTAAACAGACTCTCTTATACAAAACATTATAGATATGTTGTGTGAAAATTACATCCAAAGTCAGTTTATATTGCGAGAGGTAAGAAACTAGTGGATTGGTACTCACTAAATCAATTAGCGTCAGTACCATCTGGTCCAAATTTTACAAATTGGAGTAGAGTCAGATTATGTGAATCAATATCCATAGGAAGACCATATTAAACTTACGTTTCTGTTTGATAAACAGAAAAAGTGTTCTGAAAGTCAGAATTGTATCTGGCAGTGTAGCCCAAATCCCAAATCCAAGAGATCTAAAAAGAATGAACAAAGTTCTAAACCAAATGTCTAAAGGTGTCACAATAACTTATTAGGTATTCTGACATATACCCCAAATTAATAGTAGGACCATTTTCCATATTTCAGTCAATATGTAAAAACAAATAACACTAAAGGGAGTGGCGGGGATAAAATTGTCCTAATATCGATCAAAAGTCTTTAACTCCTAGGGCGTCATCCGAAAGTGTGACCTCCTCAGGTCACCTAAGGTAAATAAATGCAAATAATGTGTCCTTATAACACAAACAACTCGGTAACTATGGGAAATCATCCAGCGTGAAGTTAATGAACGATAATATTTAGAAATTGTGTGATAACAAAACAATAGTTGTCCAAGATCTACTCTGGAGGTTTAAACCCATATATTAACCTGGGGTGAATAAAAGGATACCACTAAGTAAAATACAGCTGAGTACACAACACTCAGAGCAGTTCTCTAAGTGTGCGCCAACTATTCAAAATGGTAAAGAAACATCCTAGTCATATCAACGGGCGCAAACTCCCAACAGTCAGGAGAAAACCTTCCAGTCAAACCCGTACTAAATCTCATAAATACACGCCCAACACTCATTGTTTCTAGCTGGCAGTGAAGCGTAGTCAGCTCCCTCGTCCTCCGAGTAAGCGAAGATGACTTCTGGCGTGGAGAGTAGACGCCATCTTGAAGTGGTCTTATATCGTCCCAAATTTACATCCGTTACGTCACAATGTAGTACAACCTGAGAGAATGCGGTGGCCATCTTAGAGTGGCAAAAGTAGTGTATAAATATGAGTGAAGAAATGGCAAAATTATGGAAATGTCCATTTATTAGAATAAAAGGTAATATAAGCCTAATTGCAGTCTCTAACTAAACGAAATCCCTTAGTAGTGTATTGTTTTAAGTATTCCCAAGATGACAACCGTCACGTCCCGATGAGGTTCAACCTGAAATACTATGTATCAGCCATCTTGGAATAACATGATGGCAGTTATCTTGAAATGTCTGTAGAGGAAAGGGAAACGATATAGGCCATAGCCATATCTAGATATAATTGAGTATGGTTATCAACTTGGCATTATCCCATACTAGTAGGGTCATTGAAAAAATAATTGTAAAACCGAGTAACGCATTAGCAATCTAGAGGGGAAAAGTCGGGTGCACAGTCTATCAGACTGTGGCATCTATTTTAGCATCTCCAAAGTCGAATTCCAGTAATCCCTAACCTGCAAAAATAAAATTCATGCGAGCAAGTGGTCAAGCAAGTATGACAATGCAAGTTAAACCGCCACAATAGTTACCTTAAAAAGGGCTAGTAAAAACGCTGCTTCTCTAAGGTTGTCACACTTATACGTGTTGCAGTCATCAGATGGAATATAAAGAGGGGATAGCAGAAAGAACACCAAAACCAATCCATGCACTACAGTTATAACAGAAAGTGCAAAGGTGAGATATGAATGACTATGGTCAGAGTTCATCCTAAGATCACTTTAGCAAACATCTTGACATCCTCTCATAGTTCCCTTTATATCAAAAGTCAGGCATATTCAATCATTAGAAAGTGTCAAATGTGATACATCTTTATAATGTCCTTCAATTGGCTCCATTTCCATTCACAAATTGTACACGCTTGTAGGATTCAGCATTATCTCCTAGGTAACATTGGGATGGTGCTTATCTTACTTACTTGCATGGAGTAATTGATGGACAGATAAAATGGCTGAAGGGAATTACATCAAATTTAGCAAAAATTTAGAACTTTACTTTTAAAGTTTGATTTTTATGATTTAGTGTAAATTCCTTCACCCATTTTGAGTTAGCATTTAAAAAGGTGCTCGGTCTGCATGAATGGTTTAATTCTGGGAAAAAGTTAGAGCTATCTGGACCATTAGTGTCCAGATATACTCTGAGTAGCCCTTTTAAATTGGATGTGCGGATCCTGATTGGTTGGCCACAACATGGAAAATATGTTTTGGGAGCTATTACAGCACTGTGTATGTGTATGTTTGTGTGACAGTGAGTGACATCTCACAGTACAATATAAGAGTGGTTGGGGTATGACTGAAGACAAAAGGGGAATCTGTCTTCCTTAAGGTCCAGACGAGCCTTCATCGAAGTAACTCCCAAGCTAGATTTTGCTTTGCATTTACCATAAAGTATCTGGAAGAAAATGTTTGCTGGTATGATAGGTTAGTGTTTCCCTACACTGTTAAGCTTTTCTTAAAAACTCTGCTTTTGGCCTCTCTCACGCTTTCAATGGGAGAGACTACAGGCTCCTGAATTTTGAGCTGATGCAATTATGGCATCCTTACTTCTGTTTAGCAGTGAGGGTGTGAGGTGACCCTACAAATACAGGTTTGTAGGAGAACCATCAAGATCACTGGTTAATGGCACTGATGAAAGGTTTACCCACTTGGATGCAGGCAAGATGACAGCAAGTGGGACTGGCAGACTTAAGATAATATATGCCAACTTGTGAATACATGGATAGAATCTAGTGCTTACTGAAGTAGGTTATTATAGAGTGGGGAACATCTAAGAAGGGAAGAATAACTGCATTGTATCACATCTCCTTTTGGGAGAAAATAACTGTTTATTCGAGAGTGGTTTGGTGCAAACCCTGAACAGGTTGAAGAATGAATACTAAATTATGGCACTTCTCTCTCCAATTCAGATAAATGACTGGTTAGTTGGAGCGGTTCCGTTACATCATGTACTGGCAGTTAGTCTTGGAGACACTGAGAGGTTGTGGGTCCTGAAGGGGCTGGAGAACTGCCATCTTCACAGCACAGATATTGTGCCAGGTTCAACACATGAATCTCACAGTTCTTCTTGCCATGGGTGTTACGTGGGAACACCCACTGTAATGCCTTTGGCACGCCTCCCCATCGTAGTGTGAGGCAAAGCAACAACTTGCACCTCACTGCATATCTACAAGGCCATGAGAAGTCACGCAGGGGAGCTTTATGTGGCCTCGTAGATATGGTTAAGCCCTGTGCGCCACCGGAGCATCACAAAGAATGATGTTACGGCAGCGCACAGGGCTTGTAAAGGAACCCCTCATTGCGGGACTAAGACTGTTTTCTACTGAGTTATATAGAAGCATACATTTATCATGTTCAGATCAGACACGTATTAAGGAGTTGGTACTTATTTATTTGGAAGGGTAATCTCAATGTCACAGAATTTATTTAGTTTCACATCATGAGCGAACCTTTTGGCAGTTCATGAATTTACAATGGCTCACACCAAGATTATTGGAGCGGGCTGCGTTTCAGGAAGATATATGCATGTTTCATGAGGTAGCGTGTGGTAGTTCTGTCCATTATGCACATAATGGATTGCGACTTTCCATAGAGTCTGATGCCAGAGTGGAGACACTTAAATGTATAGTGTAATATTAGATACAGTTTTAAGAGTGTGCAGGGGCTGAATTGTACGTTCTAATGCTGGACTAATGTCCATTCAAGAATCAGCTCGATGCATGGTTGTATAATTTACAAGAAAGAGATGCCCAACTCATTTTTATAATATCACAAAGTACCTTGTACAGTGTTTCATCCCAACGAAACAATCCCATCAGTTGGTGCTATCTTTGTAGCTCATCGACAAAGGAGGCCCCCACTGCACACCCATGTACTCTTTCCAAAACCTTCTCCCACTCTGCACACAGACTTCCAATACTTACCGATTGACTTTCAGAGTCCCTGGATCCCCAACAATTCCTTCAGCTGGCAGCCGCTGTTATGTCCCTCTTCCTCTCTCAGCAGAGGCCAGCCCCAGTGTCAAGCGAGGTAGTCAGGCATGGATGCTGGTGAGAGAATCCTGAGGTTATTGTAGTCAAACTAGTCAACAGGGACTTGCCTGATCAAGCATCAATCACCATTGCTGGTGACACCACACATCAGCAACTAACTTTCTGGCCACCTAGAAACTGCAGGTCCCTATGCAGTTACATATCAGAAAAGCAGCATGTTGAATTACTGGCTGAATTATCCTGCAAACCGTTAATGAACGTGATTTTCATTTTTATCTTAAGAATCCTGCTGTCCTGACCAGGGACATGCCAGAGGTTACTGAAGGAATTTCCTGAAGTTTAAAAAAAAGAGTTGGTGTGTTTAACAAACTATGTGCATTTGATCAAGCTCAAAGATACAGTGAAACTAAAGATTGCTAAAGTTAGGAATGTACCTTTGTCTGTCCTGTGGTCGGTCTGATGTCCCTGCCCTGCACTGTGAAAGCAAAGAAGGAGTCATGTAAACAGAGTGCTCCAGGACTGACCAGAACTGGTTTGGACTAGGCAAAGGCCTCTCTGCCTTCAGAGAACAAAGATAAACTGTGTATAAAAAGGGGGACCTATGCCCCAGAACTTTTGATCCCTTTTCAGAAACAAGAAGAAACCTTTGCTGAGGAGAGGAACCAGAGAGACTGAGAAGAGACTATCCCTAAACGTGAGGGATTGGCCTGCAGTGGTTGTCTGACTGTCAAAAAGAGGAGAAAGGACTTTGTGCTACTTTTATTCAACTTGTGAAGGATCTCCAAGGGCTTGCGATAGAGCTTGCCTCCTGCTGAAGTCCCACGGACAACAGACGTTTCTCACCAGCTCCCCAAGAGGTCTTGCTTGCAGTTGTGCTGGGCTTTCTGAGGGACTGCGTGTCGCAAGGAATTGGAAGCGCGACTCACGAAGAAGAAGCCACAGCTGCTGTTGTCGCATCGCCGGAGAAAAGGATCGACGTCGCATCAGATGCAGCAGCATCAACAGAGAAGCGTGTTGCCACCGTTACAGCTGTCACATCATCGCCGTAGCGTCTCGCATCGACGGAGAAGAGGATCGACGTCGCACCAGATGCCGCCGCATCCCCAGGAAGCGTGTCGCAGGGCCTGTTGCAGCTCAGAAGAATCGTTGAGTCGCCGCAAGGCCGTCAGGCGGGCACGCATTGTGTTGCATCCAAGAGAAGATGCCATTGTTGTTCATTGCACTGGATCTTCATCGCATCACGACGCTGCTGGTCGCATCGCCACGGAAGCACAGTATGAAAACGATGCATCACCTCCCCACTTTGTCGTTTGAGGTCTTGTGGTAAGTCTATATGAAAACTAATTATTTTTATACTACGACTTGTGTGGTGTCCATCTGTAGTGTTGTTACGGGGTTACTGGATGTGTTCACAAATGATTTACACACTACCTCTGAGATAAGCCTGTCTAGACGTGCCAAGATACCAAGGGGGTGAGCAGGGGTTATTTTAGGAGTGTACCCCCTTACCCTGACTAGACGCAAGGGTCCCTACTTTATCAAAGGTACCTACCTTCGCCAACTAGAGACCCCCAAATCTAACATGGACCATTACCCTCTATCAAATATCAGAAAAATGTTAAGTTCTCTTAATGGGGCCAATCAATTTTTCACTCTGGATTTAAGCTCTGCTTACCACCAGATAAAATTGGAACCAGCTTCACAAAAGCTGGCTACCTTTGTCACACAATCTGGCACATATAAATTCTTGAGGATGCCATTTGGGATGAAATCCACGGTTCTGTATTTCACAGGGATAGGGAAAGTGTGCTAAAAGGAATTGAAGGAGTGAGAGTGTATCAAGATGATGTGATTGTTGGTGCCAACATGGAGGATCATAGCAGGAGATTGCCTGAGGTATTTGGGGCATTAAATAACAGGCATGGGGATTCGACCCAAGAAAGTCTAATAGGGGATCAAGAACTTACCATCACCTGGATGTAAGGAGGAATTAGTAAAATTTCTCAGAATGGCTTAATTCTAGAATAGGATTGTTCCCAAGTTTGTGGAAAGGACCGAGTGCATGGCGTCATTATTGAAGAAAGACAATGAATTTGTATGGTGTAAGAGATGCCAAAAGGATTTTGAGGATATAAAGTCACGTTTAGAGGATGCTGCAGATCTTGGAAGCTTTGGTACACACGATGAGACAACAGTAATGACTAACACCAGCTCTAAAGGACTTGGAGCTGTATTTATGCAAAAATGAGGTTAGAAGTGTTCACAGTCTTTTGCAGCACTCAGGCTACCCAAGGATTTTTCCTCACTTGTGAGGTGTTTAGTTTTTTTCTTACCTTACC
This sequence comes from Lissotriton vulgaris, assembly GCF_964263255.1. Lineage (NCBI taxonomy): Eukaryota > Metazoa > Chordata > Amphibia > Caudata > Salamandridae > Lissotriton > Lissotriton vulgaris. The sequence continues at coordinate 150,820,277 of NC_141686.1, forward strand.
TCCCGTCTTAACTAATAAAGGGTTCTCTTAATCTGAAAAAGAGAAAAAAATCTTCATCAGAGGGTGATTCCCCGCCCGCCCAGAAGGTGCGGCTCACTATGTAGTTACATATTAAAAAAGCTGATTGTTTGATTAATAGTTGAGTAATCCTGCAAACTATCGCCGTTTTATCAGCAGGAAACTGCCCATAAAGTGGCGATAATGGGCTTGATAATATGCTCTATGGAATTCTAATCGAAGCTCATGTTAAAAGTGAAGGACATCTAACATGAGCCTCTATTGGAATTCCATAGAGCATATTATCAAGCCCATTATCGCCACTTTATTGGCAGGTAATTTTATCGCCTGGGCTTGATAATATGCCCCAATGTTTCTATAACTAGAGAAAGTTCCCTGGACCTTGCGAAAATGTCACACACTGGCTTTCTCACTTAAAGGCAAACAGGTTTTCAGGGGCTCAATCGTGTCACCTTATCTGTATACCAGATTGACTACTGTAGAAAGAGCAGAGCATTGAGATGTAACATAACATATTTATAAATCGTATCTTCATCCCTTTGGGCATCTTGGCACTGAATATCAGATGTCTATTGTTACACAACTCAATAGTACTCATTTTTAATAAATCTCGATAGGATAAAAGGCGGACTGTACCCACAGGGATATGAAACTGTAACCATGAGATCATTCACAGTTCCCTGCAGTGGATACATTAGTTCAGTGAGCCCCAGACCCGGATAAAAGAATGCATGAATGGAGCAGATCAACTGGGCTTATTAAATGTGACAGGTAATAGCATTACTTATAGCTGGCTGAGCCCAAGGTTGCACCCACATGGTCCTTAATGGCCTGTACTGAAGATAAAATGGACCCTTCAAACTGTGTTATTCTTGCCCAGCAGATGCGCTGTTAAAGGATCAGCACAACAAGGAAGCTAATATATATTCATCAGATAGCCTGTGCCAAAAATATCTATTAATGTGGAGAGAAAAGGTTTTTGAGAACAGTGCATCAAAATGTAGAATGCAGCAAGACACATTAACGCAGCTAAACAGGCCCGCACACAGAGCTGGACTGGGAAACCAAAAGCAGCCCTGGCAAAAATGCTAAAACTAACCCCACCCCTTTCCTCTCCTTGTGCAATCCCTCTCTCGCTCTCTCTTCTCCCTCTCCTATTGCTTTTTCTCTATCTTCCACCTCCCCTCCTCTCTTTCTCTCTCTTCTGAATCCTCCCTGTGCCTGGTACAATTGAACGAGAGAGAAAGACACACACATTTAGTAGCTCAAAACACAAAATCTGGGATAAATCCCAGCCTCCCTGCCTGACCAAATTGTGTGATCCCAGGCAAATATTTTATTTCACCCACCTCTATCGTTTTCATTATTAGATATGAGAGCACCTTGAAATAAATGAATTAAGGATGTGAGTTGTCCAAGGCAACCCTCCTAGGTTTGTTTTCATGGATTATGTAATGTAATGTAATGAAATGTAATTTTGTACTTATAAAGGGCAACTGTCACTCCACGAGGAGTATCCTGGCGCTGTCTGGATTGGAGGTGAGAGTGAGCCTTGAGGAAACTAAGGGCCTCATTAGGATGGCGGCCGGGCTTTGCCCACCCGCCATCCCATCGGTAAACGGGACCGCCCACCATAAGCGCGGGGGTCCTGTGGGGGGCATTAGGATGTGCCCGCCTCAGTGGCGGGCACATCCTGTATTTTTAGTATTGTGGCGGGCGGAGCAGAGCCACAATACAAAAATTGCTTTGCAGCATTTGCATCAACAAAGCGGCAGGCACAGCTCGGTGCCTGCCGCTTGTTTATACAAATGTGGGGGGGGTACCACAGGTACCCCCCATGTGCATGCCCCTACCCACCTCCACTCTGGGAGCCCGCAGGGGGCCCCCAGAGTGAAGACCGCCTGCCTTTAATGCCGCCATGGAAAGGCTTGCCAAAATGCCTTTCATAATATGGCTGGCGATATCTGATAGACACCGCCACCATATTATTCTTTTTCCGCCCCAGCCGCAAGGCGACAGGGGCGGAAAAGTGGCGGGCAGTGTCTTGCTCCGCTCCGGTCCCCCCCGCCATTGTAATATGGCAGCGGGAATTCAGGGAAGGATGTTGGGCGGATTGCCGCCGCCCGACATCCTAATGACCCCCTAAATGAGAGAAAGACATAAGTCATCTGGGGCAGTGAATATCCACGTCTTCAGGGCCTTTCTGAAAAGTATTTCTGACTTAAAAAGCCTTAAGTATGGTGGCAGGGAGTTCCATGCTCTACTCCCAAGGAAGGCTAATGTTTTTGCACCTTTCAATTTGTATCTGAAGGTGGGAAGTTTTAGCAGGTTTGCTGATGATGATCTAAGTGGCCTAGTCGTGGTGTATGGGACAAACCATGCTGCAAGATATTTAGGCCCCATGTTAAGCCTGGCTCTGTAGGTAAAGAGGGGAATTTTGAACAGGGTTCTCTTGTGTGCCGCCGCGTATTGTACTACCTGTAATTTTTTTAGAATAGCTTTATTGGCTCCTGTGAGAAAGCCATTACAATAGTCCAAACGCGAGAGAACCAGGGCCACTGCCACTGATTTCCTTGCAGATAGTGGAAGCAGATTGAAAAAAATTTCTTAATGATTTCATCTGACTAAAGAAGGTCCCTGCTACAGCTGTGGCGTGTGGGAGGAAAGAGAGCGTTGCAACAAAATTTACTCCCAGATTCTTTGCTACCTTCACCACATCTGGTGGCAAAGTGTCTTCCTCGGGCCACCATTTACAAGGCTGAAATAGGGCTTCTTTGCCTATTGGGAGGATTTCAGTTTTGTCAGTATTGCATTTGAGGTGGTTATTACTCCTTACATTATAATGTTGCTCCATGAACATAACACGTGATTTATGTTAGTTCACTAATGCATTCCCATCAGGATGGGGACAGATGGCCATCAATATTTATAAATTCAAATTATCACTTTTAAAAAAGTCCTCTCAAAGCAGTGATATATTTTAATGAACTAAGGGAAAAAGCTTCCACTTGTTAAAGAAATGCACTTTTTAATATTTGAAAATATACTTTTCATATTTTTCATATATGTCTGTAGCACAAATTGTTTGCTGAACGTGTTCTTGACTTGGCTCTGTAATGGGTCCTTAGAGCCAAATCAGACCCTCGGCTCAGCTCGGCTCAATTGCCATTGATTCCTATGGGCCTTGAGGCCCATAGGAATCAATGTCAATTACCGAATCGGTAAATACCAATTCGGTAATTTCACCGATTTGTCAAGGGGGACAGGGTGTCACTTTGACACCCTGTTGCACCCCTGATTCTGGCTTGTGTGCAATGTGACACACATACATGCCCTTAGGGCACGCATGTGTGCCACATGGCACAGGTGTACATGCACAGATGTGCATGTACACAAAAATTCATTATTTACCATGCCATTGTATTTCATGGTAAATAACGAATGTCTAAGGGCCTGTGGCACTGTTTCCAGTGCCACCTACATCCCAAATTTTCGATTCTGTACATTTACTGATTCGGTAATTTTCCGATTCGGTAAAATGACTGATTCGGTAAATATACAGAATCGGTAATTTTCAGGCCCCCTACATCTGGAATTACAAATACCGGTCGGTAACGGCCGAAATCGGCCGTTACCGACCGGTATTTTGCCACTTACATATGGCCCTTCGTCGTCTGTTGACTCGACCTCCCGCCCCGTCCACTCCCGTCTCACCGCCCCACTGCGCTTACCCGCACAGACCTCCGCTGATGAGGAATGCTGTACTAACTTAGGGGCCCATTAGGATCGCGGACGGGACCCCTGAGTAGGAGGGAACCTCCGCATGGCCTGCGGAGTTCCCTCCTGTGAAAATAGGATGTGACCACCACCATTGCGGTCACATCCTCTATTTTTACCATTGCGGCGGGTGCGGCTTCAAGCTGCACCCGCCGCAATGGTAAAATGCATACATTGCATTTGTTTGCAGAAAGCGGCAGGCACTGTGCGGTGCCTGCCGATTTCTGCATACAGATACAGGAGGGTACCATAGGTACCCCCCATATGCACCCCGATCCCCCCCTCAACCCAGGGGGCCCGCAACGGGCCCCCACAGTGAAGTTCCACATGCTTTTCCACGGCGGAAAACCCGCTGCGGAAAAGCATTTTTTTAAACACATCCTAATATGGCTGGCAGTGTCTGAGAGACACCGCCACCATATTAGAGCTTAAAGCAGCGGACTGAAAACAGGACTCACCAGCTATCCTAATGTGGTGGTGGGTCTTTGGTGAGTCCGCAAGCCGGGCCGAAGACGGCTGTAATGCCAGAAACCGGTCCCCGGAAGCTTGTTTCCTTTCCAGTAAAAGAATTGGCTTGGTAGTTTGGTCTGCCCTGTTCCCATGATGCACTGGGCCAGGGACAGACTAATTTGCATGTAACCAGGTTCTGAGCTGGGATGGTGCTGTGAGCTAAAAAACGGTGATGGATCAAGCCCTGATCTGTTGACTGGGTAGGAGTGTTCTGCTTAATTCAGATACTCTGTCCATCACCACCCCCTTTTCTGAATCGTTTTGTTCACCATAAGCGTGGAAGGGTATGCTCATACATGAGTCCCTTGCTCACTGCACCATCAGGATTCAAGCAAGCCGGGCGGAAGACGGCTGTAATGCCAGAAACCGGTCCCCGGAAGCTTGTTTCCTTTCCAGTAAAATAATTGGCTTGGTAGTTTGGTCTGCCCTGTTCCCATGATGCACTGGGCCAGGGACAGACTAATTTGCATGTAGCCAGGTTCTGAGCTGGGATGGTGCAGTGAGCTAAAAAATGGTGATGGATCAAGCCCTGATCTGTTGACTGGGTAGGACTGTTCTGCTTAATTCAGATACTCTGTCCATCACCACCCCCTTTTCTGAATCGTTTTGTCCACCATAAGCGTGGAAGGGTATGCTCAGACATGAGTCCCTTGCTCACTGCACCATCAGGATTCAAGCAAGCCGGGCCGAAGACGGCTGTAATGCTAGAAACCGGTCCCCGGAAGATTGTTTCCTTTCCAGTAAAAGAATTGGCTTGGTAGTTTGGTCTGCCCTGTTCCCATGATGCACTGGGCCAGGGACAGATTAATTTGCATTTAGCCAGGTTCTGAGCTGGGATGGTGCAGTGAGCTAAAAAACGGTGATGGATCAAGCCCTGATCTGTTGACTGGGTAGGAGTGTTCTGCTTAATTCAGATACTCTGTCCATCACCACCCCCTTTTCTGAATCATAACTTTCTAAAAGTGGCATTATTTGAATTGTGATTTAAAATACGGCTTTACCATTAAACTGGGTTCAGATTTAAAATGTTATTAGACACCAAACTAGCTATTCCTATCTGCTCAATATTGAAAGACACCATGTGTTAAATGTAATTAGGGAACACAATGTTATCCTATGGGAGAGGTAGGCCTCACAGCAGTGAAAAACGAATTTAAGAGTTTTTCACTAAAAGGACATGTAAAACTCAAAAGTAAAAGCCCAACTTTTTAAATACAAGACACCCTGCCCTCTGGCTGGGCTGTGTATGGCCTACTTTAGTGGTGACGTATATGTACTAAAAAGAGAGGTTTGGGCCTGGCAATAGGTTTATCTTGACAGGTTAAAATGGCAGTCTTAACTGCACACACAATCTGCAATGGCAAGCCTGAGGCGTGTTTAAAAGGCTACCTATTTGGCTAGCACAAGTAGTACTGCAGGCCCACTACTCTCATTTAATTTACAGGTCCTCTGGTCATGTTGCACCACATTACTAGAGACTTACAAGTAAATTAAATGTGCCAATTGGGTGAAAGCCAATAACACCATGTTTAAAGGAGAGAGTATGAGCACTATAGCACTGGTTAGCAGTGTCCTAAAAGCCCCCAAAAACCTGGTTAAAAAAACAGGAGGGTGAAGGCAGAACGTTTGGGGATAACCCTGCAGAAAGGGTCAAGTTCAACATGGAAGTTTGTAATCACCATCTATTCATTGATTGCAACTGTCACTCAATAATTAAAGAGCATTGCCAATGCATCCGCATACAGGCATCTCGTTGTTGCAGCACTTAGGTGAGCAAATGCATTGAATGGAATGAACAATGAACATTCATCCATTGTGGAGCAGGTACATGCAACCATTTTTATCAAATGCCTTTTTTAATGATAGCTAGGGATAATGCGACCTTGCTGCAGCTAATCAACTATGCATTAAAACATTCACTCAATCATTTATGCAACTACTTACCAATGCATCTATCAATCAGGACCGGACTGGGAACCAACCAAAACCGGCCCTGGCAAAGTGCTCGGCCAACCCCTCTCCCTTCCGGGGGGTTGTGGGTGCTGCCGAGCTTTTTGCCAGGGCCGGCTTACGGCCGATTTTGTTACAGGGCAGATTTTGCTGCATTGCTACAAAAACGGCCCTGTAACAAAAACGGCCGCCAGGGCCCACGGTCCCAAACCGGCCGCCCCCACCCGTGCGGCGCACCAGGGAATTGTCCGGTGCCCACAACGGCCAGTCGGGCCCTGCTATCAATCAATTTACTATTTCATATCCTTAATCACTCATTCATCCTTACTTCTGCTCACCTATCACTTTAATAATTGATACAATCTTGCAGTTGCCCACTCACCCATCCACACACACAAACTTTAGAAGCAATGAAGACGCATTTTCACTTATAAAGCAAAAGCCAGAACATTTGACTTTTCAAGTGTTTTTTATGCATGTAATGAAAAATATACTAACTTGATTTTTAATAATTCCATGCTATCATAGTTTACTGAGCTATAAACAATAGGTATTCCTATTACCCAAATGAATGTGCTTGTGCCCAAAATTGTCCATATTAAACTGCTAACCCATTTCTGCTATTTTATTATGCTGTAAACAATTGGTATTACAATTACACAAAATAATGATGCTCAGTTTATCAACTTCAGGAGAAGGAAGGACTTATTCCATATTTCCCAACTATTTCTATTTAGGCAGTAAGCTACAGTTTTTACAGCAATTCTGCGTGCTAAGGAGTTAAGGTTTTAATGTTGTTTGTTGTTTTGTGTACCTTTTATCACCTCTCTTCGGAAGGTCGAATAAAGACAAAGATGATGAATAAGATGAGATGAGTTAAGTCTTGCATTCATCCACTTTTCTTAACCTGTTCCGTGCTCCCGTTGGCCGACGGGCGCACTACCCGGCTGGTGCTGCGAACGACCATTGGCTGACGCAGCCCCACCCGTTTTTCGAACGTTCTGCACTGGCGCGGAACGTTCGAATCAGCTATGGAGTTAAAAACAGGCAAGCAAGGCCCTGCATGCAGGGAAAAATCATAGGAAGACCGAGTAAGTCTGCCTAAAAGTGGTAGCACTGCAGTCAGCACTTCTAGTTCTCCCACCAAATGAAAGGCACAGAGTGCACGGCTGACTCCTGAACTTTCTGACCTTATGCATGGGTCTTATCTGTTCTCTCACTAGTGCTCGGAAGGAAAACAAGCCTTGTCGAATACAATAGGTCTCGCATATGCAAGATCTATTGTCTTTGTCAGTATGATGTGATGTTGCGTGGTATGTCATGTCCAGTCATTGTACAGCATGTTTTGGTATGCTATGGCCTGTCATAGAATGGTGTGGTATGGTATGGCATGTTATTGTATAATATGGTATGTAATTGTATAGTATGGTATTGTATGGCTTATCATTGTACTGTATAATATAGCCTGTCATTGTATCCTATGATATGGCCTGTCATTGTATATTATGGTACAGTATGGCCAGTCAATGTATAGTATGGTATAGCCTGTCATTGTATGATATGGTATTGTATGCCCTGTTGTGCAGGATGGTATGGTATGGTCTATGATTGTATTGTATGAAATGGTATGGCCTGCCGTCTTATAGTATGGTATGGCATAGTATGGCTAGCTATTGTATAGTATGGTATGATATGACCTATGATTGTATAGTATGATATTGTATGGTACATTCTGTCATTCTACAGAATGGCATGGTATGATATAATATTGTACGGTATAGCATGGTATGGCCTGTTACTTTATAGTATGGTATGGCATGTCATTATAGAATATGATATGATATGTCCTGTTATTGTTTAGTATGGTATGGCATGTTCTGTCATTGTAAGGCCTGTCATTGTATATTATGGTATTGTATGGTATGACAAGTAATTGTATAGTGTTGTATGATACAGCCTGTCATTGAATAGTGTGGAATGACCCATCATTGTAGAGTATGGGACAGTATGATATGACATGTTATAACATTTCTTTATATGTTATAATATGGTGCTGCCTGTTATTGTATTGTATGGAATCATATGGGCAGTGTTGGAAAATGAGGCAGCATCTGTGAGCCTTGCACAAATGACTTGACTACATTTGTCCTTCACTGGGAACCAAACACCCAATTGTAGCGCCTGACTCTCAGAGGGTAGCGTTGCAGAGCAGTCTGAGGCTTACTCAAGGGAGGTGGTGTGGGCTAGTAATCGCCATTTGCAGGTGCACAAAAATAACACTCAATAATTGATTGTACAATCTGTACTTTGCTTTACAAATGTAAGAGTACATTTATTAAACACACACACTACTCAATACTATGCACCAATTTACAAATATGCATAAGCTGTTGGAATTACTTTGTGACATTGCATAACATCTCCACCCCTCCCGCAGGGGCAGTGGGTCTAGTACTACCACTCCCATGTATACACATCATCTTGCCTCCAATGCAGTTAGTTGATCATAACCTGGAGCGAGGGCCCTGCACATGGGCACCATCCCAGTGACGACTCACCCGCTTATCCCAACAAGAATTTAAAATAGGTAACCCTGCCTTGATGACATATAACCCTGACTGAGCATGTCCTACTGACCATGAAGTATACACCTGTACATCTTAAGGGCTAGCAGTCTGGTTTCTTCACCTCAGCCCAGCAGCAAGAATACATGTTTAAACAACACTTTAGAATGCTTTAGTGACATCAAGGCTCGACTACGGTAATGTCTTGTACCTGGGGGCAAATAAGGCCACTGTCCGCAGACTACAGACTGTACAGAATGCAGCAGCACGACTGTTATGTAAAATTCCATTCTCTACACCTACCACCAAATATATCAGGAAACTTCATTGGTTAAAGGTTGAGAACAGAGTCAAATTCAAAACGTTATGTTTTATGCATGGAATTTCCACTAACACTGCCCCTAAATACCTGCAGAACCTGATGCGTCCCTATCGCCCCACCAGGACTCTGCGGTCCTCCACGGCCAATCATTTTGTAATTCCAAAATTCAAACTGGCGCACATGGGTGTCAAGTCCTTCTCAGTTCTTGGACCATCTCTCTGGAACTCAATGGCACCGACATTGAGAACAGAGCTGAACTACGTAAAATTCAGGAAGGCCATAAAAACCTGGCTATTTAATATCTAGCATGCCATAGCTTATCATATCGGGATCTGTTGCGCCGGGAAACCCTTTGTTGGTAGCTGTGCGCCTTATAAATGAAATAAATAAATAAATAAATGATAGTATTCATCACATTTGTGGATCATTAGAATGCATTACAATTACAGCCCCTAAAAGCATCACAAATTAAATCACAGGAATACGCCTATAAGCCAGACACCCTAGCAGGAATGATTGACAACATAACCCCACTTTTCTTATAACATCACCTTACACAGGCACTTCACATGTGACCTTCCGTCCCTCTAAAAGAAATAACATTAGTAAATGCACTACGGGTGCAATTACCACTCTTCACCTTCAGGGGATGCCCTTCTCCGGACATCCCCATCTCAGCCTTTCACTCCTTGATGCACTTCTCACCATTCTCTAGCTGTAGAACAATAGTTCCAGCCCAAGAGGAGTTCAAATGCTGGCTGAGCCCTTGAGGGGTTATTCTTTTCAAGTCCTCATGAGACTTAGGGAGGGATTTCTCTTTGTGCTGGGGGGAGATTATGCTTCTCCAGCAGCTCCCCCAGCCCTCCTTCAACAATGAGGGTGACCCCCCCTCCTCTGGGGGCCACCAGGCATCAAAAACAAAAGATTTTCCCATACCTTGTATGGCATTATGGGGCGCTTCAGGCTTCTTTCCATGCATATTATAACAGCATATTATAACAGCGTCTCTCTCGCTTGCGTCAGGGAGTACCTCGATGTGGGTCTCCGGCGATGGCGTTCCTCGTTGGATGGTCTGGTCCGGTCCTTCTCAGACCCCCGGGTGAGTGATCCAGCTCTGGGAGCCCACCTCCGGCCGATCCGCCCATTATCGGGGCCGGGTCCCACCTGGGCCCCTTTCCCTGCACTCTGTCTTTCTCGGGGTCCCAGTCCCACCAGGGAACCCCCTGCCTCCGACTCGGCAATTACTTTGAAGGGAAGCCCAGGGAGCCCAACCCCGGCTGCTCCTACGGCTCCACTCTTGGCCTGCGCCTCGCGGGCAGGCGCAGAGACCTCCTCGGCCTCACCAGACCTCGGGGAGAGTGCGGCTGCACTCCCTCGACCTCCTCCTTCACTTCGGGGTCCTGGGATGGGGTGCCGGGCCCCCAGACATCTTTGGGGGGTGCAAGAGTGCTCCCCTCTATCCCGTCACTTCGGGGCCCGGAGATGGGGTCCCAGGCACCTGCTCTATGTCGGCGGGGGCCAGGGTGGGCGTCTGGCCCCCCGTGGGCGGATAACTTCACAGGGAGCACAACGGTGCTCCCGACTTTGCTTCGGGGCCCAGGAATGGGGTCCTGGGCCCCCAGAGACCTCTTTGCAGGGGCGCGATGGGGCTCCCCACTATGCACAGTCTGCAGGGGTCAGGTTGGGCTTCTGGCACCCTGCGTGGGTCATTTTCACAGGGAGCGCTAAGGTGCTCCCCGGCTTTCTTTTCTTGTTAGGGGTAGCCCCCGGGACCTAACCCACCCTGGGGGCATATCCAAGACCAGCCACAGAGCCCCATGTGCTTCGTTGTCGGTCTGCCAGAGGTCAAAGGTTGCCTACCTTCTGGGGGAAATTTCTCAGCCCCCAGGGGTCCGATCTTCATGATCTTGGCCTCTTCTTGCTCCTGGTGGCGCGCCCAAGCCACCGGGAGCACTCTCCTTCACCCTCTGGGTCTTTGAGAAGGGGGATTCAGCAGGGAGCTGTCTTCACTGGTTCCCTGCGCCACAGATCTGTTGGTAGAATTAGAAATCGAGTTTGCCGCCTGGCCAGCCCCATTGATTATTTGCGGGAAATTTTAATATTCATATTGATGCAAGTGGGGTGGGAAGGGGCGGATACCAAGACAGGAAGCCACAAGTTTTTCAAGCCCTACAGACATTAACTGATAGTCATGGGTTGGTAATCATGTGGTCAATTTAAAAAGTAGGAGACCCAGGATATACTTATTACTCATGCCCATATAGAAAATATGTAATGCTAGATTATTTGTTTGTCCCCACTTCTCTAATAGAAAATTCACAGATCAAGAAGCTACCTAAGGTCCTTTCGGATCATAACCCTTTGGTATTGGACATAGAAATCCCAGGGTATGTTAAAGCTGCCGTAAAATGGACCTTCAATAGGAAACTACTAGTTTCTAATGGTTTTATTGATCATATTAGAGGCTGAACTACTCAGTTTTTTATTGTTAATAGGTAGAGCACTTCAAGGAAAAACAAATGGGATGCTTTTAAAGCAGGGCTCAGAAGGGCGGTGATTAGCTTTGTAGGGTTCCATAGGAAAAAACAGCGAGAGGGAATATGTACACTTAGGAAGGAGCTGAGTAGGTGTGAGACAGAACATATGGCAACTATCGTACAAAAACAGACTTAGCTGCAATTGAATTTCGAATTAAAAAGTAATTAGTATTAAGGCCAAAATAAACGGGTTGTACAACAAAATAATAGCTGAAAGGTTTCAAACCGGCCGGCAAAATCATTATGAATATGGAGAAATGACAGGGAAACATCTTGCACTTCGGATCAGACAAAGGGTAGCTGCAAGTTGCATTACGAAGCTGAAAAGGAAGAGCGGTACAATTTCCACTGAACCTTAAGAGAGAGTGGAAATATTTCAAGATCTTTATAAAACTAGGATAAGTGGTAGGGAGCGCTGGTTTAGAATTACTGCCTTTTATTCAAGAACTAGAAGCAGATATTACGTTGGAGGAGGTTAATGAGGCACTATTGTCGATGGCTTCAGGGAAAGCGACAGGCCCGGATGGGTTATCAATGGAGATTGTTAGAGTTTTGCACAGAGAACTAGCCCCTCTTTTGTTAGATTTGTTTTTAGCAGTACAGCAGAAAGGAATTCCACCTAAATCATGGCAGGAGACTAATGTGTCATATTTTTGAGGAAAGGGAAGGTAGTGGAAAATTCAGCCTCCTGTAGACCAATCGCGCTGAAAAATTCTGATGAAAAGCTTTGTGGAGAAGTGTGGCTCACTGGTTAGAAGTGGCAGACCCTGAAGCAGAGGTCGGCCCGGGACCAGGGTTCAATTCCCGACGCGGCAGGGTCTTGGCTCAATGTCTGCGGACTCGATAATTCTCGCCTAGGTGCCTAGGCTAACCATAGGTCCCACTCTGCAACTCTGGGCAATAGCTTGCTTACTCTCCACAATGGTCCTAACAGCGCCGGGGATGCCTGGCTTCACCTTGGGGGTGCCCCCTCACAGGGAAAGCCAGGACGGGTTCCCCAGCGGTATACAGCGCCAGGATGCCCAGAGTGATGGGGTAACAGTGCGCTTTACAAGTATATATACATACAAGCTTTATTCTAAAATCTTAGCACGTAGGTTATCTAAGATAATTGATTCCTTAGTAAGCCTGTGGCAACACAGTTTCATCCCGGGTAGAGGCACGACAGACCATATTCAAAGGGTAATATCATTATTCACTATTGCAGAGATCTCAGGGCAACAGATGTCATTAATACTATTGGACACTCAAAAAGCATTTGATCAAGTGGAGTGGGTATATCTTTGGCAGAACTTAAGGTCAAATGGCTTTGGACCACGCATTTTAACTGCCCTCAGAGCAATGTATGTTCAATAATATGCGAAAATACAACTGATGGGGCGGGTGTCGGGGAAGGTCAAGATCGCCAGGGGTACAAGGCAGGGCTGCCCTTGCTCCCCTATTCTCTTCGCATTATATACAGACCCGCTTATTAGAGCAATAATCAATGATCAGGTAATCAAGCCGCTAGAGGTCAGGGGGTATAGCACTAAGGAATTAGCATATGCTGATGACATCACGGTAGTTACCCCTGACCCTCAGGCAGCAATAGGAAGGATTGAAAATCTGGCCCGGGAGTTTGGGAAGCAATCAGGGTATGGGCTAAATGCCGATAAAACTAATATTGTCTGCTCTAAGTCGGTTACCTGGCAGGACTCTAGGATGATGGAGGTAGCCACATACTTAGGGATTTCTATTGCAGCAGATGTCGGGACAATGTGGAATAATAATGCAGATCTTCTCATCAGGAAAATAGGGGCTGATTTGAAGAGAATAGATACCCTGCATTTATCTATTATCGGAAGGGCGAATGTCATAAAAATGACACTTTTCTCTTAAATATTATATCTGCTACGCTGTATGCCAATGGAACCACCTAATCTTTTTTTAAACAAATTGAGGGGATCTTCACGCAGTTTATCTGGGAATACAAGAAAGTCAGGAGATCTCTGAAATTAATGACCTTACCACAAAACCGAGGGGGGGTGGCTGTCCCAAATGTTTTGTACTATTACTGGGCAATTATGCTTCAGCAGATGAACAATTTATTCAGACCCAGGCCAATAATAATAGCTCAGGATATGGAGATACCACCCTCCATCTTTGAATTAGCTTTGGGTGATTTAGCACCAGGGTTATTACTTAGACAATTGGAGGGGAGTTACTACAAGAAAACTCGTTTCAAACCCCTCAGAGCAGCTTGGAATGTTTTTCAGAAATCTAGCAAATTGTTACAAATTCCGAAAATCCAACGCTACCTGTTATTATGGCGTTCATCAATCTTCTCAGCCTCCCTGTATGATAAAATTGGTAGCAAGTGGGAGCAGGCGAGAATTAACTATGTCGGAGACATTGTTAATTCAAAAGGAATTATGTCATTTGTAGAGATCCAGGAACGATTTGGAATAGACCCCCGATGCTTATTTAAGTATATACAGGTTAGGGAGGCAATGAAATCAGCTACCACACAACTTAGTAACCAGGCCTGTTTCCCACTTTTAGACACCTTAGTTCATAAACAGCCCGAAGTGAAGGAAATATACGCAATGATGATGGAAGCTAGTGATGATGACATATTTAAAATGAAAAGCGGGTGGGCAGTCAAACTGGGAAATCAAGATGTGGATCTATGTAGATCCTTAGAACTGTCTAAGAAGGTTCTCTTATCTGCCAACCTCAAGGCTCAACATTTTAAAACAATTTTTAGATTATACTTCACACCAGCTAAACTTTGGGCATGGGGGAAAAGGGAGGCCAACAAATTCCCAAGATGTGGGCAAGGCCTAGCCGATATGGCCCACATGTTTGCCGAGTGTTGTAAACTGGGTGCGGTAAAGCAGAGGATCGAAACATTCTAGTATAAGGCTTTGGGGCGAGTGGCCCCATTAACTCCAACTTTAATCTTATTCGGTTGTGACGAGTCCTTACAGCTAGAAATATCCCAAGCCTATTTCTGCTTTATGGCGACAGCAACTCTACGTATACTGATTGCTTCAAAGTGGAAGGATGAAGATCTCCCGACATATCAAGCATGGTACACCAGACTTTTCCATATATTTAACTTAGAGATGGCACTATATAAGTGTAAGGGCAGTAGTGCCAGTAAAAAAGGGTTACAAATCTGGGGCCCCTTGATGGAGCTGCAAGGATATGTATTATTAGTTATTTTTGATTTTATGAATTGCTGTCTCCATTGGTTTCCTTTGGTTCTTTTTTGTTTTTTTTTGTCGTGTTTTCTTGTTTTTCTCTTTTAAGTTTTTTTCAGTTCTTTTTTCTGCTGGATTATGTTGTTTGATTATCTTTTGGAATCAGTGTAACTTATCTGAGAACAATAAAAAAGAAGAAAAAAAGAAGAAAATCAAGCGATGTAAAGCCTTTGTTTAAGAGTTTGTATTGAAATTAAATCACACACACTTAGAATTAATAGTAATGTTTCACCCAGAAATCAGAGTAAGAAGGGGGAAAGTATTTAACTCTAATTTGAGGTGCAACATTACTTTTAATTTTGAGTGTGTGAATTATTTACAAAACATGCACATAAACAAAGGCTTCACTTCACTTGGTTTTCCATGTAATCACAATAGTCTTTAAATTGCGGTAAAATTACAATGAGTGAACGTGAAATCCCTTACGCTGACTAATGTGAAGCAAGGAAAAAAAAGTGACACTGAAGGCAACCAATAGTAAGTAATGGATGGGCCCTAAGACCTTTTTAGTTTTTTTTTTTTTAAAGTAACAAAAGACTTGCAAGCCAGCGCATACGCTGGTCAGGCGTGACTTAAAACAAGGGTATACATCAGTGATGACAGTAGATGGAGCAAAGACAGAGAGAGGAGAGCAGCAGTGGGCCTTGCAGAGAGACACAAGAGCACAACACACAGGGGACAGAAAGGCTGCACTCAGGAGTGGTGACAGCAGAGAGGAAGGAGAGGCAGACTTTGGTCATGACTGCAGGAGGGAGACAGCGGATGAACAAATTATGGAGTGGGAGGGAAAGTCTACTGGCGGCTCATGGTTTTCAAGTGTCCAAAGACAAAGGGTTATGATTCCTTCTAGCTCTGGTTTTCATCCATTTGTGTGTTGCATTTTGGAAATGGGAGTTACGTTTTACATTGAAAACATGGACTCAACAATATAATAACAAGCATTGGCAAAGCTAATAGGTCTGGCGTTGGCTGACAGCCTTTTGGCAATTGTTGTTTTGTTTTGTAATCTACCAGGCCCTCACCAATTTAAAAGAAAAAACTTGCTAAGGGCAGAAATGTATTTTTAGTCCCAAAAATGCGCGCATTATTGCACTCTCTGGCAGTGTAGAGTAATACTTAGTGTGTGGATGTGCTCCTTGTGAAAGGACAACATGCCATAACACTTACTGAAGTCAGCCTGTGCCTGAAATGGACTAACTCATTGCTCATAGATGCATGCTGGAATGGGTGGAAGAAAAATACAGTCTGAAGGACGAAATCTGGATCAAAACCCCTGTAAGTAACCATTTTCTACACAACATTTTTGTAAAATCAAAGGTTATTGCCTAACACAGATGTAAACATCCAAATCAGTTTGTCATTGTGTGGCAGCATCTTCCCTTTGAGAAACCAAGAACGAAGGAAGGAGAAAGAAAGGCAGAATGAGGGTAAGACAGAAAGAAAGAAAGGAAGATCCAGACAACTCTACTCAACATATTTGTTGATGTGCTGTCTGTGCTTTCTTGGCTAGCTACAGTCCCTTAAAGGGGTTAGGGATGCAGTGGTAATTCAACCCAATTTTGTACTTTAGAATATCACACACACACACAAGTACTGTACTAAGAAAAGACACTTCATATTAAAAAGGTGTTTATATTTCAACAGTCTCATCCTGTTGCCTAGTCCATGAGCATTAACCACAGAGAATATATCTATATATATATATATATATATGTAGCAATCCCCGCTACCTCTCGCCCGGAGCCCAGTCCTGGATACCGCAGCGCAGGAAGAAGAGAGGAGACCTCAGGTGCAGGTGAGCAGTGAATTTTTATTTTCTCGAGGAGACGGCACACCTCAATAAAGATATATATATATATATATATATATATATATATATATATATATATATATATATATATATATCTTTATTGAAAATAAGAAAGTATAAACACATGATAGTATAGTGCATCCGTTCATCGGTACAGACATTATTCAAAATCGACGGTCACCCTTTAGAAGAAAGAGAATATCAATACAACAGTTCCCTGTGTCAAGTGCCATCCCGCTCTCATTAGGGTTGTCAGCGGTTTGCACATCTCCCAGCCATACACCATCATCCTACATGACGAAAATTATACAAAGATGGACGCCCTCCAGAGCACGGACGCACTTTTTGGCTGATTGAACTGCCCTCAGCGCCTCTTCAAAGGATTCCTGTCACTTCTTGCCGCACCCGCTCCGCGGGTGCCGCTGCGTGCATTTTACAACCAGGACACAGGGGAAGGACTGCAGAGTTACCGGGTGAGTGCGGTCAGCGGGGCTGCGAGCGTGCAGGGGACTCCATTGCCCAGGAGTCCCTGCAAGACCACTCACCAACTTCCGGTCCGCTCTCCCCGCTGCCGCCCCCCGCCCTTTGCAGCTGTGTGTGCTTAAAAACCCTCACCTCTTCTCCTCCGGCGGGACGCCCTCCAGAGCACGGACGCACTTTTTGGCTGATTGAACTGCCCTCAGCGCCTCTTCAAAGGATTCCTGTCACTTCTTGCCGCACCCGCTCCGCGGGTGCCGCTGCGTGCATTTTACAACCGGGACACAGGGGAAGGACTGCAGAGTTACCGGGTGAGTGCAGTCAGCGGGGCTGCGAGCGTGCAGGGGACTCCATTGCCCAGGAGTCCCTGCAAGACCACTCACCAACTTCCGGTCCGCTCTCCCCGCTGCTGCCCCCCGCCCTTTGCAGCTGTGTGTGTTTAAAAACCCTCACCTCTTCTCCTCCGGCGGGACGCCCTCCAGAGCACGGACGCACTTTTTGGCTGATTGAACTGCCCTCAGCGCCTCTTCAAAGGATTCCTGTCACTTCTTGCCGCACCCGCTCCGCGGGTGCCGCTGCGTGCATTTTACAACCGGGACACAGGGGAAGGACTGCAGAGTTACCGGGTGAGTGCGGTCAGCGGGGCTGCGAGCGTGCAGGGGACTCCATTGCCCAGGAGTCCCTGCAAGACCACTCACCAACTTCCGGTCCACTCTCCCCGCTGCCGCCCCCCGCCCTTTGCAGCTGTGTGTGCTTAAAAACCCTCACCTCTTCTCCTCCGGCGGGACGCCCTCCAGAGCACGGATGCACTTTTTGGCTGATTGAACTGCCCTCAGCGCCTCTTCAAAGGATTCCTGTCACTTCTTGCCGCACCCGCTCCGCGGGTGCCGTTGCGTGCATTTTACAACCGGGACACAGGGGAAGGACTGCAGAGTTACCGGGTGAGTGCGGTCAGCGGGGCTGCGAGCGTGCAGGGGACTCCATTGCCCAGGAGTCCCTGCAAGACCACTCACCAACTTCCGGTCCGCTCTCCCCGCTGCCGCCCCCCGCCCTTTGCAGCTGTGTGTGCTTAAAAACCCTCACCTCTTCTCCTCCGGCGGGACGCCCTCCAGAGCACGGACGCACTTTTTGGCTGATTGAACTGCCCTCAGCGCCTCTTCAAAGGATTCCTGTCACTTCTTGCCGCACCCGCTCCGCGGGTGCCGCTGCGTGCATTTTACAACTGGGACACAGGGGAAGGACTGCAGAGTTACCGGGTGAGTGCGGTCAGCGGGGCTGCGAGCGTGCAGGGGACTCCATTGCCCAGGAGTCCCTGCAAGACCACTCACCAACTTCCGGTCCGCTCTCCCCGCTGCCGCCCCCCGCCCTTTGCAGCTGTGTGTGCTTAAAAACCCTCACCTCTTCTCCTCCGGCGGGACGCCCTCCAGAGCACGGACGCACTTTTTGGCTGATTGAACTGCCCTCAGCGCCTCTTCAAAGGATTCCTGTCACTTCTTGCCGCACCCGCTCCGCGGGTGCCGCTGCGTGCATTTTACAACCGGGACACAGGGGAAGGACTGCAGAGTTACCGGGTGAGTGCGGTCAGCGGGGCTGCGAGCGTGCAGGGGACTCCATTGCCCAGGAGTCCCTGCAAGACCACTCACCAACTTCCGGTCCGCTCTCCCCGCTGCCGCCCCCCGCCCTTTGCAGCTGTGTGTGCTTAAAAACCCTCACCTCTTCTCCTCCGGCGGACGCCCTCCAGAGCACGGACGCACTTTTTGGCTGATTGAACTGCCCTCAGCGCCTCTTCAAAGGATTCCTGTCACTTCTTGCCGCACCCGCTCCGCGGGTGCCGCTGCGTGCATTTTACAACCGGGACACAGGGGAAGGCCTGCAGAGTTACCGGGTGAGTGCGGTCAGCGGGGCTGCGAGCGTGCAGGGGACTCCATTGCCCAGGAGTCCCTGCAAGACCACTCACCAACTTCCGGTCCGCTCTCCCCGCTGCCACGCCCCCTTGTCTACCCGATCACCTATTTATTGACCTAGTTCTCCCGCAGCGCGGGACGCAGCCCGGGGCGAAGACCGGGCTAAGAGCGGGCCGTTTGAGGCCGTTCGAGGACGGCAGCGGACGGCCCTGGCCCACCCCCCTTGCTACTCCTACCCCGCCTGTTGATCCACCACTGTGTTAAGCTAAGGCCAGCTTAATAGAGGCAATACATCTAGCAGGGTGTGTGAGGGCCCCAACTCTATCATAAGCAGTATGAGTACTAGGATGACACGTAGTAAGGCCACCAAAGGTGGTTCACAAGTCAGTGGTCCCATGGATGACTTCATCACTCGCACTAATATAGCTATTGATGAAGAAATATCCAAACTCCAAACTCGGGTATCCCTAGAACTGGCAGCCGCACGTAGGTTGTCCGAGGTAATGGCCCATTCGAAAAAATCATCCCTAGGCCATATAGCCTCTGCTGTCACCCCTGCTCGCCCTGTTCGCCCAGATAGCATCACTATTCAGGCCGATTTACATCATCCCCCGATCACTCCCTCTCTCACTCCGCCCTCAGAGCAAACACGCACTTTAGAAGAGCTAAGTTTCCCTGTACTTCCCCATACTCAGTCCCCCACCCCTAACTCTCCGGCCCAAGTAATTCCAACTACTGCCTGTGTTACTGGCGCGTACTCCAAAAGAAAACGCCAATCACGCTCAGCCTACTCCCGCAAAAAGGCTAAAGTGGCAGTTTCCCAACAGCTTACTATGGCTAACACTCAGGCATCTACTGTCTTACCGGAGGGTCCCTTAAGACCACAGCCAGTATGCCAAAAAATGGGAGATGGCTTAGCTACCATCACCCCAGAGGTTGAGGGGTCGCAGGTGCAGGACCAGGGACAAAATGAGAAGGAATTCATCGACCAAGTCTGGGAAACACTAAAAAAACTTCTCTCCCCACTCGACTTAAGATTGTCTAGGATAGAAAACAATCTACTCGAGATGGAGAAGAGCCTTATTGCTCTGGCCACTCTTGGCCTGAGAAATCTTGAAAATCAGGGCGTGTCCTTATCCGATTCACAATTGCCAGCTCCTGCTGCACAGGCTGAGCAGCACCCCGCTCCAGCACCTGTTGCTGCAAGGCCTGTTCCCAAGCCGAGGACGGTGGCTGTGGATCAAACTTCCACGACCGCTAAACCTCAGGCTTCCAAACCGCAGGCTCCTGCACGGAATCCCAAGCAGAAAAAAACAAATCCAAATCTGGCACCACCTACTAGACCCCACCCTATAGAAACCCAGGGTCCTCGCCCAAAAGAAAATTTTAGAGGAGGCTATATAGATCTTCCTCCAGAGGCCAACGAATATGTAGTTGTGTTGACAGGCGTCCCTGTCCTCGGCACTGACCAATACGAAAACCCTTGGTCTTTGAAAAACAAAACAATGCATTGGCTCAATGTTAATAGACCAACTTCTAATGGCGAGAGAAGCCGGGTAATGATGGTCCGCAGAATACCCTGGGTGGGCCCAACAAAGAAATCTAAGAAAGGGGACTGCGTAGTTGTAACTTTTGATGACCCACATACGGCACGCCATATTTGCTCCTGGCCAACTAGCGAAGAATCCCTTGTCATCCCGAGGCCGCTATCCTACTTTTACCCTCCACGCCAAGTACATTCCCAAGCGGATACTCGATCCTTGATGCAGCACCATCCATGGAACATCAACCCAACGAGGCCAATGGACACCCTTTTACACTGGAATGGCCTTTCAACCTATAACAGATTTGGAGGCCTGGAGGAGGTCGATTGACTTTTTGCGCCCCCCGCTTCCCCACAACTAGAAAAAGCTTTGTCTCCCATGGACACAAAATTATCTGGAAACCAAACTTACAGCCCACAAATTAATGATGGCGGACTCCTGATTCGCACGCCACGTGTCTTGGATCTGACTAAAACGGTTACTCCAGACTGTATAAGGATGGAATTACGGCCAGACAGCCACTGCCTGACCCCACCTCCCGCTCAATCCAATCTAATGGAGATCAAACTGCCAGACAGTGCTGCCCTCACTGAACTTTGTCGGACCAAGATCCCCCAAACACAAACTATCCCGGATGAAGAAAACTCTTCCTTATCCACTCACGTTCCTAAAATCTCTCCACCTGGCGAATCCTCACTGAAAATCTTAAGCTGGAATGTGGCTGGCCTCGAACGCAACCTTGATAAACCGGAATGGAACACCTTCCTGGCACCTTACGACATTTGTTTGCTGCAGGAAACATGGTGCCAGGAACCTAGACATAGAGTGGGTTTCTCGACCTTCCATGTCCCGGCTGTTCATCAACAAGGTTCCAAAGGACGCCCGTCCGGCGGTCTTCTTATTTGGATTAATATAGCTCTAGACCTCAGCGTTCTTCGAAGATCCACTGAATCTCCTGACCTCCAATGGTTAACACTCCATCACAAAGGGGGAAGGAAGCTTGAACTGTTCAATATCTATTTAAGGGACAGTAGGAACGGAGGATCCCTAACCTTACTAGGTCTAAGTAACAACCTGGCTGCCTGTGACGCTGACTCTCTCGTCCTGCTGGCAGGCGATTTTAACTGCTGTTTTGAGCCCTTAGCTATAGAAGATATTCTGGACACCAATGAGGAGGATAATAGGAGGGGAATCCCCATCTTGAACCTTGACCCGATCCCGAAATGGACACAGAGGGTGATCGACATAAACGCTCTCTGTATGGAGTACAATTTGAGAGCAACAAACGGGCGTTCCAGATCAGATCCCATGGGTGCCCACACATATAATAGGACGGGCCACTCTTCCAGAATTGACTTTGTCATGCTCAACTATACCCTCTGGTCATACCACCAAGACATGGAGGTTATAGAAACCTGTGATAGCGACCACAACCCTCTTGCAGTAACCATTTCTGTTCCCTGGCATCAGGGCTCCCAAGAAAACACCAATCAGATATGGAAATCTTCACGTGAGATCCTCCCCTCAAACTGCGGGAGACGTCTTAAATGGGCAAGAGTCGCAGCAGACGAGGCAAGGATGACACAAGCTGAAACCATCCTACTACAGGCTGAATCCAAGTTTGGTACTATAAACGATGATGGCAAGAAGTTTTCTTCACTATTTTTAGAGACAGTAACAGCACTAAGTGGGCTATTTACTATTTCGAAACCCAGCGCTAGAAACGCTGCAAAAGACGTCCCGAGAGCGAATGGAAAGTGGTTCACAGCGAATTGCCGAAATGCTAAGAGTGATCTCGTGGCCGCAGTAAAAGGGAAAGACCAAGCTGCCATCAGGTCTGCAAGGAAACTCTACAGGAAATCTGTGTCTGAGGCCAAGCGGTCATATGACTTCAACTTTTGGCGTGATTTAACGGAGGCAAGTACAAGGAAAGACGCCAAGGGGTTTTGGGACTTGCTAAGGTCAAGAGAAAAGCCCATAGATCATCAGTTGACTTGTAACATCCCTGGCGCTGTCTGGTTTGCCCATTTTTTGAACTTGTATTCAGCGCAAACAGGGCCCCCCCAACCAGACCCGCTATTACGGTTCAGTTCTACAGTCCTTCCACCAAACGAAGTTGTATTCACCGCCGTAGAAGTAGAGAAGGCAATTAGTTGTATTGTTCCCAACAAAGCGGCAGGCCCGGACGGGATCCCGGGCGACCTGATAAAAAATAATCCCCCATTTTGGAGCAGACTAATTGCAGAACTACTTAATGAGGTTACGTTGGGGGGTTCTTTCCCTGATTCCTGGAGGGGCGCTGAAGTCGTCCCCATTTTCAAGAAAGGCAACAGGGAAGACCCAGCCAATTACCGCCCCATCAGCTTGTTGGACACAACGCAAAAGGTGGCGGGGAAAGTGGTATTGGGCAGGATTCTGGAGTGGGTGGATGATAGAAAAAACAAAATGGAGGAGTACCACCAGTGAGAATTCACAAGTCGCTGTATCGGTGGACGGTTTTCACAAAGTAGAGGAAAACTCTTTTTCTTAAAAACCCCTCACTCATCACCTAGTGATGACATGCTTCATCATCGGGGTCCACCCTAATGACCTAGCGTCATCAGGGTGTGCTTCAACACCTGATTACAGTGGAGCAGGTTGTGAGTGGTGGTGCGTGAAAAATGAAAAAAATTAGTGTGTTAAAAATTGTCCTGGTTTGAACTTGTAAAATAAAGATTTTTTATTGGCAAGCAACTGGACAATATTAAAATCGTGGCGAGATAAAATAGGGCAACGATGAGCCCGTGTATCTCTGTAAATAATAGGGTCTATGTGTCAGGTATACATGTTTCAACCTTAGCGGTTATGGTTAACCAGGTTTTCGTCAGGACCTCAAAACCAAGTAGGTGGACGGTCTGCGTCCCCTAAAAGACGCACCCAATCCTACCACATGGGACCACTGGATGGCGAAAATGTGCCCGTGGTATTAGCTCGCTCCACACTGGGTGAGCTAAAAAATCAAAACACTCTCAGTGGAGTGTTCAAGGACTTCATGGGACAGGGGAGGTTACCCTCGTGAAAAACGTATTAGTTTGTTGCCGAGGAATTCAGGTTGTAACCTACTGCCTGCACCGCCCCGCTAGTAACTAGCGGGGCGGTGCAGGCAGTAGGTTACAACCTGAATTCCTCGGCAACAAACTAATACGTTTTTGACATTCCAACCATGTGAAAGATGGTCATGTTATTCTTGCTGTTAGTGGCATGCACAAATGCTGTTTTAATTATATTCGGTGTTGTTGTTTTCCCCTCCCCCCTCTTCCACTCCTCCCTCCCTAGTAACTAGCGGGGCGGTGCAGGCAGTAGGTTACAACCTGAATTCCTCGGCAACAAACTAATACGTTTTTCACGAGGGTAACCTCCCCTGTCCCATGAAGTCCTTGAACACTCCACTGAGAGTGTTTTGATTTTTTAGCTCACCCAGTGTGGAGCGAGCTAATACCACGGGCACATTTTCGCCATCCAGTGGTCCCATGTGGTAGGATTGGGTGCGTCTTTTAGGGGACGCAGACCGTCCACCTACTTGGTTTTGAGGTCCTGACGAAAACCTGGTTAACCATAACCGCTAAGGTTGAAACATGTAGACCTGACACATAGACACTATTATTTACAGAGATACACGGGCTCATCGTTGCCCTATTTTATCTCGCCACGATTTTAATATTGTCCAGTTGCTTGCCAATAAAAAATCTTTATTTTACAAGTTCAAACCAGGACAATTTTTAACACACTGATTTTTTTCATTTTTCACGCACCACCACTCACAACCTGCTCCACTGTAATCAGGTGTTGAAGCACACCCTGATGACGCTAGGTCATTAGGGTGGACCCCGATGATGAAGCATGTCATCACTAGGTGATGAGTGAGGGGTTTTTAAGAAAAAGAGTTTTCCTCTACTTTGTGAAAACCGTCCACCGATACAGCGACTTGTGAATTCTCACTGGTGGTACTCCTCCATTTTGTTTTTTCTACTATTGTATCCAGGGGTACAGGAGTACTCCCTGTTCACTCTGGTGAACATAACCCTTGCTCTCTCCATTGTTTTTGTATGTGGGTGGATGATAACCAGATATTATCTGATTTCCAAGCAGGTTTTAGATCAGGGACAGGTACCGTCGAGCAGACTTTCCGCCTTCTAATGCTCTATTGGAAGGTAGTGGTGCTAGGAGGAGGAAGTTTATACCTAGTCTTCATTGACTTAAAAACGGCCTTCGACCTGGTTCCACGAGCATTACTGTGGAAAGTCCTCGACGGTCTAGGTCTACCCCCTTACCTTCTGGCCCTATTGATAAAATTCCATGCAAATAACTTTGCTCAAATCAGATGGGGTGCCCAGGGAGAAAAAACATTGTGTATCCCAGTAGACAGGGGTGTTCGCCAGGGGTGTGTGCTTGCCCCCACTCTGTTTTCGTTGTACGTAAATGGAGTGGTGGAGCATCTTTTACAACATCCTGCAGACGCACCATCCCTGGCCGGAAGGAAAATCCCGACACTCCTGTTTGCCGACGACACCCTCCTGATTTCGAAGACACCCATAGGCATACAGGCGCTACTTACCAGCTTTAAGGCCTTCTGTGATGCCAAGGGCTTAGCAATAAATATTGGTAAGACCAAATGTCTTGTCCTCAACCCCCCGAAGAAATCTGTAAAACCCCCCACTCTAGACTCTGTTCCGTTAGAACGGGTCAAAGAATTTGACTACCTAGGCATTCGCCTCTGTGATAGTATGAATTGGAAGGCCCATCACCAGAAAGTGTTTCTAACCCACAAGAGGGTTGTTGGCGCTTTACTTAAAGAACAACGTGCCTCTTCCACAAAACCGATCGGGGCACTTCTTGACATCTATAGGGCCAGGGTTGTGAGTGCAGCATTGTATGGTGCAGAACTTTGGGGAACCCAGAGAGTGGACACTTTGGCCCATCTAGAAAACAAATTCCATAAAGACTTGATGAGGCTACCCCAGAGCACTCCCACAATTCCACTCTTGCTCGACGCAGGTACCCGCCCTATCTGCGACCAAGCTAAATTACGTCCCTTATTACTGTGGTCCAGAATTTGGAACGTTCCTGAACTCCATAGCTATGCAGATGCCCTAAAAGACGTATTGTCCCTTCCTGGCTGGCACAAAATCGCCTGGCTTAGAGAGGTTAAGAAGGCACTCATCTTGCTTGGTTTGGGATCTGCGTGGGAAAATAAAACCGCACCTCCCAAACAGGAATTGAAGAAGGCCTATTGGTCTTGGGTCGATAGCGAGAGACTGGGCAAATCAAACCATCCAAAAACTGTTGCCAACTTCCTGATGGTTAAATGTAACCCCTCCAGAGAAGCTTATTTGGACCTGATACACAGTTCTTATGATAGGGCTTTATATTTTAAATTCAGGGTTGGGGTTTTACCTTTATGCCAGTTCACTTCTACCTGGAAACCACCCCTACAAACTGTTCCCAACTGCCCATTTTGTGAGCTGAAAACAGAATCCGTTGCACACTTTTTATTTGAGTGTCGAGCCTACCTAGCTCCCAGACGGAGGTGGTTGAAACCTCTTTTTAGGAGCTTAGGAACTCGTTCGCATCTGGAAGCTCTGAGAATACTGCTCTCAGACACAAGACCTTTTTTCTCCATTTGTCTGGCAAAATTCCTAGGATGGGCTTGGCGCATAAGAACCACTAAAAAACTGATGATCCAATAACGTCCCCCCCGTCTTTTAACATGTTTTTTTGTCCATTTGACAGATCTCTTTTAATGTATAACGAATTGCAAATTGATTGTTTGATCATTGTTTTATACTGTGATGTTTCGCTTTTATGATATGTTTTTATATATCGAAATAAAGCTTACTTATACAAAGATGGATAAACAACTCCTACAATACTAATCGGCATCAGTGCACTTCTGTGCAATACCACCCACCCCCCTTGGCCCACGGGCCGTGCCAGGAGGGAGGAGTGGAAGAGGGGGGAGGGGAAAACAACAACACCGAATATAATTAAAACAGCATTTGTGCATGCCACTAACAGCAAGAATAACATGACCATCTTTCACATGGTTGGAATGTCATTGGGCAACTTAATGTTCTAAAGACTACTTATGTGCACTACACTATGAGCGCATGGAGTACTCAACTGGCATTTAGAGCTACTTGGGACTCAACACACTGTTCACTGCGAGGAAGCTGTGATTATCAAGCTTCGACTGGGAGAGTTTGTTATCTCAAAAGGAAAACAGACATCTACTGGGATCAGCTCCTCTCCTCTCTGAATTGGCTCGGTATCAGATCTCAGCATAGGAATGGATGCTGGGGCAGTAGCCAGTCTGGGAGCTTCTAGCAGGATCTCTGGCAAGATCTGATGCAATAATCTAGAGGGAAGACCTCTCTAAATCAGAGACCGCTGCATGGGGTTTGTATAATATTGGATACTGACCTTTACCCTACGTTTGAGAATTGCCACTTAATTTTGGGCATAACCAGTGTAAACCAATATTATAGTTCAAGACAAACTAGTATAAACTAGAATAATAAAAGTAAATTCCTACTGTATTATTTACATTATACACTAGTTTAAGGTCAGACATTAAAGACTGTCTCACCATGAAATACAGACAACAGGAACTTTGTCTAAGATGTAATTCACCTTAGGTATTTATCAAGGTCTCTGTCTGGATGATTTGACACATTTACAGGTGCTTCAAGATAAGGACAGATGGTATCTATATCAGAAGTAGACTGGCTAACTTAACTGATGGGCACAAAATGGGGCCTGGTCTGAGGGTCTTTACGACAAACGATAGAAGGCAAGAAGAAAAGCAAGAAAGAAAAAAAATGCAGAATTTGGGTTGCAATTGTAGATAGAGCATATTCATGAGATTATATTAAAAGTTCGTGTGATCTTCTGTTTATATGACTGAAGTCCTTCAAAATATTGTAACCTAAGCCTGAAGCAACTGATGGACAGATCACAGAGGGAGTGACACATAACCAATAGACAAATTTGCGAACAGGAAAACCCAGCTTGATCCCACAGATAGGCAGCTACACCATAATGGTTTTAGGACATTGGGTCCAATAAAACGCATTTGGCCGGAGAGGTGGGTGTTCCCATAACACCGTAAAGTCAGAAGCCACACTTAGGGGCCGATTAGGATGGCGGTGAATCCGCATCCTCCGGGCCAGCGGAAGCCACTGCCGGCCTGGAGGATGCAGATTCACCGCCGCGATCATTGTAAACACCCACCGCCACATTAGGATGGCGGTGGGATCAGCGGCAGACGGCAAGGATGCAGGCTGAAACATGCTTTTCCACTGCGGCTTTTCCGCCATGGAAAAGCATGTGGTCTTTTGTGTTTGGGGGCCCGTTGCGGGCCCCCAGGGTGTCGGGGGGTACACATGGGGGTACCATTGGTATCCCCCTGCATTTACATGCACAAAGCAGCAGGTGCCTGCCGCTTTGTGCATGTAAATGCAAAGTATGCATTTTTAACCTTGCGGCGGGTGCTGCTTCAAGCAGCACCCGCCACAAGGTTAAAGATACGGGATGCGACCGCCAGGGTGGCGGTCACATCCTAATTGGTATGGAGGGACCTCCGCTGCCCCTGTGGACTGTCCCTCCACCTCGGGGTGGCGGACGGACGCAGGTCCGTCCGCCATCCTAATAGGCCTCTACGTTAGGAACGCTCAGCTAATCAGAACACAGCATGCATACTACATGCAGTGATCATGCGCTCTCCTTGCCAGACATCTGGATGTGCACGCATTGGCCCCATATTGTGTCCGCTCAAGGTTGAGACCCACCTGCGCTTCTTATTAAATGACCAGATTTATGGTCCTTTGACTAAGTCCAGATTTCTGTCTCAAAAGGAATATAAAAATTACTTTATAACACTTCATGTAATGTATAAAATGGTATACAAATACCAACAGCAAGGATAGCAATGGGTCAAAAAACTAAAATCTAACTGTGTGTTTATAGGGTACAGCCGTGAAATCTATCTAGAGTATTTCGTGGTGAGAAAATTATTCCCATCAGATTACCGACCTGTACCGCCCTACATCATTTGGGATCCTTCACCATGAAGGCAAGATCACGTGCAGCGGGAGTCACGGTGCAGCGTGTACTAATGGCGGCTTCCTGTCCTGTCAGGTACCTCCCCATAGACAGCCTAGACGGATGCCCGGGGTACCGACGCACAGGTAAGCACCTAGCTCGAACACTGGCACCTGCAAACCGGGCATTAGACTCGCAGACCGATTAATTAACTCGATTGATTCGGCTCAAAGCGAGTGCATAGAAGGTTCGAGCACATTACTAACGTGCTTTGTTGAATGCAACGCGCTGATTGTTTCAGATTAATTCTAACAACGCGTTCTATTTTTCTTTATTTGTTTGACTTGGTTCCTTTTATAACGGTAATTGGATAGCACAGAAAGCAAACCCGGATTTAACAACAACAAAGGGTTTGCAGCAATTGCTACGAAGACGCCGCCAGGAGCTTCTCTCGGCGCTATTACATATTAAATATGTGACGACTATGTCAATGCCTGATCCCAGGGGTGTATTAATTGCTAAGAATACGGCGCTAAGAGCCATTTTTTCGTGCAAATTAACATCAAGTATATGACAGCCATGTAAATGCCCGATACTAGGGCTGTTCGTTTAACATCAACAATGCAGCACATAAGTCCTTCCCTTACATACCTTCTCTTCCCCCCCAATAGAGCGGTGCTCCGTTTTACCTGCGCTGTGGCCAGGTGAAGTGGGACGTACATTCCCTAACACTTAGGTGAGTGAAAATCCTAATCTACCACTAAGTAGCAACATGGCATTTACTGGGTTACTTTGATAGAACTCATTAATATTGCATGTAGTGACCAGCTTGATGAGCTGGCATAAAAATTGCAATGTAATACATATTTTTCTGATGTATGTTCACAATTTAATCTTCTGTGTGTCTCTTTGTGTATTTGTCTGCTGAAATTTGGTGATTCTCGGACCATAACAACAGGCGAATCTCAGGTGATATAAAATATCTCCTTTACTTTTCATTATTTTCACTGATTTATTTCACACTAAGCAGTAGCATAATATCAAGGTCCTGAAGAAGCAGTAGGAGACCAATTGGCTCCGACCTTACTGCAGAATATGTCGACCAAACATCTATTTTAGTAGTTATTTTTTTTCACTACTATGCACTGATTTTACTTTGGGAGTGGATAGGAACTTATTAAAATTGATCTATTTTTCCCCTTTCACTACCCAATTTTAACATTCTTTCACACTATGCACATATTAGTTTATCACATTTAGCACTGCTAGTCAGATTACCACCTGATACTCCAGTACACCACACTCACATTTGAGATATATCCATCAGATTAGGCTACAACCTGCCAAATCTACTGTGGGTAAAACCACTTGCCTTCATGGTGAAGGATCTCAAATGATGTAGGGCGGTACAGGTCGGTAATGTGATGGGAATAATTTTCTCACCACAAAATACTCTAGGTAGATTTCACGGCTGTACCCTATAGACACACAGTTAGATTTTAGTTTTTTGACCCATTGCTATCCTTGCTGTTGGTATTTGTAGTTATTAGGGGCGATAGCAATGCCCGGTCGTTAAATATCCCCTAGGACCCTCCTCTGTCTTTTTGTATAAAATGGTATACAGACAAAACATTGAGTACAAAATATTGAATTATACAAATATCGACTTCAAAATATAGACTGGACAAAATATCGAATGGACAAAACATAGTTATCAAAAATATCGTTTTTAAGGTAAGTAATGTAATATCGATGTTAAAAATATAGAAAGTCAAAACATCAAAGTATATAATATAGGTTATTAAAATTATCGAATTTTTAATAATATAGCATTTTTTTAAGTGTTTTATATGTTAGTATATGTGTGAAAAGTGTATATTTTTTTTGTAATTTATTTTAAGTAATTAATTTTATGTTATTTATGTTTTGCATAATTTAATTCTGTAGCGGGTTGTGGGTTTATAGGGGAATAGGGTGGGAAGTAATTTAATGATAATTAATTAAATATGTTGATTTATTTATTGGTATTTATTTTGAATAAATTGTTAATTAATTTTTAATTGGTAATACATTAATTCTTAATGGTAATTATGTTTTATTAGTTGATTAATTGATAATTATGTGAATTTTATTAATTTATTTTCTGTAGCGGGTTGTGGGTTTATAGGGAAATAGGGTGGGAAGTAATTTAATTATAATTAATAAAAAATGGCAACTTATTTATTGGTATTTATTTTGAATAAAGTGTTAATTAATTATTAATTTGTATTAATAGTTAAGGCATTTTAATAATTAATATTGATTTTAAATTGATTAATTATTTTATTGTATTAAATTGATATTTACTTTTAATTAATTTTTTATTGGTATTGATATTTAATTTATATTTAATAATATAATAAAGATTTACTTTCTCTACTGTTAAGCTCACTAGAATGGGAATAGTAATTTTTACCCCTACGCTAGCCAACACTTTTCCTACTGTTGCACTCTCTGGAGTGAAAAGTAAATTTTACCCCTATGCTATCCAACGCTTTCCCTACTGTTGCACTCACTGGAGTGGGAATAGTAATTTTTACCCCTACGCTATCCAACGCTTTCCTTACTGTTGCACTCACAGGAGTGGGAATTGTAATTTTTACCCCTACGCTATCCAATGCTTTCCCTACTGTTGCACCCTCTGGAGAGGGAATAGTAATATTTACCACTACGCTATCCAACGCTTTTTCTACTGTTGCACTCTCTGGAGTGGGAATAGTAATTTTTACCTCTATGCTATCCAACGCTTTCCCTACTGTTGCACTCTCTGGAGTGGGAATAGTAATTTTTACCCCTACGCTATCCAATGTTTACCCTACTTTTGCAGTTGCTGGAGTGGGAATAGTAAATGTTAACCTCTTGCTATGCTGCAGTAAAAATATTGTATATTTTTAATTAATAGTAAGTTAATATATATATATAAGTTTGCAAGTTTTACCGTAGTAAGTATCACACGCACTCAAAGTGGTACAGCTGGTGAAGGTTTATTCTCTTTACTTTGTACACGATGCGATAGGGCACTAGACCGCGTGCATCGTTGTTGTTTATCTGATATTTGTTTCAATCGGGCACTAGACCGATGGCAATCGAAATTCAATTTCCTTGGCGATTCTCATGCGATTACAAGGGCATAGGATACTTGCTTACTTGTTAACTGTTCAAGTGCAACTAACTGTCTTGGGACCTTGAATCGGTGGTACTTTCCCGGTGCAAAATGGCGCCCACATTGGACAATATTGACAGATGTAATTGTCATTCAAACTCTTTCTTTAAAATACCTTATGACTGTGAATATGGTTTTATTAATCGTAACAGCTCGGATATCTTGAGTATAAATGTGGCATCCATTCCATTATTAATTGCCACCATGTCTAAAATGAACCATTGATATTGAGTACACTTAACAATGGCCGCCATGATTTCCATGTGTATCATGTACTTTCTTTACTTTTATGACACAATGTGATCGGTTTGTTTGCACTTTAAAACTGCTCCTCACTTTGGTTAGGTTAAACGTGTGAACAAGGCACCTCGGTGCTGAAACGCGTAGCGTGACTTTGGAAAATAAACCTTCACCAGCTGTACCACTTTGAGTGCGTGTGATACTTACTACGGTAAAACTTGCAAACTTATTGAACTTTCCTCGGCGGTTGGGGGCCGCCGGGTTTGACACGCCACCTGACAACGGGACCGGGATCCCAGAAACCAACCCTCTTACAGTACTTGGATAATATATATATATGTGTTAAAAAATCAAGTTGTATTTTAATTTTCTTTAACTTAAATTAATTATTTAATACTTTTTAAGTTATTTAAGTATTTTTAAGTATGTTTAAAATATTTATAGTTATTATTTCTTTAATTTTAAATAATTTTTAAGTTATTTTAATAAATTCGATATTTTTATTAAGTATATATATTTATTCAATATTTTTGATTCAATATTTTTGTATTTACCTGTTTGTAGATAGGATTTCGATATTTTGTCTTTCGATATTTTGACTTCGATAATGTTTTCGTCTATATTTTTGTAATTGATATTTTGTCAGTGATCTGTATAAAATAAGGGCCGGAACCAATGTGCTTTGAGACAGTCTTCAGACTCCGACTCCATGCTCTGCTCTCCTGGCTGATGCGTTTAATTAAACCAACTGTTCCTGTTTTTCCAAACTCCTCTTATCTTTTATTTCTTCAAGGTAAATTCACATTGGAGCAACATCTGGTGATCCACAAAGGAGGTATTGGTTCTTCGAGCCCAACAGCAAGTGAAGGAACTGGATCCCACCCGTACGGATCACATCTGTGCAGCAAGAACAGAGAGAAGACAACACAATTGGTTGGCAGTTCTCCTGTATCAGTGGGGCAGATGTCGATCCTGAGCCCACTATCAGTGGGTAAGAGACTACGGGGCCGATCAGGATCGCGGACGGACTTGCGTCCGTCCGCGACCCCAGAGCAGGAGGGAACCTCCGCATGGCATGCGGAGTTCCCTCCTGTGCAATTAGGATGTGACCGCCACCCTGGCGGTCACATCCTCTATTTTTAACATTGCGGCGGGTGCAGCTTCAAGCTGCACCCGCGGCAATGTTAAAAATGCACGCATTGCTTTTGCATGCAGAAAGAGGCAGGCACTGTGCGGTGCCTGCCGCTTTCTGCATGCAAATGCAGGGGGGTACCATAGGTACCCCCCATGTGCACCCCCCACCCCCCCTTCACCTAGGGGGCCCGCAACGGGCCCCCGCAGTGAAGTTCCGTATGCTTTTCCACGGCGGGAAACGCGCCGCGGAAAAGCATAATTCACTGCCCATCCTAATATGGTGGACGGTGTCTGAGAGACACCGTCACCATATTAGAGCTTTTCCGCCGCGGTTGTAAGCCAACCGCGGCGGAAAAGCTGCGGACGGAAACCAGGACCCACCAGCCATCCTAATGTGGCGGTGGGTCCTTGGTCAGTCCGCTGCGGTTTTTCCGCATCCTCGGGGCCGGCGGTGGCTTCCGCCGGCCCCGAGGATGCGGAAAAACCGCTATCCTGATCGGCCCCTACATCTGTTCCTTAATTCCAGCATTTGGCGCATGCCAAACTAGGAAAAAGTGCAAATATCTAACCTGAGTGCCCTACCACTAACAGAAACCTGACATATTGTTTATTTTATGTGTCTAAGCTGAATAGTCACAGACAGCCTAGAAGGCCATCTTGCGGAGGTCACATTTTTTCACTAGTCAGCACGCAAGGAAAGGTGATGGTTGTTTAGTCACTTCAACCACTGGGCGTGAGACTAATGGTACGCTTGTCTCTGGGTGTGATACTACTGGGACTGCTTGGACTGCTGGGCTTGACACTGATGGTACATTATTCTCTTGGTGTAATATAGAGACCACTAGATGGTACGCTTGATCCCTGGGTGTGATACAGGGATGGGGGCTCACAGCTTGGACTGCTAGTCATGAGACAAATGGTATGCAAAGGCTCTGGGTGTGATATAGGACCAGCACATTGATCTTGTTTTATTAGTCTAAGGGGGTTTTCTCAATATTTCCAGTCCTTTAAACAATGTTAGTGTCTGTAAGAAGTGGGAAGTGTTATTCGCTTGGACCACTGGGCATGACACAGATGGTAAGCTAAGCACCTGGTGTGAAACATGGTGTAATTCAGACATTAGGGAAAAGTTTGCACCTTGTAGATTAAGGTGTAGCTTGTGCTTAGCCAAGGAGGGCCTGAGGTCGTCTAGATATTCCTTCTTATCCATATAAATTATTGCTATCTTTTTCCCAGAGCCGATATTGACAGATTATACTGCTCACTTAGTCCTGTGTGCCGCCAAGAGCCTCCCCTCTTTAGGGGGCATTGCCAAGAAGGCTGCAATGGCGGTCGTGCCTTGCTGAGGTTCCACGATCGGGCAGGCATCCCCCCCGCTTCATTACGTCAAACCAGGCTCGGATACCGATTTCCGATATCGGAGCATGAGGAGCACTGGGCGGTCATCTCTGCCGGATCCGG
This sequence comes from Lissotriton vulgaris, assembly GCF_964263255.1. Classification (NCBI taxonomy): domain Eukaryota; kingdom Metazoa; phylum Chordata; class Amphibia; order Caudata; family Salamandridae; genus Lissotriton; species Lissotriton vulgaris. Next base: position 150,855,051 of record NC_141686.1, read on the forward strand.
CGGCCCAAATCAAGATGGCGCCTGCCCGTTTCCAAACCTATCTCCAGATTGGCCAGGCTAGCGCCACACCTGGGGCTTTCGCGACTCGGCCCACGAAGCGGAGACAAGGAGCAGAGGATAGAGGGGGCAACAATCTGGGTATCAACCGTGCAGGAGGCTGCAGTGACCCTGAGGGAAGCACCGGGGACTATGCCAGCGATCCAAAGCTGCCTTCGATATCCCCATAGCGGCATCGCCCAAGGACAAGTCGAGTGCCTGCATGCCAGCAGCACACGCCTCGGACAATTGACGAATATTAATGGTGGCGCCTTTCATCTGAGAGCAGGGAGCGCACTCTCACCCCGGGCCTCGGCATCAATTTTAACACAGATTAACACCAGTGCTGCCTGGACTTAAAATGGTGAACGAGAGACTCCGTGCCTAAAATGGACTGGGAGAGGGGATACAGCTCACCACGAGGAAACCGCAGCGGAGTGATGGAGGTAGGCTGTGAGACCCCTTGAACCGCCTGCAGTTCCCCATACAAAATCCCCCCCATACTGACCCGGACCGATCAGGGGCACCGCAGGAAGTCAATGCCTGACCTTAATATGGCCCCCTGACTGCCTGGACAGCACCCATCTTGATGCAGCCTCCTTTCCCCCACTGATATCTTTGGAGTGAGGCCTCCCAGCGCCTATCATATGGACTGAGTTCCCGAGGCACAATCCAACACACGCACATTGAGTACCCATGGAAAGGTGAGGTGCAGACTAAGCCAGTCCAGAGGTGACCACTGAGGGGGAGGTCACACACGGTTTCCTGAGCTGGGGGACTGCACAAATGATGGACAGTGCACAACACCGGAACCTCAGGTGGCACAAGCTCCACGCAGCATAATGGGGAAGCCAAGGTTCTCGCAGAACACGACGGTACCAGAAACCGCACCGGAGAGCCTACCGAATGCCCGCTCCTCATCTAAGTCACCAGCGACACCCTCGGATCAATCCATTTCAAACAAGCTCGACCAAGTCCTGGCAGCTATTGACTCTTGAGGGTGTCTATGGAGGAACGGCACCCTGACTACGGACATTAGCCTCCTCCGGGATGACCAACGCAAATTAGCCAACAGAGTAGCGGACGGAGAAAAAACCCTGGCCGAAGTGCAGCCGACCATCGACACACTACAAAATACCCTGCAAATCATCCTGGGACGCCTGACCACCATGGAGGGGTGCATGGACGACTTGGAAGTGCGCTTGAGGCGCTGTAACATCCATGTACTGGGACTTCCGGAGGGAATTGAGGGTATAAATTCAGTGGAGTACATAGAAGCATGGGTGAAATCCTTCACTCCAAATGCGCACCGCATGGCCTTCTTCTCCGTCAAATGTGCCCTTCGAGTCCCGGCCCGCAGACCTCAACCAGGAGGCCCACCTCGACCAATGCTAGCAAAATTCCTGACAATCGGGTTGAAAACAAGCAGGTCATGATCTTTCCAGATTACGCACAGGTGGTGAAAGACAGAGATCGTCGTTCCTGGAGGTGAAACGCAGGCTACGGGCGAATAATATACAATACTCCCTTCTATTCCCGGCCCATCTCAAAGTCATCCACAAAGACTCCACCATTTTCTTCGCAACCGATGAGCATGCCCACGATTGGGTGGATCTGCACTGCACACAGCTCTCCAGGGAAGAGATCACATAAGATCGGAGATGAGGGGCACCGCGGATTCAGAGGCGTAGAGTGAAGCAGCGATTTAGCGAGAGAGACAGTGCAACATCACCCTGCACCCTGGAATCTCCGGACCTGGAGAAAATCATGCAGGAGCGACGAAGGCTCTACAGGCAGTCACTGAACTGCAGGCCTCATCGCGTGCAGACGACATAGACCGGGCCCACACCTCTACTCCTCTACTCCTCGGATCGAGGCGAAGACAGTGAAGGGATATCTCCGAGAGGACTCAATCACCCCACCCCTGGTCAACCCTCAGAATGCTGACAACATAATTTGAGAAAACCCCTAGTAGCATATGGGGACAAAGCCACCCTACTAACAACCCAGCGCTGCCTTCCGCAAACTGAAACCCACTCATCTTACACACACAGCCTTTCCACAATGGTTCCTAGACCAGATGACGTCCATTGATCCTACAAAAGCATGTTCGGGGACCCACCTCGCAGGCATGCACAGCCAGCCCCAAGTAACGTTTTTGCACACTCCTCCTCTATGAGAGTCAGTTTGGACGTATCGCTCCCAGCGATAGGTCCTCGGTATTGGGACTGTCCTTTTTCCCAGTTATTTGTTCACCTTCCCCCTATGCCAAGACCTCCCGCTTCCACCAACATGAAGGGTGGGGGCTCCTACCTACAGCTCCATGGTATTTACCTGCTAACGTTAACATGCAATGGAAGGCAGGCCACGCACCCCCTGAGACCCATCACCACCACAGCGTAACCTATCATCCGCCATGATCCAAACAGGTTTTACTTTTCTATTTCTAAACGCAAGGGAGATACACACCGCTAGGAATTGCGATGCGATATATGCATATATTAAACGCCAGCAGGCGCAGTCATTCTACTGCAAGAGACTCATCTCACATGAGGGGAACTGGGCAAACTTCAGAAGAAATGGTGTGGCACATTCTGTGCCACAACCTGCTCTGCATATGCGCGGGGAGCCCTGGTCTGGATTTGACCAGGCGTCCCCTTCCAAGAAACCAGCCAGAAAATAGACTCTGAGGGACGATACACACTACTGGAGGGGTGACTGGACGGTCAGCCCATCCTCATAGGTAGCATATATGCCCCCAACCTAGACCAGGTGCCATTTTGGGAGACTCTGACGAGCAACCTCGCAAATTTTACATCCTCACCCTGGATATTAGGGGGGATTACAACTGCTCTCTGGATCTTACACTGAACAGATCCCACCCCCCAGGTTTTGATTGTCAATCGGTTGGAGGCTTTTGCGGTATATACGGCCATATCGAGGCGCAAATCTATTCCACTTGAAACTAATAGTTCAGCGAAGTACCAAGTATATCAATTCGCTCCTGTGGACAGTTTTTACCACATTTTTAAGATTAATCATTCATCTTCTAAGCCTCCCATCGATAATGTAGAACAGGATATTAAGTCAGGAGCTAAGAAAGGGACACATCATAACATAAGAGGTAGGAGGGGTCATTCATGTGGACCCACACGGCATAAGACCATTTTAAAGATTTAAACCATAATTTTTGCGAATGAAGATGTTTACATCGCAGGTAAATAGAGTGTCCAACTTCGTACAATGAGGGTTGGTGGCAGGTAAAAATACCATCTAAAGGCTGAACAGAGTAACCACTGGTATGAAATTCTGAAGAAGGCTTGTCCGAAACACGTTGGTATTCTACAAACATTACCAGTGTTTTCACATATGGCTCAAATTATTTTTAGCCTAATATTCTTTATGCAGACTATTATGACTCACATCAATTGTCTTTGATCATCCTGCACATATTAATTGAAGTTACTATGTTCTAAGGTTATACCTTAATGGTAATTAATATGTGGCTCTAATTTGCTCAATATTATCTGTTATGTGTATTTGTTCATACATTGAAATCGACTATATGTGAATTGTATTTATGAATATATATATATATTTTCTATCATGAAATAAGCAAAAAAATTGACTAATAAAAACTGAATATTTTTGTATACTTTTGTATATCAGTTTTCATGAGTTGCACCACATTTTTGTGTGTCTAGAGTTTTTATGCTTGTCTACAATTAATCAGTACTGTGCCCGGTACAATATATTTTCTAAAACAGATCTCAACCCCAGCCAGACACTCCTAAGCCCATACCCAAACTGCCGGACTTCGAGCTTGGACCACCCCTTGGTCATTTACGGGCACATGACTGCACACACATCTGACTACTAAAATCTACTCATTCCACTCTATCTCTAACAATTTAATGTTGCTTCATGTGCACACAGACTACCCTCCCACTCATTCGACACTCTGACTATTTCGGCAGGCGGACCACGATGCACATGACATGACTCTCCGGTGCCGTCCACCCATGCCCCGATCCCCACATGGCGACTTCCCAGGGACTGCCTCACAGACCCAGTATTCCAACATGAGCAGTCAGAAACCAGTCAACGCTATTTTTCTGAAAACACGGGCGCCACACAAGCTAGAGCAATTGAGTGGGATGCCTTCAAGGTGGTCTTACGGGGGACATGCATCCGGCAAATCACAGGGGTACATCAAACACTAGAGAGGGCAGTGCAAACAACAGAACAACAAGTGGCACGTCTGTCTAAAGCAGCAGACCAACATGAGATCCCCGCGCACTTAGCCGAAGCCAAAACTAAATACGAGGAGGCGTGTGCAGACCTACGGCGATATGATTTTCGAGCGTATGCCACCAGAGCCCAAAATAAAGGAAACCGCGCTGGCACCCTTCTTGTCTGGATCATTAGACAGGAGACGCAAATGCAACAGATTACCGGCATTAGGAATACCGCAGGGGATGGTGTTATATGCTCAGGCGGACATAATATCAGCCTTCCCAACTACTACACCACCCTATATAGGGAACCGATCCTGGACAGGGAGGAACATATTCTTATCATACTGGCCACAGACACAATAACCCAGATAACAAATGAAGAGCAGGAGTCTCTGGATGACCCACTCTCGGCGACAGAGATAAAACATGCCATTCACCACCTGGCTAAAAACAAGGCCCCAGGACACAATGGCTTCCCCATAAAACTATATGCCAAATGCGCTAGATACTTGGTCCCACAGCTAAACACAGTCTATCAAGAGGCGTTGGAGGTAGGGCAACTACTCCAGCCTATGCGGGAATCTATATTGGTGACGTTCCCCAAGCCAGTCCAAGACCCTCTACTCTGGACCTCATACTGCCCCATCACTCTCCTGACCGCAGATTGCAAAATACTCAGGAGGATCCTAGTGCACAGGATTACAGAGGTACTCCCCAGACTAATACACTCTGATCAGTGCGGATTCGTCCCTGGGAGAAGTAGTTCCCAAAATATATGCCGGCTGTGCCAGATCCAGAACAGTGTGCAGGGCAGGTTCCCAAATGCGGCATGCCTTGTACTGGATCTCGAGAAGGCTCTTCAATACCCTGGGATGGCAGTATTTATTTGAGGTGCTACAGCGGGTGGGCCTAGGTCCCCAATTCATAGCGTACACTCGGCTATTATATACTGGACTCACCACCCAATCAGAATAGGCCGGCACATCTCACCCTCCATCCCGATCATGTGTGGAACACTCCAGGGATGCCTCCTGTCCCCCATCATATTTGCCATAGCCTTGGAACCGCTGGCTATATGACTGCGAGAGAAGGGTGAGCAATGGGGTATACCACTGAGAGGCCGTACACTGTACGCGGGTGATCTCCTCATCTATGTCAAGGATATCACAGCAAACTTCACTACTTTCTGGATCACACTCGTAGACTTAGAGAATGCTGCAGGGTTGAAGGTAAACTGGGATTATTCCTCCATCTACCCCCCTACACCCAAAATGTTCCTCACAGGGAAATTGGGTTTAGAGATGTCACACTAGCATGGACGAGATATGCTCCACAATACTTGGGCGTCAGACTCTATCACACACTACAGGATCTACTGGAGGGCAATCACTACCGAGCCCTCCGAGGACTAAAAGGCCAAATCAACTTCTGGCGGACTCTGCTTCTAGCCCCAATGGGACTGCTAATGCTATCAAAAATGATCATGGTCCCCCGGCTCCTGTTCTATTTCGCCCCACTCCTTTTTTGAGGAGCTAAACTCATCACTAACTTCTCTAATATGGGGAAGGGGCCAGCACTAAGTAGCCCTATCAACTCTACAAATGCCACGAGATAGGGGAGGACTGGGCGCCCGATCCTTCGAAGCGTATTTTCACACAGTACAAATACAGTGGTTTTCGTGCTGGACAGTGCACAGCAACCTCTGGGAAACGGACACCCAAATGGGACAAGTAGCAATCCCAGAGTTAATCCGGATGCTTTTCCCAAGGACCAAGCCCAATCCTGCGTATTCCCTGTTGGTTAAAGTGGCCAGATCCTGCATCCTACGCATTCACCGCCTGTCCGGGACCACACCCATGTATTCCCCAATACTTCCACTAGTAGTCCTCCCCAAGGGACAAAGGTACTACACCTCAGGAGAACTACAAATCTGGACAGAGCATACACTCACAGAGATCAAAGTCCTGTTCACTAACGATCAGTTGACATCGTTCGCAGAATTGACCGAAGAGAGCGGGCTCCCGGTAGGCCAATTTCTACTACACTAACAGCTTGTGGCAGACTGCAGAAAGACATGGGACCTCACAGAGGGAGAACCCATGACACAACCAGTGCTACACACACTCCTACACATGGGGACGGGAAGGCATAATATCACATGGATCTATAAATCCATTATGTAACTCACACGCACACCACTGATGGGACTGCAGCTCCGCTGGGAGGAGGAGTTTGGCTGAGCCCTCCATGACAAAGAGTGGCTCACAGCCCTAGAAAACCACAAAAAAGTGTCCCACAAACAAAGATTTAAAAATGTCCAGTTTATCGTCCTACACCGCGCTTGCCTCACGCCAGTTCGGCTTAAACACTTCTATCCGGCATCACAATTCACCTGCCCTCGCTGCCACACTCCTGACGCCCCCTTTCTCCACATGTTTAGGACATGTCCCACACTACGAGATTTCTGGGCCACAGTACACAATGCAAGTGGTCACAGGCTTGACAGAACTTCACACATGGGAAGCGAGCGCCCTCGGCATCTTCAGGCAACATAAACAAAAAAAGGTAGAGACCAAATTTGCAACACTAGCCATACTCTTTGCTAAACGCACCATAGCTATGCACTGGTAATCACCGGGGCCCCCAAATAGCCGTGGGAGGGGGGGGTGGCGGTCAAGAAATGGGGCATGGCAGAAGAAGATATATTCAGGCAGGAAGAAGCGCGTGGTATGCGACAGAACCCCATGTCAATGGAATGGGCGATGATCCTCCATAACTTTACACAAACAAAGGCTGCACAGGGAGACCCTGCAGGCCACCCAAGAGGAACCAGGACCCACCGCACGTCGATCCACACAGATCCCCCCCCCGGCACTAGCCCACCCCTCCGGCCACCCACAGTAGACCACTCGACCAGCAGCGACAGGACCCATTGCCCGTAGATAAAGAACCATAGAGGAGCAACACCCCCTAAAAAACTCCCACCCCCTTCAACTCCCCCCCACATCTTCCTGAGTTACATTACCAGTTCTATTATGGATATGGATTAACTCTTGGCATTACCACGTACAGACAAGAAAGGTCCAGCAACTGTCATGAGTGACTGGGTGTCACAGTAGTCCTCTCGACCTCACCTACAAACATGGTTCCAATATACCATCCATAAACAGAGCGGCGCCCCCGCCTCAACAGACACACCGGCATCACCAGATGAAATGTTGATACCACATGTAACACACTGAAAATTGTACCTGATTGCTGTACACCATGTCTGATAACGTAAAAATCCCCCAAAAAGTTTTTCAAGAAAAAAAACAAGAGCCTCCCCTCATCATCTGGCAGCATGTGCTTGGAGCGGGCTTAGATTTGTTGACAAAATCATAATTTTTCTTCTCTATCATTTTTTACCCATGTGGCTGTGAGAAAATGTACTGCTCATACTGGGTGCAGGGAAAGGTATTAGCTGACCAAATCTTGAAAAAGGCAGCTGTGGCGGGGTTGCAGTGAGGGCACGAAGACTGGTACTTGCTAGATAAGGTTTTATTTTAGTAAATGTCCTTTTACTCCTGGAGGTGAGTCTTTCTTGGGAAAAGGCTGCGGGATCCGTGGTGGCAAGTTTCCCCCTACTGGGAGTCTTCCTTTTCTTTGCTCGGATCATGGTGATGGTCTTCTTCCACCTCGTCCTGACAGGGCATGCGGAGAGAAAACAATCGGGATGTCAGGACACCTTCCTCTAAGTTTTCTATAACCATGGGGTCCCAGTGAGTGAGAGGAGCACCGCTGATCAAGTGATATATACAAGGTTTATATACACTAGTGGTGCGAGGAACAATAGTGAGGGGAAGCGTGGCTGGGGGGAGGAAGGAATAACGGTAGGATGGGAAAGGTATTTACACAGAATGTACACGGTAGTCAGAGGTTAGCGAAGTCAGGGTTAGACTAGCGAGACGAGTTTTCCCGTCTCCCCACCCAACCTGAAACCCACTGACGTACCTGCTGAAGCCACACTCCTCCTGGAGTGTGGCACGGCGGCTCGTCGGGACGTTGGCCTCCTGGAGCTCCAACCCTCTCGCCCAGGTAGCTCATCTCGTGGTACAGCAACCCTTCTCCTTGCGCCTCCTGGATTCCGCTCGCCTCCCAGCTCCGAGGTTCTTCCGACTCTCTTCCTACTCCACTCGTCACGCCAAACTCCTCCGGGGTGATGTCACACGCCGATCCTTCTTCTTCCTCCTTTTTGGCCAATCCGACCAGGGCCTCGTCAGTCATACTCCCATTACACCAGACTACAGGGTCCGAACCATCACACAACAGGCCATACTACATGTGTACTTCTCTAAATTAACAAAAACTGCCATGTTTGTATCTACGCAGGTCCACCACCAGAGCTCTATGTGCACCACCGCCCAGCTAGACATGGAAGCAAGCCAAGTTTGAAGGGCCTTACCAAGTAATATTCTCAACACCTACTACCCTCAAGGTGGAAGGAAGAGAGGCCTGGGTCCTCCTCCCTGAAGTATGGCTAAAACCTTCCCCATTAAATCCACCATTAACTGTACCTCTGACTATGTTTTATGGACATTTTTTGCAACTGACTCTTTACACTGTGCCAAGCAAAGGCACCCCTCCACTCCACCCTGGATGCCAGAAAGCTGCAGACGACCATCCCAAGACCTGCAGTGTTCCAAAAGTTATGTATTTCACCTTTTTATACGTTCTGCTTAGCATGGGTGTGGATGCATCCATCTGTAGCGAGAAATCTGTCTAGTCATATGGAGCCTACATTGACATTTCTACAGCACTTGCCTGGGGGCCCCTCCCATATCACTTACACTTACACTGAACCAAACACTAGTATTCCGCATCCACCGCTCTTGCACAACATATGGTACCAGCACATGACTGCTGTGGATGCCCAGACATCGGCTAGGTCATGCTATGTCTGCTCACTGAGACCACACACCGTGGGCACGGACATACTTCACTTATCCCAAGATATCGCTACCGAAAATGCAAAATGTCTCATCCACCTGTACCTATGTAGGATTAGTCTCATTAGGATTTCAGTCTCATCAGGCAGCTGAAGAAATTCTTTGACTTTCTTCCACTTTCAGCCAGGAAATCAGTCGCGGTGGCTCTAATCCTTTCCCGGCTGGATTATTGTAATGGCCTCTTGGCAGGAATAAAGAAGTCTACCCTTAAGAAACTACAAAGCGTCCAACACGCGGCGGCTAGGCTTGTACTTAAACTCCCAAGAAGGTCCTCGGCCTCTGCAGCCCTTAACACTCTTCATTGGCTGCCCCTTCACAAAAGAATCCTCTTCAAACTCCTTGTCACGGTTTTCAAAGCCACCAGGAATACAGGCCCTTTTTACCTGGCTAAGCGCTTTTTGCGCTACACCCCATCGCGCGACTTGAGGTCATCAGGAGCCAATCTGGTTAGTGTTCCCAGAATCAAGCTAAAAACTAAAGGTGAAAAAACCTTTTCATTCCTAGCGGCTAAGGCATGGAACGGCCTCCCCTTTAACCTCAGGCACGCTCCCACAGAAAGCCTTTTCAGGAAACTCCTGAAGACCTGGATACTCCCACAGTCTGATCTATCGGTTCTCGCAGCCATCTGATCTATGCCTCACCAAGCTGGTTCTTCTGTATGCTCAGCGCCAAGATGCTCCTTCCGGAACGATAGTTGCGCTATACAAATCCCAATAAATATCTAATATCAAATTAGGGCGAAGATACAACCCACTAAAGTAGAACCCCATAGAGTAGTGGTAAACATCACCCGATATGAAACCTACCCCACAGCACTACATCTTTTATCTGAACCTTGAGCTATTCAACCAGAGCTGAACAGGATGGGGAGGTGAGATACTATAGGAAAGGACACTGTTTCTCCCCAACATTTTCCAGAGAAGAAGTTCTTGAGGTAGCAAAGCCACATGTACCAATGCACAAACATGCCTGCTTCCACTTCTGTCTGTGGTCCCAGGGTGGCACTTAGCATATCAGGGGCAGTATTCTTTACTAACAAATGAACCCCAGAAAAGGAGTTCCAGTGGAGGGTCGTACACCTTGATGAAGGGGAAATGAATCTAGGGAAGACTTGAATGCCAGCATAGTTACCTCATGCCAGGAAATCTGGGACACTGGGATAGATAGGTACAGGTGGCTAGAAGGGAAGGAGCAACCCCTAATTGTACGCAAACTTACACTGTATTCCTTTTGTTTCAGAGGCAAAGGAACAAAACTGCTTGGCACAAATGAGAATTGTGAAGCAATACTTAACGTATCAGATATACAATAGGGCACCTCTGTGCTGATGAATTCTTACTGGCAATGAGGGGAGTTCGCCTACACCTAGCTCGTCCCCGGGAAAGGCGGGGCCTCTGCACCCTGGAGAAGATCTGTCTGAGTTTTTCAAACATCCTTTATAGAAGAAAACAACTCTATTGCATCAGGCGAGAGAAAAAAAAACTGCTGATTACTTTGGCTGGCCTCAGTACAAGGACATTCTGGAAGAATTCAGATTGTTTTATGACACTCAAGTAAATGCAGGAGGGTCCATACCCTTCTTCACATTACAAACAAAGGCAAACACCCACTAATTGCAAATAACCAGGTGGGAAATGCTGAAGATGATCAATGATAACGAGCTCGGCCTAAACGCTATCAAGGAAGAACCTAGAGCCATCCCCCTTAAGGTGATGTAATATCGCATTGTATTGGAATTGATGACCTCAATGGAGGGTGGAGTGTGTGCCAAAATCAGTGCATCCTGCTGTATTTTCATCCCCAGAAATGACCTAGACAACAGGACACTAACTTTTACCATCCACCAACTGCATCGTCTACAGGCTGACATGAAGAAGGAGGAAGGTGTCCCTGAGCAGAACTGGTTTATAGGCTTATTTTCCTAGTTCCCCCAATGGGTGACCAGACTGTGCCTGTCTTTGCCTCCAGTTGCTCTTCTTGTGCTATTTACGTGTGGTTTCCTACAAGTATGGGGTTCCTGCTAGACAACACAGTCCTCAAGTTAGGTAGAATGCAAGTAACTAGGGAATTAGGTAATTGACACAACAGAAACACAGCAATCCTTGAATAATGTAACTGAAGAATGGTGTAAATGATGTAGTTGAAAATTCAACTAGAGAGGGAAAATACAATATCAATGCACGTTTTGATATATGTATGTATAATAACAAACTTGCATCACCATTGTTGAATTCACCCGATATGAACTCCTCCTCATTCCTGAGTCAGAAGTACGTGGTCACAAAGGTCCTGTGATCTGAGCCTGAAGCAAATAATGGACAGTGGAGTGACAAGTAACCCGGTGGGGTGACATGTAACCCTTAGACTAATGCGCAAACTGGAAACCCAGATCGATCCCACAGATAGGCAGTGACACCGCAATGGTCTTAGGATATTGGCTCCAATAAAACACGTTTGGCTGGACAGGGGCTCGTTCCCGAAACACCATAAAGTCAGATGCCACACAGTAACACTTAGCCAATCAGAACACAGCATGCACACTACACACTGTGATCATGCACTCCCCATGCAAGACATCTGGAGACGCACCCACTGGTCCTACATTGTGTCCACGCAAGGTCGAGACCCACCTGTTCTTCTTATCCGTTGACCAGATTTATGGCCCAGTGACTAGGTCTAGAGTTCTATCTCCAAAGGAATGTACAAATTACTTTATGACACTTCATTTAATCTATAAAATGACGGCCGAAACCAAAGTCCTTTGAGACAGTCTTCAGACCACCGATTCTGTTGCCTGCTCTCCCAGCCGCTGCATTAAATTAATCCAGCTGTTCCTGTTTTGTCAAACGCCTCTTGCCTTTTATTTTTTCAAGGTAAATTCACTTTCGAGCAACAGCACTGATCATAATATTGTATGAATGGTCAGCATTCTTTATGTCATAACAAAAAGAATGCTGACCATTCATATGATACAGAGTGCTTGAAGGACAAAGGTTGCATTACAGATCGGTATAGCAATCAACTCACTGAACTATCTCAGCAGGAGGCGAAGGTATCACTGATTCCACTTCAATTAGCAGTCTACCTGGCTCCTGAATGTGTATATAATTACACTGTTAATTACTTCACCGCTTTAAAATGATCCATGATTATATTATAAATGAACTGTTGAACTGCTGCCTGAAAGATCCCACATACAGATACTGAATCATCCATAAGTTTCACTTTTTGTAAGAGTCACAGTATGCCTGTATGGAGAAGGGGAAAGTGCGCACAACAGTCATTGCGCACTCAGGAGTAGGCATACCACTCCTCCCCTGCCCTACTCCGTAAGCACAGCAGACCCGCTGCTGGCAAAAAAAAAACATGAAATGTTACCATTTTATGTTTTTGCTTCTCGCACTGCAAAAAAGCAGTGGGGCAACGCTTCGCCGCCATAGCGGAGGAGCCGCAACTGTTCTTCCATATTTGACAAAAGATGCTTGTGTGGACCAGGGCTGGACTGGCCGTGGAGGTAATCGAGCATTTCCCCGGCAGGCTGGAAGGATGGGGGCCAGTTCTGCAGTGGTGGAGACCGGTTTTGTTACTGGGGCTGGTTTTGCAGCATTGCTGTAATATCGTCCCCCAGTAACAAAAGCAGCAGTGTTTCACACTTGCACCCCCGTCCTCCATTTCTCCCCCATGGGTCTGGTCCTACAAAATTTCCAGGGCTGCCTTAGGTTCCCAGTCCGGCTCTGGTGTGGACACATTTGCAATGCACATTAGGTAGGTTCATATTTGCACCTCCTAAGTTGAAAAAAATGCTATGCCATTTGCATAGGGGATGCCCCATTTAAATGAGGGAACTCCTTTCCTTGTGCAAGTGTGAAAGATTATAGATAGAGGTGGGAAGGTAAAGAGGGACTTTAGGAAAGCCCTAATGGGCTTATTTACAAGCCCCGTTCAATCATCACTCGTACATCACTTTTTTCCATGGTAAAAGTGAAGCACCGGCAGTGCAAGGGGCTTGTAAATAAGCCCCTAACTGTGCACCACCTAGGAAGTGCAATTCAGTTCACCAGACTCAAAGGTATCTCTTTTGGGTCCCCTTCCACAGGATAGCGCAGACACAGACCTTTTTTTTTTAAAACAGATCTTTATTGTTTTATACAACTAAAGTACATATCGCAGGTAATCATACACTGTCATATAATAGCAGATAAGTGTCATGAGCAACCCTACAAACAGGTTCATCCCTCCCTTACTGTGGTTCAGTGGGAAAAGCCATAGCATATACGTATATAGGTTTCCATCATATTAACGTGACTGTACTCCCGCAAATATCTTGCTCGATTTGTCTGAACAAGAGGTCATCAATGTCTAATGTGCTAGTCAACATTATAAGGAATACAACTCTCCCTCCCTACACTCTCCACCCCCTGGGCGTGCCATGACTGAGTCAGTCTATAAATATCAAAATAAAGAGTTGGGAGTGTTATTCCCAGAGTGTATCGACCCATGGCGATCTGTATTGTCTTATCTTTTAGGACGCCCTCTGGTATTCCTATTCTAGGGAATCCATTTGGCTCGAGAGTGGGACTACATCAGATGGAAGAATCAAGTACGATCTCAGGGGGTATTTGGTGCCTCCTCAGTGGATGGGCATCCGGTGTTTCAGCTCAGTCACCAATGTTTCCCATGCTCTGGCAGCCTCAATGGATCCTCAACCTTTTTTGGCCTCTCTCAATTGTACAGCCTCTTCACTATCTGCCCAATGTATGACCTCTCTTTTCCATCCCTCCACCGAGGGCCCCCTCTAAGATTTCCAATGCCTGACACTCTCCATCTTAGCTAAAATGAGAACTACATCCTGAAATTTGTTAGTCACTTTGGTCTTAGACATGTGTGGGAACCAATTTAATAAACCGTGCCTCGGGGTGCAGTGGATCTCCCTCTCGGTCACCTCTGCCAGGGTGTCCATCACTGCTCTCCAAAACCCCCCCAATTCTGGGCAACCACAAAATATATGGAGAAAGTCAGCCCCTATCGCTTCACAGCGTGGGCATTCAGCAGTGTCTGTCTGAACATGTCTGTTTACCCTGTCAGGTGTTAGGTACGCCCTGTGGAGTATGTAGAAGTTTATTAATTGGAGCTGTGCATTTCTGGAGACTTTAGGGGATCGCTCCACTAGTTTATTCCACATTTTATCTTCATTTGGGACCCCTAGGTCCGCCTCCCATCGGAATCGCAAAGCGTTAAGTGTGGGTAGCGTCTGATCTCACAGTTGACGATATAGACATGTGACCACTTTATAAGTCCCAGTAGAGATAACCAGGTATTGTCACCCCCGAGAGTGGAGGTTAAACAAGGTCCGCCCCCCAGTGATCATGAACTGCAGCAGTTAGGGCTCAATGTAATAAAAAGTGTCCCTTCCGTAAATCATAACATTCTCGAAAGTCTTCGAATGGTAGCAGGGAGCTGTCTTCGTATAGTGCCCATATGGTTGTTACACCAGCCGCCATCCAGATTCTTATCCCACCCCAGTCTCCCCAATGAGGAAGTTCTGGAAGTAGTTTCAATGGAATCTATGGGGCGTAGGGGCATCTAGTTTTCAGTTTCTGTAGGATTCTGATTTAGCACCTGCGGAGCACTTTAAATTCAGAGCTATCTTCTGTCCCCAGGGTGGTTAACCGTAGCAATATGCGGGACAGCAACCGTAGGCTCGACACTGCAGGGTCCAAGTGATCTGACCTGCGGACCCTCCTAGCCACCCACTGAGTGAGCCACTTCAGCTGTGCTGCTAAATGTTAGCCCTCAAAGTCTGGGAGAGCCAAGCCACCCACCGTCCTAGGTCTTTGAAGGGTGATTAGCACCACACTACACCTGCCGGAATTCCAGATAATTGTTGTTCCCAATGACCACAGAGAGCGAAATGTTCTATCCGGAATCCATACGGGGAATATTCAAAAAAAGTATAGTAACCTGGTCAAGGCCTCCATTTTCAGGAGGGCGACTCTGCCAATCACTGAAAGCGGGAGGGTCGCCCAGAACTCCATGTTCATCTTCACACCCCTGATAGCTCTACCGACAATCCCCTCTATTAGGTCCACCGGGGTCATGGTAGAGTTTTACCCCTAAATATGGGAGGCATTTAGAGTCCCACAACATGTCCCTCACTTTGGCCAGTTTATCTCTGCCCACCACCGCAGTGAAGATGCAGGATTTTTTCCAGTTTACTGATAACCCTGGGACTTTTCTAAGATGAGCAAGAAACTCTCAGCAAACAATGCAATGTGAGGGTGCCTACCCATTACCTCCAACCCGTGGTATGCTGACCCAGTTCTGGCCCAAGCAGCCAGAAGCTCAATAGCCAGCGCAAATAGTAAGGGTGATAAGGGGCAACCCTGTCTGGTGCCCCTGCCCACCCAGTAGCTTTCTGAGATCAATTCCCCAGTTCTCACTCTGGCTCAAGATTTGGTATATAACAGGGCCATCCAATCTACAGAACCGGGTCCCAGGCTGAATCGGCTCATCACTCTAAGAAGTTAGGGCCCCTCTAGGCTGTCGAAAGTCCTTCGCTATATCTACTGCAAAGATAGCACCTTCATCCTTACAGTATGAATCCACTTCCAATATTCAGATGAGCCTCCTAATGTTAAGAGCCATACTAGGGCTCGGTATAAACCCTGCTTGGTCCTGGTGAATCAGGGTTGTATGTAAGGGAGAAGTCGAGTGGCCAGTACTTTGCTCAGGATCTCAGAATTCAAATGAAGCATTGATAACAGTCTATATTATAGAGTTCCACTAGTCGTTGTCCTACTACTTTAACATATGTAGTGTAGAATTCAGTTCGGTAAGCCGACTCTTCTGTGCGGGTTACTGCGGACCATTGATTTAATGGCAGCCCCGACTTCATGTATTTCTATGTCTCTCTCCAATAGTTCCACCTCCTCGTCAGATATATTGGGTAATCTTAAGGTTCTGAAGAAGGAATCAATGCCCACCTCTGGGCTAACTCATCTTCTCTTGTATAGCTCGCCATAATGCTCATTGAATGCTGTATTAATATCCTGCTGCTGGAAGATTGTTGGTGTGCGTTCATCTCTAAATTCCAGGATGACCGACACCCTTTTAGCGGGATTGGTCATCCATGCTAGGAGCACCCCAGGGCGGTCCCTCTCTGCATGTGCTCAAGTCATGTAATTTTTATAATCGAAACAACTCAGTATTTCAACCTGTTCTGCTACCCTATCCTTACCCTATCCTTAACCTCAAATAAAATTTCTCATAATTGACCATCTTCTGGCCCAGTTTTCTCAATATGCCTCAGATTTTGTTCAGCGGATAATGTCTCCCGTAAAAGAGCCTAATGTATTTCCGCCGCCTCAGATATACACCTGCCCCCTAATCACAACCTTGAAGGCATCCCATACAAGACTATGTCTGCTACACAGCTGAAGTCTCCCCCCAGCAGTACTGATCCCACTAAATATGGTGCCAATACCCTGGATAGCATTGCTAGGAATGAAGTCTATATTTGGACCATAAATGCCCACAATTGTTATATAACTCCCGTCTAATTTACCTGTTACCACTACATATCTGCCCTCAGGGTCCACAAAATGGCCAGTATATTGAAACGGAACCACAGAAGCTATGGCAGGAGCAAGCGCGGAGACTATTTGGTCCCGGTACTGTGACTTGCGAATAGAGCAGAACCAGAACAGGTTGTCTTTATCATTGTAGACCCCTGATACGCCATAGCTCCTGTGGTTTTATATGATCAAGCTTCCACAAAGCATTGCTGATATACTCCAAGAGAGAAAATATGGTTGACCTTTTCAACTGAATTAATTATCATTATTGCTGGAGTTTCCCTAAGAAAACACAAGTAAAAAGACAATAAGAGTAGAGCAGAATCTCAGTCCTCCAACTTAGAGGAATTGTGTGGGGTACATGTGGACTGAACGGCCACCTGTTGAGGAGGAGTTAGATTCCCCCATTCCACTGATGACTTAGATTTCGGATGCTGTTGGGAGATCGTTTTCAGTTGTTCTAAGCCTGAAGAAAGTGGTCTATCAGTTCATGCCACCAAAACGCGTCACTTTCTTTGAGAAGTGCAATCAAGAGACTACCTGGTTCTACTAAGAGAAATACATTTTTGGAATAGTGCTGAACCAGGGTTATAAAATTCAGCATCATACACTTGATGTGCACAGTTTGAATCTCCATTTCTGTGATGATTAATACTATATTGTAATATTTTCATATGTGGTTGTTTTTAAATCATCTTTTTCAGCCAATGTTGATATTTAAAGTGTAGTAAAACGTATACGTATTCTTCTGAAACTCACTTTTTTAGATCTGTGTAAAGATTTTTTTTATTTTATTGATTTTGATAAAGAATACAAGCATAAATAAAAAATATTGTATTATTTATAATACATTTCTTTGGTTTCCATTTAAGGTTGGTGACGCAATTAGTGTATGGGTAATATTCAGGAGTATGCATGATAACGTGGATCTGGATGCTTAATATAAACCCAAAGGGAATTGATTTTTGACAGTAGGGTCTATTTATTGTCCTGTTCTTTTGCGGAGGAGGACCCCTCTCCTATTTTTGTGGTTGTGGGCTTAGGATGATGCCAGCATGAAACTTTAGGACACAGCCTGCAGACCAAGGACCACCTACTACCTGTATGAGTGGTCAGCTGGGCCTAGACCATCAATCATAGGGCAAATAGGCACCTTGGTGTTTGAGATGGTCTCTTCTTTCAGTCTTTTCAGTAACCAGTGAAGCTTGTATTTTTGCAATTTTAGTCATGTCATTGTATGCTTTACCCCATTCCTTGTCCTTAAAGTACTGGATCTTTCTCCACCCTCTCCCTCATTGCTTCCTCTCTCATGTTCTTCATCAACTTCTGGAAAAAAACATATGAGTCAATTTGCACCTCACTGTTAATGTCCAAAAGGCCAAAATGTGCCTGGGGTTGCTAGCGTATATGTACAGAGGTGACCAGGCCTGGCTGCTGGGGCTGTACAGCAGGGCGGAAGGTGTTAAACGATGAAAAAGCCATTGCCCTACTAGCCTGGGGGTGGGGGGGAGGGGTTAAAGAAGAGTATGAAAAAGGAGACCGAGCAGCTAAAAAACAATCTGCATCTGCTGCTCGTTCACAAACCAATTTTAATCTATGTCCTTTTGGAGGATGGGGAGGGGCTGGAGGAATGACCTGAGGCTGCTTTCTGCGCATGTTGTGGTCGAGGTCTTCCTCGCTCTGGAGGCATAAGCCTGGCCAGTGACGACAAGCTGTGCACCTGGTGGGTGTTGCTTTCTTGGTATTGGCATTCCTATGGGGCGATATCTGCAAAGGACCAGGGCAGGACTGGAACTCTTCCATCAAAGTAAACTGATGCGGGGTGGGGAGAGGGGGCTGGCTCATGGGGCCAATAAAGGAGTGGGTGTGCCATTGATCTGTGCCTCCTACATTGCCACCAAGCAACTGATGTTGTTTGTTCCCCTCATAATTGTGATAGATGGGATGTGGCAGAGGGAGGAGTCCAGCGTAGCTTTGCTTGAGGCAAAGTGCCTGTGTCAGGGTAGAGACTCCGAGGCGTCGTGTTTTTAACTTTTTTCACCAGTTCAGGTTTCGCAGTTGAGCAGCTGCACAACTTGATTTTGAAGGCCTTTGGGAGTGATGTGTCTAAGTCCAGTCCTCTGTCAGACTCAGACTTTCATCCGTACCTCTGAGCCCTTTTTTAGGACGAGCCTGAGTGGTGCATGCACGGCTGTGGTAGGCATGCTGTAATCTAGACTGTGGCTTGAAGCACCTCACTACTTTTCCAATGGTTCCTGCTTGTGCCCTTCATGATAGCCTTGGTGAGCATGCTGAATTAGTCTCACCTTTTGGTGTTTCGGACCTTCCCAGCAGGCTGTCCCCACTATATGTGGTCTTACACTTTTTTTTCATTAATGTTCTTTCATGCACTATTTTTCTGGGGGGTCTGCATTTGGCTTGTGTATCAGCACGACACCCACTTCATGGACGCTGCTCTTGTTTTACATTGACACCGAGCACTTCCAGCGTGACACACCGAGATGCTGCGCCTTACCTTTAAGTATGTTTAATGTATTTGTGTAGTTATATAAATTATTTACTTTTCGGTATCACCACAACATTCTTTCGAGTCCTGTAATTATGCACGTAGTGTTGACGCACATGTCGTTGGATGCTTGCAGTTCATTCCTTTAATGGGAACTTCCTCACAGTATGTTTGTGTAGCCCTATGCACTGACTCCGACAGAGATTGTAAACATCCTACCACAGGATAAGAAGCAGCTAAGGACCTCCTCCCGGGTGATTTAACCCTTCCCTGTGCCACGAATTCTATGGCAGGACTGGAGGCTTCTGATTATGCTTTCTCATTTCTTTACTGCACAAACAGCAGCCAATGAAAGTAAAACTACAATGGTAAAAAAAAAAAAAACATTTCCCATGAGGCTTTGAACCACGCCTCCAATAATAATAACCAATCACAGTAGTAACAAGCATATAAAGTATAGAGACACTAATCTGGCCTCCTCTTTCTTTGCTGCTCCGCAGCCCAGATAAGTGCTCCTTACTTTATATGCTTTTACTATGCTAAAACAGGCCTATTGTTGAAGATATCGCCTTTTGCGTACTGAACTGTTCAGTATTATTAATTTGATGTATATTTCAACTGTTGTTCACCTTATATGCGCTGCTTGTGCCGCGAGTGCGATTATTAGCTCGACGCTGTTGTTGACTTCTTCTCCCCCCTTGATTCTTCGGATCGGAGATTCT
The DNA here is from genome assembly GCF_964263255.1 of Lissotriton vulgaris. Lineage (NCBI taxonomy): Eukaryota > Metazoa > Chordata > Amphibia > Caudata > Salamandridae > Lissotriton > Lissotriton vulgaris. The sequence continues at coordinate 150,875,115 of NC_141686.1, forward strand.
TGCCCGCTCCGTGCGCCGAATTAGTTTTGGTGTGCGTGTTGCGCCCGTAGGCCCCCGTTATTTTCCCGACATCGCTGCTTTTTCTAGTGGACGCGTGACTCGCGGTCCGCGATTGTGAGGGGTTCGGCCCCCCCTTGGGGAAGGAGGCGCACGTCGGAGCCCGGTTCGTCTTCGAGGTCTCGCGCGCGTCAGTGTGCGCGTGCAGACCTCCGATAGTGCCTGATAGACGCTCTGCCCCCGGCTGAAGTGGGGAATCACACAGTTTGGCCAGGAGCCGAAGGGCTGTTTTTGTCACCGATAAGCAGCGTTTTTCACCGCTATTTGCACCGGAGCTTCCCAGCATTAACCCCTGGCTTCCCAGTGAGTGAGGAAGCAGGATTAATTTTTGGAACCCCTTCCCTGCTCTGGAGAAGGGTTACTCCCTTCATTAGTCCTAGAATTGGACTTTATTTGTTATACATTTAATTGGTATTTCTGGCTCCTGTGCCTGGCACTTCCCCTGATCGACGCCCTCGCCTGGGCTGCCAACTGTGCTTGCCTCTGGGGACTGGAGTGGAATTGGAAAATTCCTTGTGAATATGGCAGATACGGAGTACTGCGATGAGGAGGGTGCTGCGTGTGACTTCCAGGGTAATGAGGATTATTACGAGGAAGAATCCATGGAGGATATTATTGACAAGAAATTGGACGCTAAACTTGATAAAGCCCTTTCCTCGGCCCTGCTCCCATTGGCCAAGAAATTAGAGCTGTTAGTCCCTGGTAAGCCTCTTCCTCTTCCTGGCAAAGATCTTTCCCGCGCCCCTCCCCCTAAGAAGATGGCTATTGTCCCAGCCTGGCCCCATGCCCACTCCTATGACAAACTTTATAAATCAAAAGAGTCTTCCTCTGCTGATAAGGCCTTACCTTCCCGCTCTCTCTCCTCCCCCACCTCAAACGACACCACTACGGATACTGGCACTGATACGGACTCCTCTGATGCTGCTCCTCGCAAGCGCACTAAGAAGCGAAAGCATGCCTCTCCTACTGTCACCCCCTCGCCCTTCTCCTTTGATCTGGCGGACATTGTACATCCTAGGTCCTCGGATTGGGTCCCCCCCCTGCTGTGGCGGAATACCTGGAGTCTCATCTCCGTAAAGGTTTTGATAAAGAGGTGAGAGCTCGCCTTAAGTCCGAGTGCTCCCGTCCCGATTTGGCCCACATGGTAGCTGTTACCCCAGACATTGACCCTTCCATGACCACCTTTCTGAAGAAATATAAGAAAGACCCCAAAAAAGGGATTGATCGCACGCTCAGAGCGTGCCAAGATAAGGTCCTTGACCTTTCGGGACCGTTGGCCAAGATCCTGAACTGACCCTACAAGTCCAAGAGACAGGGGATGCCATCCACCCTGAAGTCCTAGCGGGTTGGGCGCAACGTGCCATCTGGATGCTGGGAAATGCCAACTGTGCTCTAGCCTCTGAAAGACGGAAGTCAGTCTTGCTCCAGATTGATCCTCAGTTGGTTGAATTGGCTTCGTCAGAGCCGGGCCCTTTGGAGGAAGGACAGTTGTTTGGGGACAACTTTGTGAAGGACATTGCTAAATTTGTTAATACTTTTGCGTCCCTTGATAAGTCTCAAGCCTCCTTGAAGAGGGTGTTGCACCAGGTCTCTAATAGGGCCGGACGTGGCAGAGGACGCTCGACCGGCCGCTATTCAAATACCAGTCCTCAAAGAGGGTACGCCCCTAGACGTGGCAGAGGGTACACACAAGAACCGGACCAAGCTGGTTTCTACCCGTCAAGATCCCGCGGTTTCAGAGGCCGCTATAATCGAGGGGTCAACAGAGGTTACAAAACTTTCGAAAATCAGTCCTCTGGTAAGTCAAATGTGTCCTTTGGTCCCTTTAGGGGGCAGGTTGAGTCATTTTGTAATGAATTGGACGAGTCTCACTTCAGATGCTTGGGTCCTACAGACCGTCCAGGGCTACCAGATAGAGATGTTGGAATGTCCCCTTCAACCCTTCCCCCTTCCCCCCTCAGCCTCTCCTTTTTTCCCATCTAGAACAGAGTTTTATCGACTCAGAGCTGGAAGAATTGTTAGCCAAAAGGGCTATTGCTGTAGGATCTTCATTCCCGATGGCTTTTGCAGCAACGTCTTCCTGGTACAGAAGAAAGGAGGCGGCCAACGCCTGGTTTTAAATTTAAGAGACTTCAATCCCTACGTCACTTATCGACACTTCAAGATGGAGGGTATCCATCTGTTACGAGATCTTCTGTTGGAAAACGACTGGATGGTCCGTCTAGATTTGAAAGATGCCTATCTGACAGTCCCCATCTGCCCCTCTCATCAAAAATTCTTGCAGTTTCCTTGGAAAGGGCAGTGGTACCGATGCAAGGTGCTTCCCTTTGGTCTGTCCTCAGCCCCTTGGGTATTCACCAAGCTCCTCAAACCGGTGATCTCTCGCCTCCGAGAGATGGGAGTGCGTCTCATTGTTTATCTAGACGACATGCTCATTCTAGCCCAAGATCGGTACCTTCTTCTTTCCCATCTGGAGTGGATGACGTCCCTCTTGCAGAATCTGGGGTTCGTTATCAACACCATGAAGTAGGTGATGATACCGAACCAGCAGATGGAGTTTTTAGGTTTTCTGATAGACTCTGTGTCAGCTCAACTGCTCCTCCCTCTTCACAAGATCAGGTCCATCAAGAGGGAAATAGTTTCCACCTTGACCAAGGAGAAGATCTCCTTGCGAGTGCTAGCGAGGATTGTGGGCCTTCTGGCTTCGTCAATCCAAGCCATTTTCCCGGGCCCCTTACATTACAGAGCCCTGCAGAGACTAAAAATCTTTTATTTACAGAAGAAATTTCACTATGACCACCTTATTCCTCTTTCCTCCGAAGCCCGAGAGGAGCTTCAGTGGTGGCTAGATCACATGTCAGCCTGGAATGGCCGAGCGATCTTCGGCGCAGCCCCAGACGAGGTTATCGAATCAGACGCCAGTGAATGGGGCTGGGGCGCTCGATGTGGAGACTTTACCACAGGAGGACAGTGGTCAGCGGACAAACTCTCTCTACACATAAACTGTCTGGAGTTGTTGGCAGGGTCCTTTGCCATCAGGTCTGTCTCACCGCTGAAGAGCAACTGTTGTATACTCCTTCGAATGGACAATCAAGTTACGGGAACTTGTTTCCGAGTAATCGGACTTCTACGACGCATTTTCCCCTTCCAGCCCGACATCCATAGGAAGACGCTGGTACAAGCACTAGTCATCGGACGGATAGATTACTGTAATGGACTACTCATCTCTGCCAATCAAGAACAACTGTGCAGATTGCAGGTGGTGCAGAACACTGCAGCAAGACTCATCTTGAATGCCCTCCCCCGAACTCCCTCACGCCCACTCCTCTCTCATCTTCACTGGCTCCCGGTGAGACAACGCATCAACTTTAAATTATGCTGTATAATGCATAAGTGTATTTATGGGTCTGGCCCCAAATACCTAAGAGACATATTTGTCCCTTACTCTCCTGGACGTTCCCTGCGCTCCAGCAACACCATGTTGATGCAGGTGCCCAGAGTGACGAGAGCAAGACAGGGAGGACGGGCTCCCTCACTCAAAGGCCCCATGCTATGGAACTCTCTGCCTCTACAGCTGAGACAAATCCCTAATCTCCTCTCTTTCAGAAAGAAATTAAAAACATACCTTTTCACCCAAGACTAATTCCCCTCAGTTCTCCTACTCTGTCTTGCCCTAGTATGTTTCCTAACCCCTTCAGAAGCTACGCGCGGAGATACCCCTTCGGGGCTGATTCAGGCGCGATACAAGATTATAAATAAATAAATAAATAAATGTCTCAGCGGTGAGATACATCAATTGGTTAGGAGGGACGAAGTCTCGTATGTTGGTCCACATTGAGAAGGAATTTTGGCACTTTTGCAATCGCAAGATCTCTGTGGTAGCAGAATACCTTCCGGGGAAATTCAATCAGGTGGCGGATTGGAATTCCCGGTTTCTTCGGGATTTCAGCGACTGGAGGCTTCATACGTCGCTGTTTGCTCAGATCATGACTATGCGAGGCCCCTGTCAGATAGACCTGTTTGCCTCTCGCTTCAATGCCCATCTTCCCCTGTTTTACAGTTGGAGACCAGATCCGATGGCAATGGGAACGGACGCGTTCCTTCACCATTGGGGGCAACGGAGGAATTATGTGTTTCCCCCGTTTGCTCTGATCCCGTAAGAGTGGCAGGCTTGGTGCGCTGGCAGAGAGCGACAGTAGTGTTGGTAACTCCGTTTTGGTCGACTCGGTCGTGATTTCCCACACTGTTGGAGTTGTCTGTGGACCTTCCCTTCCGGCTCCCGGTATTCCCGAGGCTTCTGCAGGATCCAGTGGGCCCCTTAATCCTGCAGAACCAGTTGACCTTGAAGGTATGGACGCTCTCCGGAGACATGAGTGCCTTGCAGGCCTTTCACAAGAAGCTTCCAGCTTTATGCAACAAGCTTGGGCTCCTTCCACCTGGAAACAATACTCTGCATCTTGGATGAAATGGGTGGGTTGGTGCCTTCCAAAACAGGTGGATCCCGTGGGATCAAATGTGACTGATGTGTTGAATTTTCTGTCTGAATGTGCTGCTTCAGGTCTGGTCTACAGGTCAGTTAATAATTTCAGATCTGCTATTTCTGCTGGTCATGATCACATCGATGGTAAGCCTGTGGGGATGCATCCCTTGGTTTGTAAGTTGCTCAAAGGAGTGCGGGTGGCAAACCCTCCTCGACCCAGGTATTCCACACTTTGGGGTGTGACTAAAGTTCTTTCACTGTTGGAAACCTGGCCCGATAATTGTGATTTATCCTTAAAACAGCTCTCTGCTAAGCTTACTATGTTGCTGTGTCTCATATCATGTCGCAGAGTTTCAGATGTTAGAGCCTTAGATTTAGCTGGTAGGATGTTTTCTCCTCAAGGTGTCTCCTTTGTTATTACACAACGAACTAAGACGATGTCACGCTCAGTGGAGTATCCCGCCTTTCCGCATAACAGCAAACTATGTGTGTTGCAGTGTCTCAAATGTTATGAAGAGCGTACTATGGCACAAAGGGTTGATCCTTTAGGCCAGTTGTTAATCTCTGTTCAGAAGCCCTTCAAGCCAGTTGCTGCGGCTACCTTAGCCAGATGGGTTACATGGATCATGTCAGAGGCTGGCATCGATATTTCTGTGTATGGTGCTCATTCAGCTAGAGGTGCGATGGCTTCTAAAGCCTATTTACTAGGTTCCCGCATAGAGGACATCCTGAAAGTGGCTGATTGGTCTTCAGATTCAATGTTTAAAGTGTTTTATTATGAACCTATTCCTCATGTTTCTGATGCTGTGATTGATGAGCTTTGAACCAGCATAATCAGAAGCCTCCGGTCATGCCATAGAATACAAAATTTTCTAGCTATTGCGACAAGAATTTTAGATTCTATTAAGGACACAGAGGCGAGGATTATCCCACCCTTTGGGACAGTTAGATAACTGTAAAGTTGTTTTGAAATAATGTTGTTTAACAACTTTGTACCCACCCTATGAGAAATGTAGTTTGTGGGCTCCCTTTTCTCAAACTTCTTTTTCTGTTTCAGGAAATGATTCCAACAAGAGTTGAGTGCCTTCTTTGGATTGTACTGCTGTCCCTTCCTGGCGGAAGATGTTTCTTCGTGGTTATGGATTATTCTCTGTTGAGAATTCCTAAAGGAACTGTTCTCTCCGCTGAGAGTTAAAGATTTTGTTCACTATGACAAGACTGTTCTCGCAAAGAAAGAGGAGGCCAGATTAGTGTCTCTATACTTCTATATGCTTGTTACTACTGTGATTGGTTATTATTATTGGAGGCGTGGTTCAAAGCCTCATGGGAAATGTTTTTTTTTTTACCATTGTAGTTTTACTTTCATTGACTGCTGTTTGTGCAGTAAAGAAATGAGAAAGCATAATCCTCGCCTCCGTGTCCTTAATAGAATCTAAAATTCTTGTCGCGATAGCTAGAAAATGTTGTATTCTGCCACGGCACGGGGGACAGGGGGTGAGCGTGCTCATGACTGAACCCCGCCATCATGAGTCACTGGAGGCGTGTGCTCATGACGGCGTGGTTCCGTCATGACCCCGCCCGCTCATTAATTCACCCGTACAGGCGGGGAATTAGTACCACGTGGGCTGAGCGGCAGTAGCATGACAGAACCACGCCGTCATGAGCACACGCCGCCCGTAACTCATGATGGCGTGGGTCCGTCATGAGCATGTAAGGGGTTAAGGTGAGGAGAACAAAATCTGGCAGTGGAGATAATGGTGCAGGTCCTGTTCTTTAAATACACTTTTAGGGATTTCGCTCCACCACCTACACTCAGTTTCATCCCACTCCCTCGCTACTTTATTATTATTTTTTTAAATGGTCACTTGACGCACATTAGGAACGCTATTGTTTTAATTAGGGCCGAGTGCCATGTTCATATATTTTTTTGTTTATTGCATGCCGCTGCCTGGCTCCTGCTTGTCCCATTCATTGGTAATGCCTAAACGCCTCTTGCTGCTTCTTTTTTTCTCAGCAGTTTTGTGCAGCGTCCCCTCGCCCCCCCTCAGTTCTTGCTTTCACATACAACCACCCTTCTCGCCCTCATCCCCGCCTCCCCCTGTCGGTTCATGTGCCAGAAGCATGACTCCCCAACAAGCGGATCTTGGATTCTGGCAGCACATTTATCATGTGTGTCAGATGGCTTAGTAGATGAGCTGAAAATAACAGGTACTTGTTTAGGGTCTGGACATTGATAAAATATTTCATTTGCACTAGGGGAGGTTGTTGGCAACGTTTTTGGAATTGGCAATTGTTACTAGCCGCATTATAATTACTCCTCTACATCTGTCATCTAGAAATGTTTATCCACCAATTAAACAGTTTCCTGGCACGTTAATGACAGGGATTCTAAACAAAATGGTGCTCGTTTTAGCCGCATAGGAAGGATGGGAGATTGACTGGACCCTAACCTAAGTGCGACATTTTTGGTTACAAAAGTGGATTTGTGCATAACAACAGTTCTAAAAAAAGTACCAGCCGTCACATTAAAAGTATAGTACCACCCTCTAAAAGGGTTGTGCCCTGGAAATATAGCGGGCGTGCTTAGAAGTGCTGCATTATCAAATTTAAAGGTACCGAGCTCCATCCTCCGCCCCCCAGGTACTGGGGCAGGGCCGGCTTTAAGGTGGTGCCTGCACTGATTTTGGTGTGGGAGCAGCATTTAAAAATAATTTATGGATTTTGAAGCACTGAACTTGCTTGTGGATCCCGCAGTTTTCAATCAACAATAAAAGTGTCAATATATAACTGGTGATTAATGTCACTGCAGGTGAGAGATCTGAATTTTGTCTACTGGCAGTTTTTTACTCATTGTAAAGTAGCACACAGGGATAATGTGCCTGCTGCAAATAACATGTACCATGCAGATCAAAAAACTGTGAGTGAACTATGAGTAGCGGTTCAAAAAAGAAAAAGTATGCCATTAGAAGCCTGGAGGACTCGTTTGTCCTCAGTGGAGTGCTCAACATTCTAATGTTCTAATAAAGTGCTATGCAATTTACGTGCCACTTGTATCCTATACTAAACATACACAAAACGCGTCATGCCTACCTGAACTGCTGAAGATGGATAATAAAAGTTCGTTGTAACACTCTGCAAGTCGTGTGGTGGTCCATATCTTCTGCGGTTTCAACTGGGAAACAGAGATTGATCCATATATATATATATATATATATATATATATATATATATATATATATATATATATATATATATATATATATATATATTACCTACTGGCGTTCGCCAGTAGGTATATATAGTTAGGATAAATTCCCTATGGGACTTTTGAAAATTCTATGTCTAATAACTTTGGCGTTTGTGGATGGAATCGGCTGAAATTTTCAGGAAAATGGCACATTTTGTTTCTGAGCAGCTCCTGAAAATTTGGTGGGGTTTCGTCAAGGGGGGGCTGAGAAAAAAGGGGGGTCCCAAAACGCGTTTTTTGCATTGAGTTTTCCATAGGGCGGTTGGACTCACTTTTAGCTCGAACGGCTGAATGGATTTGCACGAAACTTGGCAAAATTGTAGGGACTGTTAGCCCGATGTGCCTTTGCTAGGTCTCAATATATGTGCTCCAGTAGTTTTTGAGAAATTAACGTTCAAACCAAGATATATATCTGTAACAGCGCTCTGGGCAGCGATCCGGTCCGCTTACTTTTCGCTTATCGGAACTTTGCGCGCAGAAAGCTGATTGGCTCTCCGGTGTCTGTCAACATTCTAAACAGTCCGGAGCGGACGCCATCTTGTCTCTCGGTAGGATCGAGAGAGAAGAAGAGGTGGAAAACGAAGGGGGAATTTAATGAAAGGGGGCAAGGTATCCCCCTCTTGACCCCCTAGGAATGTTGTTGGGGTTATTAAAGGGTCCCGTGGGGAAAATAAAAAAAAAATGATTTTTCACGGTAGAAGCGCGGCCGCGAACTGGTAGCGAAACGGGAATTCGCCATTTTGTGCTTCGTAAATTAAATTACTAGTTATAAGTGGGTGCGGGAGACGTATCCTAATCCCCTATGTTTCCTGAGGGTGGGTGAGGAGGCTGATATATGTTGATACATCTCTTCCAGCGGCTGTGCGTGAGCTTTTTTTTTTTTTTTGCTGCGTGACAGTCCGGAGCGGCCGCCATCTTGTCTCTCGGTAGGATCGAGAGAGAAGAAAAGGTGAAAAACTAAGGGGGAATTTAATGAAAGGGGGCAAGGTATCCCCCTCTTGACCCCCTAGGAATGTTGTTGGGGTTATTAAAGGGTCCCGTGGGGAAAATAAAAAAAAAATGATTTTTCACGGTAGAAGCGCTTCACGGGCCGCGAACTGGGCCGCAAACTGGTAGCGAAACGGGAATTCGCCATTTTGTGCTTCGTTAATTAAAGTACTAGGTATAAGGGGGTGCGGGAGACATATCCTAATCCCCTATGTTTCCTGAGGGTGGCTGAGGAGGCTGATATATGTTGATATATCTCTTCCAGCGGCTGCGCCATCTTGCCTTTTTTCGAATGCCACAATTTTGTCGTGCACGGCAGCCATTTTAGATGCCAGGCTGGTCCCAGGCTATCACCTACCCCTGCGGATGTAGTTTATGGCCCCAGCTGTAGAGAATTCAGACATGCCAATCCTCCTGATTCAGGCGTGTGAGTACTGATTTCAGTGCTAGTCTCCCGCCTCCCGATTTCTGCAAGCAAAAACCCGGGGGCATATTATGAACAACTAGCGATAATTTTTGTCTATAACTTGTTTAGAGACAAAAATTATCGCCGCACATCGGCGATTTTTATAGCAGATAAACCTTGCTATTATCGCAGAAAAGTCAGCGATATTCATGTATTATCGAGCAAATGCTCTTAGCCATGTTATCCACCTCCCATTGGATAACATGGCTAAGAACTGCTCAGGGCAGGTGTTAGATTTTGGAGATATTCGCGCTTAGCGCGAATATCTCCAAAAGTTGGTAATAGAAGGTAGCGATGTTAGGGACTGTTTCCAGTCGCTAACATCTTGGCACGCCACTTTGCATGTCATTAGTGATAAGTATCACTGACATGCAAAGCCGGGCCCAAGATGGTCGCTATCTCCTTTTAGGTGTCACTAACTGGTGTTAGCGACAGCTTGATAATAGGGAAATAATTTTATCTCCGCTTTCATGGTTTTTAAAGCCAAAAAAGCGGAGATAAACCCCCTTGATAATATGCCCCACGATTCCTTGGGGGTTTCAGCTGACAGGGCTTGGTATTGTGTTACATGGTAATTTTTCCATGAAACGTCAGAGGGTCGATGTAGGGGTTCTAGAAGAGGTGATAAACCATTTAAGCCTCATGAACAAGCGCATGGTCTTTTAAAGATTTGTGAAGTACTCGGGGCGGCGGTGTGTGTGTGCCCTCTTTCAGGAGCGGGCGGGGGGGCACTGCCAGCAACTTGCCAGGTCAGGTAGTGTTCAACACGTGCATCACCCTTTCTCTGCCTGCTATTGCGCTCCATGCTTCGGAAAGGTAAGAAAAAGAACGTGCATTTGAGTTTGAAATGTCCGATCCTGCAGCAGCACACTTCCAAAGCCCACACATGACAATAACCCGATTCAAGGCCCCATTCACCCGTTTTTCAAAAAATAGATAACACTCCAACAAATTAAGGTTATAAAACTTTATTAACTTTTAACGATAATGAACAGAACAAAAACTAAAAACATTTAAACATTTATTAACACAAAAAGCAACAATGGTTAGAAGCTGTCTTTTGTGCGAATAGTCCCAAGGCAGCACAACGTGCAGAGTTCTGGACGGCACCCAGGTGATGTCGCCTGGGTGCCGCACTGGTTTAGGGATCCTACAATGCTGCTCCGAAAATTGGCGTGGGGCGTCCCGGGTGGGGCGGGGGGAGGCCTCGTCAGTAGCGGTCTGCTGTGCGAATAGTCCCAAGGCAGCACAACGTGCAGAGTTCTGGACGGCACCCAGGTGATGTCGCCTGGGTGCCGCACTGGTTTAGGGATCCTACAATGCAGCACAGAAAAACAGCGTGGGGCGTCCCGGGTGGTGCGGGGGGAGGCCTCGTCAGTAGCGGTCTGTGTCCAGTGTCACATGGCTGACACAACATGTACGACAGGCACCCAGGTGATGTCCAGTAAACTGCCGCACTGGTTTTGGTATCCTACAATGCTGCTCCGAAAATTGGCGTGCGGCGGCCCGGGGGGGGGGGGGGGAGGCGGCGTGAACGGGCCTCCCCAGGTGGCGGCCATCCAGCTGAGTTGCGCCCGCTCTTGCGGCTACAGCGTCTCGCTCACCATGTTGTTGAGTTGCTCCCACTCTTGCAGTGCAGCGATAGGCGGCTGCCACATGGCTGTCAAAATGGCGGACGGCTCTTCGGTTTTGGGCCTGGTCCACTGAAATGGCCCTGGGACACCTTGGAAGTCGGACGCTTGCCTGCTAGGGCTTGGGCTCCATTCTCGAAAAGCGTCCCCTCAGCCGTGAAGATTGTATAAAAGTCTTGGGGGCCCCCGACTCCCGCAGGCTTCCGGTGGGGAGCGGCTGCCATGATTGCTCGCGGAATGACCACGACGGAGCCACGAGATGGTGGTGCTCTCATGCTGACGCCAGCTTCAGTCTGAATGATCCAGAAACAAGGTGGGGCTTTCATCGTTTGGGAAAAAAAAATGTTCTAAACCAATGAAAAGTGTTATTTTTAGGTCATATGACCAAGCCTTCCATCTTTAGGAAACCAAAAGTAAAATGAACCAATGAAAAGTTTTATAAACAAGTCACATGACCTGTTATGCGACATAGGGCTACAAAAAGCGTAGAAAATCCGTTGGCACGTGAGGCGGCGTCAGTAGCGGACCGATGTGCGAATAGGCCGAAGGCAGCACAACGCGCCGAGATCCGGATGGCACCGAGGTGGTGTCCAGCAAATTGCCGCACTGGTGTGGCCATCCTACAATGCTGCGCCGAAAGACGGCGTGTCCAGCAGAATTGCGGTCACTGTTGCGGTACAGTGACTCGAACGCGCCGAGATCCGGATGGCGCCGAGGTGGTGTCCAGCAAATTGCCGTACTGGTGTGGCCATCCTACAATGCTGCGCCGAAAGACGGCGTGTTCAGCTGAGTTCCGGTTACTCTTCCGGCACAGTGACTCGAACGCGCTGAGATCCGGATGGCACCGAGGTGGTGTCCAGCAAGTGGCTGCACTGGTGTGGCCATCCTACAATGCTGCGCCGAAAGATGGCGTGGGGTGCCCCGTTGGCTTATGAGGTGATGTCAGTAGTGGACTGATGTGTGAATAGGTCGGAACCAGCACAAGGCGCCAAGATCCGAATGGCAAGTCCTGGATGTTGAGTGCCTCAGTTGAGATTTCTGAGCAGTGCTTGTAGAACTGTCTGAAGCTTATTTGCACCTGCTGCAGCTTCACTAGGTCCGGCGGAACTTGTTGCCTTTTCCTTTGTGCTTCTTTTCCTACAATGCGTTTCTTCTGAAGACACGACCAGGTCCCTGAATGTGTGCAGGGGGACGCTATTGAATGAATGAACGCGCCGAGATCTGGATGGCACCGAGGTGGTGTCCAGCAAATTGCCGCACTGGTGTGGCCATCCTACAATGCTGCGCCGAAAGTCGGCGTGGGGTGCCCCGTTGGTTTATGAGGTGATGTCAGTAGCGGACCGATGTGTGAATAGGTCGGAACCAGCACAAGGCGCCCTGCACTGTTGAGCCTTTTTCAATGTCTGTTTTTTGTTCTTTCCCCTCCATCAAAAACAAAACAAAAATACAAGGCGCCAAGATCCGAATGGCAAGTCCTGGATGTTGAGTGCCTCAGTTGAGAGTTCTGAGCAGTGCTTGTAAGACTGTCTGAAGCTTATTTGCACCTGCTGCAGCTTCACTAGGTCCGGCGGAACTTTTTTCCTTTTCCTTTCTGCATCTTTTCCTACAATGCGTTTCATCTGAAGACACGACCAGGTCCCTGAATGTGTGCAGGGGGACGCTATTGATTGAATGAAAATGGCGGCTTGACACAAAGCTGACTCAAGCGTTACTGTTGGTGCTATACAGACAAAAATTGGTTTTCAGTTTGTACATTCTTCAGGTTTTTTTTTCCATCCAAGTCTGATTGAGAGTTTGTAGAAAAATGGCTTCAGATTTTCCACATACTACTCTTCAACATTCTTCCTAAATGTAACAATGTGAAACTCACTAGGAGAACGGCTGTTTCTGTTTCCTTTCAAAATGCTGCCACCAATATTTTCTGAATGGAAGACACCATCTTGTAACATAAAGGGCCGAAAGGGGTTCTGGTCTGGCCGATGGTTGGTGGAGACATTTTGACTATATCTTGGACCTGCCCGGCCTCGCCCAAAATGGCGCCGGTATAAATGGGACTCGTAACTCTTTGCCCGCAAATGTATATCTAGAAAATGTTATTGTAAGTGGCCCTGTCGTATTTTAATTACAAAATGTACGTCCACCGATTCCGCAACTGTTAGACACCTTTGTTCTTGTCACCTAATGGCCCGCTCGTTACGTTCTTCTACAGTGTAAATGTCTCCTCATCATATACGATTTGAGTTTGCTCCGTGGCCGGCCCACGTGGTTATAGGCCCGTATTTGTATACTGACATTTTCACAATAAAGGTTTTTAAAACAAAACACGGTAGTAGTATTTTCATTTGTAAAGTTTTTACTTTTAGTGACTGTTTTCGAATCAGTAAAAGGCAAGTGAAATAAAGCAGTCCAATTACATGACGGATAAAAGGTATAATATGTAGGAACGCAGTAAAGATAAATGGTCAAGGGCAGTTGTGTTTTTCATGTCTGCAACATAAAGTGATCGATAAGAATCTGATAATCAGGCGTATCGGCGACTAAGACAGCAGGCCGAATCTCTTTTACTCAACGGCTCCGTCATGGAAGGAAGAAACGCCCTTTTTCTCGAAAAAGGAATATATTTTACTTGCAAGACAGTTGTAAATTTTCCGGGAAAGTACATTAGCTTGGAATATTATAACATATGTTTGAAAAAAAAATATTGTTCGAAAATAATAAAAAGCGTAATTTTTAGGTCATATGACCAAGCTTTTCATCATTAAATTAACAAAAGTAAAATGAACCAATGAAAAGTTTTATTAACAAGTCACATGACCTGTTATGCTTACGTTACGCGCTGCGCGCCGCGCCTCGGATCACTTCCGGGTGCGCTAACGCGGCGTGTCATAAAACGCATTACGCGACAACGTAGGTCAAGAATATAGTCTAAATGTCTCCACCAACCAGCGTTCAGAACACAACCCCTTTCAGCAGTCCAAAAAGTTCTGTTAAATGACAACAGAGGGGACAGGCAACAAGAACCATCAGTCAAAGAGGGGAGGGCAAGTTCTTCTCTTCCGGGTCATGTTGGGGCGCTACCGGAACTGATCGAATTGGTAGTCTACAGTGTTTCTGGATGTTTCAGACTAAAGCTGGCGTCAGCATGAGACCACTACCATTTCGTAGCTCCGTCGTGGCCATTCCACGAGCAATCATGGCAGCCGCTCCCCACCAGAAGCCTGCGGGAGTCGGAGGCCCCCAAGACTTTTGTAGAATCTTCACGGCTGAGGGGACGCTTTTCGAGAATGGGACCCAAGCCCTAGCAGACAAGCGTCCGAGTTCCAAGGTGTCCCAGGGCCATTTTAGTGGACCAGGCCCAAAACCGAAGAGACGGCCGCCATTTTGAGAGTCCTGTGGCAGCCGCCTATCGCTGCACCGCAAGAGCGGGCGCATCTCAACTACATGGTGAGCGAGACGCTGTAGTCGCAAGAGCGGGCGGAAAACAGCTGAATGGCGGAAGAGGCACAGTGTAGCAAAAGCGGGCGGAATGGCAACTAAAACGATAAAGGGGCGCCCCACTACAGCTTGTCTTCAGGTCAAACGGATTGTGGGACAAGGTCCAGAATTGAAGAGTCATCAAAAGGCAAAAAGTACCGCCGGACCCCGGGAGCCGGCCGCCTATGTCGGGGGCGATCTCAGGCTACACCAGTGCTATAAGACTTGGGGAGGGTGTCGGAGCCAAGCGTCTTCTCCGAGTCCATGGCCATCACAGCGCCCCTCAGGGGCCTCCGTCAAGCTGTTTAGGAAGGTAACATATCACATTGTTTTCTAATGCAGTCAGGTCCACAAACGACACTCACTTACTTTGAGAATAGTGAAGCTGCAGTAGGTGGAAATAAGCTTCAGACAGTGTTACAAGCGCTGCTCAGAACTCTTAACTATGGCACCCAACATCTAGAACTTATGCTATTTGAGAATGGTAGTGACATCGAAGCATCTCAGGGACCAAAACCATTAACGTACTTTCACGTATGAAAATCTTACTTGGGGAGGGGGCAGGAGCGAAGCGCCCCCTCCCAGTCAGCGCCACCACATCGTATGTTGAAAATCTGAAGCCATCGTTCTACAAAGTCAACCAAACTTGGATTGAAAAATCTAGAAAAATGTACAAACTGAAAACCAGTTTTGGTCTGCATAGCATCAGTAGCAACGCTTGAGTCAGCTTTGTGTCAAGCCGCCATTTTGATTCAACAAAGCACAGGCATTGAAAAAGGCTGAAATTCAGAACTCTAAACTATGGCACCCAACATCCAGGAGCTTGCTATCCGGATCTTGGAGCCTTGTGCTGTTTTCGATCTATTCACACATCGGTCCACTACTGACATCATCTTATAAACCAACGTTATGTAAATAGTTTTTTAATAAAATGTTTTACCCTGTTTCTTTGCTGGTGTGTTGTCTATATTTTTAATATTTGCATAGGGTTTGTCATTATTTTGTGCGGGATGGGTGATGGAGCCGAGCTGTCTTGCAGCCCTCATGGTGTGGAGCTCAGTTCATCTCACTATTTTCGTATTTCTCAAGAAGGGTTGTTCCTAATATTTCTATTTTAGCGAGGTCAAAAAGAGATCCAATTAGTGGCCTACTGATTTTGCTCGATTACTTTTATTTTTTTACACGATTTTTCACTATCTGCAAAGACTAAACAGAGTATTGCGACTTTGTGCTTGTTTGTAAATAGAGAATGATCCAAAGAGAACCAATTCTAAAACAGTAAATGCTTGGACAACAATCAATCAAATGGAGAGACAAGGAGGTACGACGGATTACAACGGGGGTAAAGGCCTGCGTTAACTACCCTTCTGTATCTGCAAAGAGAGAGTACTACTAAGGCAAAAGAGGGGAGGGGGGGGGCAGCGTTCAAAGCACATCAGCGTGCATAAATACGAAAATGTTTTTATCTATCACGTACTTGACATTTTAAAGCTTTTCATATTTGCTATTAAAAAACCAATGAAATTCATAGAAAAAACCATAGGTTATAGTGGATATATAGTTAGGAATTTGCATTTACAAAACCTTGAAAATTCAATGAAAAAACCATAGGTTATAGGCCATATATAGTTAGGAATTAGCATTTACAAAACCTTATTTTACTCGCATAAAACCATTGAAATTCCATATATAGTTAGCTAACTATAAGCGCTAACTATATATCGCGCACCCGCAATCCACTGCTGATGATGTCACATATTACATCATTCATGACATGGTCAGTGACATCACTGATGACATCACTGATGACATCTCAAATGACATCACTGATGACAACTCAAATGATATCAATGATGACATCTCAAATGACATCACTGATGACAACTCAAATGACATCACTGATGACATCTCATTTGTCATCACTGATCACATCACTCATGTGATAATACAATGAACCTCTTCAGACTCTAATATAACCTTACATACACTCAGTATAAACAGACACTCACAGACTGTCACTCATCCATGGAGTTACTCACACACCTAGTCAGTCATGCAAAGAATCAATCACACCTCCATTTCCTCAACTATACAGTTATACACATCTTACTTATTCAAACATATAATAACACATATTTACTCTCTTATATAATCCCTGATACAAGCTCACAGTGATCGATACAGCCACTCACACATTCACTGGCTCTTATGTTCAGTTATTTATATATCTCAACTCTCACATGTATTGTGTTTTACATACGTACTTACTTGCACATGTAGCAATGAGAAATCCATTCACTCACCAACACACCCATGCACAGTCAACCGCCCATATAGCTGTTTCCACATGCACTCTTGAACTCATACTCCTAGTGAATCAACTGCTTACACATCTATGCACAGAGTCACGCACCTCCCAGCCACCCACACACACACTCAGCCTCCCATTCAAATATTTGGGCAACCAATCAATAACCCATATGGCCACTCTTATAGCTACTGATCAACACATGCAGCAGCTTACACAACATCAAACATACTGATGCACGAATTAAGACAGTTTAGTCACTAACCCATGTACTCAATGAGACACATTTAATCACTCACTCATACAGTCAGTCATGCACCTACTAAATTCTTCATCCAGACACTTATACATCCACTCATTCTTCAATATGTGAAACATATTTAAACTTTACAGACACATACAATCACTGGATGTTGTGATCAGTGATGTCATCAGTGATGTCATTTGAGATGTCATCAGTGATGTCATCAGTGATGTCACTGACCATGTCATGAATGATGTAATATGTGACATCATCAGCAGTGGATTGCGGGTGCGCGATATATAGTTAGCGCTTATAGTTAGCTAACTATATATGGAATTTCAATGGTTTTATGCGAGTAAAATAAGGTTTTGTAAATGCTAATTCCTAACTATATATGGCCTATAACCTATGGTTTTTTCATTGAATATATATATATATATATATATATATATATTACCTACTGGCAGTCGCCAGTAGGTATATATAGTTAGGATTTTTTTGAATAGGGATTTCTGAAAATTCTATGTTGAATAACTTTGACGTTGATGGACGGAATTGGCTGAAATTTTCAGGAAAATGGCACATTTTGTTTCTGAGCGTCCCCTTAAAGTTTGGGGGGGGGTTCGTCAAGCGGGGGCCGAGACAAAAAGGGGGGTCCCAAAACGTGTTTTTAACATTGAGTTTTCCATAGGGTGGTTGGACTCACTTTTAGCTCAAACGGCTGAATGGATTTCCACAAAACTTGGAAACATTGTAGGGAGTGGTAGCCCGATGTGCCTTTGCTATGTCTCAAGATATATGCTCCAGTGGATTTTACGAAAATTAACTTTGAAAAATATATATTGGGCTACATTGGGCTATATATATGTTAGAGCCCAAATGTAGCCCAATGTAGCCCAATGTAGCCCAATGTAGCCCATAGATGGCCACCGGAGACAAAAAAAAACAAATGTAGCCCAAATATCAGCCAGATGTAGCCCAACTATAGCCCAATGACAGAATGTCCCAGAGTGTTCTAAAGAACAACTAGAACGCTAACAGTCTTACTTATGACAAAAGTATGGCACACCTGAAGTCATCTTGATTGGAATAAAGTGGTAACACTTAATACATTTAATTTGAAAAGGAACACAATTTGGGGTTTCATTTTGCCATAGAAATGTTATATATATATATATATATATATATATATATTACCTACTGGCGGTCGCCAGTAGGTATATATAGTTAGGATTTTTTTGAATAGGGATTTCTGAAAATTCTATGTTGAATAACTTTAGCGTTGATGGACGGAATTGGCTGAAATTTTCAGGAAAATGGCACATTTTGTTTCTGAGCGTCCCCTGAAAAGTTTGGGGGGGTTTCGTCAAGTGGGGGCCGAGAAAAAAGGGGGGTCCCAAAACGTGTTTTTTCCATAGGACGGTTGGACTCACTTTTAGCTCGAACGGCTGAATGGATTTCCACAAAACTTGGCAAAATTGTAGGGACTGGTAGCCCGATGTGCCTTTGCTATGTCTCAAGATATATGCTCCAGTGTTTTTACGAAAATTAACTTTGAAAAATATATATTGGGCTACATTGGGCTATATATATGTTAGAGCCCAAATGCAGCCAATGTAGCCCAATGTAGCCCAATGTAGCCCTATGTAGCCCAAAGATGGCCACCAGAGACAAAAAAAAACAAATGTAGCCCAAATATCAGCCAGATGTAGCCAAACTATAGCCCAGTGACAGAATGTCCCAGAGTGTTCTACAGAACAACTAGAGCGCTAACAGTCTTACTTATGACAAAAGTATGGCACACCTGAAGTCATCTTGATTGGAATAAAGTGTTAACACTTAAAACATTTAATTTGCAAAGGAACAAAATAAGGGGGTTCATTTTGCCATAGAAATTATGATTAGTGCTGAAGAAAGAAAAATTAGGGCACATTTTGAGTGACTTCTCAAATCCTCTTATATTTCATTAAAAACATTCTGATATGCAGTCTCCCAAGATGGCCACCAGAGACAAAAGAGCCCAAATGTAGCCCAAATATCAGCCAGATGTAGCCCAACTATAGCCCAATGACAGAATGTCCCAGAGTGTTCTAAAGAACAACTAGAACGCTAACAGTCTTACTTATGACAAAAGTATGACACCCCCTAAGTCATCTTGATTGGAATAAAGTGGTAACACTTAATACATTTAATTTGAAAAGAAACAAAATGAGGGTTTTCAATTTGCCATAGAAATGTTATATATATATATATATTACCTACTGGCGGTCGCCAGTAGGTATATATAGTTAGAATTTTTTTGAATAGGGATTTCTGAAAATTCTATGTTGAAAAAAGGGGGGTCCCAAAACAAGTTGTTAACATTGAGTTTTCCATAGGGAGGTTGGACTCACTTTTAGCTCGAACGGCTGAATGGATTTCCACAAAACTTGGCAAAATTGTAGGGACTGGTAGCCCGATGTGCCTTTGCTATGTCTCAAGATATATGCTCCAGTGGTTTTTACGAAAATTAACTTTGAAAAATATATATTGGGCTACATTGGGCTATATATATGTTAGAGCCCAAATGCAGCCCAATGTAGCCCAAGGTAGCCCAAAGATGGCCACCGGAGACAAAAAAAAACAAATGTAGCCCAAATATCAGCCAGATGTAGTCCAACTATAGCCCAGTGACAGAATGTCCCAGAGTGTTCTAAAAAACAACTAGAGCGCTAACAGTCTTACTTATGACAAAAGTATGGCACACCTGAAGTCATCTTGATTGGAATAAAGTGTTAACACTTAAAACATTTAATTTGCAAAGGAACAAAATGAGGGGGTTCATTTTGCCATAGAAATTATGATTAGTGCTGAAGAAAGAAAAATTAGGGCACATTTTGAGTGACTTCTCAAATCCTCTTATATTTCATTAAAAAAATTCTGATATGCAGTCTCCTAAGATGGCCACCAGAGACAAAAGAGCCCAAATGTAGCCCAAATATCAGCCAGATGTAGCCCAACTATAGCCCAATGACAGAATGTCCTAGAGTGTTCTAAAGAACAACTAGAACGCTAACAGTCTTACTTATGACAAAAGTATGGCACACCTGAAGTCATCTTGATTGGAATAAAGTGGTAACACTTAATACATTTAATTTGCAAAGGAACAAAATGAGGGGTTTCATTTTGCCATAGAAATGTTATATATATATATATATATATATATATATATATATATATATATATATATATATATATATATAATATATATATATATATATATATATATATATATATATATATATATATATATATATATATATATATATATATATATATATATATATATATATATATATATATATATATATATATATATATATATATATATATATATATACATATATATATGTATATATATGGCGGTCGCCAGTAGGTATATATAGTTAGGATTTTTTTGAATAGGGATTTCTGAAAATTCTATGTTGAATAACTTAGGCGTTGATGGACGGAATTGGCTGAAATTTTCAGGAAAATGGCACATTTCGTTTCTGAAAGTTTGGGGGGGGGGTTTGTCAAGCGGGGGCCGAGAAAAAAGGGGGGTCCCAAAACGTGTTTTTAACATTGAGTTTTCCATAGGGCGGTTGGACTCACTTTTAGCTCGAACGGCTGAATGGATTTCTATGAAACTTGGCAAAATTGTAGAGACTGTTTGCCCGATGTGCCTTTGCTAGGTCTCAAGATATGTGCTCCAGTGGATTTTTAGAAATTAACGTTAAAAAAAATATATATATCTGTGACAGCGTCCCGGTTAGCGCCCCGGTTCGCGTACCAGACGCGTAACGGAACTTCGCGAGGAGAAGCGGATTGGCTCTCCGGTGACTGTCAACATTCTAAACAGTCCGGAGCGGCCGCCATCTTGTCTCTCGGTAGGATCGAGAGACAAGAGGTGGAAATAAACGAAGGGGGAAATGAATGAAAGGGGGCAAGGTAGACCCCTCCTGACCCCCTAGGATTGATGTGGGGGCTATTAAAGGGCCCCGCGGGGCAAAAAAATAAAATAATTATTTTTTTATTTTTTGCGGTGGAAGCGCTACCCGGTTCGCGAACCGGGTAGCTCACCGGTAGCGTAACGGGAGTCCGCCATCTTGTGTTTCGGAAGAAAGTAGTCACAGGATGGAGGATAAACAATGTTGGGAATGGGTATAAGGGGGCACGGGAGACATATCCTGACCCCCTAGGTTTTCTGAGGGTGGCTGAGGAGGCCCATATATGTAAAAAAAAACAACAGTTTTTTTTCAAATTTTCGCTCGGTTAGCGCCCGGTCCGCGCACCGGGTAGCATTCCGGAAAGCGTAACAAGGGGAAAACCAAGGGAAATATTAAAATAATATTTTAGAGTGCTTTGAGGTAGGGTAGCTCTGAATAGAGCTGTTGTGTTGTGTGGGTGATGTAAGTACCAACATGTAGGTACCAATGAAGAGTCTAAAATTCAATGTACACCGTCTCCTCTGTAGATATTTTGTATGTTCTAATATGGGTTATTTAAATGTAAATGTGTGGAAAAGCACTTCATGCTTTAAAGCAATTGTATTTTTGAACTGATTGTTCTTTCCTCTTAGTCCTCCTCTTTGTTTTTTTTTTCCCCACACTCTTCTTCAGCATGATAATTGATAAATTCGTTCCCTCAAAAAATGTATATACATAAAAAAATTATATTAAATACATAAATATATTTTTCCTTTAAAAGAAGAATACATTTTACAGCTTTTGATATTTGCTATTAAAAAACCATTGAAATTCACTGAAAAAACCATAGGTTATATACCATATATAGTTAGGAATTAGCATTTACAAAACCTTGAAAATTCACTGAAAAAACCATAGGTTATAGACCATATATAGTTAAGAATTAGCATTTACAAAACCTTATTTTACTCACACAAAACCATTGAAATTCGCATATATAGTTAGTTGCACTAACTATATATCGCGCACCCGCAATCCACTGCTGATCATGTCACATATTACATCATTCATGACATGGTCAGTGACATCACTGATGACATCACTGATGACATAACTGATGACATTGATGTCAGTGAATATATATATATATAACATGTTCTTATCTTGCCTATTACATGTACAGTACAAAATGCTTCCCCTTCAAAGGGTGAAGAGATAACGTTTAAAATATATGTAAAAAACAGGGACAAGCAAGGCGAAGTGCATTATATACCACATTTATAGGATGGATGCACAGAAAAAATGAGTACTCAACCTATGACGTAATAAGGGCTTAATAATAGGATGGAGTGTTTTCACTAATCCAGGAAATACACTTAAGAATGTCCAACCTCCCTAAAAGTATGGAGAGTGGTAGGGAGGTCATGAGGGGGACCTAAACATATTGTTGAAATAGGCGCCACAAGTGTTAAAGCCGGCTCTCCGTGGGGTCCCATTCATGTATTTTGAGAAAAGGGGACCCCCTCAAGTTTCGTTACGCTACTGCATGGCAGTCCATGTTATGCTGTCATAAAACATTCAAAATAGTGACCAGTCATGAGCTGAAAAGTCAAGAAATCACTGCATTCCTTTTGGGAGAAATCAAAGGAAGACTTAGCATGGCTGCCTGAAGTGCACTGGAGCTGGACTAGAGACCATCTGCCATTTGGGAGGCGCTCTGGCACAGGATTCTGGATAGCTGTGCCCATTTTTAAATGGCTCGTCTCGGTTCAAATGCCTCCTCGACACTGGCTGGCTCATCATAAGGCGTGAGTCTAGTTTCTACAACAGGGGCCTTTAATTCGTATTAATATCAAACGTAACCGCAGAGGAATTCCATTGCGACTTGCAATTAAAAAACATTTGCCTATTAATTTACTTGGGAACTAAAATTCAACGAGTGCTACAGATTGCTTCCTCGTGCTGTGCCAGCACACCAAAACCCACAACAGGAGCCCTCAGTGGGCACAACATTGCAAGATTCATCAAAGAAAACCATATAACATGGCCTATGGTTGACATATTTATATGTTGGCAGAAGTACAGGCCATTTCACGTTCAACCGCCATATTTAAAAGTCACTGTTTGAAGCAGAAACCTCAAATGATGTAAGTTGTTTAACCATATTTATTTAATTCGCCTACTGCGGTTGAATTATCAATGGTAGAGCCTCAGAAAAAGCACTTTCTGTAAAAAGGAAATGCATGAGATGAATTAATTTCAAAGGCATTCCATCAAAGATGCTGTTGCCTCTCTAAATTGTGGGTGCATACCACGGCTTTTGCTGATATTTGAAGCATTTTAGCACACTGCATGTTTTGAAATGTAGGGGCTTATTCACAAGCCCCTTGCGCCGCTTGAATGTGACTTTTAACATGGGAAAAAATGACACAAAGATGCCATAAATTTCAACACCTTGCTTGCAAGCTGGGCAACCAGAAAGCACCCTTTTAACATCATCAGTGCCTCTGCAACAGACTGAACCTCCTAATAATAATAACAATAATAAAGACAAATATAAAGCGCGCAGCTACCCCGAATGGGGTGTCCCAGCGCTTATACAGACAGTACCCATTGTAGAGGAGAGTGCACCTCTTCACATTGCATTGTCAATACTTGAAAGAATTTGCTGAGAAACTATTACTTTGTTACATTTTCAGGCGCATATTACTTTTGTCTCCCCTCCCTTTCCCATTTTCAGGTTCCCCAGCTCTGCAATGTCACATGAATGGCAACAGCGGTATGCAAATATAATCACTTAACGCAAATAAAAAACAAAATGTAAAAAAACATTGTAATTTTCAAAGCCAATTGCTCTAACTTTAACCAATACAAGACTGATTGCATTGCAAATGCTTGTTTTTTTTAACGAGGCCTGTTAGCACAAACTTCTGCTGCCACCAGGAAATACAATGGTATCCCAGCCACATGGGTTAACCAGCAGTTGGATCAGAAAGCAAGTATTGCTTTAAACTACTCCCTGATTAATATCAAACGTAACCGTAGAGGTATTCCATTGCAACTTGCAATTAAAAAACATTTGCCTATTTAGTCAAAGTCAAAAATAGCCTTATTCGATTGTTAGAAAGCAATCATAAAAGCATACAAGTTAAAAATTAATCACATTTCATTTCATTTTACAAGATCACCATATTATAAGAAAACACATATAAAAACATATACAACAGTTCATTAGTGGGAGAGTTCTACTCAAGTCATCATCACTATACAGAAAGTGTACTACATGATCATAGTTTTTCTCCAATATATCACTTTTTTCAGGAGGACTGGGATTATTGCAACGCCTCTTTCATTATCCAAATATTGTAGACATAGCAGGGCCTGACGACATTGGCGCAGACCCATCTGTCTCAAAAGAGGCAATAAAATCCTACACTTAATAGTAGTATAAAATTTGCAAAATAAAACAACTTGTATGGTGGTTTGGGGAGACACATCTTCACAGGGGCAAGGCTGTAGATCTTGTGACCAGTCATTAACGGCTGAAAAACTAACCAGTCTACGAAAGATTCCCTGCCTAAAGCGAAAGAATAAAAATCTGTCATAATTGCCAGGGACACAAACCAAGTAGGGTTGAATATTAACCCCTTCGATGCTCATGACGAGCTCAGCTCGTCATGAGGTACACCTCTCGTACACTCATGACGAGCTGAGCTCGTCATGAACAATGGGAATCAATAATTTTCAGCACACGGCGGAAATCTGCACCGCACCGATGGTGTTAATAGGAGTTAATAACAGTTGGTGTTGCAGGACAATTGGTTTTAAGACCTCTGTTGATGTTCTTAAAGTATCCAACAGAGTCAGGCCCTCTTTCCTCAAGTCTTTTCTAGAAATGGCTGAGATACTAAGAGGATTTTAAAAGTATTGAGGTTTGCCAAGATCCTTGAAAAACTTAAACACTTAACTCAGCCTGGGAATCCTCATTACTACCTCCAATTTCATGATATCTGACAAAATTTCCCTATTCAGCTTGGTTTCCTCTTTTATCCACAGCCTGTGCCATAATAGCACAGGCTCAAGCTTAATCAAATCAGATAGAAATGGGAGGCCTAATTCTGCATGGCAGATATAACTTGAGGTACTATTTGGTACAGCTAAAATATATTTAAGAAAGAGTTTTCAACTACCTGAATGGGTGTCGGGTCTACAGAGCCCCATAACCCACTCCCATAAATAGCAGCAGATACACATTTTGCCTTATAGATTTTGATTAGCTCAACTGGAGGTCTTGTACCCAATCTTTTGGCAAAAGTCTTGAGGGCAACAGTAGAACGTACCATCGCCAGTTTCTTCGCTGCTACAGCTTGGGCCCAAGACTCATTCTGTGCAAATAATATACCTAAGTAAGAAAATTGCTTGGTTGCCTCAAGCTTCTGTCCTGCAATAAAAATGGCCCTTTTGGTCTTAAAATCCTTGCCACAGTGCATGATGAATGTCTTAGATGAATTTACCCTTAGTCCAAGATGTTTCATGAAGAGGGTAAAACTATCCACCACTCGCTCAAGACCCACTTGGGTACGCGACATTAACACCGCATCGTCTGCGTACAAATGGGCCGGGATTGGACGGCCTGCTACGTACGGGGAATCTAAGCTAACTCTGCACAAGGCTACCTCCAAACCATTTATATACAAATTAAAAAGAAATGGGGCCAGGACACATCCCTGCCTGACTCCATTACTAATTAGGATTTTAGCTGTGCGTTCACCCTTCAGGCCATATCAGACGCAAGCTGATGCGTCACTGTAAAAACATTTAAGAAAATAAATAATATTTTTATCAACCCCTAAGTGTCCTAGCAGACTCCATAGTTTAGTGTGAACCACGCAGTCAAAGAGGTCCACAAAGGCCAGGCACAAATTTACTTTCTTGGCCCTTGTGTACTTTCCCACCAACATCTAGGGCCAGATGTATCAAGGCTTTTGCGACTCGCAAAGGCAAAGGTGGTAATTTGGGATTTCTTTTGAAAATGCCCTATTTGGCATTTGTGAGGGTGCTATGTGACACACATACATGCCCATAGGGCATGTATGTGTGCCACATGCACACACATGTAAATTTCAGGGGTGCAGCAGAGTGTCTTTGAGACACCCCTACACCCTTGAAATAATTCTCAAATTGCGATTAGCAAATTGCGAATTCGCAATTTGAGAATTATTGCACTATCATTCCTATGGGCCTCCTGGCCCATAGGAATGCATTGGAAATGATTCTTTATTTGCGAATTCGCAAAATGCGAATTCGCAAATAAAGAATAATAAGGAATCGCTAAAAAATAGCGATTTTCTACATACATTCCGTTTTGCGAATTCTAAATAGCGATTCGCAAAAAATCGCTATTTAGGAATCGCAAAACGGAATCTTGATACATCTGGCCCCTAACCCTACTCCACTGTTCCTAGGCCGGTCCGAAATCCTTATTGTAAATCAGATAAAATAGAATTGTCATCAGCCCAGTCCAAAAGACGATCCAAAATTATCCCCCCAGCTATCTTCGTGAAAGAGTCTAACAGGGAGATAGGTCTATAACATCCCGGGTCGTCCTATCCCCTTTTTTGAAGATAGGCACGATTATGGACTCCACCCAGTTAGACAAGAATCCCGTAATACAACTTGCATTAAGCACCTGGACCATAAGGGGTGCCCACAGAGGAATCGTTGCCTTAAAAAATGTCTATGGGGACACCGCCCGGTCCAGGAGCCTTGCCACCCTGGCTAGCGTGGAGTGCTTTCTCAACCTCATCCAAGGTAAACGCCAAATTCCTTGATCTGGAATAGGCAATAGGTGGGCAAGGGGACGAAGATAATTCCTCTCCCTCATATACCTGAGCGAAGTGCCCAATCCAGTCTGCTTCTGTGATCGCTATCTCTATTTTGGGACCAGTCTCTTCCGCTAGAAAGGGGGTTCTGATAATCTTCCAGAAGCCTGCACTATCATTATTTACATATGCTACGTGCAAGGCTTCCCAAGCCTCCATTTTTAACATGTTCTTCCTGTCTCTGACAGCTAACTTATATTCTTTCCTAAGTCTCCTCACCTCAGTAATACTTCTTGGGTTTTTATGCAGTTCTTTCTTTAAGAGTGCATAGTCTTGGGTACAATTAGAGTTAAATCATCCTCCCTGATCTCTATTATTTTTATTTTTACACTGCCTCATAAGGGAATTCCTTATTACATTTGTAATAGTTAAAAAAGAAGCAAGGAGAGTTTCTGGGGGGGAATCTTCGCCCAAGCATATCGCAAACTCTGACATACATTTACCAATTACTATATTAAGTATTTTTGTTTGGTCAACCATGGCCCATCGCAAAGAGTACCCATTTATACTACCAATAGATGAATTTTCTCGTACTCATTCTTTTTTATTATTCCTTAAGGTGTTCTTCGTTGGCAGTAGGATGGCTATACAGAGCGGGAAGTGGTCACTTAGTGCGTTGTCAGAGACTTTACAAGAATGAATTCTGTGAGCATGATTAATAGTGGCTAGAGCATAATCAATAGTAGAAAAACAGCCCCTACCATTAAATGTTGATGGTAAGGAGGATGGTAATACAAATAATTTGTTAGCGAAACCAAGATCAAAGTTGTTAAGTACTTCATTTAGCTGCTCACCCAGAGGAGTATGATTAAAATGAGATTGACACATGCCCTCTTCCCATAACACTCCACATCTGTTATCTTCAGCCATTCTACATAACGTACAATTAAAGTTGCCTACCAGAAGAATCATCACAACTTTCCTGTTACTTGTAACCTGGGAGTACAATACTTTAGCCATACTATTAATAACATTTGATACTTCACCCAGGGGAATATTGTTATAGAAATTAACCAGGGCAATCGAAGTAACAGAATCGAGATCAAGTACCAGAAATTAAAAATAAGTATCTTTGATAGGCTCTATAACCCGTTTTAAATTCAGTTTTTTGGAAGGATAAACACTCAGCCCTCCCTTAGCTCTCCCATGCACAGCTTCAACAGCCGGGGTATGATAGGTCTTATACCCATTAAGATGGACCGCTTCCTTGCTTCAAGTTTCCTGAAAACAAAGCAGGTCTTGGGACTGAATAAAGTCCTGCCAAAATTGATTATTAATTTTTGACTTAATTCCAGCAATGTTCCAGGAGATGATGTAACATAATGGGATTACTACAGGGGTAGGAGCGGGTAGAGGGGGGCTGACACCTTCCAACAAAGACCCGTTAGGGTGCACTTTCTCAGAACCAACTTCAGAGACCACCATCCCATTGATGGTACCCTCAATCCCCGGAATCCTGCCCTTCTCCGCCCTCTCACTCATAGTGTCCCCCTGATTGGGCATAAAATTAAAGTGAACGATTTCGCAAGATAGATTTGCGAGGTTCTCCTTATGCAGTCAATCATTAGTTTCCAAACTACTTTAGACCTCAAATTGATTTGATGTCGGAACACAGTATCTTGCTTGGTAAGGACCCAAGTAATTCTCTACTCGGCGGTGGGGTCCTGGGCACCTTACAAGATCCCTGGGACGATAAAAGAAACCCAAGGGTAAGATGTTATTAACCTCAGTGTTAACCGCCCCATTAAAGCCCCCCTCAATGATGTCTCGTACCAAACGCGGGGATCTAAACGTTAAGATGACGCAATCTCCATTCAGGGATTTAGTGGATGAGCCTACCCAGCTAACCCTTCTAGCCATTTTGAATTCAGAAAACAGAGAGTTTTTAGATCCAATCCTTGAGGATAAAAAATGAAGGGATTTGTTTATCAGTGTCGACCAGTGTTGAAAAAACATTAGGGGGTAAAACTGGGACGGTGGCTAACACAACTGTATATGGCGTAGCTTCTGGTGGTAAATTTAAAGTTGGTAAGGGTTTGTATTAAATATCCCTTTGGCCAGACTGGTCTCTGCCCGCATCACAGTTGATATTGCTATTATTTTTACCTCCCCTGTTTGGGTCGCTTGAATTTGCCTCACTGGCTCTGATGTTACCCACTGCGTTAATAAGTTCTGGTCTATTGTTAACCTCCCTTGTTTTATGTAGTACTGGGTTGGCCGAAACCGAAGACAAACCCCTAGGGTTTTCTCTTGTGTTGGCCGGGGATGGGTGGACTAATTTCTTAGTATGAGCTGTCTGGACGGATTGGTCGATGTTGATCATCTTTTCCTCTATATTTGCTACCCGAGTTTCAATAGTGCTGATTTTTAAATATATAGGCTCTAAGAGTGTTGATATCAAAGTCTCCATTCTTCCCCAAAAATGCTCATCCTCTTCTGGCTTACCTAAACTATTTTGACCAGGGGCACTATCTGCCTGGCCCTTGCCCTTTTTCCCTTTCCTTCTGGTGAGATTTACAGCAACTTTACGTTGGTTTGAGTTACCCTTCCCTTTAGGGTTATTTGCCGGCAGTTCTTCTTTATTTGTATGATTTTGATTACATTTTGCTTTTTGCCCTCTAGTTATTACATGCGGGCTTACATTATTAGGCCTAGGTAATAATACAGGATTTGGACTTAAAGGGGGTTCGCTTTCCACCTGACCTGGTGAATCATCAATTAAAAAAGGGATCTCATCAATTACATTCGATGGCAACATTGTAGGTGTCAGGAAGAGTCTACTGGGCGGGGGAGGGGGTTCAAGAGACAGTCTGCGCTGTGTGAGCGCAGTCTCATGATTTAGAGGAATAAGCTGGGCACATGGGAGCTCAGCAAAAGAGGACACTAACAGCGAATCAGGAGAATTTACCGTAGCCAAAGATACATTCACAGGTGGCAAAGGAGGAAGCATACCAGGTGGAAGTGAAAGGCGCCTTTCCCTATTCTCTATAGCAGACGCAACCACCCCTATTGTTTTTTGTAACATTTTGTCGATTGCTGTTAAACTCGAAAGTGGAGTGGTTGAGGCTGCTTTTTGCCTAGTGGAAGGGCGAGAGAGTGGGTGATTAATTTTGCCCATGTTCCTCAGCACGGAAATCTTGGGGGTCTATGTTTACAGAGACTCAATATGACAATCCCAACTAAGTTAAAAGGATAACTAGTCACTAAAAGATAATATGGCCCCAGAGCGTGAGTTCAAAAGTCAACCTGACCTGACCTGACCTAGTGCTTAGTGCTAACGCTGCTCCAGCGCTGCGCGCACATCGCTCCTTTGCTTGTAGCATTTTAAGCTTTACTTGCCGTTTTATATAAATTGCGCCGAGCGCTTCGCGCTTTTAATTAGTATCTGTCTACCGCTTAGGGGGAAATAAGGGAGTCTTACCCGCACCATAATCCGCCACACACCCACATTTGTGGGCTAGAAGGGACTCGGGGGCTCTGCAGCATCATCGCGCCGGTTGTGAGCGCCATCTTGAAGTGGGGAGAAGTCCTTCCACTCTCAGCGCCATCTTGGTGAGGGAGAGACACTCGCCCTGCCAGGACCCTCGCATTGGAGGAGGAGGTATTATCAGTAGGACCTCCTACCTCGTTCAGGCAGACCTGACCTAGTGCTTAGTGCTAACGCTGCTCCAGCGCTGCGCGCACATCGCTCCTTTGCTTGTAGCATTTTAAGCTTTACTTGCCGTTTTATGTAAATTGCGCCGAGCGCTTCGCGCTTTTAATTAGTATCTGTCTACCGCTTAGGGGGAAATAAGGGAGTCTTACCCGCACCATAATCCGCCACACACCCACATTTGTGGGCTAGAAGGGACTCGGGGGCTCTGCAGCATCATCGCGCCGGTTCTGAGCGCCATCTTGGAGTGGGGAGAAGTCCTTCCACTCTCAGCGCCATCTTGGTGAGGGAGAGACACTCGCCCTGCCAGGACCCTCGCATTGGAGGAGGAGGTATTATCAGTAGGACCTCCTACCTCGTTCAGGCAGACCTGACCTAGTGCTTAGTGCTGCCGCTGCTCCAGCGCTGCGCGCACATCGCTCCTTTGCTTGTAGCATTTTAAGCTTTACTTGCCGTTTTATGTAAATTGCGCCGAGCGCTTCGCGCTTTTAATTAGTATCTGTCTACCGCTTAGGGGGAAATAAGGGAGTCTTACCCGCACCATAATCCGCCACACACCCACATTTGTGGGCTAGAAGGGACTCGGGGGCTCTGCAGCATCATCGCGCCGGTTGTGAGCGCCATCTTGGAGTGGGGAGAAGTCCTTCCACTCTCAGCGCCATCTTGGTGAGGGAGAGACACTCGCCCTGCCAGGACCCTCGCATTGGAGGAGGAGGTATTATCAGTAGGACCTCCTACCTCGTTCAGGCAGACCTGACCTAGTGCTTAGTGCTAACGCTGCTCCAGCGCTGCGCGCACATCGCTCCTTTGCTTGTAGCATTTTAAGCTTTACTTGCCGTTTTATGTAAATTGCGCCGAGCGCTTCGCGCTTTTAATTAGTATCTGTCTACCGCTTAGGGGGAAATAAGGGAGTCTTACCCGCACCATAATCCGCCACACACCCACATTTGTGGGCTAGAAGGGACTCGGGGGCTCTGCAGCATCATCGCGCCGGTTGTGAGCGCCATCTTGGAGTGGGGAGAAGTCCTTCCACTCTCAGCGCCATCTTGGTGAGGGAGAGACACTCGCCCTGCCAGGACCCTCGCATTGGAGGAGGAGGTATTATCAGTAGGACCTCCTACCTCGTTCAGGCAGACCTGACCTAGTGCTTAGTGCTAACGCTGCTCCAGCGCTGCGCGCACATCGCTCCTTTGCTTGTAGCATTTTAAGCTTTACTTGCCGTTTTATGTAAATTGCGCCGAGCGCTTCGCGCTTTTAATTAGTATCTGTCTACCGCTTAGGGGGAAATAAGGGAGTCTTACCCGCACCATAATCCGCCACACACCCACATTTGTGGGCTAGAAGGGACTCGGGGGCTCTGCAGCATCATCGCGCCGGTTGTGAGCGCCATCTTGGAGTGGGGAGAAGTCCTTCCACTCTCAGCGCCATCTTGGTGAGGGAGAGACACTCGCCCTGCCAGGACCCTCGTGACATCCAGTCGACCATTTAAGATGGCCGCTAGACTAGTGCGCAGCGACGGTGCGCAGCGGGGGCGCCGTAGGGGCGCCGGAGGTGCGCCAGAGGTAAGCCCGTTTGCGCCCGTTCGCGCAACGGACGCGCATAGGGCCGCTACCTCTGGCCCCTCCGGTTCAAACCGCATAGCTTACACTCGGAGTGAGCTCATCGAACTTAGACCTGGGCAGGACCCGGTCAGACCTTCTACCTCCAAGCCAATTACTTGTGGTTTGCTTAATGTCAGATCCCTCTGTAAGCACCACACGGAAATAGCCTTCCTCATTGAGTCTGAACAGCTCGATGTCCTCTTTCTCACAGAAACGTGGACTCGGGAGGACTGTGAGGTCGAGCTGGGTTTAGCCTGCCCTTCAGGATTTAAAATTAGCCATTCACCGCGCCCACTTAACCGAGGAGGGGGAATCGGATTCATTCATAGAGACTCGCTTACCCTCTCCCAGTTAAAGATTCGAGAGGTACCGGGATTTGAACTGATGGGCTTCTCAGTCAAACAGCAGGAGTTGATCTGCTGCTCGGGTGTTCTTTGTTACCGTCCCCCAGGACCTGCACCATCCATTCCTCTTCTCATTGACCTGATCTATGAACTTGCCAGCTCCCACTCCAGGTTATTAGTTCTTGGAGATTTCAATCTGTGGGCAGGCAGCTCGCTGGAAAATGCATTCTTCTCTCTTAGCCAAGCCTGTACAGATATCAACTTAGTACAGCTGGTGAACGCTTCCACGCATCGGAAAGGCCACACGTTGGACTTGGTGTTTGCGGATCCTCAATGGGCATCATTCGTGGACATCAAGTGCCAATATTGGACGGACCACTTTCTGATCAGGTTTTCCCTTTGGTCGGAGGACCCTACTTCGCTCAAGGCTGGACTACCTCTAGCTAAGCTAGAGAGACCTTGGTCCCGCATCCTAAACACTGTTCCATTGCCGAATATCTTAGATGAGGACTTCAAACTTGGCAATACAGTCGAAGACAGTTATACTCTCTTCTGTCAGTCCATAGCTAGTTCGCTGGATAAGTTAGCGCCCCTTCGGAAGTCGCGAGGTAGAGTGAACCGAGCTAGTCCTTGGTACACGAGCGAACTTCGCCAGCTCAAACTCGATTGTAAACGCGCGGAAAGGGCCTGGAGGAAGCAATACCTAGACTCTGAGAAAATTGCATTTAGGTCTGCTATGCATAAATATAAAGCCCAAATTAAGATAGCGAAAGCGACCTTTCTTGAACTTACTCTGAATCAGGCCCCAAACAAGGCTCAGGCTCTTTTTAAAATTGTTAAGGACCTGGCTCACCCTACGTGTGTGGCTAGTGCTGTTCCCTCGTCGCAAGCTCTTTGTGACTCTCTTGCGGATGCCTTTGAGGAAAAAATCCGTAAAATCCTAGCAGGTTTGCAGGACCCACGGAATTCCACCACTGAGGAGGGAGCTCCGGAGGAGTTGGCCAGTCGACCCCTGCAGAGGGCTACTAATCTCTGTCAGGAAGCTCCGGTCACGCCCTCCAGTCGACCCCGACCAGATGAGCAGCCCCCCAGCTTGGGAGCTCCGGCAGCGGAAGCCAGTCGACCCCAGCTGAGTAGCCCTCCTTCCTGTCTTTTGGATCAGGCCCTCAGCCTGGGAGCTCCGGCGACTGCGGCCAGTCGACCCCAGCTGAACTGTTCTTCCCTCGCAGCTCCTGATTCGGCTCCCTGCTTGGGAGCTCCGGCAATTGTAGCCAGTCGACCTCAGCAGGGCAGCCTCCACCTTCTTCCTGTGGAGTCAGCTCTCAGTCTGGGAGCTCCGGCGAGTGAGGCCAGTCGACCCTAGCTGAGTGGCCCCTCTGTCCCCACTTTGGATCTGGCTTTCTGCTTGGGAGCTCCGGAGACCGTAGCCAGTCGACCCCAGCAGAGGAGTCTCTTTCCTCCTTTTTTGGAGCCGGCCCTCAGTTTGGGAGCTCCGGCGAGCGAGGCCAGTCGACCCCAGCTGAGTAGCTTCCCCCTTCCATCCCTGAAGGAGTTCGGCGACCTAGCCCTGACGATTTCTTCTGGTTCGCCTTTGGATCCTCTCCCTCCAAGACTATGGAAGGTGTTTCAAGAGGACCTCTTCCAGCCCCTGCACGCCATCTGCTGTCAGTCATTCGAGACGGCTACTGTTCCAAGCTGCTGGAAGAAGGCAGTGGTATCCCCGCTGTTGAAAAAACCTACGCTCGACCCTGCCTGCCTTTCTAACTACCGGCCAATTTCCCTGCTCCCTTTTCCGGTTAAAATTATGGAAAAGTTGGTCACCCGTGCTCTGTCCAGTTTCCTAGAAGGGAACAGCTGGCTGGATGAGACGCAATTCGGCTTTCGCCCAGCACATGGGACGGAATCCGCGTTGGTGACCGTGTTAGACAATCTACGGGCGCGAGTCGACAGCGGTCGGGCAGCATTTTTGGTGCTGCTCGACATGTCGGCCGCGTTCGACACGGTCAGCCATCCCACCCTGATTTCTAGGCTGGAGGAATGCGGGGTCAGTGACAAGGCCAGGGATTGGTTAATCTCCTACTTGGACTGCCGTCAGCAACGGGTTTCGTTACCCCCCTTCAGTTCAGAGGAGCGGAGAGTGGGACAAGGAGTACCTCAGGGCTCGGCCATCAGCCCCATACTCTTTAATGTCTACCTCCGCCCCCTAGTCCAGCTCATTAAAACCTTCGGTATCTCCGCATTTAATTATGCGGATGATACCCAGCTGGTCTTTTCGCTGGAGGGTCAGGATGCAGTCACACTGGAGACCTTTCACCGGTGCATGCAGGCGACAGCGGAATGGCTCCGGTTGAACTCGCTACAGTTCAACGGAACAAAGACGGAGGTCCTACACTGCTCCACTGATCGAGTTCCTCGCGATCTCCCAGTAGACTTCTGGCCTCCGTCCTTCTCAGAGACGGTGTCTGCGGCACAATCAGCGCGCAATTTAGGCGTCACTTTTGGGCCTAACCTGCAGTTGGATCTACATGTGAATAAGATCTCTTCAACATGTATGATGCTAATTCGTATGCTGCGCAAGGTCCTTCCTCTCCTCCCTGCGCAAGCCAGACCAGAAGTAGTGCGTTGTACCATCCTAAGTCGACTTGACTATTGTAACGCACTACTTCTGGAGGCCCCGGTAACACTCTTGGGCAAGTTGCAAAGGGTGCAAAATATCGCTGCTAAACTCGCCCTTTCTCGCCCCTACCATAGTTCTTCTACGGCAGCATTGCGAGAACTTCATTGGCTGCCAGTTCATCTATGGGTGCGCTATAAAGCAGCGTGTATTGTGTTTAGAGCTATTCATGACCTAGGCCCCATTCCTTTGCGACAAATGTTTGCCTGGTACTGTCCATCTAGAGCTTTACGCTCCTCGTCATCCAGGCTACTGGTAGTTCCACGATTCCAGAGAGTGAGGATGGGGGGCCGCTCTTTTAGAGTAGCGGCAGCCAAACTCTGGAACTCTCTGCCTATATCCTTGAGAAGCCTTGGAGATCTTTTACCTTTTAGAAAGGCTCTAAAAACTCATCTTTTTCCCAGGATAGGCTGAGCTACTGTTTCATTGAGTACGGGTCAAAGCGCCAGGATGCCCTTGGTGGTGACAGGTTGCGCTATATAAGTATGCCACAATACAATATAAAATGTCACTTCCGAGCCAAGCTTTGACTGAGAATTTAATAATTACCACCAGATGGTAGACCAGTCCAATCGCTGCCCGTCCAGCCAAAGGGGGTGGCCCTGCCCGGCCTCCTTCGGCCCCTGACGGCCACAGACGGTCCCGCCCTTCTCCTGGGCTACTCCCGGCGCCGCCCGCGCGCCTCCAGCGTTGCGTGGGGGAAGGCGGCGCTTTATAGCACGATGACAGCGCCTCCCCCTTCAGCAGCTGTGAACACTCTGGCAGGGCAGGGCAGAACTAACAGAGTGGTGCACCCTGGGATCGAGAGTCCCACCAGGGTGAAGCTGCGCCTCCAGCAAGCGTCCCCGTATGTACAGGAGTCAGGAAAAACGGCAAAGCGGCAAGTAAGTATTTCAAAAGGCCCCATTAATTTACTTGGGAACTAAAATTCAACGAGTGCTGAAGATTGCTTCCTCGTGCTGTGCCAACACACCAAAACCCACAACAGGAGCCCTCAGTGGGCACAACATTGCAGGATTCATCAAAGAAAACCATATAACATGGACTATGGTTGACATATTTGAAAAGAGCTGAGGAGGAAAAAGCATTCAAACAAAGAGAGTTTACAAGCTGCCATCACCCCAAAGAAAGCAAGTGAAATCAAAGCCTGCAGATGCGAAGAAACTTGCTGATAAAACATCAAAACCTTTGAAGGTACCAGAGAAAAAAATCCCAACCAAAAAAGGCACAGGGAACTGCTCCTGAGAAAGAAGAGGTCAAAGAAGGCCAGTGCCAGCAAGGAGAAATGTGTGGGCATACAGACGTATGGGCCTCATTTACTATGCGTTGATGCACGGCAGCACAGCAATCCTTCCTGCTGTGCATCAAACTAAAAGGGCAGGAAGATGCCGTATCTGCAAGATAATGTGCATTTCTGTCCTTCTCCCCTGCACCAGTGCACAAACAGCAGCCGTGCGCCAACGCAGACACCCTTGTGTCATGCTGCAACGGGTGTCTTGTGTTGCGGGGATGATTGTTTTTGTGCAGGAAGGGACACCTTCCTGAGAAAAACAAATCATTGATACCATCTTCCTCTTTCTATAAATGCTGCAGAATGCAGCACCCATGGAAAGAGGAAAAAACGAGGAGAAATAAAAGCATTTCTCCTCGTTGCACAACTTCTATTCCTCCCCTGGGGAGGCATAGGATTCTGACGCAATCCCAGCTTTACAAAACTTTCTAAAACTGGGAATGTTTCAGGTTCCATGGCTGTTGCGTGGCAACACCCACAGTAACACGCATGGAATGCCCTTTTCGCACACAGTAACACGTGAAAAGGGCCCATATTTACAAGGCCATGAAAAGTCATGCAGGGTGAATTTACCTGGCTTTGTAAATATAGGCAAGCACACTGAGCAGCCAATGCATCCAAAAAAGTGATGCAATGGCTGTGCAATGACCTTGTAAATAAGGCCCTATGTGTTTACTGGACGTTCAGGGCCTCATTTACTATATTTTGATGCACAGCAGCACAGCAAGCCTTCCTTCTGCACTGCTGTGCATCAAAACAAAGGACAGGAATGTGCAGTATCTACAAGATACTGCACTGACCTGTCCTTCTTCCCTGTGCCAGTGCACAAACAGCAGCCGTGCGCCAACGCATATACCCTTGTGACATGTTGCAAGCGTGCCTGCGTTGCTGGGATGACTGTTTTTAAGCAGGAAGGCACACCTTCCTGCACAAAATCAATCATTGATGGCATTTTTGTCTTTCAATGCACGCCCCCCCTCCCTGGGAAGTGTAGGATTCTTACGCTTTCCCAGCTTAACAAAACTTTGCAACTCTGGGAATGCGTCAGGTTCCATGGATGTTGCGTGGAAACATCCACAGCAACACCCATAGAACGCCCCTTTCACGCAGAGTAATGCATGAAAGGGCCCATATTTACAAGGGCATGAAAGGTCATGCAGGGTGACTTTACGTGGCCTTGTAAATATGGGCAGGCACACTGCACCGCTGGTGCGTAAAACAAAAAGTGACGCACCGGGGGCACAATGGCCTCGTAAATGAGGCCTTCAGTTTGTGCATATGACCAAGTTATTCATCCTATTGTACTGACAGACCTGAAAAGCTATTACCAAGAACCGGCAGCCACGGGTAGACCCCTCAGGAACATAGCGGGGTTCACAAGGTCTAGGCTGTCCGTTCAACCACTGACAAAAGAGGAATACTAGTTCCAAATGAAGAATCTCTGTTGAGGACATACAGTGAGCCCCATAATCAATATCCTTCGAGACTGTAAAACTTGCTTGTGCATGTACATCTTTCTGTATTCCCATGCATGAAAAGATTATATTTGTTTAAATAAACAGTATATACATGGAAAAAAATAAATACCTAAATAGGTGACCGAGCTGACCCTGCTGCTTTTGGCCAGGACAGGCCGGCTGCCTTTAACCAGCGGCGCAGTGTGGGCTTCCAGTACCCTGGGCAAGGCAAGTATCTCGCCCTCTAACCCGTGGACCGTGAACACTTCCTGAGTCTCTTCCACCAGTCCAGTATTGAGACCCTCACCCCAAAGCTCTTTTTATGCCCCTAAGTATTTTGCGCCCGGGGAAACGTCCCCTGGGTCCCCGCCCACACTACGTCACTTCCTCTAACTAGCCAGAGCTAGTACTGCAGCCACGGATCATGACAGGCTCTGACTACGATCCTAGCACACACATCACACCCCAGTTTCAGTGGGGAAATTAATTTGCAGTGTGATTGGTGAACAACATCAACGTCAGTGCATCCTGTCCAGTCCTTTAGTTTGATTTAGCGTGTTCTCTCTGTTGTTTTTCACCTGGCAAGCTCCTCTAAATTACCCCGCCAAAGTGACGCAATAGAGGATTTTTCTGTGCTCTCGTTGGGGGCACGTGAAGACCCCAAAGATCAGGATATAACTTGCCTGCCTAGTCTGCAGTAGTTAGCAAGTCTATTTTGGATGTGTCCGACTGCTGCTGCTCTCAACCAGGGTGCAGTGAATATTACCAATCTGCACACCATAAAGAACAGACCCTCCGAGTGTGACCGAGGCATCCAGTGCAGGGTCACCACACACCCCAGTTTTATGGTCAGTATGAAGCCTAAATTGGCCTCTCTGTCCTCAACGTTGGTGTTGAGGTGCTCAGGTCAGTACTTCCGCATTTTCAAGACTATCTGATGTGTCTTTCTACCCAAGGCTGCTGGCTGTGAAGCACGGAAAACAACACTTACAACGCAACTTTTACAACGCACTACCTTTACAACTAAACTTTTACAACCCAACATCCATTACAACGCATGCCATTACAACGCAACCATTACAACACATGTCACTACAACGTATACCACTACAACGCATGTCATTACAACGTAGTCATTACAACGCATACCATTACAACGCATACCTACACTATCCAACACTTACCCTACTGTTGCCCCCCCTTGGAGTTAGAATAGTAATTTTTACCCTTACACTATCCAATACTTACCCTGCTGTTGCACCCCCGGGAGTTAGAATAGTAATTTTTACCCCTACACTATCCAACACTTACCCTACTGTTGCACCGCCTGGAGTTAGAATAGTAATTTTTACCCCTACACTATCCAATACTTACCATACATGCAATGTAATGGTATGCGTTGTAATGGTCTGCGTTGTAAATGTAGTATGCGTTGTAGTGGAATGCGTTGTAAAGGTAGTTTCAAAGAATTTGTTGTAATGGCATGCGTTGTAATGGAATGCGTTGTAATGGATGTTGTGGTGCAAAAAATGCGTTGTAAAGGTAGGCATTGTAAAAGTATGCGTTGTAACGACATACATCCGTGAAGCACACGTGTGTCCTTGTGCAAGCTAGCGCTATGTTAACTTAGCAAAAAATAGAAAAAAGGACTCTGCCTGTCACCTATGTTCTAATATCGTCCTACAGTAGTTAAGAAGAAAGCATTATCCTTTGAGGACACAAAGGGATACCACTATGGTGGTGGCTGCTGCCTAATATGAAATAAGAAAACATAGATGAATCTATACAAAACTTCAATAAATATTTCAGAGACTTATTTTGTTTTATTGTCACATATCAGAGCGCTAGCAAATACACAAGTTTAAGATGTGCACTGTACAATGATCATGCGTTTGATGTAATATAATATAATGTTGTGCTATCTAATCTAGGTCACATTTAGGGTACACATAACTGAATTACCTCTTAGTTCACTAATGGTCTTGTCACTAGGGTGGAAGTAGAAATATTTCTAAATTCATGTTAAAATCTGTCATTTTAAATAAATGTCTCTCAACGCGGTGATACAATATAATGTATTAAGGTGAAAACTGTAGTGTGTTAAATATTAGCTCAAACATCCCAAAAACCTTTTTTTGTTTTGCCAAGTAGTATTAGGGAGCCAATGAACAATCAACATAACAAATTTCAAAATCCCTATCTTAAAAATACACGCCTGAGTTTTACATATATTTTTGGGACCCATGCAATACCCTGTAATGCATATGAGCCATGCTTCTCTTTGAACCCGGGCGAGTTGGGCAGTTAGGTAATGTTACCATAATCAAAAGTTATTGTAAAACATATCTCAGGGTGGCACAGCCACAATAGTAATTAAATTATTAAAATGTTCATGCAGCTCTTGTCACCATATTTCCACTTCCTATCACCTTTTGCATCAGTCTGTAATTTGTAATGGTAATCTGTGCCTTGTCCTTCTATTATAACATAGGCTCAGTTGTGAACAATAGGATTTAAAGTTGCAAGCTTCACAGATACATCTACAGGAGACCTTGCTTAGCTGACTCTGCTTCAAGTGAGGTCGCTTGAAGATGCTGTCAACCAAAAGACATCAGGTTCCTTTTTTTCTCCTGATTGTACCTTTCCATCTCTGCAAATACCAGTTATTACATTGCTCAGCCTTAACAGGACTCACATTATCCAGTCTGGGAGGTTGAAAGGCTGCATTAGCCTTGCTGTGGTTTGAAGACCTTATGTGACTCAGACGAGATATCATAAGCGAGCACTGACTTATTGATCTGAGCCATCTTATGAGTCTTAAAGGTAGGTAATGCTGCACTTACATTTAATTGTATAGCATTGCATTCTATTATAGTTGCATGTATGTGGTCAGTGATGCCCTATTACTGATGAGGTACTAAGGCACCTGGGTGGCTGGAGCCAAAGAGAGTGATATAATTCTGTACCTGTGGTTATGTTTACCATCCTTGGAGTGATTTGTTTCAGTTTCTAGCTGCTTTCATCCTGAGTTGTGTCCATCCCCTCATACTGTGGCTGGTGTTTCACTTGGGTTGTTGAGGGATCCTCTGGGGAAAGCCCTGATCTAGTGCAGATGTTCAGCACCGTGTCTGGTCCCTAGCAAATTTTGCAGATGCTGCCCATGAACAGGTACTGACCTCTGCCCAATAAAAATGGCCGGTGTTTCAGGGCGTCCCTTCCGTGATGACATTAAAGATCAAGGAGACATTTCACAGGAGGCAATGGCAAAGAAGACTTGCAGAAAAAAGCAGCGGCAAACGTCTACACTACAGTCTTACAGCAGGGTGGGGTGTGTTATGTTTGCGTTGGTGGGTTACATGCTGTAAAAATGGGAGGGGAGTTGTTAGCCAGGCCCCTCCACGTCCAGTCTTCATGGTGTGGTCCAGAACGTACGGGGCCGGGAAATAAGTCGTGACAACCGTTAGTGGCTAGTGCGAAATAGCCAACATCTACCACTGTGTAGGCTCCGTTATTTACTTAATGTATGGATAGGCCTGAGTGCACACTTCAGGCTTGTGTACCCAGCAACTGGTGACGACGGCGGTCCGCATCCACCTCCCTGCTGTGTGCTGACACGAACGTGCCAACTTATCCATGGCGCCTGTTGTGTCAGCGGATCCAACTCTGCAGTGCCACATGGCAAGTGAGTTTTGTCTCCTGTGCGACTTCTCATCTGGTGAGTCGGCGAGTGGTGCTCATTGTTCTCCGCAGGTTCAAGGTGAGCATGCCCACACGCTGGAGCCCTGCCCCGCCCTGTAGACACTGATATCTCTGGCTGTAGACTGGTTGGGGGGCAGCCTGCTGCATTTGTAGATCTTGTGACATCAGCTGAATCTTCTCCACTCGGCCTGAAGGCGGGGTCATCCTATAACTGCTCCGGCTGGCTTAGTTTTGGGCCTTAGCTGCATGTTCCTGGTGGGCTCCCAGCAACCAGCCCAGCATATCATCATAACACAGTGTTACGGAGGAAGCATACAAAGTGCATTGGTGATTCTCCATTGTACTTTATTTACTTGCCACACCAACCCCACGGCCCCAGGACCATCATATAGATCCAGTGCCTCCTATAAACCCGAGGTGGGTGAGGTGTTTCAGACTGCCATATAAAACCTTTGGTGTAGTCTTCCTCAGTCAAAGCGAGATCCTCCGCTGGTCGCATACACCTGCGTGTCTCAGTTCAATCCTAGTGGGGGCTGTGTGCAATTTGACTCTGTACGTGTAACAGGTAGAGTGAGGACTGGTGGCAATATCTATATCACCACCTCCACCATGACCGCAATACTGCCTGTGAAGCCTTTCCTGATTGATGGTCCCTTGTCTGCGCACTCTGCTAGATGGAAAGAATGGGTGAAGTGCCTGGAGACCTACTTTGCAGCCAACGATATGGACCCGGATAGATGATGCCCTATGCTCTTACATTTGGGAGGGCCAGCGATACACAAACTGGGGAAATCTGTTGCTGAAGCGGGACCACCCTGCACATACGCCACCTTTAAGCGGGTGCTAACTGCCTATTTTGAGCTGCTGGCTAATCCTGATTACACACATTTC
The DNA here is from genome assembly GCF_964263255.1 of Lissotriton vulgaris. Lineage (NCBI taxonomy): Eukaryota > Metazoa > Chordata > Amphibia > Caudata > Salamandridae > Lissotriton > Lissotriton vulgaris. Next base: position 150,917,447 of record NC_141686.1, read on the forward strand.
TTGCTACGTCAAGCCAGGCAGCTACCAGAGGAATATGTTGACAGCTTCAATGCCCGTCTGAGGGAGCTGGCTAGCATGTTCACCCTACTGGATAAAAATGATTAAATCTGGGCTCAATTCATTCAGGGTTGTTCCTCACCGAAACTCCAGGAGAACATCCTTCAAGTCCCCGGAATGCCCATTGAGGACATGCTGACCCTGTGCAGGCCAAAAGAGTTGCGCAAGGTGCAGGTAGGTCACATGGAGGTGGCCCTACATCTCCAGGCTAAAACGTAACCATTCAATGCAATGGCCATTCGACATGAGAACAAGAAAAGAGTCTATATAAAGACAACTGCGACCTCCAAGACATCCTATGGGTGTGGGGGTCCCTATCTACATGAAGGGGACTGCCCAGCCGAAGGAAAGCGACGTCCAGCATGCAACAAACCGAACGACTTCACCAAAGTCTGCTATTCGTAGGTGCCCACAAAAGATCAGAGGCCCTAGCAAGTCAATGCCCTCCAGGCCGCAGAAGTCCAAGAGGATGAAGGAGACGGGGATGATGATGACATCAAAGGTGCACAGCACGTGAATCAGAAAATGAAACCTGATGGACGCCCTCAAAAAGCACATTCCAAGAAGTCACATTCTCGTGGGTGGTCATCAAGTATAAGCACTGGTTGACCCTGGGGCTTCTATCAACATCATTGTCCAGTCTCTGATGCACACACTTCCTGTTCAGCCAACTGTAAAGCCCACCACCACGAAGGTGTTCGTCTAAGGATCCACGACCAGTGTTCACAACTGTGATAGCTCATGAATCCCAACCAACGAGGGCCAAGGTATATGTCACCAAAGAAGGCACTGGGATGATACTGAGCTGCAGCACAGCTGAGCATCTTCAACACATGGAGTTTGAGTTCAGCATACACAACGAAAGCATAGAAGATATGCTGGCTCAATTCACATTGTGGTTTGAGGGCAGAGAGCACCTCAAAAGATATTTAATCTGTCTACACGTTGATGATTCGAGCCAACCAGTGGCTTTGAAACATCAACGGCAGCTATCCGTCTCAGGCCCAAGGTAGAGGAGGAATTGAGGAAGTTGGAGTAGGCAACATTATCAAAAAGGTGGAGGGCCTGACTCCATGAGTGTCCAGAATCATTGTGACTCAGAAACCCCATTTTCCGGAGAGGTCCGGATATGCCTAGACATGCCTTTACCAAACTTTGCCATTAAACGTGAGCGCCATCTGACACCCACGGCTGATGACATTATATTGGAAGTGAGTGGGTCGAAATGGTTCTCAAAGATGGATCTAAGAGCTGGATACCGCCAGTTAATGTGGACCAGAATCTTGAGCTATTACTACATTTTCCACCCATGTAGGATTACTAAGATATAAACAACTCAGTTTTGGAATATCTAGTGCCGCCGAAGTCTTTCAGGACACCATCTAAAGTTGACTGGCTGGCCTAAACAGCGTCCTCAATGTCAGCGATGACATTTTGATCCATGCTCCCACGTTTGACAAACATTTAAATTGCCTAAAATCTGTGTTTCAACGTCTAAAAAATGGTCTCACCCTTCACCGAGAAAAGTGTTCTTTTCTTCAACAGGAAATATCGTTCTTTGGATACTTTTTTGCCCACAAGGGTGTGAAACCGGAGCATGCTAAGGTCCAAAACATCCAGCTTCTACCACTGTAACCGGAGTGCGAAGTTTACTCAGTATGGTCATCTAGTGCGGTTGTTTTATTCAATATCTTACAGACAACACTAGCCCATTGAGAGAGGTGACGAAGGACAACACTGATTGGATGTGGGGGACAGACCAAGTAGAAGCGTTCCAGATCACAAAGCGAGCACTGTGAGCTGCCACAACTTTTGTCTGTTTTGACCCAAAAAAGGACTCTGAACTATCTGTGGATAGCAGTCCCATAGGCCGTGGCGCTCTGCTCTCTCAGAAACAGGGCAATGGAGAGTGGGCTCCAGTGGCCTATGCAAGTCGAGCACTGACAGAGACAGAGCTATTCCCACATAGAGAAGGAAGCCATCACTGTGCACTGGGGATGCCATCACTATTACCTATATCTATATGGCCAGCCACTCGTAGTCCACACCGACCACAAACCCCTAATTTCTTTGTTCATGGGATCAGCTACCAAGCCACCACCCCGGATTGAGAAGTGGATTCTACAATTGCAGGACTATCACTTCACAGTCACATTCCGCCCAGGTGCTCAAAATCCCACAGAATATTTATCTCAGCATGCCAGATCGGCCACTGAAAATGAAGAACAGGAGGTGCAAGAAGTGGAAGAATATGTTTGACTAGTCTTTGAATGCTTCCAACCACTACCCATATCTTTGGAGGAGGTCATCGAAGCCAATCGAACTAATGAATGTATCCAGCTGGGTATTTCTGCCATAAGATCCGAAAGCTGGGACATCTTAAGAAGTAAATCCAATCACTGCATAGACAAACAAAAAGTCAATGCTAACATGCTTGTACAATGTCTACACTGAATTGGTGGTATCTCCGGATGGCTTTCCCATGAGTGGGCCCGGCTGGTGGTTCCCAGAACTCTTCAACAAGGAGTGGGGCACTGTTCCCACGTGGCTCACAAAGGGATCACCAAGACCAAATCTCGACTGCGATGTTAATTCTGGTTCCCTGATCTTGATACGATGGTTAAATGAACTGTGTGCCAGTGCTCATTGTATCAGGCCATCGGAACCGCTGATTTGCCTGCGCCCATCATGACGGACGACAATACACCTTTTCCGTGGCAGAGAGCTAGTGCTGATTTCGGTAGCCTCACTGGTGGTTGGCACATGTTAATGGTCATGGATAACTTTTCAAGGTACCCAGAAGTCAAGATTATGGATTCCACCACCACTAGTCAAACCATACCTCGTTTGGAGAAGATCAGGGCCACTCATGGCCTGCTGAAAGAATTGTGTACTGACAATAGGCCCCTGTTCTCAAGCCAGGAATTCACCAAATACTTCCAATCCAGAAGTGTCTTCCACCGGAAGGTCACACCTAGATGGCCCCAAGCTAACGGGGAGGCAGAGCGCTTCATGTGCACTCTAAACAAAGTGCTCCGTATTGCGGTGGTCAATGGCCAGAATATTGGTTGCGCTCTCTATGGGTTCCTGAGAGAGTATCGCCTGACTCCACATACAACGACCCATGTTAGTCCAAGTTCTCTATGTATGAATCTCACAATGGATGATGTCATTCCCTCTTCGGAAAAGCCATCTGAGGTGTATCACCAGGTCGATGAGCATTTGCAGAAATGCCGGGTACACAATGAACACATGCCACAAACTCGGCGGGCAAAACTGAGTTCAATCCGAGTGGGTGATCTGGTGCTGGTCAAGAGCAGACATTCCTGATAGAAGTTTACACTAACTTTTGAACACCAGCCCTGGAAGGTGCAAGCAAGAAAAGGAAGCATAGTTATGAGAGAGCGCAATTTGAATAAAAAGTATATCTGTACCATATTCACAAGCATATCGCATAAACGTAGAAGTTGTAACATGAAGGAGCACTTGTAGCGTAAAATTAGCCGATGTAACCAATGTAATAGGAAATGTATCTGTATCTGCTCTATAAAGTGTATTAGAATTAGAAAGGCCCGTATACATAGTGGGCTAATATAGAAATGTATAGTAATGCTTAAGAACAGTAGAACGTGCAAAACTGAATATACGTGTGTAATTATTAAACGGAGAAAGAAGACGAAACGTAAAGCGAAGAAATGTGCAGAGTATGTATAGCACTGTGTAACGAATGAGAATATAAATGTTGTGTTATATGTAGAATGCATTCGCGTATAATCACTGCTTTGCTAAATTCGATTATATATAAATGTGTGTTAAAGGTTATACTGTGTAAGAAGAGTTTGTAGGAATGTTAGAAAAGTTTGGTCATGTGTGATTTTAACCTAACTGACCAAGAGTTCGCAGGAGTGTAGTTCGCTGTATGTAATTTAGTGGGCTCACAGGAACAGGGGATAGCCTTGATCTGAACGTGCGAGACAAGAGTCAAAGGTCTTGCTAGATTTAAGGTGACAATGCTGGACGAAGTTTATGGCCTAAGTGAGATAAGAGACGCTTGGAATTTGAGTCTTGTTTAGAAATGACCGTTCACAGGACCAAACGAGGTTACGAACACAGTCGTAAAGAGTAGAGTTCTGTTGAGGTGATAGACTTTGCTCTGAAAGTGTCAAATGAAATGTCAATGAAGTCACCAGCAAGAAGACGAAGATGGTGCCTAAGAAGAAAGGTCAACTTAACGGACGACGCAAAGAGATGAAGCTATGGAAAGAGTTAGAAATGACATCATGTGAATGTGTACGTGGTGGGCGTCAAGGGGCGTTCCACCCATACTGTGATTGTGTATTTAGGGACAGCACCCCGGGGAGAAGATAGCGCAGATGGCATGAGCAGATGGCCAGAGAGAAAGAGCAGAGCGCAAGAGAGCAGTAGGCCGAGGACCCTTAGAGAGCGGATGGGTAGGCAGAGAGGGTACTGCTTCTCGACATAAGTTACCATTTGAGGCTAAGAGAGTTTGAACTTCTTTGGAAGTCAAACTGCTGACACCTTTTTTTAGGTAAGGAACTTGCGAAGTAGGGATGTCACCTAGCATAGAGTAGGGACAGAATTAACTTGTTATTCTCTTTTTGTAGATGACGCAACGGAACCACTTTGTGTCTATGCTTTTTAATCTGTTGACTTTGGAATTGACTTTAATTGTGTTCTTTTGTAGACTGAGGTTATTTAGGGAATTTATGTTCCTTCTAGTTCCTGTATACTTGTTGAATCTTATCTTGAGAGGATTGTATATGCACTTAATTCTGATTTTATATTAAATTTTAAAACTTCATCAGTCGTAAGTGGTTCTTCAGAGTTGTGTCAGTTTATGGGGTTTATTTAACCTATGCAGGGTTTGTCTTTTACTCAATGACAGAAAATAATCGATCCAAAATAGATGAATGAGATAAGTATCTAAGTGATCAGAAAAGGTATCAAAATCTCATTCCCCGCAGTTGGTAGCAGAGAAAGATGGTTTTCTTCTTGAGGAAGACAACCTAGGTCAGGTCTAGATTACCCCAAGGTCCCTAGTCATCGGCGATCAGAAGAAGAATCCCTGCCGAAGAAGGTGCTGACGGTGCGAGAGAAAAGCAGCAGAGTCGGTCGAGAGTGAGTATAAGGGTCATGCGTTGCCAGATTGCGGTGTTTTGTGTTGTAACTGTGTTGTAATGTCAAGCGGAGTTGAATGCCTGTAGTGTGATTGAGGGAAGGTTGTGAGCGCGCGCAACCGGATAAAATCTTAAGTTCAAGGAGAGCTTAAGTGGTTCGGGTGTATCGAACACCCAGAGTAATTGTCTACCATTGAAAGGGGGTCATGAGGTACCATTGATCGCCCGAAGGACCGATGATAGGGGGAGTGACAGAGTGAGTGTATGAGTAACGGACGCTGGTCGGACGTTTACTGTGTGTAAGTAACCTATCAGTTAAGGCGAGCGTCTGAAGTGAGAGGAAGACGTCTCGCCAGTTGATGTGACAATTACAGTTAGACTGTGGACGTACAGTCAAGAAAAGTGATCGCTTGGACGGAAGTAGTCATTTTTCGGCGTATGAATGAAAACGCATGCAAGACCGTGAGACGAGTTGAGAAAGGAGGGGAACTGCTGCAGAGGGGGCGAGTGACGTCAGCGTAGAGCCGCGCTGAGATTAGTCGGTCAGCGTAGAGTCGCGCTGGGATAGGCTGGTCAGCGAGAGCCGCGTAGGGATTGGTTGGTTTGTCATCGGGAAGTAAACAAGGAAGAGAATTAAGGAAAATCGTGGATTCTTGAAAATGAAGTGTTTTAAACGTTTAAGGGCGATCTTTAAGAGAGATAGAGGAAACTTGTATGCAGGAGAAGAAGCTCCACCAGAAGGCACACCAGCTTACCATATGGCAGTGAATGTAGGCTTACACTCAATACTATGGATCTCTGAGTGGAATAAGCTAACAGAAGGGAATAAGGAACTGACGTTCCCGAGATACTGGACGTTTAAGCTAGAAGTATTGAATCAACTGAAAGCAGTAATGCTTGCAACGAGGCCTCTACCGAGGCCAACACAGTTCGAAGCCCTTAGTGCATGGTTTAGAGCAGCACACGAGAAGAGCTTGAATAGGCGCCAAGAAAGAGTGAGACACTCGGTAAAAGCAGTGCAGGATGCTAAATGGGATGATGAAGCTAAAAAGTGGAGGGTGCAGAAGATAGAAGCAGACAAACTGTTCACAATGCTAGAGACTACGGGAGAAAAGAAACCTCTAGAGGAAGATGAGGATAGCGAGCCGGATGAGGATCTGATAGAGAGGCTACTGTTAGATAGACCACCTCCGTACAACAGAGAAGCCGAAAGTCCCGAACTACAGCAAGGGGACGGAGCTAGATGGGGGGAATATAAACCGCTCCCAGTAACAGAGTGGGATTCCAAGAAAGGTGAGGAAGTACCTCAATCTAGTCCCGTACAGAGAGTAGTAGGAAGATTTGTGGTCCAGAAGGTGCCAGAAACGCAGCATGCAAGGTCGTATCAATTGCCAGATGCTCTACAAGTACCTGTTACCATAGGTCCTATAGTGTCAATCTACAACCCAGAGGGAGTCCAGCAGGAGGAACAGGCACAATGGGACAGGGAAAGGGCAGAGATGGAGAGTAGGAATAATACGATCAATTCCCAAAGGCAGTTGCTAGGACCAAGGAGTCGGAGTACCCCATTGGATTCAGCAACGGATCCCTGGATAGAACAGAGGGAGAGAGGACAGATGGATTTGAGGGGACCGAAACCGAAATCCTTTAAGGAATTAAGGGAATATTTGAAAGAATGGGATGCTGCCGAAGAGACTCAGAATAAAAAGTTAGAGACAGAAGCAGAATGGAGAGATCAGGATAACAGGATCCTCTCTCACTGCGGAGCTGACGAAAGCAGCCCTGAGTGGGAGAGAGGGAGTCAAGGAAGCAAGGGAGATACTTGCCATACCACTAGTGGCAGTAGACAAATGTGCGACGACAGGAGTGCAGGGTGTGGGGGAGTGCCTCGCCTCATCCTTAGTGAGAGAGAACGAAAGACGCAGGAGTACCGAGATAGCTTCAGGTGCACTCACCATGCCCCGGGCGAAAACGTGCGACATTGGAGTCACGAGAATATAGAGAGTCGCGAAAGGTCTCGCCATACATCCAGTGATCACGGACGGGATCGCGGGAACATGGAGGACCGTGAAGGACCTTATCGTTTATTGAGTGACACCAGACAGCAAGGGAGTTGCAGTGATGTAGAACAAAACGGAGGATCCTATCTCGCATCTAGAGAGACCGAGCCGAAAAGACAGAATGTAGTGATGGCGAATAGATCATTGTTCCACCATACCCCAAGGGAGGATGGGAGAGCTTGGGATCTAGAGAGGTGGGAACAAAGAGAAACAAGAAGGACACCTCATAACTCACCTGCACCGAGACGTCGGGCGCGTAGTGGGGGTGAGAGGGATGTAAACGAACAGCCTAGGAGTGAGGTACTGAAAGCCGAGATAAAAGCAAAACGGCTCGATGTAATGAGTTTAAAATCAGACTTGGAGGATATAATAGACGGTACATTGCCAATGGAAAGGATAGAGCTGTATGATCATGACGAAATACTGTTTATGTCTAAGGATGTTACTCGGAAAGCGAGGTCAGTTCATGAAAAATTATCTGAGTTGGCAGACAGGTATATGATAGACATGTCATGAACTAAAGCGTTACAGGGTAACCATAGGCTAAATTGCACGGATCAAGATCTGGATGATCGCAGGATGATTGGGCTGAAAGTACACATAAAGGAACTGATCCTGAGTATCAGAGTATAGAGGGATTTGGATAAATGGGAGGAAAGATGGTCTAAGAGGGGATCCGTCAGAAGGAGTACACTTGCGAGGTCCCAAGATGGAGAGCTAATGCGAATGGAAGCTTTCCCTTTGCGAGAAATCGCGAACGGAAACTACGTCCATGTACCCTGGAGTAGGGGGGATTTAGCGGCATTTACTAATTCTTTCCCCAAGTTAAGAGAGAACCCCGTTGAGTGGTATAAGCAGGTAGAGAGGTTTGTGAAGATCTCTAAGGTACTGTGTATCGATTTGAACACTCTGTTTGATATCGTAGTACCCGGAGATTTGTGGACGGCATGCAAACTTAGTATTGAATGGCCCGCTTGTGAACCCCCGAGGGATGCCCAGACAAACGGTCCATCAGAGAGAGTCATGGAAAAGTACGAGAGGGTAATTGCATGGTTAAAAGAGAAAGTACCGGTGCAGGACATAGACTGGGTTAAGATAGATCGAACAACTCAGGAGCCTAAAGAGACCGTTCACGAGTTCTATGAGAGATTGCTGAAAGCATTCAAACAGTACAGTGGGTTGGATGTGATGGACCCCAAAGACATAGGACAGTTTGTGTCGAAGTTTGTCCTAGGATTGAGACCAGACATAAGCCTGATGATTCAACAGCATTTGATCTGTTGGCAAAACAAACCTTTAGATGAGATTCTGAGGTATGCAAGGTACTGTAGCGATGAAATAGATTCAAAAGCAAAGAAACTTAAGGAAAAGCTGATGTTGGTGCAGATGCAATCAGCTGGAAAGGGTGGACAGCGGCAACAGGGAACAGGAAAACCAGTAAAGAAACAGAATAATCAAAGCAGAGATGAGGAAGAAAAATCGAGACCTAGGGTAGATATCGCGACACTGAAAAAGACAACGAGGTGCCATCAGTGTAACGAGGTGGGACATTGGAGACGCGAGTGTCCCTATAATGTCGAGACGGGGGAATTAGAACAGGAGGAGGATGAGGTTCAAACCAGCATGGTAAAGGGAACAGCAGTCCCGAAGGGAAAGTTTATCAAAGGGGGGACTCAGACTCCTCGAGCGCCGTTCCCTCAACCGCCTCGCATTACAAATGGAGGAAAAACCTATAGACAACTGCCACTGTTCGTAGGAGGAGAAGAATGCTACTACGTTGATCCTCTTACAGGGCAACGAGTGAATAGGGAAGAAGACTGTACTCTAGGAGCAGCCCTGGAAGTAGACCAGAGAGGACCATACGTAGAAGCTGAAGTGGCTGGATGTCCTACGACCTTTTTGGTAGACACGGGGGCCACTCGATCCACTTTGAGATCGGCGGTAGTCCCAGGTTTGCCAATGTCGGGAGAGACGATTCAGGTGGTAGGAGTCGCAAACAGGAGAATGACGAATCCTCTGACAGAACCAGTGTCAGTGAAGATAGGAAATTACAGTGATGAACATCAGTTTGTGATCTGTGATTCTAGCCCTGTGTGTCTGTTAGGAAGAGATCTGTTGTGTAAACTAAATTGCACAATATATTGCACACCTGAAGGAGTAGAAGTGCAGACTAACGATGATGATGCTGATTTTAAGGTTGTAAACTCGCAGGGATGCGTGGAACTATATCCTACCCTAACGGTGGAGGAGCTTCCACAGGACTTGAAGGAGACAGTGTCAGCTGAGGTGTGGGATTTTACTGGAGAAGAAATAGGACTGACCAAAGGGGTAGAACCGGTAAAGATCATGGTAAAACCCAATGCTGAGTATCCAAGAACACCACAATACAAGTTGACACCGGAGACAATTGCAGGAATAAAGCCTGTGATCGAATCCATGATTAAACAGGAAATACTGAAGGAGATCGTGGGAAGTCCATGTAACTCCCCGATTATGGGTTTGCAGAAGCCTAGTGGAAAATACAGAATAGTGCAGGATCTTCAAAAGATTAATAATATCGTTGTTTCATGTTGTCCAGTGGTACCGAATCCATCAGTGATATTGTTTCAGATACCGTTCCAAGCTGAATGGTTCACAGTGATAGACTTGTGCCAGGCTTTCTTTTCGATTCCTTTAGATGAGGAGAGCCAGTATCTTTTCGCTTTTAAGCTGGAAAATCACGTTTTAACATGGTGTCGTATTCCCCAGGGGTATACAGAAAGCCCATCGATTTTTAACCAGCTGCTGAAGAAAAATCTTGAAAGTCTAGTACTGCCCAAGAACTCGGTTCTAGTCCAGTACATAGACGACCTCCTAGTGGCGTCAGAAACTGAGGAAGCTTGCAAGGTAGACACCATCACCTTACTAAATCACTTGGCCGAGAACGGACACAAGGTGTCTCCAAGTAAATTGCAGTATTGTCTCACCGAAGTGCAATACTTGGGCCATAGGATTGAAAAGGGAAAACGGAAGGTGTCTCCAGACAGAATAGAGGCGATCATGAAAATGAGCGCGCCTAAAACACAAAGAGAAGTCAGGATGTTTCTAGGCATGGTCGGTTACTGTCGGCAGTGGATAGCCAACTTTTCACTGAAGGCAAAACCTTTACTACAACTGACGCACAAAGGAGTGAGTGATCCGGTACCATGGGACAAAGATTGTTTGATGGCATTTTTGCAGCTGAGGGAGGACTTGTCGTGCCCCGGCTTTGGGAATGCCTGATTACGAAAAACCATTTTTGCTTTACTGCTGCGAAAGAGAAGCTTGCGCTTTAGCAGTTTTGGCCCAGATACACGGCAATGCGCGTAGGCCAGTTGCTTACTTTTCGGCTACATTAGACCCAGTAGCCGCAGCGTTGCCCGGATGTCTCAAATCCGTAGCTGCAACGGGTGTCAGCATTGAAAGATGTGAAAGTGTGGTTATGGGACATCAGTTAGTGGTGTACGTACCACATTCTGTGGAATTGTTAATGACCAGGACTAAGACTCAGCATTTGACGAATAGTAGACTCACACGCTACGAGCAAGTCATATTGGCTGCCGAGAATGTGACCCTAAAAAGATGCTCCGTCTTGAATCCTGCTACTTTGATGCCACTTCCAAATGAGATTGATGATGAAATTTGTACAGATCATGACTGCCTTGATGTGACTGAACTATGCACCAAACCGAGACCAGATATCGTAGATGAACCATTGACTGACCCCGATGAAATATTCTTTGTTGATGGTTCATGCGTAAGAGACGATATTGGTCAGCTGAGAGCAGCCTATGCAGTTTGTACAATTACCAGAGTTGTGGAAGCCGCCTGCCTGGAAGGAGTACATTCCGCTCAGGTAGCTGAAATCATTGCTTTGACCCGTGCCTGTTTGGCAGGTAACAAAATTCGAGTCACCATATACACCGATAGCCAGTATGGTTTCGGGGTAGTTCACGATTACGGGCAGTTATGGTCTCAAAGAGGTTACATGACCTCCTCGGGTTCTCCTATTAGGAATGGAGAATTCGTGAGATTATTGTTAGAGGCATTACAAGGTCCGACAGCCATAGCGGTTGTCAAATGCGCTGCGCACACGAAGAATGTAGACTTTGTGTCGCAAGGCAACAGATATGCCGATGAAGTAGCACGTTATTGCGCAGAACAGGGATATTCTCACACCAATGTAGAAGTGGGGGGAATACAGGAAAGAACTGAATTGACAATGTTGTTAGACACTGTAGATACGTGGGACGAATTAAAATGTGTTCAGGAAAATGCACCAGATGATGAGAAAAAGGGCTGGGAAACAGCTGGATGTACTAAAAGTGAAATGAATTTTTGGATTTCTGGAGATGGGAGAGCAGTTTTACCAAACGAACTTGTTAGTCCAATGGCAAGGAAATTGCATGGATCAGCACACATAGGTAGAGATGCTATGGTGAGAGTATTCAGACAAACGTGGTTTAATCCGAAGTTTAGAGTAGCGGCAGAAGCAGTATGTCAGCGTTGTGCGATCTGTCAGCAACTAAACGTAGGAAAGAGAACACCAGTCACGTTGAGTCACATAGGGAGGTCTGGGGGGCCTTTCAATAGAATGCAGCTGGATTTTATTGAAATGCCTAAGTGCAATCGACTCAGATATGTGTTAGTGATTGTCTGTATATTTTCTAGATGGGTTGAAGCTTACCTGACACGTAGGTGCGATACACTTACAGTAGCAAAATTGTTACTTAGAGAGTTGATACCGAGGTTCGGGGTGCCATCCTCTTTGGAATCGGACAGAGGAACTCATTTCAACAGCGAAATAGTGAAGATGCTATGTTCAGCTTTGAGTATCGATCAGAAACTCCACTGTAGCTATCGACCAGAAGCTTCAGGGATTGTAGAGCAAATCAACAGCACCATAAAATCCAGACTTGCCAAAGTTTGTTCATCGACATCTCTGAGTTGGCCAGATGCACTTCCATTGGTTCTTATGAGCATACGTAGCACACCAGATAGAAGAACAGGTCTCTCTCCACACGAGGTGCTAATGGGAAGAGCTATGAGACTGCCATCGGTTCCGACTGCAGCGTTGTTAAACATCACAGACGATTTGATCTTGGACTACTGCAAGGGACTATCTGATGCCATTCATTCTGTGTCCCTACATGTCCAGGCTGCAGAGGTTCCATCAGCACAAGACTTGTGCCATGACCTGTGTCCGGGGGACTGGGTCCTGGTGAAGAAGCATGTCAGGAAGAACTGCCTAGACGTGCGCTGGAGAGGACCGTTCCAAGTCATACTAGTTACGAACACTGCAGTAAAGTGTGGAGGCTTGCCCAACTGGATACACGCCTCACACACCCGAAGAGTGCCAACACCTCTGGAAGAAACAGCTCCTCTCTCGGATGAGAATCCAGCAGAAAGCGGAGAAGCCATAGAGGGGGAAAGCCAAGCTGTAGAGGTGATCGAAGAGGCTGAGCCTGTGTCGGAACAGGCTGACGACGGTCAGGACACCAGTGAGACCGAAGTCGTCTCAGAAGAAGAGAGTACCTGGGAGTTCGAATCAGATACCGAACAAGCTGTGAGTGATCAAGAGACGAGTCCAAGAACAAGGAGCAGGAGGACAAGGAGTGACGAAGCTAGTTGGCCGGAGAGAAGGAGAAGGCCAAGCTTAAAAGCAAATCAAGAGAGAACCCTTGTCCCGATCTCTGAAGAGTCGGATCAAGAAGAAGAAACTACGGATTCAGGCTCTGAGAGTCCAAGAAGATCAAGAAGGGTACGTGTGCCCTGCAGAAGGTACGCCACCCCAGAGTGGACTTATCTAGCAGATGTCTTGGGGACAGAAATCTGGGAGAGTGAAAGAAGTGAAAGTGATCAATCTCGATCCATTTGTGGCAGTGGAGATATGGATGTTGACGCCTGGAATCGAGACTGAGGGGTTACTGACTTTCACACTTCCCATACCCCCTTACCTGAGTCGGATCAAAGATCTAGTGCTAAATCGATTAGAGTTTCCGACTTTTGGTCATCAAATACCAGAACAAGAAGAAAAAGTCATTTGTTTAGAATTATTGGAACATGTTATTAGAGCTGCAGGTACGAGAATTATTGTAGATGCATAAAGACTTTTTGTTTAAGCTTTAAAGAAGAAGATAACCTAGCGCCGAGTGGAAAGAAGAATAAAATTAGGGATTACATTTAGAGGACGGAGAAGGGTTAGGGTTGTCTATTGTTGAAGATAAAAAGACATTGTTGTAAAAAGAGACTTTTTGTTGATTAAGAGCACTTTACAGACTGAGAAAGCAAACAAAGCAAGACAAAGACTTGAAAAGAAAACTTTTCTTCGAAAAAGAAAGGAGCTACGCTGTTTGATAACATGGAGAATGGCAACCCAAACCGAAAAGCCAAATGCATAATAGGTACACTAATAGCGGTAGTAATTTTTCTCATTATTACAGTAGTTACCACATCGTACATGGTAGGACATGCAAGTGAAAAAGAGACAACAGATGTAAAGCCTGTAACGACTTTGAAACCTGCTCTTGTTGGGAAGAAGGAGGAGAGCAATGTAATTCGTGAAAAGACGTTACTGGCAGATGAAGCTCGTAGGTTACACGTAGACGAGTCGCAGGGACATTTTAGATCAAATGCATATGCCAAGCTATTGTATGAGTATATTGATGCCATGGAGGCCAAGGATTGTTATGTATGCATGCAATTGCCGGCTTCCGTAGATGAAGGCATCAGATATCATCATCTCCCACTGACATATGGGATAACATGTAGTTTATTGCTCAGTATATTTTATGGTAGAGAAGGGTTCGAGTACTACTTTTCAAATTATGATTCGGTACTGCCTGAAGTCCCGAATTATGAGCAAATGAATAAGTGGGACTATTACAAAAAGGAAGATAGACTAACAAAGTTCTTTCTTCCTTGGGATACATTAGATACTTCATATGCACGCAGAAATAATCTGACTTGCAAAGTGTCAGAGGTAAAGAAAAGTTCATAGGACAAGTAGATGACCGGTACAGAAGGCGGAAGATTCTAAAAATGTCAGGACAATGGAAAACAGATTGGACCGAAGAAGAAAAAGCACACAAAAGGAAGGGTAGCAATGGTCCAATAGCTTTGGATAGAACGCAGAAAGGAAAGTTATGTTTAACTCGAAGCAAGACGTATTATGAGAGTGTATTTGTAGGTGAAGTAAATTGCGAACATGCTTTTTGATTAGAGTACTATACGAAAGATTTTATGAAAGGGATGCAAGCTATTCCTAATGTATATTTTGTATGTGGAAGAAATGCCTATGTAAAACTGCCTGACAATTGGTATGGTTCGTGTTACTTGGCAATTGTCTTCCCCAAAATATATCATGCAAAGGATTTAGCGATCATAGAAGGAAAGGCTTCGACAAGAGAGAAAAGGGAAATAGGAGATGCCGAAGTAGTTGGAGACATATTTGGAGCAATGTTTCCTATGTTAGGTTTAATACTTAACGATGTTAAGATCAGGAGACTAGCTACAGTTGTAGATAGATTATCTGCAAGTACTGCAAGGTCATTGATGCTAGTAGAAGGAGAGATGCAGTCGATTAGAGCAATGGTTCTTCAGAACCGTCTTGCTTTAGATGTTCTGCTAGCAAAAGAGAGCGGAGTCTGCAAGGCTTTGAAGGTCCAAGAATGTTGTACTTACATTCCAGATAATTCAAAACCACTTGAGAAAGTCATACGGAACATTACAGAGATACATCAAGAAATCGAAGATTTAACAAAAATAAATGTTTGGGAAAAAGTAGGTCATGGAGTAGGAAAAGTTGGAAATTGGTTTGCCAATCTTGGTAAAAGCATTGTGTGGTACATATTGAAGCCTGTTTTAATAGTATTGATTTGCATAATCACATTGTTAGGGTTAGTGAAACTGTACAAATGGTATAGGTCGAACCGGTTACAAAGATCCATGAGAGAGCAAGAAAGGAGATTAGCTGCTTTATAAGATCAACAGTATAAAAGTTTAAGAGCTCTCGATAAAAAGAGGGAATCTTGTAACTAGTTCTGTGTAAGGTGTTATTCAAATTGCATTTAGTGATGACCCCTAGAGGTCATCAAAGGGGGGAACTGAGAGAGCGCAATTTGAATAAAAAGTATATCTGTACCATATTCACAAGCATATCGCATAAACGTAGAAGTTGTAACATGAAGGAGCACTTGTAGCCTAAAATTAGCCGATGTAACCAATGTAATAGGAAATGTATCTGTATCTGCTCTATAAAGTGTATTAGAATTAGAAAGGCCCGTATACATAGTGGGCTAATATAGAAATGTATAGTAATGCTTAAGAACAGTAGAACGTGCAAAACTGAATATACGTGTGTAATTATTAAACGGAGAAAGAAGACGAAACGTAAAGCGAAGAAATGTGCAGAGTATGTATAGCACTGTGTAACGAATGAGAATATAAATGTTGTGTTATATGTAGAATGCATTCGCATATAATCACTGCTTTGCTAAATTCGATTATATATAAATGTGTGTTAAAGGTTATACTGTGTAAGAAGAGTTTGTAGGAATGTTAGAAAAGTTTGGTCATGTGTGATTTTAACCTAACTGACCAAGAGTTCGCAGGAGTGTAGTCCGCTGTATGTAATTTAGTGGGCTCACAGGAACAAGGGATAGCCTTGATCTGAACGTGCGAGACAAGAGTCAAAGGTCTTGCTAGATTTAAGGTGACAATGCTGGACGAAGTTTATGGCCTAAGTGAGATAAAAACGCTTGGAATTTGAGTCTTGTTTAGAAATGACCGTTCACAGGACCAAACGAGGTTACGAACACAGTCGTAAAGAGTAGAGTTCTGTTGAGGTGATAGACTTTGCTCTGAAAGTGTCAAATGAAATGTCAATGAAGTCACCAGCAAGAAGACGAAGATGGTGCCTAAGAAGAAAGGTCAACTTAACGGACGACGCAAAGAGATGAAGCTATGGAAAGAGTTAGAAATGACATCATGTGAATGTGTACGTGGTGGGCGTCAAGGGGCGTTCCACCCATACTGTGATTGTGTATTTAGGGACAGCACCCCGGGGAGAAGATAGCGCAGATGGCATGAGCAGATGGCCAGAGAGAAAGAGCAGAGCGCAAGAGAGCAGTAGGCCGAGGACCCTTAGAGAGCGGATGGGTAGGCAGAGAGGGTACAGCTTCTCGACATAAGTTACCATTAGAGGCTAAGAGAGTTTGAACTTCTTTGGAAGTCAAACTGCTGACACCTTTTTTTAGGTAAGGAACTTGCGAAGTAGGGATGTCACCTAGCATAGAGTAGGGACAGAATTAACTTGTTATTCTCTTTTTGTAGATGACGCAACGGAACCACTTTGTGTCTATGCTTTTTAATCTGTTGACTTTGGAATTGACTTTAATTGTATTCTTTTGTAGACTGAGGTTCTTTAGGGAATTTATGTTCCTTCTAGTTCCTGTATACTTGTTGAATCTTATCTTGAGAGGATTGTATATGCACTTAATTCTGATTTTATATTAAATTTTAAAACTTCATCAGTCGTAAGTGGTTCTTCAGAGTTGTGTCAGTTTATAGGGGTTTATTTAACCTATGCAGGGTTTGTCTTTTACTCAATGACAGAAAATAATCGATCCAAAATAGATGAATGAGATAAGTATCTAAGTGATCAGAAAAGGTATCAAAATCTCATTCCCCGCAGTTACTACCCAGAAATCTGGAGAGGCTATCACCAGAAACATCTTGTTTTTCAAAAAGTTTCAAACCCCTGCAAGTGAGCATGAGAATGGTCCAGATACCTTGTGGGATGTAGCCACTTATTATGAAGAAGAACCGTGGCCCACTGTGTCTTACTAGATGTGATAGGGGTGGTTCCCGAAGCGGAAGGACACTGTTTGAATCCTGTGTCTTCAAGCCCCGGCACTGAACTGCCTGTGATCCTGCCAAGTGAAGTGAAGAGAGCCTCAATTCGGCAAGGAATTATGGAGAGATACCATCTTCAGCCCCATCCGGCAAGATCCTCTCTTTGAATGACTGTGTACTGCATTAAATTGTGTGAAGTAACTCCAATGCGTGTTTTCTTTTCTCTCTCTTGCTCTCTCTCTCTCTCTTTTCTCTTCATCCTCCATTCTTCTTTTGCTGTTGATGTTATCTTTCTCTCATGTCATGCCTGACCCGCAAGTTGTTCTTCATGGTTGTGATTGGCCTATCTGTAAAGGAGGAATGTTGTGTTTGCATTGGTGGATTACACCAAAGCTGTAAATATAGGAGCGGTGTTGTTAGCCAGACCCCTGCATGTCCGGTCTAGATGCTATGGTGCGGGACGTACGGGGCCAATAAAGACGTGACAGCAGTTAGTGGACGGAGTGAGATAGCCAACATCTACCACTGTGTGGGGTCCTTTGTTTACTTAATGTATGGACAGGTCAGAGTGCACACCTCAGGCCTGTGTACCCAATAGGGTCTCTTGCTCACAATAGCTGCTGCACTATGTGGGTACAAACATTTAAAGTAGTGCAGCTATGGGCCATGCAAACCTACAAGAGGCGGGCGGGCCTTCTCTGTCTTAGCCGCGATGCTCTAGAATGGACTTCCTATACACTTAGAGGAAATCACTCGCTGAAAGTAACCTTAAAAAAATGCTGAAAACCTTCTCTTTCAGTGATTGATCTCCATGTAGTTGCCTTTGATAGGCAGCTGTTGCACTACTGAAATAACATTTCATCCATTCATGCATGCACAGTACACTGCTCGCTGCACTATGCTCATTGCCAGATTTTTCCATTCCCCAAGATGCAGGACGCAGCCTTTAGGTCATCAGGAGGTTGCCCGCATGTCCTATAGTGAGTCTGGCACTGAGTAAAATGGGCCAGTGGGATGCTTTATACCCCTTCAAGCTTTGGCTCAAAGTGTATGTGGCAGAGGGAGCCATGGCAGGGTTTGGCAGTCTAGCACATTTTTATGGGAAATCACCTCAACACCCTTGTGCAGGCTTTAACAGAATTAATTACCTCTGGAGCAGGCACAATTAAGAATGTCCTGACTCTTTTTTATCCTCATTAAGGGCCATCACGTTTAGAAACATTACCTCAGGAGGCCATCTCATGAGAGTTCTCTCTCCCTATACCATGTATTCTATCGTGAAAATCAAAGCAAAGAAAGAAACCCTACGCTCCCTCCCCCAGGAAATTCTCCAATCTTCTTCCAGTTATGGACAGGCCCAACAGCAAACTAAACTGATGAGGAAAGCATGAATGTACTTGGCTAAATATTTGGTGCCAGAAATCCATTAACCTACAATCACAGTGGCTCTCCTCCTGTGTCAGTGGGAACATCCAAACTATGCCGTTAAATTTTTTGAGAAATTGAAGTGGCCAGATTAACCTGAAGGTGCTAGCAAGGTTACCTGGATATCCCAGGTGACCGGGCAAGGATTCGTGGGTACTCAAGCACTTCATGTGAAAATTAGCAATTCATATGAAAAGAGAGACTGAGCTAGGATATTCCCAGGGCACAAGTCCTGGCTTGGCAGTTCGGGGTGGACTGTACCCATGAGGCACAGGGTCAGACTGATTTGCATATAACCATGTCTGAACTGGGGTGGCAGAGTGGGCTAAAGAACTTTGATGGATTAAACCCAGATCTTTTGACTGGGTGAGAGTGTTTGATTGATTTGGATGCTATATCCATCACCACCCCCTTTTGTACCGCTTTTGGCCGCCATAAGAGTGGCAGGTTATGCTCAGACTTGAGTCCCTTGCTCACTTTGCCACTGGATTCAAGCAAGCCGGGCTGAAGACGGCTGGAATGCAAGAAACCGGTCCTCGGAAGCTTGTTTCCGGTCCAGGGAAGACATGGCTTGTCAGTTCGGGCGGGACTGTACCCATGAGGCACAGGGTCAGACTGATTTGCATATAACCATGTCTGAACTGGAGTGGCAGAGTGGGCTAACGAACGTTGATGGATTAAACCCAGATCTTTTGACTGGGTGAGAGTGTTTGATTGATTCGGATGCTCCGTCCATCACCACCCCCTTTTTTACCGCTTTTGGCCGCCATAAGAGTGGCAGGGTATGTATGCTCAGACGTGAGTCCCTTGCTCACCTTGCCACTGGATTCAAGCAAGCCGGGCTGAAGACGGCTGGAATGCCAGAAAACGGTCCTCAGAAGCTTGTTTCCGGTCCAGGGAAGACATGGCTTGCAGTTCGGGCTGGACTGTACCCATGAGGCACAGGGTCAGACTGATTTGCATATAACCATGTCTGAACTGGGGTGGCAGAGTGGACTAAAGAACGGTGATGGATTAAACTCAGATCTTTTGACTGGGTGAAAGTGTTTAATGGATTCGGATGCTCCGTCCATCACCACCCCCTTTTGTACCAGCAGTATGGATGACATGTGATTTCAACACCTTGTAATCCTCATTGGTTTATGTGACATTCCCCGTAGACTGATTTATTGTTTGTGTATAATCTGTGCGTGATATAAAGTACTGTGATACCCTACACTGATATGAGTAGTACTATACAACAAATGAAATGGATATGAGAGAGGGGCAACGGAGAGATGAGGGGCCCTAGTGGAGGGTGGCAGTGAGGGAATCTGAGGAGGAGGTCAAAAGAAAGAGGAGCTATGGAGCGATGAGGGGCACTGTTGGATTGTGGCGGTAAAGGAAGCTGAAGAGGAGGTCATGGGGTGGGGGGAACGACGGAGAGATGAGGGGCACTGGTGGAGGGTGGCAGTGAGGGAATCAGAGGAGAAGGTCATGGGGTGGGGGAACTACAGAGAGATGAGGGGCACTGGTGGAGGGTGGCAGTGAGGGAAGCTGAGGAGGAGGTCCTGAAGTGGGGGGGAACTACGGAGAGATGAGGGGCACTAGTGGAGGGTGGCAGTGAGGGAATTAAAGGAGGAGGTCACGGGGTGAGGGAACTACAGAGAGATGTGGGGCACTGGTGGAGGGTGGCAGTGAGGGAAGCTGAGGAGGAGGTCACAGGGTGGGGGAACTACGGAGAGATGAGGGGCACTAATGGAGGGTGGCAGTGAGGCAATCAGAGCAGAAGGTCACGGGGTGGGGGAAACTACGGAGAGATGAGGGGCACTGGTGGAGGGTGGCAGTGAGGGAAGCTGAGGAGGATGTCATGGGGTGGGGAACTACAGAGAGATGAGAGGCACTGATGGAGGGTGGCAGTGAGGGAAGCTGAGGAGAAGGTCATGGGGTGGGGGGAACTACAGAAAATTGAGGGGTACTGGTGGAGGGTGGCAGTGAGGGAATCCAAGGAGGCATTCATAGGATGGGAGGGAACTACAGAGAGATCAGGGTCACTGGTGGAGGGTGCCAGTGAGGGAATCTGAGGAGGAGGTCATGGGGTGGGGGAGCTACAGAAAGATGAGGGGCACCGGGGGAGGGTGGTAGTTAGGAAGTCAGGGGAGGAGTTCATGAGGGGAAGGGGCTACAGAGAGCTGAAGGGCACTTTTGAAGGGTGGTAGTAAGGTTATCTACAGAAAAGGAGGCATTGGTGGGGCACCAAAAAAGACTTTTGCACCAGTACTAAAGCCGGCCCTGTCATGGCTTTTTCTTTTCGTTAATTTAATTAAAAGTTGGGTGATAAGGACAACTGTGGAGTATGCTAATTACATTTAGTGCTATAGTCAATGTTTCAAGTTTGAAGGGGATTTTACCAATGTTTTTTACTGAGAATAATGAAAGTGGAATCAGATGGTGGCTAATACCCATGGGCCCAATGTCAGCTGTGAGATAAGGTGCAATGGAAGTGGATAATCAAGCCTGAGTGCGCTGCAGAGACAGGGGTCAAGTGGAGGTAGTAATGAAGAGGGTTTCTCCCTAAAGGCTCGCACAGAGGGAGCCCATGTCACTTACCTGATATTCCCACCCTAAGAACCTCCTCTTCCCATCAAAGGGACATTACATGGAAAAACACTTTTTGAGAGTGATAACGAAAGAGACTTGGGAAAGAGTATTTTTATACTGTGCCTTGTAAAACTAAGGAGAAATAAAGAAGGGTCCAGAAGCAGCCCTGGCTAGATATATAAGCAACAAATCTAGCCGCAGTGGCCCACTCGAATGCACCCTTGGCCCAGGCAAATAAAAATTTCAGGAGCCGGGCCTGTTTGTGGATAAGGCAGTGTCTGTACCGAGCCCTGCGTTCCCCAGACACGCTGCCCCCGTGTCCCGGGCTGTGCTCAGCCAGTATAACCGACTGTAATAGAGTTCTCACTGGGCCGTTCATAACAGCCTCGAATGTGGCTGCCTCTGAGAAATGCCCTGTGCTTTATCGACTCACTCAGTTCTTTCATGCCCAATTGCAAATAATGAAGTGCAGCGGCCGTCCGCCTCCTCTCCATGCTTCTCAGTGGTCAGAGAACCTTCCAGAAAACCAGCGCGGGTAGCTCAGAACGGTCACGCTGCTGCGGCTGCGCAGTCTGAGCCGTCAGTGCCAATTTACAAAAATGCACCGGCTTCTTTGCGCACTTAGCCAAAAGGCCTCAGCAGAATAAGTATTTACACTTCTTGGCAGGACGCATGTATTTTAATGGTGCAGTATGAGAACTACGCTGAAAAATCAGAGAAATTACAGGAAATACAAACCCGGCATTAACGTTATATTTTAGAGCGAAATGTGGGGCATATTATCAAGGGATTTATCTCCGCTTTCTTAGCTTTAAAAGCCAAGAAAGCGGAGATAAAATTATCTCCCTATCAGCAACAGGGTGCTAACACGCAAATTTGCATGTTAGCACCCTTTTTCTCTACGCTTCCCCTTGCATCTCTAATGAGATGCAAAGGGGGCGTTCCAGAGAAAAATAATAGGAGAAATGTTGTTAAGCGACATTTCTCCTATTATCAAGGATTTTGCTATTCCTGTTAGTGATAAAAACCGCGGTTAGCACTGCTTTTTTACACCTGGTATTTTCCTGACTTGGCCATGATATCCTATGGAAGGTGGATATCATGGCTCAGTTTGTGAGCCCCTATCATCAAGCTAACGCCAAACTTTGAGAGATTATCGTTGGTTTTCCAGTGATAATCTCTCAATTGGCAGTTAGCGTGAGGATTTTTATCACTTCTGAGATAAACCTTGCTAATAGCAAGTTATCTCTGCCATAATTTCAGGCGATGCTTAGCATTAAAAAATTCGTTGCTAAGCATCGTTAGCGTTAAATATCGCTTAACGTTGGTAATATGCCCCTGTGTTTCTACGCATTTTATGCTAAAAAAAAATGTATTACAAAAAATACAAGTGCCAAAAACAACATCCCCTTGCGTTCTGTTAGTTTACGGTGTACCCAAGCACCTGCACTAAGATATTTACCCGAACTAATTTGAAATGCTGTAATTTCAGGAATAGAAATTAGCCGATATTACACCGGCATACAGAACATTTCACTGCTCGGGCCTACTCAGCAGGGGGCTGGGTATTCAATGGGGGCTATACATGCACTTTACAACCGGGCTGCCAAAACTTTGTTGGGAAAGTTCCCTTACCTGCTATATGGAATGCTAAAGTTTTAATCAGAAATTGCCAACTCTCCTCAGCAGCAATAATTTGATTGGGATGGGCATAGTGCTTTGTAAACGGGTTACTGTACCTTGAGTGGTCCACTGGAACATTTCAGCATGGCTGCTGTACTTTTTTATATTAAAGTGTCAGTATCACTGAGCATAAAAGCTACAATTTGAATGCCACAATACCAGGACTTATCGGCAGCACTGTAATACATTTACTAGCACAATATATAGTCTTCTCAGCAGGGCTGTGTACTTTGGGATGCTTCTATACCAGAGCTTCTCAGAAAGATGTCTCTGCCGGCAATTAAAAACCATACAATTGAAGGTTGGAAATACGAATTCATCTGAACCCCCCACATGTTTTAGGAACATTCTGTGCTATAATTTGAGTTTATCTGTGAATTTCCCATTCAAGTCCAAGGCAAATGATCATCGATTCTCCTGCCATATGAATGGCCCACCCAGAGCTTCTAAGGCAGTGAGCAGTGGACCCCCATATCTGGACTTACCCACATCACTATGGTAGACTAAATTAGAGAGCAATAAATGTGATTTATATAAATGGTTGGATTAACCTGTAGCAAGTGTAATTAATTGTATGAGGTTCCTTGACGTTATTTTCTATTTTTTAGCTTGTCTGCGCTATCAAACAGGAGGAAATATATGCAAATCTGTCTTTTTAAGTAAAAATAATATTTTACTGATTTTTTTTAAATAGAAAAAAATACACAACGAAAAATACGTTATAAGATGACATACAGCTATGGATAAACATATCGAAACAATATCGAAAAACACGGGTATTTCAGAGTGATATCTGATATGGTAAGAATAGGCAGCCATTACATAGTAGATACCTTATACCCGCTCTTGTTAAGGGTACTGCATGCCATCATGAGCTATGTAGCACATATTAACACAAAGAAAACATAAACAGAGGAGAAGGTAGAAGAGGGACAGATGAAAATCAAAGAGGAAGAGAGTTAAAAGGCCACTAACTTAGGGAACAGATAGGAGTGTGGGCCATAAAGAGCTAAGGAGAAGGGTAGCGGTACTGATTGATATGATAATAAACAATTATGTAATTTATATAAGGAGAGAGTGAAATGCTCCTCATGGGGAGGTGAAACAGACAAATGAGGGATGTAGAAGGATTTTTGCCTTTATATGCAGGTGGTTAGGTCCCCATACTAATGAGAAAAGACACGAGCCATAAACACATCTCTTTATTCACAATCCCCACAGTACTACTGAAAGAAAGACACAATAAAAGAAAGTAGCCTGTAAGCTTAGAGAAATATCCATTCTGAAAAACAACCCTACAAAAAGATGCCCTTTTGCCCTCAGCCCTGAAACAGCCCTGCCCCTGGCTCCTGCTGCATGCATAAGAGAGAGAGGAGTTTGAGCAAACGGACAGATATGAAAGGTCGACCATTAACAGCTCGATAACGTTCTTCTTGCAGTTTAAATGTTGCACGGGTAGCCGTGTGCACCCCTCTGGTTCTTGGTGCCTCATTTTGTTGCCATGCTTGATTGGCAGATGGAGTACTGGTGAGGGGTAAATGCCAAACTTGAATTGCACAAAGCACGCAAACAGAGTTAGCGAACAGCATACAGTTTCAGATATGGTATTCACTCAAGAATATTTTGAAGGAATACAAAGACAAATGGTGCATTTTGCAGCACAATTTAAACATACCTTCGTTAAAAAAAAATCCAGAGGGTCTGAAAGCATTTATTAAATATTCTAATAATTATTTAGTGGGTTTCAGTCAAGCCCCCCAAGAGTGCTGGAGGATCATATCCAACCCCAAGTAGGTCACTGCAGGTAGATGGTGCATGACGGAGCAGAGCCCAAGCCGAGACTCTGTGAGCTGCAGAGGGAGTGCAGGGTTGAGCAGATGCAAGGACCACAATAATAAAAGTGATGCAGAGAAGGAGCTGCGATCACTCAGTCGAACTGAGGTGGTTGCAAGGCGGCCAGGGCAGTGCAAAAGTCAGGACTGTTAAGAGCCCCAATAACCCAGTAGCATAGACAAGAGCACATCTGTCAGGGTCTCTCAAGGTTAATCCCCAATTGGCATATTTAATTTATATATATGTCCCTAGCACTAGCAAAGTGCACCACATGTACCCTAAGCCTGTAAATGAAATGGTACTAGCGGGCTTGCAGCACTGATTGTGCCACCTGTATAAGTAGCCCCTTAACTGTGTGCAGGTCTGCCAACGCAGGAAATGTGTGTGCAGTTTACAGTTACTTCAACTTGGCATTTAAAACTGCATGCCAAGCCTATGGAGGAAAGAAGGGAGTTGCTTTAGAAGCCCTATCTATAAAGACAGCACTTACATCTCTGAAAAAGATTGCATTAATCAGGGAAAAATTAGCTTATATTTGTGTTTCATAAATCACACGCTATCATGGATCCATCTTTCAAGAATTAAGTTAAAAATAAAAATTTCAGCCTTAGCCAAGCACACCATTAAAGCGTACTATGCCCATGATGTTATGTTATGTTATGTTACGATTATTTATTGTGCGCACAGATACTCCAGCCAAGGAGCGTCCTGGCGCAGAGGCAAGGTGGCACGTAACACAACACCAGGCTAAGAACAAAACTAAGGGACAGCTAAAACAGGAAGGTTTTTATAGCCCTCCGAAAGGTCAGAAGGTCCTCCAGCAAGCGGATTTCAACAGGCAAGGAGTTCCATGCTGACGCAGCCATTACCTTAAACGAGCGGCCTCCCATACGGCTAAGCCTGAATCTGGGAACCACCGCAAGGGCCAGACCCTGAGAGCGAAGGCTACGGGCAGGGACATAAAAAGACAGACAGCTCGACAGGATTTCCGGGCCTGTACCTCTCAAGATTTTAAAAGCAAAGCACAAAACCTTGAAGAGGATGCGCTTCCTAACCGGAAGCCAGTGTAGGGAGCGAAGGACACCTGTCACTGAGCAGAATCTGGGCAAGCCCACAATCGCCCTTGCCGCAGCATTCTGAACCCGTTGTAAGCGGGTTAATTCGGCCTGGTTGGCCCCAGCCAGGAGAGAGCTGGCGTAATCCAGGCGGGAGATGATAGTAGCCTGGATCACCAACTGCCTGGTCGGGGCGTCAAAGAACTTGAGAACAGGTCTCAAGCCTCTCAGGAGACAGAAACAACAAGCCGCGGTTCTTTTAGTATGGCCTACAAAAGAGAGGCCCGCATCCAGCCATACCCCCAGATTTTTCACTTCCGATACCGGGATCGGAGTAGGTCCCAACTCTGAGGGCCACCAGTGGTCACCCCACAGCTCCACTCCCTTCCCGACGACCATCACCTCTGTTTTAGTGGCGTTTAGCTGGAGGCAATTGCCTGTCAGCCAGCTAGCCACCGCCTTCAGTCCAGACTGAAACCTAGGGGCCTCAATCTCCGCATCCCCGCTGAGAGTAACCGCCAGCTGAGTGTCGTCGGCATATGAGACCAAGGTAAGGCCCCACTGCCTAGCGACATCAGCCAGCGGTCTCACGTAAAGATTGAATAACGTGGGACTCAGCGAGGACCCTTGCGGAACCCCCATGGCCAGTGGCTGGTAGTTGGACTTGAAGGGAGGGATGGCAACACAGAAGGAGCGGTCATCTAAAAAGGAGCGGAACCATTGCAGCACCTGACCGCCAATGCCAGTCTCCTCGAGCCGGCGTAGGAGGATGCTGTGATCTACCGTATCAAAGGCGGCGCTAAGATCTAACAAAATAAGCGCCGCCGTTTGACCAGCATCCAACTTTGCCCGGAGATGTTCCACCATTACAAGTAACGCAGTTTCCGTACTGTGCCCAGCACGGAATCCGTTTTGTGTGGGGTCGAGGGCCTTGGTCCGAGTCAGATGTTCAGACAGGGCCAGGTTGACGTGGGCCTCCGTGATCTTGGCTGGCCAGGGTAACAGCGAAATGGGGCGGTAGCTTTCAGGCTTGGAAGGGTCCAGGGTGGGCTTTTTAATAATCGGGGACACCACAGCTTGTTTCCACTTAGATGGAACAGTCCCTGTTTCCAAGGAAAGGTTGACAAGGGAACATACGGCTGTACGTCCCATAAAAGCTTGGTCTCGAAAGAGAGCAGGCCTTACTGGATCGGATGGAGACCCAGATTTGACTTGCAATGCAAGTTTGTCAAAACCATCCAAGGTGAGGGGGGGAAAACAAGCAGTGTAGTCTGATGGTGGACCCCATTAATATTTTCCTCAGTGAACCCTGTGCTGGGGAATGTCCTATATATAGCTTGGACCTTCCCCAAGAAGTAAGATGCAAGGGATTCACAATGGGAAAGGGAGCTCACGGTCGTAGAGGTAGTCCGCTTCGCTGTAAGATCTTTAACAGCCTTAAAAATAGCTTTAGACGGATTCGGACTGTTCCGGAATTCAGTGGCATAAAAAGCCGCACGGGCTCGGCAGATAGCTCGATGGTAAAGCTTAACGGACTTGGCATATGTAGCTTTCAGGTCAGCTCCATAGGTTTTCCTCCAAGCCCTCTCTGCTCGTCTACAGGCACCCTTTAGGGCCCGGAGAGTGCCATCATACCAGGGACTCGACTCTCTGGGATTGATTTTAGTTGAAACGATGGGTATCAGAGAGTCCAAGGCCCTAGTTATCCATGAACAGAAGAGGTCATACCCCCTTTCCACATCCGTCAAAGGGCCCAGCGGCTCCTCTAATAGAAGACTATGAAAGTCCTCTAACCGAAGCTTTTTCCAAGCCCTCTTTTGAACCCGCCTAGCCATAGAGATGGAAGAAGTGGCCAAGACCGGGCAGAGGATGGACACCAAGAAATGGTCTGTCCATTCCACCGGAGAGACAGATGAAATTTGAATCCCCAACAGATTGGTAAACAGGGGATCCAAAATATGTCCCCCCAGGTGAGTAGGCTGGGAAACCATCTGGGAAAGTTGAAAGGCCTCCAAGTCAGAAGAGAAGGAACGCACTGTCAGGCCTGAGAGGGTGTCAAAATGCAGGTTTAGGTCACCCATGATAGAGAAGTTGGCACAGTCGGCAACCAAAGGGCCAACAGTATCAGGAAAAGCATTCCTAAACGCCACATCACTGCCGGGTGGGCGATAGACGACCCTCCCAGACAGGGTAAACTCAGGGCTGACAGAGACCTTGAACATGGCACTTTCACACCCAGAGATGTTTAGGGCACTCCAGACGCAAGGGTAGATAGATTTTACCACTAACGCGATACCTCCACCCCTAGACAGCCTATTCAGGGTGTACATAGAATAGCCGGGTGGACAGGCAAGATTGGTAATAGCGGTATCAGCGTCCTGTAGCCAGGTTTCCGTCATGGCAAATACGTCTGGAGCTTCCTCCTCAATGAGGTCATAGATGTGCAGATGGTGTTTCAGCACAGACCTGACGTTTAAATTCAGGATCTTCAGAGTAGTAGGAGGAACAGTAGTACGGCGGGTCTCCGAGGAAAAAAAACCCTGGGAGAGATTGCGGAGAGTCCAGAGCCCACCCGTTACAAGGGCAATGAAATGGGCCACGCAATGGGTGTACCGATGGAAGGGTACAACAGCAGCTTACCTGACCGATGGCAAACAAGCGATCCCGCGAGTACGTCAGCATGTTGGACCCAAGATGTGATGATAGTCCTTACACAGAGTACCGCGACGTCCAGCGCGTCCAAGCGCGGACGGGCGCAGACGGGCGCAGACGGGCATAGAGCTCTTTTGTGGCCCAATAAGGGCCAAGATTTTGTCCAAACTTTAAGAAGTGGTCTAATGATTTTAGAGGCAGCCACCCGTCTAACTAAGTACATAAGGGACAAAAAAGTTAAATCATTAATCGCATTAGATTTAATGTCTATCTAAATACAAGGCATATCCTCCCCACCCATGAAGTGTTCGGATAGCTGATAGAATAAAAAGCCCTATTGTAGAAGACAAAGTGTGGGAAAACACCCTTCCTCTATTTATATGCTACAATTCAACCTCTAAGAAACTCATAATATGAGTTACAGTCTTATAGGTTTGGCTTTTAAGACAGAGTTGGCTGCCTCACAATACTATTGCTTTCTAAAAAAAATCAAAGCTAATATGCATACAAATATGTATTCATCCATTGGTCAGTGAAAGTATTAATTACGCCTTTTTTTTACTTACCACAGCCTCGGGCAGTGTGTAGGCCACTGCAGGCCTTGGCTGCCCTTTGTGTTAATGAAGGAATTTGGCTTGTGTACAACGTTGTCGTTAGCACAGAACAAATGCACCTCAATGCCAGGCCCCGTGGTACAATAGTTCACATTATTGTTATTATTATTTTGGTTTTACAAGACTGCTCACGTTATTTTACCTGTCCCAAATGGCCATTGGCTAGCTTAGAATGGCGAAACAGTGTTTAAGTATGCCAAAAACCATTCCAAAATGGCCACTCAAGAAGCCCATGTGTGCCAAAAATCCAATCCAATATGCACAGTCCTAACTTGTTCTTCTTGTCAAGTCAAGTCAAAATGTATGTTTATTATGACCATAGTCTTTAAACAATGCAATGAACATAACACAAAATGGAGTATGCACAGTAAATTCATAAGCCTATTTTAAAAATTTCAACCGTTAAAAAAATCCTAAGAAATACCAGTTCTTCTTGTACTTTTGTCTACTTTAGGTTCAAGGAGCCAGTTGGTTTGACCCCCGAGAAGAAATTCCAAATCTTTGAGTAGAAGGGAAAGCGGGATCCAAAGCGTCAATCTTTCCTCTCCTCTACTTATTCTTGTCTCTTCCAAGTCCGTTTTATTTTGAGCCGAAGTGCTTGTGGAAGTAAGACTTTCTAATAGGGGTCACCAATCATTATTGGCAAAAACTCCAACTCTGAATCAGTCTCTTTTTGCAAATAATCCTGTTGTTTTACCTGTAAATATTCCTAAACAAGCACTGGCATAGCCAATAGGTCTCGCCATTGGGACCTTATAGGTGTTTAGCCATGCAACGGTTGATATTGTGCACCAAGTATATTGTGCCGCATAATTAAATACTTATATAGTCCCAAAAGCGAAAATGTACTTTTAGTACAATGAGAAACATCAGTAGGTCTAACAAGGGATCATAATGTTGAAAAGGATCTAAAAAATTCCACTAGGAGAATCCCTAGTTGAAAATCATTCAACTGTTTCTCCATGACTATGAAAGTACAGTGAACAACCCAAATCTTGAAATTTTAATTCATATTGTAGAGATTACTTGCCTATTCTTTCTGAGTATTACTAGCAGATCTCGCACAGTGTACTTCTGAAAGACAACTTTTCTTGACTCTAAATAACGATGTTCCATTAGAGAGCAGAAACAAGGGGATAGATCCATTCTTCAAAACTTTATCAGTACGACCAGTTAATATGTGTTTCACAGTGCAGGATTCCTGCTTCCTCTTGGCATGTAACATAGACATGTTTAGCTATTTTGAGCTGGAAGGCTTCAGTAGGGAAAAGAGGATTTTAAAGTATTTGATTCAGAACAGTTCTTAGGACGTGTACTTGAATGTGCAATAATGCGACAGCACTAGGGCCCGAAAACAAAGAGATAAGTTCTCTGTGATAATAGCCCATTCGACATATCTGCAGCCAGCAGCCTACAAATTTGACATGGAAAACTGAAGTCCTAAAGTGACCTGAAACTGTCCTGCAGTAAATCAGTTCGGAATCTCTATTCATCGGGTAGAGGTTTGCTGAGCTCAGGGCTTTTGCAGAGCCAGGGCCCACACTGGCTGAAGTAGACCGTGTGATACAAGAACAGGGAAAGATATGCAGCGTCTGACCATGTCCACTTTTCAGACCAGATACACGCTTCCTACCAGGATTAGGGGAAGCTGATCTGGTTCACCCAATTCTGGAAGGAGTCAAGGACCTAAGGATTTGCCTCTGCTGGGCTGGCCATTGCACCTCTTGCAAATGTGCTGTTCCTCCATTATCAAACTCTCCCACATGCGCACTAGTCATGTTGTTATAATGCATGATCAGAGTACTGACGCTTACTTCTGTAAGTAATAAGTAGTAACCAAGAAGACGGCCTATTATTAGTTCAGACACTAAGGGTATGTCTTTATGGAGGCTTGATTGGTGTTTGCATGGTCTCAGTTGCACCTCCCATAGTTAACCATCACCACTGGAAGGGCACTGCACAGGGGTGCAGAATGCATAATACTTTTTCTTCAGCTGATCCTCAATATCAAATAGAGAAACTCTTACTGAACTGGTGCAGTCGTTTTTTGTGAAATTACCATTTGCCCCCCCTCCGTGTCCAGTTGATCCACTCCCTCACTTTACCAACCTGAGGTTAACAGGACCACGTTTTTGGTCATGAAGTGCAATGGGAGGAAGTTTCAGGGGTTGCCTCGAAAGCATTTTTACAAAACAGTGGAATGGTGTGCCCACTAATGTCAGGGAACCTTCCATGCAATGGTGTTCCTTGTCTGATGCAGTTGGCCATTCCCAACATTGTCTAATCGCTCACGAGATGTGCATGATGAACCCTTGCCAGCCGATGAGTGGCAGAATTAAAAAGTCCACTCTTAGTTGCAGATGCCACCCGATATGTTTCTGAAACTTCTGCTTGTATCTTGCTTTATGGGTGCCATCTCTTAGGAAGAGGCTGCAGTGACAATTTGGGGTCTGCAAGAGGCTTGTTTTCTTTCATGTGCCTGTTACAATGTGCATGTGATGCACATGTATTTGCTGACTGAATCGTTGCCCTTCACAGAGTTGGCCACCGTGCCAGGAATACAAGCTCTAGGGCCAGATTTGCATATCGGTGTGTGCAGAGTTTATCTGCTCGTGTTCTCGAGCCTGATGGCAATTGTGGCATGCGATCCTTTGGAAACACGTAAAAATGTGCACAACGTTAATGCTTCATGACTAAATGATGTAATTCAGATATGGCTCTTTTTGTAAATACTGTGTTATCAGTGGGGATCTATTTCTTCGAAAACGTGCACTTCGTAGACCATACGTGTTGGACTTGGCCCATTTTCTCAAAATTTTTCGCTTTTCACCCCCCTATTTTAGGATCTCTCCCCCAAGGTAGAGAACTGCCTAGGCAATGTGTGGTGTGAGATGTCATGTTAAATGTAATGCAATGGTGTGAACACCTATAATTCCCCCATCAAGTTGCGTGTGGTGCCACCTGACTGTGGTAGGGTAACAGTCTAGATGTTCGGTTCCCAGCCATCCCAGCTTTTGGAGGGAAAGCCTGGCACCCAGGGTGCTCTACTCCTCCCGTGAGAGGAGTAGAGGGGCGTATAAGTAGCAGGGCTGAGCCACCATGTGCTCAGGCAGAGCAGGGACATGAATGTGAGGGTACCTGCTGCCAGGGGCTACGGCCACTTGGGCCTGTGTGCTGGACCCTGCACCCAACTGAAACCCCTCTGCTGTCCACAGGGCAACTGAAAGCCCCACTGCAGGAGTCAAGGCTGCTGTACAGGAAGAGTGCCACGCTACCTTGGAGGATGTTTTTTTAAAGCCTACCGCCCTGTCCTGATGAGTGCCCACTGACTGCTGACCTTGCCCAATAGTGCCTGCTGCTCTGCTACCTGGCCCTTGAAGAAGGAAGGAGCGCCATCTTAGGTCCCTGAGACTGCTGGTGGGACCTTGCGCCGCTCTAGCGCTACATCTAAAAGCGCCAGGAGAAGAGCACTTTACCTGACTGCCAAGGAGCACCTTTAACTGTGCCCAGAAGGAGGTGGGGAGCGCTACAGCTGTCCCCATCTGGCCTGCTGACTGGCGCCTGGTGAGTGCAGCGCTATATTACAAGCGCCGGAGGTGAGGAGCTGATCCCTGCGAGCGCCTGAACTGTGCCAGGAAGAACTGTTCTATTTAGGCGCTGGAGCCTACCCCGCGTTATTGCTGCTATCGCGGGTGCCCACCCCGTGTGTGGAGACTGCCTGCATACTTGTAACCCAATGGGAGCCTAAGCCGTGGTTTTGATATGGATTTAACAGGAGCCTACCCAGCGATTTAGAACTAGCGGGAGACTACCCCAAGCTGGCGCGCTTAATTAACCCGGCGGGTGCCCACCCCGCATAGTTCCCGCTATGAGGTAATTCACTGCCGCGGCCAAGTTGTACCGAGGGAATATCCTGTTGTGAACTGCACCGGGAGCCTACCCCACACTGCAGACCTGCCCAAGATCACCGCAGTGGCCTGGGAGGCTCCGGAGTCCCGCGCAGGCTTCCCCATGATGTAAGGGGAGCCCCGCTGGGATTGGCGCCGGTGAGACCGCTCGGAGGAAGTCCCGCCCTGCAGATGCGGAACCAGGAAGAAGCCGGAAGGAGGTGTTGCGGGGCTCCTGTGGCGATGAGGGAGCCCCGGGTTGGCCGAGCAGCCAGGCGGGAGCCTACCCCGCACTGGCCCAGAGCATGCAAGTACGTCTGCAGCCTCGCAGAGGCCGCATCAAAGTCCCGGGTCCCAGGAGGGGGCCCAGGTGAAGTCTGTTGAGGAGCTGCTGCAGACGGGGCACTCGAGGAGGCAGAGCTGGGCGCCCCCTCCTCAGCGACCACCCCCAGCCTGTGTGGGGGCCCAAGCTGCCTGAGGACAGGGTGAAGACATCGGGGGAACCGGCCAGAAGGGTGCTGCTGGCGGGCCTCCCACGTTGAAGAGGAGAGCCCCGCAGTGCCCGCAGCTGCAGAGTGAATGAGAAAGAGAGAGAGAGGGGGCGTTGAGGCACGTTGTCGGTGCCTGCCCCCTCCCCAGCACCGCGTGGAAGTCCCAGAGGACCCACAGGCAAAGCCGAGGAGAGCCCAGTGAGTGAGGGCTCTGGGGGCGAATCGCAGGTGCCAGAGGCGCCACCAGAAGGACTCCGGTGTCCCATCAGTCCCGCAGTTTTGGGGCATACTTGAAGTGAGCCCAGGAGGAGGTTCAGTCATCCTGTGGTTGGGGGGTGTGTGCCTGTCCCCCGGGAACAGTGTTGAATGTGGGGGCTCCCAAGGGCACCTTGTGTGTGCTGAATTGCCCACGGCCTGCCCTCCCTGTTTAGCAGGCCGCCTAAGACTGTGTGACATTTACTCGCACCGCGTGCCTGCCAGGGACCCTAAATTTACCAGTACTTTGTGTGGGGCTCCTTATTGCACAGCAGCACCGCAGTTGGCAGGACCACTGCCACGTTATAACTTTGGGGCGCTCAGGAGGCACAGGTAGGACCATGGCTGATTTGCTGCCTGGCGTCTCGGTTGTGTTGTCAGGTCCCCTTTGAGTGGTGCAAATGCGATGCCTCCATGCCCATCTGATTTCTGCTCAGGATTAAGGCCCCTCAGGTGGTGTTACCTTGAGACCCTAATGACACTGCACTTGTGTTAATGAGGCTTATTCCCATTTTTTTTTAATGCAGGGCGTGATTAAGGCCAACGAGGGATACGCTCTTGTGGCTATACCTTCATGTCTGGGTGTTTATGTCAATGTTTCCTCTGCTCATGTCATGTCTCATGATCCATGCCTTGAACAGTATATGCTGTTTGCCCCTACAGCTTACGTGCAGGTGAATGTGATTTATGCAAAGGTTGTTATGCAGTATGCATGTGGTTCATAATTTGTGCCTTTCAGGGTTGTGTATATTGTGTTCATGGGCTGGCCTGACATCTTATGCGAGGCTCATGGTTAATGCCTTACACTACGAGAAGTTATATGCCTTGAGGGGGCCGAATACCATACCAGGATATCTGTCTTGTATGACTATTTTGCAGGGGATGCTGATGCAATGCGTAATGTGGTTTTACGCCTAATGTTAATGCTTTAAGTTTTTATTGCAGCTTTGAAACTGACGGACTTACCTTTTTCATTTATCCTTTATCCCTCAGCGATGGTTCTGGCAGCGGCCCGAATGGCCCTGCCATGTAAATTACCCCCTTTTACATATTGCCCTGGCGCCAGTTGGCGCAGTCTAGAGACTACTATGGTTACATACCTTGTTACTATTGTATGATACAATACAAAAGTTATTCTTTTCACCTAATCCTTTTTGGCCCGCAAACTCTGCACCACGCTACTCCATTTCTAACAATACCACATAAACATTGACCAGCATATCGGGGATTCTCATCATACCACACGCTCCTTTCCAAGTAAAACTAATACATTTTGAAATATTTTGAAACAAAAAAATGTATTATCTCATTTTTAGTACGGATTAGTATTATATTTTCATCTCACATGGTCTACTATGTTAAAATTAGCTCTGGTAATTGTGAGCTGCAGAGCTTTGCCAGGGCGTTAACTAGCACTGCAGGAGCACTGCTGCCTGCATGTCCTAGACCTGTGTTAGTTTAACCATTCGCTCTCTGGCCTGGATGTTCAACGTATGCATTAATTCAGCTTTTTCCTCTGCCGTGTGTGCTTGCAGACACCTCAGAGCATGCCTTGTTGTTGCCGTCTCACCATCTGTGAAACTCCCTGACCTGCTGATTGGTTGTCAGTTTCCGAATGGAGGGTCTCTCAGCCCTAAAGTAAGATTTGAGGCTGTCCCCGAGATTACATGATGGAAATTTCAATTCAGTCGAAAAAAACTGGCATGTTAATGTCTCCAACTTCAAATCACACTCCCGCGCCTCCTGTGCATGTTGTGCTCTTCTTCAAGTGGAATTTATCTGAAGAAGAAATTCTCTCAAGGAGGTAGGTGATCAGAGCGCTCTAAGGAGACTACACAGTAAGTTTGGTATAGTTTACATTCTGATGGATACTTCTGCTTGTGGATTCCTCAACTTTTAATAGCCCCTGCGCCAGCATTCCTCTGGAAATTCTTTCCTAGCTCTCCCCACGCCGATGAGGGCGTCACAATGGACCGGCTCCGCACTCGGCATCGCGTGACGTCACCGGAGCCTTAAAAGGACGTCGTCGGCGTGATGACGTCAGTTCCCTTTTTTCCGTGCCGTCGACGCCAACGGATTTTCTGGGGCTCTCCATTTTCATAGAGAGAAAACTTTGTATCCTTGTTTCTGTTTCTTTAGGAAATGGCTACTTCGAGGAAAACAGGTTTTTTAAACCATGTAGGGAATGTGGCGGACACATGTCCATTACGGACCCGCATGAAGATTGCCTTTGGTGCATTTCTTCGGACCACGATGTCGAGGAGTGCAGAAGCTGTAGAAAAATGAACCCAAAAGCGATCAAGGATCGGGAGGTCAAGTTGTTTATGGCCAAAGCTAAAAAGGAGAAGAGAGGAAGGAAAAGGGCGAAGTCGTCGTCGTCGCACACTTCGAGATAAAAAAAAACCATCAGAGGTCTAAGAAGAGACACGCTTTGCGACATCGTTCTTCGAAGTCAAGAGTACCGACGTCGAGGATGAGGTCGCGGTAGAGGTCAGTGACTCCAGTTGTACGATCTCGAAGAAAGGATTATGTTTCTCCTTCGCCTTCTCCTAGTGTGACGCCAGTATCATCTCCGAAGCCGGCAACTCCAGCTTCTGATGTCGCATCTCATCCTGATGATTCTCCAGCTCCAGCGGCTTCGCCGACCCCGGGTGAGTCCTCTCCAGTCCGTGAGACTTCACCTGTGCGTGCGCCGTACCCGGCTCCGCAGGATCCAGGTCAGCCTTAGGTGACTCCCCATCAGGAAGGTGTGGATCCTTACCCTCCTTTTCCTGCTCCTGGGGCTGATTCATCAAATTTTTTGAATGCTATGTTTGGCATGTTTGCCAGAGCCTCAACTCCATCCGGCATGCCTTCGGGCCCCGTGCGTCCGTTGGCTTTTAACCTGGGAGTGCCACAATACTATCACCAGGCTCCATTTATGCCATTTATGCCGTCGGCTCCGGCTTGGCATTTCCCGGCGCCGAGGACCTCCACACTGGCTCCACGGATGCCATTGGCGACTGAGTCGGCTCCACAGCGAGATCAGTTGACGTCGAGGAATGAAGCTGAGGCTCCTTCAGCAACGTTGCTGTTGTTTTCTCCAACGTCGCGTGCGGCTCCACCCAGCCGTTGCCTAAGCATCAATCCATGGGGAGAGGCTCAAAGGTTACTTCAGGAGGAGGAGTATCTCCATGAGCAGGAGGAAGGTGAAATTACAGAATCTGTGGATGAGTTTGAAGGCCTTCAGGAAGTATTACACAATGGGAGATCTGACCTGCGCTCCAATATATCTATGTTCGAAAGTAAGCCTAGTACAGGTTAAATAGAATAAGAATGCACATAACACAGTTATAACACCAATATTGTGACCAAAGGTTGCTGGTCACAAAAGGAAAGTGTCCATTCCTCAAATCCTGGTTCAGAAATTCCAATACATCCAAAAGAGTCCAAAATTATTGTCCACAAACTGTATATTTGATCGCAGAATTCTTCTTTATTCTTAGTTTCTTTTGCTTGATGTATCAAACTTCTATACATTCAGTCAACAGCCAACACGTGTTTCGTCTGGCTTTTCAGATTAGCCAATGACTTTATCAGGGCTATGTTATAAACATCAAATAAATATATATCAGTATTCTGTTATTTCTCCAAAGTTATTCTTAGCAACTGAAAGATAGGTGAAGAAAGTAAAGGGTCACACTAGTATACTCCAGTGTTTTATGAGGAATGTAAAAAGGAAAGTCTTCTACGCCAAGTGGCCTTGACACTTCCCCTGAACATAACCTGCCTAGTGCTTCTGGTGATATAATTCAAGACGTGGCACCTTACCATGTGGTGATTAGGAAGGCGGCTGATTTGTTGAGTCTTAAACTTCGGACGTGAAGTCTAACATTCTTACACAGGTTTTGAATAATCCTTCTTATTCCTCTGAACCTCTGCTTCCTTTTACATAAGCTTTAACAGATCCAATTTTAGAGGTTTGGCATGTATCTAGATCAATATCAAGGAGATAAAGGCCTGCGACTAGGGATCCAGAGTTCCTGTCGTCTCACCCAAAGCCTGAGAGTCTGGTTATACAAGCATCTTGCTTGAAGCAGTCTTCTGGTGCATTTCCAACCATTTTGGGTGACAGGGATTCTAAGAAAATGGAGCAAGCAGCAAAAAAGGTATTCTCTTCTGCCAGTATGGCTTTAAAATCTACAAGTTCAAGTTCAAGTTTTTATTTTTATGATTTGGAACTCGTGAGAGGTCCACATAAAAAGTACAGCTACAAAACAGTACAAGTATATAAAATCATGCAGTAATGACAAGGTAAAAAAGTAACAGACCAGAAATTAATATAAGTTCAAAAAACATTTAAAAAAGTTAAATATTCTGGAACAAAACATTTCATTAGGGGGGCTTAGAATCGCTTCAGTAAATGCATGAACAGATAAGATACCTAGTTTCAAACAAATTGGTCTTATCCACTTACGCCGCAAATGTAACAGAGCTGGGCAAATAAGCAGAACATGAGAGAGGTCTTGAATCGAATGGTTACACAAGGTACATATGTTGGAAGAACCATACCATTTGGATAGAAGATTATTCAAGGGTAACATATCTTGTCTTAACAAGTACCAAAAGCGCCTAATGCCGTGTGGAAGATTTCAAGAAGCATAACATTGCATGGTTTTAAAAACATAGGAATTAATCACCGGCATACTACTTTTTCTTGATACAGTAGAGTCTCTATCCAGCATAAAACTTAACCTCCATGATGCTGTTTTTAATAATGCCTTTAATTGACATGAAGAGAGTGAAAACAAAGAAGATTCTTCCAGTCGCAACAAAGAGACCGCCTTTCTAAAGTTTTTTACGATTGGAGAAAGTTCTTTTAAGGGGCCCAAAAATTCTTTTTGAATGAAATGTCTTAGCGTGGAAGGTTCGCATTTAGCTAAGTAGAAGACCCATCTGACTATCCCAGCTAATCCTTGGACCCAGCTACTTCTTAAGCCGAACTCAAGCCTAAGAGAGGCCACAGAACAAGTGGAATTAACGGAGGATAATTGTCGCAAGAGTCTACCTTCAATAATATGGAGAAAACCCCAGTTGCTCACATCAATGAGTTCAGTTCCGTACAGTAATGAGGTGGGGATTTTTGCTCGGAAAGCTTCTAACAGGAAAGGAAAATGACGTTTTCCTGTGGCTTTATAAAGAGCGTTTAGACCCTTGCCCTGTATCAGAGCTTTACGCTTATTGTTCTCAATATGGGCCTTATCACTCATATTACCGCAAATTATTTTCCCCAAAATAGGTAAGAATTTACAATTTCCAGCTTTTGGCCACCTAATGTCCATATGAAACTCCGATGAGCAGGTTTTCTCTTCCCCGATATGCACATAACTTTACTTTTAGAGATGTTTATCTGAAGAAAGTGCGTCTCTGCGAAAGTATGTAATGCCTGTAGACGCTTGTTCAAACCTTTGGGTGTCAAATCTAACAATAAAATGTCATCGGCATACATTAAGCACACAATAGCATTATCCCCCAATACAGGAGCAATTCCGCCACTCGAAGTTACAGCTTGAGGAAGATCATGCACATAAAGCGAGAACAATAATGGTGCCAGCAAACAGCCCTGTTTAAGTCCATTGGCCGAGGGAATAGGATCAGACAAACCTCTTTCTCCTCCCAACAATATTCTGCACCAGGTATCCGTATGGAGATGCCGAATTAAATCTAACAGTAAGGGGGGATACCTAAAAATAATAGTTTCCTCCACAGCAGGTGCCGGTCAACCTTATCAAAGGCCGTGGAAAAATCTATAAAGGCAGCATATACCCTTCCACCACGCACTCTGATGTATTTGTCCATAATCACTTGTAAAGCTGTTAGATTATCCATAGTTCCATGTCCTTTACGGAAACCCGTTTGCTCAAAGGGGAGAATATTGTTCTGGTCGACCCATTCAGATAATAATTTGAAAAGGCATTTGGCAAAGACCTTGCCAACGGCATCCAGGAGGGCAATCTGGCGGTAATTTTGAGGTAAAAGTCGATCACCCTTCTTGAAAAGGGGAACCAAAATACTCCCTTTACAAGATGGGAGAACAGCCCTATTCAAAAAGCAACGTGCAAATACAGGGAATAAGATTTTACTCCACTTTGTACTAATCTGCTTTAAGACAGAAATAGGCAACTCATCTGGGCCCATGGCCCCGGATGTACGCATTTCACGGATGGCCAACTCAATGGACTTTTCCGAAGGAGGTTCCACATGAGCTAAATGCACCACATTGAAACTTCCCTGAAGTGGATAATCCCCATTGCCTGCGTACAGATTTTTAATATGCTCGACCCAGACTCGTTCCTCTATGGGAATTGGAGAGGGACTCAACCTTGCCCCACAAGCCTTACCAATTAAAGACCAAAATGTTCTTACTCGGCCATGAAAGGCTGCCTCTCTCAATTGCATCCAGATTTGGTCTTCCCTCTCCTTACACATTCTAAGCTTTAGCCTTTTCCTTCTCCTTTTTAATAGAGCTATTTTGCTAGATCTTTCGGGTATGTGTTTTAAATATTGCTCTCTTACCAATTTATTTATATCTTTATTTAATAAACGGATGGAACTGGGAAGGGGGGCTGGGAGCCTAGTTCTTCACGGGTGACTTGCTGTAGCGGTCACATTCAGCAATAAATCTAAGAAGTGATCAATTTCAGAACCATCCCAATTTGGAAGATCAGCTATTGTTGCATCAAGGATACTATCCAACCCACTAAGGGACTTTTTATCCCAAAAACATCTCCCCGATGAACCACCAAAGCTTACCAAATCCCTGCTTAGTGACCATCGGTCAGACATAGGGGGGCAGATCTTTAGTGCAATAGCCAGAAGAGAATGGTCACTTAATGGGGTTTTCGAGATCTCAAGGTCGTTTAGTAACATAAAGGAGGAATTATCCACCAATACATAATCCAAAATAGATTCTCCCTGGTATGAGTCGTGTGTATATTTCGCCGGAGAATCGGAGGGAAGTCTTCCATTCGCCACGATTCCATCCATCTCAAATAACTCTTCCAGAAGTATTTTCCCTCTTTTGTTAGTTTTAATGTTAGCAGGAAACACGGCTTGGGGGATGTGCAGAGATTCTTCCCTATATTTATTCCTAAATAGGGATAAACTTAAGTTGGAAATTTTACAATTAAAATCCCCTACCAAGATTATATTAGAGGACAGCATTTCCTCTCTGGCTTTTTTGGCATAGGAGAAAACTTTCTTTAGAATAGGATTAAAGCTTACATCAGGAGGGATATACACATTAATCAGAACAATCGGGCAGGGAAGTTCAGTATTACCCAGGCTGAATAATGTTACAGCCTGAAATAAGTTGCTAGGATCCAGAAAATGAGAAAAGGACCATTTGATCTGATTTAAAAGACAACAAGCAATACCCCCTCTTGCGTGTCCTCTAGGGAAGGGAGAGGCTTTCCCCTCCAAGATAATAT
Organism: Lissotriton vulgaris; assembly: GCF_964263255.1. Taxonomy (NCBI): domain Eukaryota; kingdom Metazoa; phylum Chordata; class Amphibia; order Caudata; family Salamandridae; genus Lissotriton; species Lissotriton vulgaris. Next base: position 150,958,519 of record NC_141686.1, read on the forward strand.
AATCACTACCCACAACAAGATTCTCGGTGCTCCATGTCTCTTGTAGACAAATCACAGCAGCTTCAGAGGACAAGAGGAACGCGATTTTATCAGAATTATTCTTTAGTCCTGCAGCGTTCCAAGACAGAATTTTAAAATTACTGCTAAACGTCAGGTTGCATTTCCTGACTAAGGGCCCGATTCACAGAATGAACTTAAGACTCAATCCTAAACTTACTACTATTTTGGTATTCACAGAATGCATTTACTACTTTTGGCATTCACAGAATGAACTTACTACTTTTGGTATTCACAGAAGTTAGGATTTTGTCTTAAGTCTGTCTTAAGTCTGTCTTAAGTCTGTCTTAAGTTTATCTTAAAGTAGTAAGTGCATTCTGTGAATACCAAAATAGTAGTAAGTTTAGGATTGAGTCTTAAGTTCATTCTGTGAATCGGGCCCTAACTGTGTGTTTCCTCGTGAGAACGCCTGGAAGCCAATTCCAACGGGAACACTCATCCTCATTCTTGCTGCGTTTTGTAGAAGGAAGGGAAGTAATTTCGGATACGCAGCGTATATTTTTTGAAAAGAATATTTTTAAGTCATTATAGGCCTCAAATCGTTCTTTCCTACCCAAGGCAGATGGAAAGAGCGGAGCAGAATAGCATGCTCCCTTAGGGGATTTAGAAGGTCTATCTGACAAAAAATTGACATCTATACCTCTACTCTGAAAAATCTCAGAATGCTGGAGGATTAAATTAACAATGAGTTTGGAATGGAACTTAGCTCTCGTTAAGAAACCGCCCTCTGTTTCCAATATAAAGATTAGATCCATGTCTGATGATTGAATTAATTCCACTTTTCCAGATTCCTGAAAACATTTAAGAAGGGCGGTTCTATTCAAGATACAATCTGTTTCAAACAGTGGAAGGAAATTGAGTATAAAAGTATTTATATTTTCCTCTTTTCTAGAATCAGAACAATTGTTTATAACCTCTACACCTACCGCCTTACCAGGGAAGGATTTGGCCAAATAGTTGAGGACAGACACACTTGAGACCGGGAGGTTATTAGACAATACCCCCAGATGTCTCGACTTACATTCCCCCTTTTCGACTTGTAGTTCTCCCGTTATGCCGTTACACACAACAGAGGCTAACTTAGATACAGGTAAAGGAGAGTCTAATATTGGAGGTATTGTCATTGGTACCAGGGGGGGGGAGAGGGGAGGGAACATTATGGGCCTCTTCTGTGGGCGATATCTCTTGTTGGGATTCAAAAAGGAATTTCCTCCGCCTATTTTTTTCAATCCTGCGGATTAACTTCCTTTTATTTCTTCCCTTTTTATTTAATTTCCCAACTTTTGATCTAGCAGCTACTTCCAGCCCGCCTTATCTTCCTTACCACTGATTGAAGATTGCAAAACACTCTTTCACTGGTTTCACATTCCTATCAGGGGACAGTACAACAATGGGACTATCAGGCTCCACCACATTCATGTCAGGGGACAGTGCAACTATAGGACTATCGAGCAACAGTTGGAAGTAAAATTAGTTGTGCGGGAAGTTATCCTATCCACCACTGTAGACATTGGCGGAACATCAGTAACAGCATCTGTACATTCGGGTAGGATTTTATCATTTAGCCCTTCGCCCTCCATAGGGCTTGTAACTATATTAAGGGGAGAAACCTTCTCTGCGCAATTATCCAATAATACTTTTAGGATTTTCATGACCGTTTCTAAGACACAATCCGACCCTCAAAACAAACTTTTCAAGTAAAGACAATATAGAAGAAAGTAGGCGTTCTAATGAGATCAAAGAATCCGAAACTGGTTTAACAAAATTTGCAAGGTTCAACATATCTGAGTCTATTATGTTAAGATCAGGGCTCATTGATACACTATTGGAAATAGATTTATTGGAGGGCGTGCTGCTATACAATTGAAGTCCAGAGGGGACAAAAACAGCTGGGGTTTTTACCAAATTAGAATTTCCACAGGACTCATCAGCAACATACCGCTCACAAAGCTCCATATCTATTTCAAAAGATAATGATTTATTGCTGCACTCTCTTTCAGGAGTAAAAGATCTTAAGGAGAATTTACGACAAGACCTTTTAGAGCAATCTTTGGAAGGATGCTCCTTAGAATTAGAGGGTAGATTATGGATTAACAAATTCTCACTTTTGAAATTGTTCTCACGGCTGTAAATGAGATTGGATGGACAGGAATCGCTCACTGTTGCGACCTTAGTCTGACCAGTAACCTCTTCTTTTTTATTTTCCCCCAAGATTTTTTCAGGAGAAACAAAGTCCTTTGGAGCAAGTAGGACTGGCGTACCTTTACTAATGTCTACCTTATCTATGAATTTGGGTGACGCCATTGTAATTTTGTTCGAACTACGTTCCCAGAGGCTGAACAGTTGACAATTCCCCTTTAACTGTGTAGTAGGGCCTACCTTATTTCTAAGTGGGTTGGATTTAGTTTTAGAGCATGCTCTACCCACCAGGACTCTCCCAGACCTTAACTTTTTAGCAGTCATCCTGGTACAATTATCGAAGTGCTATAGAATATAGTACAGACCAGATACAACTATTAACAAATCCTATATTATTATAGAAAACTATAAGTCCTGTTAGTAAGTAAGCTCAGCTCCAGCCTTCTTCAGCCTCTGAGGGCCTCAGAGGGCCCGCCCTTGTCCCGGGCTTCTCCCGGGCGCTTCCCGCGCGCTCCCGCGCAGCAGATGTGTGATCTGTATAATATAGTTAGGAGGTTGAAGGGGGCGTGGCCACCAGGGAGAGCGTCACCAGGTGATTCCGGTGAATGGAGCAGCAGGGACTCTTGGGAGTTCGAGTCCTGCTCTAAACACGCTTGCTGCCCTGTGGTCGAAATGCCCTCAGAACGATGTGACCAGTCAGCAGCACAGTAGCGCGAAGCAGGACCCGCGGAGCGGGTCCGGCAAGCAGTAGCGTCTATCAGTGCACAGGCGAGATCACGTTCCAAAAGACGCCTCCAGGAGCCTCCAGCGTCAAAGGTTCAGGCAGCAAACAACAGGTAACCGGCTAGGATCAGTATCCGGATTCTTTTAAGGAATGCAGGGGGGCGTGGCCACCAGGGAGAGCGTCACCAGGTGATTCCGGTGAATGGAGCAGCAGGGACTCTTAGGAGTTCGAGTCCTGCTCTGAACACGCTTGCAGCCCTGTGGTGGAAATGCCCTCAGAACGATGTGACCAGTCAGCAGCACAGTAGCGCGAAGCGGGACCCGCGGAGCGGGTCGGGCAAGCAGTAGCGTCTATCAGTGCACAGGCGAGATCACGTTCCAAAAGACGCCTCCAGGAGCCTCCAGCATCAAAGGTTCAGGCAGCAAACAACAGGTAACCGGCTAGGATCAGTATCCGGATTCTTTTATGGAATGCAGGGGGGCGTGGCCACCAGGGAGAGCGTCACCAGGTGATTCCGGTGAATGGAGCAGCAGGGACTCTTGGGAGTTCGAGTCCTGCTCTGAACACGCTCGCAGCCCTGTGGTGGAAATGCCCTCAGAACGATGTGACCAGTCAGCAGCACAGTAGCGCGAAGCAGGACCCGCGGAGCGGGTCCGGCAAGCAGTAGCGTCTATCAGTGCACAGGCGAGATCACGTTCCAAAAGATGCCTCCAGGAGCCTCCAGCGTCAAAGGTTCAGGCAGCAAACAACAGGTAACCGGCTAGGATCAGTATCCGGATTCTTTTAAGGAATGCAGGGGGGCGTGGCCACCAGGGAGAGCGTCACCAGGTGATTCCGGTGAATGGAGCAGCAGGGACTCTTGGGAGTTCGAGTCCTGCTCTGAACACGCTCGCAGCCCTGTGATGGAAATGCCCTCAGAACGATGTGACCAGTCAGCAGCACAGTAGCGCGAAGCGGGACCCGCGGAGCGGGTCCGGCAAGCAGTAGCGTCTATCAGTGCACAGGCGAGATCACGTTCCAAAAGACGCCTCCAGGAGCCTCCAGCGTCAAAGGTTCAGGCAGCAAACAACAGGTAACCGGCTAGGATCAGTATCCGGATTCTTTTAAGGAATGCCGGGGGGCGTGGCCACCAGGGAGAGCGTCACCAGGTGATTCCGGTGAATGGAGCAGCAGGGACTCTTGGGAGTTCGAGTCCTGCTCTGAACACGCTCGCAGCCCTGTGGTGGAAATGCCCTCAGAACGATGTGACCAGTCAGCAGCACAGTAGCGCGAAGCGGGACCCGCGGAGCGGGTCCGGCAAGCAGTAGCGTCTATCAGTGCACAGGCGAGATCACTTTCCAAAAGACGCCTCCAGGAGCCTCCAGCGTCAAAGGTTCAGGCAGCAAACAACAGGTACAATTGCAACTTGCCTTTGGGTAGATACATCCATGCGTTAATGGATTCTGTTGTACAACTTGCTCGTAAATTACCTGAGGAAGACCGTGCCAACTTCTTGGAGGTCCTTTCTGACTCACAAGCTGCAGCACACCAACTAATTCAATCATGTATGGATACTGCTGAATCTGCGGAATGTGTTATGGGTGCATCTGTAGCAACAAGGAGGCAAGCTTGGCTCTGTTCTTCAGGCTTTTCTGCTGATGTTCAAGCCATGTTGTTAGATCTTCCATTTGATGGTTCAAAACACTTTCATTCAAAGGCAGACTCTGCCTTAGAGCGTTTCAAAGACAGCAGAGCTACTGTAAGATCTTTAGGCCTCCAGGTGCAGTCTAGAGGTTATGGCTATACAAGATATCGAGGATTTGGGAGATCTGCTTCCTTTCGTGGATGACAACAGTCCCAGCAGAATCAACAACAGCAAAATCCTTTGCACAAATCGTACAGGAGAAGAAATAAAAGAGGCTTCAGAGGAGCTAATCGTCAAACATCCTCTTCTTCCTCCTCTACCTACCCTCCCACCACTGTCGGTACAACAGGAAAGCAGCTCTAGATTCCCCATCTTGCAGCATGTTGGTCCAGTTGGAGTTCGGGTGTCCTACTGTCTAGAAGATTGGAGACTGATCACTTCTGATCGTTGAGTGTTGAATCTTGTAGAGAATGGGTACGCCCTCCCTTTCTTGGAGTTTCCTACTCCTTACCCTCCTCGCCAGAGTGGGTGCTCAGGGGACCATCTAATGCAGGAGGTTTTTACTTTGCTTCATAAAGGTGCAATAGAGGTTGTTCCGGAGCAGGAAAGGGGTCAGGGTTGCTACTCCCGGTATTTTCTGATTCCCAAAAAGGATGGTTGTTTGAGACCAATCTTGGACCTCAGGATTTTGAACCTTTACCTCAGGCAGGAGAAGTTCAAAATGTTAACCTTAGCACAGGTTCTTCTTGCGCTGCAACAGGAAGACTGGATGGTGTCCATCGATATGCAGGATGCGTACTTTCATCTTCCCATCCTGAAGTCGCATCGGAAGTATCTTTGGTTCATGGTAGGATCGCAACACTACCAGTTTGCAGTCCTCCCGTTCGGTCTTACTTCAGCACCTTGTGTCTTTACAAAGGTGATGGCAGTGGTAGCGGCACATCTCAGAAGGTTAGGGGTGCCTGTTTTCCCCCTACCTTGACGACTGGCTGCTCAATGCGGAGTCTCCTGAGTTGGTTTTGCGCCATTTGCAACTAACAACTCAGCTGTTGTTTCGATTGGGTTTCTCAATAAATGTACCCAAATCTCACCTGGTGCCTTCTCAGCGCAGCCTGTTTATAGGTGCAATACTGGACACGTCTGTATTTTGAGCATACCCGCCTCCTCAGAGTATTCTCGACATACAAGAAATGATTCCTTTGTTTCATGATGGAGCGGTTGTTCCAGTCCTGAAGGTTCTTCGCCTGCTTGGTCGGTTTGCTTCCTGCATTCTGTTGGTCAACCATGCATGTTGGCATATGAGGGCACTCCAGTGGTGCCTCCGCAGGCAGTGGTATCAGAGCAATGGAAATCTCGGGAAGAAGATCAAAATCTCCAGAGAAGCTGCAGCGGAGCTGTCTTGGTGGAGTGTGCAGGGCAACCTTTCTAAAGGAAAGCCCTTTCAGCTTCCTCCATCTGAGGGATCTGGATATCAAAGGTCTTTGGTCTCCAGAGGAAAGGTTGCTTCACATCAACCTGTTGGAACTGCGGGCGATACGTTTGGCGCTCAAGGCCTTTCTCCTTTCCCTTTGCGGTCGGTCGGTTCAGGTCCTGACGGACAACACTACCGCAATGTGGTACATCAACAAACAGCGAGGTGTAGGGTTGTTCCGTCTCTGCCAAGAGGTATTGCGGCTCTGGTCCTGGGCTCAGGGCCAATGGATTTGTGTGTTTGCAAATCATCTGGCCGGGGTACTAAATGTTTGTGCGGACAGTCTCAGTCGGCGTTACTATGCCGATCACGAGTGGGTAAATACACCATCGCTAAAAAAGTTCCACTATATTTGGGTTTTATGGACTTAACCTCAGCCTTTGATTATGTTAATCGATCACATTTATGGGAGATTCTTTTAAACTATGGGTTGGATGAGGCACTTGTTTACTTTTTGGCGTATTTGCACAGAGATCTGAGAGCACGGTTGAGGATAAGCAATAAAGGAGAAGTCTCCGGGGATATTTTAATTGGTAGAGGGGTTAGACAAGGTTGTGTCTTAGCCCCTCTACTTTTTATTCTTTATATAAATGAATTAAACAATTCCTTGTCCCAACTGACTTGTGATGTACCTAAATTAATGGTAAATTGCTCCCCGTACTTTTATATGCGGAAAATGCGGTCCTTATGGGCCGCACACCAAAAGCACTTTGCACTTTAATTGCAGGTTTTGTATCTTTCATGGCAGATTTGGACTTTTGTACTAATTTTAAAAAATCATATATAATGTCCCGTGGGCCAAAAAAGCATTGCATTAATCATATAATGTTGGGAAATGATTCCCTAAAAAGCACTAGCACTTTCCCTTTTTTGGGTTTAGTCTATTCAGATTCAGGATCATTGTAAGCACATATAGCCCATGGCAGAAATAAACTTGGTAAGGCGGCTAATTCCATCATTAGCCTGCGACAGCCAAAGCAGGTAGAGGTGGTGATACCCTTATTACAGATTTATAAATCTCAATGTGTATCAGCGGCGGCTTATGGTGCCGAAGTGTGGGGGTATGCAAATTGTAGCGGGATCCAAATCGAGGAAAATAGATTTTGTAGAAAGGTACTAGGGGCACAAATATCATCGCCAAATTATATATGCCATAAAGAACTGAATTTACATTATGTGGAGGATTTTATCAAATCCCGGCCAGCATTATTCTGGCTAAAGATATGGCGAAATCCCGCTGCGATTTTAACACAAGAGATAATTGCAGATTGCCTTAAGTGTGATAAGGGTAGCAGCATACCTTGGCTTGGCACAGTAAAAAATAACCTAGCCAGTGTGGATCTGGAGCACACCTTTCTCCACCCTTTAGCCACAGATGGTATAAATCTAAAAACAGTGAGGGGGGCATTGTATGATTTATACCGTAAGGAAAGAGGAAATATTGAGCTCTGCAAACCATCAATTATCAAATATATCCCTATTTTGGTGTTATCGGGCAATGAATATCAAATGCCATAGGAATATCTCAGGAAAAATATCGGGAGATGGAATAGTCTACTTTTTCGTCTCAGGGATGGCAGCATAAAATACTCACTTTGTTTTCCGATTGGTTTTAATAATAATTTAGAGAAGTTGTGCTGTCCATGTGGCATTAGTAGTAATCAAACACTGCTACACTTCTTATTCTTTTGAAAATGTTATATCAGAAACACCAAGCAGTATTTAATTCCCTACTTTAAGGTACACGCCATTATCTATTTTAATCTGGCATACTATGAAATATTGCGGTTAGGAAGTGATGATATGATTTTCCAAGTAAGCTCATTTCTGCAAACTGTGGTACGTTCACGAGCCTCTATGAATACACCTTAAAACATGTAATATATCTGCAATTGCTTTTTAATCAGTTTTTTATACTGCACGGCGTAGCACCTTATTTGATAGAATACTGCTTTTTGCACATGTGATGTCTGTCTAAGAGGATTCAATTAACATGCAACTGCCTATTTTGCACTTAGCTCAAAGTTTATACCTTGCGATTTTGCACAATGGTACTGCTAGTTTGCTGCTTGTCAAATGTATACACAGCACTTTATTTGCACTTTATTGCTATTCTTTGCACCTTGGCTTTATGCTACTAATGAGGTTAGACTTGACTTACTCAACCCTATTTTATTACTTTTAATGTATTTTGTTCTTTGATGATTGTACATTTTATGTCCTATTGGTGGTGATGATTTGTACTTTTATGGATATTTTATATCCGAATAAAGATCATTTGACTTTGACTTTTGACTATAGGTGCAATACTGGACACGTCTGTATTTCGAGCATACCCGCCTCCTCAGAGGATTCTCGACATACAAGAAATGATTCCTTTGTTTCACGATGGAGCCGTTGTTCCAGTCCTGAAGGTTCTTCACCTGCTCGGTCAGTTTGCTTCCTGCATTCTGTTGGTCAACCATGCATGCTGGCATATGAGGGCACTCCAGTGGTATCAGAGCAATGGAGATTTCGGGGAGAAGATCAAAATCTTCAGAGAAGCTGCAGCGGAGCTGTCTTGGTGGAGTGTGTAGGGCAACCTGTCTCAAGGAAAGCCCTTTCAGCTTCCTCCGCCGGTGGCCACAGTAATCATGGATGCCTCCACTCTAGGGTGGGGTGCTCATCTGGGGGATCTGGAGATCAAAGGTCTTTGGTCTCCAGAGGAAAGGTTGCTTCACATCAACCTGCTGGAACTGCGGGCGATACGTTTGGCGCTCAAGGCCTTTCTCCCTTCCCTTCGCGGTCGGTTGGTTCAGGTCCTGACGGGCAACACTACCGCAATGTGGTACATCAACAAACAGGGAGGTGTAGGGTTGTTCCATCTCTGCCGAGAGGAGTTGCGGCTCCGGCCCTGGGCTCAGGGCCAATCGATTTGTGTGTTTGCCAATCATCTGGCCGGGGTACTAAATGTTTGTGCGGACAGTCTCAGTCGGCGTTACTCTGCCGATCACGAGTGGCTGCTTTATCCGGACATAATGTAGCCCAGCTACAATTCATGATTTTGGAGAAAGTCGTGAATCAGGAAGGCATGAATCCCAAAAATAAACTATTACAGAGGGAGAACATTTGGATACGTTACCTGAGCACGATGCAGCCCACAGGGCTAAATGACCGCATGGAATTTCTTTGTTATCTTTGACTCTGATTGTATCATATTTCATGAACCATGAATGTTTGTTTTCATATATAATTTATTAGTCCATGACAGTACTGGCAAGCACTTTCATTTTTTCACATTTTCGCCTCTCCTAACATTCTTGGACTTGTATCCTGGTTTATGTTTTTCAGTGTTATCTAGTAGTTCCCAACACGTCCCTTTATATACGAAGTTCACTGATTTCTTATAGTTTCATAATCACTAGTTCTTAGAGTATTCACCCTTCCAATATGGCCCCCGCTCTTCACTCGGTTTCCCCACTCTGTAATGGCCATCGCACCTCGGACTGTTTCCAGTTCGTTATCTATGTTTCCCTCAGGCATTGACCGCGCTACTTTAAACCTGAGCACCAGCCGGTCACTAGCGCTTACGCAAACGGAATCCTTTGACTCCAGCGTACTCTAATCATAATCTCAGTAAGTTCTGACTCCGGGCGGTGCCCTTATTTCATTTATGCACACTAGAGTTCTTGGAATGTTCACGAGCACGCCGCAGACCACGCATTTTGGCATTAACGGTTATGTACTGTTGAGAACGCCATTTGACTTCACATAGATACTCTCGGTTATACACTGGTGTTAATCACTTTAATTAAGCATCTCGTACTGCACATTGTTGCAACGTTTTATCCTGTGTTGCTTTATTCTTTCTTTTTTTTCCTTAGACTGCATGAATTATAGGTCACGTTTTTCTGACATGTTACAATCTTTAAAACACTGACATGGTTTCAAATTGTTATTATCGATACACAGTGCATGACTGAGAATTGTGGAGATTTCATTGGAATTTTGATGTTTGATCTTTGCAATGCATAGGAGAAATCCTCTCTGAATATAGTTCATTTTTATTTTTGATTTACAGACCACTCCCCTGACGAAGGGCTGTACGAGCCCAAAATGCATAGGGATGTATGGGAGAAAAATTGTGGATGTATTTACTGATGCTTAAGGAATACTTGTACCACATCTAAAGTGATATGGAATCGCAATGAACTTTTTGAAAATCATAATAAGAAAATAATTTCGAATGAACATTGTGTCTGATTGAACTTCCTTATACCTACGGGTATTACTTAACGCGGTGCACTGGGGGACAACTCCCATTAGGAACTTGCTACTTTGTAATCATTCTGACTACGCCTCAAGAATGATCCGGAAAAGCTGCATTCCACGTGTGAAGGTAGAGCCCTTTTTGCCTGAAAGTACAAGAGGTGCCAAAATACATGGCGGTCGACAAAATGGCACACTTGTGTGTTTTTGCATTCAAGGGGAGCCGAGAAGAACATTAGACCAGAGCCGTAACTCGTGAGTTTTGGACACCCTATATTAGTCTTAGTCGGACGGCGCTGTTTAGGTGAGATTTCCAAAGCACATGCAAAAGCAGCTAGAATTAATGGCTGAATAAACATGTTTAAAGCATGTCAGAAAATATGCAGCAAGCAGCGGCTGCATCTAGCTAGAAAACTTTGATTGATGCACTGGCTGCTGCTTCTGCTCGGGTGTGTGTGCACCTCTAAACATTTACAGGTAGACCCTTTCCATGCTCTGCGGCCTGCACGTCTCTGTGCTGCAGTTCTCGTGCTGGGTTTTCCATAATTGCACAAGGAAAGGTGTCATCTGAAAGACAGGCACGTTGCCACCTATATACAATAAAAAGAGGCATCCAAAATCGGAGTCTTGGTGTAAAGGCCAGCACTGTTCCCACAATATAACACAACATGTCACTTTTGCATCACAACGTCCAGCTTAATCGGGGAATGTTTCAGAAGGAGGAAAACAGCCTGATATGGTCTTTAAAAAAAACTCAGCCAACATATCTAATGCACTCCACGTGCATTCCTGTTGTAACATATAACAGTTAACACATTATTATCAATTCTGCACCGGCGGCATGCCCGAACCTGTCCGTGGGATGGAGACACACAGCTGCCTGGTAGGACGCGCAAAAAAAAACACGGCAAGCAGCCCCCGGGCCGCACTTCTGCAGCAGCCGCAATGGTGTCTTTGTAAGGATCCATCGAGTGCGGTCGCGGTCAAGGCACGAGCAGGCCTTCAGGGCCCAGCTTGGAATGCGCGGAGAAGGGCGGGAGGCAGAAGTAATTGTCTGAGCAAATCATTTCCTTAAAAGAAACAAGCAATGGCCACGCAGCGGCTCCTTGTGTGCATTACGCACCTACAGCGTAAACTCGACCCGAAGGTATGCAGCAGGGGGAGGGTAGAGAGGAGGGGGCCTGCGCGATTCCCTTGCGGGAGTGGGCGGCGAGGCCCGATAATTGCTGCCATATGGCGCCAGCTACTCGCTCCCGCGACGAAATCACCAGGCGTTGCCATTAGAAGCAATGCAAAGCGTGCATTTCTTTGCAGGGAAAGCTGTGCCAATGACTTAAGGTCTCTTTTCATGCATGTGCGCTGCATAGGTGAGACCTAAAAACTTGGTCTGGGAGTATTTCATAATGCACGGACCCCTGGGTCTGTGTGTGGAGCATAGAATTCATACCCACCGGATGTCTCAAAAAAGGAACCCCCCATGAAAATCAATCCTGGTAGGTTAGCGATCCAGGTTCCCTCCTATTGTGAGCTGGCCTAATGCATACAATGGTGGGCTGTTGTGGGCAGATCAACATTAATTGAATTAGTCACTGTGGGGCTTTATTTACAACCAACATGCTGCACATTTCGAGAACTTGCTTGGTCTTCATGATGACAATAGCTGTTCCACACACTTCGTTCACCCTCATTATATGACAACAAGCAGTAAATGACCTGTAGTTAACTCCTCTTTATCTTCGTGCCAGTAGGCCAGCCTACTGTTCCCTCACTGGAAATGTACCTCACACCTCATCAAATAGGTAATTAATCCCAATAGATAGGAGAATGGCTGGCAGAACTGAATTAGGTATTATCCGGGCCTATAGGGCGAAAAAGGCACATTTTAATAAGCTTATATTTGTAGCACATTTAAGAAAAATATATATTTACCACTAAGTCAAAGTTTTGATAAATATTACAATGGTTCACAAATTTATTCTAAAGTTATTTTCTAAGTCAACCTAAGAAACTAGATAACGTTTATTCACAAGTAGGCTCATTACATAAACAAAATCTACTAAAGCTGTTTCAGTGAAAGAGCTCTTTTTCATCCTGCCACTGCAGGGCCATACGACTTAATACATTAGGTATGTCACACTTTTGCAGATTATGCACCCAGAGTCTGAGGCTTTATGAAAGTTCTTCTAAGCGACTTAGCTAATGTCCAAAGAAGGCTTTTAAACCTGTCAGAAATAGTTTCCTTTAATATGTGTTTGTTGCAGCTTTGCTTGCAGCACTTGCATTTGCAGGCCTGAAGACAAGCTTTTAAATTCTTGTGGATTGTTTAGGTTTCTACTGCACTTTATCTGTCACATTCAGGTTCTTTTCCACTGGTACACCTACTGCTTTATAATACGATGGCCATACTTAAAAGTTAAATATGTCAAATAGATTTAGTCATATTAAGGGGCAGAGCACATTCATTGGAGCTGTTTATTACTTGTCCAATGCCCAAAGTCAACTAAGGCTAAAACATCCAATCCAATAAAAACAATAAAACTGGGGAGACCATGCAAAAATCTGAATTACCTACATTTTGTAGCCTGGTTCAGCTATTTCTCTGGTGCTCTCACCTGGACTTCCTGTTTCTGGTCCTGCCAAGTGTCACGCATCACAGGTTAGCCTAACACATTTTATGCCTATTCCCAAATCACTACACTGGTACTAAAAGTCACACATTTACTATCATTAATTGGTAAAGGTGCTGCAAATTATGTGTGCGTGCAGCTTTAGCGCTGAAAACGGAATAGGCAGTCGTAGCTGCTACCAATCTGCAGAGGCGGTGTGGCAGTGTAGCGAGCAGCAGTGGGGGAGAGGGGAAGGGGCGGTGGGAGAGTTGAATTAAAAAAATACAATTAAAAAAACACTTACATGATCCTGCAGCCGCCTCGCGCTCCGGTGCTCCTGCAATCTTCTACTTCTCTCGGCAGTCCCTGGGACAAACTCCCCTTCCAATGCAGACGCTGCTCTCCTACTGTGAGAGCAGGGCCGGGATTGTCCTGAGTGGTCTGGTTTGACACGCCGCTCAGGCACAGGGAGTCTGTGTCATTTCTCCACCTGGCTGTAGAATATAGCAGGGTGCTGCAACCTAAATGCACATCTCTGTTTGGCCAGCCTGTGCCAAACAGACTTGCCCACTTAGAAGTGCATGTAGTGCTTCATTCCTCCTTTATTTAATTTCCCGGCCTGCCCCTCCCGTTTCACTCTGGCTCAGCCAGCTAGTAAAAAAATAAAATGTAAGCTGACTTTTTCAGAATTTAACTGAATTAAGCCAAAAATCACCCCAAGAAATGTTTCGGAATTGTTAAACAACAATTGGTTAATGCCCTTGACCTCCCTGGCCTGGGTGAAGGTGGTCCAACATGTGACGAATTGGCCACCTTCTTCGTTGAGAAAACAAAAAGCAATAATAATATCCTAGATTCAAAGAGGGCCCTTCTTCCAATTTCTGGGTATGCTTCGCCCCGTGCCCTCCAGGAACAGCTCTTTGCCCCTAGCGTGACCCCCAAGACCAGTGCTGCAAGGCCCATCTTCACTCCTCTCAGAGAAAGCAACATCTACAACACTCTTCTTGCGATCAATCCAGCTAACCACTTTGGTGACCCTCTACCACCCCCCATCTTCAAAGAAATCAAAGCTGCCATCCTCCTGTTATGGTCAAAGATTTTCAATGCTTCTCTATTGCAAGGCCTAAAAGAAGCACAGGTAACCCCTATTTAAAAAAAAATATTGCTGATAGGGCTGATCTTAATAACTTCCACCCTATCTCCGACATCCCCACTCTGGCAAAACCTCTTGAAAAGTGCATGCAATCGCAACTCTGCTCACTCATTGAGAAATTCTAACGTTTGGATCAACATCGATCAGACTTTCAGAGAGGTCACAGCATGGAATCGGCAGTCACACACATTATGGATAACATTTTAAAGTGACTATCTGGAGGAGTAATCTTGTCAGAGGACAGAGATCTACTGGGGAAGGCAAGATAGAAATCTACTAAAAGAGGTACTCTGTGCACGGAGGTTCTGGGGGATTCTCTGTCTTTGCGGCCCAGTATATTTTTGATTTTTCTGACTTAAAATCTCCAAAAGATGTCACCCATGACTGAGGAACCTTTTGGCGTAAGTTTTTTTAAAGTAAGAGACTGTAAGTGCAGTTAGAACTTGGCAGTTAGAATTTGGAGAACTATTTGTTTGGTATAGCTTTGATAGATTTATATAGGTTTGTATATGCAAATTGCAATTTGTGTAGGCAGGTAATGGGATTTTTCTCCATCTGCTTTAGTTGAAGTATAAGTGGGTCGCTCCCAGTCCTTTGTTTTTGCTTGGTTTGTATTTGAGGATTGCAATTTTCAATAACCGAGGGTTTTGTATATTTACAAGTGTATCGATAGAGATAGCCCCTTGAAGTTTGAAGCTAGATTAGTGAGCTATAAGATGCCTGATCTTAGCAAATTTGAAGATTTGTGTTGGCCAACTTTGTATACGTTTGGATTAGACGGTTAAATAGGTTAGACTTACAAACATATTTCTTCCTTGGTGATTTTGTATCCCCAGGGAATTAAAATATGACATAATACAAAACAAGGATTCTTTGCTCTGTGCAATTTTATGCCTGCACATACAGCTAGTGCTGTTGGGCTGTTTATACAGTCTTTCGAAACACTATTGAGAAGTGTTTCTTGTAAATATGACTTACAGCTACCTGGTTTATGTACAGTCTGCACTGTCCTGTTTTTGTCCTGAGTGTTGATTTGTGGGTTTAAATGTGTGCTTAAATGTTTACGTGGTTTTTCTTATTAGTGTAACTTCGGTATGTACATAGCGTTCACGCAATTTATGAAAGCGCTGTATTGTGTGTTCTGAATGTTTCAACACTTTTGTCTATGTCTGAAATGAGCTCAATATGTGTGTGCGTCACATTTAATGGATATAAATAAGGCCCCAAATGAAAACGAAATTACCTATTTTTGCAAAAATAAATAAATTTACATCATTTTTCCTTAGATGCACTGTATTAGATGTTCACAGGCAAAATTTCAGCTGCAGTGTATTTGATTGGAATGTTCATTCAGCCAGCACTTTTTCAGTTAAACATGGGTGGAATTTGCATAACAGTCCTTTTAAAAAATGTGACGCAGGATTGTGAAGCGTTATAAGTTAGGCATATGCGCTCAGGTTTGTGAGTTACTGCATCTAAATGATAGGCAAGGGATGAAGCGGGCTCTTATATGTAGAACAATCACAAAAAGGAATAATTGTTTTTTTTTTAGAAGACAAAAATTATTAATTATGAAAAAATTATTATTAAAAATAGGTGCTACAAAAATCGTTTTTTAATATTTATAAAGCTTAACACTCATACTATGACCTCCTAGCATTAAACTTTGATTTAAGTCATGTTGCATCACTAAAATGACAAGTATTCGTGTGTATAATTTTCCCTTGCCATAGGTGCAAGCAAGCTAATTTTTATAAAGTATAAGTTATTATTTTCAAATGCCGGATTCATGGGTTATGTAATAGACATTCTAGTAATGCATATTATGCAAGAAAATTGTAGGATATTCATTTTTTATTGCCCAAAATATGAAAGTCGATTTTGAGTAAAAGCACTGTTTAAACTGCATTTTGCTTTCATTCAGAGTGGTTTTTTTTAAGTGTCTCAGACTTATGCAAATGCATACATTTAGGTTTTGATATATATTTGCAGGTTGTGCCCTCTTATGATTCAGTGGGTTAATGTACCAGTATACAGGTTTGTTTTAATAACAGGGTTGAAGGTTCTAGCTTCAGCTAGGCCAACGGAAAGTTTGTTTATTTAAGACTGATGAAGTGTGCACCATAGGATTGCAAAAGCATTTACTCTAAAAAACTGGTCTGTGTGTCTTTAGGTTTTGAGAAACATTGACAGTTAATGTAGTTTAATGATCTGGGAATAGAGATAATTTTGGCGCCTAAAAAAAAGAGAAATTATTTTTCAAAATAGAGTGAATTATTGCAGGTTAGATAGAGCCTACTGGCTTTGTCAGCTTCAATGTGGCAGAGGCAGGGGGCCGGGAGAATTTGCAGAGGCTGGCTCGCTGCTAAGATGTTATCTTTTAAGTTTCCTGTAAACAATGGAGAAGGCTGTCATGTTGACATTTGTGACCCTTTAATTAGGACTTTGCCTCTGAGGAATGCAGAATGACCTCTCTGAACGGGCCTCTAGGGGTGATGTTTCTGGTTTCTCCGTGAGAATATCAATAAAATGAAAGAACTTAATTTAAAAGGGAAAATAAATAGGGGTTTCTCTGAAGGTCCCAAACATGTGTTAAATAATCTGCAGAACTGATACATTTGTGTCTCCACGCTAAGGAAAATAACGTTTGCTAGCTGCGTTTATTTTACTAAAAATGCAGTGTTGCATTAAGTTTTGGATAGAAAATAAGATGAAGGCTACAGGCCTACGTAAAAAAAAAAAGGTTTTGCTCATTAGGTATTATTTTTTTCAGTGCACATTATAGGTGCCAAATTAATATAGAGTGTCAGTATAACCATTTCTTTTAGAATGGTAAAAATATGATGGCTTGATGTTGCGAGGTGAACTGACAAGAGAGTAACAGTTAAGTAATGTAACTTTATTTTTGTGCATGTTACAATGTTGTTTTGTGCTGTGTATTTTTCTGCTTCTGCCAACCGATTATTCATGGATTGTTCTAAGACAGACAAGACACGTGAATTTGGTTAATTGAAAGGAGATGTGTTTTTGTGTAATTTCTTTGGAAACAATGTTCATGTTTGTGTATTCGGCCCTATCGTGAAATATTTTAATTGGTCCTGTATGTTAGGAGAGAGACAGTAAAGTTATACTTGACAGTAGACTCCAACTATGTTGTGTTCTACTGTCAAAAGGATGGTGCAGGCCCAAATATTGGGTTTTTGGCTGCAGGTTTACAGTGCATAAAATACATATGCCATGGTGCTGTGTGGCACCGCCAACAAGTATATCTGATGGCTTGACATGTGCATTTTTATTTTTCTGTATGTTTTGTTTTATGTTGTTACTATTACAAGTTCTCCTGTGTTGTGAAGGGGTCCGTATGACGATACGTATCGTTACACAATAATTGGATGAATTTGGTATAATGATACATTTCACAGATATGGTTTTCATACTGTGAGGAAGACAGGCAGCATTTTTTCCAGTGCATGCCTAAATCTGGCTATAATGATATTGAAGAAAACTAAAAAGATATACAGAATCAAAGTGTATCACTTGATGTTAGTCACTTACTGCACATTCCCTTAAAGGAATAGGCAGCCCTAAATTGTTATGTATCCTTGATTGTACCTAAGGATGGAATTATAGATCTGTGACTCAAGGTGACCTAATTTCTATATTGCATTATTTAATCATGTTTTGTTTCCCAAATAGCATATGGCTTTGTCCCTTGAAAGGAAACCAGGTTTCATTTTTTCTCTCCTGAAGAGCGAACAGGAACATTAGTTAGGATTACCGTATATTGTGTAGTTGCCAGCAGAGTTAGAATTTGTGTAACTTTGGTCTTTTGTGTATCCCCCATACTCTTGGTGCTGTGTCACATGCCTGAGGCACCCAAGCAAACTCTTGTTCTTCCTATAGATTTTTCTTTTGTTGCTTCTCCCCTGACCAATGTCGCATTTTGCTGTCAGCCCATTTATTATGGGTGTATTGTTTATGTGCACACTTCTAGACAGCAGTGATGTATCAGGGACCCCCCATGTTATGTAAAATGTTTTTTCAGACTGACTGTCAGGGTAGTGATAGGCTGGTTAACTGACCCAATATTATAGCAAGACAAGTTTTCCATCTCAATAGGAGATACCTTAAGTTTATCCTTTTGAACAGGACGAATTTTCAATGTCTATTTTTTAAATTTTTCAGTTCTCTTTTGTTCCTGCTGCTTTAATTTTTGGTGGGATCAGATGTGTTCTAATCATGCAAATACCAGGACTTTCTAGTGCTTGTCCTTTGTCTGCACATTTGATCATTAGCCTTTGTATTGCATAGTGCACCTGATGCACATTTTTTTAAAGGGACTTTTCTTCATGTCCTTGATAATCTGTATTATGTAATTTCTCTATTTTGAGGTGTTTTAGATAAGGAATTTAGGAACACCTAGGCTTAATAATTGAGGGAAATATGTATTTACCCCATTAGACAATGCCACTGTGTGAGGACACCCATTTAGGTTCCTATGACGTAATGCCACTCCCTTGCAGATTGCAGGCCACCAGTTTGGAGTCCCCTTGTTAAAACACATGAACTGTTTTTGTGCTTGATTTGAGGGAAACTAACAATTGTGTTACATTTACTACATCACCAGGTTCTGCTGGATCTTCCAGAGTCAAAGGAAGAGTGATTCCCTGCAGACCTGTGATCAAGACTAAGCCCACTCCCCATCAGTGACCGCTACAGATGAATGACAGATTTCTTGCCTCTACAATTCCTGCAACAAGAAAGTCGCGAAGCTGGACAGCGATCATCACCGCGACATCAGTGGTACCTTCTGTGCAAGGCATTTGCTTCAACAAAAGGCGAGGCAGAAAAAAGGAGGAGCTAGTTCTCTTTTTGCCACAGAATGAGAGCTTCTGTGTGTTTGAGATTTGTACCTGTTATGTGCTGGAAACCTCTGTCAGTGTACAGTCCTTTGAGCTCTTGGCCCGAGTTTTGGCCATACACACACCTCTTTTTGCTTTGCTCCAGCGGAAAGGCAGTGCACCCAAGGATCCATGTTTGAAAAAAGGCACTACATTCTGGTGCCCATGAGAGAGCAGCTTGAGCGTCCTCTGACACTAAATAATGAGTGTTGGAGTCTGAAAGTGCTGCCGATCTTGCTGGGTTGTTTCTCAGTAGTGCTTGGATCTGCACGAGATGCTTTGTGCCCTTGATCAATGAAGAGCGCATCATTTGTAGTGTCTGCCACAAAGAAGAGACACTGGTGCATTGTTTTGAGACATTGAGACTTTCGAGTGAGCTGTGGGTGTTTTGCCAGGAGGGCACTCCAACTAAACAGTATTTTCTTTCCTATGAGAAAGCCTTAATTGAAGAGGCTCAACGCGGAAGAAAACAATGGAAGCGGATTTGTAGGCCAAGAACTATGACTATGGACAAATAATATTTTCTTTTTATTTTTGTTCTTGTGCAGCTCTCTCATCTAGGATACTTGCTCATTTTTGATTTTCGAACCGCCATCCGGTTCTGCTGCTAGGGTCGCGGTTGCCACAGTCTTTGGAGTGCAGCTGGAGACGATTAGGTCGACAGTTCTGGTTGGTCAAAGGGAGTTACCCTGGACTGAACAGAAGCACTCCTTAGCAGAATGAATCTCCCACCGCGGGCAGCAACTTAGAGGATGGAGTTTCCAAAGATGGAGAGACCTGCTAGATCAGCGAACTTTGAAAAGACAATATGCACTGTGATGGCAAGAAAAACGATTTTTAATAATATACATTTTTTATGTTGTGTAGTTTGATGATGCTTTTAATAGGTTATGTTTGCTTCACTTTTCAAGTGACATCTGTACCCATTACACAGCCCATACCTCCTCCTACTGTTTCCTCGCATTTTTTTCACCCTCTGCCTGAACACTAGTTTGCTAGAAGATTGGAGTTTGTCAATAATTCATTTGTTCAGGCTTTACACCAACACCAGTTAGTGATGAATATAGACCTGGACTCAGATTAGCATGAGTATAGGTTATTGCCTATGTAAGGGCAAAAGGATGGTCTGTGGTTCTGAAAATTCTGAACCTGTGTTTTAAAATATCATGATTCTGTTATGAATTTGGTATCAGCGAACCGCAAATGACGAATGCGGTATGCATGAGTGTTTTCATAATGTTACACCAATGGATTCACTGTGTATTTGAAGGTTCTGTTTTAAGCCTTGGGTTCCATCTTGTGAATAGCAGCCATTTTGTGCATTGCCCTTACAGTAGGCTCTCACCATGGTAGAACAAGTATTTAAGGACATAACCTTAGCATGGGTTTGTGCTGACTTCTGCATAACCTGACGAAAGCTGACCCTGTTGCTTGAGGCTAACCTTGCCAAGCCAGTTCCTGCCCTTTTAGCTGATCAAGATTATAGATCAGTGCACAGGACATTGTAAAGATTTACTGCACACAAACGTGCCTATCTTACTTCCATCTGTTCCTGTTCCTGCCTCCACAAGCTATTTATGACATGGGCTGTGTTCTTAATGTTCTGGGTTTATCCGGCCTTGTCAGCTAGAGAATGTACGCATTATGTGGACATTGTTTATGGCCTGGACTTATCTTGAAAGTGGGTTTGTCATCATACAGTGCTTTGTGTGCACGTCCTGGGAGTGACCAACAATAATTTACTTCAAAGAAAGAATGTGTGCCTAGGGCATAATAAATTGTATAAAAGGTCTGTGCGGAGACCAGTCAGGCAGGCTATCTCATTCAGTTGCTTTAGGTGTGACTGGGCGACGTAGCCTCACAATTAATTGTAATAAAGATGACTTTTCATATTTCAGATTCTCTGTTGATTTCTTTGCTGCTTCTGAATGGACTACTTATTGGTAAGACCCCTGAGAAGGAGTATGAGGATTTTTAGGTTTCACAACTAAAGGGAAAAAAGAGCGCTTCATAACAGTTAAAGACTGGGGCCATATTATCAAGATGGGGCGATAAAATTATCGCTGCTTTATTGGCAGGAAACTGCCACTATAGTGACGATAAGGATACCCTAGAGAATTCCCATAGAAGCCCAGGTTAGATGTCTAACCTGGGTTTCTATTGGAATTCTATCGAGCATATTATCAAGCCCATTATCGCCACTTTAGCGGCAGTTTCCTGCCGATAAAGCGGTGATAATTTTATCGCCCGTCTTGATATTATGGCCCTACATTACTAATGTACTGTATTAGTTGTGAAGCGCTCCTTTTTTCCTGTGCAAGATTTGCGGTATTTAAACTTCTGAAAATAAAAGTGCAATCATTACACGTTTATTTTGCAGCAGTTTAAATAGCGTGAACCTTGCGTGGGTAAAATGGTTTGCAAACTAAGACAGAGTACGTTACTGATGTAGTTTGCATTAGTTTTGAAACACTCTTTTTTCCCAATGGCAAAGTTCTCGCTTTTTAAACTGCGGAAAAATAAATGTGAATGTTTATTTCTCCTATTTAAACTGTCGAAGAAGAAAGCTGTAAAGCATTCTCTGGCAGTTATGTAGCGGTCTTTTGACCCAGGGCATCATGTTTCGTGCTACATAAACTGCCAAAAAATGTGGATTATCCCTGTTAGCCATGAGCTGATTTGAAAGGCCAATAATATGAGAAACTGCTTATTAAATTTTGATGTGAGAAAGTGACACACGTCTAGTGGTTGATTTGCCCAGTACAAAACTAGAAAAAAACGGGTATCATTGCTGGCTTTCCGGCTTGACCAAACTGGGAAATCCCAGGCAAATTATTTAACTTAATTATTTATTCTTTTTGTTCATTATCATGTAAGAGAACACCTTCAAATATGTGATGAGTTCAGGATGTGTGCTCTACTAAATCCTCTCTTGAGTTTGGTTTTAACTGCCTACAATGGGCTGACTTTTATTTTCACAGGGATTGCAGCAGTTTCAATGCCTTGTCGAGTTTTCTGTTGTTCAAAAAGCGGGTAATTTCCTATAATAAGTCACTCGGTAGACTTTACTGCTTGGTTTTACTCATTAGAAACAGCCCTTCCAAGTACCACGCATCAGATGTAAGACTAATGAATTTTAATGTGCTGGTCCGCATCACCTCATTAAATTGCAATAACACAAGTGTTTTGCGCCTTGACCACCTGCATACGCCTAGCCTGGACGAATTAATCTCTGTTATTGTATGTAGTTCAAAAAAGCTCGTTGTATAGTATAACTGCATTGAATAATTTAAAAGCCTAATAAAAAATAATTGAATCTTAGTATGCTACATGTCACGCTTTTCTTGCTACACATTGGCTATCCTAGTCGAAATACCAGCTGACATAGAGGCCTTAAAGTTCCGTGACTCCAGATGTCTCAAGTGGGATCTCCAGCCCTTTGTTAGCAAAACCCAGGGTTGGGTGAAGGCAGTCCACTACACAATCTGGACTTCCTACCCACATGCAGACCACAGCTTGAGTACAAGATGGCCGTCTGCAGCGCCCCTAATGAACTACAGGACTTCTTCATGCCTAATTGATATGATATCAGGATACTGTAACCAAACATAGGGCCTGAGTACGATTTTAGCGGATGGGATACTCCATAACAAATGTGACGGATATCCCGTAATCTGTATCACAAGTTCAATAGGATATATCTGAATTGTAATACGGCTGACGGGATATCTTTCACACTTGTGATGGCGTATCCCATCCTCCATACTCGTAATCAGGCCCATAGTCTGACATAAATGTTGTGTCCTAAATATCCCCCTCATTGGCGTTAATAATAGAAAATCTACACTTAAAGAAATGTTATTTTTGTAAACAATATTTAGGGCACAATATGTCTTTTAGATGGTGTTTTTGTTTAGGATATTCTGGCATAAACTGGATTCATTTCCCAGTCATTTGAAGAGAACCCGTCGACTTAGCTTGCTAACCTCCAATTTGAAGCTTTAAGAGAAAATAAGCCCTGGACCAAAGGAATAAAGGATTAGCCAGCCTTCCTCAGTCTAAGTGAATCCATTTGCATACATAGGACCTCATTTACAGCACCATTGAAAGGAAGGGGAAAGTGATGGAAATGTAGTTAAGGGTATCATTTAGGGGAGACACTGCAAACAAATCATCATTTGCAGTAGTGCCGTGATGCCATGCTGTGCAAGCTGACGTGCATCAAACAACGTACACAAGAGAAAAAAGGGATTCATGCAGTGGAAGTCATTTAGAGGGCTGTGGAAATGGTACAAATGTTTGCAATTCGGATAGCTGCACATTTATGTACATGTATGTACATTTACATCACAGAGCAATAAAACAATATCCCAATCAGGGCCGGACTGGGAACCCAAAGCCGCCCTGGCAATTTTGTGGGACCACCCCATCCCCCCCACCTCCCCCCACTTCCAGAGGGAAAGCAGGGGAGATGGGGGAGGGGCGGGAATTGTGCAACTGTGAGGAACTGCTAGCTGCTTTTGTTACTGGGGGCCGATATTGCAGCACCTCTGTGCCCCCACCATTCCAGCCTTCTGGAGGAAGCGCCCGATGCCCGCTACAGCCAGTCCTGATCCCTTTACACCAGCAAAAGGATGACTAGTGAGTGAATAGATGTGGTAACATTTTACTGCTTGCTGCACTATTATATTGCAAATGAACTATAGAATGTGAAAGAAATGCCAAGCCTTAACGCACATTATAGGCACCTCCTGCCTTGCTCAACTATCAGAAAGGCCTCACCACGAGTACTATGTATTTATTTATTTATTCGTTTACCTATTTATTTATTTGTTTATTGGAGGCTTTAGAGCATTTTACTGTACCAAAAAGTAGTTATCTTTAGAGTACAAATATTACAAAATATCTAATAGAATAAAAAAAGACAACTACGTAGTGCAACGGGTATTTAACAAGGGGCATGCACACCTCATTTGCACCTGTCACTTTGTGCACATATATTCAAATTTGCACATGTGTGAAATGCTCCCAGATGTTGGGGAACATTTTCTGTGAACGGGGCCCAATGACTTTC
This sequence comes from Lissotriton vulgaris, assembly GCF_964263255.1. Taxonomy (NCBI): domain Eukaryota; kingdom Metazoa; phylum Chordata; class Amphibia; order Caudata; family Salamandridae; genus Lissotriton; species Lissotriton vulgaris. The sequence continues at coordinate 150,982,516 of NC_141686.1, forward strand.
TGCTTCTGGTCAACACTTTTTCAGGCTTTAAGAACATATCCAAACAGCCTTAGCCAAGGAACATACACCACAAACCCCACAAAGAGACGGCAGAAGGTGGACGCTATAAAGAAGGGGGATATTCTCAAGAACGTGTGATAATTATCGCAAAATTAGCTTAACGCAACCCTTCACATCACAGTCTATTGTGGGAAAATAATGCTGTGTTAACGTGGTATTCTCAACATGGTGGTACCATGCAATAGTCTCACGATAACGCGTCAAATGACCGTGTAAAAATTGACGCGATGTCGAAAAAACATGAAACACGAATGCGAAAATAGTAGCGATGAGGGCAATCGCGGTACAAAAATCTGCGATAACCAGCAACAAGACTGCAATTCCGGCGAGTAATGCAGGGAAATTCACTATAAAAGTAGAAAAAAACAAACAAACAAAAGCCAAACAAGCACAATGGAGGTAGCCGGAGCAAATACAGAGGACACCCCAAACCCCACAAGCCCCTAAGGACTAGCCTGGGACCACGGCATGGTCAAGAAGAGTAGGAAGAAGCAGTTCAGTCCGCAGGAAAACAGGATCCTGATAAGGAGGTGGTAGAACACCTTTTACTACTGTTCATCACCTCCACTGTTTCATTGGCAACAAAAAATGGAATATGGCAGTACATCGTGGACAAAGTGAATGCAGTCGGAGTGCTGAAGAGGACAATGGAAGAGGTCAAGAGGACAAGAGGTGCTGGAATGATGTGGAGTGCAAAGCCAAGCAGAAACACGCCAACAACCGGAAGGCAGCAATGCAGACTAGAGGTGGGAGTCCAGCGCCACAGGAGGAGCTGGACGATATGGAGGAAATGATGCCCACAGCCATCAGTGGGGAGACAGTGGCAGGAGTTGGGGGACCGGACACTGCTCAGCATGACCTGACACAACAGCAACAGGGTGAGTAACGACCAGGGACTGGGGGCACAGGAGGAGATGGGCACAATGGCACACATGCACAATTAAGTAGAGCACATCTGCAGACACACCATGCCCCAGACCCCCAACTCCCACCAAGAGACTATTGTACCCAAGTATCTCAGCACTGTATAAGCACAAAAGCCAAAGGCACACCACATGAAAGGGATAAGGGCCAGCAAAATCTTAGCTGCAGGGGCGACTCACCCAAAATTACCGCACACACACATAACATGCAGAGCACATTAACATTGACAAAGATGTGGTACTAACCGCAACACGTCCACAACAGAACAGAGGACACAACTGGTGCTGCTCGTGTGTAGAAACTGGCCAATCACATGTGGTATTGAAGGGAAATGTGAGTTGACAAAGTACAAGTACAAACAGACATCCGTGATGTTGTCAAAATGTCCGCTGTCCCGCAACAAATAGGCAGCTCCTCCCAAAACAGTCACAATGTACACTATAATGCAGTCTGTATGTAAACATGTACAATGCATCAACATACATATGAAAACAATGTTAACCCGTTAAGCGCGCCGAAAATTCCGCCCCAGTGCGGACGTTCGATTGCGCTAATGGGAATGGAACGTTCAGCGGACGTGCGCAGCACTAGCGAGGTAGTGCACGCGACGACCGCTGAACGTTCCCCGCACTTAAGGGGTTAAACTGCATCTCCCCTTCACATTGCAGAGGGAAAACCAACACCTCCTGCAGAGCAGGCCGAACCTCTTTTCTCTGATGACGAGAGGACACCACACCGACGCCATCCAAGAGTTCATTGACAGCCTCCGCACCCCATCTCCAGGAGTATCGAGGAGACCCCAACCCCTGTACAGACCACACAGCAGGCAGCACCCACCACCATGGCTGCCTCCCAGGACCCCCACGAAGAACACATGCCCTTCCAACACCATGTGTTGGGGTGCCAGGAGAAGCTGGCTGACCAGATGTGGATGGGGTTTGACTGCATGGCAGCCAAACTAGAAGCCATACGTGGTTGTCTAAGTCCCTTCAGGGATCACTCACAGTCCCTAACGGACCCCCACAGTCCGCTCCATGCTCTCCAATGAACCATGGCTGACATCGCTGGAGTCCTGACTTAGAAACAAGAACAACTGTCTAGTCATAGTTACTCCAGCGATGTCACCCGGGAGTTGGGATACATGCTGAGGATAATGGAGACCATGGATATCAGCGAGAGGTAGCTGGGTTCCTCAGTGCCCTAAAGACTCTCCTCAAGGCCTGGCGCTGATGAATGCTGCTGTTACCACTCCATCCACATCTCCGCCCCCTGAAGTGTCAGTGCCACACAGTGCAGCAGACATTCCACCTCCGGCCCCTGAGGTGGTGTAGAGCGGGAATATTGACGGGAAAATTTCGAGCTACATTAATATTGCCGCAGAAATATCGACAAGAAGAAATATTGATATCAAAAATATAGTTTGACCAGAATATCGACAGACAGGTAAGTAATATCGATAACAATAATATAGTTGTAATAATCGTTTACAAAAACATAGTTTTCAAAAATATCGATTTTTTAATAATTATAAGTCATTTTGTGTTTCTAATGAGTATTGTTTGTCAATTAATTATATTTTGTAGCATTTTTTTAGTTAATAGTGCATTTTATGTTGAATTTAGTGTTAATAGTTCCGTAGGGGGTTGTGGGTTTATAGGGGAATAGGGTGGGAAGTAATTTAAATATATTAAAATAATTGATTAATTAATGTGTTAATTTAATATAAATGGTTTAATAATTATTAGTTAATTATTTTCAATTAGTTAATTGATAATTAATTATGTTAATTAATTATGTTAATTGTTTAATTAATTTTAGGTGTGTGTACTGGAATTTTTAAGTGAAAATGTAGTGAAGTAATTACATTTTTATTGAATAATTAATTAATTAATTATTAATTAATTATAATTAAATATTTTTTATTTTTAAAAGAGTAAATACATTTTAGTTTGTGTAGTGGTGTTTATAAGTGTATATGGTGTGAAAGCTGTCAATTAATTAAATATGTAAATATTTTGAAAATACAATACTAATCAATAATTAATTAGTAAATATTAAATGTCATTGAGTAATTCATTTTAGGTGTGTAGGTGTTTGTTAATAATAATACATTTAAATGTATATATTAAATATGTTTATAATCTACATTAAACTTTATACTACATTTAACAGATGGTTTATTATTTTTTTTGAGTTCCTGCGCTTTCCCTACTGTTGTACCCTGTGGAGTGGGAATAGTAATTTTTATGCCTACGCTATCCAGCGCTTTCCCTACTGTTGCACCCTCTGGAGTGGGAATAGTAATTTTACCCCTACGCTATCCAACGTTTTCCCCACTGTTGCACCCTGTGGAGTGGGAATAGTAATTATTACCCCTACGCTATCCAACGCTTTTCCTACTGTTGCACCCTTTGAAGTGGGAATAGTAATTTTTACCCCTACACTATCCAATGCTTTCCCTACTGTTGCACCCTCTGGAGTGGGAATAGTAATTTTTACCCCTAAGCTATCCAACGCTTTCCCCACTGTTGCACCCTTTGGAGTGGGAATACTAATTTTTATTCCTACGCTATCCAACGCTTTCCCTACTGTTGCACCCTTTGGAGTGGGAATAGTAATTCTTACCACGCTATCCAGCGCTTTCCCTACTGTTGCACTCACTGGAGTGGTAATAGTAATATTTACCCCTATGCTATCCAGCGCTTTCCCTACTGTTGCACTCACTAGAGTGAGAATAGTAATTTTTACCCCTACGTTATCCAATGTTTTCCCTACTGTTGCACCCTTTGGAGTGGGAATAGTAATTTGTACCCCTACGCTATCCAGCGCTTTCCCTACTGTTGCACCCTCTGGAGTGAGAATAGTAATTTTTACCCCTACGCTATCCAGCGCTTTCCCTACTGTTGCACTCAGTGGAGTGGGAATAGTAATTTTTATCCCTTCGCTATCAAATGTTTTAACTAATAATTTTTTTAATATTTTTATTAAATGTATGTATTATTGTTGTTATATAATTTTATGTGTTAAATATATGTATATGTACACATTTATTAAGTTTATAAAGAATACATTTAGTTAATTTGTTATGAATAGTTAAAATATAAAAGTAATGTCATGTATTTTGTTAATAATACTTATATTTTTTAATTATTTAATGTAATTTTAATTAATTAAAAAAGTCGATATTTTTAACATCTATATTTATTACATCGATATTTTTGAGTAGATATTTATGTTTTACCCCTACGCTATCCAACGCTTTCCCTACTGTTGCACCCTTTGGAGTGGGAATAGTAATTTTTACCCCTATGCTATCCAACGCTTTCCCTACTGTTGCACCCTTTGGAGTGGGAATAGTAATTTTTATCCCTACGCTAACCAGCGCTTTCCCTACTGTTGCACTCTTTGGAGTGGGAATAGTAATTTTTACCCCTACGCTATCCAATGCTTTCCCTACTTTTGCACCCTCTGGAGTGGGAATAGTAATTTTTTACCCCTACGCTATTCAGCGCTTTCCCTACTGTTGTACTCACTGGAGTGGGAATAGTAATTTTTACCACTACGCTATCCAACGCTTTCCCCACTGTTGCACCCTTTGGAGTGGGAATAGTAATTTTTACTCCTACGCTATCCAACGCTTTCCCTACTGTTGCACCCTTTGGAGTGGGAATAGTAATTTTTACCACGCTATCCAGCGCTTTCCCTACTGTTGCACTCACTGGAGTGGGAATAGTAATGTTTACCCCTACGCTATCCAGCGCTTTCCCTACTGTTGAACTCACTGGAGTGGTAATAGTAATATTTACCCCTATGCTATCCAGCGCTTTCCCTACTGTTGCACTCACTAGAGTGAGAATAGTAATTTTTACCCCTACGTTATCCAATGTTTTCCCTACTGTTGCACCCTTTGGAGTGGGAATAGTAATTTGTACCCCTACGCTATCCAGCGCTTTCCCTACTGTTGCACCCTCTGGAGTGAGAATAGTAATTTTTACCCCTACGCTATCCAGCGCTTTCCCTACTGTTGCACTCAGTGGAGTGGGAATAGTAATTTTTATCCCTTCGCTATCAAATGTTTTAACTAATAATTTTTTTAATATTTTTATTAAATGTATGTATTATTGTTGTTATATAATTTTATGTGTTAAATATATGTATATGTACACATTTATTAAGTTTATAAAGAATACATTTAGTTAATTTGTTATGAATAGTTAAAATATAAAAGTAATGTCATGTATTTTGTTAATAATACTTATATTTTTTAATTATTTAATGTAATTTTAATTAATTAAAAAAGTCGATATTTTTAACATCTATATTTATTACATCGATATTTTTGAGTAGATATTTATGTTTTACCCCTACGCTATCCAACGCTTTCCCTACTGTTGCACCCTTTGGAGTGGGAATAGTAATTTTTACCCCTATGCTATCCAACGCTTTCCCTACTGTTGCACCCTTTGGAGTGGGAATAGTAATTTTTACCCCTACGCTAACCAGCGCTTTCCCTACTGTTGCACTCTTTGGAGTGGGAATAGTAATTTTTACCCCTACGCTATCCAATGCTTTCCCTACTTTTGCACCCTCTGGAGTGGGAATAGTAATTTTTTACCCCTACGCTATTCAGCGCTTTCCCTACTGTTGTACTCACTGGAGTGGGAATAGTAATTTTTACCACTACGCTATCCAACGCTTTCCCCACTGTTGCACCCTTTGGAGTGGGAATAGTAATTTTTACTCCTACGCTATCCAACGCTTTCCCTACTGTTGCACCCTTTGGAGTGGGAATAGTAATTTTTACCACGCTATCCAGCGCTTTCCCTACTGTTGCACTCACTGGAGTGGGAATAGTAATGTTTACCCCTACGCTATCCAGCGCTTTCCCTACTGTTGCATTCACTGGAGTGAGAATAGTAATTTTTACCCCTACGTTATCCAATGTTTTCCCTACTGTTGCACCCTTTGGAGTGGGAATAGTAATTTTTACCCCTACGCTATCCAGCGCTTTCCCTACGTTTGCACCCTCTGGAGTGGGAATAGTAATTTTTACCCCTACGCTATCCAGCGCTTTCCCTACTGTTGCACCCTCTGGAGTGGGAATAGTAATTTTTACCCCTACGCTATCCAGCGCTTTCCCTACTGTTGCACTCAGTGGAGTGGGAATAGTAATTTTTATCCCTTCGCTATCAAATGTTTTAACTAATAATTTTTTAATATTTTTATTAAATGTATGTATTATTGTTGTTATATAATTTTATGTGTTAAATATATGTATATGTACACATTTATTAAGTTTATAAAGAATACATTTAGTTAATTTGTTATGAATAGTTAAAATATAAAATTAATGTCGTGTATTTTGTTAATAATACTTATATTTTTTAATTATTTAATGTAATTTTAATTAATTAGAAAAGTCGATATTTTTTCAGTTCAAAATTAAGTTTATTAAAGGAATGCATGGTAATAATACAGAATAGGAACAAATACGAAAAGGGAGATAATAAAGGGGAAATAATAATAAGGGGATAAGAGGGAAAGGGAAATGGAAATATACAATGAGAGAGTAATAAAAGGAAGAAGAACAACAATATTTTTAACATCTATATTTATTACATCGATATTTTTGAGTAGATATTTATGTACTTACCTATTTACGTATAGGTAGTCGATATTTTTGTAAAAGATATTTATACAACTATATTTTTGTCAACTATATTTTTGTAATCGATATTTAAACACCCTACCCCCTGAGGTATCACTGCCACACAGTGCTGGAGACCGAACACCACCACCCATACGTGAGCCCTTTGAAACAGCAGAGGACGAAGATGCGGATGAATCTGCCTTCGTGGTAAGGACACAGTAGCATTCATCACCGCTATATGGCAGCTTTCTGCTTGGTTCTGCCCCCTGCATCATCACCTTTCACTGTCCCCCGATACAATCTGCGACACTCACCTTGGACCTCGACATGGACTGCATATTCTGTTTGGACACCAATGACACAGAATGTAGACAGTGGACTGAGCTCTTCTTCTTCCGTTGAACTTGTTATTCCCTGAAGGACTCTGGCTGGCCCTCCATGAGCCAATAATGTAATGTGGGGTTTTTCCATAGCCCTGTACTGCTCCAGCTACAACACTACACTGAATGTGCATTAATCATTCATATTCACACAGATGTGTTGTGTCTATGATCTTTCAAGTGTGGAAGTATGGATGAATGTAGGGTCAGTGATTCCCCATCACGTCCATGTTGCTCATGTTGTGGGACTTGGGTCATAGGGTGACACATTGCTGATTGTGTTCCGGGTGACGCGGGCACTACAACAGGGACACACAGATTAGTTACTTCCTTGTCCAGACCAGAACAGAACCACGCCCAGAGCGCCAGGTTCATTGTTCACACCCTTACGCTGGACTGGCATATGCCAGGCCAGCCCACTCTGCTTACGCTCACAGGGGGGGGATGACAACGCTACATGTCTCAGGTCTTCCTGGTAGTGATCTGCTGATCTCAGGTCAAGATGTCAGCTTGCCACAGCCACTCCTTCACAGCTGGTTTACACCCACACCACAACCATCCAGCACATTCGTCACAGGACATGTGACCCTGCTAATAAAAAGGGTCAAGCGCACGTGCTGTACGCTGTTTCCACTCTCTATCTGGGTGTATCCGTGTGGTTAATATATATGCATGAGGGCCTAGGGCCCTGCCACAGACCATTCCCCAGTACCGGAGGTGACATTGTGGCATCCCCACGACAAGATTCAATCATAAAGGGTCCATCACTTGCGGGTCACAGACATGGTGGCACTGGATACGCTGTGGCGGCATAGGCACACCACCACGGTACGGTGACTTTCGGTGCACTGAGGAAGGGCCACCTTAAGTGCTGAGCGAGTGTGCAGTCTGCGATATTGCCCCGTCTTGGCGGTCCGGACTGGTAAGGATTTGTGTGAACCCTGTTGGACTGCAGTGTAAGCCTGAGCCAGCGGGCAGTGCTGGTCTACCGGCATGTGGCATTGCCTCGCGGGTCATAGAGTTAGTGGCACCTAAAGGGCTGAGCGGGTGTGCAGCCTGCGATGATGCCATGTTCACTGATATGACCTCTGCCATAGCAAAATCAAGACCCAGAATCAAGTGTGTGACCTGGTGGCCTGCGGAGCGGGGCTGCATGATGTGGGGCTTGCACTGGCACATGGTGGGCCCTCTTGGAGACACGCTGGTAGCGGAAGGTGAGCAGTAAGGCCTGGGTGCGCAGGAGTGGGCAGTCCCCACTGGGCGGCAGGAGGGGCAGGGGTGCAGCAGCCTGTGTGCGCAGGGGCAGGCAAGCGATGATGGTGTGTGCAATTGTATGTACTCTGCCAATCATAAATCTGGACTCGTGGTTGGAGAGACATTGGTGGCAGCAGGTGAGCAGTGTGGCCTGGGTCTGCAGTGTCAGCACTCTCTCTCCCTCTCTTCTTATCACTGTCTCTCTCCCTCTCTTTCTCTCTTTCTCTCTCTCTCCTTTTCTTTGCCTCTTTTTCTCTCTCTCGCCCTCTCTTTCCCTCTTTCCCTCTCTCTCTCCTTCTCTCTCTCTCTTACCTTCTTTCTTTCTCTCTGTCCCTCTCATTCTCTCTCGCCCTCTCTTTCCCTCTTTTTCTCTCTCTCTCCCTCCCTTTCTCTCGCTCTCTCTCTCTCTTTCGCTCTCTCTCTCTGTCCTTTAATGAGCCCATGACACACCTTCTTATCTAGAATTTTGTCTTGCAGGCTGTGACCTACAGATTGTCCTGAGAAGACCTACCATGACTCTTCAAAATAGTTGTTTTGAGTTTATTAGAATAAAATGTTTTGTTTGGTAATTCAAAGTTGAATGAGTCATTCTCTTTTTTCTGACCACACATGCATGTTAAGTGTTGTGATTGTGCGACAGCAGGCACATTGTTTTCCCCATGAGTTTGTGAAGTTGATGTAACATATCTTTGTCTGGAGGGGTGTGGAGGGGCCCGTTTTAGGGCCCCGGGAGTGGTCCTGGTTGCGGTGTTGGTGAATTTCAGTAGCTCCATGGCATTTGTTGTTCTTCAGGTGTGGCTCTGGGCTGCACTCCTTTTTCTTTTGCAGGTTGTCGCCCAACTTTACACCTGGTAAGAGCAGGTGTTAAATTCCTCCTGCTAACGCGCCTTATTGCCTGTTTTTGGATCTTTTCGCCGAACTGGCTAGTCGTTGAGAATGTTGCTGAGTGGTGTTGTTGAGGCTTTTTGCACGGGAACGTCTACTCTGCATCTCATTAGCAATAGTTGCTGGGCTCATCTGTGGCGATGTTTTTTGCGGCTGCTATCGCAGTTAACCTGGTGATATGGGCGGATGTATGTCGTTACAACGCATACCATTACAACACATTTTTTACACCGCAACATCCATTATAACGCATTCCATTACAATGCATTCCATTACAACGAATTCTTTGAAACTACCTTTACAACGCATTCCACTACAACGCATACTACATTTACAACACATACCATTACAACACATACCATTACATTGCATGTACGGTAAGTATTGGATAGTGTAGGGGTAAAAATTACTATACTAACTCCAGGGGGTGCAACAGTAGGGTAAGTGTTGGATAGTGTAGGTATGCGTTGTAATGGTATGCGTTGTAATGACAGCATTGTAATGACATTCGTTGTAGTGGTATTCATTGTTGTGACATGCGTTGTAATGGTTGCGTTGTCATGGTATGCGTTGTAATGGATGTTGCGTTGTAAAAGTTTCGTTGTAAAGGTAGTGCATTGTGAAAGTTGTCTTGTAAGTGTTGTTTCCCGATATGGGCTGTTAGCACGGCTTGTGAATCGGGCGATAAATGTATTGTCACTTTGGCTCCGATAAAGTGCTGGTAACTCAGCAATAAGTGCTTGAGAATATGCCCCGAAGTAAGGTCAACCCTATCACTGGAGGTGTGATGATGTCTCTTGGTTCTATGATTTATGTTCCGACATGGAACCAAGTCAGGGGAATGTTCCTTAGGGGAACCTTGTGTATGTTCCAGTTGTGGCAGTTATTCCTGTGATGCTGGATGAGGTTGTTCATTAAATACCTCTTACTTGAACCCATCTATCTTGTGTACCTACTTTATTACACTGGCGACAATCGGTGGTGTGGTGAACAGAGGTTTGAAGCGGACTACAACCTCAACAACGAAGGAATTAAGAAGATTAACTCTCCCAAAAAAAATCAGCTTGGAGTTTAGCTGACACGCTGGAAAGCAGAAAGTGAAAAGCGGAGACTTACTTTCGAAGTCTGAGAACTGAATCGCTGGAAAAGAAATACTTTGAGGAGGTGCGGCCTTTCTGAAGATTGATTGACGGAGGTGCCTCAAGGTGGAATGCATTGAAGGCGGTCTGCGTTCCACTTACGTGAGTTTAAAAAAAACAAGCAGAACTCTCCACAGAGAAAATATCTTATGCTGGAAAGTGTGCCCAATTGCCAGAAGATTACAACCAAATGCGTGTGTGACGTATACTAGCGGCCATCTTGGGTATGAAAAATGACATTTACATTATCGTAAAGGAATGTCGGATTTAAATTAACGTTACATCTGGGCAATTTATAGCACGCAGCATGGATATTATTGCTGATAAAGTGAAGGAAAGAAGAAAGACTATCTGTGGAAAGCATCGATACTATTTTAATGACACTTCCGTTTCGAGTTTAAAAAAAAAAGGAGAAGCTCCTCAAGAAGTAAAGAATATTATACTTCATGGACATTGAAAGAGGAGGATATCTTTAGTGAAGTATTTAAAAATAGAAAGAGTGGAAATCTCTTGTTAAAAAAACAGAATTTGTGATAAGGGTGACAAGTGCATAAAAGTTGACTTTACTGAGTATATAAACTTAGCACTACGTCCTAAATAAATAGTGATGTCACTCTTATTCATAATTTAAGTTGGTTTTGAGAACACTCCATGTGATGTGGTAAGGTTTGTGGATAATATTATTTGAGATGAGGTAAATACTATAATAACATCATACTGTGGTGAAAATAAGTAGTAAGAGTCCCTGAACATGCAGAATGTTACATCGCCACCGTTCTTCCTTTCTGATCCAGGTGATCCACCGATCAGGTGGAAAAAGTGGAAAAAAATGTTTGAAAATTATGCAAGGGTTTGTGGCACGAATCTAAGTGCGGAAAGGAAGCATGCTCTCTTGATGCATTGCTTATGTGGGGAAGGGCAGGAAGTGCTAGAAAACGTACCTACTTTGAGTCAGGCTGAGCAAAGGGGACTTAATGAGTACGAAATTTGTATAAAACAGTTAGATTTACATATACTATTTTGGACTGAGAGAGCAGGGTAAGGAAGAAACGGTTGAACAGTTTGTAACTGTCTTAAGAAAATTAGCATCTAGCTGTAAGTTTGGTGAGTTAACAGAGGAGAGGATTTGAGATCAATTCGTGCTGAGATGTACCAATGACAAAATAAGAGAAGAACTTTGGATGAAAGATGAACCACCTTTGGACGAAGTTATGATTATTGCTAAGCAGGTAGAACACATGGTTAAGTGTGTGGGAGAGTTGAGCAAAGCTGGGAAAAATATGAGCGGTAATGAAAAGATAGAAGAAGTACAAGTTCAAGAAGTGAAAAATCTAGAAGAAAAAAAGATACCAAAGCTGGTGTTAGTGATAGTCAAGCAGGGAAAAATGTGTTAGAAAGAAAAGTGGGAATACTTTTCAGGGCAATTGCTACAGATGTGGGAGATTGGGGCATATGGCTAATGATAAAAATTGTCCTATTTTGAAAGTTGCATGCGATGTGTGTGGAAAGAAGGGTCACTTTGGCAAGAATTGTCGACTAAGATTTAGAAGAGACACCAGAGTTGAAACTAAAGAAGTTACATTTGAAATTAATGATGACATCTTAGATCATCCATCTGACTGGGTTAGTGTAGGTGGAGTTAAGATTATGATGAAGTTCGATTCTTGCTCACACTTAACTTTTATTTCTAAAGAAGACTATTTAAAACATTTTAAAGGGAAATTTGAGTTGAAAAAAATTGAGTTGAAAAAATCTGATGTGAGACCAACTGGTTATGGGACAAATATAATAAAAATTTTAGGTTTCTTCATAGAGAATATTGAATACAATGAGAGATATGTTGTGGGGAAGATTTATGTTGCGGAAAAAGGTTATAGCTTAATTAGCTGGTCACATCAAGCAAGTTTGGGTGTGGTGCTCAATCTGAATGCAAATCCATCAATTCAAGTGCAAACTGTGGAAGATGACAGTGAGGAAGTGGTAAGAAGCTTTAAAGATTTGTTCACTGAAAAACTAGGATGTTTGAGAGGTTACAAACACAAGATCAAGTTGAAAACTGGTGCGATCCCTGTTGCAGCAAAAGTTAGACGTGTTCCAATTTGCATGCAAGATGCTGTAACGAATGAAATTGAGAGATTACTAAAAACTGGGGTGATTGAAGCAGTGGAAGCGACTGAATGGTTGGCCCCCTTTGTCGTTGCGAGAAAACCCAATAATGAGATTTGTCTCTGTTTGGACCTTCGTGCTTTGAATAAGGAGGTAATTGTAGATAAATTTCCTCTTCCGAACATTGAAGAGTTGGTTGCAACATTGGACGGGGTGTGTTACTTTACAACATTAGATATGGCCTCGGCATATCATCAGGTTCAATTGGCAGTTGAATCACAGGAGTTAACAGCTTTCATAACTCCTTTTGGTTCATATAAATTTAAAAGAATGCCGTTTGGTTTAATTTCTGCAGCCTCGGTATTTCAGCGTATTATGAATGACTTGTTTAAGGATGTTAATGGAGTGAAATGTTATCAGGACGATGTGCTAATCTGTGGGAGTACAAAGGAAGAACATGATTGTAGGTTGAAGTGTGTTCTTAGGAAAATGTTAAATGCTGGACTAACTCTTAGACGGGCCAAATGTAAGTTTGGAGTGACGGAACTGGATTATTTAGGTCATCATATTTCTGGCTTTGGTGTAAGGCCAAAAGAGGAATTGGTAAAAACTATTGAACAACTAAAGGAACCTTGTACAAAGGAGGAAGTCTCGTCTTTTTTGGGCATGGCTGAATTTTACAATAAATTCATTAAGAACTTTGCAGACAAAACAGAGAAATTAAGAGGCATGATGAGTAAGAAATGTGAGTTTGTGTGGACTGATGAGTGCAATAAAGAATTTGTACAAATTAAAAAAGAACTCAAATTTGCACCGAATTTGCAAACTTTTAGACCTGGTGAACTAACTTTCATTGTAACAGATGCAAGTTGTAAAGGGCTTGGTGCTTTGTTATTTCAGGTTAGGGATGGTGGTGAAAATCTCATTGCTTGTGCATCTAGGTGTTTGAAAGGTGCTGAACTTAATTACTCTGTAATAGAGAAAGAAGCCCTTGCCATTTTCTGGGCTATTAATAAGTTTAGGAAATTTGTTTGGGGTTGTCCATTTGTTGTGAAGTCAGACCACAAGCCTTTAAGAGAGATTTTGGAAAAGAAAGGTCTTGACGCTGTTTCAGCTAGAATTAGGAGATGGGTAATTGCCCTTCAGGAATATGATTTTAAATTTGAATATATTCCTGGCTGTACTAATGTTTCTGCAGATTGTTTGTCGCGTTTAGTGAATTCTGTGGAAGATGTGGAAGATGAGTTGAGTGTCAGTGATGGAGATGAGGAGAGTGAGATTAGAGTTTGTGATGTCACTTTAGGTGCGATAAAAGAGGATGAGTGGAAGGAAGAATTGAGCAAGGATGGTGAGTTGGTTGAAGTCATGAGTAATGTTTCTAAGAATACTTTTTGGGAAATTAGCAAAACCTTGGTCGTTAATTTCTCATGAACTGGCAGTGCTGAATAGAATTCTAGCAAGAGGTACTAGATTAATTCCTCCTGTGATTTTGAGGAACAATATCAACAAAATGGCCCATGTTGGTCATTTGGGCATATCAAAAACAAAGGAACGTATTAGGCAAGACTTATGGTGGCCAGGACTGGATTTGATGGTGGAAATAGCTGTTCGTGACTGTGTGGCGTGTCAAGTGAGTAACAAGGTACTTAAACCGAGGTGTTCACCTATGGTTTGCAGAAAATTACTGTTCTGTCCTTGGGATGAAGTTGCCATTGATATTGTTGGTCCTTTACATGGTGAGCAAAGTACTCCTTATCTTTTGGTGTTGATGGATCTTTATTCTCGGTGGGTTGAAGTTAGTGCTGTGAGAGAGGTTACCTCTCGTTGTGTGATTTCATTTCTTGATTCTTTATTTAAGAGGGAAAGTTTTCCAAAGTCATTACTCTTGGACAATGGGCCTCAATTTTGTTCAGTTGAGTTTGAAAATTATTTATCAACTTGTGGCATTGTTCACAAAAAGATATCGTTGTATCATCCCGAATCTAATGGTTCGTTGGAGAGGTTAAACAAAACTTTAAAAGAGGGAATTCAGTTAGCTAGGGTGAATTCTTTGGATTGGAGGGTCGAATTGCAGAATAGAATTTCTGCATATCGCTTCACACCTCATTTCACAACTGGGAAAACACCTTTTGAGTTGTTTAGGGGAAGGTCCTCCAACACCAATTTGTGTCCGGGTTGGATGATTCAAGGTAAAGGTTTAAAAGATAACAGTATTGGACAATGGAGAAACAAAGAATTGCTTTTACAGAGGAAAAGGAAAATGTACTATGATGAGAAGAAAAATGTGTTGGTTCACAATTTTAAAATTGATGACATGGTAAAAATTAGAGTTCCAGTTGGTTGTAAGAGATGGTCTAAGTTTACAGATGTAAAGAGGATTGTAAAAATGTTCAAAAATGCTGTGAAGACGAATGACGGGAGCATTTGGAACCTAAATCGTGTTGCACATGTACCTGTACTATTTTCAGGTGGTGTTTTGTTATCATCTGTTTCCTCTGAAAATTGTGGGTCAAATTCTGATGAAAGAGTTAATGTCTTCCGAAGATCCTGCAGGTTTACTAAAGCTCCTGCTTATCTAAATGATTATATGTAACAACCTTTGTACTCCGGGAGTTTTATTTCAATGTTTTTTTTTATTGAAAGGGAGATGTGGGATATTCGTTAAGAAAAGTATTATTCAACTTTGTGTTCTGTTTCCTTTTGTTATCATTCCTCCTTTCATCTTATCATTTTTACAGTTTGAACTTGTTAAATGTAAAGGGGAAGGAGTGTGATGATGTCTCTTGATATATATGATGTATGTTCCGACATGGAACCAAGTCAGGGGAATGTTCCTTAGGGGAACCTTGTGTATGTTCCAGTTGTGGCAGTTATTCCTGTGATGCTGGATGAGGTTGTTCATTAAATACCTCTTACTTGAACCCATCTATATTGTGTACCTTCTTTATTACAGGAGGTACAGTACCAAACGGAACTGTTCTGCCATTCTGTCGAAAAAGAGCAGTCTAGACGGCTAGGAGATCTGTAAATGGTGGAGCAAAAACACCAAGGGCAAACAGTAGCACAAGTGAAGGTCAAGAGTTGGCAGGTGAGAGTGCCAGCGGAGAAGCCCCCCATTGAGAGGTGGGATAGGTAAAGTGGAGAAGACCATGATGATTTTGATGAACTACACCAACTTCGCAAACCTCGAAGGTGGTGTAGTCTAAAAATAATCAGGGCAAAGCAGGGGTTCTCAGCTGTAGTGTACAAATGTTCCTGCACTCGGCTGCCGCTTATGCTACTTATCTCCCTTCTGTGTTGCCAGATATATATATATATATATATACTTGTGGGGAAAGGACTAAATGACTCATGTGACAGCAGGAGGAACAATTGCCTGCAGCCTGAATATGTGTTCATGTTTGGTGGCCATCTGGCTGCTGGAAATCAGATGAGTGAAGTGAAACTACACCAGTCTTTGTCAAAATCGGGGAACCTTACTCTCCTTCGCGAAGGATGAAGGTCTCCCAGACTCATCTTAAGGATTTGGGGGCCTAAGCAAGACTCAATATAAGGTCCCTTGTATGAATCATATTTGAATTGTATTACCCATTTCTTGCTAATTTAGGCCTGCATGATGCCAACCAGTATAAAATAATGTTACATTTTAGAAGGGTCACAAACAAACAGTTGAAATCTGTCTTGCCCGGGACCTTAAAAATCCTTAGATCGATGATAATTGGTAGAGACAAATGTTACATATAAAGAAAGTCCACTCACCTCAGCGATGAGACGCGATGGGTAAATATTGTGACCTCAGGAGACACCCAGGAGGACACCATTGGCCTTGCAAGGGACAACACTGACATACCAGGTGAGCGCATGCATGTCTTTCCATGAAGTTGTTTTTTTTCATGAAAAATACATCGAGACTACAGGCCCCTGATCCGATGAGGTGGTCTGTGGTGGCAACATTCTAATGTTCTCACAAAAGGCTAATCTGTGATTACTCACCACATAGCTAATATATCATGGAACTGTGTAGGAGGGTACACTTCAAGGCCACTGGCAGTTTGTGACGTGGGAGAAAATTATGAAATATGTATCAAATGTAAACTTAATTAAGTATTCCTCTGGGAAAACAGACCTAACTCACATATGCATGCAACAAAGGCCTAAGTTCATGTCCGTCAGTACGGTTCTACTGCATTATGCTGTCAAAATGATGCTAGTCTGTGGCACTTCTCACTGTATTGGATACAATTTGACGATATTTATAGGGACTTTAAACATGTAAATGCATTGTTCATCATTAGACTGAAACCTTTTTTAAGCCATGAGCAACCGATGTCCGTCAATGTAACTAATGGCACCGCAAATAAAACACGAAGTTTTTGGAAATGTATTATGTTGCTAAAGATATCCAAGGACTGTGTTTAAAAACACGTAAACAAACAATATGCAAGGGTTACATATCACAGAAATGAATGGTATCCCCAAAAAAGGGATTGGTGTCAGTACAACGCGATGTATTACAACGCGTTCCGTTACAACGCGATTTTTACATCGCAAATACCATTACAATGCATGCCATTACAACGCATGGCATTACATAGCAGATACTTTTACAACGCATGGCATTACATCGTAAGTATAGGTAAGTATATTTTTTTTTAAAAAATGTAATAAAGTTAATTAAATTAATTTAAAATAATAAAAATAATATAACATTTTTAAAACAGTAATTAATGTAATTATAGTAATTTAATTAATATTAAAATTGATATTAATTTAATATATTTAAAATAATATAATTAATGAAATTTAAAAAATTTATAAATAGAAAATAATATAATGTAATTAATTACAATAAATATAATTATAATTTAATTAAGTTATAAATAATACATAATATAATTATATTTAATAAAATTAAAAGAATGTAATTAATTAAACATTTTTAAATAATATAATTTAATTATAATCGTTTATTAATACAATTAAATTAATAATTGTAAAAATAGTTTTTAATGTAATTAAATTAAATAAAATTAATTTAATTAATTTAATTTATATAAAGTCGTAATACCCCTGTACCCCAAAACCCAAACCCTGCCCTAAAACCTAAAAACACCCCTGTACCCCAAAACCCAAACCCTGCCCTAAAACCTAAAAACACCCCTGTACCCCAAAACCCAAACCCTGCCCTAAAACCTAAAAACACCCCTGTACCCCAAAACCCAAACCCTGCCCTAAAACCTAAAAACACCCCTGTACCCCAAAACCCAAACCCTGCCCTAAAACCTAAAAACACCCCTGTACCCCAAAACCCAAACCCTGCCCTAAAACCTAAAAACACCCCTGCACCCCAAAACCCAAACCCTGCCCTAAAACCTAAAAACACCCCTGTACCCCAAAATCCAAACCCTGCCCTAAAACCTAAAAACACCCCTGTACCCCAAAACCCAAACCCTGCCCTAAAACCTAAAAACACCCCTGTACCCCAAAACCCAAACCCTGCCCTAAAACCTAAAAACACCCCTGTACCCCAAAACCCAAACCCTGCCCTAAAACCTAAAAACACCCCTGTACCCCAAAACCCAAACCCTGCCCTAAAACCTAAAAACACCCCTGTACCCCAAAACCCAAACCCTGCCCTAAAACCTAAAAACACCCCTGTACCCCAAAACCCAAACACTGCCCTAAAACCTAAAAACACCCCTGTACCCCAAAACCCAAACCCTGCCCTAAAACCTAAAAACACCCCTGTACCCCAAAACCCAAACACTGCCCTAAAACCTAAAAACACCCCTGTACCCCAAAACCCAAACACTGCCCTAAAACCTAAAAACACCCCTGTACCCCAAAACCCAAACCCTGCCCTAAAACCTAAAAACACCCCTGTACCCCAAAACCCAAACCCTGCCCTAAAACCTAAAAACACCCCTGTACCCCAAAACCCAAACCCTGCCCTAAAACCTAAAAATACCCAAACACCCCAAAACATATACATCAGTACCCCAAAACATATACTCCTATACTCATACTTATTTTAAAAAATACTTAAATTAATATATTTAATTTATAATATTTAAAAACGAAATAAATATTTTTTAATAATTAATAATAATTAAATCAATTATAAAATATTAAATAAAAAAAAAAAATTAAATACTTACCAATACTTACGATGTAATGGTATGCGTTGTAATAGCATCTGCTATGTAATGCCATGCGTTTGAGGTTCCGTGACAATTGTAAGTGGTGTTTTTAACTCGCACGAATATGGTCGAGTCTAGTATCTATGAACCGCAAATGACGAGTTTTGTAAGTGTGCGCAGTTTCGCTGTGCTAACTTAAACCGTTCGTTTGTTATGTGGGTTTGTCATCTGTACCCACGGGTTCCATCTTAGATACGGCATCCATTTTGTCTCTTGCCCTCAAGTAGCCAGCGAACGGACGCTGTCCGCTTCGCGACCCTGGGACTCCCAAGATATGGCGGAAGACGCATGTTCTTTGTAAGTGTCTTTATGACGAGGGGGATGCTACTGTAAGGCAGATGGCGCCGCTCGAGGCTCATCTTGCCGCACGGGCTTATTGTCTCAGTCGTGCATCTCATTAGGCACGTCCCTTTGATGCCTGTATCTCGTGCTTCTCGACACTCCCCTTTTACACCCTTTCCGATCTCCCTACTGTCTCCGTCTTCCTCTGCACCTGTCTTCGTTCCTATTTCGATCTACTTTACTGCTGATTGGAATTTGCTAATGGTGGGAAGATGGGTTTTTACAGTTGGGAACCGCCAAATGTTTCCGCACTTATGTTCCGGATCTTGTGTGTTTCAAAGTGATCTAAGCGACCCCTCTGAGAGCGACTTGTGGGAACCAGGTTGTAAACTATTGTGTATCATGTTATCCTATGGGTAAAAACTGTATAAAAGGAGCGATCCACAAATACAATTTGAAGCAGTCTCCCCGAACTACACTCGATGTACTTCCTGTGACTTCTGTGTTCCCTGCAGTAAATAAACTTTGACTCTTTGACGCCGAAGGAAGTGTCCCGTGTCTCTGTGACTTGTACGCCGGAGCAGGTTACCCACGAAGGTTTCAGGTGTTGTGCCCTGGCACCGCTGGGTCCAAAGAACCCAGTCCTTCAGTTGGCGCCCAACGTGGGGCTGCATCAGTGGTACCGGTCCAAGCCCGACGATCGTGAGGAACTTCGTGTGAAATCTCCGAGGGAAGGTGCACCCCGCTTCATCGATCCTGTTGTCGAAATAAGTGGCCCGAAGACTTTTCCCGCGAAGATTCCCGCCTCCTAACGGCTGCGACGGACTGCTGCCCTGACTGTAGACCTGTTTTGGCGCCTGGCGTAGACCTTGGTATAGCGAGACGATTGACGGGCCTTCCTGAGGACGCCATTGATCTTTGAGTTAAGTATTTGTGGGTCGCTCCCAGAGTTCTTGGTTGTAGACACTTTAGCGAGTGTCTTTGTTGTAAACACTTTAGCGAGTGTTTTTGTTGTAGACACTTTAGCGGGTGTCTTTGTTGTACACGCTGTGTGAGTGTTTTTGTCGGTGACACTTTGCTAGCGTACTTTGTTGTTGTTGTATTTGTTTGACGACTGCAGCCGCCAAAGACCGAGGGTTTAGTTCTTTGCTGGGACTTGGTAAATCCCGAAATCCCGTAACCCTTGAAGTTTGTGAAACTCGGCTAGTGTGCAAGATGCCTGGTCGCAGTACTTTGTTCAGTTGCTTTAGACCTTGTGGTGCGGATTCCCTGCTGGAGGACTCGTGTCCGATACCTCCGGTTGGAACTCCTACATATGACTTATATAGCAAACATGGGCTAGGCCCGATTGCTTTTAACGATTATTGGATCAAATATACAAAGAAAGACGGCGATCTTCGTTGGCCACCTCACGGTAGCTTCGAAGCGTCGATCTTAGATAATTTGGAAATAAAGTTGTTCGAACGTAAATCAAGGCCGGCCATGTTTGATGCCTTTCGGTTCTGGCGCAAAGAAGCCCGACAGAAAGAGATCAGACAAAATAAACGTAGTCAGCGAGATACTGTTGCTACTATAGTGAAGAAAGCTGAGCAGTTTCAGCGTGATAAGGAGGATAAGGATAAGGAAGTGTTTGAGAGATTACAGCGTATGTCCATAGACAAATGCTATCCTGTTTTGCCTACGGAGTCGGATAAGAAGGAAGAGGCAGTTGAGGATTCTTTAATGTCCTATCTTATGAAGTCGCCACCTCCGTACGTACAGGGTACCGCAGCTCCTGTGGTCCCTGCCGTACCTGTTCTTCCACCTGTTATTCCTCCACCAGTTCCTCAACCTGCACCTGCTCTTCCGACTGTTCCTGCTCCTTTGCCTATTTCTATTCCTACTGCTCCTCCGCTTCCACATACTCCTGTTCCCGCTACTGCTCACGCTACTGCTCCTGTGTTGTTAACCCCTGTTGCTGCTAGCGTCTCTACTCCTTCTCTTGTTAGTCCTGTGTCTTACTCTTCTCCCTCTACTCGTAATCGTGATTCTCCCCTTGCGACAAACTTCTTTCAGTCGCTCGGACCTGTTTTTGGGTCTGCAGGTTCTGATGGTCCACAGAGAC
The DNA here is from genome assembly GCF_964263255.1 of Lissotriton vulgaris. Classification (NCBI taxonomy): domain Eukaryota; kingdom Metazoa; phylum Chordata; class Amphibia; order Caudata; family Salamandridae; genus Lissotriton; species Lissotriton vulgaris. The sequence continues at coordinate 151,003,500 of NC_141686.1, forward strand.
GTAGCCAGCTTCCTGGTAATAGAGAACGTGTTGCGCTATACAATATGGCGATGGGTTGGATGATAAACCCTGTTAGAAATCCACCTCGTGTTGTCCTCGAAACGTTTGATCAATTCAACATACCTACTCAGAGATATGTGTTTGATGAAATGTGCAAGTTCTTACATGATCAGATAGCGGCCAATGCGCCTGACGAGGTGCTGACCGCCCTGTCTGAACTCCGGCTTCAGTTCGCAACTGGACTGATAGTCGACACTAATGTCCGACGTGCTATTGAGCGGTTGCTATCTCTTCGTCCCGCTCCTATTCCTCATGCATTGTTCGTTGAGGACATTGAACAACGAGATGGGTCTGGCCAATATCCTATGCGTGAAGTTCCGCCAGTTTGGGTACCCGCTGATAATACTAATGCTAATGCTCCAATACCAGCACATTTCCAGAGAGTGTGGATACACCTCCCTTGGAAACGATCGGAAGTGCTTCAGGTGAAACAAACTTTGCCTGATCCTCGCAAAAATCCTGCGGGGTATTACAAAGAATTATCGCAGCTCGTAGACGCTACGATAATGAATCTGGCCGATATCGACATGTTGTTTGGCAATGTCGTACCGCAACCGGTATGGGCCAAGATTCGTCACCAAGATCACGCGAATGAATTAGGTGGTGATTGGGCTGCCATTACAGCGGCAGACGCTGGACAAGTGGCTGCTACTAAACCCGATCAGTTGATTGAACTTCTTCCCCAGCGAATCATTACATTAATGAAAACGCTTATGCCAGCTATGAGGGTAAATTGGGACAAGTTGTCAGCCTGTAAGCAGAAGAAAGATGAGAGTGTTTCAGACTTCTTTACGAGGTTCGAGGAAACATTCGTCGATCATAGTGGGCAGGATATGGGTACTGAGGGTGGACAGAGGTTGTTTGTGGATAAATTCGTATCGAACTTATTGCCCGACTTGAGCCATAAATTGAAAAATTCAGAAAGTTCATGGGCCGTTTCTACCTCAGCTCAGATATTGGCTACGGCACAATATTACGAAAATAGAGAAAAAGAGGAAAATGACCGTGCCGATAAAAAGACGAAAGAGCTGAAAACTAAAGTGTTGTTACAACAAGCATATCCGCCGCGTTCTAATCAGAATGCGCCTCAGCAGAATAGATCGCAGTCGCAATCGAATCGATCGCAGCCGCGTAATGATTCATCTTTTCAGAGATCTTCATTAGGGTACAATCAATGTGCTTATTGTAGACAGGAGGGACACATTAAATTCAATTGTCCTGCTTTAAATGACCGTAGTGGTGGTAATTCGTCTAGAGGAGGTCGTGGTGGTGCACAGCACGCATCACGTGGTAGAGGTCGTGGTGCTCAGAATGATCGCTCTGACCATTCATCAAATTCTAATAACTGTTTCGATCAACGTGGATCATCGCAAGGACGATCTGCGCAGTACAATGTAGACGATTATTACGTCGATCAGGGACCTGACGATAGTAATTACTAGGACAGCCAAAGACAAGGAGAGGGAGTGGTATCAGTTCCGGTTGATCAGAGAGGGCCTTACGTCGCAGTTGCTACATCGGGCGTCGTTGAGCCTTTTCTGTTGGACACTGGTGCAGCGAAAAGTTCTATCATGCATTCGAAACTCCCTGGCGCACCTTTGTCTGGCTTAACAAATGTTTCCGTTGGATTCTCTGGCGCCCCCGTTAGCAATCCAGTTTCGCGCCCTTTGCCCCTTAAAATTGGGCCACGTGAGCTCGAAGCTCCATTGATTTTGTCTACTGGTTGTGGCGAAAATCTTTTGGGTCTGGATTTGCTTAAACGCTTGTATGCGACTTTGTATTGTTCTCCTGCGGGTGTAAAGCTTACGTTAGGAGAGAGGGTAGTCTCTCCCATGTACTTGTCCCTCGATAAGCTTCCACCGGAATTGAGTTCTCTTCCTGCATCTTTGTGGGCGACGGGTCCAAATGACGTGGGCCTACTTGATATCTCCCCTTATGTTGTTCAGTTGAAATCGAATGTGCGATTGCCACGTATTCCCCAATATCGTATCTCCCTTGATGGTGAACGAGCTTTGTTAGCGATCATCTATGATTTGATCGAGAAAGATGTCATTGAAGAAACTCGGGGAAACGTGTGCAATAGTCCTGTACTGCCCATTCTTAAACGTACTGATCCTACCAAACCGCCTGTTTATCGTTTTGTTATCGATTTACGGGAGGTGAATAAAATTGTGGTTCCTCAATTCCCTGTTGTGCCTGACATTACGGCGCTACTGACTCTGATTCCAGCTACAGCTTCATGGTTTTCGGTGATTGATTTGAAAAATGCGTTTTTCAGCATCCCGATTGCCGAAGAGAGCAGGGACCTTTTCGGTTTCTCTCTTGGTGGACGTAGCTTCCGGTTCAAACGCGCTCCTCAGGGCTACTGTGAAAGTCCATCGATTTACAGTCAAGCTTTGAAGGGTCAACTAGATGCGTTTAGGTTGCCGGTTGGTGCGGCTTTAATCCAATACGTCGACGACTTATTGGTGGCTGCTGATACTCAGGACATTTGCAAAATTGCTACAGTGTCGTTGCTGCAACATCTCTGTGAGTTAAATCACAAGGTGTCACCTTCTAAACTCCAATATTGTTGTCAAGAAGTAACCTACCTAGGTCACTTATTGTCAAAGGAGGGAAGGAGATTGACCCCAGAGAGAATTGCAGCGATTGCGCGCATGGCTGTGCCACAAACCCAAAGAGATGTGCGTGCCTTTCTAGGTATCACATCGTACTGCAGGCAGTGGATTCCTAATTTTTCATTGCTAGCGAAACCATTGGTGGCTCTTACGTGCAAGGATGTTTCGACTCCTTTACCATGGACGGAAGAATGTCGGAAAAGTTTTTCTGAATTACGTGATTCATTGTGTTCGGCTCCTGTGTTAGGTACCCCTGATTACAGTAAACCGTTCACGTTATATGTTCACGAGAGGGAAGGTTGTGCTTTAAGCGTCTTAACGCAACCTTTTGGTGGTAAGCAACGTCCATGTGCATATTTTTCCTCGACCTTAGACCCAGTAGCTAGAGCATTGCCGAGTTGTTTGAGAGCAACTGCGGCAGCTGCGGTCTCCATCCGACAATCAGCAGGATTGGTCATGGATAATATGCTTACGGTGATGGTTCCGCATGCAGTCGATACTCTTTTGAACCGTACGAAAACTCAGCACTTGACGAGTGCGAGGTTATCTGGGTACGAATTGACGCTCTTGGCAAGCCACATTCAGATAAAACGTTGTAATGTCCTAAATCCGGCAACTTTGTTACCAATTAGTGCAGAGTCAGATGCAGTAACAGAACATGACTGTTACTTGCGGACAGAGGAGGAAACAAAAGGTCGTGTGGACCTTAAAAACACCCCATTGGAAGACCCGGATGGCATCCTGTATGTGGATGGGTCATGTTTTAAATTGCCGAATGGTGATGTGACTACTGCTTATGCTGTGGTGACATTGAATACTGTTGTTGAGACTGCGAGATTGAATCAGAATTCTGCCCAAGCTGCAGAGCTGATCGCTCTTATTAGAGCATGTGTATTAGCAAAAGGTAAACGTGTGAATGTGTACACCGATAGTCAGTATGCTTTCGGTGTAGCGCATAGTTTCGGACGATTGTGGCGAGAACGTGGTTTCTTGACGTCACATGGCACGAAAATACAGCATGGCCAGCTTGTGAACGATCTTTTGGATGCATTGACTTTGCCTGCTCAAGTTGCAATTGTTAAATGTAGTGCGCATCGTAAAGTGACGGATGATGTTGGTCGTGGTAATGCGTTTGCAGATGAGATTGCTAAGGAGACTGCCCGGAACCTTAGCACTCGAATGTATGTGACGAATTCGGTTAGGTGGCCTACAGAATCAAGTATGTGTGAGAATACTATAGAGAGTGTGAAAGCAATTCAGAATGAGGCCACCGACACTGAAAAGATGAAGTGGAAAGAAAGTACGGGAAGGTTGGATGTGAATGGTTGCTGGATTGATTTGTCAGATCAGAAAAGATGGATGTTGCCTGATGCGTATGTACTGGCCGTTGTGCAAATGGCACATGGGTTAGCACATATTAGCGCGAAAGGTATTTGCAAGTTGTTGGCTGATGTGTGGAAGAATGATGGAATTACTAAGTGTGCTGAACGTTTGGTGAAGAATTGTATGGTGTGTATAATGTACAATCCTGGCAAAGGAACCCCAACTCCCCCTGGCAGTTTTGCTCCTCCTTTGTATCCCTTTGAGGTGATCCAATTGGACTTCATCCATATGGAGCGATGCAATAACCTGAAATACGTTTTGGTTGTGGTTTGCGCATTCTCCCGATGGATCGAGGCCTATCCCCTCAAAGACAATACTGCTTTGTCTACTGCGAAAATCCTACTGAAGGAATACTTTCCTCGGTATGGAATGCCTAGAGTCGTGTGGTCAGATAACGGAAGTGAGTTTGTTGGAAGTGTGATGAAGAGTGTGTGTAAGGGCCTTGGAATAAATCAGAAATTCCATAGCGCCAATCATCCCCAGTCAGCTGGATTGGTTGAAGGGTACAATGGCACCCTTAAACTAAAATTAGCGAAGATTCAAGCTACGACTGGACTTTCGTGGCCTGATGCTTTGCCTCTAGCATTACTGTCAACTAGGGCGACTGTACACTCCCGAATAGGGCTCAGTCCCTATGAAATAGTGTTCGGCCGTCCTGCGAATGTGTGGGGGGTTCCTAGGCCAGGAATATTCTCTGATCTTGAGTTTCCGATGTTGATTGATTACTTACATGACTTGACTGCTAAACTGAGGTTAATTCATCAACAGGTTTACGACGCCTTGCCGACGCAGACGGAGGGTCCAGGCCACCAGCTCCAGCCCGGAGATTGGGTGGTTACCCGAAATTTTTCACGAAAAAACAATCTGGACCCTCGCTTCACCGGACCTTACCAGGTGCTCCTGGCCACGAGGACTGCCGTTCGTCTTGAGGGGCGGAAAAATTGGGTACATGCTACCCATTGTAAGCGAGTCCCTATTCCTTTGTCGGCAGACCCGTGGGTAAGGAAAGGCATTGCGTCAACAGAAACAGAAACATTGCCGGCGTTTGTACCTTTTAGCGACGCACAGCTTGTTGGAGAACCCTCAGCGCAGCAGAAAGCCACTGTTGAACATTTGTCAGCAAGAGACTCAAGACCAGACCAACGAACTGATCAGCAGGACGCTGTCTCTTCGACAGATCCTTTGTTCGACGTGCAGACACGTCCCGGGAAACATCGATATTCTTTGCGATCTCACACTAAGGACAAATAAAAATTTGCTTGCTTTGCTGAAATTGATAACTGCAATATCTTCGTTTCCCATGATCAACTTTGAACATTCGTATCATTGAAAATTGTTTTGTATATATATATATCAAGCTTCTTCCTTGTATCTTTTTCTTCCACAGCTGAGAAATATTGTGCTAATATATACATATTGTGTATTGAGGGCCGTAGGGCCGCGCGCGTACTTCCTTCTGGACAGTAGGTCTTGACACTAGGTTAAAGACCGTCGGTTCCTAGGAACTCCTGGGGATTGACTATTGCTGCACAGAACGAAGTGCGTCCAGAAACGTTGCGGACGGTCGTAGGGAAATGGCATTTTCGAAGCTGAATGATTTGGAAGGAGCTCAGGCATATAGAGTCAAGCTGCAGAAACTTAGTCGTACGAAATGTTTTGTATCCCAGTTGTTTGTTTTGTTTTTAACTGCTTCTGCATTTTTGGCGGGTGGGGTGTATTACACTATGTCTTACTTCTTACTTCCTACCCCTACTCCTACTCCTTACCCTAACATCACTTCTACTGCTTCTCCTCATTCCTTTCATATGTTACCAGAACACGAACAGGCTAGACGTGTAGAATTCCGCAACAATTCCTTTATCCAGCTCCTCCATCAGCATCAGTTAGTGGTTAACACTACTAATTGTTGGGTGTGTGGGTTGATGCCACATACTACGGGTAAGGGAATTCCATATCTGGTGTTACCGTATAGTTCCCAAGGGTCAGCTCGAGCATTCCAAACAATGCTTCGAAGCGCACTGGGTTTCCACCCCACTCCAGAACAACGTTCCCCCAACGCTGGTCCTACCTCGTATCAGTGGGTGCTATCGATGGCAATAGAGGAGATGGAAGATGAGATCCATGATCCTTTTCTTATCCCTAAAGAAGAGGTACAAGCCTATAGGGTCCTAAGTAGAGGGGAATATAGTATGTTCATTAATGAAAAGCAGCTTAAAAGCTCGTCTCCAATATGGGTCGTACCCCACACTGGTAATCTTTGTCTTGTGGGTCGTGGCTCGCAAGCCTCACTTGGAGTAAGTGCTTGCACTGAAAGTTACGTTTTGCCAATGTCCCCGTCCCCTGTGTTTCTGGCTGCCAAGGGTACATACTTTATCTGTCATGATCGTGCATACACATGGTTGCCCGCAGACTTCATGGGCTCATGTTTTGTTGCAAATCTGTTGCCTCCGACGTTTACTGTAGATGCCGATTATCATAAGACTAGAGTTGTACGAGGCGTAATTAGCGAAGAGGATACTGCCGGTCAAGAGGCAGGAGACTTTTTCAAGGGTTTCCTCCCGTTTTGGGGACCTATGGTTAATAGTAGGAACCTGAGACATTTGACTCGAGTGGTAGAATCGACAGCTAACATTACTGCCAGTGCCCTTGGTAATATCACCACAGAACTTCAGGCGGAGAGACTTATGACATTACAAAACCGTATGGTTTTAGATGTTGTCTTAGCAGATCGCGGTGGGGTATGTAAAGTGATCCATTCGAGCTGTTGCATTTTCATTCCAGATAATGCTCCTACTGTCTATCAAGCCATCTCGAAGTTGCACAAGATCTCCGAATCCATACACGTGGATGTAGGGGATTGGACGCTACTTGGTTGGTTTTGGGGCCTGGTGTCGACTTGGGGTTGGAAGATTCTGACGATCATCGGGGTTGTGGTAGTGTTCCTGTTCACGTGTTGCCTTTGTGTGCAGTGTGGTCCTGCCTTATGTGGCCTCTGTGCTACAACGTGTATGAGACAACCATCTGTTACCAAGGGGACTCGGTTGGACAGAGCTATGCTACAACGACATCTTGATGGTCTGATGAATATCGAGTATGATTCCGACTAGTGCTTGCCTACATGAGGGCAAAAGGAGCGTCTGAGGTTCCGTGACAATTGTAAGTGGTGTTTTTAACTCGCACGAATATGGTCGAGTCTAGTATCTATGAACCGCAAATGACGAGTTTTGTAAGTGTGCGCAGTTTCGCTGTGCTAACTTAAACCGTTCGTTTGTTATGTGGGTTTGTCATCTGTACCCACGGGTTCCATCTTAGATACGGCATCCATTTTGTCTCTTGCCCTCAAGTAGCCAGCGAACGGACGCTGTCCGCTTCGCGACCCTGGGACTCCCAAGATATGGCGGAAGACGCATGTTCTTTGTAAGTGTCTTTATGACGAGGGGGATGCTACTGTAAGGCAGATGGCGCCGCTCGAGGCTCATCTTGCCGCACGGGCTTATTGTCTCAGTCGTGCATCTCATTAGGCACGTCCCTTTGATGCCTGTATCTCGTGCTTCTCGACACTCCCCTTTTACACCCTTTCCGATCTCCCTACTGTCTCCGTCTTCCTCTGCACCTGTCTTCGTTCCTATTTCGATCTACTTTACTGCTGATTGGAATTTGCTAATGGTGGGAAGATGGGTTTTTACAGTTGGGAACCGCCAAATGTTTCCGCACTTATGTTCCGGATCTTGTGTGTTTCAAAGTGATCTAAGCGACCCCTCTGAGAGCGACTTGTGGGAACCAGGTTGTAAACTATTGTGTATCATGTTATCCTATGGGTAAAAACTGTATAAAAGGAGCGATCCACAAATACAATTTGAAGCAGTCTCCCCGAACTACACTCGATGTACTTCCTGTGACTTCTGTGTTCCCTGCAGTAAATAAACTTTGACTCTTTGACGCCGAAGGAAGTGTCCCGTGTCTCTGTGACTTGTACGCCGGAGCAGGTTACCCACGAAGGTTTCAGGTGTTGTGCCCTGGCACCGCTGGGTCCAAAGAACCCAGTCCTTCACGTTGTAATGGCATGCATTGTAATGGTATTTGCGATGTAATAGCTGCGTTGTAACAGCATTACGTTGTAAAAGATGCGTTGTAGCGGTAACACACCCCAAAAAAGCTACGCAGGGTCAATCATTGAATGCAAGTAGTGACGTTCTGATACTTTGCTTAAACAGCAGAACGGATGATGCCTACATCACAACCCCATCAAAGTCTGTCTCAGGTGCCACCCAATGTAGAGGACGGGTGCGAGGGGGTGTCGAAGGGTTATGTAGGTTGGTGGGCGGACAAGATCGTAAAACAACAATGAATCAACTTGAGCGAGGAGTTGAAAATCGAACATGTTTTCCGCACACCCTGGTTTGCAGAGAATACAGGGGCTGATCAGCCACGGCCCGTGGAGGGAATTTCGGTGGAGAGGGGGAGGGGCAGGGTGGGGGGGGGTGCTAAAAACTGGAATATGGATAATTGAAGGTAAGTAAACAATTTAATTTATAAAACGAATTAAGTAGCGCGTCCTGCATCGCAAAATGTGATGCAGGGCGCGCTACGAAATTCGTTTTATTAATTAAATTGGTTACTTACCTTCAATTATCCATACTCCAGTTTGTAGCACCCACCGTCCCCTTCCCCGCCCCGCCACTCCGCCCCACCGAAACACCCTCCACAGGCCATGGCTGGGGCTGAATGCGACTTTGGCGGCATTGCGCTGGCTGCCAGCCGGTGCAGCAGCGCCAAAGCCACTGCAATGGGAATGGCAAAAACGTTCTAGCGAGGAATGGACTGTAAAGTCCATGCTGTGCTGGACGGGAGTGCAAGCAGACAGGGGGGGGGCACATGTTGTCCCCCCCTGAATGCATCCCCATGATGGGGCATGGGGATCCTGTATGGGCTCCTTTCTTTCCCAATCCCCAGCCTTTTCATGGCGGACTCACACCCATGAGGCTGGCAGTGGGGAAACACATAATATGCTGGGTAGGACTGCGCCAGTCCCGCTCAGCAGGCGCGCAACACCCATTGAACTCACTGGGCTTCAGCCCCCCCCCCCCCGTCGTGTTTGGCAGTCCGGGATGAGACAAATCCCGGGCACACACAGAGCCGCACCCGAACGTTTCACAGGTCTTTAAAAGACCATTTGAATGTTAATTAGGAGTTGCAGTTGTTTCACCTCTTCTAAGAGCCCCTGCAGCTCCACTCTGCCTACTGATTAAAGGTTCAGCCCCCCCCCGAAATTTTTTCTTAGCCCCCCCCCCGAAATTTGGCTCTAGTTGCGCCTCTGCCACTCAGCATATTGCATTAACCCTCCACAGCATCACCACCAGGGAACGACGGTTCCCTGGCGCAGCTAGCGGTCTACTGCCAGAACGACAAAGAGATTCATAATCCGACAGACGGTGGACTGCCAATAGTGAGCCACAGCAAGTAATCAGGCCCACCGTCTTCTCTGTAATATCTGAAGACAAGCCCCTCATATGGCTGCTGCTGATTTCACAGCATCCCACAGTGACTTCTAAACAGTGACAATATTAGATAATGCAGACATACATTAAAAGAAGAGCAAGAGAAAAGGACGAAATACAGGAACCCTATGTCAAGGGTCCAGAGACCTGGTAGGTGTTTGTATGGTCACTGCTTATTAAGTCAGTGTGTACCAAAGATGTGTAAAAAAGAAAAATTTCTTTTTAGAGTCCCCTCACTCACCGGGGTTGCCCCACGGTGACATGCTTCATCATTGGGGCCATCCCAGTTCTCTACGAAAAGGGGCGTGCTGCGACAAGGCGACTACGCAGGAGCACTAGTTCTGTGAGATGACTATGTGTGGTGCATGTGTAATGATGATGGAGTGGGTGTGGAATTAAAATATACCGTGCTAGTGGGCCTCAACAATTTATTTCGCTCCTAGTGTGGTATAAAAAATTAAAAAGGGGTAACACTGTCTTCTAACTTTTACTGAGTTAGATCAGTGTCAAAGGTCAACATGTTTCAAGCTCCCCTAAGCTTTTCTTCAGGACCATACAGGGTCCAGCCCTGTATTGCCACTCCTGTTTTTCAAATGAAAAGTATTGCTAAAAATACTTATTTACAATGAACGCTGTTGTCAATAAACATGCGTGTTGTTATACATACGTTTTGTATTTCACTTCGATTTCTGTAAAATAGAATAACAGTTGTTATTTGATGGACAACCCCTTCCAAGAAGGGGAACAACTCACATGCATCTCATTCTAGCTAGGGCGTGAGTGTGCCCTTGACATCATATTGATGCGTGCTGGTTGTCATACCGGTGTAGAGAAATAAATCACTGTGAATAAAGTGGTTTAGTGGTTTCACACATAAAACACATAGACTAAAGGTGACTATTGACAAAACACACACAACATATACACATATACACCAGCACGCATCAATATGATGTCAAGGGCACACTCACGCCCTAGCTAGAATGAGATGCATGTGAGTTGTTCCCCTTCTTGGAAGGGGTTGTCCATCAAATAACAACTGTTATTCTATTTTACAGAAATCGAAGTGAAATACAAAACGTATGTATAACAACACGCATGTTTATTGACAACAGCGTTCATTGTAAATAAGTATTTTTAGCAATACTTTTCATTTGAAAAACAGGAGTGGCAATACAGGGCTGGACCCTGTATGGTCCTGAAGAAAAGCTTAGGGGAGCTTGAAACATGTTGACCTTTGACACTGATCTAACTCAGTAAAAGTTAGAAGACAGTGTTACCCCTTTTTAATTTTTTATACCACACTAGGAGCGAAATAAATTGTTGAGGCCCACTAGCACGGTATATTTTAATTCCACACCCACTCCATCATCATTACACATGCACCACACATAGTCATCTCACAGAACTAGTGCTCCTGCGTAGTCGCCTTGTCGCAGCACGCCCCTTTTCGTAGAGAACTGGGATGGCCCCAATGATGAAGCATGTCACCGTGGGGCAACCCCGGTGAGTGAGGGGACTCTAAAAAGAAATTTTTCTTTTTTACACATCTTTGGTACACACTGACTTAATAAGCAGTGACCATACAAACACCTACCAGGTCTCTGGACCCTTGACATAGGGTTCCTGTATTTCGTACACAGACTGGAGGACGACCTGGTCTGGTTTAACCTCCTTCTCCCTCCTCTTTTGTTTGAGCAAGAGAAAAGAACATGAACATGCCCCAGTTTTTACAGGGTTAAAGAATTGCCCTAAAATCAAAATTAAAACAAAAAAAGAAATTGGATCACCCTTTTGGTTGGAAGGACATATCTATTGGAAGTATGTCAGTATGTCAGTATTGCATTTACTCCCCTATCCTTTAGATTAATTTGTTTTAACTAAGCATACCTTTGCAATGGAAATAAAATTGCTATGTAATGTTACTTTACTACACAAAATGTTTTTTTACTCCAGATTTATATTTTGATATGTTTTTTAAATAAAATAATAATAATAGATATTTAAAAAACATTTTTTAAAAGTAATGTGTGCTAAACAATAATTTGCAAAAAAATGTTTTTAAAAATGACCACAGCAAGATTTCACCCAGAATATACTGCAGAGGAATGTAGAACATACTGGAAACCCCTTTGGTGCTTGCGTCGGCCAATGGCTGACGCAAGCACTACTTCCCTGGTGCGGCACATGTCCAATAGCAAACACCAGGGAGGACCTCCTTTAATCCTCTGGTGCAAAGCCCTGGAGAATTTATATATATTTTTTGCCCGGCAGGGATGCGCAAGACTTTCTGCGTCCCTCCCCAACCCCCCTCCTGCCCATCTGTGATGTCAGCACATTGCGAGGCACTCTGACCTCACAGTTTTCCCCACTGGAGTCAGGACAGCCGTAGGTAAGGCCACTCTGACTCTGGTGGAGAAAACAGACCGAAAATGGCCTCCTCAGCTTGCAGGGAGGCCTCATTTGAAAGGGTTCTCCCCTTTCAAACGAGGCCTTCCTGAAAGGGTTTCCTGGCTGTGGATCTCTTGAGGGTTCGGCACTCTTGGGAATGGGGGTAAAACGTTGGGGGATCCACACAAGTCCTACCTCCCTGGACTCCCCGGGAGCCTAGTTTTGAAAAGATGTGAGTTTGGTGAGTTTCCATAGATGGGCGTCGAGCCCCGACAAAAACCCGGGTTCCCCCTTGCAAAAACAGGTTATTTTGTGATATGTAATTTTGATGTCTCCTCAAGAGGTTCTGGGCCCTTGCCTGTCGCAGGTACTTGGCCCACCCACACAAGTGAGGTACCACTTTTATCTGGAGACCTGGAGGAACGCTGGATGGTAGGAAATTTGTGTCTGCCCGGTGATCCCACAACTTTCCCACACAGAAATCTGAGATAAATGTGGCTTTCCCGCTAAATTTGAGGCTTGCAGTGGATTTTGGGTAGGAAAACGTTGGAGATCCACGCAAGCCATACCTCCATTGACTCCCCTGGGTGTCTAGTTTTCATAAATGTGTTGGTTTAGTATGTTTCCCTAGATGCCCGCTGAGCCCAGAGCAAAAATGTACGTTCCCCACTTGCAAAAGCAGGTCATTTTGTGATAGGTAATTTTGATGTCTCCACAATACTTTTTGGGCCTTCCCTGACCCAGGCAGTTAGCCCGCCTACACAAGTGAGGTTCCATTTTTGGAAAATGGGAGTGGGTGGAAGTTTGTGGATCCACTCAGATTCCAGAACTTTCCGTCACAGAAATGTGATGAAAATGTGTTTTTTTACACAGGTGAGGCTTGCAAGGGATTTTGGGTAACAGAACCTGAAGACAGCCACACAAGTCACCACATCCTGGATATACCATGGTATCTAGTTTTCAAAAATGTGTAGGTTTTCTAGGTTTTCCTAGGTGCCGGCTACACTAGGGTTCAAAATCCACAGATAGGCACTTTCCCAAAAAAGTGTTGATTTCACTGTAGAAATGTGGTCTTTCAACATTTCGTTTTGGGCCATTTTTTGTCATGGGTACTAGGCCTACCCACACAAGTGAGGTACCATTGTATTGAGAGTCTTTGGGAAATGGGAGGTGGGTAGAATTTTGCGGATACACGCAGATTCCAGAACTTTCTATCAGAGAAATATGAGGAAATTGTGTTTTCTTTTTTTTAATAAAGTTTGAGGTTTGCAAGGGATTCTGGGTATCAGAACCTGGCGAGAGGCACACAAGTCACCTTGTACTGGATCCTCCTGGGAGTCTAGTTTTAGAAATTATGTTTCCCTAGGTGTCGGCTGATCGAGAGTTCAATATCCACAGCTAGGTACATTGCAAAAAAAGGGTCAATTTTCAATTGAAAAATGTGATGTGCCCAAGCTGCGTTTTGGAAAGTTTCATGTTGTGGACCCTATGCCTACCTAGACAAGTGAAGTGCCATTTTTATCAGGAGACTTTGGGGAATGCTGGGTGTGTTGAAGTTTTTGGATCCACGCTGATTCCAGAACTTTCGATCACAGAAATGTGAGGAAAATGTAGGTATATTTTACAAAGTTTGAGATTTGCAAAGGGTTCTGGGCAATAAGAACCTGGTGAGAGTCACACAAGTCACCCAATCCAGGATTCCCCTGGTTAACTAGTTTTTAAAAATGTATAGGTTTGCTAGGTTTCCTTAGGTGCCGGCTACACTATGGTTCAAGGTTTGCAGGTAAATCTGGGTAGGAAAATGTTGGGGGGGAGCCACTCAAGCCATATATAACTGGACTCCCCCGGGTGCTTTCAGAAATGTGTGGGTTTGGTGGTTTTCCTTAGATGGCCAACGAGCCCAGGGCCAAAAACCCTGGTCTTCCACCTTGTAAAACCAGGTTGTTTTGTGATAGGTAATTTTGATGTCTCCACAATACGTTTTGGGCCCTTGCCTGTGGCAGGCACTTGGCTCACCCACACAAGTGAGGTACCCTTTTTAGCAGGAAACCCGAGTGAATGCTGGGTGGTAGGACATTTATGTCATCCCTGTGATCCCACAACTTTCCCACACAGAAATCTGAGAAAATTTAGATTTTGGGTAGGAAAATGTTAGGGGGTTCACACAGGCCACACCTCCCTAGACAGCTGTCGCCAACAAAGCGCATACCAAGCAATTTTTAAATAAAGTTACACAAGGACCTCAACCAACAGCGTCTAGTTGTCTTTCTACTTTGTGCATATTACATTGCCTTATTTGTGATTAATGGATATTGCCTCTCATCCACTTTTTTTGCATGTTTTGAGTTGTGATCAAGGGGCGGCTGATCACATGAGCTGGGCAATATCCTTACGCAACATGACTAATTTAGGTAGTGCAGTCTCTTATAACCAGGATGCTTTTCCGTTTATTGTACACCACTTACACTGATTGGTTTTAGCACCTCCAGAAACGCTGGTTTCAAAGCACAAATACTTATCAAAGTATATAAATATTGAAGCCAAGCTTTCTGAAGGTGAGCCATAAAGCCACTGCACGGCACCAACCGCTTTATGGTCTGTTCACACGATAGTCACGCACCAAACACAAGACTTCCATATCGGCAGCCATGGGCCCAATTAAACACATCACTTGCACTCACATAAACATACCGCCGCCATGCAAGGGCCCACCACATTCATACGTCACAAGACGTAATGACTTTGACTACATTTTACCACCTGTCAAGCCTCCTTCTTCTTGAACATTACCAAACGCATGCCGAGTGAACCTTTACTAATGGCTCTCATGACAGTCACATGAGGCTCAGGAAGACATATCTTTCATGCACCTATAGTGCACTCACTGTGCTAAATCCAACTCCTTCCGGTTTGTGAATGCAAGCTGGGGGTGCCCGAGTCTGCCGGAAAGCCATTCCTCAAACTGAGTGAGCACATCTACCTTTAAAACTAAGGCAAACATGCTGGAAATTTTGCAAATCTTTCTAAAGAGAATATCATCAACTATGAAGAACGGTAGAATGTGAAACATGGGCAGCCTGCAACAACGTAGCATATGTCCAATCCACCCTTATGTGCAGTGACTGTAATGCACTTATCATACAGCAAACTGAACATCTACTAAGTTCTGATGGAGAATGAACATGGCAAGCAGCATTGACCCATAAGTACTATAGTAAATTCAATGTGAGTGTGGCACCAATGATTTGAATCCATGGGTGAAGATGAAGTCATGACGTGTATCTGTACTACCTTTACTATCTGCCTTCTACCTATACAATATTCCTTGGAAAGCCCCCCTACTGTAAGCTGTTCTAACCCGTTTGTGTGTCTTTCCTCATTAGAGTCCTGTCATGCACCATCAATGCTTTCACTATGCCAAATCCAACTCCTTCCAGTTTGTGGACGCAAGTTGGGGGGTGTCCGAGTATCCCAGTAGGCCATATCTCAAACTGAGCAAGCATATCTATATCTAGGGGTATATTGTAGAACATAGAAACCTTCTCAGGGGTCCCACTGATACTTGGTCCTTTTAAACCAACAAAGAAGAAATTGGCACAGAAGCTGAAAAATAAAAGTAACATCTTTATTAACCTCAAATGAGGGAGACTACATCACTCAGAAGCCTTAGCAAATGAATGAGGCAGTCTAAGGAGTACAGAAAACAGGAGCCTAATATATGCTTAGGGGTACATAGTCAGCATAAGACCAAGGGGCAGTCCTGGCTCATGTAAGCATGCAAAATGACTAATATGGGCATGTAATATTTGCTTGCTCAACAAAGTGGGAGGAGAGTTACTTCTCCATACAGCAGCAAAAAATAGCCTGACAGTTATACTAGAGAAGCAGGTGCATTCTACTAGCTAGGCCCCTCTGAACATGTGCGAATGTGGAAGATGCTGAATATAGTTAGTTTCTAGGCAGATTACAAGAGCAGTCAACACTGAGGAAGGACAGAGCACATGGAGAGCATGTGGCAGCACATGGCAAACAAGATGGCTGCCAGAAATACAAAATGGCTTTCAGCTCATGCTAACAAATCCCTGCAATATTTAACAATATTGCCTAAGTTCCAGAAAGTAACAAGCCAAGCAAATCTTGTGTGGGTCTCATTTACCGACGCTTATACTTTGACAGTGTGAAAGCACAATTACTAACTTGCATCATACACAATGTTATTGAGAAAGGGTACAGGACACAATACCTTGTATGATGATTGATTTCACATCTTAAACTAAAGATGTGAAAACAATCTTCATGCAGGATATTGTGTCCTGTATCCCATTTCAATAACATGGCTATGATACAAGTTAATAATTGAGTTTGCACACTGTCCTTTTGGATATTTGCTTAAATTACTACACTTACTATGGTTCTCATTGGCTATCAGGGTGGTCCTTGTGTAGTATACATAAGTTTCATATCAAGCACTTTAAAATCCAGCCTTTAACTTTTTGCCAAACACGGTGCTCCGTGACAACATGGCACTTGTTCTGTCGACCAGTATGAGCAGTGTAGGGAATATAATGCACTTGTCAATTGGCGAACTGAACAACTACCACGTTCTGTAAGCAGATAAACGTGTCAAGAAGTGCATGATTTCCTGAAGTAGAGGAACAAGTATTGTGCGGCTGCTTGCCTAGCGGATGAGTGGCCCATAGACAGTAGGTATCCCTTCACACCAATTGAAAGGTTTACCTATTGGCAGCTCCAACTCAGTCAATTTCCTATTGCTTTGCTTTAGTATGATACAACATAAATTAAGTTGGAAAACGCAAGGTGGGCTAACTTGGGCACTGGGAACAGTAAACACAAGTCTCCTGCCTCTTTCCCTGCATCAAGCACACTTTACAACAACGATATGGTTCCTAATTATTGGGTGTTGTATGAATTTTATCAGCAAAGTGTCTCTCCTGCAGCCTTGCCACATATTCCAGATCACAATCAATTAATCAATAAATCATAGCATTTGTAAAGCGCACTACATAACCGTGAGAGTCTCAAGACGCTGGGGGCGAACGGTGCTACTGTTCGAAGAGCCAGGTCTTGAGGAGTCTCCTGAAGGTTAGGAGGTCTTCGGTCTGCCGTAGGCGGGTGGGGAGGGTGTTCCACGTCTTGGCGGCGAGGTGGGAGAATGATCTGCCACCAGCGGTCACTCTTTGGATGCGGGAGACAGTGGCGAGGTTGCGGTCTGCAGAGCGGAGCTGGCGGACGGGGTGTAGAGGCAGAGTCGGCAGTTGAGGTACACTAGTCCGGTGTTGTGGAGTGCCTTGTGTGCGTGGGTGAGGAGCTTGAAGGTTATCCTCTTGTTGATGGGGAGCCAGTGCAGGTCTCTCAGGTGGGGTGTGATGTGGCGGTGGCGCGGGATGTCGAGGATCAGGCGTGAGGAGGCGTTCAGGATGCGTTGGAGCCGTTTCAGGAATTTGGCCGGGGCTCCTGCGTAGAGTGTTTTGCCGTAGTCCAGTCTACTGCTGACAAGGGCCTGGGTGACCGTCGTTCTAGTTGTAGTGGTGATCCACTTGAAGATCCTGCGAAGCATGCGGAGGGTGTTGAAGCAGGAGGAGATGGCGTTGACCTGCTTTGTCATGGAGATTGTGGAGTCGAGGATGACCGCCAGGTTTTGTGCCTGGTCCGTGGATGTAGGGGTGCTCCTAGTGCCGGCGGCCACCAGGAGTCGTCCCAGGCTGAGGGGGTGGAACCGAGGATGAGGACCTCCGTCTTGTCCGAGTTCAACTTCAGATGGCTGCTCCTCATCCAGTCGGCGACAGCCTTCATTCCTTCGTAGAGGGTTGGTTTTGGTGGTCTAGGGGTCCTTGGTGAGCGAGAGGATCAGCTGGGTGTTGTCAGTGTTAGAGATGATGTTTAGGTCATGCCGTCGGGGGACGTGGGCGAGCGGTGCCATGTATACGTTTAACAACGTTGGGCTGAGGGATGATCCTTGGGGTACGCCGCAGATGATCTCGGTGGCTTTGGAGCAGAAGGGGGGGAGGCGGACGCTCTGGGTTCTCCCAGTAAGGAAGGAGGTGGTGTAGTCCCGGGCCTTTTCTTGGATTCGGGCGACATGGAGGCGTGCTTTTAGTGTGCAGTGGCAGACTGTGTTGAAAGCAGATGACAGGTCCAGGAGGATGAGGGCTGCGGTTTCTCCGTTGTCGAGCAGGATCCTGATGTCATCGGTGGCGGCGATGAGGGCAGTTTCGGTGCTGTGGTTGCTACAGAATCCAGATTGGAACGGGTCCAGGATGTTGTTCTCTTCGAGAAAGCTGGTCAGTTGTTTGTTGACAGCTTTTTCGATGACCTTTGCCAGGAACGGGAGCAGGGAGATGGGTCGGAAGTTCTTTAGGTCCTTGGGATCCGCCTTGGGTTTCTTGAGTGAGGCGTTGATCTCTGCATGTTTCCAGCTCTCCGGGAAGGTCGCTGTCTCAAAGGAGATGTTGACGGTTTTCCAGAGATGGGGTGCAATGGTGCTGCTGGCTTTGTTGAAGATGTGGTGTGGGCAGGCGTCTTCTGGGGATCCGGAGTGGACGGTGTTCATGATCTTGATAGTGTCATCATCGTTGATGTTGGTCCAGGTGAGTAGGCGGTTGGTGTGGGTGGTGGCTGTGGGGGCGGGGGAGCCGGTGGTTGCCGGGGTGATGACGGCATTGAAGCTGTTGTCGATGTCTGCAATCTTGCGATAGAAGAAGGTGGCCAGTGAGTCGCACAGGCCATGTGACGGTAGGATGTCGTTGGTGTTGGAACTGGGGTTGGAGAATTCCTTCATGATGCTGAAGAGCTCTTTGCTGTTGTGTGCGTTGTTGTCTATGCGGTCTCTAAAGGTGGTCCTTTTGGCGGATCTGGTGAGTTGGTGGTGTCGGCGGGTGGCGTTCCTGTGGGCTGTGTAACTTTTCGGTTTTCTTTCGCGGGTCCAGTTTTTTCCCAGTTTTCAGCAGGGTCGCTTGGAGGCCTTGAGGTCTTCAGTGAACCAGCTGGCTATTTTGCTGGTCTGGGTATTGGGGGGTTTCTTGAGCGGGCGAGGGTGTTGGCGCAGTGGTCGATCCATTGTCTGAGGTTGTGGGCTACGGCGTTTTGGTCAGTCTGGTCTGCGGGTGGGCTCTGGGCGAGGGCGGTGGTTAACTGGTCCTTGGTTCTTGCCCCAGCTGCGGCGAGGCCTCGGCTGGATGCATTGTGGGTGGTGGGTTTATGGAAGATGAAGAGGATGCAGTGGTGGTTGGTCCAGTGGAGTTTGGTGGTGCGGTCGAAGGAGACGTGGGTGCTTGTTGAGAATATGGGGTCAAGCGTGTGGCTGGCAGAGTGAGTGGGTATTGTGATGAGTTGTCTGAGTCCGAGGTTGCTGAGGTTGTCGATCAGGGTAGAGGGGTTGGAGTCGTTGCTGTTCTCGAGGTGGAAGTTCAGGTCCCCGAGGAGGATGTACTCCGTGGAGGCTAGGGCGTGTGTGTTGATGAAGTCGGCGATGGAGTCGCTGAACTGAGGTCAGGGTCCGGGGGGGTCTGTAGATGAGGGTGCCTCTGAGGGTGGTATTGGGGTTGGTGTGGATCTTGAAGTGCAGGTGTTCGGTGGTGCTGAGCGTGTCGTTGGCGTCTGTCGAGATTTTGAGGGTGTTTCTGTGGATGATGGCAATTCCTCCACCTACTCCGTTGGTGCTGTCCTTGCGGGTTATCTTGTAGCTTTCTGGGATGGCTATGGCGATGTCGGGCACCAAGGTGGGGTCAGCCAGGTCTCCGTCAGGAAGGCGATGTCTGGGGGGTTAGTGTTGAGTAGGTCCCAGAGTTCAACGGCGTGTTTGCGGGCGGATCGGGTGTTGAGCAGGATGCATCTGAGGAAGTTGGGTTCATCAGTGGGTGGGTTGGCGGGCTGGATGCTGGTGAAGCTGCAGCTCCGGCAGGAGAAAGGTCCTTGTGTGCGCTTTGGGGTGGCCAGGCAGCAGGTGCGTGACTGTCCGGCGTTGAGTGGGTGGAGGGTGCTGGAGTCATAGCGGTGGTGTGCGTCATGGTGAGTGCGGGGCCAAGGGTCCTGGCGCTGGGCGCGGTGCAGGCCAGACTGGCGGAGACGGGCTTGCCTTAGGCGCGCCTTCAACACCTCCCTCCCACTCCCCCTCTATAGGAGGGGGAGTGGGAGGGAGGAGCAGCTGGGTGGCGGGAGCGGGTGGCGAATGAGAGCACAGGAGGGCCTGGGCCACAGGGGACGCAGCAGTGGGAAAGAGCTTGAACAGGGACGGGCGGGCACACAGCAGGATACAGAAGGCAAAAGTGGGCACAGAGGGGCACAAGAGTACAGTAACAACAGCAATGTTAACTAAACAGATGCGGGCACAGAGCGGGGGCTACACAAGGCAAAGAGAGGCACAGAGGGACACAAGCACAGGGAGCACAGCAAATGTAAAGCACTCAGGCACAAACCAGATTGAGCGGCAGCATCGGCTCAAGGCACACAGGAGGGATGTGTGGTGGTGTGGGGGAGCGACCTGCCTTGTGACAGGGTCAAAGGTCACATGTAGTGGAGGTTGCTGCTTCTGTAACAGTGAGACTTTCAATCACAGACACCCAAAAGTCAAGAAAAGACATGGGTCTTTCTGTGGTTTTCTTACAATAAACAAAATACGCATTTAATGTTGGCGTCTGGATCAGGTGAGTAAAAATGTTCTTATACCAAGTGCGAGTTTTACGACTCGCATTGTATGGCTGAAGAACCTGGTTGTTCTTGTCCACTCCAAACATGTACTTGTTGTATTCAAGGATACAGGTGGGCATGTGGACTTTGGCCATCTGACCACAAACCGTGATGGGGGAAGTGCTCTCTTAATGAATTGTAGCGAGCACGTACACGTCATGCCTATCTGAGAACTTGACTGCGAGCGGTTTGTTGGAATGCAACGCAGTGCTCTGGGATTTCCGGAGCTTCTTGCAAACAAGCTCCTGTAGGAATACTTTGCGGAGACAACAAATTGTACCGCAGGCCACAGTGCCAGCTTTGTAGAGTTCATTGAACAGCTTTACTCCTATATCCACATAATGGTTATAACCTTTGTGAAGGAGTAGCTGGACAAGCTCCCATACTATCTTTTATGTGACCCCTAGCGTGGGAGGGCAATCTCCAGGGGTTAGAGTTGTTTTATACCCTGTATACACTCACCAGCGGCACACATAGCCTGGTCGAGCTCTCACACAGTATATACAGCAGGATGCCCTAGCGAGCAAGTTTTCTCAGAATGTACTGCCTGAACAGCAGCAACCCTTTGTACAAGATCAAGGACTAATAGATGTCTATATTCAACAACCTGTCATGGTCTGGGTGGTCCTGGGGCAACGCAGAAGAATTGTAATAGAAATACAGCATGTGCTGCAATAGCAAAAAACTATTTCTGCTCACGTAAGGTGCAAAGATGGGGGTTAACCAAACCTTGCGAGTACACCAGTAGTATAGCAAGGTTGGTTTATGCACCACCCCCATTTTAAGCATGAGGCTCAAAATGATACCTCACTTGTGTGGGTGTCAATGCAGAATTGGCTTAAAACTTATTTTTTTTTTAAATGTAGCACATAGAATTTGCTGTGCTATACCCTTAGTCCCTATGTTTTTGCTCCTTCCCAGTCACAGGGCCTTGCCCCACCCACGTAAGCGGGTATCATTTTACTCAGAAGACTTAGGGGAAGGCTGTGTGGGAGGACATTTGTGCCGGCACGGTGATCCCGCAAAGAAATATGTAAATATGTGATTTTTTTTCAGCAACATTTTAGGTTTGCAGTGGATTCTGGGTCGGAAAACTTTGTGGGTCCACGCAAGCCATACCTCCCTGGACTCCCTCAGGTGTCTAGTTTTCAGCAATGTGTGGGTTTGGTAGGTTTCCCTAGATGGCCACCAAGCCTGGGGCAAAAAACCCAGGTGCACCCCCTTGCAAAACCAGGTTGTTTTGTGATATGTAATTTTGATGTCTCCACAATAAAATTTGGGCCCTTGCCTGTCACAGGCACTTGGCCCACCCACATGAGTGAGGTACCATTTTTAGCGGTAGACCTGGGGGAACGCATGGTGATAGGAAATTTGGGTCCCCCCAGTGAACCCACTACTTTCCCACACAAAAAATTTGAGAAAAATTAGATTTTTTTCAGCAAAATGTGCAGTTTGCAGGTGATTCTGGGTAGGAAAATGTTGGGGGGACTTGCAAAGCCATACCTCACTGGAGTCCCCCAGATGTCTAATTTTCAGAAATGTGTAGGTTTGGTTTCCCTAGATGGCCATCCAGCCTGGGTCCAAAAACCCAGGTGCCCCCCCTTTTCGAAACCAGGTCATTTTATGATAGGTAACTTTGATGCCACACAAGTCACCCCTTCCTGGATTCCCCTTGGTGTCTAGTTTTCAAAAATGTATAAGTTTGCTAGGTTTCCCTAGTTGCCGGCAGATCTAGGGTTCAAAATACACAGCTAGACACTTTGCAAAAAAAGGGTCAGTTTTTACTGTAAAAATGTGGTGTGTTCACGTTGCATTTTGGCCTGTTAACTGTTGCGGGCACTAGGTCTAACCACACAAGTGAGGTACCATTTGTATCTGGAGAATTTGGGGAATGCTGGGTTGGTGAAAGTTTGTGGATCCACACAGATTCCAGAACTTTCCATTACAGAATGTAAGGATTTTTTTTACGAAGTTTGAGGTTCTCGTAGGATTCTGGGTAAAGGAACCTGGTGAGAGCCACACAATTCAACCATCCTGGATTGCCATGGGTGGCTTGGATAAAAAAATAATACATTTTCTAGGTTTCCCTGGGTACCGGCAGTGCTAGGGTTCAAAATTCAAAGCTAGGCAATTTGCAAAAAAAGCTCAGTTTTCACCGTAAAAATGTGATGTGTCCATGGTGTGTTTTGGGCCGTTTCCTGTTGCAGGCACTAGGCCTACCCACACAAGTGAGGTACCATTTTTATTGGCAAATTTTGGGAACTGCGGGCGGGTGGAATTTTTTCGATCCATGCAGATTCCAGAACTTTCCATCACAGAAATGTAAGGAAATGTGTATTTTTTTAAACAAAATGTGAGATTTGCAATGAATTCTGAGTAACAGAACCTGGTGACAGCCACAGAAGTCACCCCATCCTGGATTCCCTTGGGAGTCTAGTCTTAAAAAATTATAGTTTTTCTAGGTTTCCCTAGGAGCCGGCTGAACTGGGGTTCAAAACCCACAACTAGGCACTTTGCAAAAACGGTGCCTGTTTTCACTGTAAAGTTGTATTGTTTCAACATTGCATTTTGGGCCGATTCCTGTAATGAGCACTATACCTAACCACACAAATGAGGTGCCATTTTTATCGGGAGACTTTGGGAATAGCTGGGTAGGTAGGATTTTGTGGATCCACGCAGATTCCAGAACTTTCCATCACAGAAATGTGATGACATATTTTTTTAGCACAGTGAGGTTTGCAAGGGATTCTGGGTAACATATCCTGGTGAGAGCCACACAAGTCCCCCATCCTGGATTCTCCTGGGTGTCTAGTTTTAAAAAATGGACACGTTTGCCAGTTTTCTCTAGGTGCCAACTGAGCTAGGATTCAGGATCCACAAAAAGTAAATAGTTTCCCTTGTAGATCCATGACATAATTGTTATGGTTGTGAGTATTAATCCTGAGCGTAAAGCTACTAACTGCTGTAACGATCTCCCACACTTGATGGGTTTCTGTCCCTCTGGCCTGCAGCCCCCACTCTGCTTCTCTGCTGGACAGGTCTAAAACAACCCGCCACCCCAACCTTAGAGAGCCTGACACACCATAGAACTTGTATCATCTAGGGTAGGCTGGAGTCTCCTATATACCCCATTATTGCCTGCGTTTCCAGCCCATTGACACATATTACGTTTTGCTGCAGTATACAGTGTCCCAATTAACAAGTCTCTTCCCAATGTCCTCCAAATCTTTTTAATCCCCCTTTTGGGTCCCCCCACCCTCAAACCACCAACCACAATGTCATCGTAATGGAGTCCATTTGCTTCATCACCCAGTACCATCCTCCACTTGGCCTGTTCTCACTGCCTTTTCTGCTTCCCCCGAGCCTTCTGCTTCACTACTCGCCACCCTTCCAACCACTCCTAGGCCTCTTCCGGCATGGCGGGGTGCCAGGACTTCCCCTCTGCCATTGACCGCCGCTGCGCCGGGTAAAACATCATGTATTTAATGTCTTTGGCTTGCAGCTCTTTCTTCACTGCCTCAAAGCTGCGATGCAACTTTTGAACCTTGAGTGTAAAGTCTGGAAAAAAATGGATGGTTGCATTTTGGTATTTAAGGTCTCAATGAGTTCTTGCCATTTGCGATATCTCGCCCCTGTCCCTATAATTTAGGACTTCGGCGATTATTGTTCGGGGAGGCGCTCCTAGTCTTGGTTTTGGGACCGTTGCTTAAGGTGCTGCATTTGTGCCTCAAGACCCTGTGTGGCATTCTGCAACTGTGTGATATTTCCTTCTGCCGTTGTCACTCTTTCGGATATTTTCCTGAAGTCCAACCTCAAGAGATTTACTTCCATCCTAACAGTGTCTATTTTGGGCTCGAGGGCTCCTTTTAGGTCTGTTATTGCCACTATGATGGCTGTTAGTGATGGTTCTGCTGCTCCTGTTTCTATCACCTGGGCCCCCATGTCTGCTGATAGTGATTTTGCGATAGCGTACTTATCCAATTTAATTTGTTTGAGTTATCGCAGGACCCATTGGTGTCACAATTTCCTTTATAGTTATCCCTGATAGGATGCCAGAGCCACACTCTGGAATATGTTCCCCCACACTGTATTGATCTCCACCCTGTCAGCCCAGTTCCCGATCTTCCATTCATCGCTGCCTGTCCAAGGTGCTATGATATCTTGGTGGCTGACCCACACAAATTTGGTAGCTTCCTGTCCTTCTACAGTACAGACCTATCTTTCCGGAGCATGCCTGGGGTGGGTGCTTCTCAAAGTTTTCCACTTCCCGGCAACTATTGTGGTTCCAGGCCTCTGTGTCATGTTGGTGGGCCTCGGGTGCTCAGACTCTCTTCACCTCGTCCCGTTCCTTGCTCTCAAGACAATCTGTGTCATCCTGGCTGCTGCCGAGCCCACTCTCTGTCTTCCTTAGTGCATCACCTCCTCGGGTGAAGTCAAGAGCTTCTCTTCAGGCTATGCCTGCCTGAGCCCAGAACTAACCCCCTACAGGTATAGCTTGTTCTACTGTATGCTATGCGGTCAGGCCCATGACACTTTCGGAGCCCAGCCGCTCCTCGATCCTTCCCCAGGTGGTACATTTTTTTCCCCTTCGCCAACTCTGTTCGCGGGCCCGGCCTGATGACATCCTACCTTGGCCCCGCTCATCAGTCGCGGGCCTCTGGGCGCATTGTTGACATCAGTCCCCCGCTTGCCAACCTGGTCAAATCGAAGGAGGGGGGGAAGCAAGCGCATGCTGCTCACAAGGGCCCTTCGCCGGTCACTTGCCTTCTAGCTCTGGCTCTGGCTTCCATCTCTGGAGCGCTATTCCCGCAGTATGTAGGCCTCACGATGTTGGAGCGTCCTCCTCCGGGCATTTGCTTTTCCCTGAGTTGTAGTCTCGTTTCTTTGTTCCTCAGGGTGCAGTGGTCACCGCAGCCCCTTTCTGCAATGCACAGGTTCGGATTTCCAGATGGATGTCCGGCTTTCATGCTACAAAGCCCGGAGCTTCACTAGTGTGCAGCCATTGGTGAAGACTCCAGGCCACGCCCCCATGACATATTTTTAATAAATACTCAGATTATAGAAGGTACACACTCTTCCTGTGAATAAATTGCCAAGAAAAAAACTATTTCATTATGTAAGCCATTTCTTTTAAAAACAAGTAGTGGGGTAATTATTGGTAGAATAAAGAAGGAAAAATTAACAAATATTTTTTCCCTACATGTTTAACATTTCTTTTCAGTTGTAAGAAAATATATTCATAATTCTGTAGTACTTTTTTCTTTCACCTTAGTAGAACACCAACAGAGAATATATTTTTGTAAACACTCCGAAGCACTTCAAATCACAACTACAGTACTCTTGAGCAAAAGGTAAATATCAACACTGTTAAGCTACCAGACACCACTATAATTATTTTAACTCCTGACAGCAATGTAACATTAAAGTAAAACCACTGGTAAACAATTTTCTCAAGACTAAAAAAAGAGCACAATAATAACAATATTCTTTTAGAGGAGAAATGTAAATAACGATCAAACGTTTTATTTTTATTTTTTGCTTATTAAAAGAATATTTTTTTCCTTAGAACAAAACGGACGAATCAGAAACAACATTTAAAAATCAAAAATATTTTCTTTTTTCAACTTCCTTTTTCCTAGGTAACAAAATGTGCATTTGTAAGCTACATACTACAAAATAAATAAAAAAAACTGGTTTAGAATGAAAAGCATGCCTCTTGCCAACTTTTTTCAATCCAAATGGGGGGCCAATTATTAAAATACCAAAGTTACATCTAGTGTAAGGACAGGGGGATTGAACCCAGGACTTACTGAAGGTGTGTGGAATAGAATCTCATTACTTTCAGAGGCAGTGTAGTCATTGTTGGGGACTGTGTTGCTAGAACCACTGACCATAACCACTCTTCCTCTACAACAGAGTAGGAAGTAAGAAACACTGCACAGCAAATTAAAACTAGCTGACACCTCCAGTGAGCATTCTGTTTTAGCCTTAAGGGGGGTATCAAACAACATTCCTATGTATATGGCCTTGACCGCCATGCCATCCCAAAATGTAAACTGCATTAATAATAGAAAAAAGTAGACTAGTAAAACACTACCTAGCCTGCCCATAATGTCCAATGATATCTAACACCTCATTTACTCACTGGAAGATTTAACAACAAACCATTCCTTTTAAATGACAACCATAACCCTAAAAAGAATACAAATATTTGCTACTTTCTTCAATCTTGTACCCCTTCAAAACAGTGAAAATTGGATGATGGATGAGACGTTTAAATCAACACTACACCCATTCACCCAAATGTACACTATACATGCAAGATTAAGAGCAACACTTCAGGCCTGATTTAGTTTTCGGCGGACGAGTTACTCCATCACAATGATGATGGATAGCCCATCTGCCAAAACATAAATCCCATAATAGCCTGTGGGCTTCATATTTTGGCTGAGAGGATAGCCGTCACCCTTGTGACAAAGCAACACATCTGCCAACTTCGAAATTAGGCCCTATGCCTCTAATATATGCATTACTGCCAGACAAATAATCTTCTACATACAACAAATGTTTATCAATTATCAAACTAAAACCATGAATAAATGTCCTGTGAAAATAATAGTTGAATTCAAAATTGCAATGATTTTAATGGAAAACTATACCCTGGAATACAAATATAAGGGTGCTTTTTTCATTTTCCATGGGTTATACGGAGTAAAATATAAATAAACCTCCTTTGTTGTAGACTACATGTGTAACAGCAAACTCCAATTTGAGCTACAAATTTAACCAGCATTAGCCTGTGTACCAAATGAACATGTAGATGATTTCTACACAGCAAATATTCAACACCACATTGTTCAAAAAATAAAGAAACGTTGGCATCTTTACTAAAGTATTTTGAACAAACATGGAGCCCCATTAGGATGGCAGGTGGATCGCCGCCGCCGGGCTGGCAGTAGCCACCGCTGGCCCGGCGGGGGCGATCCGCCCGCCATCCATACCCAAAAGACCATCCGCCATATTAGGATGGCTGGTAGGTCCACGACGGATGGAAAGACCCCCTGCCTCTTTTCCGATGGTCGAGTCATCAATCAGGCTGAAAACATGCATAATATGGTGGCGGTGTCTGCAAGACACCGCCATTCATATTATGATGAGCAATTGGCCTTTCCATGGCAGCAATGCCACCATTGTAAGGCATGCAGTTTTTTGTGTTGGGGGCCCGTTGCGGACCCTCGGGTTGTCGGGGGTAGTGGGGGGTGCACTTGGGTGGCACTTTTGCATGCACAAGGTGGCAGGCACTGTGCGGTGCCTGTCACGTTGTGCATGCAT
Source organism: Lissotriton vulgaris (assembly GCF_964263255.1). Lineage (NCBI taxonomy): Eukaryota > Metazoa > Chordata > Amphibia > Caudata > Salamandridae > Lissotriton > Lissotriton vulgaris. The sequence goes on from NC_141686.1 coordinate 151,031,488, forward strand.
ATCCACAACATGCGTTTTTTACATTGCAGTGGTGCTGCTTGCAGCACCGCCTGCCGCAATGTAAAATATGCGGGATGCAACCGCCAGTGTCACGGGCGCATCATAATTGGCACAGTGACCGCCGCACCCATGGCGGGCGGCCCAGAATACCGTTACAGTGTCCGCCCGCCATCGTAATGGTGCCTATGGATTGGCCTCAAAAAGGTTCAGGTAGACATCTTCCACGATACAGAATTGACTGGCTGAACTCCTAATCAACCTGTTTAAAAGGGGGTGCCAATATTAATACTGCTAAAGAGATGTGTAGGTTTGGTTTCCCTAGGTGGCCATCCAGCCTAGGTCCAAAAACCCAGGTGCCCCCCCCTTTGCGAAACAAGGTCATTTTATGATAGGTAATTTTGATGCCACACAAGTCACCCCTTCTTGGATTCCCCTTGGTGTCTAGTTTTCAAAAATGTATAAGTTTGCTAGGTTTCCTTAGGTGCCGGCAGATCTAGGGTTCAAAATACACAGCTAGACACTTTGCAAAAAAGGGGTCAGTTTTTATTGTACAAATGTGGTGTGTTCACGTTGCATTTTGGCCTGTTTACTGTTGCGGGCACTAGGTCTAACCACACAAGTGAGGTACCATTTGTATCTGGAGAATTTGGGGAATGCTGCGTTGGTGGAAGTTTGTGGATCCACACAGATTCCAGAACTTTCCATTACAGAATGTAAGGATTTTTTTTACGAAGTTTGAGGTTCTCGTGGGATTCTGGGTAAAGGAACCTGGTGAGAGCCACACAATTCAACCATCCTGGATTGCCATGGGTGGCTTGGATAAAAAAAATAATACATTTTCTAGGATTCCCTGGGTACCGGCAGTGCTAGGGTTCAAAATTCAAAGCTAGGCAATTTGCAAAAAAAACCTCAGTTTTCACCGTAAAAATGTGATGTGTCCACGTTGTGTTGTGGGCCGTTTCCTGTTGCAGGCACTAGGCCTACCCACACAAGTGAGGCTCCTATATACCCCATTCTTGCCTGCGTTTCCAGCCCATTGACACTAATTACGTTTTGCTGCAGTATACAGTGTCCCAATTAACAAGTCTCTTCCCAATGTCCTCCAAATCTTTTTAATCCCCCTTTTGGGTCCCCTACCCTCAAACCACCAACCACAATGTCATCGTAATGGAGTCCATTTGCTTCATCACCCAGTACCATCCTCCACTTGGCCTGTTCTCACTGCCTTTTCTGCTTCCCCCGGTGCCTTCTGCTTCACTACTCACCACCCTTCCAACCATTCCCAGGCCTCTTCAGGCATGGCGGGGTGCCAGGACTACCCCTCTGCCATTAACCGCCGCTGCGCCGGGTAAAACATCATGTATTTGATGTCTTTGGCTTGCAGCTCTTTCTTCACTGCCTCAAAGCTGCGATGCAACTTTTGAACCTTGAGTGTAAAGTCTGGAAAAAAATGGATTGTTGGATTTTGGTATTTAAGGTCTCAATGAGTTCTTGCCATTTGCGATATCTCGCCCCTGTCCCTATAATTTAGGACTTTGGCGATTATTGTTTGGGGAGGCGCTCCTAGTCTTGGTTTTGGGACCGTTGCTTAAGGTGATGCATTTGTACCTCCAGACCCTGTGTGGCATTCTGCAACTGTGTGATATTTCCTTCTGCCGTTGTCACTCTTTCGGATATTTTCCTGAAGTCCAACCTCCAGAGATTTACTTCCATCCTAACAGTGTCTATTTTGGGCTCGAGGGCTCCTTTTAGGTCTGTTATCGCCACTATGATGGCTGTTAGTGATGGTTCTGCTGCTCCTGTTTCTATCACCTGGGCCCCCATGTCTGCTGATAATGATTTTGCGATAGCGTACTTATCCAATTTAATTTGTTTGAGTTATCGCAGGACCCTTTGGTTTCACAATTTCCTTTATAGTTATCCCTGACAGGATGTCGGAGCCACACTCTCAGTTTGTTGGAATATGTTCCCCCACACTGTATTGATCTCCACCCTGTCAGCCCAGTTCCCGATCTTCCATTCATCGCTGCCTGTCCAAGGTGCTATGATATCTTGGTGGCTGACCCACACAAATTTGGTAGCTTCCTGTCCTTCTACAGACCTATCTTTCCAGAGCATGCCTGGGGTGGGTGCTTCTCAAACTTTTCCACTCCCCGGCAACTATTGTGGTTCCAGGCCTCTGTGTCATGTTGGTGGGCCTCGGGTGCTCAGACTGTCTTCACCTCGTCCCGTTCCTTGCTCTCAAGACAATCTGTGTCACCCTGGCTGCTGCCGAGCCCACTCTCTGTCTTCCTTAGTGCATCACCTCCTCGGGCAAAGTCAGGAGCTTCTCTTCAGGCTATGCCTGCCTGAGCCCAGAACTAACCCCCTACAGGTATAGCTTGTTCTACTGTATGCTATGCGGTCAGGCCCATGACACTTTCGGAGCCCAGCCGCTCCTCGATCCTTCCCCAGGTGGTACATTTTTGTTCCCCTTCGCCAACTCTATTCGCGGGCCCGCCCTGATGACATCCTATCTTGGCCCCGCTCATCAGTCGCGGGCCTCTGGGGGCATTGTTGACATCAGTCCCCCGCTTGCCTCGAAGGAGGGGGGGGAAGCAAGCGCATCCTGCTCACAAGGGCTCTTCTCCGGTCACTTGCCTTCTAGCTCTGGCTTCCATCTCTGGAGCGCGAGTCCCGCAGTATGTAGGCCTCACGATGTTGGAGCGTCCACCTCCGGGCATTTGCTTTTCCCTGAGTTGTAGTCTCGTTTCTTTGTTCCTCAGGGTGCAGTGGTCACCGCAGCCCCTTTCTGCAATGCACAGGTTCGGATTTCCAGATGGATGTCCGGCTTTCATGCTACAAAGCCCGGAGCTTCACTAGTGTGCGGCCATTGGTGAAGACTCCAGGCCACGGCCCCATGACATATTTTTAATAAAAACTCAGATTATAGAAGGTACATACTCTTCCTGTGAATAAATTGCCAAGAAAAAAACGATTTCATTATGTAGGCCATTTCTTTTAAAAACAAGTAGTGGGGTAATTATTGGATTAGCTTTTGAATAAAGAAGGACAAATTAACAAATATTATTTCCCTACATGTTTAACATTTCTTTTCAGTTGTAAGAAAATATATTCATAATTCTGTAGTACTTTTTTCTTTCACCTTAGTAGAACACCAACAGAGAATATATTTTTGTAAACACTCCGAAGCACTTCAAATCACATCTACAGTACTCTTGAGCAAAAGGTAAATATCAACACTGTTAAGCTACCAGACACCACTATAATTATTTTAACTCCTGACAGCAATGTAACATTAAAGTAAAACCACTGGTAAACAATTTTCTCAAGACTAAAAAAGAGCACCATAATAACAATATTCTTTTAGAGGAGAAATGTAAACAATGATCAAACATTTTATTTTTATTTTTTGCTTATTAAAAGAATATTTTTTTCCTTAGAACAAAATGGACAGATCAGAAACAACATTTAAAAATCAATAATATTTTCTTTTTTCAACTTCCTTCTTCCTAGGTAACAAAATGTGCATTTGTAAGCTACATACTACAAAATAAATAAAAAAAAAACTGGTTTAGAATGAAAAGCATGCCTCTTGCCAACTTTGTTCAATCCAAATGGGGTGCCAATTATTAAAATACCAAAGTTACATCTGATGTAAGGACAGGGTGATTGAACCCAGGACTTACTGAAGGTGTGTGGAATAGAATCTCATTACTTGCAGAGGCAGTGTAGTCATTGTTGGGGACTATGTTGCTAGAACCACTGACCATAACCAGAGTAGGAAGTAAGAAACACTGCACAGCAAATTAAAACTAGCTGACACCTCCAGTGAGCATTCTGGTTTAGCCTTAAGGGGGGAATCAAACAACATTCCTATGTATATGGCCTTGACCGCCATGCCATCCCAAAATGTAAACTGTATTAATAATAGAAAAAAGTAGACTAGTAAAACACTACCTAGCCTGCCCATAATGTCCAATGATATCTAATACATCATTTACTCACTGGAAGATTTAATAGCAAACCATTCCATTTAAATGACAACCATAACCCTAAAAAGAATACAAATATTTGCTACTTTCCTCAATCTTGTACCCCTTCAAAACAGTGAAAATTGGATGATGGATGAGACGTTTAAATCAACACTGCACCCATTCACCCAAATGTACACTATACATGCAAGATTAAGAGCAACACTTCAGGCCTGATTTAGTTTTCGGCGGACGAGTTACTCCATCACAATGATGATGGATAGCCCATCTGCCAAAATATAAATCCCATAATAGCCTGTTGGCTTTATATTTTGGCTGAGAGGATAGCCGTCACCCTTGTGACAGAGCAACACATCTGCCAACTTCGAAATTAGGCCCTATGCCTCTAATATATGCATTACTGCCAGACAAATAATCTTCTACATACTACAAATGTTTATCAATTATCAAACTAAAACCATGAATAAATGTCCGGTGAAAATAATAGTTGAATTCAAAATTGCAATGATTTCAAAGGAAAACTATACCCTGGAATACGAATATAAGGATGTTTTTTTTTCATTTTCCATGGGTTATACGGAGTAAAATATAAATAAACCTCCTTTGTTGTAGACTACATGTGTAACAGCAAAATCCAATTTGAGCTACAAATTTAACCAGCATTAGCCTGTGTACCAAATGAACATGTAGATGATTTCTACACAGCAAATATTCAACACCACATTGTTCAAAAAATAAAGAAACGTTGGCATCTTTACTAGAGTATTTTGAACAAACATGGAGCCCCATTAGGATGGCAGGTGGATCGCCGCCGCTGGGCTGGCAGTAGCCACCGCTGGCCTGGTGGGGGCGATCCGCCCGCCATCCATACCCAAAAGACCATCCGCCATATTAGGATGGCTGGTAGGCCCACGACGGATGGAAAGACCCCCTGCCTCTTTTCCGATGGTCGAGTCATCAATCAGGCTGAAAACATGCATAATATGGTGGCGGTGTCTGCAAGACACCGCCATTCATATTATGATGAGCAATTGGCCTTTCCATGGCAGCAATGCCACCATTGTAAGGCATGCAGTTTTTTGTGTTGGGGGCCCGTTGCGGACCCTCGGGTTGTCGGGGGTAGTGGGGGGTGCACTTGGGTGGCACTTTTGCATGCACAAGGTGGCAGGCACTGTGCGGTGCCTGTCACGTTGTGCATGCATATCCACAACATGCGTTTTTTACATTGCAGTGGTGCTGCTTGCAGCACCGCCTGCCGCAATGTAAAATATGCGGGATGCAACCGCCAGTGTCACGGGCGCATCATAATTGGCACAGTGACCGCCGCACCCATGGCGGGCGGCCCAGAATACCGTTACAGTGTCCGCCCGCCATCGTAATGGTGCCTATGGATTGGCCTCAAAAAGGTTCAGGTAGACATCTTCCACGATACAGAATTGACTGGCTGAACTCCTAATCAACCTGTTTAAAAGGGGGTGCCAATATTAATACTGCTAAAGAGATGTGTAGGTTTGGTTTCCCTAGGTGGCCATCCAGCCTAGGTCCAAAAACCCAGGTGCCCCCCCCTTTGCGAAACGAGGTCATTTTATGATAGGTAATTTTGATGCCACACAAGTCACCCCTTCTTGGATTCCCCTTGGTGTCTAGTTTTCAAAAATGTATAAGTTTGCTAGGTTTCCTTAGGTGCCGGCAGATCTAGGGTTCAAAATACACAGCTAGACACTTTGCAAAAAAGGGGTCAGTTTTTATTGTACAAATGTGGTGTGTTCACGTTGCATTTTGGCCTGTTTACTGTTGCGGGCACTAGGTCTAACCACACAAGTGAGGTACCATTTGTATCTGGAGAATTTGGGGAATGCTGCGTTGGTGGAAGTTTGTGGATCCACACAGATTCCAGAACTTTCCATTACAGAATGTAAGGATTTTTTTTACGAAGTTTGAGGTTCTCGTGGGATTCTGGGTAAAGGAACCTGGTGAGAGCCACACAATTCAACCATCCTGGATTGCCATGGGTGGCTTGGATAAAAAAAATAATACATTTTCTAGGATTCCCTGGGTACCGGCAGTGCTAGGGTTCAAAATTCAAAGCTAGGCAATTTGCAAAAAAAACCTCAGTTTTCACCGTAAAAATGTGATGTGTCCACGTTGTGTTGTGGGCCGTTTCCTGTTGCAGGCACTAGGCCTACCCACACAAGTGAGGCTCCTATATACCCCATTCTTGCCTGCGTTTCCAGCCCATTGACACTAATTACGTTTTGCTGCAGTATACAGTGTCCCAATTAACAAGTCTCTTCCCAATGTCCTCCAAATCTTTTTAATCCCCCTTTTGGGTCCCCTACCCTCAAACCACCAACCACAATGTCATCGTAATGGAGTCCATTTGCTTCATCACCCAGTACCATCCTCCACTTGGCCTGTTCTCACTGCCTTTTCTGCTTCCCCCGGTGCCTTCTGCTTCACTACTCACCACCCTTCCAACCATTCCCAGGCCTCTTCAGGCATGGCGGGGTGCCAGGACTACCCCTCTGCCATTAACCGCCGCTGCGCCGGGTAAAACATCATGTATTTGATGTCTTTGGCTTGCAGCTCTTTCTTCACTGCCTCAAAGCTGCGATGCAACTTTTGAACCTTGAGTGTAAAGTCTGGAAAAAAATGGATTGTTGGATTTTGGTATTTAAGGTCTCAATGAGTTCTTGCCATTTGCGATATCTCGCCCCTGTCCCTATAATTTAGGACTTTGGCGATTATTGTTTGGGGAGGCGCTCCTAGTCTTGGTTTTGGGACCGTTGCTTAAGGTGATGCATTTGTACCTCCAGACCCTGTGTGGCATTCTGCAACTGTGTGATATTTCCTTCTGCCGTTGTCACTCTTTCGGATATTTTCCTGAAGTCCAACCTCCAGAGATTTACTTCCATCCTAACAGTGTCTATTTTGGGCTCGAGGGCTCCTTTTAGGTCTGTTATCGCCACTATGATGGCTGTTAGTGATGGTTCTGCTGCTCCTGTTTCTATCACCTGGGCCCCCATGTCTGCTGATAATGATTTTGCGATAGCGTACTTATCCAATTTAATTTGTTTGAGTTATCGCAGGACCCTTTGGTTTCACAATTTCCTTTATAGTTATCCCTGACAGGATGTCGGAGCCACACTCTCAGTTTGTTGGAATATGTTCCCCCACACTGTATTGATCTCCACCCTGTCAGCCCAGTTCCCGATCTTCCATTCATCGCTGCCTGTCCAAGGTGCTATGATATCTTGGTGGCTGACCCACACAAATTTGGTAGCTTCCTGTCCTTCTACAGACCTATCTTTCCAGAGCATGCCTGGGGTGGGTGCTTCTCAAACTTTTCCACTCCCCGGCAACTATTGTGGTTCCAGGCCTCTGTGTCATGTTGGTGGGCCTCGGGTGCTCAGACTGTCTTCACCTCGTCCCGTTCCTTGCTCTCAAGACAATCTGTGTCACCCTGGCTGCTGCCGAGCCCACTCTCTGTCTTCCTTAGTGCATCACCTCCTCGGGCAAAGTCAGGAGCTTCTCTTCAGGCTATGCCTGCCTGAGCCCAGAACTAACCCCCTACAGGTATAGCTTGTTCTACTGTATGCTATGCGGTCAGGCCCATGACACTTTCGGAGCCCAGCCGCTCCTCGATCCTTCCCCAGGTGGTACATTTTTGTTCCCCTTCGCCAACTCTATTCGCGGGCCCGCCCTGATGACATCCTATCTTGGCCCCGCTCATCAGTCGCGGGCCTCTGGGGGCATTGTTGACATCAGTCCCCCGCTTGCCTCGAAGGAGGGGGGGGAAGCAAGCGCATCCTGCTCACAAGGGCTCTTCTCCGGTCACTTGCCTTCTAGCTCTGGCTTCCATCTCTGGAGCGCGAGTCCCGCAGTATGTAGGCCTCACGATGTTGGAGCGTCCACCTCCGGGCATTTGCTTTTCCCTGAGTTGTAGTCTCGTTTCTTTGTTCCTCAGGGTGCAGTGGTCACCGCAGCCCCTTTCTGCAATGCACAGGTTCGGATTTCCAGATGGATGTCCGGCTTTCATGCTACAAAGCCCGGAGCTTCACTAGTGTGCGGCCATTGGTGAAGACTCCAGGCCACGGCCCCATGACATATTTTTAATAAAAACTCAGATTATAGAAGGTACATACTCTTCCTGTGAATAAATTGCCAAGAAAAAAACGATTTCATTATGTAGGCCATTTCTTTTAAAAACAAGTAGTGGGGTAATTATTGGATTAGCTTTTGAATAAAGAAGGACAAATTAACAAATATTATTTCCCTACATGTTTAACATTTCTTTTCAGTTGTAAGAAAATATATTCATAATTCTGTAGTACTTTTTTCTTTCACCTTAGTAGAACACCAACAGAGAATATATTTTTGTAAACACTCCGAAGCACTTCAAATCACATCTACAGTACTCTTGAGCAAAAGGTAAATATCAACACTGTTAAGCTACCAGACACCACTATAATTATTTTAACTCCTGACAGCAATGTAACATTAAAGTAAAACCACTGGTAAACAATTTTCTCAAGACTAAAAAAGAGCACCATAATAACAATATTCTTTTAGAGGAGAAATGTAAACAATGATCAAACATTTTATTTTTATTTTTTGCTTATTAAAAGAATATTTTTTTCCTTAGAACAAAATGGACAGATCAGAAACAACATTTAAAAATCAATAATATTTTCTTTTTTCAACTTCCTTTTTCCTAGGTAACAAAATGTGCATTTGTAAGCTACATACTACAAAATAAATAAAAAAAAACTGGTTTAGAATGAAAAGCATGCCTCTTGCCAACTTTGTTCAATCCAAATGGGGTGCCAATTATTAAAATACCAAAGTTACATCTGATGTAAGGACAGGGTGATTGAACCCAGGACTTACTGAAGGTGTGTGGAATAGAATCTCATTACTTGCAGAGGCAGTGTAGTCATTGTTGGGGACTATGTTGCTAGAACCACTGACCATAACCAGAGTAGGAAGTAAGAAACACTGCACAGCAAATTAAAACTAGCTGACACCTCCAGTGAGCATTCTGGTTTAGCCTTAAGGGGGGAATCAAACAACATTCCTATGTATATGGCCTTGACCGCCATGCCATCCCAAAATGTAAACTGTATTAATAATAGAAAAAAGTAGACTAGTAAAACACTACCTAGCCTGCCCATAATGTCCAATGATATCTAATACATCATTTACTCACTGGAAGATTTAATAGCAAACCATTCCATTTAAATGACAACCATAACCCTAAAAAGAATACAAATATTTGCTACTTTCCTCAATCTTGTACCCCTTCAAAACAGTGAAAATTGGATGATGGATGAGACGTTTAAATCAACACTGCACCCATTCACCCAAATGTACACTATACATGCAAGATTAAGAGCAACACTTCAGGCCTGATTTAGTTTTCGGCGGACGAGTTACTCCATCACAATGATGATGGATAGCCCATCTGCCAAAATATAAATCCCATAATAGCCTGTTGGCTTTATATTTTGGCTGAGAGGATAGCCGTCACCCTTGTGACAGAGCAACACATCTGCCAACTTCGAAATTAGGCCCTATGCCTCTAATATATGCATTACTGCCAGACAAATAATCTTCTACATACTACAAATGTTTATCAATTATCAAACTAAAACCATGAATAAATGTCCGGTGAAAATAATAGTTGAATTCAAAATTGCAATGATTTCAAAGGAAAACTATACCCTGGAATACGAATATAAGGATGTTTTTTTTCATTTTCCATGGGTTATACGGAGTAAAATATAAATAAACCTCCTTTGTTGTAGACTACATGTGTAACAGCAAAATCCAATTTGAGCTACAAATTTAACCAGCATTAGCCTGTGTACCAAATGAACATGTAGATGATTTCTACACAGCAAATATTCAACACCACATTGTTCAAAAAATAAAGAAACGTTGGCATCTTTACTAGAGTATTTTGAACAAACATGGAGCCCCATTAGGATGGCAGGTGGATCGCCGCCGCTGGGCTGGCAGTAGCCACCGCTGGCCTGGTGGGGGCGATCCGCCCGCCATCCATACCCAAAAGACCATCCGCCATATTAGGATGGCTGGTAGGCCCACGACGGATGGAAAGACCCCCTGCCTCTTTTCCGATGGTCGAGTCATCAATCAGGCTGAAAACATGCATAATATGGTGGCGGTGTCTGCAAGATACCGCCATTCATATTATGATGATGTCAGCAATTGGCCTTTTCATGGCAGCAATGCCACCATTGTAAGGCATGCAGTTTTTTGTGTTGGGGGCCCATTGCGGACCCTCGGGTTGTCGGGGGTAGTGGGGGGTGCACTCGGGTGGGACTTTTGCATGCACAAGGTGGCAGGCACTGTGCGGTGCCTGTCACGTTGTGCATGCAAATCCACAACATGCGTTTTTTACATTGCAGCGGTGCTGCTTGCAGCACCGCCTGCCGCAATGTAAAATATGCGGGATGAAACCGCCAGTGTCACAGGCGCATCATAATTGGCACAGTGACCGCCGCACCCATGGCGGGCGTCCCAGAATACCGTTACAGTGTCCGCCCGCCATCGTAATGGTGCCTATGGATTGGCCTCAAAAAGGTTCAGGTAGACATCTTCCACGATACAGAATTGACTGGCTGAACTCCTAATCAACCTGTTTAAAAGGGGGTGCCAATATTAATACTGCTAAAGAGAGATGGTACCACTCTTGCTCTAGTTCCATTGGAAATGCTTGCCTCATTTCTACAATTACCTGGAAATTATTAAAAAGGAACACATTTTTCAGGGAATGAGAGAAACGCAACCTTTTGCACATAGTTTAGATCCCAGAGTAACTATAAGAACAAATAAAAGTAAAATAAAAGCACTAACTTCATCTTTATCTGATCGACATTATTCTCTTGGTTTTTTTAATCCCTAAATATTATCTAGGAATCAAAAAAAAACACTTCCTTTTCTTCTACAATTTATGCATTCAATTGTTGGAAAGATTGGACAGTCATCTTGCTAACTCTCGAATAGGGTGAAAAGAAAACTGTGCATATGTGACTGAAAATAAATATTGTGTTCACCTTGAAACCTAGCTATATACTAATATCAAGAGATAATTCACAACTCAGAACCATAAAAAACTGAAAATATTACATTTGTATTAATTTTCTAAAAGGTTGTGTTATAAACGAGAAAAGAAATACATAGGAAGGGTATTTAAGTAGCGTAACATACCTGTCACCTCCCAAAATGCAAGTAAACCAATCCTCTCAGAATACTCACCCAAAGAAATTCACACAAGAGCACCAATTATCTTTTTGTTATAAATATAGTTTAGAATGCTAATGTTATAGAACAAAAGTATGCCTTTTCCTACTTAAAGGAAAAATAATAAACACCACAGGAAAAATGAAGAATGAACACTCCATAAAAAATTAAGCAGATGGTCATCTTCGTTGGCAACCTGCATGGGAATGTAAAAGAAACCCCACAAATACAACATTGCTAACATTAACTTACAGTCCATAACCTTCCCTTACTGTATTCATAAAATACATTATTTAAATAAAATAAAACATATACTTACCCTGCAACTCAGCAGCATTCTTGCATCCCATGCTGTATACAAAGAAAACTGCCCTGAAACAAGCTGTATGGAAAAAAAAGGATTGCAATTAAGAAATATAAAAAGACAATTTCTCCCAACGGAAGCAATGGAAAAACATGGGAAAATGTCTCAAAAATATAAATTAAGTAATTTAAAAAATTGTAAACGAAATGTTATTAAAATGCTATTAAATCAATAGGAAATGTAAATAAAATTTGCAGTTTTATATTTAATTTAATAAATAACTACTTCTATATATTAAAACATATTTCAAAATGAAAAATAAATCCTGAGTCTAATTTGTTTAGTTATTAGTAAAATGTATTAGTAAGTAATTTAAACTAAAATATATATATTTTCTACTATTGGTATCATTATTTTTAATTACAATTTTAATTTTCTTGTTGAAAGAATAGTTAACTTTTTATTTCTCTATATATTTATTACTAACATTACACACCCTTTTCACTTTACAAAATACAACATTTGAGATGTTTCAATTTTTTGTTTTGTTGATTTATATTTCATTTAATTTCTATAAGACTCAGATCACATTCTTAGATTTCTATTTGTGTCTAACTATTTATAAAAAAAATCAAAAGTAAATACTATCACTAATGTTTAATATCTGAGTATTAAAATACTCAATTCATTTTAATACTTTTCTCCAAGTGTAATATAGTTCCTACCTTTATCCCCATTAACTCTAACATCCTGCTCCTAAATAGTGTTGTGAAAAAGTGGTTCCTTTAAAACATTTGTATTAAATTATCTAATTACATTAAAAATATTATATATACTTCCCACCCTTATCCCCTTCAACCCTAACATCCAACATCTAATGGTATTTATATCAAATTAATATGATAAGTAACAAAGTAATAATGAATATTTCATCCTACTACTCACGTATTTGAGAACCATACAACTACTTAAAAAAATCCCTTTCCAAACATTTTGACCTTTTACTCTTTAGTTATGGAAGAGTTAAACACCAAAATGCCCCCTTAAAAATAACTAAAATGACTATATTTAATATCAAAATTCTTTTTTTTTAAATGAGTTTTTTGGGGGTGTAAACTTCGACACCCCTTCCACCCCCCATTAAAAGCACTATTTATTGCATTTACATTGAAAAATACTTAAATAATGTACTCTGTGTTTTTGGAAGCTGAACACATCCCTCCATTCATTTAAAAAAAAGTATTGATTTCTTAACTCTACTACTTTATGGGGATTAAACCCCTCAGTCCCCTCATCCTTTAAAAAGAATTACATCTATATCATACTTACATCTACTTACCTATACTTGCATGCATGATAAAACTACCTGCGAAGAAAAGACTGCAGAGAAAGGTAATGCTTGGTAAAGACTGCATCACATGTATTTGTCACCATGCAATGCCAGTTCACTGTCTCTGTGTTTTACCCAATACAGGGGGTCATGTGGGAATTTGGCTTCTGAGGACAAGCAAAATGGAGCAACAATCGACAGGAACGCAAAGTGCCCGACCTCAGCATTAACTAAGGGGCCGGTTTTGATGTCGGACAGACCTGAGTCCGTCTGACATCGATCTGGAACTGGGACCAACCGACATCCTGTCGGCGACCCTTAACCATCAAATCCACTCCAATTCTTTACAATGGAAGCATGCATCCCATCCTCTCCGAACCCGTCGTAAGCCATTTGGAAAATCTGTTTGGATTAATTTCCAACTGACTCCATCAAAATGGGTCGGTCAGAAATTAACCAAGACAGGAGATTCCGATGTCGTAAGAACGGCTCTGACTGTGGGTTGGAGCCGTTTCCTACGGCCTTGTAATTGGCCCCTAAGAAGGAAAACACCCACGTCACCTGATATTATCAAACAGTTTGGCTGCATTTTTCAATAATGACATATGTGAACTTCCACTTGTCGCCTTTGGAAGGACAGGAATAACAGCCAATTTGTGATTACTTTGCTAATATCTGTGTCCTTTTAAAACTGCATGTAGTTTGTTTTTTATACCTGGATGCTGTGCTATAAAGTGTAACATTAAGGCCCATTGTTTTCTGAATTTCCTTGTGGGCAGAATTCTCTCTCCAAACCCTCCTAGGCTTGTTTTCTCTGTGCTTTTAGGATCTGGTTCAAAGCGGTGAATATTTTACTTTTCTATACCCTTGCCAAAGGCTTTGTGTAGTGTCCCTGAAGACAGTCTAACAGTTTCAATTATGGAAGTGAGCATTGCTGGTAGTGGAAGCGGGCAGTGATCTCCTAAAAACATTTTGCCTAATTATCTTGTTTTTGTTTACAAATGAAATACAGCTTAACCCCTTCGATGCTCATGACGAGCTCAGCTCGTCATGCAGTACACTGCTCGTGTGCTCATGACGAGCTGAGCTTGTCATGAACAATGGGTAAAAATGAGACTCAGCACAGAGGGGGAATTGCTGCAGCACTGATGGTGTTAAAAGTAATCAAACGAAAATAGCAGATATTTTAAAAAGCTGAAAATAATATTGAATCCCTTACAGTAGCACACATGATACCCTGCAACACTGAAAAAATCAAATACAGGAATATATTTAACTCAAACTAACTTTTCAATTTTATTTCAGTGAATGGTACTGCAGTTTGTTACAGAACACTGTTGGGCATAGTGAAAAAATCGCATTTTATTGAATTTTTGTAGTACTATAAAAATACTACAAATGTACTACAAAATGTTATTCATAAACCAATGTGTGGAGGTTACTACGGTTTTCTGTGCACAGATCTCCACCCCTGAATGCAGAGTCTCTTCAGACGCAAGCATACATTTTAGTAGTACATGTGGGAGTGATATGAGGAATGGCTGGAAAATGTGCAATACTTACAACGAAAGAGGGGCTCAGTTAGGAGTAAGGAGGGATTAGGGAGAATTTAGGGGACATGCACCCATCCACAAAAGAGTAAGCCCCTTGCTATTCACTTCTAGAGCTATTACAGCAAAGAAGGGTCCTGAAACAGTAGCAAATTACTCCAATGCTGAGTTGAAGTAAGTTCAGCACTACAAGTGGTCAATCACTAGTACTACAAAACCCTCTTATAGAAAATAATAGAGGTAGGGACATAAATTAATTCCCTAGAACAGATGTGAGTGAGATTTCAGAAATATTCTTGGAAACCTTTGTGAATAAAAACATTTGTAAAATCTGAAGAACAATGATGGAGAACTACGACGGTGCAGATTTACATATTGCTTCAAGAATCAGACCTTATGAAACTTTTTCTATGGAGGCAATTCAAAAGCAGAGTGTAAAATCTGCACTCATAAAAGTCCTCTCACCAATGGGTGAAAACATACTACTGTCTGGACTTCACAAACATACTCAGTGGTAATCCCAGAAAGCTGTGAAAGGCTCAGGTTTCAAGTCATACAATTGTAAAGTCATTTTTACATACTCCCAAGATCCCAGTGCTAGAATGCATACAGAGCACAGACCTTGGGCCTGGTTATGAACTTGACAGGATTGGTCTAGCTGTGGCTTTTTCTGCAGTATTCCAGCCTGCTGACTTGGTGGTCCCTCCGCCCTATTTAGATGTTGGTGATTGCATAGACGAAAGAATGCCATGGTCCCGCTGTCACCACCAGGAAATCTCGACCATGCCGACTGCGGGTTAGGTTAAATTGGCCATTGGTGGGAGGACCGCCAGCTTCTCTGTCATCTCAGTAACAATGTGCATTTCTGCCGATGAGATTGCAGGGGTTAACCTTCTGAGTTGAAAGAATGGAACGGATATAAGGTGCAAATTCAGCTGCACTTACCTCCACACTTCCTGTACCCCCATGGATCCCAGCCTACCAGACCTATCGCTACTGCGGCTCGTTGATGATTCTGAAAACCACTACCGTCATGGATGTAACTAATCAATCAGGTATTAATAGGGTGCACAACTCACCCATAAGGGTCTCAAGGCGCTGGTGAGGGGGTACAGGCAGCTCAATGGTCATTCCAAGGGCCAGGTCTTGAGGTCCTTTCTGAATAGGTGCAGTGTCCGGCTTCGTCTGATGCTGAGGGGGAGTTCGTTTCGGGTCTTGGCTGCAATGTAGAAGAAGGATCTGCCACCAATTCTGGCCCTGAGAATGCAGGGGACCGTGACGAGGGCTAGGTTGGCGGATTGGAGGTTTCTCTTGGGGGCATGGAAGGAGATTCTTTAGTTGAGGTATTGGGGTCTGGTGTTATGGAGGGCTTTGTAGGCATGCTTGAGCAGATTGACTGTTATTCTTTTTTCAAAGGGGAATTTGGAGGTCGCAGAGGTGCTGGCTGATGTGGTCATGTTGTGGGATGCTGAGGGCGAGCCTGGCTGCAGCGTTCAGAATGATCTGGAGTTTGAGAAGGAGTGTTTTGGTGATTCCGGCCTAGAGTGCATTTCCGTAGTCCAGTCTGTTGGTGATGAGTGCATGGCTGATGGTCTTCTTGGAGTCGGGGGGATCCATTTGAGGGTCTTGCGAAGTATGCAGGGGTTGTTGAAGCATGTGGAGGACATGGCGCTGATCTGGCAGTTAATGGTGAATGAGGAGTCAAGTATGATGCCGGGGTTGCAGGTGTGGTCCGTAGTGGTGGGTTTCCGAAGGCGGTGAGGCCCCATGTATTGTCCCATACAGAGGGGGTGGACCCAAGGATGAGGACTTCTGTTTTCTCTGAGTTGAGCTTCAGGCAGCTGCTACTCATCCAGGATGCAACGCGCTTCATTCCTTCTTGGAAACTGTGCCTGGCGATGTCAGGTTTATTGGTGAGGGAGAGTATGAGCTGGGTGCCGTCGGCATATGATACTATGTTGATTCCATGTTTTCTGACGCTGGTTGCGAGCGGGCCATGTAGATGTTGAAGGGTGTGGGGCTGAGGGAGAATCCTTGGGGTACTCAGCATCTTATCTCTGTCGGTTCGGACAGGAAGGGCGGGAGTCTTAAACTTTGTGTTCTGCCTGAGAGAACCAACACTAAGAACCACTTTAACCTGTTCCCATTGGCTTGTCCCTTAAAACATGCACAAGACTCCTACTTCTAAAAATATCACATACAAGCAATAGCATATCAATGCTCAATGCATTTGTGGGTAATATTTAAGTGTTAGAAATTCAAATGAACACACCTGTAACATCTCTTGATTCGTAGATAAATTTAATGGAAGCAACCTACATAAAAATGAACAGATGCCCAAAAAGGATTACAAAATATATGTCAAAATATCACCATCTAGGTGTGCCTAAAAAAAATATCTCACTTGCACACATGAAAAATATATGCAACACACATCATAGGGAAAGTGCAATGAAACATGATGTTGATATTGCTCTAGACAAGGTGCAACCATTATCATTTAAATACCATTTAAATCAATGTCAGTCCTAAATATGAATTCTGCAACAACTCCATCCATGTAACATTACCCCTTGTTTAGTGCACGTTATGCACTGGATTCATGTACAATGGATACAAACCTTTAGACACTGATCAGCAATCATGGTGGACGAAACATGCATGTAGTAACACATCTAAATGATAAATGTCACATTAATTAGGTGGTGCAAGTGGCCATTTCTATTTTTTGTTTGTTGCTGTTTTATGTAGTCTGAACTCAACCCAAAGGTATCAAAGTGCTTTACATGAGCACCAGTTGCATTACAGAGGGACATGTTCATTTTTAGGCATTACAATAATGAATGCCTGCCCATAAAATAAAATGACAATCACATAGCATATCAACCAGTGTATGCACATAGCAAAGTAAACTTTATAAAAATATGTAGCAAAACTTCCATCATGTTCCACAACAATCTATCTAGCTCTGCAATCTTGTCAGAAATCAAACAATTGCTAAGGAAAAGTAATGCTAGGACCAATTAGGTCAAATCAAATAAAGTATTTATTGAACAACAATAGAAATGTCTCTAAATAAAGTCCAAGGCAATTGGCAGTTTTGTAATCCAAAAACGGAAAGTGCACGCACTGGGCTGTGGCACAAAGCTTGCCTCCCAATACACTGCCAAGGGGGGCCTCCTCAGGAAAGGACACCCCATGGGCAGGACAGGCACCTCATGGGAGGGGGTTTGGGTTGGGAGGGGTGTCCTTACCTTGGGAAGAAGTGGATTTCCATTTGGGAGGGGAGGTTTGGGAGGTGGAAGGGATGGCTTTCTGTTTGGAAGGGGTGCATTGGGAAGTGGAAGGGGTGAATGGGCTTATTGTAGGGGTGGATTTGGAAGGGGTGAGTTGGAGTGTGGGAGTGATAGAATGCTGTTTGGTAGGGGAGTATGAGGTTTAGGGCAAGGGAAAAACTGGAATCCTCTATGGGGAACTTTGTATGCTTTTTGAGAGGGAGAGAGCTTTTGGAGGTAAAGGGAGTGCCAGTGTGGGATGTGCCTGTGTCTGTTGATGGTGCAGTTGCCAATGGGTTGGGTATATGTTTTGCAAGCATAGGTGTTTCTTATGTCATATGTATCTGTTGTGTGCTTGGATGTGTGCGTCTGTATTTTTTGGGTGTGGACTGTAAGGTAGGTGTGTCTGTGGATGGGTGTGCTGTGTATGTGCTAGTTGTGGGTGTTGTGGATGTTGATGTAGTGGTAACTGTACTTGTGGTGGTGTCTGGTGTGTGTGGATGTGATGGCATTGGGGGTGGTAATTGGGGGTGGTGTCTCTGGTGTGTGTGGATGTGATAATTGTGGGGTGGTGGTGTGTGTGGATGCAATGGTGGTGGGGTGATAACTTTAGGGCTGGTGGTGTCTGTGGTTTGTGTTGGTGAGATGATGGTGAGGATGGTAACTGTGGAGGTGAGTTGTCTGTATATTTGGATTTATGCAAATGTTTGTTTATGTTTGAGTTTATGTGTTGGTGTTCTGCTTGTGTCTATATGAGTGTGTGTATACATGTGTGCATGTGCTCGGGACAGGTCTGGGAATAGGGTTTGGAATGGAGAAGGGACAGGATTTTGGCAACAAGGTTGGGATAGATGGGGGGCTGCAGTGATTGATGAGGTCAGATTCTGAAAAGACTTCTGTAGGCCAGACATTGCACTGTAAATGCCATCTAGGTAGCCTACCATTACTTGCATATGGCTGCCAAACCCCTGGATTCAATGTTTTCATCTGACCTTCAGAGATGTTCCTGAGGAGGGCAATAGCCTCCTCATTCAAAGCAGCCAGGGGAACAGGGGCAGAGGGGGAGGTGCTGGAGCAATGGAGAAGACACACCTCTTAGGCCAACTGGGTTGGGAGCAACAGGGAGGGTTGAGCTGGTACTGGTGGTGGCAGACAAGGATAAAGGTATCACAGTTCTTGTTGGGTCCGCCACCACTAGGGAGTGTCTGCTGGAGGATGTCTCAGAAGATGAGGTTGATGAGTTGGCATTTTCCGACCACTACCCTCACCGTCCAGGCCACTGGGTCCCTCGATGTCAGAACCCCAATGATAACACTTTCTACAAAACACTAAAATATGTAAACTGTCAAAAACTGATTAACGAAAGCTGTGCTGAAATAGCTTGCCAATGTTTCACATATCAAATAGATACCTAGGCTGTATAAGGTAGTCAGAAAAAAAGTTTGGGAGGAATGCCAAATAACTTTAACAGCATAAGTCAATACATAGCCCTCAAAAAATTACTAATACACTTCAGTAATGAGAATAAATAATCTTACATTTCACATATAAAGGCCTGTAATCAGTTGATGTTATTAGAGCCTATTTGAAAAGACATGCACTAAGTATGTTGGATTTCCCTGTAATCCAAAATTTCATAGACCATCATAGTACATTTTTCCCATACACTAATTCCCATGAAATACTTACTTCAGACACTCACATAAAACTCAGATTGGGCAAAATATTACTCTTTAGTGCATGTCAACAGTAGGGTAATAATTCAAGAGCACCCTATTGAATACTCCTACACACTTGTCGTAGAACTTACAATCATGATAAATCCATGCAAGTGTGCCAATTTTCTCCCTCATTGCTTCATCATCTGGACATGTCAAAATACATTAAGTAATGCTTTAGGGTATGTGCTTCTCTGTCACCAATGTTTACACATTCCTGTATGTGTATTCACAATAATTGTACACCTATCACAATTATTTGTAAACTGACAGACTGGCTTACACTCCAATATCTGTGAAGGAATGAGCCGTCATGCTATTATGACACTTTAAACAGGAATGACGCAGTATTTCTGATGCAAAATACCATGCGGGAAATGTTTAGAATGCAAAATGTGCCCACTAATACTGATGTCATCAGTCATTTAGGCTCACCTGCTCACTCATGTTTGTGTAGAATCCCTACTTACCAATGTACAGCCACTGCATCAGAAGTAGGACATGTCACATGCAATGGGGCTACCATCACATAAACCACATTACTTAAGGAACATCATACCTGACATAATATAGACTTGTGGCATGTTAAGTCCAACTGTCCTCAATTACATCAAACTACATGATGTATATGTCGAGTTTCTGCAGCAATATGTCTTCTCAGACCAGAGTATTTTTTATGAACATAAATCAGGTGGGATCTTGTTCAAAAGTAAATAGTCACAGGACATCATCATACTTTTTGTACAAGACTTTCACTGTTATATTCCATATAGGTGCCCTATATAGGCACAGGCACCATTTACCTATATTCTTCCCTACATTACATACATAATGGTTCTCAAAGGCTACCTAGATACAACTCTGCATTCAGAACGCAGGTTTTTCTCTAATTCAAATCTTTTACATTATGCATGAGGCTTCTTGGAAGCAACGCAGGACTAACATCTCCTGTATAATATCTCTGTATAAAGTTCAGAACACAGTAATACAGTAATACAGCAAGGTAGGACTCCTGAGGAGACCTATGGATACATCATGTATTGCTTAGAAAGACAGAGGAGACCAAGACTTTCTGGCTGACACACTGACCAGAGATGCTGAGGTTCCCGCATGCAGACACTCCAGCTCGCAGTGGTCTAACATCCCTTGTGGGGTGTCAAACTCGAGACCAGAACAGGGTCCCATATTCTCTCATTCTCAGGTAATGAGGCTGACTAGATCCTAGAAGGATTCTTGGCGTAACTCCTACACAGATGCTAGGTACATTCTGGTACATCTAGTTAGGGAGGCATCATAGGAGTACACTCCTTTTATCATGTGTTTTATATGCTTGTACTCATAATTATTGCAAGATGGTAGAACTGTACCATCCCTTTACTTTCGTAGTACTTCTAATTATATATCTCTGATACTGTCTAATTGTTATTGCAGCGGATCTTTTATACACTAGAATAACAACTGTTGAATAAATTATTATTGAAAACTTCCTGCCAGTTTACTCTGTGTATCTCTGAGACAAACAAAGGGGCATATTGCCAACAAGTAGCGATATTTATCGCTAAATAGGCTTAGGAACGATTTTTTTATTGCTGAGCATCGCCGGAATTTATCACTGAGATAACGTGCTATTAGCAACGTTTATCTCCAAAGTGATACATTTTCCGGCGATAGCGGCGAAATGCGTGAATATCGCTGAGAATACAGCGATATTCACGCATTAGCGCCGAAATGCTCTTAGCCATGTTATCCACCTCCCATTGGATAACATGGCTAAGAACTGGTCTGGGCAGGTGTTAGTATTTGGAGATATTCGCGCTTAGCGCTAATATTTCCATCGCTACGCCTGCCTTGCTAATCGGCGATAGCGATGTTAGCGACTGTTTTCAGTCGGTAACATTTTGGGTACGCCGACTTTGCATGTCATTAGCGATAAATATCGCTAACATGCAAAGCTGGCCCCAAACCACTCGCTATCACCTAAAAGCTGTCGCTAACTGCTGTTAGCGACAGCTTGCTAACAGGGCGATAGAATTATCGCCGCTTAGCGGCGGAAAACAGCCGCTAAAGCGGCAAAAATTTCCTATCGCAACACTCGATAATATGCCCCTAAGTGAGCACGAGTGACTGAACGAAAGGTAGTATATTGCTTCCACGATTCTGAGGGATCAGGGTTGTCATGTTCTGAGGTTGGTAAGAACTATTCTCTCCCTGGTAAGAGGAGATTCTAGTGGCACTGTGAGCTAGCTGATACAGATAGGCTAACATAGCCGGTGGGGGTACACGGAATCAGTCTGCCACCAGTCCCACATTTTATGTTATCCAAGCGTGCAGAACCTATATGGGTATATAGGAACTACACAACAACACCTTCAAGAACTCTTCTTGTGCATTGAACATGGGTTCCAGTAATGCAGATTGTAAAAGTACGGCCTGTAAAAATAAAGTGGTTTTTGTAACATGTCAAACTCAATTTGGAACTTAACCCATTGTTGCTGCTATTGGGCACTCAACTGCACATCAAGCTCTGGATAGACCACTGCAAGAATGTGGGCCATTGTGGGGCTCAGAGTGCGGCACGCATCCTTCACACATCGAGAGGACTTCTCCAGCTGGATGTTTGTGATCTTCTGTGTCCAGAGTCTTAGGTTGTCCCACCTCTTGCGTCAATGAACTCTGTGCCGCCTGCAGACCCCCAGGGTCCGCAACTTCCTGACGATATACTCCTCCTTCTGATGGGTGTTTCCCTTTATGGATACAAGAAAGGCAAGTCATATCAATGGGATTATGAGTTTTAGTTTGTGTTCATTGATGTCAGCAAATATATCTACAGCTATCAGTAGCATAACTCATGAGTTGGAATACAACATGTGTATTGTCACATGCTGACCTACACCTATGTAGTCTCACACACTTTGGTAGTGACCTGCTGGCCGTCCTCAAGCCATTTCATGGTCTAAACACACTAAGCCAGGTCTGTGACATCATCTAGCCCAGGGGACCCTAAATAATCTCTGATGTAACCCATTTATGATCAGTCCAAGGGATTATGAACTACTCAAGGCTAATCAATAAAAATCATGGCACCGTAAATAATTGCCAATATGAAAGGGGGACCTTCAGTTTGGACATTACCTATTTTAACTTGGGAGTCTTTGGAAAGAAGTTTTAATGCAAGAAGTCAGGAATATCTCACTTTCAACTGTTGTCCATTTAAAAGCATTCAGGACCAAGGGGCAGATGTATCATCACCATCAATTGCGATTCTCAAATAGTGATTTTTTTAAAATCGCTATTTCAGAATTACAATTTGGGATGTATGTAGAAAATCGCTATTTTTTAGCGATTTCATAAAATTCCTTAATTGCGATTAGCAAATTGCTAATCGCAATTAAGGAATCATTTCCTATTAATTTCTATGGGCCAGGAGGCCCATAGGAAGGAATGGGAAGTTATTCAAAATTTCCGATTCGCAATTTGCTAATCGCAAATTGAGAATAATTTCAAGTGTGCAAGGGTGTCTTAAGGACACCCTGATGCACCCCTGAAATTTACATGTGTGGGCATATGGCGCACATACATGCCCTAAGGGCATGTATGAGCACCACATGGCACCTTTACAAATGCCAAAAAGTGCATTTGTAAAAGAACTCACAACTTACCACTAACTACAAGTTGGTGGTAATTTGCGATTTCTTAGTGTAAATTCACAAAACGTATTTGCTTCTTACATAGCATTTAAGGAATTGCAATTTGCGATTCCTTAAATGCTTACACAATATTAAGGAATCGCAACATTTGCGATTCCTTAATATTGCGATGATACATGATACATTCCATTTTCCGATTTTTTTGTGGTGAACGCTGATTTTTACCGAATCGCAGCGTTTGCGACAAAAAAATTGTTTGATACATCTGCCCCAATATCTTAAGCACACCAACACATTTGAGCTGCAAAGTGTATATGTTCTTCACAGCTGTACCTCAGAGCTTTACTTGTTTGAACCTGTGACTCAGTGACTCATGCCCAGCCTGGCCCAGGATTCTGACTGGGCACTGCTCATTGTCAAACCTTGCTATCTGCAGCCTAATTAATGGGATGTCACATGAACACCAGTTTCCCTAATTTTTACATTAGAAGGGTTAGGTTGTGCCTATCCAATAAATGACCTTAAGGCTTTGTGCTACTCTGAAGGGGTCTGGGAGCTACTGGTAGCTCCCAAATAGCAGTTTGAAGAGCCTTGATCTAGACTGAGGGAATTGTGGGCCTATACACATAGCTAACATCATCTGCAATTGCTTCTTACAGAGTACTTACAAATCTCCAGTTGTAAGGTGTATCCTTTTACCATGATGTGAGTTGCCAAATCAACACAAGTACAACAAATATATACGTGCATTCATATCAACATACACACCTGATATGATTTAGGCCTTTAAACATACTACACATGTTAATGGTGATGTTAATTTGCCATTGTGCAGTGCTTACAAATCCCTAACATGAGTGTCCTATGCAAGGACCACCATATATGACACTTACCACCAATGACTACACTTCACTCTGGAACGCAAAACCATATTGTAGCCAAAGTAAATGGACATGAGCCAGTTAGACAGATTCATATTTTTATTTCCGTCATTTGCATGTTCTTCTGGTGAGCCATAGAGCTTGCAATACATTAGACAGCAACTTCAGCAACTTCAGATCCTCTCACCTGTCTGATCGGCCAGTGTTGCTTCCAGAGGTGACAAACAGCAGCAAAAGTGGAGGAGATCTTAATAGTAATAGTCTTAGGAAGCAAGTGAGCTATGTTCCAAACGCGGTGTACATGTATGCGACGTACGTGATCATCAGCGGACACGAACACAGCTATTGGCCTTTTACCATTACGTTCACCAACATTAACCTAGGACTGTAACCGTCATGGAGTTTACCGCCCACTGCACGGTTGACTTCCGCTGCTGCCGTCTGATTTGTAATGTCCTATCAGTGACATCATGCCACCAGCATTTTCTGAGTTCAAACTAGTGTGACTGCTCAGTGTGTCACCACCACTCCAAATGGGGCCTACTGTGTTCAAATAATAACACTTTGATGGACACTTATATTTTTCAATAATAACATTGACATGAATGAAAGCATGAAAGCACCCTGGGGCAGACACGTCTTGCCCCAGGGTGCTTCATGCAAGAACAGGATAGTGACAGGAAAGGTTGCTTGTGGGGGAATGGGCGGGTTTAGAGTTAGGGCATATTAGAGTTAGGAAGGGCGTGTCTGCCTGAGGGGATATAATAATGAAGAACTGTGTCAATGTAGGCGGTAGACAGTCAAAATATCGAGTTGTTAATGTCGATGTGACATAATATCGAGTCCAAAATATCGATGGTAAGAAATTTCGAAAACAAAAATATCGTCGTTGAAAATATCGATTTATGTGTGTGTCAAAAATATCGAAGACATGAATTTCGAAATCAGTAATATCGATGCTGAAAATATCGATTGTCAAAAATATCGATATGTAAAAGTGATGTTTTAAAGTATGTTAAGTAATTATTTATTTAAATGTTGTTTATATATAAGATAATTTTTATATTAAATTTTATTATTTTTAGTTAGAAGTCTAGGAGCGGGATGTAGAGTTTATAGGGGATAAGGGTGGGTAGTGTATTAAAAAAGTATAGTGCAAATATGGAATAATAAATTTCGCATTTGAAGTAAATTTATAAATTAGCGAAATTTTAATCCAAAAATTTATAAATGCGAAATTTTATATAAAATTATTGATTATTGTTAAATGATTAGTTCTTTGATTTTGGATAATTATTATTAAATTGTGTCAATATATCAAAATAATAATATTTTAAATAAATTATTGTATATTAATGTTAGGAGCGGGATGTAGAGTTTATAGGGGATAAGGGTGGGTAGTGTTTTAAAAAAGTATATTGAAATTCAAAAATTTTAAATTTCGCATTTCCTTCAGATTTCAAAATTTCGAAATTTAAATTTTTTTTTAGGGAGTAGTCGAAATTAGATTGAAATTTAGGGAGTACATTAAACATTAAGATTACATTTTTTGTATGTACAAAAAAATATTATAAATATTAAAATATTAAATTACATTTTTATAATATTTGTACTATAAATTTAGGAGCGGGATGTAGAGTTTATAGGGGATAAGGGTGGGTAGTGTTTCAAAATTTTATAGGGTAATTATAAAAAATTAAATTTTCGCAATTTAATAAAAATTTGCGAAATTTATAAAATTAAAATTAATATTTCGATTTTAGCGAAATTATATCGATTTATTCGAATATAGTACTTATTTTTTAAGTTTGCAGTTGTTAATGTACTAAAATATATTTGTAATTATACTATTTTCATATCATTTCAAAACATCTTTGACTATTTATGATATGAGTGGGATGTATATTTTCAAGGGGATAAGGGTGGGTAGTGTATAAACAAAGTATACTCTAATCATACAAGTACAAATTTCGCCTTTTATTTCATTTTATTTTTTAACCCAAATATTTGATAAATATTATTAAAATACCAAATTATGAACAATATTAGGTTGTTGTTATACATTGAGGTATTTTGTGTATGTAGTAAAATGATTCACAAATATATAATGTAGTAGATATTAAATAAAATAATGTATCATATTTTTAGGAGTGGGATGTAGAGTTTATAGTAGATCAGGGTGGGTAGTTTTATCAAAGGTACATTTTGTGCGTTCAGGGTCAGTTTTTCGTTTGTGGGTAAAGGTGTTTTGTGATTTTTTAGAGTCAGTTTTCAGTTTGTGGGTAAAGGGGTATTTGTAGGTTTCTGGGTCAGTTTTTAGTTTGTGGGTAAAGGAGTTTTGTGAGGTTTCAGAGTCAGTTTTCAGTTTGAGAGTAAAGGGGTATTTTTAGGTTTCTGGGTCAGTTTTTAGTTTGTTGGTGAAGGGGTTTTGTCAGGTTTCAGGGTCAGTTTTTATTTTGTGGGTAAAGGGGTATTTTTAGGTTTCAGGGTCAGTTTTTAGTTTGTGGGTAAAGGTGTTTTGTTAGGTTTCAGGGTCAGTTTTTAGTTTGTCGGTAAAGGGGTATTTTTAGGTTTCAGGGTCAGTTTTTAGTTTGTGGGTAAAGGTGTTTTGTAAGGTTTCAGGGTCAGTTTTTAGTTTGGGGTAAAGGGGTATTTTTAGGTTTCTGGGTCAGTTTTTAGTTTGTTGGTGAAGGGGTTTTGTCAGGTTTCAGGGTCAGTTTTTAGTTTGTGGGTAAAGGAGTTTTGTGAGGTTTCAGAGTCAGTTTTCAGTTTGTGGGTAAAGGGGATTTGTAGGTTCCTGGGTCAGTTTTTAGTTTGTGGGTAAAGGAGTTTTGTGAGGTTTCAGAGTCAGTTTTCAGTTTGTGAGTAAAGGGGTATTTTTAGGTTTCTGGGTCAGTTTTTAGTTTGTTGGTGAAGGGGTTTTGTCAGGTTTCAGGGTCAGTTTTTAGTTTGTTGGTGAAGGGGTTTTGTCAGGTTTCAGGGTCAGTTTTTAGTTTGTCGGTAAAGGTGTTTTGTTAGGTTTCAGGGTCAGTTTTTAGTTTGTCGGTAAAGGGGTATTTTTAGGTTTCAGGGTCAGTTTTTAGTTTGTCGGTAAAGGTGTTTTGTTAGGTTTCAGGGTCAGTTTTTAGTTTGTCGGTAAAGGGGTATTTTTAGGTTTCAGGGTCAGTTTTTAGTTTGTGGGTAAAGGTGTTTTGTAAGGTTTCAGGGTCAGTTTTTAGTTTGTGGGTAAAGGGGTATTTTTAGGTTTCTGGGTCAGTTTTTAGTTTGTTGGTGAAGGGGTTTTGTCAGGTTTCAGGGTCAGTTTTTAGTTTGTGGGTAAAGGAGTTTTGTGAGGTTTCAGAGTCAGTTTTCAGTTTGTGGGTTAAGGGGTATTTTTAGGTTTCAGGGTTAGTTTTTTATTATAGGGGTACAGGGAAAACATAAATTAAGATTCTATTTACATTACAATTATTATAATAAATTAAATTTAATGATATTACATTATTCATTTTTTGACATTTGATTTTTTATAGTAATTTATTATTATTTTATGTCCTGCAGTTATTTAAATTAATTGTTAATTGGAGTTGGAAGAGTAAATTTAATATGTTCTGTGTACTGCACTTACTCTAATTAAATGGTGATTGCATTTCGAATTGTAAATTAATCACGGTTTTTGAGAAGCAATTACCTAAAGTAAATGGTTATTGGCGTCGGAATATTTAAAAAATTCATTATGTGTTTTTCAAATATTGATATTATATGTATATGGGTGTATGAATAATAATTTTTATCACTTCAGTCTATAGTATGTTATTTATTTACATGTGGTATATAGAAATAGATAGAACATTACAGTTATAATACACTTGCAAAAATACATTAACATGATTTTGTTATAGGTAATACAAAATAATCACACCAGTTTTATTTCATGTTAATTTTTTTATTCAACACTTGAAATATACGAACAGATATACATTTTATTACGCTATCTTTGGTATACATATAAACACAAATG
The DNA here is from genome assembly GCF_964263255.1 of Lissotriton vulgaris. Taxonomy (NCBI): domain Eukaryota; kingdom Metazoa; phylum Chordata; class Amphibia; order Caudata; family Salamandridae; genus Lissotriton; species Lissotriton vulgaris. The sequence continues at coordinate 151,059,454 of NC_141686.1, forward strand.
GAGGATAATGTCCTTTTTATAATCACATTTTACAAGAAATTGTGTGACAAGTACTTTTAATTTGTAGAGAAAAAATGGTTAGTTCACATAATGCAATGTATGATATTATACATACATTATACTATTATTGTTTCTTAATAAAACATCAAAATGTGTAATGAAAAACATAATTCACAAATTTTTAATACATATAGTGATATACTGATGATGATATTAACATATGAACACTTTTAAAATTATAATATAATATAAATATCCTAATTAGAACATGTACATCATCATCAATGATTCTTTTAACATTACAATATTGTTATGTATGATGATTATTATTAATAAATATGTTTTAATAATAACAATTTTCACATATTAGTCATATTGTAAACAATTAAATCTGATAAACAAATACAATATTACACATTTTGTTATATAATAATTTTAATAAATATTACATTAAATATTTTTATATTTTCATACTTAATGTAATAAATATTAAAAGTATGTAATATATAATTAATATACATGCAAAAACAATTTCTATTCACAATATAATATACAATTTTTGTAACATTACACATAATTTCGAGCCATATATATAACAATAATCGACATTTATAGTAGTACTTTTCACAGTTACATATAATTTGGATCGTTAATTTTGTAACCACTCTTTGTCTTTTTGCGTTATTTTGGTAAAGGGAAAGTCGCGGTTGGAAGCAGATTCACTTTTGAGTAGGTACCAATCTACTTTTATATTGTTAAAGTATTGTAAATTATAATTAAAGGTTATATTTTGTTATTTTGGGGTTGGAAATTAAAGTATGACTATTTACATATAATGGAGTAGAATTAATACGTATTTTCGGTCACGAATTTTTGAGCCATTTAAAATCATTGGAGTTAATGAGTATGTGATATAATGTAATTAAATTATAAATAAATAGGAATGTTATGTTTATATATTCTGGAATACTCGTTAGTGTTATGTCGGTGGGATTGTTTAGCTGTTTTTTTTTCTCGTATTTTGAAACAGCTATTTCCGTTTCCGATATTTTTTTTTTAAGGGAAAGGAAGTGTGTTTCAGTTGTTAGAACGGAGATGATTTACATTCTTCCTTTAAATTTTGAGTTCTGTGAAATATTTATCACACTTTAAGATAACAGTCGTTATTTTAAATGGCATTTACATAGTCGTTTACTTTGGATGATGGATAGTGTTTGCAGAGTTAAAGAAAACATAATTAATGATTTGTTGGATTAAGTCTTTGATATTTACATATTGTATTGTCGGTAAAGGATTATTTTTATGATGTTCTATTTAAAGGTAAGTTAGAAATTTTTTTATTTTATTTGGATGGAAGCAGTTTTTAAAAACAAATATTGTGATATAATAATATATTTATTTAGTCTTTTTAGAATAGTGTTAAAAAATAAATTAGACTAAATAAATATTTTTTTATTATATTAAAATATGTGTTTTTTTACATTAAGGATATTGTTTGATCTCTATCAATTAATTTAGTTATAGCAATTAGTTCAATGTTTTGGCTATCATTTTTAAATATTCCAGTCCTCTTGTTGTAGGATATAGTTGGACTTGCTGTTGAAGATATATATACATTTGAGCAGTTTGTCTAGAGAGTTTTGGTTTCAGTTGTATGACTGATTGCTGCATACGTAGTTCCTGAAAGCTTTGCTCTTTTTGTATAGCTGAGACTAGCTTGTGTAATGTGGGTGTTGTACGTCCAGTAGAAGAGAGGAAGGCATTGTGCCAACCTTCAACAGCATTGTTCGTTTTTGCTTCTTGGTTGAGTGTTGGTAGATAGACATTCCACCAGGGAATTGCAAATTTTGGCTGGCGTCTGTGGCCTGACCTATGTAGTCTTCCTACCCAGTTGTCCTCAAAGTAATCTAAAAGTGGGGCGAGTCTTTGCTCATTTTGGGTGTAGAAAGGACTTTCAATTAACAAATTGTAATGTTCGGCCACATCAGTTACTGGTACATATGCCAGAGCAATGAGATGTTTTATTTGGTATGCAAAAGTTATATTTGTTGCATACTCAACACTAAGGGCAGATTTTTGTAAATGTCTCCAGAGACATTGATTGAAATGAAAATAACATCCTTGAATGGATGTGTGTGGGTAAGTTTTCAAAATAGAATTAATCATAGCTTGCTCGAAGTCTATGATGATTTTCATTGGGAAGTAGTCAGAACTTTGTTCCTTTATTTTTTGTAAGATTTCTGAGTAAGTAGTGGCTTGTTTGTTTGGTAATAAACAATATATGAAGGGGATACAGGTATTATGATATTGCCCATGAATTGTGTATAACTGGTAGAAAGGTTTTGGGCATATAGAAAAAGTACCATCCATCATCCAAGTAGTACTTTCTGTTAATTTTTTAATATTGTTATTAGTTGCAAACATTATTATTCTTTTGTCCTTGCTATGATTATCATAAAATATAAATGGCTCGTCATTATGAGTAATTACAAGCTCTGGCGGTATTATGACTTCTTCAAAAGTTTTAGGCGTTGGTATATTGGGTCTACTTGCTTTTTTTGTTCTTGCTATTGTTCTTTTAATGGTAGCAATAGATGGTAGCTGACCTCTTGCTTCTTTGGGAACTTTAGGTAGTAATTCTTTCAGAATTACGTTGGTAGGTAGTTCTGATCTGGTACTTAAATCCTTGATATTTTCAAGAGTGGATCTCACTTCTATTTCCGAGATGTTTGGTGGGTGATTATGTTCAGTGGTATTTATAACACTAGTTTCCCTTGTTGTAGCACGGCCATAGCATTTATTGGAGTAATATTTTGTACACTTCCAATTCACTTTAAGGTCTTTTTGTTTCTCCTGAGTATAAATGTAGCCCATATAGCATAACAAAAATTTGCCTTTCTGAGATGTAATAAATCTTGCATTATCAGTCATTCTTGATTTCTGGTATCTAGAAAAGTTAATATACAAATATTAATATAATCTGACATGTATAAAAGATTTTAAATAAAGCTAGTATTCTTCTAGTAATTTACTTACCACCACTAATGTTCTATTTATCGAAAGTAGATGCTTGTTCAGTTAGATGTTGTTCTTCTATTGCCACGGTCTGTTGAGAAATAATTAAGTATGTTATAGGAAAAGTTACAATTTTTTTCTTGGTAACTTTTGTTTTACGTTATAACGTCTCTAAAAATTGTTTTGTTTATTTGAATTTAAAAAGAGACATTTCCAATATTATACTAACAGATGCATAAAAAGAGTCATTTTCATTTCTAGTACATTCTATAGAGTTTATAAAGACTAGTTATGTTTTATTTATGATCTTACCAAGAGTATTATAGTAGTAGCATAATGTGTGTTCTTTGATGTGAATTATCTGTTTTCTGTACCTTTGAGTTCTGTGTAGAGAGAAAGTTGATGAAAATTACTAATGCGTTTATATGTAATGTAAATAATACACATTTGTTATAAAGCATTGTTACTTAATTGCTAAAAAGAACCGGGGATGATACATGTATTATGAGTAAAAGCACTAAAAAACATATTTAAGAACAGGAAGATTATAGTAACAGATGCATAACAAGAGGCATTTTATTTTTATTACTTTTCATAGAGGTTATAAAGGCTAGTTATGTTTTATTTATGATCTTACCAAGAGAATTATAGTAGTAGCAGAATGTTTGTTCTTTGATGTGAATTATGTCTTTTCTGTACCTTTGAGTTCTGTTTAGAGAGAAAGTTGATGAAAATTACTAATGCGTTTATATGTTATATAAAAAAATACATTTCTTATACAGCATTGTTACTTAATTGCTAAAAAGAACCGAGGATGACACATGTATTATGAGTAAAAGCACATTAAAACATATTTAAGAACAGGAAGAATATATTTTTTACACAGCATTGTAACGTTTATTCCTTAAAAAAATTTAGGCTTCACACTATGTATTAAGATTTACAGGCTAAGAAAGAAAGTATAGAGTTTTAAATTAGGCCAATAATTGGCAAAGAACGTTAAGTAAATGTTAAACATATGTAGATACCTTTTTTAAATTTAAAGTGTCCTGTATCTTGAAGTTGAAGTATAACTTGATTTGTTTGTAGAGTCTGTTTAAAGGTAAAGTACATAAAGAAACAACAAATTAGGTTATAAATCTTCGTCTATAATTAATAGACAAAAAAATTAGAGTTTATTAACAGGGCTATATGATTACTTACTTGTAGTTTTAGGACGAATTTTCTTGAAGAGAAGAATATAGATGGTGCTCCCAAAATTGGCAGTATGTGGTCACGAAGAATATTTCCTGCAACTTGTATGGCTGTTTGTGATTGGTTTATATAGTCTATGTGTAATTAAGTTTGCCATCTGATTGGTCAGATATGTAAAGACGAGTTACAATTGGTTAGTTTGAATTTTTTTTAAGTAAAACATTGAAGATATATCTTCTTAAATAGTTTATGTTGAGGAATTGAAATGATATATTTATGTAAAATAAAAGTCTTGTAATAAATAAAGATTATGTAAAATGAGTACTAAGTATTAAATAAGTATGTTTACAAAGAGTTTATATACAAATTTCGTTAGTTTGCGAAAACACAATATTGTACACTAAATGTGACTTAATAATTTCTAAAAACATTAGTGAAGTAATTAGAAATGTGTGTATTACTTAGACAATAGATTTATTGGTGTTATATATAAAAAAAAGAGTATAATTTAGCTATCGATATTTTGATATTGACGAAAATAGTGCTATCGAAATTTTTGTATTCGATATTATTGTAGTGTGGTATATGTAGTATTGAGTGTCGATATTATGGTATTCGAAAATAATGCTAACGATATTTCTGTAGACGATATTTTTGTGCATCGATATAGATTGCTCGATATTATTGTAGTTTTCATGTTAAGTATAGGGTGTCGATATTAGTGCTATCGATATTAGAGACTCGATGTTATAGTAGGTCGATTTTTTAGAAATCGATAATCTGTCAGTGATTCAATGTAGGCCCTGTTCGTTGCGAAGCTGGTACATTGAGGCTAGGGTGTGGGCAGCATGTTGACGTCCAGGGTGGATTAGATGAGGGCCACAATATATATTATTAGATGTAGCCGGCATTGCAGGTCTACCCTTGTCTGGGTTTTTTGCGACAGGCAGGATTGGCACGGCTGTTGAGACCTGTGTGTCTCTGGGGGGAGAGCTGTGAAAGGCTGCAGCAGGAGCGCACAGCACTCCATCAGGGCTTCTAGACGGGCTGGAAGGAGTCGTAGCATCCCAGCCAGATTTCTAGTACCAACAGATGAGCAGAGGAGCACTACAAAAGACAAGGGCAGTGACTCTGGGCCCTTGGGACAGGAGGGGCCCCTTGAATTATGGGCTGGGCCAGCCCCTGGGGTCAAAGACATGGCATTCACTGAAAACATACACCCAGCTGCCAAAAAACGCAAGCCGTCGGTCACAGCTTGACAAAAGTATGATGGTGTTGTGCACCAGGCTGAGTGTGAGGATGATGAGACTGAGGATGTGTTGGTGCTGGATTATGATGATGTCAGTGATACATGGGAGGAAGGAGAGCTGATTGATGAGGAAGAAGTGGAGATGCCTGCAGTGTGGTCCAAAGGGAAAGTGCGCACAACAAGTGGTACAGTTTGTGTATTGCAGAAGTCAAGTGTGGACAGTGTAGGCACACATAATGGGTAGTCAATGCCAAGATGTGAACAGTAAAGGCAGAAGAAGGACATGGACCCCCTGCCTGCAGGTACAGGGGATTGGTGGTTAGTTTGGGGCTTGGAGGAATGAAAAGGGAGGCTCCAACTTCAAGGTCAGTGGGTGTGGAAGATGGCATCATTGGCAAAGAGGCAGGGAAGCTTAAGAGCGCCTTGAAGGGGAAAGGGAGGCCAAAGTGGTCCGGCAGTGGTAAGTCTGCGGAGGGGAAATGATGTCAGATGAATAGCTCCGTGGAATCAGAGGCGGCAGGCGGGGACAAGGTAATAGAGGAGGGTCAACATGAGAAAAGGCTGCCATACATATGTTTGGCGATGTCCTTGGGGATGTGACTGGCGAAGTCCTTGTAGGAAAAAAATCTAAGAACAGGATTTGGAAACATGAATTTGTTAACGTTTTCAAGCTATTGCACAGGTATATAAAGGCTAAAGAGTTGGAGTTGAGTGAGAGCCCCAAGTTACTGGTCAACTTACAAAATTGGACTTTGAACTGTGGATGCAGTAGATGTCTTCTACGCAATCCACAGCAGTCTACTCATCACCTACCTGCCTTTTCAGCCTCTGAACAGATATTGTGCAAAGCCAGCTGGCCCCAACGTTTGGGCATGCCAGAACTTTATTGAGGTTTTCTGCTCCCATCACCTGAGTAAATTTAAACACAAATGTTCCAAGTGTGGGGGGAGAAATCCTATCACCCAGTATTTGACATTGGCCAGCCACATAGAACATTGGAAGGTGTCCAGGGGCGTAGTCAGCAGGGACAGCCTGGACCTAAGTGTACCTTATGCCAATTGATCCCATGGCTTGCAGCGCATCCAGACAGAGAGGCGGCTGTTTGGCTGGAATTGGGTCTGATGGAGGATTTCAGGATTGGGTATCAAGGTCATAGAGGGTGCAGGTAGCAGGAAATTTACAGTCTGCCAACGATCTTCGTGAGCTGGTGGCAGCAAAGTTGGAAAAAGAAGTGGCTGAGCTGAGAATAGTGGGAGCTTATTTTGAGTGGCCTTGATCATTTCTTCTCTCTGGGTAGTACCTAAAAAGGTAGCAGCAGAAATGTGTTTAATACATTACCTGTCATGGTCAGAGAGATCTTCAGTGAACAACTTCATTGCTGAGGAAGACAGTAGGGTACTCTATGCATCAGTTGGTGACGCTATTCGTCTGGTGTGACAGTGTGGTCATGGTGGTAAATTGGCGAAATGCAACATCAAGTCAGCATTTCGGATGCTGCAGATACACCCCTCTGATTTTCAATAACTGGGTATACAGTTGGGGGGCATCTATGTGTACAATGTTTTTCCAATGGGTTGTGCCATTTCTTGTTCCTTGTTTGAAGCCTTTAGTACATTCTTGCAATGGGCTTTCCCAAAATCTAGCGGTCATAGGGAGGTGTCTCACTATTTGGACGATTTTCTGTTTGTGGGTAGCAGGATCTGGGGTTAATGCATCAAGGTTCTTCAGCGGTTTCAATCCACGGCGGAGTGTTTTGGGGTGCCTTTGGCTCCAGAGAAGACAGAAGGTCCTTGTGAGGTTTTAAATTTTCTAGGAATTGAGTTGGATATAGTCCATATGGTGGTGAGGTTGCCACAGGCAACAGTGGTTGAGATACAAAGTTTCCTGTTGGAGGTGATTGGTGAATGGAAAATTGAGTTGAGTGGTGTGCAAAAGTTTTGCATGTTGAGTGGTGCAGACTTTTCAGACTTTTTGTAGGCTTCTGGGCATGGCCATGTCTGGGCGGTTTTGCCTCATCACTGGGTGCAGATCTCTTTGGCTGTCAGGGTGGACCTTAGTGTCTGGCAGACTTTCTTGGATGGTTTCAAGGGAGTATCCATGTGTTTTGGGATGAAAAAACAGTTTGGCAGGTGCAAATAATTTCAAATGCGACAGGCGCTCAGGATTTCAGTCTGCTTTTGGATGATAGGTGGTGTGCAGAGTGCTGGCCAGTGCACTGGTTCAGCCAGGATTGTAACGTATCCTTTTTGGAGTTTTTCCAGTTGTTAGTGGCGTTGGAGGTGGGGGAAACAAATTGGCAAAGGGGGTAGTGTTGTTAAATGTCAAGAACATAACACTGGTGGACTTGGTCAACAAACAGAGGGCTAAAGACTTGAAAGTACTATGCTTGCTGTTGGGATTCATGGTGAGCTGTTTGCAGTTGAACATTGTTTTATAGCTAAGCACTTACCTGGTGTTCAGAATGACATTGCAGACTCCTTATCTCATTCGCAGTGGTGTTAAGACAACATATAGGGGTCGATTAGGATCGCGGACGTAAACGTGTTCTGTCCGCCGAGGAAGGTGGCAAGATACTCCGGACCGGTCCGCGGATAAACCGCAATAGCGATTAGGATAATATATGAATGAAACACCGACCGCGGCGGAGGGAGCACACCAAACCCGGTGCGCGGCGGTCGGAGTACACCTGAGACTGATGCAAGCGGACGGAACCGAAAGAACACCGACCGCCGCGTACGCACATGACCGCGAGAACATCCACTTCTCCCGCTATACCTGCGTAGTGTCCGTGTCCGCAATTAGGATAACTCCGCAAGTACCCCGGTAGCCACCGCGATCCACGTCCGCTGCGGTACCAATGCAAGGAGAAACCGTGCTCCACAGCGGAAGGCCAACACGGACAACATCCCTACCGTCAAGCCAATGCTATACAGTGCGGCGGAAGTTAATACCAAACACAGGAAAATGAACGACCACCCACCTGAAACATCCAAACCAATCACAAGACACAATGACCCACACCCAAGTACCACATAATGCACACCAGGCAACACACCCACCTAGCACCTGACTGCCAATAACCATTCAGACAGGACCAAGACACAGACTATAAAATAACTCCCACCCACTCCCGAAATCCTCTGCATCACAGCATAGCTGCTAGCAAGAGACACCACAGAGCATACAGCAAACAACTATATATTACACATAACCAACACCCAAACACAACCACTACACAAAGACCCACCACACCATTCCTACACACCACACACCTGCACCTCCCAACTCACTCAAACCCACACCCCGAGCACCACACACCATGGCACCGAAAAGAACCCCAAATTCACAGACACCGAGTTAAAGGTCATGGTAGATGAAATAATACGTGTAGAACCCCACTTATTCGGGGCCCTAGTGCAGCAGACCATCATAGCCAGGAAAAACAACATGTGGGACCGGATAGTCACCAGGGTAAATGTGTCTGGGACCGTGCCGAGGACCAAGCAGGAGATTCAGAGGAGGTGGCATGACCTCAAAACCCAAGTCAAATCCATCCGTGCAAAAAACTATCTCCGGGCAAATCACACAGGCGGTGGAACCCCCCAGGAGCCCTTACCCTACACCGACTGGGAGGACAAAGTGTTGACCATCCTGCACCCAGAGACCCTTGACGGAATTGAGGATGGAGAAGAGGCTGGTAAGTACAAACCAAGCACCACGAGCACAACAACATGGTGTGCCTCACGCAACTCAGAAGACACATCTCCCAGACCCCAACCCATGCATTCAGTCCACATACTCACCAACGTCTAAACCACTCCAACAGGCCCCCATGTCCATAGTGATGGCGGTGGTGGTGGGTGGGGTGTGTGAGAGGATGGCACTACAACTCCCAACAGGCCCCCATGTCCAGAGGGATGGCGGTGGTGGTGGGTGGGGTGTGTGAGAGGACGGCACTACAACTCCCAACAGGCCCCCATGTCCATAGGGATGGCGGTGGTGGTGGGTGGGGTGTGTGAGAGGACGGCACTACAACTCCCAAAAGGACCCCATGTCCATGGGGATGGCGGTGGTGGTGGGTGGGGTGTGTGAGAGGTCACTAGTCCAACTCCCACCAGGCCCCCATGTCCATAGAGATGGCGGTGGTGGTGGGTGGGGTGTGTGAGAGGACGGCACTGCAACTCCCAACAGGCCCCCATGTCCATAGGGATGGCGGTGGTGGTGGGTGGGGTGTGTGAGAGGACGGCACTACAACTCCCAACAGGCACCCATGTCCAAAGGGATGGCAATGGTGGTGGGTGGGGTGTGTGAGAGGACGGCACAACAACTCCCAACAGGCCCCCATGTCCATAGGGATGGCGGTGGTGGTGGGTGGGGTGTGTGAGAGGACAGCACTACAACTCCCAACAGGCCCCCATGTCCATGGGGATGGCGGTGGTGATGGGTGGGGTGTGTGAGAGGTCACTAGTCCAACTCCCACCAGGCCCCCATGTCCATGGGGATGGCGGTGGTGGTGGGTGGGGTGTGTGAGAGGTCACTAGTCCAACTCCCACCAGGCCCCCATGTCCATAGGGATGGCCGTGGTGGTAGGTGGAGTGTGTGAGAGGACGGCACTACAACTCCCAACAGGCCCCCATGTCCATAGGGATGGCGGTGGTGGTGGGTGGGGGTGTGTGAGAGGTCACTAGTCCAACTCCCACCTGGCCCCCATGTCCATAGGGATGGCGGTGGTGGTGGGTGGGGTGTGTGAGAGGACGGCACTGCAACTCCCAACAGGCACCCATGTCCATAGGGATGGCGGTGGTGGTGGGTGGGGTGTGTGAGAGGTCACTAGTCCAACTCCCACCAGGCCCCCATGTCCATAGGGATGGCGGTGGTGGTGGGTGGGGTGTGTAAGAGGACAGCACTACAACTCCCAACAGGCCCCCATGTCCATAGGGATGGCGGTGGTGGTGGGTGGGGTGTGTGAGAGGTCACTAGTCCAACTCCCACCAGGCCCCCATGTCCATAGGGATGGCGGTGGTGGTGGGTGGGGTGGGTGAGAGGATGGCACTACAACTCCCAACAGGCACCCATGTCCATAGGGATGGCGGTGGTGGTGGGTGGGGTGTGTGAGAGGTCACTAGTCCAACTCCCACCAGGCCCCCATGTCCATAGGGATGGCGGTGGTGGTGGGTGGGGTGTGTGAGAAGACGGCACTCTAACACCCAACAGGCCCCCATGTCCATAGGGATGGCGGTGGTGGTGGGTGGGGTGTGTGAGAGGACGGCACTACAACTCCCAACAGGCCCCCATGTCCATGCGGATGGCGGTGGGTGGGGTGTGTGAAAGGTCACTAGTCGAACTCCACCAGGCCCCCATGTCCTTAGGGATGGCGGTGGTGGGTGGGGTGTGTGAGAGGACTGCACTACAACTCCCAACAGGCCCCCATGTCTATGGGGATGGCGGTGGTGGTGGGTGGGGTGTGTGAGAGGTCACTAGTCCAACTCCCACCAGGCCCCCATGTCCATAGGGATGGCGGTGGTGGTGGGTGGGGTGTGTGAGAGGACGGCACTACAACTCCCAACAGGCCCCCATGTCCATAGGGATGGTGGTGGTGGTAGAGTGGGGTGAGTGCGAGTGGCATCTGAATAGTCAACAAAATGAAAATAACACGTAATGCCCACAGTACTCATCTTCACAATTTTGTTTTGCAGGTGATTGTAATCTGACACGTGGAACCACCACCCGGCCTCCAGACTCGCCTTACTCAGGACTCTCTGGGGACGATTGCACAGGTTGGTGCGGGCACAAGCAGGCAGCCAGGGCCATCTGGCTCCCAGGTGATACCAGCACCGAGTACTACGGCCTCTGCTATTCCCACCACACCGGCCACTGTGACCTGTACAGCCACCACCAGCACCACCACCACCACCACCTCCACCACCACCAGTACCACCACTCCTGCCCCTGCCACCCTGCCTAACCCACCGCACGACGCCAGGCCTGCGCCATCCCAGCCACGGAGGGAGAGTGTGCGGCAAACCAAAGAGGAAAGGCCACATCCGGCAGGCAGGAGCACAGCGCAAAGACGTTCTGAGGAAGGACACCCATCCAATGCCGTGGCACAGTCATTGGAAGCCCTAGCCAGGGTCCAGGAAACCTATGAACGTGGCTAGGCACAGGCAGATCGTGCCCACCAGGACTCTGTTGAGAACACCGAAATGTTGGGGGCCATTGAGAGGCGGCATGGCCATATAGTGGACATCATGTCCCAGAACACTACCATGTGGATGGGATGGATAGCCGCCAACACCACCCTCCCCACACCCCCTCAAACAACGCCACGGGCAGGAACACCACTGCCACCGCCACTGCCACCGCCACCTGTGCCCCTGGCGACAGATGTGGTACCAGATCAGCCTGCGCCCCCAGCTGACTCTGTCCCGACTCAAAGACGGATGGGCCGTCCGAGGCTGAAAGTGGGCGAGAGCAGTGTGGATGCTCTTTCCACACGCTCCAAGAGGAGCCGCCAATGACTGGTCACACTACCTGAGCCAGCCATTCACCCTGCCAACTACCCAGTCCCACCTAGCCAATCATTGGCACAGGCCTGCTGCACTAGGCTGACGCCACCCTATGTGGTGTCAGCACGGACATTTCATCTTCCATTACCTTTAACTCACACTCCCCCACCCCTTCAATCATTTGTAAATATGCACCAACACCAATGCACAATCTGTAAATAAATACCACTTACTCACTCAATGATGTGTTGCCCCCATGTTTATTCACATGATTGCATCAGAAACAGACGTTACCAGGTTCAGGGATCCAAGTCGTACAGAATCATGCCGCAGCGGGAGTGACCTAGGGAAATATAGAAACCGCAAAGACACGTCAGGAAACAGATTCACACTCATCACAACACACTGCAGTGCAACACAAACCACACTCATCACAACATGATTGGATGAGAGTACACACATCATGGAGACTTGCATGTCCAAATAAATAAACACACACACAAACACATGCATACATCACATTGCAGAACACCCAGATGATGCACACCACAATGACACAACACCAGCAAACATACACAGGGCATACACAACCAGCACAAGAGGAGCACACTCACATTCAAGGCATGGCGGTAGTTGACATGGCCGGCACGGCAGTAGTGGATGGAGCCTGGCACGGTGGTAGTTGACATGGCCGGCACGGCAGTAGTTGACATGGCTGGCATGGCGGTAGTGGATGGGGCCTGGCACGGCGGTAGTTGACATGGCCGGAACGGCGGTAGTGGACGGGGCCTGGCACTGCGGTAGTTGACATGGCTGGCACGGCGGTCCTGGGCAGGGCTGGGCCGGCCGGTGTAGGGTGGATGATGCAATGTCACTGTAAGGGGGGTCATGACCTGCCATGTCCATTGACATCAGCTAATGGATGTGTTGGCCTGCACCTCCCCTGCCGAATACGTGCCCCACCATGTTGGCGCCAGTGATTTAACATTGTTGCAAGTGAAGCATCCGTCCCGGAAGCTTCCACATGCGGGTGCCGGTGTGTGACCGTGACGGTCTGTGCACGTGCAGCCAATGGGAAGTGTGAACAAGGCCCGCGTACGCCCAATCGATTGTAGCGTATGCTGTGCACCGCAACACCAGGGCCAGTCATTGGCCCATTTCCAAACACGCATCCAGGGCTGACCAATGGCTGGCGCCGTATGCCACTGACATGGCCTCAGGGCCCTATATATGTGTGATGTGCAAAAGCACACATTCTACGATGACCACCGACTGCTGCCTGTGACCATCATCTCCACCTGCTGCTGCGGAGCTGACCACCGACTGCTGCCTGTGACCATCATCTCCACCAGCAGCCTGTGACCATCATCTCCACCTGCTGCTGCGGAGCTGACCACCGACTGCTGCCTGTGACCATCATCTCCACCTGCTGCTGAGGAGCTGACCACCGACTGCTGCCTGTGACCATCATCTCCACCTGCTGCTGCGGAGCTGACCACCGACTGCCGCTTTAGTGCCATACTCCGTGAACTTGCCATGTCGAGAGTCAAAGAGATCCGGTCTCGTCCCTTCACCACCGCGGAGCTGGATGTCCTTGTGGACGGTGTGCTCCGCAACTTCGGACGCCTGTACGGAGCACCCGGACAGGTGGTAAGTGCAGTGGGGGACATGTTGGTGTGCATGAGGTGGTCCATTACACCTGGGCTCTGAAATCTTGGCGGTGTGATGTGGGACCAACACATTAGTCGAAATGTGCATGGCTGCTGAGAGATACGTGTTGCCCCTATCTGTGTGACTGGCCAACTGTCTACTGACTTGCACCCTTTTGTCCCCCATCATGGTAGGGCAAGCTGCACCTTTGCAAGGACGTGTGGAGGAGCATTGCACGTGATGTACGGGCAGTGGGGGTGTCCAATAGACGACATACACACTGCCACAAACGCTGGGACAACATTTCCAGGCTGAGCAAGAATGTAGCGGAAGTGACACTAGGGATGATTCCAAGAACGCCACATCTGGCCCGACGCTCAATGACCCCTCTCATGCACCGTATCATTGCTGTGACGCATCCTGACCTGTCCGAGCGGCTGCGTGTGGATGAACAACAACGTGGCGGTAAGCATACTGTCAGTGTATGTTGCTTGTGAGTGCACTGCATGTATTGTTGCCCAGACACATTAGTGACTTCCGTGTAGCGTGTGTCTCGTTGCAATGGCATGTTGGTGACATTGGCGCAGTGAAATGTCACGTCCAGGTCCGGCATGTTGACACGCCACTCGCTAAGCAGTTGAGTGTTGATGCACATGCTGTAGTGCTCCGTCACCCCATGGCAAGACTGGTGTGCAGATGTACGTGCTCATGCCCTGTCCACATGCTGTACATGTTGCACGGCCAGCACCACTTATTTCCTGTGAGGATGACTGGTAGGGGTGGCCCGTGTGCAGGTTGGGGGATCGATGTACATTGTCATCAATGGCATTAGGAATTCCGTAGCAGTACTGTACGTGAGTGTGCCCATGACTTACACCCATTTCCTGTGCATTTCAGCATTGTCAGAGGGCACTCAGCCACAGACGGAGGAGATGATTGAAGGCAATGCATCCGCATCAGACGTCGCGCACACGCAGACTGACACAGAAGAGGCCAGCGCCGGAGAGGGGGACAGGACCGTCCCGGAGGACTCGCATGTGGAGACAACATCGTCATCATCTTCCGACAGTGTTGGTGAGTCAGCACTGTTGTCACAGACTGGGAGTGGGCAATCAACACCTTTGGTCGGGACACAGCACACAGGGCCCACCCTGGCGCCAACTGCACCATGTACTGTTCGTGCACGCAGGAGTAGGGGGAGCAGAGTGGCGTTCGGTGTCGGCACCGCTGCCCCAGCCTCGGTGAGCCAAAATGCTCTTTGTGCAGAGGCTGTTGATCTGCTGCAACAGCTGTGTGTGGGGCAGACCAATATGATAAATGCTTTTCAAGACCCCGATAGGAAGTTGGGGCAGGTGGTGGTTTTCATGGAAGGGATGCATGGCGATCTGGCTGGTCTACACAGGACAGTGCAGTCATTGGCTACCAGTGTGTCATCTGCCATTGTACAGTCGCATGGACTGGGTGCTACTTCTGTTCCGCCATCTACAACACTGGATGTCTCAGGGGGGAGTGAATATTCTGACCAGGACTCAAATACAGGTTATTGCACTAGAAGCAGCGTCAGCCAGCACGTCAAGGCACGGAGGGCTCAGACACCATCCCCTAGGTCATCAAAATCTGTTCACAAAGACAATGTCAGATACATTGGAGTACAAACACGGGATCCACAAGAGGGGTTGAGTGTAATGGCTACACATGCTGCACAGGCATCCCACACAAAAGGTACTCCCAAGGCAAGCCTCACTCCCAGTTCCATGGACACTACCTTGGACAAGGACAGTCAGAAGACGAAGGCACCTCATGAGAGCAGGGACACTCCCAGGAACAGGGACACTAGAAAGGAAGGAGCTACTCCCAGGGACAGGGAGACTAGGAAGGAAGGAGCCACTCCCAAGGACAGGGAGACTAGGAAGGAAGGAGCCACTCCCAAGGACAGGGAGACTAGGAAGGAAGGACCCACTCCCAAGGACAGGGAGACTAGAAAGGAAGGACCCACTCCCAGGGACAGGGAGACTAGGAAGGAAGGAGCCACTCCCAAGGACAGGGAGACTAGGAAGGAAGGACCCACTCCCAAGGGCAGGGAGACTAGGAAGGAAGGAGCCACGCCCTTAGGAAGGAAGGAGCCACTCCCAAGGGCACGGAGACTAGGAAGGAAGGAGCCACTACCAAGGGCAGGAACAAGGACAGTCAAAAGACAAATGCACCTAAGAAGAGCACTGACACTCCCAGGGGCAGAGACACACACAGGGAGAAGGTGTGTTCTGGGGATAGGTACACCACAGATGACAAGTCTGCTGCCTGGAACAGGGCACCATCCAGGGAACAGGGAAGGTCCACAGACAACATTCCTCCTACGGAAATGGAACATCCAAGGGACAAGGCATCTCCCATGGACAGTGGCACTATCAAGGACAGGCATAAATCACCCCTTGATGCACTTAGGCTGCTGTTGTTGAGGGAACGGAATGCAGATGTCTCCGCGGTGGAGTCACCCCTTACCTCCACTCCCATCAGGGCCCGTCAGGAGCGGATGCAGGTGGACCCTGTTGTAGCATCCCCCCTGACACATGTTGCAGAGGCCAGAAGGCAGCCACACAGCAAACGACAAGCAGGCTCCAGCACGTCCCCAGAGAGCATTCCCCCACCAGCAGATGCACCTCCCATTGTGGGTGATATTTCTTTTCAGTCCGGCCCACTTGCCAGTCCTGTCCTGTCCAGTATGCAGTCACATGTCCCCAAGAAACGTAGACACACAGCATTGACACATGCCCACCCTGATGTCGGTCAATTGCAACTATCCCCCGCTCCCAGAGATACCCTGCCTCCTGGCCCATAAAGCCCTGTGGCTCATCATTTCAGTGGTCCCAGTGGCGCAGCTGCAGTTGACTCGCATGTGTCAGATAGTGACACTGTGTCTGTCATGCATCATGTAGTGGCACTGTATCAGTTGTGCCCTCTCCTGTTACTGGTGCTGGCAGTGTAACTGGGTCTTTGGCCCATGTGTCAGTCACTCGGGCTGTGTCTGTGTCTCACACTCCTGTTTGTGGTGCTGGCAGTGTATCTGGGTCTGTGGCCCATATGTCAGTCACTCAGGCTGTGGCTGTGTCTCACACTCCTGTTTGTGGTGCTGGCAGTGTATCTGGGTCTGTGGCCCATGTGTCAGTCACTCGGGCTGTGGCTGTGTCTCACACTCCTGTTTGTGGTGCTGGCAGTGTATCTGAGTCTGTGGCCAATGTGTCAGTCACTCGGGCTGTGGCTGTGTCTCACACTCCTGTATCAGGTGCTGGCAGTGTGTCTGGGTCTGTGGCTCACGTGTCAGTCACTACATCTGTGGCTGTGTGTCACACTCCTGTTTCTGGTGCTGGCAGTGTGTCTTGGTCTGTGGCGCATGTGTCAGTCATTCGAGCCGTGGCTGTGTCTCACACTTCAGTTTCTGGTGCTGGCAGTCTGTCCGATGCGGGTACTTCACGCAATCCACCTGATAGTGTGATGTAAGGTGCTGTTGACTTCACTCACATGTAATTGGACATGGTGTGTACATTGTCCATTGTAAACAGTCTTCCACTGCTGTGGTCCTTGGGACGGGTTAATTGTGATTCGTACTTGTGGTGCCTCAGACACTGCATTGTGCCCTCTCATGTGCTGCCCCTGATGTACCTGCTCTGGTGTCCAAAATGCCCTGTTGCTGTTCTGATACTGCTGTATGCCCTCTCATGTGCTGCCTCTGATGGACCTTTTCAGTGCAATGGACTGTTGGTGCACTTAGCCCCTCTCATGTAGTGCCTCTGATGTACCTGCTCTGGTGTCCACCATGCCCTGTTGCTGTTTTGATACTGCTGTATGCCCTCTCATGTGCTGCCTCTGATGGACCTGCTCTGGTGTCCACAATGCCCTGTTGCTGTTCTGATACTGCTGTATGCCCTCTCATGTGCTGCCTCTGATGTACCTGCTCTGGTGTCCACAATGCCCTGTTGCTGTTCTGATACTACTGTATGCCCTCTCATGTGCTGTCTCTGATGGACCTTTTCAGTGCAATGGACTGTTGGTGCACTTAGCCCCTCTCATGTAGTGCCTCTGATGTACCTGCTCTGGTGTCCACCATGCCCTGTTGCTGTTCTGATACTGCTGTATGCCCTCTCATGTGCTGCCTCTGATGGACCTGCTCTGGTGTCCACAATGCCCTGTTGCTGTTCTGATACTGCTGTATGCCCTCTCATGTCCTGCCTCTGATGCACCTGCTCCGGTGTCCACAATGACCTGTTGCTGTTCTCATACTGCTGAATGCCCTCTCATGTGCAGCCTCTGATGTACCTGCTCTGGTGTCCACAATGCCCTGTTGCTGTTCTGATACTGCTGTATGCCCTCTCATGTACTGCCTCTGATGTACCTTTTCAGTGCAATGGACTGTTGGTGCACTTAGCCCCTCTCATGTAGTGCCTCTGATGTACCTGCTCTGGTGTCCACCATGCCCTGTTGCTGTTCTGATACTGCTGTATGCCCTCTCATGTGCTGCCTCTGATGGACCTTTTCAGTGCAATGGACTGTTGGTGCACTTAGCCCCTCTCATGTGCTGCCTCTGATGGACCTGTGCCTTGCCATGGACTGTTGGTGCACTTAGCCCCTCTCATGTACTGCCTCTGATGGACGTCTGCCTTGCCATGGACTGTTGGTGCACTTAGCCCCTCTCATGTACTGCCTCTGATGGACCTGCTCTGGTGTCCAAAATGCCCCGTTGCTGTTCTGATACTGCTGTATGCCCTCTCATGTGCTGCCTCTGATGGACCTGCTCTGGTGTTCACAATGCCCTGTTGCTGTTCTGATACTGCTGTATGCCCTCTCATGTGCTGCCTCTGATGTACCTGCTCTGGTGTCCACAATGCCCTGTTGCTGTTCTGATACTGCTGCATGCCCTCTCATGTGCAGCCTCTGATGTACCTGCTCTGGTGTCCACAATGCCCTGTTGCTGTTCTGATACTGCTGTATGCCCTCTTATGTGCTGCCTCGGATGGACCTTTTCAGTGCAATGGACTATTGGTGCACTTAGCCCCTCTCATGTGCTGCCTCTGATGGACCTGTGCCTTGCCATGGACTGTTGGTGCACTTAGCCCCTCTCATGTACTGCCTCTGATGGAACTCTGCCTTGCCATGGACTGTTGGTGCACTTAGCCCCTCTCATGTACTGCCTCTGATGAACCTGCTCTGGTGTCCACAATGCCCTGTTGCTGTTCTGATACTGCTGTATGCCCTCTCATGTGCTGCCTCTGATGTACCTGCTCTGGTGTCCACCATGCCCTGTTGCTGTTGTGATACTGCTGTATGCCTTCTCATGTGCTGCCTCTGATGTACCTGCTCTGGTGTCCACAATGCCCTGTTGCTGTTCTGATACTGCTGTATGGACTCTCATGTGCTGCCTCTGATGGACCTTTTCAGTGCAATGGACTGTTGGTGCACTTAGCCCCTCTCATGTGCTGCCTCTGATGGACCTGTGTCTTGCCATGGACTGTTGGTGCACTTAGCCCCTCTCATGTACTACCTCTGATGGACCTCTGCCTTGCCATGGACTGTTGGTGCACTTAGCCCCTCTCATGTACTGCCTCTGATGGAACTCTGCCTTGCCATGGACTGTTGGTGCACTTAGCCCCTCTCATGTACTGCCTCTGATGAACCTGCTCTGGTGTCCACAATGCCCTGTTGCTGTTCTGATACTGCTGTATGCCCTCTCATGTGCTGCCTCTGATGTACCTGCTCTGGTGTCCACCATGCCCTGTTGCTGTTCTGATACTGCTGTATGCCTTCTCATGTGCTGCCTCTGATGAACCTGCTCTGGTGTCCACAATGCTCTGTTGCTGTTCTGATACTGCTGTATGGACTCTCATGTGCTGCCTCTGATGGACCTTTTCAGTGCAATGGACTGTTGGTGCACTTAGCCCCTCTCATGTGCTGCCTCTGATGGACCTGTGCCTTGCCATGGACTGTTGGTGCACTTAGCCCCTCTCATGTACTACCTCTGATGGACCTCTGCCTTGCCATGGACTGTTGGTGCACTTAGCCCCTCTCATGTACTACCTCTGATGGACCTCTGCCTTGCCATGGACTGTTGGTGCACTTAGCCCCTCTCATGTACTACCTCTGATGGACCTCTGCCTTGCCATGGACTGTTGGTGCACTTAGCCCCTCTCATGTACTGCCTCTGATGGACCTGCTCTGGTGTCCACAATGCCCTGTTGCTGTTCTGATACTGCTGTATGCCCTCTCATGTGCTGCCTCTGATGTACCTGCTCTGGTGTCCACCATGCCCTGTTGCTGTTCTGATACTGCTGCATGCCCTCTCATGTTCTGCCTCTGATGTACCTGCTCTGGTGTCCACAATGCCCTGTTGCTGTTCTGATACTGCTGTATGCCCTCTCATGTGCAGCCTCTGATGTACCTGCTCTGGTGTCCACAATGCCATGTTGCTGGTCTGATACTGCTGTATGCCCTCTCATGTGCTGCCTCAGATGTACCTGCTCTGGTGTCCACTATGCCCATGCTCAAGCCTACACTGTGATGTTACCCCGATTATGTGTAAATAAACTTGTCAATCGTGTCTCGTGGGTTGTCGGAGTCATTCCTGCGTGTTTGATGCTGGTGTGTATTTGTATTTACTTCAAGTCAGTGGGTGCAGATACATGTCACCCCCCCTTCCTACGTCACGACCCTTGCAGGTGCTCCCGTCCACACGAATCAGTGGTTTCAGATACATGTTACTCCCCCCCTCCCTACGTCACGGCCCTTGCAGGTACTCCTCTCCAGACAGCGAATGGTTTGTAGCCTACCTGCGTCGTCCTCGATGGTGGG
This sequence comes from Lissotriton vulgaris, assembly GCF_964263255.1. Classification (NCBI taxonomy): domain Eukaryota; kingdom Metazoa; phylum Chordata; class Amphibia; order Caudata; family Salamandridae; genus Lissotriton; species Lissotriton vulgaris. The sequence goes on from NC_141686.1 coordinate 151,079,905, forward strand.
CCAAGAGTAGGACGTGGTGGATTGCGAAGAGTATCGGGTAAGCGTGTAGTGCTGGGTCCATGTCGGCGAGCGGCTCGTGGTGGGTATGGTCGCTGTGGGGCATCCGCAGTGTTCAGGCAGGTTGTTTTTCCGCAGCGCTTTTATGCGTATTTTCCGCCATCTTGATTTGGAGGACGGTTCTAGACGTCAGTCCGTACGGCAGAGTCTCTGGATTGGTTACGTCCGCCCCGTGGTCGGGTGTAGTTGGGCGGCGGAGCGTGATCTTCCGCCGCGGACGGATTTTGGCCCATATTTCCTATCCTGATCTGGCGGACGGCGTGTCCGCGACGGGCGGAGGCAGAATAGGCATGTTCCGCATGCTCCGGGGCTGCGGAGGCACTTCCGTCCGCCATCCTAATGAGCCCCATAGAGTCAATAATATTGACAGACACAAATATCGAGTTGGAAATATCGTGATACAGAAATATTTTGAGCAAGCATATTGTGGACAAAAATATAAATTTTAAGGTAAATAATATCAAAATAATATTGATTTTTAATTATTTGCATGTATTTCAATATATATATATTAATTGTATATGTTTTAAAATGTTTGTTTGAATATTGTAACATTTTTAATGTTTTGATATTAATAGTAGTTTTTAAATTTTATGTAAATGTTTTTTGTTATTTTTAGTACTGTAGGGGGTTGTGGCGTTTATTGGGGAGTAGGGTAGGAAATTAATTCATCAAAAATAATTAATACAATTTTCAAATTAATATTTATTATTTAATTGATAATTATTTATGTTAACTGTCTAATATTTAATTATTTAGTCAAGTTTTAGGTGCAGGTTGTGGGTTTTATAGGGGTATAGGTCGAGAAATTAATTAATTGTAATGAATAACTCACTATTTTTAATTAATATCAATTATTTATTTGATAATTATTTATGTTAATTGTATAATTAATATTTTTTGTTTTTAAGTTTTAGGTGCAGGTTGTGGGTTTTGTAGGGGTATAGGGTGGAAAGTAAATTAATTAGAATTAATGTATAATTATTTTATAATTATTAGTAATTATTTAATTGATAATTATTTATGTTAATTTGATAAATATTTTTCTAACCCCTTTGATGCTCATGACGGAACGATTCCGTCATGAGCATCGGTTGAGCTGTGCTCATGATGGAACCGTTCCTTCATGACCATGCCCGTTTCCATTAGGGCTCAGCACCTGCGGTAAATCGTACCGCACGGATGTGGTTAAAGTTACATTTAACATGAGGTTTGTGGGTTATGTATGGGTATAGGGTGGGAATTAAATCATCATAATTATCTAAAAAGTGATTAATTATTATAAATAATTATTTAATTGATAATAAATCATGTAAATTGTGTAATATATATATTATTATCATATATATATATATAGCGCTAGGCACTATCCGTACTTAGGAATTCTCATTGACCACCAAATGTCGTGGAAACCTGCTATATCTAGTAGAAAACTGCAACTCCAGCGCACAACATCTGCACTTACCTCATTCTCTAGGAAACTGGGCAAGCCCGCTCCTGCAGTAATATTGCAAATCTATCAAGCTAAATGCATGAGTGTGGCTACTTACGGAGCAGGTGTATGGGGCTACGCCCCTGTTCAAGAGCTCCAGGTAGTCGAAAATGACTTCCTGAAGTACATACTAGCTCTACCTAGAAGTGCCTCCAATTACGGTAGCCATATAGAACTCGGTTGGGATTACCTATCTGACACCATAAGGTACCAACCGATTCTCCTGTGGCACCGTATATGGACCAAGGAGCAATGTCTCCTAACCCGATCATTAATAACAGACTGCCTCACCTTGGCCCATTGGAAAAAGATTCTTTGGCTGTTGTACGTATTTAAATTTCTGAATGATTTGAACTGCCTAGAGTTTTTTACTAACCCAACTTCACTTCTGACCATATCTAGAAAGTCTTTAAAGAACCTATGTGTCTCGCATTTGAGCGATCTTCGCTTGTACTCCGAAATCAGCAAGCAGTCGACTATCCTTCTAATGTCGATCCAATCTTCATATGGCCTGCAACCCTATCTGTCTTTTTATTTGTCTAATTATGATAGATATGTTTTAACCCGCTTTAGATTTAATTCTTTTTACCGCCTTATTTCATTTCCTACGCCCTCAGATTGGTCACGTGAATTGGTCAAATGTCCCTGCGATGACTGTACCCCTCAATCTATGCTACATGCAACTTTATTCTGTACCTTCTATGAAATTCCCCGCAAACGTTGGTTGGTCCCTCTGCTTAGATCACTAGGACTGAGAAGATGCAGACCTGCCCTCCTGGCACTACAATGCTTAGACTCTCCTTATGTTGCAAAAACAGTTGCCTATTATTTAAAAGCTTGTATCAAAATTCGGTCTACACTTGCGGCATCTGCACAGTAAATATTATTTTTATATACTGTTGCCATTTTTGTACCAACATAAAGAAAACTGATTTTATGCTAAAACTGACGTATTATTGTACATAGCAGTCAACTGCCATAGGAAAAGCAAAATGTTGTAAATAACTGTATATGTATTGTATGATTTACTTTTATGATTGTAAACTCAATCGAATAAAGTTATATTTGATTTGATTTGATTTATATATATATATATAGGGGTGTTTTGTGGTTTTTGTAGGAGTAAAGGATGTGTAGGAAATTACAATAATTAATAAAGATTGCATATTTTTAATAATTATTTAAATGATAATTCAATTATAATTTATTATGTAAATATGTAAACACAATATTGTTTAAATTATATGTGTGAGTTGTATTCTTTATTTAAATATAAATTAATGTATACCTAGTTAATTAGTAATAATATTTTTTCATTGATTATTAATTATGTACATTGTTTAATTAATGTTTTTTTTTTAAATTTTAATATTAAGGGATCCATTAGGTTGTCAGGCGGTGGCACCACCGCTGTGCTGGCGGCGCGGAAAAATGCATTTATCCGCCCGCGAGCAGCGGTACTCTCATCCGCCATATTAGTTTGGCCAAACGTAGACCATTTCCCGTCCATCGCGGTGCAATGAGCACTGCCATCAAAGTGCGCCTGCCGCTGCGGCGGTGGAAGCCAATGGAGACTCACCGCTGTGCGAAATGACGTCCGCCCGCTCCACAAGTTAGGATGCCCCAAAAATGCAGATGCACTGCAGCGGAGATACCGCACAATCAGAGACGGCGGAAGTCCCGGTCCACACCACCTGGACATGACCACCATGGACCCAGTTCTACACGTATTTCCGGTGCTGTACCTGCTACATCACCAGAAACTCATGGACCGCCGCCGCCATAGGTAAGCAATTACTCACACACAACACACAACACATGGGCAGACACAAGGTCCAAATCCACATAAGACACCCTGCTGGGGACAGGAACACATCCACAAGGGCACCCACACATGACCCACCTGCCACCAAGTCACCCCTCTGCATCCTGGACACACTTCTTTCGCGTCCATGCAGCAATGTCCCGGATACGTCACCATAGTGGTGAACTCAAGGGAATACAAGTGCACAATGCAGAAGGCAGGGCCATTGCCAGACATGGGGAGGGCACAACCACCACAGGGCCACACCTCCTCCCATCACACATTAGCACACCCCATGAAGGCACATGCCATGTGCCCCTCCTGTGCACCCCCATGCGCAACAACAAGCCATGTCAAACCACGACCTGCACCACACAACAAACCACCAGGGAGACAGCCACAGCAGGAGTGGCTGCACCGGAATACACAACACACAGCACAGTAGCACAGGGCCAGGGAAACACACACACCACAACACCACCACACTCAGGAAAACAAAAATGGTTACAAGCACCAAATGAACACATACAAGGAACAAAGATACAAATGGACACACAGCCTGCATAGTCACACATACACACCACAGACTGACACACAGACACATACACACACCCCAAATGCCAACAGCAATGGAGCTCAACAAATAGGAAATGCAAAGTGGTATTCACACAAATGGAAGGCCATGGAGACACACAACAAGCATGTGTACATCACATGCAAGACAAGGAACACAGAACAACACCCTCAGACCATCAAAGGACACATGGCTGGTACAGTCAGTGAAGTCAAAACACAGACACCACAGTGCAACAACACAAGGAAACAGCAAGGCAAACCATGTATAAGCACAAGGATGAAAGGAAGGCCCTAAAGTCAAACTGTGAACAGCCACACCTGTATACAACTACTTCACTGGAGTACCAAACAGCAAAGGGTAACAGTTTAACAGGAGCGCACAGCGTGTGTAAGCAAGTCCAATTACAAATATTATTGGTGCTCAAAGTGGGCAAGTGTCTGTTACCAAGACTCTCATTAATAGCCAACAAGTGCTTTAGTTGCATTACTTTCACCCCGTAATAAGCCATTTTCTGATTGGGGTATGATGACAAGAGAAATTATTGTTGTAATATTTGTCTGTTAGTTGCGTTTCTCTGTCAATGCTGACAGGATACGATACATGTTGAAATTATGAGTGTTATAAGAGAGAAATCTTACTCGTAGGAGATGTTCTTGTATGTGTATGGGACAAGACTCGTCTCTGCTAAGTGACCACATGTTTAATGACGAACCAAAGAGATACAAACTTATTGTGTAGGTAGAGTTGGTGTGACTAGTTTACTTTTCAGTGGTGACAGCTTCAGTGGAATAATAAGCTAATTGGGACGACTTTACCTTTCTAAGATGGCGCGCGTTATTAAGACCATTTAGCTTTGACTCGATTTTACTGATATGAACATATACTTAGTAATGAGGTGATAGAGAAACGAATCTTAGTCTTAAGTGGCGTTGGTGTCATTTATTAACTTTGTAGTTGATACTTTTAGCGGGATAACGTGATATTTTTACGACATTACCACTCCAAGATGGCGCGCGTTTTCAATACTATTTATAGCCATTACAAGATGGCGCCCGCATAGCACGCGGAAATACTGACGGCCGGTTACCACTGATACAAGGTAAAATAACGCTCTTAATTTGCACAGTTTGTGTGAAGACTTAAGTAGAATACTGACATTTAATGGCGTTTTGTAGCTATGGATTACGATTATGCACGATTACTGAGACCAAGACATTTATTATTTTTGAGTTGATGGACCGATATTTCATACTGACAATTTGAACATGGGAGTACTTCACCCGCTATACTGATAGGTAAGGCGGTGGTTGTGATCGTAAAGCTGTGGTGAGATAGTGTTACCACCAGAGTATAGTGTGGTCACTTACTGTTACGTCTTATTTGCAGTTATTGGCTGATTTATGAGTTGTTCGAACTTGCTACCCATATATTATATACCTGAGGAAGATACTGTTTATACGTGCTACATGATATACATTACCTCTTGTGGGTGAGTCTCATTAACGTTTGGCCTTTTTACTGATTACTTATTCCATCAATCAATCAATCAATCAAGGCATTTATAGAGCGCGCTACTTACCCAGAGGGTCTCAAGGCGCTTGGGGGAGGGGGTGGGGTGCCGCTACTGCTCGAACAGCCAGGTCTTGAGCTTCTTCCTAAAGGAGAGGTGGTCTTGGGTCAGGCGGAGGTCGGTAGGGAGGGTGTTCCAGGTCCATGAGAATGGCTTGTGATCGGGGTGCTTAAATTTTATTCAGACAGATGAGAAGAATTATTTACGCTGACGGTTATGGAGTACTGAAACTCTAGGGGTATGATTTTACTCCACAACATATCGACCTACTTTGTTTTACTACGGGTTTCATACTTTGGTACTGCCGACTAGGCAATGTTGTTCTGTTACACTTGGGTGATTCTGGTTTTCACTCTTGGTAATAGGTACTGCTTATAGCTTTACGACTTTCTACCTCACTTGTTATTCGGTGACTTTTTTAATTGAGATTAGCTAACAAGCCTATGGATTTGTATTTTATGTACTTTTGATGATGTATATGATCATTTGATATTGTAACCTAAACATAGGTTATTATAATTACTTGCAGCCCTGAAGAAGTCTGAATGTCTAAGACTGACTAAGATGAAACATGTGTTGGCTGTATTAAGAATTTCAGTTACATTGGATGATGGAATAAAAAGAAGAAATCTGAAGAAATTCATTAATTTTACTTTACAGGAGTACACCAGCAGCACAACACACAGGGCCCATTGACACACTCCATGACTGCCAAACACCAGGAGGAATGTACACACATATCCCCCTCACACCAGCAGCACACAACACCAGTGCCAAACACACTGAAGGGTGGCAATACTTGCCAGTCTATACACACACAAACAAACACACACCCTGGGTGTAGCCACAAACAACACACACACACACACAGGAATACCAGAACAAATGGCTGCATAAAAACAACAGACAACCCCATAACCCAACAGAAACACACACAGAATCACAACAAAAACAGACATGCCCTGTGCAGCCAAACTGTGGAAAGACTATGGGAGCACAGACACAATAAGAGTGCATAACCTCATCACTCAGGAACAATGCACAGACAACATACCACAACATACACAAGTGCACCATCACAGAATAACACAGCCACAGCAAACAAGAAACAGATGCACAGGCCAAAAAACACAGGGCAAACACAGCAGGACATCATGGGATGCACACCAGGCAATAACAAGGCAACATACACATGCAGCACTGCACGAACAAGCATACCAGCAACAAACAGACATTAATGACACAACTTCAACCCACACAACAAAAATCAGCACAGCACAAACACAACAGCACACCCAGGAAGTGAAGCAATACCACAGCCAACCTACATACATCCAACACAACAACAAGAGGTGCACAAGGCTGGGATACAAAGGTGGAATCAACTTGACCAGAGGACTGGGCAGCACACACAGTTGAACAGCAGATGAGCAACCATGACTGCCAAACAGCACAGGACCATCACAAATAGACAATTGGGGAAATATCCTGAGTGGCATATTGCTCTTGGCAAAAGAACTGCATCACAAAGCACATTGTCACAAATGAAGTGATGAAGAGGCACACACACATGTAAACGAAGAGGACAGCTGACATCTAAGTAAAGTGTACTGCACGTCAGTAGTGGACAAGGCAGGAGTGCACCGTACACAAATAGAGGGAGTGCAGACCCACATCGGGGAGGCTAGCAGGGAAAAAGGTGTATACATTTATTGTATATAGTTAATTAAAACCTTTACAATTTTGTTGCATAAAAACAAATGATTAAAGATAAAATGTTCAAACTAACGAAAAGATGAAAAAGAAAACTTTCAGTAATGTCTGTATATAAAATACTTTTGGGGACAAGGTTTCATAGTCTCTGTTCATTGCACTTCACGCCTTCAATTTTGTACCGTTGATCTCCTTTTTCTCAGTGTTCAGTATTAACTGCGATGCCTTTTGAAAAAATCTAGCAACCCTGCAAGCTGTCTGCAGCTGATAGCTGTTCAATGCTAACATGACGGCTGGGCGGCATGTTCTGATTTGAAATAGACGAAATATGTGGAGTAGATCATAATGTCTCAAGATTGTCCAAGATGGACAAATACACAATATATGCAACAATGTTTCTTCCATTTTGCCACATAGTCTGCAGAAGGAAGTCAGCCATGTTTGCTTCCTTGGAAGAATTTGGGGCCATATGTAGGAGGCCATTTACCGACCGGTAAATGGGTATTTGTGATGTAGGGGCCCTATTTTACCAATTCGGTAAATTTACCGAATCGGTAAAATGACCGAATCGGTAAAATTAATGAATCGGTAAAATACTGAATCAGTATTTTTACTGATTCGGTAACTTCCTGATGTAGGTGGGACTCTTCTGAGTCCCAAAGTCCTTACAGATTCGGTATTTTACCACCCAATCCAATTGGGTGCTAAGATACCGAATCCAGGTGTGCATGCACATGTGTGCTTGCACACCTATGCCATGTACAGACAGACATGCCCTTAGGGCATGTCTGTGTGCCACATGGCACACATGCCTGTATTTGGGGTGCTAGAGGGTGTCAAAGTGACACCCCCTGCACCCTTGCAGGATTCGGTATTCAAGGCCCATAGGAATCAATGGGCATTACCGAATCGGTATTTACCGATTCGGTAAATACCGATTTTTACAGATTCGGTAATTCAATTACCGAATTTACCTAAATCTCCCTCCTTCAATTTTACCGATTCATAAATACCGAATCGGTAAAATTCGGTATTTATGAGTCGGTAAAACATACTTACCTACATCTGGCCCTTGGTCTTTTAATATGTAGGTACCCAGCCGTAGTCTTAATAGTGTTTTTTGAGTGGCTGGGGTTATATGATTGACTAAGTAGGGTTGCGGCACCCTTTTCTTGTACGTGGCCAGCACCATCCAACCGGGTTTTTTCTTCACTTTTGCGGCTTTGTCTATTATCCAGGATTTTTGCTTTGCAGCACCATTGGCTGCCTTTTTAAAAGCCGTAAAAGTTTGGTTGGTATTCCATGCGTTTTCCATGTTGAGGTTTGCGAGTGCATCCTCAAATACAGTTTTCCAGGCATTTTTCGCCTTTGTCTGATTGTTCATTTCAATCCAACACAGACCCATCAGCGTGTCCTCTTGTGCTGCTCTTAATTTCCAACATGTTTTTAATATGACCGCTTGTCTGACTTGGTTCTGATTTAGTACACCAAATTTTAGGCGAACCTGTGATTGGGATGCGAACCTCGGAATCTGAAAGATGTATTTAAACAGCTCTGATTGTTGTATATTCAAGAAGTTTGCATCTTTTCCCCTGTATAGCTCTGATCCGTATGTAAGGGATGGTAAAAACCTCGCCGCAATCACCTTCAACAGGTGTACGTTGAAAGGACATTTCAGTTTCGTTTTTAGTAAATTTAGGGCAAACCGTAGTTTGTTTGGCTGGTAAAGAAAATTTAAAGGAGAAACCCTTTGCAAGAAAAGGGATGGGGTTTTAGGTACTCTAAAAAAGTGACAGTTCCCTTTTCTTAAGTTTTAAAGTAAAGAGGTATAAAGCCTCTGAGGGATTTTATACCAAAAGTCAAGGATGAGCCATATATTGTATCCAGAGCTGCAGAGAGATTGACAAATTTACAATTGTAACAATTTTCAAAAGCAATATATCAAAGAATATTAAAACAAAAACAGTACATCAAGGATTATTACGCAAAAAAGACTAATGAGAATATGCACACACAAAGGAATATTTTTTTTCACAACAAGTTTATTGATAAAGATGAGCACATGTGATAGAGTGGCCCCCTACAATCAGGATGGCACCACCAAACATATCGAGACAATCATGTATATAGGACTAAACGTCCAGCCAAGAAGTCAATGCATTACAAGGATACAGGAAACATTAACCCCGTCTTTATCTTTTCATCTACCCAACAGCCCAACTCCCAGAACCCTCCCCCGGATCCCACCCTAACCCCAGGCATGTGTGTATATACAGTATCGACGTAAGTTCCTAGTGCGGCAAGTGCAGGTGTGGGGGAGCGGGGTCACCAGGCCACATGGGGCTAAAGATCTTCTTCCGGTTCAGCAGGGGGGTCCAGGTGTAAGCCCCTGTGGTCTGCCCACCTTTTCCATATTTTAAAGTGTTTACGGGGGCATCCCCGAGCCTCGAAGATCGGGCGTTCCAAACCCATACAGAAGTCAATGCCAGCCTTCCACGCACTCAGGGGGGGGGGCCTCACATCCTTCCATGCTCGGGCCAGATCTCTCTTGGCCACCACCAGCCCCAGGAGGAGCAGGTGCCTCTTGTAGATATTTCCACCCACCCCCTCTAGGATGTGCAGCAGGCCCAAACGGTGGGTACGGGGGAGGGTCCAGCCCAATACCTCTAACAAACAGCCCCATACACCTCTCCAGAAGCCAATCAGTCTGGGGCACGACCATACTGTGTGGAGTAACGTACCTATCCCCGACCCACACCGCAGGCAGTCCGGGGTCTCAATCAGTCCCGCCTTCCACAGACGCTCACGCGTATAGTAGGCCCTATGGAGAATTTTGAATTGTATGAGCCGAAAGCGCATTGCAATAGCCGCACCCCTCGGGGACTCCAGGGCCTCTCGCCAATCATCCTCATCCAACTGACCGATGTCGGCCTCCCAGGACGCCTTCAGCGGGAGGAGGGTGGAGGAGCAATGGATGACCATAGTCTGGTAGATGCGCGAAAGTTTTCTATCTCCAAGGTCGCCCATGAAGACTTTCGCTTCGATCGGGCTGAAATCAGGGAGTGAGTCAAGGTTGGTAAGACTGGGCAGCAGCGCATGCCGAAGTTGTAGATATCGAAAGAATTGAGTTTGGGGCATACCAAATTCGGTGCGAAGGGCCTCGAAGGATTTGAGCGTCGTGCCGGACAGCACATGGCCTAATTGCGAGATACCAATCGCGTCCCAGCCGTCGAAGCCCGATAACTTAGACAGTTCCGGCAGCATGCCGTTATGCCACAGGGGCGTCTCCGCGGTCAGTCTGCCCCACCAGCCCATGCGACGCAAGGCCTGCCGCCACACCGCAAAAACAAGTCGCGTAACCCTCGGCAAAGAGCGACGCAGTCTGGGTGAATAGAGGATGGTGTGAAGCGAGTTATCCCCCATCAAGGCACGCTCCAGGGCATAAGCTGGGTCTCCACCATCGCCATACCACCAGTCATTCAGGATGAGAAGGTGCGCGGCCTGATAGTATGACAGTAAATCTGAAGTGGCCAAACCCCCACAGTAGGTGGACAGAAAGCAAGTACGCAACGCAACTCTGGCAGCACCTCCAGCCCACAGAAAGCGGCCCAGCACCGAGTTGACCTGCCTAAACCACTGAGGCGGGATGGGATACGGATGGTTCTGTAATTGGTATAATAGGCGCGGTAGCGCCACCATTTTAAATATAGCGGAGCGGCCAAAGATTGATAGGGGCATCCGAGACCAGGTTTTAACATCTGACTGTACCCGCTCCCAGACTGGTATGAGATTACGGTCCCATGCAATGTCCGCCGAGTCTGAGAGAAACACGCCCAGGTACTTCAGCCCGGTCGTGGCCACTTGCAGCCCGGAAGCCCAGGGGTCAGTCACCTCGCCCCCCTCCAACACCCACAGCGTGGATTTATGGGGGTTTAGAAACAGGCCAGAAGCCTCCCCAAACCGTTGCATAACCTCTAGGACACGCGGGCCTGAGCGCCGCAGGTCGGTAAGGAAGAAGAGGACGTCATCGGCGTACAGTGCGATTTTGTCGGACAGGGTGGCAGTCCACTGGAAGCCCCGTATCAGCGCGTCCTGGCGCACCCTGGCAGCCAAAGGCTCCATGGCGAGTGCAAATAAATAAGGGGAAAGAGGGCACCCCTGTCTGGTCCCGCGGCCGATACGGAACATCTCCGAAACTGCCCCGGCGACCCGCACCGAGGCCGTGATATCCGTATAGAGGAGCCGGACATACGACAGAAAGACCGGGCCCAGGTTGAGACAGCGCAGCAGGGCAAATAGGAACGACCAGCTGACGGAGTCAAACGCCTTATCAATGTCGGCCAGTAACAGTGCCGCCTGGTCCCCTAAGGTCCCAATGGCGTCGATCGCCGCCTGTGCGCGGCGGATATTATGCCGCGTCGCCCTGCGAGGCATGAAGCCTGCCTGGTCCGGATGGACTAGGTCTGTGATATGCGGAGCGAGCCTGTTCGCCAGGGCCTTGGCCAAGACCTTGGCCTCAACATTAATCAACGAGATGGGCCTATAAGAGTCATGGCGATCCGGGGGTCTGCCCGGTTTCAAGAAGACCACTATCTCGGCGTGGCGCCAGTCCGGGGGCAACACCCCTCGCCCACGCGCCACCTCAAGCGCCCGACGATACGGAGAGCCAAGCTGTACATGAAATTTCTTGAAAAATTCACTCGGGTAGCCGTTAGGGCCAGGAGCCCTGCCAGTGCTGAGCTGCCCCAGTGCATCACCCAACTCCTCTGCTGTGAGGGGCGCCTCTAGGGCCGTCTTGGTCTCATCTGATAGCTGCACCGGCGGCAGCTCTGCGAGAAAGCGAGTCAGCTCGCTGACAGACAGGTGGTCGTGCGGGGCGTACTGGGTTGAATAGTACGTAGCAAAGCTCGTCGCCAGTTCGTGCGGGTCGGTCAAGACCTCTCCCTCACCATTCGTAAGGCCTGGCAGCAGGAGGGGTTGGAAAGTTTGGTGGCACAGTCGATGGAGCATGGAACACGACTTGTCCCCCCATTGATACACCCTACTTCTGGTGGCCAGCCATGCCTGTCTGGCTTCATCCATCAGGAGGGCCCCGTATGTTTGCTGTGCCTGTAACAGCAGACGTATCCCGACTTCACCGCCGCCGTCGCGGCTTTCCTGTTCCAGGGTCGCCACTCGCGCGGCCGCTTCAGTAGTTTGCTCCCGACGCTTTCGCCGAGCTGCCGAGCACCATGCAATATCTATCCCCCGTAAGGTAGGCTTCATGGCTTCCCATACCGTTCCTACATCGGCATCCCCAACTAGGTTTTCCCGCCAGTAGTGGTCAATGGATTCGCGCAGGTGATTAGCATACTCCGGTTGCAGGAGATGCCAAGAGGACATCCTCCAACGGAACGGCTGCCTCTTCCGGGTGAGCTCCACATCAACAGAGACAGGGGAGTGGTCGGACAGGCCCCTAGGTAAGATGTCAGCGCTCTTCACTCTACACAAACATTCCCCGGGCACAAACACACAGTCAAGCCTCGAGAACGAGCCGTGCACAGCTGAGACATAAGTATATTCCCGGGCTGCGGGGTGCATGTGTCGCCAAGCATCTACCCAGCCCAAACCCTCACTCATTGCACGTAGTCTGGTGGGTGAAGGGGACGGGGGCTGAACCTCGATCCCCCCTCGGCGCCTATGGCGATCCACGCATATATTCATCACATCGTTCCAGTCTCCTCCAATCACAGCCAACGACCCGGCAATGTCCTCCCATACTGCAAACAACCTCTCAGCCAGGGCCCATTGGAGGGGGGGAGGGGCGTACACGCTGCCAAACACCACTGAGTCCGTGCCCACCATGCCTTTAACAAACAAGTAGCGACCCTGGGGATCAGCCCACAGCTTCTCATGAGTGTACGCCACTCTACGGTGGATCAAAATGGCCACCCCCCTAGATCCCCTGGAGAAACCCGCATGGAAAACTTGTTGATAACCAAATCTCTGTAAGCCCAGAGCCTTTGTACCCATCATGTGGGTTTCTTGTAGCAATAGAACATCTGCAACCTCTTTTTTCCCCCAACGTAGCACAGCCCCGCGTTTAATTTTGTCTAATAAGCCCCTGACATTCCACGTAATCACCCGCATAGAGTCTTCAGGGAGTCTATGAGTCCGTTCAGCCATGGTCCATGAAGATCCACCACACAAGCCCTCCACACCCGCGCCACCCACCACACGCCATAAGGAACATGTCTGCGACACACATGCACACTACCGCCCACCCCAAGGAAACAAGCCCCAACTCTACAGTCCCACAGCCCCAAACAAACCCAACCCCCAACTCAGCGGTACCAACCCCGACCGCCCACATCCCACCTCCCCCCACCCTATACCTCAATGAACTATGAAGTACCTGTCGCGGCATGGGTGGTCCCGAGACCAAAACGCAGGGCTCGGGCCCACCCATACCAATGGATCCCAACATCCCCAAAGAGAACAGCAAGCTCACCCCCCTTCCCTCAGGTTCTCTCTCACAAGAGGGAGAGTGGTAGCCACTATCACGTAGTCCCCGACCCCCCACCCCACAACCCTATGTTCGATCAGGAGTCTGACGCAATACAGTCCCAGGGCAGTAACCGTGCCGGGCAGCCATTAAGGTCCAGACGACACAGTGAGCCCGACCAGGGGGCACAGCAGTGACCGCAGAAACAGAGAGTGAAGGCCCCGGAGTCTTCAGTGGTCCGTCCCAGAATGTTCCGAATCCTCAGTCCTACCACTGGTCTGCGTCCCATCAACCGAGGCCGCGCGTCTGCGCGATTTGGAGCGCTTGGTACGACTCTTCTTCGCCGTCTGATCTCTCTGCGCTCGCGGCGATCCTTCGGGAGAGCCCGAATGGAGCCCCGGTTGAGAATTTGGTCTGAGCCGCACCGCTTCATCCGTCCACTTGAAAAGGTCCTCCGGCGTATCAAAAAACAGTGTCCGTGATTGGAAGATCACCCTCAGGCGCGCCGGGTACAACAGGGAATATTGGAGCTTGAGACCTCTCAGTTTCGCCTTCGCGGCCATGAAAGAGTGACGCTGCTGTTGCACAAGTTTGGTATAGTCAGGGAAGATCATTATCTTACAGTTCTCATATACACAAAGGAATATTTCATACAAAAAATGTATTATGTATTTTTACCGACCATTTGGTTAAAAAAGAATTTTTAACATTTATTCATAAAAACATTAAAAGCTTTAAGAAAAACAAAATGTAGTGAAATGTGTTGACGCGGCGTTTCAGTGATGTGAGTCGTCACCTTCTTCAGGACAAGATTTCAATTAAAACCACTACAAAATTAAAAAAATATACAAAATTTACAATTACTTCAAATCTCCAAACAACAAATTGTTATAAAAACAATTTCAAACTAATTGGTACGGAGATTCCTGTTGTATTCTAGTATGATCTATCAAGATTTTTAACATGTACATGCTCATCAAATCTTCAGCTATTCTCTGGGAAGTCTTAGTGTATGAATTAAAAGAAACTTTGGGAAAAAAACATTTCTAAATCAGATAACAAGCCTATAACACATTTGTGAATCTCGCAACCTGCTATGATCAAACCTTTCTTTGGTATCCCTCAACGCAAAAATTTGTAAATTCATAGCACCTTTTAAGGTTGAGCTATTATTATTTAACTCCCATTTTTTAGTTGGTTGGATTGCTTTTGTGGGCTGTAAGTTTTACTGGATTTTTACATTTCCTGCCCTGGGTGTTTGCCATTTACCCTCTATCCACCGGTTTTTATATGGTGGGTCTTAATTACTAAAAATGTTATTGTTGTCATACATACCTACATGGCAGTTAGATGATCGCTTTTATAAATGGGCGATTTCCAGACTCTTTCAACTTAATCACAGTTTCTGTAAGTTAAACACAGGTGTCATCAGTTTATCAGACCTTTGCTCATCTCTGTCGACTATATTATATTTGCATGTCAATTTTACCTTATTTCTGTGAATTTTCTGGGTAGAAAAAGAATTTCAATTATTTTCTTCACAATAGAGCCCTTTTGATCAAATGGTCACTGTTCCTGTATGGTAAAAGGATTCATTCTATTACTATTTGAGTAAATCACTCATTTTTTTAGCATCTTTATTTTAGGCAATTGGGTATTTTGCCAAAAGTCACAAGAAGAAAGAATATTTGGGCGTAGGTCTATTTATGTTTTTTTTACCTTCGCTCCCGTGTCAAGGATCGGATCTCCTCTTAGGGCTGTCTCTTAAAAGTATGCATATTTCTAATACACATCTATTTTATGCTTCTCTAAACTTAATCATAGTCAGTAGTCCTAGGTTGTTAAAAGAGTTATTTACCTGGATTATTTTTATTCAAATCCTAAGGAAAGCGGTCGTTGTTCTCTTGGCCCAAAGAGAATTGGGGAATATTTGCCTAAAAAAAATTATGGAAGGGTTCATTACATTTCTTCTGAGTTACCGCTATTTGTAAAGCGTCTCATCTGGTTGTTTATCAGTCTTACCTTACAAGATATTTTTTATATATATGTCTGCTCGCTTTTCTCCTTTGGCGGCAGCTCCTGTTTTAAGCTCTTTCAATTCTATCGGGACAAAGGAAAAAAGATTTTTCTTTTACCTACTATTAATTGCTTAAAGCAGTAGGTTAAGAGAAATATCTCTACTTTAAGGGGTCTGTGATGTACTTACTGTTAAAGGATTCTTCTAGCGTCTCGAGTGGGCAACTGCATCGACCATCCTTCCGGGCTGGAATGGCCCTGTTCGATTCTATTAGCGCTTTTATAACCCTCTTGGTTGCTTATTGAATGGTTTAATGATTTTCACTTGTGGGTTTTCACATGGTTCTGCCCGCGTTAGAAAAACGTGGCAGACATCTTGTCGTTCCTGCTTTATTATTACTGTGATGTTTATGTTTTCTAAATTATACTTCATTCTGATGTTGTGTTGTCCTATGTTATTTATGAGAGAGTTCACTTCAGGCAATTAAAAAAACGTACATCTTTTGTTATATTTTGTAATTTATTGCGTATTTCAGTTCTAAATCTCGTTTTGTTCGCATGTTTGTATGGCGATCACTTGTCCCAAAAAGCGATCTTAATTTTCACCGTGATGGCGCCCATCTTTAAGTGACTTGATAACTCAGAAACCACCTCTGTTTATCCAATACCTGTCTTTCAACACTTGTTTTTAAGATTCCGAGCATGTTTAATTTTCAACCGTGTTTATTTGGTGTTGGTTGTAATATCACCTTGTTCCTAAAAGGCCTTTCAGATTATCCCGCGTTGTGGGGGCGGCCATCTTGTGGTGGCTTTAATCTGTTTGAGCCGGTTCTCTTCTTTACGCATATGTGTCTGCGGTCATCTAGGAGGGAACACGGTTTGACTACATTATTTTGGCGGCCATCTTGTAAGGGTTTTTCGAGTGTTATTAGTGGTTTAGCTACCCGTTTTTGGTAAAATAAAGATTTTTTATTACTCATAACTCTTGTGTTAGATATTTTAGGGCCAGTATTTATCATTTATTAATGTTCTAGGTATGATTTGATGTGTTATAAATCTAAAACTTTTCGAGTCTTATGAATACTTTCAGGGGAACTCCTGTTCTGTCTAAATTGAAATCCCTATCTTATTAATCTTAGTGAAAAGTATGGGCGCTGTTTAAAACTTATATTCTGTCAGATTTGATTCCCTGTCATATTTCAAACTAATAGAGTGTATTCTGGCTGCATTGCTCTTACAATATTGCTATACTGCAGGTTTAATCTGATTTTTAGAAGGATTTTTAGATTATTTTGTCCCATTCTTCACGGCTATTTAGTCCATTTCTAAATGTGTTAAATTTGGACATATAGTATTGCTCTCTCTTCTTTCGTTTTCCATCCAGATCACCTCCTCTATTATTTAGTTTTACAACTTCAACAATCCACCATTTTAGGTCCTCAACAGTGTGTTTGAACTGTTCCCAATGCTCTACTAGAGGTGCATTGGTACGTTTGGTTCTAATTGCGGATTTATGCTCATTTAACCTGAGTCTCATCTCTCTCGAAGTTTCTCCTATGTACGCTTTTTGACAAGGGCATTGTATCATGTAGACCACGTTCTGGGTTCAACAGTTTACTAATTCCTTTTGATAGTGAGTGATTCCATTATAATTGATTTTTGAACCTTTGATTATCATACTGCAATTTTTACATGAGCCACAGGGATAATTACCCATTGGTGTTTTTCCGTCAATGGTTTCCATCCTATTTCTTTTCATATCATCTGGATATGTGTGTACTAGGCAATTTTTAATCGTTTTATTTCGTCGAAATGCGAAAATGGGTTTTGGGAGGGATATTGATCCTGAGTTCTGAAGCAAGTTAAAATTCCTATTTATGAGGTTCTTAACTTTGTTGCTTATGTTGGAAAAGTTGGTTACACACACTAATTTTTGATCTTTTATTGGGACTTGGGCTTTGGGCTCAAACAGGCTTTCTCTATTGAAGTATTTTGCTCTTTTATAAGCCTTCTTTATCATCTTTTTTGAATAGCCCCTTTCTAAAAACTTATTAGTCAGGGTTTGAGCATGCTTTTCAAATTCTTCTCTCTCCGTACAGTTTCTTCTGACCCTTAAGAATTGGCCAAAAGGTATGTTGTTTTTTTGGGTTGCAGGGTGGTGGCTTTCAAAATGCAGCATAGTATTTCGATCGGTAGGTTTACTAAAGAGTTCCACCTGTAGGGTTCCATCTACATGCTTTATTTTGATATCAAGAAAGTCACAACTTTGATTGCTATAGGTAGATGTGAATTTCAAATTTTTATCTCCTAGATTGATCCATTGAATGAACTCTTTTAGTTCGTCTTCACTCCCTGACAATATACAAAGCACATCATCAATGAAACGGACCCACACTCTTATATTTTCGAAGAATGGGGCCATTTCATTGAATATGTGCTTATCCTCAAATGCTGCAACGTACAGACAGGCAAGGCTCGGCGCACATGTAGCGCCCATGCTTGTGCCTTTCGTTTGTTTGAACAAATCTTCCTTGAATAAAAAAATATTGTTGGTTAAAACAATCTCTATGCAGTCCACTATGAATTGGGCATGGTCAGATAATTCTTCATCTGCACCTTTTAGGATCTTCTCTATCATTATTTTTGTGTCATTCTGTGGGATGTTTGTGTATAGTGCCTCTATGTCTAGGGTCACTAGCCACTCACTATCCACATTATAAGGTTTATTTTCTATTTTTCTGATCATGTCTGTGGTGTCTTTGATATATGCTTTTTGTTGAATCACTAATGGTTGAATAAACTTATCAGCATATTGGCTCAATGGTTCTGTTAATGAGTTTAGGCTCAAAACTATGGGCCTCATCGGTGGGTCTCTAATATCTTTATGTATTGGCATTTATATAGCGCACTACTTACCCGTAGGGTCCCAAGGCGCTTCGACCGCTGCGAAACCCTTCCTGGCTTCCCTGAGAGATGGTCCCTTAATGGGTATCTCCAGGGTGAGACCAGGCATCCCCGGCGGTCTGGTGGGGCCGTTAGTGAAGATGAGGCAAGCTAATGCCCAGAGTTGCCGAGTGTGATCGCTGATCAGAGTGGGCACCGAGGCGAGAGAATTATCGAGTCCGCTGACCCTGGTCCAGAAACCTGCCGCGCCGGGAATCGAACCCTGGTCCCGGGCCGTCCTCTGCTCTCGGGTCTGCCGCCTCTAACCAGTGAGCCACACTACTTTATGTACTGTTGGAAGGCCGTAGATGGCAGGTATCACCGGTGTATCATTTCTTAGAAAATTAAATTCCTCCTGGTTGATTACACCGTCTTCTAATGCGAAATTTAGCCTCTCCCTTATTTTTATCTTTAATTCCGACCATTCTTGTCTATTAGAAGGGGCATAATGTAGGGTGTTTTTTAGCATGTCTTTCATTTTGTTCTCGTATTTCTTAGTATCCATGATGACAATACTGCCACCCTTGTTACCAGGTTTTATTGTTATTTCCTTGCATCTTTTCAAGGTTTCTAGGGCATCTTTCTCTTTTTTGGTCAGATTGTGTTTGACCCATGTTTTTTGTTTTAGAAGATCTTCTAAACCTGTCTCTATTACCCTTTCAAATGTATCAACCTCTTTCCCTACCATGGTACCCGTGGGCATCCAATTAGATTTGGGTCTAAGTCCTGATTTGTTATCATTAACAGTTTTCTCTTTCCCTTCAAAAAATTTGTTTAGCCTTATCTTTCTGAAGAAGCTTTTAATATCCCGCTCTAAATTAAATTTGTCTACGGGCTCAGAGATTGCATATCCTAGTCCTTTTTCTAGTAGCTTAATTTCCTCAGTGTCTAGGTCTCTACTTGAAAGATTTATGACTGCAACTTTAGGGTTCAATCCCAATTCTTTTGGCTTTGGGTTCTCATGTAAGGACGTACTTGCCCTTGGTTCTGGGGATAAAAGTTCCTTCCTCGTGCTCTCCCTCTTGGATTCAGGTTCTGATTGGTTTTCCGCCTGTCTAAAAAAGGCAGGCTCTCTTTATTGATTTTGCTACTATTACCACCGTCTCTGGGGCCTGTGGTTTCTGGATGTATTTCAGAATCGGATTCGTTGCTGGTATATGAGCTCTCAGAGAAAGTTACTCTTTTTCTTGAGCCATTTCGTCTATTGGGTTGCCAGCTTTGTTTATATTGAAACTCCTCTTTCTGTTTTTCGTAGTAATCTTTTTGGAGGTAGGGGTAAGTCAGTTCAGGTCTATATTTATCTACATCCTTTCTGAATTTATTACTTTTTTTGTTTGTAAGGAAATCCCTGTAACCATCTAGATCTCCCTGAATTTCCTCTAACTTACTCTTCGCATCTTCCAGCGATGTATTATCTCTTAATTTCTTCTCCATTTCATCTATTTCTTGTTTCTCTATAATTAATGTTGCATGGGCCGTTTCTGTAATTAATAGTAGCCAGTCCCTACTACATCTATTCGCGATAAATGTCCATGTTTCAATACATTTCTGGTTTTTAGTGAAAAGGCTGGGTTCGTTCCTTATTTGTAAACCCTTTGGGATAATTCCCTTTTTACAGTACTCTATCAAGAAATCTTCATGTAGCTCTGTTCGTATTATCTTCTTTTTTAAATTCCAGTGTTCTTTCCATTTTTCTTCTTCACTGTCTGATATTATGACAGTATTAGTAGTTTTATTTTGACCATTTACTAGTTTATTAAACTGGTCTTCAGAAAAACTAAAGACTTTGAATTGGTCCATTGATTATTTTGGACCCTTGCACTTTTATTAGTGCGCCTCTTATCAATTGTAGAGGTTGCAATCAACACTCCTCAGTTAACAAACTGTGCTGTTACAAGTAAAGAAAATTTAAAGGAGAAACCCTTTGCAAGAAAAGGGATGGGGTTTTAGGTACTCTAAAAAAGTGACAGTTCCCTTTTCTTAAGTTTTAAAGTAAAGAGATATAAAGCCTCTGAGGGATTTTATACCAAAAGTCAAGGATGAGCCATATATTGTATCCAGAGTTGCAGAGAGATTGACAAATTTACAATTGTAACAATTTTCAAAAGCAGTATATCAAAGAATATTAAAACAAAAACAGTACATCAAGGATTATTACGCAAAAAAGACTGATGAGAATATGCACACACAAAGGAATATTTCATACAAAAAATGTATTATGTATTTTTACCGACCATTTGGTTAAAAAAGAATTTTTCACATTTATTCATAAAAACATTAAAAGCTTTAAGAAAAACAAAATGTAGCGAAATGTGTCGAAATTGTTTGGCTGGGCCTTTCTATGTGATTGGTGATCTTTCAGAGTCCACCTGGAGTCGACCACTACTCCCAGGTAGGAGAGGGTCTGTTCTATTGTATTGCCTGCAATGTGCCATTTGAAAGATTTCCTCCCTGGCCGAGAGGCAAAGCAGACGATCTTTGTTTTCTTATAGTTAATTTGCAACCCTTGTTCACTGATGTAATCGTGCAACTTCATGATGGAGCGTTGTAATCCCAACGGGGTATGGCTGCAAAGTACAATGTCATCTGCGTACAGGATACTCCTGATTTTGTGGTGGGCTAACTTCGGTGGGTCACTTTGTGTCTCCGAGATGCACTTATCCAAATCTGCGGTGAAGATGTTGAAAAGAGTGGGTGCCAATACACAGCCCTGCTTGAGGGCAACATGGGTGGGGATTTTTTCTGTTATTCTATCGCCGTTGCCTAATTTTATCCTGACCCAGGTAGATGAATATAGATTTATGATGGCCCGCAGCAGCTTCAATGGTATTTCCCAATTGGCCATCTTTTTCCATAGGGCCTCCCTTGGAACTGTGTCGAACACCGCTTTGAGGTCTACAAAGCACGTGTACAGCTTGGTTGACTTTTCTCTTGCTTTATCGACCAAGAGGTTTAACGCCAGCAGGTTGCATGATGTATTGGTTCCGGGCCTAAAACCCGTATGGGTAATCGGAAGGATCTTATTCGCGCTGACCCAGTCTTCCTCTCAGAAGATTTGAGGCATAAATTTTGGCCTCGGCGTCTATAAGCGCAATGAGTCGATAATTGGCTGGATCAGACTTTGTGCCTGCCTTGAAGATTGGATGTAAAATGCTGCCTCTCCATGACGAGAGTATGCTTCCAGTCTGAAATGCGTTATTGTATAGTGGGGTAAGATATTCTGCCCAAAAATGTTGGTCTTGTTTGAAGAGTCCGTTTGGTAAACCGTTTGGGCCTGGCGCTCCTTTTGACCTCAAGTTTTTAAGTACCATTGCTACTTGGGATGGAGTTATCCAGTTTTCATCCAATTTTTGAGCTACTTCTTGGTTTTTATTTTGATGATGAGTCCGCTGGTCTGGATTCCATGCTGGAAAGTTATTTTTTTGTGATTGCTCTAAATGCCGGATCCAATCTTCCTGTAATGTAATGTATGTATACTTGTTAAGCGCACTGTTACCTCGTTACATGGCGTCCTGGCGCTGTATACCGCGGGGGAACCCGTCCTGGCTTTCCCTGTGAGAGAGCACCCACAAGGTGAAGCCAGGCATCCCCGGCGCTGCTGGGGCCGTTGTGGAGATTAAGCAAGCTATTGCCCAGAGTTGCAGAGTGGGACCCATGGTTAGCGTAGGCACCTAGGCGAGAATTATCGAGTCCGCAGACATTGACCCAAGACCCTGCCGCATCGGGAATTGAACCCTGGTCCCGGGCCAACTTCTGCTTTAGAATCTGCCGGTTCTAACCAGTGAGCCGCACTTCTCTGTAGTATGTTTACGTTAAAAGCCTGGGCAGCTCTGTTTGCTACTTTGTTGATTTCTGCCCAAAATGTCCTGTTGTTGTTTGATTTGCTAGATTCTAATAGTAATTGCCAGATTTCTGTTTGGTGTTTTGATTTTTCCGACCAAACATCTTTTTTGTATTTTTGCCTTAGTTTATACATTTGTCGGGCTATGTCTTCTCCCTTTGTCTTGGCTATTACTTGTAGCTTTCTTGATTTAGAATTCTTTTCTTGCACACTATTGAGCCCAAAGACGTTTGAGATGCATTGCATGATTTCTTTTTGTGACTGTGGGTCTGATGGCCAAATCTTTCTGTTAGGCTTGTAATCAATCTTTCCCAATTGTCCCGGTGTGCTGATGGATCTTCTCCGGTGACTTCTGTCTGGACTCTTTTCACATGTGTCATTAACACTTTTACGTTCTTTCCGTTCCACACTAGTCTCTTGAGATTATAGAGACTTGGAGATTCGGACAGGGAATTGCATGCTGGGGCCCTTGTGTATTTGGGCTGAATTCAAATGCTTGCAGACTGTGATCACTCTCCAATTTGTGGATTATTTTGTAGGTGATGATGGTTTGTAAAACATCTAGGTCCACGATGGTGTAGTCTAGAACTGCTTGAGCCTGTTTAGCAATTCTGGTTGAGGACGCTGGTTGGTCTTGTGAAAAACGGCCGTTCAAAACGATCATTCCCACCTCAGTAAACATTAGAGCACACTGTTGACCGATCTTGTCCTTTTTCCGATGATTTGCTATGATCGGTGAAATGGGTTTACATTTCCATTTATTTCGATTCATGTTTTGTGCGTGATCACACAACCAGCCCCGATTGCGGGTAGATGGATTGCATTGATTTAATAAGGGCTTTCAAAGTCAGGATTTTCTCCGATTTGTTCTTGGAGTCTGGGTGTAAATTAATGTTGCAGATTATCATTGACAACGCGTCTTGAGCCCTCTGTGGTCCTTTGCTGGTTTCTTACATCAGATCAATTTTAATACACTGGATCCATTGTTGTCCTGTGTCGATGGTAACGTAAGTCCAAGGGATACCGGTATTCAAGTAGATCGATAGGCCTCCAACTGGGTGGCATTTGAAGCACAGATAGTGGTTAGCTTGACACCACACACAACATGCCATACTGGAGGCCAAAAGGCACCATGTGACAGCAATGCATGAGAAAACACAACCACAATGGCAGTGCGAAGCAGCACGTCTGCACAGTCTACACAAACAGTATCAACACATGGATGATCAACAAAACACAACACTCATGTGCCAGTCACACACTCTGCATACTCACAAGTGTCAAAAACAACAAATAGGAGTCAGACTGAACTGCATTGACACACCAACACACTGCACAGTGCACAACATACAACTCAAACATGTGCATACAACCACATCCACAGGGCTGAACAATCCAAACAACAGGCACCCAACTCCTGGGTAACACATGTGTGTAGTTGACAATGCAGGGGCACACACACACCAACACTCCCTACAAAGTCACACCCTTCACACTGCACACTTCTTGACTACCCAAGAGCACACAACTAAGTTAGGTCATGGGACCAGGATGACTGGCCATCACAACATTACCACACACATACACTGCTGGGCACACATAAAGTAGGTACACACTTACATGATGACACTGGCCAGCCTGCCTGCAAACCTGGGGACAGAATCACACTCTGTGCTGGCAGTTCCCCTCAACATGACATGTGAAGAATATAGCTAACATCTACAAATCAATTGACAACTGCATTACAGGTAAAATTGACATCATAGACACCACAAATATCAGGGTCATGAAGAGCTGAAGTCCCTGTCACCCCTGTAAAAAAAGAGTAGATGAGCCAAAACATTGGCAATGTGGAAGTGGCACACAGAGCATGGGCCACAGTAAACCATATACACACACCAAAAGAACTTTATTCAGTAAGGACACTGACAAAACAGACAACGGGAGTATCTGTCTTTATTCACATATTGCACAGATATTTACCAAGAGTAGAGAAGAGCAAGGCACAAAATGCAGAGCATATCCATGAGAATCAGCAGAGGCAGGGGCAAAACAGAAAGGCCAGTGGCAATGGCAAAGTGCAGAGCCTGTCCATGAGAATCTGCACAGGCAAGGGTAAAACAGGAAGGCCAGTGTCCAGGGCGAAGTGCAGAGCATGTCCATGATAATCTGCACAGGCAAGGGCAAATCAGAAAGGCCAGTGTCCAGGGCAAAGTGCAGAGCTTGTCTGTGAGAATCTGCACAGGAAAGGGCAAAACAGGAAGGCCGGTGTCCAGGGCAAAGTGCAGAGTGAGTACATGAGAATCTGCACAGGCAAGGGCAAAACGGGAGGGCCAGTGTCCAGGGCAGTTTGCAGAGCGAGTACATGAGAAGCTGCACAGGCAGAGGCAAAAAAGGAAGGCCAGTGTCCAGGGCAAAGTGCAGAGTGAGTACATGAGAATCTGCACAGGCAAGGGCAAAACAGGAAGGCCAGTAACCAGGGCAAAGTGTAGAGCATGTCCATGAGAATCTGCACAGGCAAGGGCAGAACAGGAAGGCCAGTGTCCAGGGCAAAGTGCAGAGTGAGTACATGAGAATCTGCATAGGCAAGGGCAAAACAGGAAGGCCAGTGTCCAGGGCAAAGTGCAGAGCGAGTACATGAGATCCTGCACAGGCAAGGGCAAAACAGGAAGGCCAGTGTCCAGGGCAAAGTGCAAAGCAAGTACATGAAAAGCTTTACAGGGATTATGTACGACTGTACCTTAACATGATCAGCAACACAGTCAGGGGGTAACAATGGACAGTACAGGCCCACCTGTGTGAGGGACTAGTGTGTGAGGGTGACTACCCCTCAGACTTGGCTGTCAGGAGGACTGGGAGCTGGCTGTGTGTCAGGGACAGTAGAAGCACCTGACTGGGGAGAGAGCGGCCCAGCTGAGATCAAGTTATCTCTGGCTTTGCAAGTCAAAGGGCTGCTTGGAACAGGTGGTGTAGTGGCACGTGGAGGTGGAGACATGCTTACATGAAACACAGTGTCAGTGGGAGATTGTGGAAGGGTGGGTTTCCACATTTTGGGGAGTCTAAATGACCTCACTTTCTTGGTAGGAGTGGGAGGTGGGGCGGACACAACAGGCACGCTCTCACCAAAGCTGCATCAGGTGCAGACAGTGCCACTCCCTCTGGGGACATACTGGATCCAGCAGAACACTTCGCCTGGCTTCGCCTTTGCCCCTCCATCCCCCGTTTACCAGGTGTAACCCATACAGTGCCCTCCTTCCCCTGCTTCACTGGGCTTGGAATGGGAGTCGAGGTGGTGGGTGAATCTGTCTTGGAGCCCTTCTTAGGTGTACACCTGCCATGCACCACCTCCTCAGTGGGCACAGAAACTGCATGCCTCTCTTTGCGAGATGTTTTAGGGACAGGAGAGTCCCTAGCTGGGGATGCCTGAGGTCTGCTTCTTTGCTTTTTGGGCTTTGGTGTTGCCTGACAGGCTTTTGTCTTTGCGCTCTTGGGTGGCTTTGGTCTTCTGTGGGGCTGGCGTCTGCGGGCGGGACCCCCTTGGGTTGTTGCTCCTATGTGCTTCGTGTGCTGTAGCATGATTTTGAAGTCTGTAGACCGTGGTCACTATCATCAGACGAGGCCACTACCTGGGGGATGAACAAAGGCCCCTGAGCTGGATTGGGAGTATGTGCCTGTTGAAGGGCAGTTATTGGGTATGTCACTGTGAAGGTCAAAGCCTGGACAGTACGGTGCAGCCCACCCACATTTAAATGTATGCCCTCCATGAAAGCAACTACCTGGGCCATTTTTTGTCATGGTCAATGACGGCTTGAGTAGAGCTGTCAGGCCTACACACAACTGGCGCAAAAGCTCCACAGACTCAGCACTAATGGCGGCAGGGGGGGACAGGGGCACGGGCAGCGGTGCCAGGTGTGAAGGAAATTCACCACCTCTTACTGATCCGGACACAGGCAGCACCAGAGGAAGTGGCTGGGAGGTTGGGCACTGGCCGTTGTGTGGTCGAAGATGATGCAGAGTCCCCATTCCCTGTGCCCGCCAACATGGATGCATCCCCGCTGGCATCAGATTATGTGGTACTTTGCATCTCAGGCTTGGATTCCTCCTGCAAACTCCGGTCCTCCTCTGAGGGGCTGGTGACATCTGTGTCACTTGGCTCTTGTGCAGCTGTTGTGCTAGTTTCACCCCCACTGGTGTCTGTCTCCTGTCCCGCTGTCACCACAGGAGATTCTGCAGGAGAGAGAGAGATGTAGGCCCAGGTCAGTGGCGGCAACAGAACTAACCTATGAAAGCAATGCATTACAAAAGCTGACCAAATCTACATGTTGCACACCACCCTCTGCAATCACATCACAGCAACTCACTATATAGACTCAAACAGTGCGTGGAACCCAGATTTTCAGTCATGATTGAGGGATGTGATGGCCACACAGCACAACACCCTGCTTGTGGCTATATTCAACCAGACACACAACTAGCTCTGCGCACACCTAGGGACATGATGGGGCACAACACGTGTTGCCACTGACAGATCAGGACGGAACAGGAGGGGACTATACAGACACAGACTACAACATGACAGTTCACAATGGCGATGAGCCCATGCCACCCACCATGTTTTACTTTGGGGCCCAAAGTGTGGTGCATAATCTGGGTGCATGCAATGGACGCATTGATGAAGTCACACTCAGATTGGGAACACTTCCGTTCCTTCCCAATATGATTCCCCAGACCCCAATGCAGAAGAAACCTGAAGAGCACAACTCAGACTGCAATGGAATTGCACAGCATGGAAAGTTACCTTTGTAAGTACAGGTAGGGCAAATGCATGACACTGTCACCCACCCCAGCAGCCACTTACATGCCACTGCATCACACCACCAACATCATATAGGCCAGCGAAGGCACAGGCTCTGTACACATGCAGGCACTTCCATCCAAAGTCACCCTCCCCAAATACTCACCCCTGGCTTGCTGCTGATGCTCCTTCAAACGTGCATCAAGCTCAGGCTGAGTCACCGCTAAGATGCGGGCCATTAGTTGTGTCATGCTGCGCCGTGCCAAATACCAAGTGCAAAGAATCAGCCCCAAGGTCATCTCTGCCACGTTCTTTGCCAGCCAGCTGCTGTTGTCCCACTCTTGTGGCAGTGGGTACGCGTCGTTTAGAGATCCCCAGACCTCACACCTTGGCTGTAATGGCAATCCTCACGGCCTTACGCTGGTGTACCTTGAGCTGCAGGCATGAGAGTCAAGAGGGGGGAATGATCAGTGACACAGTGTAATGTTCCAACATCTATCAGTATAGCAGCAATATATAAACTCATTACAAATTAAATGATATGTCCATCAGAGCCTAGGGTAGGGTACATCTCACATGGGACATCTGCATGGGATAAACAGATGTGAATGAATGCAGTTGTGAGGTGAAACACAGTCCCTGCACATCGCACACACATGCAGGATGCCAGCACTGAAACCCCTATGTGGCCTGCCCACATCTCCAGTCCATTGTTGGGTTGAGCAACACATACATCACATATCAACCTGTGTCAGGGGGTAGACTCACGGGGCCAGATTTACAATCCCCTTGCACCCCTTTTACGCCGCCGTTGAGTCCCTTTTGTGACGCAGCGGTGGCGCAAAAGATGTGCCATTGTGCGGGGTACTTACAACGTGACGCATCTGGGAGATGCATCACGTTGTAAAGCCCTGCACCAGAAGGAGGCGTTCCTGTGCAGGGGGGCGTTCCGGCACAGGAACGCCTCCTAAAAGTGGCTGACTGAAATCTACAAGATTTCACTCAGTCACTGTGGAGCCCATGCTGCGTCAAAACCATGCGCCTGCTTGAAGCAGGCGTAAGGATTGACGCAGCATTAACAAGTTAGGGCCCCCCAGAGCCTTGCTGGAGCTGCATCCCGCTTGCGACGCAACTCCAGTAATGCGCCGCCTTTACGGCACAGATGCATCAAGCATCTGTGCCGTTTTTGCCCATTGGTGTGCTGCATTGTAAATGCGGCGCATCAATGGTGGCGGAGGTATGTATGCATTGCATACTTTTATAGCGCAGACTGTCACCCAAAGGGTATCCTGGCGCTTTACAGCCAATAAGTGGCGCATCCCTGCTAATATGCAGGGATGCGCCACTTATTGTAAATCTGCCCCACGGTGTCCAGGACTGCACAGCACTTAATGTCCCTGCCCTGTGAATCGATAACTGTGTTATAGGTGTCGCATTGAGGGACATGGACTCACTAACAGAAATTCCTCAACACAAGGCCGGTCATGTGCAATCTACAGGGCTGAGATAGCGCATAGCTGGAGTGCAATAATAAAATACTTAGGAAGTACACTGTAAGTGAAGTGATGTGTCCTTGTCTTTGTGGGCGGTCACTGTGCTTGCCATCTGGGCTCACACTGAGATGGACAACAGGGGAACACACAGCCATTCAGCCAAGCAATCACTGTCTTGACTTCTGCATGAACTACCTACGGCGTCACTGTATGGCTGACAACACAACACAGTTCACTCATACCTACAACTGCAGGCAGGGAAACCTGTGACATTGGGACCCACACCTTCACCCTGGAGACAGCATGTTTGGAAGTGCATGACACAACCCCACACCCTCAGGCACATACTGCATCAGTCCAACTACATGTGTGCCCCCCCTGCCCTACACCTCCACTTTTGAGTACTTATCACAACATTTGGGGCACCATACAGCCTTGGGTACAGTGTGAGCACCTTGTCCAACAGGACCTCCAGCTCCTCGCTCGTGAATGGACTGGCACGGATCTTGTCATCACTGTAGACATGGACCAACTACGGTGGAATTGGGTGGTGAGGGGTCTCTGGCAGCAGTCCCTGGAGGCAGCAGCAGATGAGGGGTCTCAGGCAGCAGTCCCTGGAGCCAGCAGCAAATGATGGGTCTCAGGCAGCAGTCCCCGGAGGCGCATCCGATGAGGGGTCTCAGGCAGCAGTCCCTGGAGGCAGGAGCAACAAGGCAGGGGTCTCTGGGAGCAGTTGAAATGTGAGGCTCCCTACCACACAGATATAGCCCCCTGGGGTCATTACAATGGTGCCAAGCTGCAACAATTGGTGGTGTTGGTCTGCCTCTTTCAAATGCATCCAATGACCGCCTCCGCGGTGGCGGAACATGCCTACTGCGATTTTCAAAATTGCATCATGCCACCGCGATCCACGTTCCAATTGGCTGCAGGGCATGCTCCATGGCGGTGACACACAGCAGGGGCCCGGTGCGTGCTACTGCTATGGTGCATCTTTCAAATGCATCCAATGACCGCCTCCATGGTGGCGAAGCATGCCTACTGCGATTATCAAAATTGCATCATGCCACTGCAATCCACGTTCCCATTGGCTCTAGGGCATGCTCCATGGCGGTGACACACCACAGGGGCCAGGTGGTAGCTACCACAAATTGGGTGCCATACAGTCACATGAGGCACCGCAATTTGGGTGGCGGAGCATACCCACCACCATTTGGGCATGTCTCCATGCCTATCACTACCACACTTGTGTGAAGGGGGGTGCTGGTGACACACTACGGGGGCCAAGCGGCAGCTACCGCGATTTGGGTGCCATACAATCACATGAGGCACCATGATTTGGGTGGCGGAGCATTCCCACCGCCATTTGGGCATGTCTCCATGCCTTTCACTCCTGCACTTGTGTGAATGGGGGATGCTGTTGATACACTGTGGGGGCCAGGAGGTAGCTACCGCGATTTGGGTGCCATACAATCACATGAGGCACTGCAATTTGGGTGGCAGAGCATATCCACCGCCATTTGGACATGTCTCCATGCCTATTACTACCGCACTTGTGTGAATGGGAGGTGCTGGTGACACACCGCAGGGCCAGGCGGTAGCTACAGCAATTTTGGTGCCATGCGATCACAATGGCCATCTGGCACACATCAACAGTGCACAGTGGCGACATGGTCAATGGCACATCATTGTGCACACAATGCCAATGTTACATTTACTAAACTGGTGACTACACATGCCATGTTTGTATATGTGAGTATGTAGATTGGCCTGTACTCCCTCCTATGTCACTTATGAATTTGATGGTCGATGAGGCCGGACAGTGTTGTTATGGACTCTACAATGTGTACCCATGTTAATTTGTTGAGGTGCAGTGACAATCACAGCAATGCTCATCTCAATGAATGATGTAGTTTTTTGCATGACCTCTTTATGTCTGCTCATGCACTCAATCGTAATTTCTGCTCCAACTGTGGTCATTGTGTTGTGGATGTGTGACAGGTTGAATTTACGCATTAAGGTATGACAGGTACAGCAGCTAGGTATGAGACAGTGGGCTTGATTGTGTTACACATTTGCTGTATGCTGTACTCCCAAACGTGCCCATGTGTAATTTGGCCATATGTCTTTGTGCATTCACATTGACCAAGGTGGGTTTGGAGTTACTTGTTTTGTGTAAGTTGAAAGGTGTTCCCTTTGTGTAGATGAAGGTGCCCCTTCATGTAAGCTGGTCTGTAACTCGATTTTTGATGGCAGTCATTGTTTTTGTTGTGTCATCCAGAACGTGAGAAGCTGTGCCCATCTCATTATGTATTGCATTGACATGTGTCCACTTTCATCTCAACTAGGAGGAGGCCAAATCTGCTTAGTCACTTCACAGTGCTGGAGGACATGGAGGATGTGGCGATCATCCGGAAATTCTGTCTGGATAGAGCCACCCTAAAAACCCTTTGTAATACGTTGGAGCCCCACCCGCAGCTTCGCTGGATATATTCAACACCTCCCCCCCCCAACTTATAAGGTGATGGCAGCCCTGCATTTTTTTACCACTGGATCGTTCCAGCAGACAGTAGCCAGCACTGGAGGGATGTAACAATCGAAGTTCAGCATGGTGCTGCGTGGTGTTCTGTCCGCCGTGATGATATACAAGGACAGATATATCCATTTTCCCAGGGGTACTGAATAGCCAGCTGTGAAGGGAGACTTCTATCCCCTCTGGCACATCCCCCATGTTTTTGGTGCCATAGATTGCACCCATGTTGGTCTTATGCATCCACAGGCAAGTGAGCGCATTTACAGGAATCGCAAACATCACTACTCCATAAATGTACAAGTGGTGTGCCTGGCAGATATGATCATCTCCCATGTGTGTACCAGATTTCCAGGTTCACCCCATAACTCCTACATCCTGCGTAACAGCATTGTGTCCCAGCGGATGGCTAATCTGCTTTCTGTGTGTGCATGGATTGTGGGTGAGTATGCCTGGTTGTATGGCGTGCTGCGTGTGTGACCTGCTGCCCTCTGACTCAGCAACATTGCGATGTCAATTTGTGTTTGTCATGCATAGGTGACTCTGCATATCCCAACTGTACCTTGTTGCTGAGCCCACTGCGGAATCCCAGAACCCCGGCTGAAGTCCGCTATAATGATGCCCATGGGAGGACACGTTGTGTGGTGGAGCATACTTTTGGTATACTCAAGTCATGTTTCTGCTGCCTGGACAAGACCGGAGGTGCACTGGCATACTCGCCCAGGAAGGTGTGTCAGATTGTAATGGCATGCTGCATGCTGCACAACCTAGCCATTCGCAAGGAGATTCCCCTGCTCCTGGATGATGATGAGGACCCAAGACCCCCGCCTGCAATCCAGCCCGTGTCCAGTGATGAGGACAGTGGAGAGGAGGAAGGTGTTGACCTGCGTCAACAGCTCATCACACGCTACTTCACTTGACGGTGGGCGACAATGTACAACATACCCATTGTCTGATGATATTGCTGCTGTCGTGAAGGGGTATTTGTGAACATCAGCCAGTTGTAGACTCAGCAGTGTTTGGAAATCCTTCCTGGACAGGTCCTTTGGGGACATCTACAGGACGTGTATGTTGACACTTTTGCCCATTGTGACGTTTGCATATTGGCTTATCTTGATGGTGGGTGTTGTGAGTTGTCTTTGATACCACATCCAGACCAATGAATGTTTTTCTATTGTGTTTCCCTAGGTGCCTTCAACCTCCCCTTGCCTACATACACCTCAGTCTCCTGGTACATTGCTATCGTGGTGAAGACGGTACATCCTGGAATAAACACGGAGCTGACACAACAACATGTGTATATGGGCATTGTTTATTTACAATGGGGACATGTGACAGGGGGGATATCAACAATAAGGGAATTGGTTAGGCAGTGGGTTGACAGTCTTGGTACATGAGGTAATCAGGTAGTCACCACATGGATGTGGCGACCCAGTCCAACTGACAGATACCATTCACAAGGCAGTGTGGGGAAGGACAGTCCAAAGAGTCAATGCAGTGGTGAAGAAGATTGCCATCAGGGCTGGCTCGGTGATTGGCTTGTGGCAGGTACTTTGCCTCCAGATACTCCCAGGGTCTTCTTAGGATGCCCTGGGAGGACTCACCCCTCTCTGTGGGCGCAGGAGAGGATGGTGAATTGTCATCCTGCGGCCCGCCAGAGGGAGGTGGAGGTGTTGTATGTGATGCAGGCCTGTCCCTCAGTGCCACCACTTACTGGCCAAAGAGGTCCACAATTTGGCCCATGTGGCTGTCGATGGACCTCATCTGCAGGATGAGCTCGTGTAACAGTTCATCCAACTGGCCCGTTTGTCCCTGGGCCTGTTCATAAGCGCCAAGGACTCTGGTGATGTGGTCCAGGGTTTGGGTCCCATCTTCCTGGTGTCTGTGGGTGACTCTGCCCCTCCCACTTACCCTGCTGCCATGGACCAGTTGCCTCACCACTGTGTACACCCGCATCCTCTCCCTGCCGTCCTCAGTTGGTGGTGTGGGTGTTCATCCTCTGGGACAAGGATGGTGTTGCAGGCTGCACTGGTGGTGATAGTGTTGGTGGTGGCAGTGGATGCACCGGCCGTAACATCAGGGGTCTGCAGTGCAGTTGTAATTGCAGCAGATGTGGTGGGGGGACGATGGGGTACTGGGACCTGTTGCTCTCTGGCACACCAGATGAGCCAGCTTCAAGCTCATTGTCCATAGGATCCTGAGGGTCAACATCCGAGAGTCCATGTAAGGGGGGGGACTGGTTCTGCAGGTTGCTGGTGTTATCCTCTCAGTGAGTTCTTGGTCACCTGTGGATCAGATGGGAAATGGTCATTGTAGTGCACACCACAAGCTCTGTGTTAGCTCTTTGTCATTCACTGTTTGTACACTACACAATTGACTGATCATCACATTGTTTTCTATGTGCACTATTCTGCCTCCTGACATGATGCAGGGGTACATGCATTACTTGTCCATGGTGTGAGGTGTCAATGCATTTCATGCGACCCGTGCATGATTTATGATTACAGGGACCTGTTGCCATCTAGGGACTGGCACAACATGTTTTTCATTGAGGACTCTTCGTTGATTTGTCTGACCTTAGCAGGCATTTACATCTGGCCATGGACTGGCCAATTGTCATCACCTGCATACCTTTGTCATTTAATGTGCTTATCTTGATTTGTAGCACCACACTCGCTTTCTTATATTTTAAATGGACCTTGTTGCTCTGGCCCCATGGCAATGCAGATGTCAATAGTTGATGTGCATGTTTGCGTCCAGACTTTATTCTACATCTGCATTGGTGTGTGACGCTTTAGTAGCTGTGACTGTTTCCTTTGCTTAGCTGTGTGCACACTGTGCATGGCAATGGGCTCAGTGTGCATAGTTGTACAGTGAGATGACTGGTGTTGTCATATAAGGCAGTGTTCCTAGGGCATGGAAGCAGGCGACTGTCATTCCTATTCTCAAAAAGCCTGCCCTTGACCCCGCCAAATCTGAACACTATCGGCCTATCTCCCTTCTTCCCTGGCTAGCTAAATTAGCAGAATCTCATGCTAATCATATTTTATCTTCCCATCTGCAAGAAGCTAATATTCTGGACAATTCCCAGAATGGGTTCCGTGCAGGCCATAGCACCGAGACTGCGCTCTTGGTCATGGTGGAACATATCAGGAGGATGTTGGACCAGGGTCAGACGGCGGCACTGATCCTATTGGATCTTAGTGCCGCCTTTGATACGGTTTCCCACCAGATCCTCCTGCACCGTCTCATGGAGGCCGGAGTTGGAGAGTTAGCACTTGAGTGGTTCCGATCCTTTCTTGCGGATCGAACCTTCAAAGTATCCACTCCTCCTTTTGTTTCGGCCCCTCGTTCCATTCATCAGGGTGTGCCGCAGGGATCGGCCCTCAGCCCTACCCTTTTCAATTTATATGTTCAGCCACTGGCGGAGGTAGCCCATAGCTT
The DNA here is from genome assembly GCF_964263255.1 of Lissotriton vulgaris. NCBI lineage: Eukaryota > Metazoa > Chordata > Amphibia > Caudata > Salamandridae > Lissotriton > Lissotriton vulgaris. Next base: position 151,114,661 of record NC_141686.1, read on the forward strand.
TGGTCTCACCATGGTGTCATACGCCGATGACACGCAGCTGGCGGTGGCACTTAATGGTGATTCCAATATGGATGCCCCTACCTTAAAGTCAGCCCTCAAAGCTGTGGCAGGCTGGATGGCGAACAACCGACTCCAACTTAATGCCTCTAAGACCGAGGTCATTATTTTTGGTAGGGAAATCGGACTCTGGGGAGATCAATGGTGGCCATCTGAATTGGGCCCTGTTCCCACCCCCGTTGCCGAAGTCAGAAATCTTGGGGTGTGGCTCGACGACAAACTCTCCTTCACATCCCATACTAAGCGTGTAGCTGGTACATGTTTTGGTGCCCTGCAGTGCCTTCGACCCATCTTCAAGTTTTTTGATGCGGATACCAGACAGATCATAGTCCAAGCTCTGGTTCTTACCAGATTGGACTATGCCAGCTCCCTGTTTTTGGGTGTGAATCAGGCAGAATTAGCTCACCTTCAGAGGGTGCAAAACGCGGCGGCCAGGATGCTGGTCTGCCTTCCGAAGTTTGTGTCTGCCCGCCGCACTATCCAAGACCTCCACTGGTTGCCTGTGGGGCAAAGAAATAAGTTTAAAGCTCTTTGCTTAACTTTTAAAATTCTTAAGTCTGCCTCCCCTCCTATCCTATCGCAGACAATCCAGCACTATGTTCCTTCCAGAGCCCTCCGTTCCTCAGGCTCAAATCTTGCCATTGTGCCACGCTTTAAAAGAGCAAGAATGGACGGTCGCTCTTTTTCAGTGTTGGCGGCAGCTCTCTGGAATTCTTTACCTGCTACTCTCCGCTCCATTTCCGATCTGCTCCCTTTTAGGACGGCACTGAAAGCCTTCTTATTCTCTTCAGTTTAGTTTTCTCGCTTGGTTTACTTCTGCTGTGTTGTGTTTTACCATCTCCGGAAAGCGCCGGGACGCCTCTTGGCTGCGGCATCTGCGCGCTATACAAGCTAAAATAACATAACATAACATAACATAACATATGGCACAATTTCGTTTGTGACAAATGTGTGGGTGCATGCACTGGCTACTTACCTGTTACATGCTCACATTTGGCTTTGTAATGTGACACATCTGTGTGTGTACATGGTGGAGGCTTACATCCTGCTGAGTGGTGTCATGAGACAGAATAATTAGTCTAGCTACCTGTTAGTCTGTTTGAGGTGGGCCATTATATGCCACATGCATCTGGGTGGTATGGAGAGCTCTATCCTGCTGGGCTGTGGGACAAGTGTCCATGGTGGGAGTGGTAGTACAGGACTCCCACCCACAAACAGCCCTTCCAGGGGAGATGGCTACCTAGCTCTTAGGTGAGGGTGATCCATTCAATGGCTACATGCTGCTTCTGGGTAGGGTGGGGAAACTCCTTCCTTCTGTGCTGTGGGCCAGGGGGCCTCCCACCCACAAAAACTCTCACAGGGAAGATGGCTACCTACCTGTTAGTTTGTTTGGTGTACTGCAATGGCTTCCAACTGCTTCTGGGTGGGGTGGGGGTTGTGTTCCTTCCTGCTCAGGTGTGGGCCAGGGGGCACCTCCCTTGTGTGCACTTTTCATTATTAAGGAAGGATCCTTCCTTAAAAGGAGGTGTAATTGTCCTTCAGGACATTGTCTCCTACAAAGAGGAAATCTTGCGCCAACTAGCGAATACAGACCATTATCAAAGATTACCAGGGAACCCCACTAAAGACATTCAGGAGACTATACTCAGACTCACCTCCGATGCCTGTGCCGAAGGGTACTTGAGCAAGAAGGAGTTTAATTTCCTTAACGTAAAAATCCCACGTCTACCAGTCATATACACTCTCGTAAAGTGCATAAAAACATTGACAATCCCCCAGGCAGACTAATTGTCTCTGCCTGTGGGTCAGTTCTTGAACCATTGGGTGCCTTTGTCGATTTCTTTATTAAAGAGTTCGTGCCAGGTACCACTTGCTATGTAAGGGACAGTATGTCCTTAGTAAACCTAGTTGAGTACTGTCCCTTTGATCCGTCGGTCAATACACTATGCACAATGGATGTAGAGTCGTTGTTTACTAGCATCCCCCAGACTGCGGCTCTACTAGTCATCCAAAAAAGACTTGACTCTCGCCCACTTCCACATAAAATACCAACTCTCTTTATTCTTCAACTCCTTGAGTTATGCCTTACTAAGAACTTCTTCATCTTTGATAATGTTTATTATCAACATATCAAGGGTACTTCCATGCGGGCAATTTTTGCCCCCAACTTGGCAATTCTCTTTATGGATGAACTTGAAACGGGATCGATTTTGTCAGACAGCAACCCCTTCAAATCAGGGAATGGGCTGTGGCGCCGCTATATCAATGATATTTTCCTTATATGGAATCTTGACATCAGTACGCTACACCAGTTCCTGCACTGGCTTAACAATAACTGCGCAGATCTTAAATTCAGACTCGTGCATGATAAAGCACAAATAACGTTCCTGGACCTTACAATTTACCACAATGAAGGTGAATTACTCACACGCCTCTTCAGAAAGCCGACGGAGCGGAAAACGCTCCTCAGCTATGACAGTAATCACCCCAGGGCACTAAAAGACTCTTTGCCTTACTCCCAATTCTTGCCGATAAGACGCAATTGTTCATGCAAAACAGAATATTTCAGGGAGGCCAATATTCTATCTAATAAGCTGAAAGACCGAGGCTACCCGAGAAGGCTAGTTAAGACTGCATCCAAAAGGGCATGGTATTGCCCAAGAGAGGTTTTACTGACACCAAAAGTACGTGACAAATCAGAAAGGATAGCTTGTGTCACTACTTTCGCGCCGGTGTCGCACAAAATCAGAAAATCTATTCTAAAGCACTGGCCCACAATTAATGCTGGCCCACTTAATCTAGAGAGACCCCTGTTTGCCTTCCGAAAGAGTAAAAATCTTAAAGACCATCTAGTGAGAGCGGCCCTACATGCCCCCACACCTAGATCAACCATTAAATCAAACTGGGGTCTTCCACCATTGCTGAGACATGTAAAATGCGGTGGCTGTAATGTTTGTGGTTATACAATTGAGGCACGCAATTTCAGTCACAATGATGTCACTGTTGAATTGAAATCTCTTTCCAATTGTAATACTAATAATGTTATTTACACAATACTGTGCCCTTGCCCTAAAATGTATGTGGGACAGACAACCCAAAAAGCCAAAACCAGAATTTGCCAACATAGGAGTCGATTTAGGTGCAGGACTCCAAATGCACCATTGGTCGAACATTTCTCTGAAAAGAACCATACCGAGGATGATATCCGGTGGACAATCCTAAAGGTTGTCAAATTGCCACAAAGGGGTGGTAACCTAGCTCAACTTTTGAACCAGGAGGAACTTAAGAGCATAATTCAATTTGACACCATACGGACCGGCTTGAACAGAAGCGAGGACTGGACTACTTTGCTTTCTGCAACCCACAAATGAACTTGACCGCTTTAAATGAACTCTATACCTTGTTGAAATGTCCTGGATCTATTCTCTAGGTGGACAACGGAAACTGTACATTTACCAACTGCCATAATTGTCCCCAAAAATGTGAATGTGCAAATCAGTTCTCCTTCTGTAGAATCATAGGTTTTTATTTGAATGTCACTAATGGCTGCACTTCACTTGCGCCATCTTTTAACGCACAATTCTGTTTACTAATGAACAAATTCACCTCCATCACTCACCATTCCAAGATGGCCCCCACGCTTGCATGCTCTCCCAATCATGCCTCATACACTCCCCTAGGCACATGACCTAGGCTTGTGGTCACCTGACTGCTGCTTCCATGCCTTATCAATATGGCTGCGTTCCGTTTACTAGGCTCACCAGACGGCAGGAGCACACCGGCGTATTCACGCCCCCTCACTGCCCGTTTATCCTGACACTGTTCAGACACTCCGGTAAGTCCTTTTTACCCTCAGACTGTGGCTGCCCGCCCTTTATTGGATAATGGACCTCTGTTCTTGATTCTTATAACCCCGACCTTTCCTCATAATAGCGTATCTTCTATCAAAACTAAGACCGCAAGCTGCCACAAGTAATTCCACACCGAGCAGCCTCCATTCCTCAATAGGCTGCTGACCGACTATCTTCATGGTAGGTCCTCTGGCATCAGCTCTCCCGGGGAATAGTGCAAGTAGTATCCGCTATCATTAATGAGCAATCTAACTTCTATTTTGCCTCTACAACGCAAGCCTTCGTATACTAACTTCAGCCCGAGCGACTCTAATTGGTTCCTGCTCCGTATGCTACCCCCAGTACTGCTTACCCTCTGATCCGAGGTAAGCCCCCCAGTACCTAAAGCACTTCCAATGCCTGTTGGCATTAACCACGCCCGTCCATAGTTTTCACGCCATCATTTCCTTGGGTCTGCTACTGCACATTACAGGTCCATATCACCCATCACAACCTTGCATGAGCCTATGCGCTTGACCTAATACGGAACAGTCTGGACGCAACAACTCTTGTTAGATTTCAACACCGCGATTGGCACTCATGTCGTTCACGTGGTAAAAAACAATCATTTCACAAAATGATTCACAATGTGCTATTAGTTCATCTTATTCTGTCGACTCACCTGTGCACATGCACCATAAGAGCTCACTGCGGTTCCGAGTACTGTAAATGTGTACAAACTCTTCAAAATGCTGACTTCTCAAATCCTGGCTTTCTTAAAAAACCTTATTATTCTTTTTTCCTTCCCTGTTCCCTCTCTAAACAGGCGTATTATTTACCAGGCAATATAATCTTGTTTTTAGTCCTGATGATGATACTTAACAATTAGAGCAATGGATCGAAACGTCAACTCTTTTAAGTGGACATACATGTAACCACTGTATATTATTTTGTATGCTCTACTCTGGAGAACACTACCTACACTGATTTAAAAAAGTGTCCAGGTTGCTCACCATCTTTGCCTGTGAAAATTCTCTCTTTATTCTCTCCTCCTATTTCCTTTTTCTACCACTGTGTCTCTTTCACTAGTACGGTACAGGACTGTGCCCTACTCTAAGTAACTACTGTTTCTTGTATTCAATTTTATTGTGTGATTCTAAGTAAATAAAATCCTGGTCCGGCTGGACAGGAGAAATATATAGTACCTATCGTGTTCTATATTACATTTGTTTATACCACTTAATGTGCTCAGGACCTTTGTTTCCCTGAAATGACTTATACCCTTGGTCCTCTGCTACCTTTTGGGTCCCCCTTGTTTCTATAAAAAACGGCCATAAACCAGGCATAATACAGGCTCCCATAAAAAAATGGGGGGGTGTAAAACCCTGCAGCTGTGGCAGGCACCTTATGGTGCCAGCCACAGAGTGCAGGTATTTATAGGGGGGCACCCTAGTTGGCCCCTTGGCCACCAATCATGGGTCGCGGAGGCAAGGGGTACTTGCTAACGGCCCCCAAAGTTGCTTTCCAACAGCTTTTCCATTTTGGAAGGCCTGGCACGGAAAAGCTGGCAGAAACTGACATTGTAATCCTGACAGCAGATGCGCCGTCCTTAGGGGATTACGGTGTGGATCCGACCGGCCGGAAGACTCCGAGAGCCAGTTGGAACAGCTTTGAAATGACCGGTCAGTTTACACTCCTACCTCAGACATCGTAATACGGCGGTTGGTCTGCAAACCGACTGTGTCGGTCCAAAAGCCTCTGACCGCAGATGGAAAGCTTCTGACTAGAGGTCGGAGGCTTTCCGACAGGGATTGTAATCAGCCCCTTTGTCTACTATTTATAAGTTGGGTGGGAAGAGTATAAGTATACATTTTAAATTTTCATACTTTACTTTATATTGTTTAAATTTATATTAATGTGGTTTTGGTTATTTAAAATGATAACATTTCTACTGCCACATGCATCAACAGAAGGAATTGCGATTCCTAAATAGCTATTTTTAAGAAATCTCTATTTAGAAATCGCAAACGTTTATGCATGTAGAAATTTCTATAAAAAGAGCGATTCCTACACATTCCATAATTGCTACTCGCAAATTGCTAGTCGCAATTAAGGAATGCTGTCCCATTCATTCCTATGGGCCTCCAGGCCGAAAGGAATGAATTGGAGATTACATGAGCAATTTGCGAGTGCCGGTAGGTACTCCTAAATTGCTCATGCAATTTCAAGGCTACAAGGGTGTCAAAATGACACCTTATTGCACCCCTGAAATTGATCTGTGCACATATGCTGCACACACACATGGCCTAAGGGCATGTGTGTGCGCAACATGAAACTTTGAAAAATGAACAAAAGTGCATTTTTCAAAGTTTTTGCAAATTACCTTGAAGTTCAACTTCATGGTAATTTGCTACTCCTATTAGCAAAATCGCAAATTTTTTAAATTTTTTAAATTTCCTCTATTGCATTTAAGGAATCTCAATTTGGGATTCCTTGAATGCAATCACAATTTAAGGAATTGCAATTTAGAGATTCCTTAAATTGCGATTTTTGCATTTGGGATAATGCATCCCAAATGCAAAAATTCCGGTCGCAAAGGGGCAGATTCTGAGAATCTGCCCGTTTGCGACCGGTTTTTCCTTTGATGCGTGTGCCTGCTAATTATTTATCTTTTTAATATTTTAGTACATTCTAAGTTTTTATTTTGTTAGATTTTTTTTATTATAGTGGTTTCTTTTGTAAATATTTTATGTGATTGACATATGTATTTATTCATATTTGTTAAAATATTACATTAAAAAAGTATTGAAAAATAATATCAATAACAATATTAGTTTAGTAATCTTTTTAAATTAGATATATGTCAATAAAAATCCTTATATTAATGTATTTGTTTGTGTTAAATTGTTTGCAAAAAAAAGATTGCATATATTTTATTTTGAATATATTAGTATTAATATTGAATTTATTTGTTTAATATTTAAATGCATATATATTTAAAAATTAATATTTTAGACTACTATATTAATGAAAACTATATTTTTATTGATATTTTTGTAATTTTCATTATAAGTATATGGAGTCGATATTTGTAAAATGGATATTTTTGACTCAATATTTTTGTATGTAGATATTTTGTCAGTGAACTGTTCGCAGTGGTAGCGTTTTCACAGATTGGTGCCAGGAGCAGAGAAGAACAAGACGCCGTTGCCGGCAGACATTTGGGCGTTGGGAGAATGAGAGTAGCAGGTCTGGTCGAGTGATCGTTGGCTGAGTCTACCAAGAGGAGCTGCAGGCAGACTTGGATGGGAGTTGGCTTAGGATCAGCAGTCAGCATAGAGGAGAGTGTTGCATTTTGTTTTGTATTGACAAAGGTTAAACCTTTGTCAATACAAAAAAGGGCAAAACACCCACAACTATTGGGGGCAGTTTGGCGGGGTCTCATTCCATGGCAAACTGTACTGGAGTTTCGACCCTCCTAGAAATGAGATCCTGGGCTGGGTTTTGAAGGGATGGGGTAAGGAAGGGCGTTAGTTGTTTGGCGTTGCGGAAGGTTGTTACGTTTGAGGTTGCTGAGGGAGTTTTTGGCAGTTTTATCTGCATATTGTTGTGGTAATTTTGAGATGTCTGTGTTTTGTCTTTGCGTGACTTGGATGTTCTTTAGGGCTTTTCATTTATCGCAGCTGTTGGGTTCTGCACATGAGCTAGGCATGCAGTATTAGGAAATGTGTTTGGACTTGGGACAGCTGGGCATTTCATTGAGGTGTTCAAAGACATATCAACAGGTAGAGGGAAGTGAATATGGCTGTGTGAAGGGGGTGTGTGGAAGTAGGCCCTGTACAGAAATTACGTAATTTTCAGGTGTGGCCTGGTCTGCAACATAGGGAGTTTTGTTGTCATAAGAAAGGCAACAGGGTGATGGGGTTTCAATTGTTGGTAGTGCTGCAGATGGTGCTGCGTTACCTGAGGAAGGATCCAACTGCCTTTGAAATGCATTCTAAAGGATAGAGGCGGCGACAGCAGCAGGAGGATTTGGGGTGGGATTGGGGGCAGATACATCAGATTTGTAGGAGGAGGTAAGGGCGCAGTGAACGTTAGGTGAGGAAGTGATCCAGTTTACAGAAAACTTTTGGATTCACCTTCTAGATGCTTAAATCACGAGGGTGTCTGAAATGCCATTCTGGCACAATGGTCATTGCTCTAGGGGCGAAAGTTTAACACCACTGCTTCCTGGTTCTCCAGACAAAAATGCCTGAGGTCCATGGCTAGTTCTGTCACTGTTTTTAGTCTGCACCACACAGGTGGGTTAATTAGTGTACTGCTGGTATGCTGTCCACTTATGTCAAGTGTCAAATGTCAAAAGCTTTTATATAGCGCAACAATTCACCGAAAAGGTGAAAAAGCAGAACATAGCATTGAGCATTCTCTTTGGTCAAGCATCTGACCATATAAGACCCTGCAAGGAGCTCCAGAAAGCTGATGTGAATTTTGAGCTCTTGTTAGAACCATCACCCTCCTGTAGCTAACTCCCCACATTTTGCTTCCAAACCAGCCCTGCGGCATTCAGTTCTGTTATCAAGACATGGCTGGAGCTGAAAATGGCTCATACATGTCATGCCTCTCTATGGGTCAGTCACTACCCGTACTACTCCTTAGCCTCTTACAAGGGGGCACATTCTCTAAGTAGGGGAGTACTCTTTTTAGGTAGGTCTGGAACAGTAGAGTGCCTTTGTTGATGAGTAGAACTAGCTCATCATTCTTATGGTCTGAGGCAGTGAGGGTCTGGGTCTGGAAAGAGACCTTCTTAATTCATAAGAAATGTATTGTCCTTTCTGTGGTGGAAGGTTGAGGATGGATTTGACTAAGTTTATGACAAACCTAAAAAAGGTCACGTCCTCCTCATTGATGGTAAACCCCAAGTATTCCATGAGTAGGGTTGTCTTTGTGAGATGATTGGCAAGTCTCCTCGGGCATTGATTTGTCGCTATGGTATCATCTAAGTAAACTTTGAGGTGAATTAATTGTTCTCCAAATGTTTGCACAGCTGGCTTTAGGATATTATTCAAAAGTCTGCAATACCCATGCATCTGTTTTTTTTTTTGCAAGATCTGAATGCCAGCCTGCCGCTTACTTTTTTACAAGGAAAGAATGAGGAATACCTTGCCAGGATAGTTTCCCTTGTTGGATTTGATTCATCCTGCTCCCCTGGTGGTTCTGCGTCTTTTAGCCTCCCTAGAAGGGGGGAAAACAAAATCTGCTCTAGTCTGGCTCTTTTGATATATTGTCCCAGCTGGGGGTATGGCTGAAGAAGCAGCTGGCTGAGTTCCTCTTCCCTCGTTCAGCTCTAGTGAAAACCTTGGCGACAAAGGCTTTCTTTGTGGATGCCTAGAATTTGTCTACGGAGGTGAAAATGGATACAAATTTCTTCAATTTCTCAATAGATGGATCACAAAGAGTCCCCCAAACGCAACTGGGCTTGCTTGGGACAAGGCTGGGTCACCAAATTTTGGGTCACATTTATGAGAAGTGATTTACCTTTCAGCCCATTGAGAAAAGCAAACAGAACCGTCTAGGGGTTAGCAGCAGTCGGTTTGGTGATCTATGCATGCTTAAGCTCAAAGGAAAAAATATCAAGTACCAAATATAAACAAAAGTGACAGAAAAATAATCTATTCAGAAGGAAAGTTAAGGAGGGTACTTATGTGGTGCTGGATTATCAAAGAATGGGAGGGAGCAAGAAGTTGAAGGGCCTCTTCAGGGGATAGAGGAAGACAACTGGTAGACACTGTTCATTCCTTTACCCAGTGTATTTGGGAATGTATTCATGTGCTAATAATATGATGTTGTTGGAGAGAATGAAGAAGCAAATTCATGCAAACACCTTGCCTGCCTCTGTTCCTCATGTAGAATCAAGCAATCATCACTTGTGTGACTCATCAACCATAAAGCACTTGCTAAAATATATATTTGGAGTACTGCCATTACACAGTATGTCAATTATTCTTGCTAAAAAGACCAAAAGGAATAAGTATTAAAAAGCAGTAATTGCAGTTTCAGGTTTTAACTAGCTGAAATTAGACATTCGCAGCCTCATGCATCATTCTTTCAATTTGCAATTCTTTAATTGCGAAAATTAAGGAATCGCAATTAAAGAATCGCAAATTTGAATTCATCGTGTTTTTCGCAATTTTTTTGCGATTCGGTAAAAATCACAATTTTTACCGAATCGACCTTTTTTGGAGATTCCTTCATTGCGAATTCACAATTTGCAAATTCGCAAACTGCGAAATTGCAAATTGGTGCATTAGAAAGACATCACACACTAGAAGCCTGGAGAGTAATTGCACACACCGGTACTATTTTTTTCAAGGGAGCCAGGATACTGCTTACATACATCTGTAACCATTGTTACCAAGCAAGCCATGAGACTAATTAAACACACCTGTAGTCATGTTTGAGCTACAGGAGTGGCAGTTGGCAGTTGGAGCTCTGCTTTGAGCAACTGGAGAACTTTTTTTGGTCTGCAGCAGAAGGGGAAATGGCTTTGGAAAATGCTGGAGAAGACCTGCAGGCCAGGAAAATAAAAATACATTTAGTGACCAGGAGCTGGAAATACTGATATAGGAGGTCACTGTGAGGCAGGACCAGCTTTTTGGGAGGCAATCTTTGAAGGTGCTTGAGGCAGTAAAGAGGAAGCTGTGGCTTGCCATACAAGCCAAAGTAAATGTGGTTGGGGTGGCACACCGTGACATAAACAATTTGCAGAAACGCTGGTATGACCTGCGCAGTCGTGCCAAGGAAAGAATTGCAAACCGGATTAAGGCAGCAAAAAAGACTGGTGGTGGAACCCCCAGGGATAGACCTAACACCCCCCTTGAGGACATGGTAGAAGGAACCCTTAAAACTGAAGCAGTAATTGGAGTCATAGGTATTGACACCTCTGAGCAAGCTGGACCATCTCAAGGTAAGAATTCAGACATGTTTTTTTAAATTTTAAATGTGAGTGAAAGACACCCTTAATGTTCTCCTAGCTGCTTATTTGAAATCCCTTTAATTTACTACTTTCTGATAGGAATGTAGCTGAAAATATTAACACTCAAACTGATAGAAGCAATGCATTATAGGTTTTGTAGTCCAACTGCCAGTACAGGTTAAATTAATGATAAATTTGGTGTATACATATAAAAACACATTCACCAATGTTAGAATAGGAGACTAGCCATGCAACATGTTCTGTTTAAATGATATTTATTTAAGTTCATGCTGCAAAAAGTCCACAATGTAAAATTAACATACGATATGCACTATTTTGATCATAGTTGCAGAGGAGGACAATAATAAAAATAATTGTTCAGAGTCACATGTTCTTGAAGATCTGAACACAAATGAAATTAATTCTGCAAATTCTTCACCCACTATTCATCCCAGAAGTCAAAGACACAGAGTGCTACAACTGCAGCAGTCTGACAGTGATGAATATCTAAATGACCATGGCCAAGTCCAACAGCCTGCTCAAACAACAGCAAGCATTCAAAGACAGCTGGGCAGGCGTAGTAGGATTCAACAGTTTTATAGGCGAAGGGCACGTCCATCACAAATTAGACAAGAGGGTGAAGGTGAGAGCAATGCCAGTGCTGTAGAGTTGAAACTCCTGAAGATCCAGCGCATACAAGGCAAATATATACGTGTTATAAAGGGGAAAATTGGTCACATTAGTCAAGAAATTGGTGCAATGAACAACAGTCTTAAGTACATGTCAAATATAATTGAGAAAGGCCATGCATCATCATGTGAGAAACTAGACCGGATTGCAACAGCAATTGAAGCAATGTGTACAGCAATGAAGGATCAGCAAGTTGGAAATGCCAGTTTGCAGAATAGGTCATTTACCAGCATGCAGGGGTACACCAGGGCAATAAATCATCTCTCAAACACTACTTCTCAGTTAACCAAGTACACAGTTGCCATGCAAAAGGAGATGACACATTGTTGTGGAGATATTGCAAGAGCAATGCTGATTGTAAACAGTAATGTTGAAAAAAATGCAAAATGGAAATGGAGGTGGGAGCTTACAGCATGTAGATGGGATTGAAGAATGCGCAAATGTCCGTTGTAAAGTTGCACCTGCTGCAGCTTGTGGATGCCATAGTACAAGAAAGCAAGACTTGGCAAGCAGCATAACTAAGGGTGATGTTGAAATTGCATGCAAGGCATTAGGGGTGCGAGGCCACAAAAAGTAGTATGATACTTCTGTAAATACATAGTTGAGATTTACAGGATGTCTGTACTTACAAGCATTGCTATGATATTGTTTAGAGAAAATATGCAAATTAATAACTGTCAGAAAAATGCATGAAGTTAGATGCCCTGAGTATCCAGTGTTCTTGTTAAACATTTTCAAAATAAAATGAATTAATTTAAGCACAAGATTAAGTGGTGTAGTTCTTACCTCTGTTAAAAGTAATGTTGAGTAATCTCTTGCCTTCTTCTTCTCCCCTCTGCTGCATCTGTTCCATGTAATCTTGGTTGGGGTTGTTGAGGCTGGTTGTCATTGTGATGGAGTACATCCTCAGCCTCCGGTTCTAGGCCTCTCCTAGTGGCTAAGTTGTGCAACATGGCACAAGCTGCAACTATTTTACAGCAAATGTCTGGACGATATTGTAATGCACCGCCTGTCCTATGTAGGATGCGAAACCTAGATTTCATGACTCCAAATGTTCTTTCTATTGCATTGCAAGTTGCTATGTGCGCTTGGTTGTACTGCTGTTCTTTACGGTTTGCAGGAGTAAGATAGGGAGTGAGTATGAATGACCTCCTGCATATGCACTGTCACCTATGTAATTTTTGGAATTGAAAATAAAAATCATTAGGAAAATGGAACAGCATGGTACAGAGATTAGTGAAAAAGTATAGAAATATGTTTACCCAGCAAATATCCATCTCCAAATTCTCCAGCAAGCAGTCTTGTGTGGATGGTGCTATGTCTAAATATGTAGGAATCATGGGCACTGCCAGGGTAAATTGCAACTAAGTCAGTGATGATAGTTCTGGAATTTCAAATTGCTTGAATGTTAAGAGAATGGTAACATTTCCGGGTGCGGAAAATATACTCATTTTCAGGACAAATGGGAACATGTGTGCCATCTATACAGTCAATTGCAAAAACAACAAGTGATGGACCGAATGTGGATCAATGTCACACATTCCCCCAGTCAAAAGATCTGGGCCCAAATCCATCGTTTTTTTGCACTCCACACCACCCTGGGTTAGACAATGGCGATATGCAAATCAGCTCTGACCCTGTTGCCCCATGGGAACAGTCCAGTCCGAACTACAAAAGCCATGTCCTTCCCAGAACGGAATCAAGCATCCGAGGACCGGAACGGTTTCGAGGTAACACCTCTCATCAGCCCGGCTAGCTTGACTCCAAGTGGTGTGGAGTGCCTGGGACCCACGTCTGGGCATCCCCAGCGCACTTAGGGCGGCAATTGCAAAAACAACAAGTGATGGACCGAATGTGGATCAATGTCACACATTCCCCCAGTCAAAAGATCTGGGCCCAAATCCATCGTTTTTTTGCACTCCACACCACCCTGGGTTAGACAATGGCGATATGCAAATCAGCTCTGACCCTGTTGCCCCATGGGAACAGTCCAGTCCGAACTACAAAAGCCATGTCCTTCCCAGAACGGAATCAAGCATTCGAGTACCGGACCGGTTTCGAGGTAACACCTCTCATCAGCCCGGCTAGCTTGACTCCAAGTGGTGTGGAGTGCCTGGGACCCACGTCTGGGCATCCCCAGCGCACTTAGGGCGGCAATTGCAAAAACAACAAGTGATGGACCGAATGTGGATCAATGTCACACATTCCCCCAGTCAAAAGATCTGGGCCCAAATCCATCGTTTTTTTGCACTCCACACCACCCTGGGTTAGACAATGGCGATATGCAAATCAGCTCTGACCCTGTTGCCCCATGGGAACAGTCCAGTCCGAACTACAAAAGCCATGTCCTTCCCAGAACGGAATCAAGCATCCGAGGACCGGACCGGTTTCGAGGTAACACCTCTCATCAGCCCGGCTAGCTTGACTCCAAGTGGTGTGGAGTGCCTGGGACCCACGTCTGGGCATCCCCAGCGCACTTAGGGCGGCAATTGCAAAAACAACAAGTGATGGACCGAATGTGGATCAATGTCACACATTCCCCCAGTCAAAAGATCTGGGCCCAATTCCACACCACTTGGAGTCAAGCTAGCCGGGCTGATGAGAGGTGTTACCTCGAAACCGGTCCGGTCCTCGGATGCTTGATTCCGTTCTGGGAAGGACATGGCTTTTGTAGTTTGGACTGGACTGTTCCCATGGGGCAACAGGGTCAGAGCTGATTTGCATATCGCCATTGTCTAACCCAGGGTGGTGTGGAGTGCAAAAAAACGATGGATTTGGGCCCAGATCTTTTGACTGGGGGAGTGTGTGACATTGATCCACATTCAGTCCATCACTTGTTGTTTTTGCAATTGCCGCCCTAAGTGCGCTGGGGATGCCCAGACGTGGGTCCCAGGCACTCCACACCACTTGGAGTCAAGCTAGCCGGGCTGATGAGAGGTGTTACCTCGAAACTGGTCCGGTCCTCGGATGCTTGATTCCGTTCTGGGAAGGACATGGCTTTTGTAGTTCGGACTGGACTGTTCCCATGGGGCAACAGGGTCAGAGCTGATTTGCCTATCGCCATTGTCTAACCCAGGGTGGTGTGGAGTGCAAAAAAACGATGGATTTGGGCCCAGATCTTTTGACTGGGGGAGTGTGTGACATTGATCCACATTCAGTCCATCACTTGTTTGTGGAAAAACAGCCCATGATCCTATCGATGCCCAGGCCGCTGGCGCAAACCGCCTCTTAGTTCCCATGTTGAATAGTTGCCAAAATAAAGAGACGGGCGCTGGAAGCAGGAATCAAGAACAGAGTTTATTTCTCATGAGGAGAGCCAGTCATTTCGGACACGAAACACAGTGTCTTTCGGGAGGTGCTCTAACAAGTGAGCTGAGACTCTTGTTTTTATACCTTACAGAACACTCGATAACACAATCGGGACTGTATGACGCAAGAGAAAAGACATCCCTATAATCCTCGTGGTGATCCTACCCCACATACATTCACAATGGGGACCCTTGACCTGCTGATAAGAGGGGAGAGCAATCACGCAGCTGAGTGTTTCGTAGGATGTGTACGCCTGATCATAGCCCAGGGGGTGGGGTGGCTAAGATCAATAGAGGATCCTTTGAAGCGGAGTGGCTTCATACAATAAGGGCAGTAAATGGTATCTCCTGGCTCAGGCGATGGCCTCGGACATGTGTGGTCAGCTGGACTCGGGGGAAAAGGGTCATCAAAGGAGTGGTATTCATGCCGCGTGGACAGTCGAGCGCGGAGGGGAGGCTTGTCAACAGAGGGGCATTCATGGAAGGGAAGGAGGTGTTGGTCAGGCGCGCCCGTGACTCTCAAGGACAGGGCCTTGCAGAAGAAGAAAGAAGGTTTATGACTTGCTCATGTGAGGAGAAGGGAGGGGTAGACAGGGTGGACACAGGGACGGAGTCACACAGAGAGAGAGAGAGAGAGACCTTATGACCCGTACATGAGAGAGCGGGGGCAGTCAGGTGCAGCTGGAGAGGGCTACGTCAGCTAAGGCGAAGGATGCCTCTCCAAGAAGGAATAGGGGGTTTTGTGCGAGTCAAGTGGGAGAGTTGCCTTTCACAACAGGGTCGTGCAGAGGGAGAGGGTTTCATGGTCTATGCATGAGAGGGGGGGGGGGGTTTAAGATACACGCAGGAGGGAAACCAGAGATCCTAATGGGTAAAAGGCCATGGTGCCTAAACTGGCTGTACATATGCACAGGGGTAGGGGCTCTTACTGGCAGAGTGATACGGTCAATAGTTTACGGTATTCATGGTGCTCACAGGGAGAGGAGTGGGAGAAGAAGGGGAATGAATGCTGTCTATGTACATCAATTTCTTCAACTTTCACAGTCGCCCCTTTTTACATGACAGCAATCATTTGTGCAATTGACGAGTTTACAGGTAGACAGGCATCATTGAAGAATTAGCATTTTGTCGATACTAACATTTGGCGCACAATCATAGACAGTTAAGGTGATAGGCAGAATGCAGTACATAGGAAATTGCATTTTCACTGAGTTCCTAGCAATTAAACGCACTACATAGCAAAAATCTTTCTGACTTAAAAATGTGACCAATGAACAGTTTTGACCAGGCAGTTGAGAGCGGAATTCAGTTCACTACACAATATTTCTTCGTCACAGTGTCTTTTTGTCAGTGAGCCATCACTGGTAGGCTCTAGTCCGAGTACTTTCGTTGGCGCTGTTGAGCACCGGCGGTGGAGCTATAGGTCCAGCTCGGTTCTTATCCTTACGCGTTGCAGGGTGCGGTCAGTCCTCTGCTGTTAGACCACAGTCCTGTTCCCTAAACAATCCGGTTGGCGGCGCCTTATGCTCGGCACCCACAGTTCTATGGCAGCACCCTATTCCCAGTGGAATGCAATTCTTTCCCTTGGCAAAAAAGTAACGTGGAAAAGAGGGTGAGTGTCGTTCAAATAGTCGATAGGTGAGGGGGCGGAGTTGGGTCAGAGTTCCTGGGACACACAAAAGGAACCAAGGGAGCAAAGGATAACAAGCAGGCAGGCCCATCCATTGGGCTCAAGGAAGGGGGACGGAGACTCCAGGCACACGTGGGTTAGCATGCGGGGGGGGGGGCTTCGAGGCGGCCCACCGTTTTTCATTTTCCACGTTGAAATTGCGGTCTCGTCCCGTATCCTGTTGCTCTGCGGCTCCACCTTTGGTCGAGGTCACACGAGTCCCAAGATCCGCAGCCAGGCTGCACGTCACTCCTGACCCATCTCCTTCGGTGATCGTGAATCTTTGAATAGGTACAAGACAAGGTTTCAGTGAAATGGCAAAAGAAGATATCTACGCATGTGAATTCCTCCCTCAATTCTACGAGATACGCTCATTGGTCACAGTCAGAGGTCCATTACCAAGTAGTGCATGTGTCAGTTTTCCTACTGCGTTCATGGCAGGTCTATTCATCGTCTTATTTATAAATCGAGTGAGGTAAATGAGATTCCCATCAACCGTGCATTACATCATATTCAGCATTACAGAGCATTTCCCATCAGGACTGGCTAACCCTTTCGAACAGGGCGGGGGTGCCATTATCGAGAGTCAGGCAAAACAGGGTCTTCTCGGGGGTCAACAGCTACTCATGGTCATCATGTTTATATTCGGGACAGCAATTGGCGTTTATCAAAAATGGGGCGGGGATGCTTCGGGCGCTTGCGCTTGGGTGCAAAAAGGGGGGTGGGGCAATCTGGGCGTTGGGCGTTCAATCTAGACGTTGGCGTTCGTCTCTGAAGAACAGACATAAGGTGCCATTGACATACAGGTCCCCTATAAACGGCCAGATTTGGGGGACTTTAGTCGTCTTACCTGTCCTTTCCTTCTCAGCCAATTCAAGTTCATTCATTTTGCAGAAAGGAGAGGCAGTAACATGGCGAGATACAATCATTTTAGTTTCGTTCAATTTCGCTGAACACCTTCGCGTTCAATATGTATCAAATCAGACTGGTGCTGGTGGGGCACAATTTTACCAAGAAGAGGGAGAGAAAATAGGGAGACTCTCATAGAGAGTGAGAGTCGTCCGCAATCTAAACGAGCCATTCGGTACACGTATGACATGTAGGGAGAGATAGAGAGAGAGAGAGAGAGAGAGAGAGAGAGAGAGACGTGTACAAAAATAGGTCATTTAGCGCGCTCACAACATGGAACAGCAAAGGTCGGATAACACGCAGATACAGACAGAGGGAAGACATAAATTTGTACATTACACACACACAAACTCAGTCAGGGAAGACGGCACATGTATTACACATATACAAGACATTCATGACAAGACAGGAAACAATTGTTAGCCTACAAGATCAGTTTTTATATGTATATCCTACGTATCTCTACTATCCTATTTTATCTACGTGCTTAGCTCTTTCTACCCTTCCCCCCTTTCCCTTCTCGCTTGTCATGCCTACGAGCGTTCACATGTACCAATACTCACACCTCGGCTGGTCGATCAGTAATTAACCTGGTCGTGCTAGTTACCCATGGTTGGATTTTAAGCCATTTTTCTGTTCCCTCCTTTGGTGGGAAGTTCTCCAGGCTGAGGCAACGGCAAGTATTGATCGGGAGAATAGTCGGACAGCTTGGCTATATCTATAAGAGTGTGAGAAAGGGGGTAGTGCATTCTGAACATCAGCAACATTTCTAACTTCCTAGACGGGTGGTGCCGTGGCAACCCTTACCCGTATAATTTTTTTTTCTTTGTCCTTTCCCTACCTAGTCAAACGTCCAGTTACATTATTTAACACGTCATTTCCAGTCAATTTTTTTTTTCTACATTCAGTACCTGTCCAGTTTCTATGTCAGTCCATCCTCTCAGTCGCTATGTCCTAAGGAGGAACAGTCATGTTAGGTCCACGTCATTTAAAAAATGTATCGTTATAACGACTACACACATATTCCCTCTTTCCCTTTTTCGTCGGTGGTCCGATTGTCGCTCCTCCACACTTCAGCCGACGTTCTGACGTGACCTGCAGAAGGGAGGAAAAGAAGGGGTGGGGGGGGGCAGCATTCAAAGCACATCATCATGCAGTAGTTCGAAAATGTTTTTACCTACCACATACTCGCCCTATCTCCTCGTACTGCATTCCCTTGTCATCTCGGCGTTTTAAGCCCAGAGGGACCAGTGGTGTCAGACAGATAATCATTGACGATCTGAGTATCTACATGAGCTACTTGGTCGTAACCCTCTTTATCGGGTGCAAGGGTGACGGTCAGGTGGCATTTTCGGAGGTGTCATTTTAAGGGTATCTGAAACACTTTTCCGGCTGCTTGTGGCACATAAGGTAGCTGCTAAATATCTGATCCCTTTTGATCTACATCCTTCATCATACTTTACTCTTCGTTCACAGTAGTAAGGCATCCAAAACTCATTAATGCAACTGCTACGACCATGCTTTTTTTCTTCGAAATACTTTTAATAAACGAAATTGGTGGCAGTTCATTGCATAAAGTGCAGCAGTGCAAATAAAATCGTATTAAAATTTCCTTACAGAGCAAGCATGATGCATGTCAAGAATTCATTTTTAATTAATTCAAAAAAAATTCATTATCCAATACTCATTCGTTATCTACGTTACACCAATTCATTTTCCAAATCATAGTCGGTACCCACCCTAAGTCGATTCATTATTCAAGCACATACTCAACGCCCTTCATATCTACTTTCATTATCCAAAAACTGCACATAGATCTCGGGGCAACAAGCTGCGCAATCAGAGTGCAACAAAGTTTATTCAAATACGTTTCATTTTGTGGCGGCGCCATTTTAGGTGGGGTCAGGCAAGTTCCAGCACAGTCAGAAAGTCTCTAGTCTCGCGTGGTTGGCCCAGAACTTTCCGTTGGCAGTTCAAAAAGTTTTGTGCTATGTGGTTAACAGTTTATCAAATATGGACCATGAGTCAAAGAGTGGGAAGGGCGGCAACAATTTTCCTACCGGGTCATCCTGGTGTTCCTCCGGAACTGAACAATTCTGTGCCGTGGCTTCATTTTAGCCATTTGCAATCCGAGGCTGGTGCCGACAGGAGTTGCACCGGTGTCGTGGTTCCCAGGGAAGGGGGCGGGGGCACCCATGCGGAGGGATCGGGGCCCCCCGGCTCTTATAGAATCTTCAAGGTTGAGGGGAGAAGGCATGGAACGTGTGCCCGTCCTGGGCAGAGGACCGCTTTATGATGTTGACCCTCTTTAAGTAAGAGCATTGGGGTGTCGCTGGAAGCCTCCACCTGGAGGGAGGTGGGGGAGGCTCGTTCGCGTCACCTCCCCCTTCCAGCGACCCCGCGCCGTTCCTCGGCTCCGTCGCTTCGATATCGGCTGTGCTGGCTATTGAAGATGGGGGGGGGTGGTCGGCGGCTGAGGCAAGACAGCCCCCCCTCTTCTCTTGACATGTGGCGGGACTATCTGGGACTGTCCAGGCGTCGACATGTGGCGGCACTACCTGTAACTATCCGGGAATTTGACGTGTGGCGGGACTACTTGATTGGCCGCCATTCTCGCCCCCGGCTTCGGCCTTCTTCGTGGATCGGACCAGGCGAGAGACAGAAGGGGGGGGGTGGTCGGTGGCTGAGGCAAGACAGCCCCCCCCCCCCCGTGGCCTGCAGGGCAGCAGAAGAGGAGAGAAGGAGAGGACTCTGCCATTCTTTGGACCGCCTGCCCAACATCATCTCCTTCCGACCATGGTCAGGCGAGCCCCTCGTGCCTCGAGGCCTCGCCTTCCGGATGGGCGTAACCGCGGACCTGTTGCACTTTGGGAGCTTCCGGAATGGGGGTAGGTACCTATTGGATTGTTTCTATTTCATGTGACCGTTATTTGGGCGTGGCGGGCAATGAGGCAGGCATGTCAGGAGCAGGCAGTGAAGCCTAGCTACCTCGTGGCTATTCCTTTCACCATTTTATATTTCTTGTTACAAACTATTTCTAATGTTTCTTATTTTTAGTGGAGTCAAAAGCTCATCAGGGGGTTACTGACTTAGCCTGATTTCTTTTTATTTTTCTTTCTCTTCCTTAGCGTGTTTCGAGCTAAAGTTTTCTGTTAGTAGGGAACGGTGATCACTTCATATTTTTTATGTGTCCTTTTCACTAGGGGGTACTTCTGGACGGACCAGACGAGTTCCCTCCAATAAATGGTCCGGGGTGGAACGAGATTATCGATCAAAAAGGGGAACATATATTCGGTCATTAGGGTATCATCCTGGACAGACCGAGCAATGTACTTCCATTTACTAGGGTAGCCTCCTGGGCGGACCAGATGGTCTACTTCCACCAAATGGCCCATGAGCGGGGAGCATATGTCCTCCATAAGGGTAGTCTCCTGGGCGGACCATGCGAGCTACCCCCCAAACAGTGGGGAGTGGGTAGGACTGACGAATTCACAAAGGGGCATAACCTACCCTTTACTACTTGCAAAGACTAGATAGAATATTTCTATTCCACGTTGTTTGCAGGCAGAAAATACCTCAAACGAAACAATTCCTGGAACAACAATGTCCAGGCAACCAACCAATCAGTGGGGAGAAAAACAGGCATGACGGATTACAACGGGGACAAATGTCTGCATTACCTGCCCTTCGCTATCCAAAAAGGAAGACAGAATATTTCTACTCGTCTCAGTTTGTAGACAGGGAAGATCTCAGAGAACAACAATCGATTATTAATCGACTTCAAACAATTCTCAAAGAACAACAATCGATTATTAATCGACTTCAAACAATTCTCAAAGAACAACAATCGATTATTAATCGACTTCAAACAATTCAGTGGGGAGAAAAGTAGGCATGACGGATTAATACCGGGGACAAAAGTCTGCATTACCTACCCTTCTCTATCTGCAAAGAGGGACGACGTTCCTATTCGCCGCTGTTTGCAAACAGAGAATGTCTCGTTCTCAGAAGAGAACCAATATGTCAAGTAGCCCTCAAAGCTAAATGAACCAATACCAACAATTTCGGTATACAAATACCGATTTTCAATACAAACAATCAATCAATCAGGTGGATAGAACCACCCTACCAATCAGGCGTAAAAACGCCCTACTTAATCTTACCCGGACCGGACCATACGGACAGTTCTTTGACTTCCTCCTCCAGCGCCCGTTCGTTCTCTTACTCCATGCAGCATTCCTGTGGGATTCCAGTCAGGACAATAGGTCACTCAAGAGAGGTCAGTTCAGAATCGGTGAAGTTCTGTCGATCGGCAGCCGGGCGAGGGCCCTCTCAAGGCAGGCATGCTCCGATCATTTAGATGTTCACTTCTTCGTCTGGATCTCTCTTATCGGACCCTATGTCACTGATGGACCCCGCGTTGGGACGCCAATTGTGGAAAAACAGCCCATGATCCTATCGATGCCCAGGCCGCTGGCGCAAACCGCCTCTTAGTTCCCATGTTGAATAGTTGCCAAAATAAAGAGACGGGCGCTGGAAGCAGGAATCAAGAACAGAGTTTATTTCTCATGAGGAGAGCCAGTCATTTCGGACACGAAACACAGTGTCTTTCGGGAGGTGCTCTAACAAGTGAGCTGAGACTCTTGTTTTTATACCTTACAGAACACTCGATAACACAATCGGGACTGTATGACGCAAGAGAAAAGACATCCCTATAATCCTCGTGATCCTACCCCACATACATTCACAATGGGGACCCTTGACTTGCTGATAAGAGGGGAGGGCAATCACGCAGCTGAGTGTTTCGTAGGATGTGTACGCCTGATCATAGCCCAGGGGGTGGGGTGGCTAAGATCAATAGAGGATCCTTTGAAGCGGAGTGGCTTCATACAATAAGGGCAGTAAATGGTATCTCCTGGCTCAGGCGATGGCCTCGGACATGTGTGGTCAGCTGGACTCGGGGGAAAAGGGTCATCAAAGGAGTGGTATTCATGCCGCGTGGACAGTCGAGCGCGGAGGGGAGGCTTGTCAACAGAGGGGCATTCATGGAAGGGAAGGAGGTGTTGGTCAGGCGCGCCCGTGACTCTCAAGGACAGGGCCTTGCAGAAGAAGAAAGAAGGTTTATGACTTGCCCATGTGAGGAGAAGGGAGGGGTAGACAGGGTGGACACAGGGACGGAGTCACACAGAGAGAGAGAGAGAGAGACCTTATGACCCGTACATGAGAGAGCGGGGGCAGTCAGGTGCAGCTGGAGAGGGCTACGTCAGCTAAGGCGAAGGATGCCTCTCCAAGAAGGAATAGGGGGTTTTGTGCGAGTCAAGTGGGAGAGTTGCCTTTCACAACAGGGTCGTGCAGAGGGAGAGGGTTTCATGGTCTATGCATGAGAGGGGGGGGGGTTTAAGATACACGCAGGAGGGAAACCAGAGATCCTAATGGGTAAAAGGCCATGGTGCCTAAACTGGCTGTACATATGCACAGGGGTAGGGGCTCTTACTGGCAGAGTGATACGGTCAATAGTTTACGGTATTCATGGTGCTCACAGGGAGAGGAGTGGGAGAAGAAGGGGAATGAATGCTGTCTATGTACATCAATTTCTTCAACTTTCACATGTTGTTTTTGCAATTGCCGCCCTAAGTGCGCTGGGGATGCCCAGACGTGGGTCCCAGGCACTCCACACCACTTGGAGTCAAGCTAGCCGGGCTGATGAGAGGTGTTACCTCGAAACCGGTCCGGTCCTCGGATGCTTGATTCCGTTCTGGGAAGGACATGGCTTTTGTAGTTCCGACTGGACTGTTCCCATGGGGCAACAGGGTCAGAGCTGATTTGCATATCGCCATTGTCTAACCCAGGGTGGTGTGGAGTGCAAAAAAACAATGGATTTGGGCCCAGATCTTTTGACTGGGGGAGTGTGTGACATTGATCCACATTCAGTCCATCACTTGTTGTTTTTGCAATCTATACAGTCAATAACATGGGGAAAATGTGGCATGTTGTAAAAATCTAACTTTGTTTGAAGCAATTCCTGTTGGGTGCTTGGAAATGATATGTGATGCCTTATCCTATGCAACATGGCATTAAGAAAAGCATTAAAAAAACGTGAAAGTGAACTCTGGGACACACCACCAGCAATGGCTATGACAACCTGAAAGGACCCAGAGGCAAGGAGGTGTAGGGAACACAATACCTGAACATGGGTTGGTATGGCTTGTGTCCGGCGTGTATGTTTCTGCAAGATAGGGTCTAATTATTCAAATCTAAAATTGAGTCACCATTTAACCTAGACTTATCATAGATTTCTGCCTCTGCCTGCCCTAGTAAGGTGATGCGCACTCTGAAAATTCTCTCATGTACAATCCTACTCCTCCTTCCTGCTGCTCTCAACCTCAACCTATGTGCCACAACAAAGAGTGCTGCCATGGTGAAAAAGTCCAGATGCTTCCAGGAGCCCCTTAAATACACTACTGATGAGTTGCACCTGTTTTTTTTTAAAGAAATTTACCACCTGGTCTGACTTGTTCTTAAAATAAGAATTCCTATTTGCGATTTTTTAAGGAATCGCAAATAGCGAATTTTCATGCATGCAATATTTTTCCAAAATTTACTGATTCCTTAAATTTGCGATTTTTTAAGGAATCGCAAAAAGATTTGCGATTCCTAAATTTGCGAAAAAAGACTTTTGACATGATGCATCCCAGATATTGAAATTGCATTCTCAAAAGGACGATTTTTGCGATTCGCACCGTTTGCTCAGACCTATTGGGTTTGAAATGGGTATATTAACCATTAGGACACCTTACTAACCAATGGGCACAAGCATCAAATGAAATTGCATTCGCAAACAGTGCGAATCGCAAAAATCGTCCTTTAGAGAATGCAATTTCATTTGATGCATGTGCCCATTGGTTAGTAAGATGTCCTAATGGTTAATATACCCATTTCAAACCCAAGAGGTCTGAGGTACATCTTTGTGCTAAACAGCACTTCAGTGTAAATTAGCACTTCCTTGTCAATGTATGCAAATCGGCTCCAGCACTCTCATCATGACTTCTCAATTTGGTGTGATCTTCTGTTGTTTTAAAATGTTCAGGACATTGAAAATATGTCCTTTGATATAATTGTAGCATTGTCCTCCTTTCACTGTTTTTTGTCTCTGAAACTTTTATCTTTCACCTCATTTGATTTGGAGATGCGCAACATATCGTTTTTAAACTAGGAAATGCATTTCAAATCCATTATTTACGAAATTTGAGGTTGTTTACAAAAGCAATGATATTGAATGTTAATTGGCACTTGCCACACCGTTAATGGCATTATTGATAAAATAGTCCATCAAACTCATGCACGCTGCGGGACGGGGCGTGCTACGACGAGCGTATACGCTGGAGCACCTTGTTTTGTGGGCGCTCTGTGAGTGCATTGGAGTGAGTGTCAGTAGGGTCAGGAGTGATAGAAAAAGTGAGTCTTAAAATAATACCTGGCCTAGTGGTAGAAAAAATTATTTAATAGTCACTGGCTGGTATCATTAAAAAGGGTGTGGCGGAGAGACAAAAAGCTTGTTAATGGGCTTGCTCTCCTGTTCGTGTCAACATGTTTCGAGGCTAAGTGCCTCTTCGTCAGGACCGGGTCAGATCCCCCTGTCACTCACTAATGTTGTCAACGAAGTGCATCAAAGTGTATATACAAGTGTACAAAGATATTGCTATCAATGTGTGGTGATATATACTTTATATCAATTTTAATTTCAGCTTTGTCAGAATTTCTGATTAAGTAAGCTGAAAAGGAAAATGAGTCAATGCCCCATGAGCCAATCAGGACAAGGGGTATATGTTGGGTCCACTAAACACCAGGCAGTCTCTGCATCCTCCCTCGTCCATGGCTTCCGTGATCAATATCTGCAGCAACGGAGTTTGCGGATTTTTGCCTACTCCACGCTCCTATCGAAACGCGGGTATAGGCAAAAACTTCCTTCCTTGGCGGAGCAGAGTTAGCCAGCCCCTCCACCCTCCCAAACTAATTAAAAATTTAAAAAGAAGCACTTAAAGGAGCAGGCAGGGAGAGGAGGAGGCAGCCACGCAGGTAAGTACCTTTTTAATAAAATCTAATTATTTTGGGAAGGGGGAGGGAGCGTATTTCTACTGAGTTTTTTTTTTCAAACTCCGTAGAAATACGCGTACAGGCACTGTGCCTGCGAAGCCCAGGCCTGATCAATAGCATTAAAATGTAAGCCACTGATGGTAGAGTGAATGGGGTTGTATCTCACGTGTCTTCTTTGTTCTTCTGTTCACTCCCCAAGGGCTGATTTCATGTAATGCTACAAGTAGGATGCCGTCTAGGGCGTCACTAGCAGGGGCGACAGATGTTCTTCACAAGCAGCAAATTAGGCAAGAGAGTTACAAAAACCAACTTTGCAATGTGTGCCAAAGACCGTGGCATCAGCCCTAAGCTGCACTCTTCATTTCTTTTTCCTCCCATCTCTTCCTTCCCCTTTCCTTGCTCCACTCTTCTTCTCGACCATGTAAACCCTCATCTCGTTCATTAATAGTTTCCTTTTTAAGTCTTTTTCTGTTTCGTTCACTTATCTTTCTCTGGAATTTTCTGTGTTTTACGGTTTTTGATAATGTGTTTAAAATATAGCATAATTCACATTTACATCGTTTCTGCCAGAAATAATGTACCTTGCAAACAGATAATACCTACATTTCATCAACCTATAACTAAATTCCAAGAAAGATTATTTATAAAAAAAATAGCAAGGAAAATAGTTCAATGCATTTCTTTCAGGCAAAAATATAAAAACAAAATGAAACTTATGAAATGAGCAGAAGCCTACAGGCCAAAAGCTCAACGTCTAAGCTCAGCAATAATTTTGCAGCGCTAAATTTTGCTTTTTATATGCACAGGTTTACAAAACAAAATATTAGCCGACCTCGTGGTTCTCACTGGCCTTCGATGTTCCACAAGATTACTCTTACATTTGGACCACCACCAAGGGCAGCTTTACGCATGAGGAGCAAGGACTTAATTTGAATAGTTTGCTGCACAGTCAGCCCTTTTAAGCGGATTCTATCCGAGCTTCTGAGATCCAATTTTCCTTTGCTCATTTTAAACCTGATGACTGCAAGCTTTTTTATGGTATTTGCAGGTAAAGCTAAATAGACCACTTTCCAGTGCTACTGGTGATAGTTTACAACCACTTGCACGAAGTGAATTCTACATATCAATTGTAACTGCAGAAAAACATCTTTCAGCTCATTCAAATGATAGAGTGAAGCTCTTTCCACTGCATTAACCTGTTGATGGAATGGCAGACCCTTGTTAAACAGACGCACCAGGGGTCTCACCTTGCCACAGGTAACAGTGCGTGTTCCAATAAGTCGACCTAGTGAAATGATGGGGGGCGGGGGGGCTTATTCATCCCACCTTTAGATCAGCACTTCCACTATTGCCATCAGATCACAAGCAATGCTGCACCATGTTCTTCCACGACTCAGGCAGTCATCCTGTGATCTCATAGATATGGACTGAATCCTCGTGAAGGTCCCCTGGACCTTTATGTCATCAGAATGCATAGGAGAGTTTAGGTCAGAGATTATCCAATATCTGCTCCACAGAGAGGGTGCCTGCAAGATTGTTAATATAACTATGAACTATGCCAAAAAGTTTAATTATTAGTGCAACTTACGTGGATATCCTGGACATCTGGGGCCTCATTCGCAAGGTTTTAGCGCAGGGCAACGCCTCATGAAATCTTGCTGTGCGGCGTCAAAGGAAAAGGGCAGGTGCTGTCTCTCTGAGATACAGTGCATTCCTGTCCCTTTTCTCCTGCGCTGGCGCACAATGGGCTGCCATTCGCCAATGCAGGGTGCAAGGGTGCCAGCGTTGCAGGGAGGATTGTTTTTGTGCAGGAAGGGACACCTTCCTGCACAAAAACAATCACAAGAGGCGTTTTCCTCTTTTAATGTGTGCTGCAGAATACAAGAATGAAAGAGGAAAAACGAGGAGAAATAAGATATTTCTCGTTGCGCCACCCTTACACCTCTCCCGGGTAGGCGTAGGCATGTTTACAAAATCTCGTAAATCTATAAATGTGTCAAGTGCTGTGGGTGTTACGTGGGTACACCCACAATAACACCCATGGCACAACTCCCTATCGCAGGGTGAGGCAATGCCGCAACTTGTGATGTGTTTCCTCAGTCCAGAGCTACAAGGCTATGAAAAGACATGCAGGGTGGTTTTATGTGGCCTTGTAGATATTGCCCTGCAGTGTTACGTTCCAGCAGCGCACACAGGCTTGTAAATAATCCCCCTGGTTTGGATCCACCCCTCCTGGACTTTCATTGTACATCCATGCTGTCAACCATGATCCCCAATCTACCTGGGATGATAGACAAGTATTAAATATGAAGGTGGCAGGTCAGGCCCCTATGTTATGGCAAGGGTCACTTCATCTTCGCAAATGCAAACTTGATCATTTAAACGTGTTGCCACTTGTTGCTGGAAAAAAAAATAGGCATACCCATTGCATTACCAGTGGCTTAGCCAGTGTGTCATCCGCCCTAGAGCAATAAAGAAAATAGTGCCCAGTACCACTGTATGAACTGTGAAATACAGCAATAATCTGGGTTCAGTGGGCCTCTCGGGCCTCTGATCACAAGTGCCACTGCACCTGCTGCACCAATTCAAGCTACACCCCTGGGCCTGATTCTCAAGTGGCTGAAACTTAATTCAGATAAAACAGGACACTCCTGATGGATGGTTCCTCCTGTGAGACAGTGCAATCTTTCTTGCATGGTATGTCCCCACTTTTTGCTGAACTGCTGATGTACTTTGACTGAGTGCGCCTAGGGCTCCTGTCAATCAGGTGCCCAGGCCATGTGTTCCTTCCCTAAAACTGTGGTGACACGCCCCCTCGGTTGGCCACGCCCCCTCGCCACGTTATAAATAGTGCGCGCCATACGCTAGGGGGCTGCACTGACAACGGACTCCTGAGGCGGAAAGCCGGGAGCTAGATTCTGCAATCATTTTTAAATATTTGAATGTTATACTGTGTTTTTACAGCTCTGCTCTTTACCTACCTCTGCTGACATCCTCTAAACAGCGCTCCACGCTGCAACGACCCCCTCCTTCTTGCCGCCATTCACGAGGGCGAGGCGCGCCTCCAGACACGCCCCCTCGGTTGGCCACGCCCCCTCGCCACGTTATAAATAGTGCGCGCAAAACGCTGGGCGCTGCACTGACAACGGACTCCTGAGGCGGAAAGCCGGGAGCTAGATTCTGCAATCATTTTTAAATATTTGAATGTTATACTGTGTTTTTACAGCTCTGCTCTTTACCTACCTCTGCTGACATCCTCTAAACAGCGCTCCACGCTGCAACGACCCCCTCCTTCTTGCCGCCATTCACGAGGGCGAGGCGCGCCTCCAGACACGCCCCCTCGGTTGGCCACGCCCCCTCCGATTCCCTGATTCTTCTCCATAAATCATGTGTCTTGGCAGGAAGCGCAGCGGACGAGCGCAGCAGGCGCGACGATTGCGCGCTGAAGGCGCGCTTAAGGCAAGCTCGTCTGCGCTCGTCCGCGACCGGCCGGGGCTAGGGGCTCGTCACCCTGCCCCGCGTATCATCTATTCCCCCGACCAACTTCGCTGCTGCCAGGGCCCCTGGCCCATCTCGGACTCTATCTGCTCTCGCATCTCCTCCCTTGGTCTTTCTTCTGCTTCTCCCTCTCTCTGTCCTTCCCCTACAGCTGACACCCCTTCCGGGTCTTGTAGCACCGCTCCCCCATCAACCCCCAAAGCCTTCACAGCTTTTTATCTCAACACCCGGTCTGCCGTTGCCCATGCACATGAACTCTCAGTTTTACTGGATCTCCATGCTCCCGACCTTCTCTTTTTGACTGAGACATGGTTCTGCGATGACTCCCTCCCTGCCCTACTATCCACCCTACCGGCCACCTACTATGCCCTCAGGGCGGATCGCCCTTCCGGCAGGGCCGGGGGGGGCGTGGCGGTCATCGCACGCACCAATCTCTCCTTCCAAATGTTATCTTTACCCGACATCGCGACAACTGAATTTCTGGTGATCCGCACAGTTTCCACCTCTCCCCCCCTGACCTGCTTCCTCACCTACCGTCCCCCTCAGTCCCCCTCACAGTTTCTTCCTGATTTTTTGGAGGTCTTGGCCACCATCTCAATCAACAACTCCTCCATTCTGCTCCTTGGCGATTTTAATTTCTGGCCCTCCGATTCCGCGGAGTGCCCATCCTCCAAGGAATTCTCCGAAACCCTTCACTCCCTCAACTTCATTCCCCACGTCTCCTCCCCCACTCACATCAAAGGTCATATACTCGATCAGATCTGGTCCCTGAACTGCCCTGTGGATTCACTCTCTATTACCCCTTGCTCCTGGTCGGACCACCACCTAATCTCATTCTTTCTTCCTATCCACCCTCCAGCTATACCCCCCCGGCCTAAAAACACCTGGGTCCGATCATGGGGTCGTGTTAACCTGGAGAATCTCTCTTCCCTCCTTACCTTGTCCCTCCCCCCCTTACAGGGTCTTCCGACTCTTTCCCAGGTCGACGCCATAGATCAGTGGCTCTCCAACGGACGCGACGCTCTTGCCCCGCTCAAGCGCATTACTTCCAAACGCGACAAGGACGCCAATCGGTGGTTCACCGAAGAGCCTAAGACCACCAAATTAACAGTTCGCCGCGCGGAGCGGGCATGGAGAAGGAATTACTGCCCCACCCTGAAACTGGTCTACACTAACATCCTGAGCCAGTATAAAAAAGACATCTTGGAGGCAAAAACATCTTACTTCTCCTCCAAAATCTTAGCCGCGGAAAACCAGTCCAAGGAGATATTCACCATCGTCCACAACCTAGCGTTCTCGGACAGAACTACTCTTAAGCCGGCCCCCTCCGAAGCACTCTGTTCTTCCCTCAACAACTATTTCATTCACAAAATCATCACCATCAAGGCTAACATCCCGCCACCCTCCTCCTCTTTTGTCGACCCCCAATGCCCCCCCCCTAAGGGCGAGCTTTCCTCACTTCCCCCTATCACTCGGGAGAGCCTGATCACCTTGGTTCCCCTGGTCAAATCCGGCTCTCCTCTTGACCCTTGTCCCGCTCACATTCTCCGCCATATTTTTGTTTCCTGTCCTGACCCTCCCCTTCATCTTCTTAACAGCTCTCTCGCTCAAGGCATCGTCCCTAAACCCTTGAAATCCGCGGTAATTGTGCCTATTTTAAAAAAACCCGGGGCAGATCCCTCTGTCCCCACCAATTTCCGTCCTATCTCCCTCCTACCATTCCTGGCCAAGGTGCTCGAGCGCCACGTCACTTGCGCTCTGAGCTCCTTTGTGGAGAATCATGGTGCTCTTGCCCCCCGTCAAGCCGGTTTCCGCCCGCACACTCTACGGAGTCCGTTGTCCTGTCGGTCCTGGACACCCTCAGGGAGGGCATGGACACCAATCAGCACCAGGCCCTTGTGCTCCTCGACCTCTCAGCCGCCTTCGATACGGTGGATCATACCATCCTCCTCTCCCGTATCGGAGCGGCAGGGATCGGGGGGACCGCCCTGGTCTGGTTGTCCTCCTTCCTGAGCGACCGCACCCAGGCTGTTCGACTGGGTGACTTCACGGCGGACGTCCGGAAAGTTCAGTGCGGGGTTCCCCAAGGTTCCTCCCTTTCTCCCCTCTTGTTTAATCTGTACATTGCTCCCCTAATCTTCTCTCTTCAACAGATGGAGGTCGGCGTATTTAATTATGCGGACGACCTCCAGCTTGTCTTCAATCTGTCTTCTCCTTCCTCTATTCTAAACTTTCAATCTGTTATGCTTCACATCAGGGACTGGATGAACCACAACCACCTTAAACTCAACCCCGACAAAACCGAGTTGGTGTTGACGGGTGGTTCATCCAGCCCCTGGTCCCCTCTTTTCTGGCCCCCTTCTCTTGGCCCTCCTCCTACCCCCGCTTCCTCAGTTAAAACACTTGGCATAAAACTTAATTCTCAACTCACCCTTCACTCCCAGGTTAGCTCTGTGGTATCTTCTTCTTTTCTTTCACTGCGCACTATACGTAGGGTGTCCCGTTTCTTCACTTTCTCTGCTCTAAAGCTCATCATCTTGGCCATGGTGGTATCCCGCCTGGACTACGGCAACGCCCTGTATGCCGGCATCCCCGCCTACAGTCTGCGTCGCCTGCAACAGATCCAAAACCAGGCGGCCCGCCTGGTTTTCAAACTCCCCAAATTTCACCACTCTACCCCGCTCCTGAAATCACTTCACTGGCTCCCTGTGCGAGCCAGAATTGAATTCAAGCTTGCTTCCATCACTTTCCGGGCCCGACACGGACTCGCACCTGAATTCATCTCCTCCGAGATTGTCTCCTATGTCCCCACCAGGGAACTTCGTTCGTCCTCCCAGTCCCTCCTCACCATCCCACGCTACCGGAGAAAGAAGTGGGGAGGCTCTAAATTTGCCACCCTCGCCCCTACCCTCTGGAACTCCCTTCCCCTTGAACTCCGCACCATTTCTCTTTACCCACAATTCCGTAAACAACTTAAAACCTACCTATTCACGAAATCTTTCGAATAATAACTCTCCTGCTCTCCCAGCTTTTTAACTAGGATCCTGTCAGTAATAGCGCCAAGAAACCGCAGGTATACGAGCGCTCTATAAGAAATTTTAAATTCAAATTCAAATTCAAGCTAAAATCCAAGTGGTATCTCTGGCCACATGTCAGCCCCTGGTAAATGGCACCCTAGGTACCCAGGACATTGTGACCAGAGAAGACCCCTTAAGGCTGCAGCACTTATTGTGCCACCCTAAGGGGCCCTGCACCATGACGCACACACTGCCTTTGCAGGCTAAGTGTCCTGGTGCTGAACTAAGCAAAGAGTTGACATGGCACACATCCCTGTGTGCCATGCCCACAAACCCACTGCCCTGGCATACACCAGTCACCACTCTAGCTGGGTGCCCTATGCCAGTAGTGTGGGCACAGGTGCATGAGCCCTCTGTCCCTACAGTACCCCGGGCCATTCATGGGCATTGTAAGTGCAGTGATGCAATTAAGAGTATATGGTGCTGTGAGGTTGTCATTATAAACTCCACAGCACCATAATGGCTACACTGAAGACTGACAAGTTTGGTATCAAACTTCTCAGCACATTAAACCCACACTGATGCCAGTGTGGGATTTAATGTAAAAAGCACTACAGAGGGCATCTTAGAGATGCCCCCTGAAACCTAACCTACAATCCACATCTTGTCTGAGAGGCTACCAACGGTGCCACAGAGCAGACATTTTGCTGGACCCCTGGATGGAGAACCCCCCGCTCTCCTGGGCCTGCAACAATGCACATCCTGGGTGAGGTGCTAGGTCTCCCCCCCTCAGGATGGGCCAGTGGAAGCTTCAAAGGCATGCCGCCTTCGTGAGCTTCTCCAGGCCACTTGCTGTACTCAGCAACTGTTCCCCACCGGTTCTGCCCCCCACTCTGGTGGGAAGACTGGTGGGAAAACCCTACGTGAGAAAAGGGGGTGAGCCGGCCTGTGCCAACTCCACCACTCAGGTGGGAGAGGCGAGGTGAAGCACAACTCTGGTCTCCCGCCATCTTGAGGATAGAGAGCCCTGCCCAATCAGAGATAGGCTCCTTCCCCCATCCTACAGGAGAGGAGCAGGATAGAGGATGCACTCACACAGGACAGGGACCTATTGTTTCCTGCCCTTCCCCTACCTGTAACACCCCTACATTTAGTATTTAGGGGCACCTTGGACCTTCCTTCCTCAGATCCCGATTTCGAAACAAGAAAGAAGACCAAGAAGAAGAAGACCTGCCATGCAGCTGCTAACAAGAGGACGACACCAACTGACTTGGCCCCAGACCTACAGGCCTGTTGATCCTTAAACCTGCTCCTGCTAAATCCCGGCGTCTCCTGTGGACAGAAACCTCGAGAGCCCCAGAGGACCTGCCTGCCTTGACTCTCTTAGAGACCGAGACCCCATGAGCAGTGGATCTGCTCAAACATCAATACCCCTGGTGCCAGCCAGGAACCGCAAATCAAGCACACTCTGCACACGCCAAGCCTGGCCTGTGTCTAAGTGGACAAAGACCCTCAAGACATCCCCCCGGCGATTCTAACCTGGAATCCAGTGCCCAAGGACCCTCCTCGACAACCCAGACAACGGCTGCAGCCTCAGAACCAGGGACCCTTCCAACCGCGACCAGCAGAGGGTAAGATTTCCCGACGTCAAAAGACACCCCTGCACCTGGCGCATCCAGGCCCCCTGTGACCAACTCCAGGGTGCCTACCTTTCCTCCAAGATCACAACTTACCCCTCAAAGTGTTGCTCGCTCCTGAAGAACCTCTGTCCCCGAGCATGCAGCTTTTGCTCACTTTCCAAGATCTCTATTGAATAACATTGAGGGCCCGAAGGCTCAAAAGCACACTGCACCCAGCTGCCCGAGTGCCCCTGGCAGTGCAAACCTAATCCACCTCCCCATTTGCCCTGAGAAAGTGACCAGGAGCCCAGCTCCGACAGCCGCGTGGCCTGTTTCCAGCAGCCTCCAGCCAAAGGCCCCCTGCCTCTCATTGGATAACATTGGGCCTAACTACCTCTGCACCCGGCTGCCCCTGTGCCGCTGAGGGTGTACTTTTTGCTGCAAAAGTTTCTAAGCGTCGATTTTTGAAACTTACAAATATTCTGTAAAAATCATGCCAACGATAAAAACATCATTACTTGCCTGTTTTAGATAGATGTCCCAGTGCTGAACCTAGGAGCACCAGCACTGGATTACAAAAATAGTACATACTTTACCTGCACATTGAATTTCCTACCATAGGATAACATTGGTAATTTCACCTGGAAAAGTTTCTAAGTGTCAACTTTAAAAATACAATAATATTCCTTAAAAATCACTACTGTAACCAAAACGCATTTACTTAACTGTTTACAGGACATGTCCCAGGACTGAATCTAGGATCTAGTCCTGAGGGCAGAAAAGTAATCTACAAAGTAACTAATTGAATTTAACTAGAAATTCCCATTGAGCTCAATGTTGCATTGGGTTTGAAATTGTGTTGCCTATTGCAACAGCTGTAACTATTGTAATCGAATAGTCTATTGCCTATTTGAAAAGTATTTAACTACAGTAACTCATTCTGAGAAAGTATATTTTGATACCTTGTTGGTTCTACAATAAAACAACTATATTTTTTGATACCAAACAATTTGCCTAGAGTTCAGTTCTTGAGTGTGTGAGACCATTTGCTGACTGAGTGTGTACAACAAATGTTTTACACTGTCCTTTGATTAGGGGTGGGTGTAGTTTGCGAAGTAGCGCTTCACGTAGCTACGCAAAGTGCACTTTGCGAGCTACGTGTAGCACTACGCGAACTGCGTAGTAGCATGTTGGCACTGTGCAAGATGTTGTTGTCAATGATTGCACAGTGCGGACAAGCATCCGGCACTGTGCAATCATTGAAAACAGCATCTTGCACAGTGCGAGCTGTACTTTTCTGCCGCTCGAGTAGATTTTTACTCGAGCTGCAGCTTTCTCAACGCGAACTGGTAGTTTCTCATCGCAAGTGGTCGCGAGCATGCTCGACCACTCGCAATGAGAAACCTGACCTCCCTGCATTGAGAATCTCGCAGGGAGGTTTATTTTCCATGCTCGCGATCGGCAACTTGATGTTGCTGATCGCGAACAAGGAAAAAGTCTTGTGAGGATGTCATTTTGCTTGCTCGCGGTTGCCAACTTGACGTTTAGGACCGTGAGCAAGCAAAAAATTACCGCTGCACTACGCTACGCTACGCATGTTTGCACTGTGCTAAGTGCAGTTCACGTAGTGCAAAGTTGCGCAAACTTCGCAAACTATGCGAGCGTAGCATAGTGCTTTGCCCAGGGTTACCTCTGATACTGCCTTATCGCTCGACCAAGCTACCACTTTAGAGAGTAAGGTTATATCTAACTTTAGCCTCTGCCAAACCTCTGGGGACTGTGGACTCTGTGCACACTGTACCTTACTTTCATCCAGTATATACAGAGCCACTTTCCTACACCTCCTCTATGTCATCATCAGCTTGGTGGTCTTTTCGTTTGGCTTTACTAAACTCACTGTGACTCTGTTGAGAATCTTGGCACTCTCTTTGACTCTCTCATCTCTTTCTCTGTTCAACTCCAGGCCGTTGCTTCAGGTTATTTCTAATATATTCAACATCTCTAATTGCCTGAACTCTGTGGTCCAGGCACATGCTGTATCATGCCTGGACTATGGAAACTTTTTATTTGGGGGTTTCATCTCCAAGCTCCAAGTTGTTCAGAACACGGCGGCCCCTAGGCATTTCAGTGTTCCTCCATTTGCCGTTGTAAGGTCTATTCTCTCTCCTTTACCTTGACTTCCAGTGCAGAGTTGAATTGTATTTAAAGCCCCCTGTGACCATGCCTTTTATGGCTCTGGTCCATATTACTGCTGATCTCCTGTCCATTCCCAAGACCCAGAAGCCTAGGCTGTGAAGCCAGTGGGATGCTGTGCCTTTTTTTATCTGGGGCCAAAATATATGTAATTACGTCCCTTTCAGCTGCCATAAGGAAAGCACTTTCACTATGTTTTCTGAAACGTTGAGTTCTCTTTGTCCGTTTAAAGTGCCAGGACACCCTCAGGGTAATTGCAGGCTTTCGAACCCCTCTGAAGCAGCTAGTCACTCAGTGCTTGTCACAGCACATTTGGAGAAAGAAGTACTGCCAAGTGTATGCCCTGTGGATTGCACATACAATCATGGGAGTGGAAAGTTTTTGTTAACTTAGCAAAACCATGATTTTACCTCACACATAGCAGGGCTTCTTGTTTTCCTTTTTTACGCCTGGGCTAGTTTTACTCTGACACACTGACTAAGACTTGTCTTAGTGCTGTACACAGATGCACTGGAGGGATACTCACAAAGTTTTTTTCCCTGAAAGATAAAAGGAACACTTATGTTCTGACGTTAATGTAAAAATCCACATGCGGAAAACATCGCAAACTACATGCATCAATCTTAGGGGGATATTCTCAAGAAAGTGCGTTAATTACCACAAAATGTGCTTAACGCAACTCTTCACATCGCAGTCTATCACGAGAAAATAACGCCATGATAACATTGTATTCTCAACATGACTGTACCATGCGATAGGCTCACGGTAACGCGTCAAATGTCCATGATAAAGTCAATGCGACGCTGCAAAAATGCGAAACACGAACGCAAAAAAAGTTGCGATGAGGCCAATCGCGATACAAAAATCAGCAAAAACCAGCTATAGTCCTGCAATACACACACATCAGGTGGGAAAAATCACCATAAAAATAGAAAAAAACATACACACAAAAGCTAAACAACATCGAAGCACAATGGATGTTGCCAGAGCAAGCAGAGAGGACAACCAGAACTCCACAAGCCCCCAGGCGGACCAGCCTAGGACCTCGGGGTCAGGGAAGGTCAAGGAGAAGAAGAGTAGGAAGAGGCAGTTCAGTCTGCAGGAAAACAGGATCCTGATAACGGAGGTGGTAGAATACCATCAACTACTGTTTGTCACCTAAACTGTGTCATTGGCAACAAAAAATGGAAAATGGCAGTCCATCGTGGACAAGGTGCATGCAGTCAGAGTGCTGAAGAGGACAATGGAAGAGGTCAAGAGGTGCTGGAATAATGTGAAGCGCAAAACCAAGCTGAAACTCACCAACAACCAGAAGGCAGCAATACAGACTGGAAGTGGGAGTCCTGCACCACAGGAGGACCTGAACGAAATGGAGAAAATGGTGTCCACAGTCATCAGTGGGGAGACGGTGGCAGGAATTGGGGGACTGGACACTGCTCAACATGACCTGACACAACAGCAGCAGGGTGAGTAACGACCAGGGACTGGGAAGACGGGGGAGATGGGCACAATGACACACATGGACAATTAAGTAGAGCATATCTGCAGGCAAACCATGCCCCAGACCACCAAATCCCACCATGAGACCAATGTACCCAAGTATGCAACATCTCAGCACTGTATAAGCACAGAAGTCAAAGGCACACCTCATGAAAGGGAGAAGGGGTAGCAAAATCAGAGCTGCAGGGGCGACTCCCCCAAAATGCAGCACACACAAACAACATGCAGAGCACATCAACATTGACAACAATGTGGTACAAACCGCAACACGTTCACAACAGAACACAGGACACAACTGGTGCCGCACATGTGTAGAAATTGGCCAAACACATTTGGCATTGCAGGGAAATGTGAGTTGCTAATGTACAAGTACTAAGACACATCCATGATGGTGTGGAAATGTCCCCTGACCCGCATCAAATAGGCAGCTTCTCTCAAACAGCCACATTGTGCACTGTCATACAGTCGGTATGTAAACATGTAAAATGCAACATCATATATGTGAACACAACGTTAAACTGCATCTCCCTTCACATTGCAGAGGGAAATCCAACACCTTCTGCGGATGACGAAGAGGACTACCACACCTTCGAATCCGATGCCCTCCAACAGCTCGTGCAGAGCCTCCGCAGCCCACCTACAGGAGTAGGGCACCCAGCTGCTACGAGGAGACCCCACCCCCTGCATAGAATACACACCAGGCCGCACCCACCAACAAGGCTGCCTCCCAGAACCCCCACAAAGAACACATGGCCTTCCAACGCCGTGTTTTGGGGTGCCAGGAGAAACTGGCTGAACAGGTGCGGGTGGGGTTCAACCGCATGGCAGCAAACTAGATGCCATACGTGGGTGTCTAAGTTCTGTCAGGGACCACTCACAGTCCCTAACGGACACCCACAGTCTGCTCCATGCTCTCCAACGGACCATGGCTGAAATCGCTGGAGTCCTGACTCAGAGACAAGAACAACTGTCCACTCAGAGTGGCTCCATTATTATCATTATTATTATTATTATTATTATTATTATTATTATTATTATTAATTAAATTTGTAAGGTGCAACAGCTACCCAAAAAGGGTTTCCCTGCGTCGGCCAGGCCAAGGAATAGGTAACAGCTTAAAAGGTATTGGTTGAAGAGCCAGATTTTTAAGGATTTGCAGAATTGGACAAACACCGTTTCATTCTGAATTGAGGTGGGAAGGGAGTTCAATAAGGAGGGACCGAGATATGCAAATGATCGTCCACCCATCCGAGATAGTTTGACTCTAGGCACAGTAAACTTCCCTTGAGTAGACGAGCGAAGGCAGCGATAGAACATATGTGGGTAGACCAGAGACTGCAGATACTAAGGAGCCACACCTGTTTTGATTTTAAACATGCAGCTTAGGGCTTTGAACTTAATATGGTTCTCCACCCTGAGCCAATGCAGGTCCTGCAGGTGACCGGAAACGGAGATAGCTCAAGGAACCCGGCACAGAAGTTTTGCAGCCGAGTTCTGAACCATCTGTAGCCTGTGAGTCTCCACTTCCCTGGCCCCCAGATAGAGAATGACACTGTAGTCCAGTCTAGAGGTGACAACAAGCGCCTGGACTACTTTTCTCTGAGCACACTCCGGCAACATCCAAATGATCTTTTTTATCCACTTCAAGATGGTAAAGCACGTGGCGGCTACCTTAACAGCTTGATGTTGCATAGTTAGAGAACAATCTAGCGATGTCACACTGGAGTTGGGACACATGCAGAGGTAATGGAGACCATGGTGCGGACGTAGGCAGAAACAGCGGCTGCCATGGCTGCACACCAGCGAGAGGTAGCTGGGTTCCTCAATGACCTCAAGACCATCTTCATGGCATTGCTGCCACAAGACCTGGTGATGATGCATGCTGCTGCTACCACTACATCCACATCTCCGCCCCCTGAAGTGTTAGTGCCACACAGTGCGGCAGACATTCCACCTCCGGCCCCTGAGGTGTCACCGCCACACAGTGCTGGAGACAGAACACCACCACTCACACGTGAGACATATGAAACAGCAGTGGACGAAGATGCGGATGAACCTGCCTTCGTGGTACGAAGGACACAATAGCATTCATCTCTGCCATATGGTGAGGTTCTGCTTGATTCTGCCTTCTGCATCATCACCTTCCACTGTCCCCCGATACACTCTGTGACACTCACCTTGGACCTCGAAATAGACTGGCATAATCTGTTTGATCGCTAATGACAAAGCAATCAGACTGCAGACTGAACTCTTCCTCTTCCTTTGGACTTGTCATGCCCTGAAGGACTCTGGTTGGCCCTCCTTGGGCCAACATTGTAAAGTGGAGTTTACAAAACTCCAAAATATGAGTCTGAAAAACTCCACTGAATATGCATTAAACATTCATAATCACACAGATGTGTCATGTCTATGATATTTAAAGTTTGGAAGTATGGATGGATGTAGGGTCATTGATTCCCCCTTGTGTCAATGTTGCTCATGTCGTTGGACTTGGGTCAAGGGGTGACACATTGCCGAATGTGGTCCGGGTGGCACTGACACAACAAAAGGGGCACACACATTATTTACCTTGTCCAGCCCAGTACGGGTCCGCGCCCAGAGCCCTGGGGTCATTGTTTAAACCCTTACGCTGAACTGGCATACGCCAGGCCATCCCACTCCGTCTATGCTCACAGGGGGGGAACAACAGCGCTACATGTCCTAGGTCTTCCCTGTAGTGATCTGCTGATCACAGGTCTAGTTGTCAGCATGCCACAGCCACTCCCTCACGACTGATTTACACCCACACCACACCCATCCAGCACACGGGTCACAGGACATGTGACCCTGCAAATAAAAAGGGCCGAGCGCACATGCTCAACGCCATTTCCACTGTCTCTCTGGGTTGTATCCGTGTGGGTATTAGTTATGCATGAGGGCCTAGGGACCTGTAGCATCACATTCCCCAGGGCCGGAGGTGACATGATGGTGTCCGCACTACAATACTCAATCATAGAGGGGCCATGACTTGCGTGAACATACTTGGTGGCACCTGATACACTGCGGCCGACACAGGCACACCGCCAAGGGAAGGTGACTTTTGGTGCACTGAGGTACGGGCACCTTATGTGCTGAGCGGGTGTGCAGCCTGCGATAATGCCCCGTCCGGGAGGTCCAGACTCATAAAGTTTTGTGTGAGCCCTACTGAGGCTCCCAGCTGCATGTTCGGTGCCTCCATGGCATCTGTTGCCCTTCAGGTGTGGCTCTGGCCTGGGCTCCATTTTCTGGTGCAGGCTGTCGTCCGACTTTACACAGGTCAGAGCAGGTGTTAATTTCCTGCTGCTAATATGCCTTATCGCCTGTTTTGGGTTCTTATCGCCGATCTAGCTGTTCGTTGAGAATGTTGCAGAGTGCTGTTGTCGCAGTTTTTTGCATGGGAATGCCTACTCTGCATCTCATTAGCGATAGTTGCCGGTGTTGGCGATGTTTTTTGCGTCTGTTATCGTAGGTAAACTGGTGATATGGGCTGTTAGCACCAGCTTGTGAATGGGACGAAAAATCTATCGCAACTTTGGCTGCAATAAAGTGCAGATAACCCAGCGATAAATCCTCATGAATATGCCCCTTAGTATTTGCGAGAAATGCAGAAAGTTTGTAAGTTAAAAACTTAGCATGCTGCTACTCACAATGTAAGTGTTGAGGAGTGGAGCATACATAGCATGGAACAACTAGTGTAGAGTTCCTTGAGTAGGCATGGAAATGTTTGTGAAACTTCAGAAAGCTAGAAACCCAGACCTTCATTTGAGCCAGTGGGTTCCAGTGTTCGGAACTGTCACTTAATTGTCAAAATCGGCACTTGTGACAGTCTGCCACAAGGTGGCGCTGTCTGGCTACTTTAGAGATGACCATAACAACAGCTAATAATTAATTTAAATGTACAATAAAAATGACTATTACCTGCCGCCCAAGCCATTCTTATAGTTTGGGAGCCTGGAATAGTCTAAATTGTCACACGTACGAGTGTGTTGGAAAGTAGTTGTGTTGTTATTATCATTGGCAACACAGTGGGGCAATGGGGCTTTGCGGTGGGCGGCCGACCGGATGGAGGCTTGCCCCCCCGGGGAGTTTTGGGGCCCCAGGAGAGGGGGGGGGTGGTTGACAGGCAGGAGACTGGGGTTAGGCGGTTTTGGGCTGGTTGGGCTGGTTAGGCTGTCATTGGGCGGTAATTGGGCTAGTTTGGGCTCCTTTGGGCGTGTGGGGGTACCTACCCGGCCATGTCAGGTCACTGTCCACCATTTTAGGGACAGTGACACGGCAGCCGGTGGTTAGGCAGGGGCGATTTTAGTTTTAGGAAAAGCCTCTCTCTGTTTTCTTTAACTTGCTTCGCGGTGTTTGCTCGACCCCCCTTCTCCTGCCCCTTCGCTCCTTCCTCCAGGTTTTCCTCCGTATTGTAAACTGCTCTTGCATTATGCATTAGGCTGGGTGCTCCCGCTCCATCTGGAGCGGATTGCGGGGAACGCGCGCCGCGCTCCGGACCTCCCATCTGCTGATTAGTGATCCATGGATGAGCCGCCGGCGGAAGACGGAAGCGGGGGATGAACTACGTGTTCTGATGGACGGGCCCCTACGCAGCGATAACTACAGTCCCCGGGTGAGTGTCGGTGCAGGGCCGCGAAAACACACAGGGAAGGTGTGGAGGGGGGAAAAGGGGGGGTCTGTTCGGGCGTGTAGCCTCTTAAAGGATAGACCTGGTGCTGGAGGGTACGGGCAATGCCCCCCGCGGCGCGCTGACAGTGGCGCCACGGCGGCGGTGATCGCAGGCTGTGAGCCTACGCGGTCACACCCGATGCGTGAGGCGGGTGCCGGGGGGCTGGCGGGTGTTGGTTGGCAGCGAGGGGGAGAGGCGGTGGGGGTGGGGGGGGGGGCGGCATCGGGCAAGAAGCGTGAGGGTGCGAATAAGGAGGTGCTGGCGTTGGTGGGAGGGAAGGGGGCTAGAAGAGTGCGTCAGGGGAGGTGGGGGTGAGGGGCTTGTGGGGGAGGGGGTAGGGGGAGAAAATGGAGTGCATACTACGGGGGCGGCCAGGGGTACATACTGGGGAGGGGGTGGGCAAAAGGGGTCGGGCTGGCGGGGTGGTCAACGCGCTGGGGCCGAGGGGGGGTGAGGCAGGGAGCTGGGGGGTCCCAGGGGCTGGATCTGGGGGGGGTAGGTGCTGAGGGGGTGGGGGTGGGGAGGAGTAGGTGGGGGGGTCAAAGGGTGGTTGAGGTTGGTGGCCAGCGAGGCAGGGGGGGAAGTCCGCGGCGTGGAGAGGGTGCGCGTGGAGGGGGTGGGGGGTGGCGAGTAATCCCGGCATGCTGGACTTCCCTCCCCTTTTTTCTTGGCAGGAACAGTTGGCCGGGTGCTCGGGGAGCAGCCTGCAGCTCTGACCCACCGAGTGGATGGGCCGGCTCAGCCTGGTATGGGCGGTCGCGCTCCAGCGTGGGACCCCTCACAAGAGAGTGTTAGATGGCGGGGGTTTAGGTCCCCGCCAGCCCCACCCCGAAAGGTCGTGACGGCTGCCGGGGGATGGGGATAAAGTGTGGCTCGACCTTAATCTGAGTGGCTGTTGTGGTATTCTGGGTGCTGAATTGTTCTCTGATGCTAAGCGTAGTTTTAGTTCTAGGGCGGAGGTGGGGATTAGCGGAGGCATACGGTTGGGTACGTAAGAGCTTGGCGTCGCAGAGGAGGGGGATGTGCGGGAGGGGATGGGGTGAGGAGTAATGATGTTGGAAGTGTCTTACAGGTACGCCCCCGGTGAACGGCGCCGAGAGTGACGGCCCCCCCAGAAAAACTGGTTGGGCGGCGGGTTCCCATGCGGATGCCAGCCTTGACGCCAGGTAAGGAAGGTGGTAGAATGGGGAGTGGCTGCCAGGTGTTGGTGGTTGGAGGCACGGGGGGAGGTCTTGGTGACGCTGGTGGAGGGCAGGTTGTGGCATATGCCGGGGGTACGGACGAGAACAAGGCTGGGGTGGTTACAGCGTTGGCGAGGGCCGGGACAGAGGGAGTTGGTGCAGCGGCGGTGGATGCGGCGACGCTTGGGGGGGTTTAAGGCGAGTCCAGGGGGGGGGACGGCGGTTGCGAGGCGCCGGCCAGGTGGCTCCCTTTATGGGGGCGGCCAATTATAGCTGGGTATTAGATGTATTTTATTTATGCCGCTTAGTGCCTCAGGTTTGTTTGCTAAGTTGGTGCGCTATTGTTTAAGCCGCTCTATGCCCCACGGCAATGTAAATTGTAGTCCAGCATATAACGTTATGCACTGTTGGGGTTTTGGTTTTGAAATATGGTCACCCTAGTGCGATGGTACACGGTGCAGGGCACTATAGTCTGGGATGTCATGTGATTGAGGCTCTGAAGGTCTCCGGTCTCTTGGTAACCCCTCTAATGATGACAGTGTTGCTTTGGACCTCTCTTTCTGCCTCATTCACACCTTTGTGTGGTGGGAATGGCTGCCGGACACTATCATGAACTTCCTCTGCTTACGTCCGCTCTTCAAAGTTAAGAATGCTGAAGCATTCCCGCTTAGCCAATAGGAAGCACGACCCGTGGTGGGCACCCGGGGCCGAAGGATAGATAGACCATCCCTGCAGTACATTTTTAGGTCCACATTAGCACACCTGGTTCTAAGAAGCGTTTTTAAAAAAAAAAAAAAAGGAAACTGAGCGCTATACCACGACACTACTGTCCCCCAGGAGAGTGACTTTACTAGTCGGTCTTTCCCGTTTGGCATTTTCCAACCTGGTCGAGTAAATCACTTAATAGAATACACATCATTCTATAACTGCAGAAGTATACCCGGCGCTGGGAGAAGGGTTAGTCGGGGGTTTAAGGCCTCAGCTTTTCTCTTTTAGGGGCTGCAGCATATGAATAATTTAATGCTGACCTGCAGCCCGTGAACGCGCGCAAAGGGATCGTCCAGGAGAAGCTGTTCAAGGTAGACGGGGAGGAGAGAATGGGGGAGGTGGGCCCCCTTTTTTTCATGTGCTGCCACTGCCCAATTTGATGGTCTCCCCGAGGGGGTTTGTTCCCAAAAAGTAGCCAGGACACTGTTGGTTACAGTGACTGGATATAGATCGGCAGGCCTAGCGGAGGGTCGTACTAGTCGGCAGACGAGGCGCGGAAGTTGGTGACGGCGGCGGGGCAGGGCGCCCTTAGGGCGACATGCGACATTCATTCCGCGTATAGGTTGCTGCCGGTACATTCGGTGGGTCGCCAGTTGCTGGGGTTTTCCAGTTCGACGGTTTCATTGTGTGGTCAACGCGCTTTCCATGGAGTGTGCAGTGTCATGTGCGTAGTTCGAAAGGTTCAGTTCCGTCTTGCAGTGGGTTTTTCCTGGCGCACAGGCTCGGAGGGAGTGACGCCTTACCTGGATGGTTTCTTCCTGGTGGGTTGGCCCGGGTCGACGGACTGCCAGTGGCAGCTGGACGGTTTCGAACCTCATGGGCTACCGGGGGGGTCTCCTTGGTGCGGGAGAAGAATCATGACCCAGCACGGTGCGGTCCTTTCTCGATTATAGAGCTCGACTCAGCGGCCATGGAAGCACGCCTACCGGACGATGTGTAGACGGTGGTGGTGACACCGGCGGGAGACAAGCGGGCCAAGCGGACGGTGGC
This sequence comes from Lissotriton vulgaris, assembly GCF_964263255.1. Classification (NCBI taxonomy): domain Eukaryota; kingdom Metazoa; phylum Chordata; class Amphibia; order Caudata; family Salamandridae; genus Lissotriton; species Lissotriton vulgaris. The sequence continues at coordinate 151,159,644 of NC_141686.1, forward strand.
GGGGGTTGGGCAGGGGTTGCTAGGGCCACTTGACTTTCGCATGCCGTGTGGTGCGGGCGGAGCGGACGTTCGCCGGTGATTGGGGCTGGTGTGGTTGGGGTTTGACACTACCGCCTCATTAGGTACTCCTGGAAGCAGGATCAAATGAACACTTGCGCATGTGCTTGGATTTCCTGGGGCGCTTTAAGGAGGGCAAACACAGATGGTACAGGGGTTGTTCACAGGGGCTGCGAGTGCTGTTGAGGGGGATGGGGACGTCTCGAGGTGGTCAGATGTGGCGAGAGTCGGACGTTTTGGCCTTTACTGGTCGGGGCAATGGTGCGCAGCGGGGGGGGCGGCTCACTGGCAGGCGGGGGGAGGAGTATTGCCTTTTCTGATTGGGCCCTCTGGTGGTGGCCGTTATGGTATGGGCGCAGGAAGTGGCGCACAAGCGGGTATTGTTCCGGGTGTTCAAGGTGGCGGGGGTACAGGTGGTGCAGGGGCGGTCGGCAGGGTTTTTTGCAGGTGCAGATGATGCGCATTTGCGTTTTGGCGTGCTTGGAACATGACATTCGGTTTCAGGCCCGGCATGTGCTGGGGGTGGACAAGGAGGTTGCGGACGCTTGGTAGCGTGCTTCGTGGCAGAGGTTCCGTGGGCTAGCCATGGTGGCGGACGAGGTCGAGATGCCGGTGCCAGCGGGGGGAGGCAACTAGCCGGGGGAGGGCACTGGGGGATGTGGAAGTTCTGGACGGTGGGGGACTGGTGAGAGGACTGCGGCTCAAGGTTGTCGGTCCTGCGGCATGCCCTACGGTGTATGGGTGAGGACTCATAAGAGTAGGGATGCACTCAAGTCAGGATGCGGGGGGTAGGCAGGGAGTGACAACAAAAATGTTTGCCCGCTGCTTACATGTGTGTCTTTGCAGGTGCGGTGGCGGGGCCAACGGCAGTGGCAATGAGCGTTTCAATGGTGGGCCGTTCCTTGTTCAGGAAACTCAATTTGGAGTTCATCAACCAGTTGTGGCATGGTCCTTGGCGGGGAACGGGAGGTAGGCGCTGGCACCAGTCCGTGCCGACATTGTACAATGTGGGGCGGGGTGAGTTGCCCTGCTGGCTGGTCATCCTTTGTTAAAAGTGCAGAAGGGGCTGAAGGGGGCAGGCACAGGAACCTCAAGTTGGAGCTAATTGGCCAGTTGTTACGTTTCATTGGTGGGGTAGGCGCTGGTACGAGTATTGCCTGCATTGCACAATTTGTGCGGGGGGGGGGGGAGTTTGCCCTGCTGGTGGTCAACCTTTGTAAAAAGAGCTGAGGGGGTTGTAGAGGACAGGCACAAAAACTGCAATTTGCTGCTATTCGACCAGTTGTGGGTTGTCATTGGGGGAGTACGGGGAGTAGGCGCTGGCACGAGTGAGTTCCAGCATTGAACGATGTTGTGCAGGGGGGGAGTTTCCCCTGTTGGGCTGGTCATTCATTTGGGGGGAGCGGATTTGGTGTCAGGGGATAGCTGGTGAAGTGGTTGGCATGGGACTGACTGGAGATGCGAGAGCAGGGGGCGGGGTGCTAGGTCCTTTGGCGGAGTTTATTCCCAGGCATGGCTGGAGGGGAGCAGAGGGGGTGACGGCCTTTGGCCGGACAAGAAGGACGATTGGTAGGGAGATGGGGGGGTTTATGAGACAGAAGTTTTTTGGGTGGGCTGGAGCACCCGGAGTTGGGATATGGTGCAGTGTCTTTCTTTAAGGAGGACGGTGTCCAGTGGTCCTGGTGTGGGATGGAGTTAGATATTGTGCAGCTGATGAGGGCAGCGGACTGGGCTATGGGGTGCGTAGCTATCCGAGGGTGTAGGTGTCCTGGGGGGGGTCAAAAGCCGTAGTGGGCTTTCGAGTGGCGCTTTTTCCTAGTCTAGGGGGGGGTCAGGATATGAGGACTGAGGTGTTCCTGGACTGAGGGGGGGGGAGAGTGTACATGTGACAAGTATATAACAGTTACCCAGGCATGGTGCAGTTTGCAATTATGTGTATGTTGTTCTTCGGGGGGAACCATTTTAGAGGTGGGGTAGGGGGTTGTTAGGTAATGCATATTTAGTTAGGCCTAGTTTGTATGGCACAGGCCAAGGGTTTTTGGCATTGTTAGGGTGCACCTGCTTCCAATAAAGCGGCCTTTGTCACACTTTAAATTGTGTCTCCGGTTGGTCTGTACCCCCCCTCTCCTGATGGGCCCCAATGGGGCTTTGCGGAGGGGGCGGATGACCGAAGGGAGGCTCGCCACCCCCCGAGAGTTTTGGGGCCCCCGGAGAGGGGAGGGGGGTTGACAGGCAGGAGACTGGGGTTAGGCGGTTTTGGGCTGGTTGGGCTGGTTGGGCTGTCATTGGGTGGTAATTGGGCTAGTTTGGGCTCCTTTGGGCTTGTGGGGGTACTTAACCGGCCATGTCAGGTCACTGTCCACCATTTTAGGGACAGTGACACGGCAGCCGGTGGTTAGGCAGGGGCGATTTTGCCCTCCCACCATCCCTATATCGCAGCACTTTGGGGGGGGGGGTGGCTTTGGGTTGATAGTGCTCTGGCTTTGTGGCGGGTGATAGCGGGGGTCAGGACCGGGGGGGAAGGGTATCTGCTGGGTGTCTTTCTTGGGAGCAGGTGTGTCCAAGGGCAGGTGGTAGGTTTGGGTTCGTGTCGCTGGAACAGGTGCTGGTGTGATGGTGCTCTAATGGCGCTTTTTCCTAGTCTATGGGGGGAGGGGTCAGGATATGAGGACTGAGGTGTTCCTGGACTGAGTGGGGAGAGAGTGTACATATGACAAGTATATAACAGTTACCCAGGCATGGTGCAGTTTGCAATTATGTGTATGTTGTTCTTCGGGGGGAACCATTTTAGGGGTGGGGGTGGGGGGTTGTTAGGTAATGCATATTTAGTTAGGCCTAGTTTTGTACGGCACAGGCCAAGGGTTTTTGGCATTGTTAGGGTGCACCTGCTTCCAATAAAGCGGCCTTTTTCACACTTTAAATAGTGTCTCCGGTTGGTCTGTACCCCCCCTCTCCTGATGGGCCCCAATGTGTGGGGCCAGCTGCAGTGGCCTCCTCATGAGAGCCCTGGCACTTATTGTTTTACAAATTTAGCATTGCAGAAACCTACACAGATTGTTGGTGTAAGCCTACGATTCACAGGTATGTGCCTTTTCAGCTATTATTCTTGATACGACCTCATGTGCCAGGTGCACCCCGAGGCTGCATGTGACGTGACTCCTGGAGGGCCTGTGCATAAACACAAAGTGCTCTTTTTTATATTTATAGAGTTCAGCCTAGAGCTGGCAGCTCGCGTGGAACACCCATTGGGCTCACTGGCTTCAGCCCCACCCCACCCCCATCTGTGTGTGTCAGCCCAGCTGAGACAGTATCATGGGGTGGCAACCGTCTAATTGCAGCTGCACCAGAGTACTTCACAGGTCTTTAAAAGACCATTTACTTGTTAATGAGGCTTTTGTTGTGTTATCACCCCTTCTTAGAGCCACTCTGCCTATGGCTGGAAGAATTAGCCCCCCCCCCCCGAAACCTTTTTCCGCCTCACCGAAATTTGGTTATAGTTGTCCCCCTGGCTGGCGGCAGGGGGCATGGTGCAGACCTTTCTCTCTAAATAGGGGAGTCACTGCAACTCTGCAATTCCGCTGCACCAAACAAGCATGTTCTCAAATTCAAGGACACGTTGGGAACTGAGAGCTCATTTGAGGTCCCATTGCCAATTGCCAGGAGTGATATCTTTTGGGTAGAGATATTATATTGTTCCAGGCAACTCTGGGGTTTCTGGGCCCCCAATTACTAGGGCTGGAAACACCAACCCTGATTAAATTACCAGGACTGGAAACACCAAACTTGATTTTACCTGTTGTGGTCAGCACCCTGCATAGCTCCCATTAGGCGCCGTCCTCGATTCTACTACGCACCCCAGATGTACACAAGTCCCCTCCCCCCTGCAGATGTTTGCCACATGCTTATCTCAAGTTAAACTAGAATCAGAGAAATCCTGTGCACAAATACTTGCTAATTCAGGGTAATGCAGATTATGCCCACTTCAGAGAACTTTACTGGCCATCTCTGCAGGAAGTGTTAATTCCAGTGTCTGTACCTCCCTGTAGAGGCAATTAATGGGAAGAAGGCAAAGGGGACTTTCACCCTTCTCCCATCTAAGAGAGAAACAGCATGGGAGTGCAATTAGAGCTGGCTGGCCTGGAAAAGATCTAGAGACGTGCAGCCAGCAATGGGCCTCTGTACACTTTCTGATCTGTCTGTGTTATATGCCTGTATGGCATCCTGATAAGACCTGTGAGCAGTGGACTCCCTAGGAGGAAGTCCTTGAAGGTGACACATCACAGATGTAGCTTCCTTCCTGTCTGTATATGTGGCAGTATATGATGCGAAGGATACTCTCTGTGCATGCCTGCATGACACTTCTGCTACACATGATTCTCGTGGCATATGTGCTATGTCAGCATGACATGCAATACCATCACAGTCCCTTCTTTCTTCCCTCCAGCTCCTCTTTCCTTCTTTTGCTTCCCTCTGATTCTCCCTCACTTGGTCTTGTGATTCTTCCTTGTACCACTTTCCTTCTCTTGTCTCTTCTAGTGCCCGTCAGGGTCTTTGGCTAGTGCAAACACTATACAAGCAAGTTATGTAGCATGGCGTTCCGTAGCCACCGTCTTTTTTTCCCCTATACTCTCTTTGCCTTTTTATTTTTCCCTCCTTTTCTTGTCCCCGTTTCTTTTCATTTCCTCCTTTCTTCTCTTCATTTTCAGTGCTATGAAGCAATGTGAAAGTAAAAACGAGGGGTGTAGTGTCCTGCAGGACACGTTTTAGTGTTCCGCAGGAAGCTGTTCCCCCAGTCAATCCATTGAGGGCTGGAGGCACTTGCACCCCCACACCCATCCATCACGGGTGTCATGAGTGACGTGGCCCGGCCAATTAAAGGGCCCAGGTGCACATGCTCGTGGTCAGTTACTGTACGACATTACCTGGTGTCTGTGTCCTTTATTTGCAACATGTGGGCCTGAGGCTCGACACTACACTGGTGACGAGGCAAGTAGCTAACCCAGCGTGCCTGCTGCTCGGTACTTCGTCGGAAGGAGATGAGCCTGGTCGGTGGCACCACCCACCGAGCTGTCTTCGGCCACCCGTGACTGCCGAAGAGATCGGGCCCGCGACATCCATCTCTGCATCCAAGGGGCAGCAATCGGATTCTAGCCTTGCCTCATCCTCACTGGTGTCAGAAGTCGAAGAAAGTACATACAATCCTGTTGAGAGCGACTGCCCCGCGATGCCAGAATGCGCCCGCTGCCAACTCACTGGGATGTTTGCAGAGCCCAGTGACCCACTAGCGAAACCGCGCTTCGCTTCCTTTAGCCGGGGCAGCCGAATTCCGCCCTGACACCCACTGCCACGAACAAAGTATGCCCCAAGACCCACACCACGAACTGTAAATGCGCCAGCACGCTGACCGGCCCAAAGTGAGGATTGCACCGCAAAAGGGAGTGGTATTCCCCCCCAAGCACGGACCGCCGCACAACCACCCAAACAGTGACCCAGTGCAAATGACCGCAGTGCCTACTGTTGACCGGAGCACGGACCAGTGAGGCTGTACACCTCATCAGAGTCGGCTTATATACATAGACATGCAGCTACCGCGTTCATGGGAGAGTTGTGGCCTGTAAAATAAGGATGTCTCTCTGTGAGCACAGATACATCCGCACACCACAGGCTTAAGGCCTACAGCATTAGGAAAGACAGCCATGTAGGGAGTGACTGCACAACCTAGCAGTATCGCACCGCACCCAGGGGAAGTGAGTATAGGATGGCCCAACAGAAAAATAAAGTCAATCCCCTCAAAAGAAAGAGACCTGTGTGTGCCCCCGCCTGAAGCTGCGCATTTTCAAGAAGCTGTGAAGAAGCATGTGGCACCATCCAGCCCATGGCGCCGAGAGCTGCTGCAGTCTCCTGAAGCTGCCAATTGCTTTTCAGCGCAAGACGAAACTAACCTGACAACAAAGACGGCGGTAAAGGAAGTGCACGACACACCTGGATATTCACGGCATGGCGACGGGAGGGCTGCAGTGCATATGCAACCTCCACACACAACGATGCACAGCTGTCTGCCACACCCCACCGGTGGTCCGTCATTGCCAGCGCTGACCCAAAGGCTGCTCATAGGCGGAGATCCTGCAGCATTAGCGCCCGGCCTGCCGCATGCTGAAAGGTGTCACGGCCTTCTGCAAATGCTCGCAGCACACGAGAATGCGGCCCCCGGGGGAAAGCAGGTCGGCAGACCAGTCTTTTCCCCGGGGAGTTCGCGCGAGATAGCGACAGGCAGGAAGTAGTTAGGGTTAGGTCAGGGGTGGGAGGGGTTAGGTAGGAGGGTATTTAGGGGGACAGGAGGGGAACAACTTCCTTTTCTTGTCCCCGGTGCCTCTGGGAGAAGTCAGTTTTGAGCGTAGGCGGAGTGTGAATTAGGTAGGCGGAGTGCTATTTAGTTTGTTTGGATGTCGTAACTGGTGCCCTAGTGCGACGATTAGGCCAGTTTCCAACATTTACAGTTAGGTGGGGTGCTTTTTAGACTCATTTCTGAATTTATCATCGCGGGTGCTCCGGTGCGGTTCGGGTAGGTGCCAAACCTCACGCATCTCGTGGACGGGCAGAGCGCGGGTGCCAAACCTCACGCATCTCGCGGAGGGTGCGAACGGTTGAATTTCAGCATGGCTACACCTGATGCAGAGGCTGTACGGGCTGCCCTGTTAGTGCTTGGCCGGGCTGGGAGGGCAGATCTCCTCCAGCCCGGTGTCCTGGACCAGGCATGGGTCGGCATGACCCACCCGACAAGGTCAGCGTCTGCGGGGGTGGCTGCAGTTGTTGCAGCCTGTATGGATAAGCCCTCTGAGGCTCGTGAGGGGGGCCCAAGAAAGGGAGGGGGAGGAAGCCGCAGGAGGCTCCCAAGAAAGGGGGAGGCGGCTGAGCCTCCCTGCCAAGGTGGGGGCAGGGGATGTGGTCCCAGAGGAGGAGGAGGGGGCCGGAGGGGAGGGGTCCGCGGGCCCCAAGCTTGCAGTTGGGGAGCCCGGGCAGGGCCATGCTCCGCTGGCGTCACAGACCAGGTTGTCTAGGAGCTTGGGTCAGTTGGTAGGATATGATGAGAGTAGTGAAGGCAGTGGGGGAGAGGACTCGGATGATTGGGAGGTGGCGGCTAGAGAGGAGTTTGCCCTCACGCTGTCCGGGGAGGAGTCCGGGGGAGAGGAGGGGTTCGCCATCCTTGAGCAGCCGGTCGACCTTCCGGGGGGCCGGAATGGGGTAGTGAGGTCCCAGGGTTCCAAGGGCAAGGGCCCTCTGAAGGGGCAGCAGCAGGTGGGGGCAGGGCAGGCAGCGGGGAGTGCTGCAGCACCCGTGCCCAGGAAGGGAGGCCTGGGGGAGCCAGGGCAGTCTTCCATGTTCGACAGGTGGGCCCACATGACCGAGGAGGAGAGAGCCCGCGACCAGCGCCGCGTCACTGCAGAATATGAGAAGGAGTGGCAGCGCTTATGTGCCGCCAGGGGGGCGAAGGCGGGTGGGGTGCCCAAGGGTGATGGGGCCCTGGCACCTGGGCATGGCCGGGGGCCGGTTGGGGGTCGAGGAAAGGGGGTCCCAGGGGCCCAGGGGCAGTGGGTCTGGGTGGAAAGTTCAGGGACTGCCTTGACGGATCAGAGACCTGGTGGCACCGGGGCCTCCCCGAGCGCATACGGCTCGGGGCGGGGGGGGGGGGACCAGGCCAGCAGGGGCAGCTGGCAGAGGCCGTGGTGGGCCGGCGGGGCGCAAAACGGCCTCCAAACGCCGGGACAAAGAAGCAGGGGGGTCCGCGGCGGCCTACCCTCCAACGAGGGAGCGGGCACCGTCGATGTTGGAGTGAAAGGGAAAGGTGCAAAGAGAGTTGTGACTGAAGTGGTGCTGCTGGATGTGCAGGATGAGTGGTTGGACTATGAGGATGAGGAGGATGATTTGGAAGAGGGTGAGTTGCGTGAACCTGAAAGTGTGTGCAAGACTAGGGTGGCAGCGGCCAGGGTTGGTGCTTTCCACGAGGCACGGGACGGCGCCAGTCGGGACAGCAGAGGGATGTCGAAGCCGGCAGACGCACGGCAACAGGAGCGGGACGCTCCTGCAACTTTGTCAGGTGAGGGCACTTGGTGGGACGCCTGGATGGAAGGGGGGAGCGGGGGAAGGAAAAAGCACTGCCGGTCGGTGGGGGTGGGGGATGGGTCTGTGCGGTCTGGGACCCCAGGTGGGGTGGTGCCTGTGAAGGCTGATGGGGGTAAGCAGGTCGCAACGGCCAGCGCGCAGACTGACAAGGCGGAGGACTTGGAGGGGAAGGATGAAGGGTAGAGAAGCTTCAGAAGAAATTGCCGTACATGGGGCTGACGATGCCTTTGGGGTCGCATTTGTCGGACAAAACGAAGGCGAGGATCTGGAGACATGAATATGTTGATGTGTTTAAGCTCTTGCATTGGGAGATTCAGGTGAAGAAGGGGTCTAAAGAGGAGGAGTGGGAACTGACCAGGCGGTCGAGGGTGCCGGTCACGATGGAGAATTGGACGTCAGCCTTCTTGATTTATGCGAGTATTTATTGTGAGAAGTATGGGGATCGAGCTATTACATTGTTCAAGTATATGGATGTGCTAACGAAGACGCAGCTTCATTTCAGGGGTTTTGCACGGTTGAGCTACGACGAGGAGTTTCGAGCCAGGGTCAGTGTTAATCCCAACAAACCGTGGGGGGACGTAGACCAGGAACTTTGGATTCAGTGGATGTCTTCGACACAGGCGGTGGCGTCTACACATACGGCAAGTGGTCTTCCGGTCACTTATCGGTCTTTTCAGCCGCGCCCCGCCCATTCTGGGGCGGGTAACCAGGGAACTGCAGGTGGACAAGGGAACCAGGCTGTGTGGTCTGGATCAGCAGGGCAGCAGTACAAGCCAGTCACTTCCGGGGCCTGCTGGGGGTTCAACAAATGTTTTTGCAACCGCCCCTCCTGTAAATTTAAACATGAGTGTTCGAAGTGCGGGGGGCGTCACGCAGTCACACAATGCCTCACCTTGGCTACGCCGTCAGAGCAGTGGAAATTTGTCAAGGGTAGGGGGCAGCCCGGGCCGAAGGGCCCATACTCCAGTTAAGGTGGAGGCCATGGGTCCTTGGCTCTCCCGGTACCCTGATAAGAGGCGGCGTTGCGTTTGTACTGGGGTTTTGTTGAAGGTTTTCGGATTGGATATCAGGGGCCCAGGGAGAGGCGTTGGGCTGAGAATTTGCGGTACGCCAAGAAATTGCCGGAGGTTGTGGTGCGTAAATTGGAGAAGGAGGTTTCGGAGGGCAGGATTGTGGGTCCTTTTTCTGATTGGCCGATGTCGGACCTCATTGTCTCACCTTTGGTGGTGGTACCCAAGAAAGAACAAGGGGAATTCAGATTGCTCCATCACTTGTCCTGGCCGCAAGGTGGGTCGGTGAATGATTTCATTGCGGAAGAGGACTCCAGAGTGTTGTATGTGTCAGTGGATGATGCCATTGGTCTGGTGCGGTCCTGCGGGAGGGGGGCAGAGTTGGCCAAGTGTGACATCAAGTCGGCCTTTCGCCTTCTCCCATTCATCCGGCGGATTTTCCTTTGTTGGGCATGCAGTTTGACGGGGCCATTTTTGTGGATATGGTGTTGCCAGTGGGTTGTGCGATTTCTTGCGCGCTCTTCAAGACTTTCAGCTCCTTTTTGCAGTGGGCCTTCGTGGACCGAAGTGGGCACTGGCTGGTGTCTCACTATTTGGATGACTTTCTGTTTGTGGGAACGGGGCACTCTGGCGAATGTGGAACGGCTCTGCGGCAGTTTCAGTTGTTGGAGCAGGATTTTGGGGTGCCATTGGCACCGGAGAAGACGGAAGGGCCCAGCTGCTGCTTGACAATCCTTGGTATTGAATTGGATTCGGTGACTTGGCAGGCGCGTTTACCAGTGACGAAGGTGGCTGAGATGCAGGATACTTTGAAAGGCCCGCTGGAGGTTTGGAAGCTGGATTTGAGGTCGGTGCAGCGTTTGTTGGGATTGTTGAACTTTGCCTGCAAAGTGGTGAGGGCTGGGAGGACGTTTTGTAGGCGGCTCGGCATGGCCATGTCGGGCGTGGCCCTCCCACATCACAGGGTCAGGATCACGCTGGGAGTCCGGTCGGACTTGCGAGTGTGGCTGGTGTTCCTGGAAGACTTCAACGGTGTGTCCTTGGATTTTGCGCGGGACAGGATAGTGTGGCAGGTTCAACTCTACTCGGACGCGGTGGGAGCGGCAGGTTTTGGGATCTTCTGGGACGGTCGCTGGTGTGCGGAGCAGTGGCCGGCTCACTGGCTGCGCCAGGGCAGGAGCATTGCGTTTTTGGAGTTTTTTCCCTTGTTAGTTGCGCTGCTGGTGTGGGGCCCAGAATTCAAGAACAGGTCGGTGTTGTTTCATGTGGACAACATGGCGGTGGTGGACTTGGTGAACAACCAGAAAGCAAGGGACCTGCGAGTGCTGCGCTTGCTGCGAAGTTTCATGCTGCTGTGTCTGCGTTTCAATGTGCTGTTTCGCGTGCAACATGTGCCTGGCGCAAGTAACGAAATTGCGGATGCGTTATCTCGTTCGCAGTGGCAGCGCTTCAGGGAGCTGGTGCCGGGAGCGGAGGCTTGCAAGACCAAGGTCCCGGAGGGTATCTGGGCATGGGGGGAGTGAGAGTGGTTGGTTTGGTTGAGAGGTCTTTGGCGGAGTCTACTTGGTGGGCATACGGATTGGCTTAGACTGAGTTTGGGGACTTTGCGGGTTTGGGGAAGGATGTGGGGATGTTGCTGAAGGAGGAGTGTGAGCAAAGGGTGGTGCACTTTGTGTTGGACTGCATGGATAGGGGGTTGTCGCAGACGACGATAGCTGGCAAGTTGGCTGGAGTTTCTTTCTACAGCATGCTGTATATGGGTTTTGATCCGGCTAGATCGGATCTGCTGAGCCGAATGTTGAAGGGTTGGGGGCGGGTGCGGGCGGAGTTGGGTGGGGGGGAGTTGCCACGGGAGGCTGTCACGTTTGACTTGTTGGAGAAGGTTTTGCAGGAATTGCATTTCTGTTGTTATGACGGGGAGGAGGAGGCGCTGTTTCGCCTGTGCATGATCTGGATGTTTTTCGGAGCATTTCGTGTGTCAGAGTTGCTGGGGACCCTTGGGGCGCCGGGTCGGATGTTTGCTGATGTGCGTGTGGATGGGGCGATTGGGCATTTGGTCGGGACATTCCAAGATGGACCAGCTGGGGCGGGGCAATTGGGTTTGGTTGTCGGAGAGTGGGTGTGCGAGCGTGTGCCCGGTGATTGAGTGGCTGAGTTTTGGTGGTCGAGTGCAGAGGTCAGAAGGGGAAATTTTTGTGCACGCGTCACGGAATCGTTTGACGTCATTCCAGTTGTTGGCGGTCTTGCAGATGGCTTTGAAGAGGCTTGGCAGGGATCCGGATCGTTTTGGCACTCATTCGTTTTGGATTGGGGCAGCCACGGCGGCGGCGGGCTTGGGTTGTTCGTGGGAGGAGATCAGGAGGATTGGTCGCTGGCGGTTGCGGTGCTGTGAGCGCTATGTGCGAAAGTGAGGGCGCGGGGCGCACTGCTTGGCCGGCTGTGCTGCTTGGCGTTTTTCTTGTTATGCTTTGGTACTGATCTCTTTCTCTTCGTAGGTTGTGTTCGTGGACCAGGGGCCAAGATGGTCACTTGGGTCGTTGGGCATTCCTTTGTACACTGGGCTTTGAAATACGCTGTCAGGCAGGTGTACGGCCGTAGCCTGGGCCTGAGGAGCAGCCATCATGAAGTACAATGGTGGGGTAAGAGTGGAATGCGATGGGGTGAACTGTTGCCGTGGCTAACAAGGAAAGTGTTGCAGCTGGGCTACCCGGACATGCTTATCGTCCACCTGGGGGAAAATGACTTGGTGAAGCAATCGGGGGTGTCACTGTTGCATTTGATGCAGAGGGACTTGGAGGTGATGAAATGCAATCTGGCTGGCGCCTGTATTGTGTGGACTGAATTTGTTTCACGGAGGATCTGGAGGGGTGCACTCAAGCCTGCCGCCGTTGAAAGGGCCCACAGGAATTTGAACAGGGCGATGAGACTCTTTTGTGCGGATCGGGGTATCAAAGTGCTGGCTCATGTCGGGCTTCAGCTGGAACAGCCACTTCTTTTCAGGGACGACGGCGTGCACCTTTCTCACATGGGAAACGCATTTTACCTGATGGAGCTGCGGGATTTGATTAGCTTTTTGTGGAATTAATCGATCTGGTGTAAGAGGGACTGAGTTCGGAAGGTGCATGCTTGGTGGGGCAGGTAACCACCCTCCGAGGGTTCCCTGGGTGGCGGGAACTGGGAGGGGTGGGGAGTCCATGACGGGCAGAATCACCCTTCCAGGGAGGGGGTTACAGGTGCAGGATGGGAGAGAGTGGTAGACGGGAGTGCGATGGATGGAAATGACCGAGGAGTTGGAAAGTGAAAAGGGGAAGTGAATGAGATGCAAAGAGGTCGTGGTGTGATTTGGGAGTGGCTGGTGGAGCACGTGAGTGGAAGACGGTTGAAAGGCAGGATGTTGGGGGATTGTTAAGTTAATGATGTTATGTTTATTGTAAATGTCATGCCTGTCCTAATAAATATGAAAAACACTACAGGTTTGACTCAAAAACTCAGCCAGGCTGAGCCAATAATAACTTGAAAAACAACACACCTGCCTATGCTGAGCAGTTTTTTGGAAATAATTCTTTGTTAATTGTGCATGAACAATAAACATGAACAATGGCTTTTGAAATTGCAACGTTTCTTTTAATTTTTTGCAGACTATTTTGCTTTTTAGTCTTTTGCTTGTTTTTTGGCATGAGAATACAAAACAATGTGTAAGAAAATACTATACATTTACATATACACCGAAAAAAGCACACTTTGGTATGTACAAAATTCACTCAAACTGACATTCAACACATTCTTGGCCATCCAGACATACAAAAAACATTCATACAGGTCCCATCATCATAATACAGTTTGTAATAATGCAAGAATAGTAACAGTTGTAAATTTCAAACAAAAATGAAACTTTTTCGTTTTTCAGAAGGAACAATAATCCATCACTTGAATAACACAACCATAACAATAATGATGATATGGGACGGGGTCAGGTCGACGCGTTTCGAACCTTATTCTTAACAGGTTCTCATCAGGACCACAATGTAACTAAACGGGGAAGAGGAAAACAACAATCACTATACTGAACCTGTGAGGTCACCATCTCAACCAAAGTACCCCTAACCTCAGCCTACCTTAATACGTGGGTCAGAGCTCCTCAAATAATGTAGAAAGCCGAAGTATTCTCATCAAAGGGGAGCGAAGAGGTGCTGTGATAGAAGGATAAATGCATTCAGTCATGCCCGCTCATAACGTGCTGTCTGTGTCTACAAGGGATCGGGGCTAGAAGGAGGAGGTGGCGTGTGCTCACCTTGCAGCGCGTGTGCGCTCGCCCACCTTGCAGCGCGTGTGCGCTCACCAATGCTTGTTGGATCGCGCGGTCCGCAATTTCTGGATCCGGCGCCTCTGGGGATAAAAAAGTAACGGTGAACGTTTGGAATTGGGCAGGCGGGGGAGAGCGGCGAAAGCCGATTGACGATCGCGCTATTGCGTGTCAGTGTCCGCTTACCTGGAAACCAAATTGAACTCTTCAAACCAGTGTCTCAAACGTCCTCGCTCCTCATGCAGTCACTGCTTGCAGGTTACTGAAGCCGTGTAGTCAATGGACTGAAGGTGGAGGATGCCTCCCAAAGCATGAAGGGAGTTGTAGTTTGGAAGAAGGGAGTTGTAGTTCAGTAACAGAGAGGAGAATTCTGGGAGATGAAGTCCTGTGGGCTGAATCATGGGACAGTTTTGTAAATTTCCGAGATTTCGTTTAGTCCACTGACTGCTGTATCATACTTCATGATCAAAAGTGCCTCTCTTTGATTTAATCTTACTTCTAAGTTCCCCCCTCTGGGATCTTTTTCGATTTTGGACAGAACAGTCCATTTGAGGTCCTCTTTATCATGTTTCTTCATCAACCAGTGGTGTACCAATGGCGCATTCTCCACTTCTCTGCGAATTCTCGATTTATGCTGCGTCATACGTTGTCTGACCTCCTGGGATGTTTTCCCGATGTATAGTTTAGGGCAGGGGCAGACAATCGCGTAAACTACATTCCTGGTTTTGCAGTTGGTAAATGATTCATGCTTCCAGTGGATGTTGTTAAAAGAGAATACTGTTTCTTCCATGGTGTCATGACAACAAGTGCAAGTGCCACATTTGTGGTGCCCTTTTGTCTGGGGGAAGCCAAAAAGGCTTGTAAGAGTTGGTGTTTGTTTACTGGGTAAGGCTGCCCTTACAATGTGGTTCGCCACGCTCTTCTCCTTCTTGAATGCAAATAAAGGTGAATTTCTCATGTCTTCATGTAGATCTTGTACTAAATGCCAGTTGAGGTTTATCAGCCTTTTAAGTTGATTGGCAGCAGGGCAAAAGGTTGACACACAAACCATACGATTTTGCTCAATCCTGGCTTTCTTAACCATTAGTGTTTCGCGGGGCGTCCACCAAGCTCGCTTAAGAGATTGCTTAAGGAGTTTTCTCGGGTAACCTCTCTGGAGAAGCCTCTCCATGAGTGAATTTGCATGGTGGAAATATTCTTCTTTGTCTGAACAATTCCTGCGAATCCTCAGGAATTGTCCAAAGGGTAGATTCTCTCGTAAACTCCGAGGGTGATTGCTGGTGAACAGCAAGGCCTTGTTCCTATCGGTAGTTTTTCTAAATAAAGTTGTTGCCAGATTGCCATTGGCAGGGACAACTTTCACGTCCAAAAATGTGATAGATTGGCTGGACGATATGCAATTAAATTTGATGTCGCCTGAGCGCCCATTGAGCCATTCAACAAACTCACCAAGGGTTTCTGTAGTCCCAGTCCAGATAAAAAAGATGTCATCTATATACCGCATATAATGCGTGATCTGATGACTGTAGGGATTGTCGTTGTAAATAAATTTCTTTTCATACAGGCCCATAAACATAATTGCTAGTTCCGGGGCAAAAGGACATCCCATGACTTATCCTGTTGGAATAGTGCTTTCACTTTGTGTCTATGGTGTGGGTGTATTCCTTCTATAATCTTTCCACTTTTCTTCCTCACATACTTTCTTAACCTTTCTCTTTTGCACGTGTGTTCAGTGTGGGTATGGCTGAACAGGACACGGTAGCTTACACAGAGGAACATATCCAAAACCTTATGAGAGATCCGCCTCCCTTTGCCTCTGCAACCCTCAGCGTCGCGGCCAACACCGTCAACGAATCCGATAAACTTATACGCCTACGAAAAAAACAAATTAGGACGGATCTTCATGGTCATTTTTTACTCCAGCATTTAAGATCAGGCACAATCCCTGCAGGACTTCAAATTCGAAACATCCCGGTCGTGTTTACTGACGACCCTGAATACAAAAAAGGATTCAGTGGGGTTGAAACCAAGTGCAGTAGGGACCTGATGGTCCTTACCATTGAGACCGCACACAGAATATCAGTTAAAGAACTCGCTGAAATTGAAAAACTAGAAAAAGAAATTCAAGACAATCAACTCATAGCTGATTCAAAAGGACTCCTTGAGAAGGTCGAAAAGGAGATTGGCGAATTTAAGGACTTCACGGTTGCCCAAAAAAACAATAAGTTCGAGCTGGATAAGAAAAATTTCTCGTTGGAATCCGTATACCCCTACCTAAGAAAAGACTTTTACTCTAACTCTGAGTCACGGCGGTTCCTTCAGGACAACCAGGGCCGCTCTCGACGTGCCTTCGTTTCATTCTCGGATACATCCTCGTCTGGAAGTGATTCTAACACCGCTAATAGATCCTATCAAAACAGGCAGGGCAACCAGCAAGACCAGGGACAACGTCAACAACAAAACCAGGCACCTTTTTTAGGACAAGGCCCACAGAAACCGAGAGGTCGGTCCCGTCCCGTCCAGCCATGGGAAATGAGGACGCGATCCCGGTTCTACAAGAGTTAAACCTTCCATCCATTTTTAACTTATCTGACAGGATTTTAAGTGAAGCTGAAACATCCATCTTGACGAAGGGCCTTGGATTTGTCCCGTCGAGATTCACAGACTTCACCAAGATGAAGTTAGAAACTTTGGAATTTTGTCGCAAGTTAAGATTGAAGACATTCTTCTCCGATGTATGCGAAGAAAATCAAACAGAAGTGACGGGATTAAGGAAGAAATCTACCTTTTGCCCAGCCGGCTCTAAAATTCCCAAAGAGATACTCACGTTTGAACGCACTGTCCTTTCAGGAATATCAGCACTTGAAAAGAAGCGCAATTTTGTTAAATTCAATCTCGCCAAAGCAGAGAAAGAAGCTTTGGCCACCTTGAAAAATGACAGAAATATAGTAGTCAAACAGGCCGACAAGGGGGGAGCTGTAGTGATATGGGACATCAATAAATATAAAGCAGAAGCACTTCGACAATTGGAGGACAATTCATGCTACAGACGCATCACAAGGAATCCCACACTCGAAATCCAGAGTGAACTATTTTCAGTTATCCAGAAAGGATTTGATCTAGGATTCATTGGACCGAAGGAATTCAATTTTTTACAGAACAAAAACCCACGAACTCCGGTCTTTTATTTATTACCCAAGATCCACAAAGATGAATTAAACCCACCAGGACGACCCATAGTTTCTGGGTGTGAGTCGTTACTAGAACCAGTGGCCAAGTATATCGAATTCTTTCTGAAACCATTCATTGAAGAAATTCCAGCACATCTTCAAGATACCACGGCTTTCCTCCAAAGAATTAGTACAGTTCCTTTTGAACAAGATTCCCAGCTCTTAGTGACGCTAGACGTCGTATCCTTGTACACGCAGATTCCCCAAGACCAGGCCCTTGAGACACTAGCATGGTTCTTGGAGACACGTGTCAGACCCTGCCAAGTACCCTCTGATTTCATTTTACAGCTGGCATCCTTTGCATTGAGAAAGAATTTTTTCACTTTTGATTCCGACTACTTCCTTCAGGTGAAGGGAGTAGCCATGGGATGTCCTTTTGCCCCGGAACTAGCAATTATGTTTATGGGCCTGTATGAAAAGAAATTTATTTACAACGACAATCCCTACAGTCATCAGATCACGCATTATATGCGGTATATAGATGACATCTTTTTTATCTGGACTGGGACTACAGAAACCCTTGGTGAGTTTGTTGAATGGCTCAATGGGCGCTCAGGCGACATCAAATTTAATTGCATATCGTCCAGCCAATCTATCACATTTTTGGACGTGAAAGTTGTCCCTGCCAATGGCAATCTGGCAACAACTTTATTTAGAAAAACTACCGATAGGAACAAGGCCTTGCTGTTCACCAGCAATCACCCTCGGAGTTTACGAGAGAATCTACCCTTTGGACAATTCCTGAGGATTCGCAGGAATTGTTCAGACAAAGAAGAATATTTCCACCATGCAAATTCACTCATGGAGAGGCTTCTCCAGAGAGGTTACCCGAGAAAACTCCTTAAGCAATCTCTTAAGCGAGCTTGGTGGACGCCCCGCGAAACACTAATGGTTAAGAAAGCCAGGATTGAGCAAAATCGTATGGTTTGTGTGTCAACCTTTTGCCCTGCTGCCAATCAACTTAAAAGGCTGATAAACCTCAACTGGCATTTAGTACAAGATCTACATGAAGACATGAGAAATTCACCTTTATTTGCATTCAAGAAGGAGAAGAGCGTGGCGAACCACATTGTAAGGGCAGCCTTACCCAGTAAACAAACACCAACTCTTACAAGCCTTTTTGGCTTCCCCCAGACAAAAGGGCACCACAAATGTGGCACTTGCACTTGTTGTCATGACACCATGGAAGAAACAGTATTCTCTTTTAACAACATCCACTGGAAGCATGAATCATTTACCAACTGCAAAACCAGGAATGTAGTTTACGCGATTGTCTGCCCCTGCCCTAAACTATACATCGGGAAAACATCCCAGGAGGTCAGACAACGTATGACGCAGCATAAATCGAGAATTCGCAGAGAAGTGGAGAATGCGCCATTGGTACACCACTGGTTGATGAAGAAACATGATAAAGAGGACCTCAAATGGACTGTTCTGTCCAAAATCGAAAAAGATCCCAGAGGGGGGAACTTAGAAGTAAGATTAAATCAAAGAGAGGCACTTTTGATCATGAAGTATGATACAGCAGTCAGTGGACTAAACGAAATCTCGGAAATTTACAAAACTGTCCCATGATTCAGCCCACAGGACTTCATCTCCCAGAATTCTCCTCTCTGTTACTGAACTACAACTCCCTTCTTCCAAACTACAACTCCCTTCATGCTTTGGGAGGCATCCTCCACCTTCAGTCCATTGACTACACGGCTTCAGTAACCTGCAAGCAGTGACTGCATGAGGAGCGAGGACGTTTGAGACACTGGTTTGAAGAGTTCAATTTGGTTTCCAGGTAAGCGGACACTGACACGCAATAGCGCGATCGTCAATCGGCTTTCGCCGCTCTCCCCCGCCTGCCCAATTCCAAACGTTCACCGTTACTTTTTTATCCCCAGAGGCGCCGGATCCAGAAATTGCGGACCGCGCGATCCAACAAGCATTGGTGAGCGCACACGCGCTGCAAGGTGGGCGAGCGCACACGCGCTGCAAGGTGAGCACACGCCACCTCCTCCTTCTAGCCCCGATCCCTTGTAGACACAGACAGCACGTTATGAGCGGGCATGACTGAATGCATTTATCCTTCTATCACAGCACCTCTTCGCTCCCCTTTGATGAGAATACTTCGGCTTTCTACATTATTTGAGGAGCTCTGACCCACGTATTAAGGTAGGCTGAGGTTAGGGGTACTTTGGTTGAGATGGTGACCTCACAGGTTCAGTATAGTGATTGTTGTTTTCCTCTTCCCCGTTTAGTTACATTGTGGTCCTGATGAGAACCTGTTAAGAATAAGGTTCGAAACGCGTCGACCTGACCCCGTCCCATATCATCATTATTGTTATGGTTGTGTTATTCAAGTGATGGATTATTGTTCCTTCTGAAAAACGAAAAAGTTTCATTTTTGTTTGAAATTTACAACTGTTACTATTCTTGCATTATTACAAACTGTATTATGATGATGGGACCTGTATGAATGTTTTTTGTATGTCTGGATGGCCAAGAATGTGTTGAATGTCAGTTTGAGTGAATTTTGTACATACCAAAGTGTGCTTTTTTCGGTGTATATGTAAATGTATAGTATTTTCTTACACATTGTTTTGTATTCTCATGCCAAAAAACAAGCAAAAGACTAAAAAGCAAAATAGTCTGCAAAAAATTAAAAGAAACGTTGCAATTTCAAAAGCCATTGTTCATGTTTATTGTTCATGCACAATTAACAAAGAATTATTTCCAAAAAACTGCTCAGCATAGGCAGGTGTGTCCTAATAAATGGCCTTTTACTCAAACTGATGCGTGGAGTGGTTATTGCGCGAAGCCCAGGGGAACTGCAGCATCCAGCAAGCTGCTGGCGGCAGGTGCGTGAAGCGCCCATAGCATCACGGTGCTGCACCGCACCAAAAGACTTCAGCAGTACGATGCGGCGGCCCGACAGGGGCTAACTTGGTGAGAAGGGCAGCCCTGCACGTGCATTGAAAGCCCCACGAACATCTATAAGGGTGCGTGGCCTGCATCAGCGAAGACTGCTGTGGCCTCCCCCTACGGTGACTACAGTGCCACCTAGCGACCCATTATGCCAAACCGCGTTTGCCTCAAAATAAGTTGGCCCACACATTGCCCATTGAAGAAAGTATGCCCCGAGAATGGGAGCAGCCTGAGAGGGCGACCTATGTGTCCAGGGGAGACAAGCTCCCAAACAGTAAAAGCACAGACAGCAAACCACGCTATGTCCATGCACTCACAGCCCAGCACGCTGTAGCTGTTGTTACTGGATGTATGTCGTTACAACGCATACTTTTACTCCGCATACCATTACAACGCGGTATTTACAACGCATACCGTTACAACGCATAGCGCTTGGAGGTGCTGGATAGTGGTAAGTATAATTTACTATTCTAACTCCAGTCCCCCTGGACCCTAGGGAAGGTGTTGGATAGTAAATTAAACTTACCTCTTATCCTAGAGCGCCCCCCAGCGCAATGCGTTGTAATGGTATGCGTTGTAATGCCTGCGTTGTAATGGTAGTGCGGAGTAAAAGTTGCGTTGTAACGGGTGTATACCGTTGTTACTTGCTGTGGGTAGTGCTGTGTGGATGCCACAGGCGAGCGCGAATTATCCTGCACGTAGCAAAGGCAGAGTTTGTGACAGTCCCGTCAGAAAAGCAGGAGGGCCTGCTGCACGAAAGAGGATACAGCATAAAGTGGCTACATTGCCACCTGGTGGACGTTCCAGCACTGCACCCAATTCTGTTAAGGCAAAGCAACTCAAGAGCTGTCTGGGTACAAAACCGATGCTACTGCTTGGAATGAACTTGAGCTTTAAAAGAACACCAATCTAGAGGCCCACGTAGCCCAAAGCAGGAAAGCCAACAAAGCAGCACTCCCAGGAAAAAAGAGAGAGTGGAAAGGCCCAGACAGGCCCGAATGTCAGATATTCAAGTGTCCAAGCAAGGTCCAACAAACATCCTAGGACCAAAGGCACCAAGCAGATTCACTTTGGAGTACGAGTACGTGGAGATTGTGCACAGGGCATGCGACCCACAAGCAAGAACATTGCGCCACTTACCCTCAGTGGTGAACAGACACAACGGCAAGCTAAACCACAGGCACACCAAATGCCAGAAGAGAGCACCCCCGGAGAAGACGGAGCGCACTTGGTCCGAGGTGCGCAGAAAGCTGCGTCTGTGAACCTGACAGCATGGGCAGGCGCCCGGGAGATAGAGACATCTCCATCAAAGAAGCACTGCTGAATGCAGCACAGAGAGTAACTACATCTCAAGTGCAACAGCGAAGCCCTGCAGTGGGCCGAAGACAACACAGAGTTTCCTCCCTTGCACTGCCTCAAAATGGAGTCGTCGGTGACCCAAGACAGGTAAGAGAGGAGTTGCACACAGGTGCTCCGACAACCGGTGACACGTGACCAGACGTCACTTCGGACAGCAAGCAAGGAGCAGGTCTCACAAAGTGACCAGTCTGGACAAGAACACTGAAAAGAGGAAAGAAGCAGGCGCCATGATGGGCCACCTCAAGGTCCAAGCGCAACGTCCTCGAGGGAAGAAGAGTGACACCCTGTCACTCAGAAAACCGGATGAACACAGGTGTGCTAAACAGACCAACAAGGGGAGAAGACCGAGGACTCGCACAGCAAGCTAAGAGTACACCCTGACACACCAGACAGCCACCAAAGCAGATGATATCCCTGGATACAGCTTCATAGGAGAGCCGAGAGTAAGCCGCAGCAAGCGCAAACCGCGTCTCATCCCAATGCTTCCCCAGGTAACCGTCAGCCAGCACCCCTGAATACAGCCTCACAGGAGAACCGGACATAAGCCGCAACAAGCGCAAACCATGTCTCATCCTAACGCTTCCCAAGGTGACCACCCATCCCAGAGTGTCGGTAATCTAAGACAAACTGCATCCCTGCTCCCTGACCGCAGATGCCATGGGTGAAGGTGAGCAACGAGTGTCTTTCCTCACAACGCCTCAAGATGGACTCGGCAGTGGCCCCAGCCCAGGAAATAGAGGATCAGCACACTTTATGTGTAAAGCCGCCACTGAAATTCAATCTCATCAAGGCGGAGACACATGGCTGCTAATTCCCTCCTGACATCCAACTCTCCCAGCGAGTCACCACCACCTATCATCCCGACTCACCACATGGCTGGCAACAGCCATCATGCCAGCCCTCAGCACATGCGTCAAATATCATCACTCCTAGAGTACCAATGGACTGGAGTCCTACACCGTTGCCATGTCAAACGACAAAAGAAACCCGAGGCTTTCTGTGAACCCGGCCTACACCAGAACCGTGGCAGGGAGAGGAAGTCTTGGCCAAGACTCATCCACCCTCAAGGGTTGTGCGTGCGACTAAGTAATGGCTCCTCAGTGGTCCTGCAGCTGCCCCCAGTCGGCACCCAAGCGTCCCCAGCGCAGTCCTCCTGCAGTCCTGCAGCAACCCCAACAATGGGCCTCCCCAGCTGCACCACTGGTAGCTAAGCCTCCGAACATTGATTAAACTAACAACCCCATCTGCCATATTCTTTGTCTCCACATTCTGTAACGGTCTGCCCATTATATCACTAGTCTTTGCTCATTTCAGAAAGAGCAGCAAACCCCCTGAAACATTCAAGCCAAAACCTGGAGACAGGAATTAGCGAGATTTCCAAAACAAGTCTCGGGGAATACATTTTCCCTATTGACTTACATTGCCGTGGTGGACTTTTTAGGTGTGAGGCTACTAAAATAAAAGTAGTTTTGTCTTGAAAATTTGGAATGAATGAATCTGGTTTGTTGGATTGTATGCTGTTACAACCATCGCCACTACCACCCAATCTGGGCTCCATTTGACTCTCCATGTGCTGCAGCACACATCCATCGTTCTCTACAGCTTGGACATTTTTAGTGGCTTTGCATAGGTAGGGCAAGCCAATCAGTCCTATTTGCGAAAATTAAGGAATCGCAAATAAGAAATCGCAAAATGCAATGCATGATTAAATTCGCTTTTTTTTTGCGATTCGGTAAAAATTGCAATTTCTTCAAAATCGCATAATTTTTGAGAATCTGTATTTGCAAATTACCCATATTGCTGCATTTGTCTTACATCAAAACCAGGAAGCAAGTCTACTGACTGAACACACCTGTTCCCAGGGAGAGCTGGAGGAGAGACAGTTGGCAGTTGGAGCACAGCTAGGAGCAACTGGAGCTGAGTCTGAGCCGTCAGCAAAAGGGGAAATGGCCTTAGAAAATGCAGGGGAACAACTACAGGCTAGGAAAAGAAAAATTAAATTCAGTGACAAGGAACTTGAAATTTTGATTGAGGAAGTGACCATGAGGCAGGAGCAGCTTTTTGGGAAAAAATCCTTGAAAGTGCCAGAAGCCGTGAAAAGGAAACTGTGGCTTGCAATCCAAGCAAAGGTTAATGCTGTTGGTGTTGCCCACCGTGACATTAACAATTTACAAAAGCGCTGGTATGATCTGCGCAGTCGTGCAAAAGAAAGGATTGCAAACAGGATAAAGGCAGCCAAAAGGACTGGCGGTGTACGATCCAGGGATAAGCCTAATACCCCCTTGAGGACTTGGTGGAAGTCACCCTTGCAACAGAGGCAGTTGTTGGTGTCATAGAAATTGACACCTCAGACCATGTCGGCACATCGAAAGGTAAGAGCACAACATCATGTGTATTGCATGCACATGTGAGTGTGAGAGAGCCCTAAGGTTGTCATAGTAGTTAAGAATATATCCCCCTAATGTAGTAATTGATATGTATGAAACAGCAGTATCCAGAACCACATGTACTAACTGTACCAATGCATCATGGGAGTTGTAGTCAAGGAAAAATTAAGTGTGAAGTACAGAGGCAATGATTTCACAAGTGATTATTGACAATTTTTCAGGAAAGATTAGGAGACATGTCATGCAAAATGGAGGAGTTTATTTCTAATTATCTGGATTTTAAATAGTCACAAGTGCAAACTAAAAAAGTAACAGACTTTTTGCACTGTTTCAATCATAAATACAGAACAGGACAGTAATGACAATGAAGGGGCCGAGTTCCACAGTCAGGACTTTCCAGAGACAGATGACTCAAACTCAGCCACATCATCACCCACAATTGCACATAGAAGTCACAGAAGCAGAGTGTGCCAACTGCAACAGTCAGGGAGTGAGGATAATCTGGATGTACATGTCCCAAAACAACAGGCTGCTCCAACACCAGCAACCCCACAAAAACAGCAGAGCAGGCGGAGTAGGTTGCAACAGTACACTCTACGCTAGCCACTTTTGCAGAAGGAAACCTCTTACTCCACCCTTCGCAATCTGGTTTCAGGGCTGGGTTCTCGACGGAGACCGCCCTGTTAGGTGTCACTGAAAATATCCGACAACTTCTTGATCAAGGCCAAACGGTAGCACTTGTGCTATTGGATCTAAGTGCGGCGTTCGATACCATCTCCCACGAAATGCTCCTTAGAGAACTACACACAAATGGCATAAGAGGAAAGGCTCTGGAATGGATCAAATCCTTTCTGGCAAACAGAACCTTTCAGATCGCATCAGAACAGGCCGAGTCAGACACCTTACCCGCAGCTCATGGAGTGCCACAGGGGTCCATCCTGAGCCCTCTGTTTTTTAATATCTATCTAAAACCACTGGTAGAACTTGTTGAGAATCTAGGGCTCACGCTCATGAACTACGCTGACGATACCCAAATCATTTTTTCCTTGTCTAATTCTTGTCCCCACTCCCCATCACTACTCAAGGAAGGACTACTAAAAATACTGAACTGGATGACAGCAAACCAGTTAAAACTGAACGGGGACAAGACGGAAATTCTGATTTTGGGAAAAGATAAAGATCTCTGGAACCCCGCGCACTGGCCAGAACAGATGGGCATCCTTCCCACCCCGGTGTCCCATGCTCGAAATCTGGGTTTTGTACTGGACAACGCCTTATCCATGGATAAGCAGGCCAGTAAAGTTACTGGACTGTGCCTCACCATAACCAGATGGTTGAGGAAAATCCTGTGGATGTTGCCTATGTCAACTCAGAAGACCGTAGTCAATGCCCTTATCACATCAAGGCTTGACTACGGCAACATACTATATCTAGGCGCAAATAAATCTGTCATTGGACGACTACAAGTGGCGCAAAACGCTGCGGTCAGACTCCTGTGTAAGATTCCTAGGAATGCTGGAGTCTCGAACCACCGCCGAGACCTTCACTGGCTCAGGATAGAGAACAGAGTTCGCTTCAAGGCCTTGAACTACATGTTCAAAATAAAAACAGGAGGAGCCCCAAAATACCTCCAATCCCTTGCTTGCCTCTACACACCTAAGAGAAATCTCCGGTCCCAGACAGCAGCATGTTTCTGTATACCAAGGTTCAAACGTGCAAGATCAGGGGGCAGATCTTTTGCCTATCTTGGACCCTCCCTGTGGAACACGCTTCCTCCAAGCATTCGGAAGGAAGATAACTACCATAGCTTCAGAAAGCTGGTAAAGACCTGGCTGTACGAACAATAATTTCTCAAGATCTCCCTCCTTCTCTGTCTTTTCGTCTCTAGCTGTGTCTAGGCGCCGGGAAACCCTTTTTGGGTAGCTGTTGCGCCCTACAAATTGACAAAATAAAAAATAAAAAAAAATAACAGTTGCATAGGCGCAGGCCGCGAAATTCCCAGAGCCAAACAGCAGATGATGAGGAGAGGAACGCCAGTGTTGTGGAGGTCAAACTTCTTAAAGTACAATGCCTGCAAGGCAAAGACATACGTGTCATGAAAGTTAAAATGGTTAAAATCAGTCATGACATGGGTGCCATACACAACTGTCTTCAGCACATGTCCAATGTGATTGAGAAAGGACAGAGGGCAACATCTGAGAAACTGGACCGTGTGGCTACAGCAATGGAGGTAATGTGTAAAACAATACCAGCGCAGCAACTAGCAAGTGACTTAGGCATCATAGGGCAATGTCCAGCATGCAGCGGTACACCAGGTCAATCAACCGTCTTTGCCACACAACTGCGCAGCTTTCAAAACGTGCAGTTGCCATGCAAGTGGAGATTTCACAATGTTGTGGAGATGTTGCCAGAAGCATAATGAAGGACATGAATGTAGTAGAGGGTATGCAGACTGAAGCTGCAAGTAGAAGCCTACTGCATGGTGGTGGGAGTGATGGGGGTTCAAATGTGAGTAGCCTACTTGAACCTGTTGTGGCCGGGGACGCCGTAGCACCAGAAGACATGACAGTGCAGAGAGCCCAACTACGGTTGATGGGAGAAACACAGGAAAGGCATTAGAGGTGCGTGGGCGCAAGAAGTAGGATATGATATGACTCAATGACCTATATGGGCCTGGAACAATGGACGTTTGAAGAGACTCCATAGCTTTTACTGTGAAAAGTAAATGCATTTAAATTTGCTGTCAGCACACTGCATGCACTAAGATGTCTTAAGTACCCTGAATCAATGCTAACACTTTTACAATTAAAACATTACAGTTATGATCCAGATGTGTTGTGTAGTCCTTACCTATGTCAAAAGTAATGTTGAGTTATCTCTGCCCTTCTTCTTCTCCCCTCTGCTGCGTCAGGTCCACGTAGTCTTGGTTGTGGTTGTAGTGGCTGGTTATCAACTTGAGGCAGTACATCCTCCTCCTCCGGTGCTAAGCCTCTTCTAGTGGCTAAGTTGTGCAACATGGCACATTTCGCAACTATTTTACAGCTAATTTCAGAATATTGTAAAGCCCAGCCAGTCTTATGTAGAATGCGAAATCGAGACTTCAGTACACCAAATGTTCTCTCAATTACGTTGCGGGTTGCTATGTGTGCATTGTTGTAGTGCTGTTCTTTCCGTATTGTTGGATTCAGATAGGGAGAAAGTATGAATTACCTCACAGCGTATGCACTGTCACCTATGGAATGGGATGGAAGACACAAATTAGGAGTCCAATATGACACCATGGTACAGAGATGTGCAACACTTAAAGGGAATATTTTACCAAGAAAATATCCATCTCCGGATTCACCAGCAAGCAGTCATGTGTGGATGCCACTATGCCTAAAAATGTACAAATCATGGGCACTGCCAGGGTAACTTGCAACTAAGTCAGTAATGATAGTTCTTGAATTGCATATCCCCTAAATGTTTAGTGAATGGTAACATTTCCGGTTGCAGTAAATGTACTCATTTTCTGACGGTGAACAAATGGGGACATGCATGCCATCTATACAGCCAATCACATGGGGAAAATGTGCCATATTGTAAACATCTAATTTTGTTTGTAGCAAATCCTGAGGTGTGCTGGGAAATGTAATGTGATGCCTTATCTTTTGCAACATGGCATTGAGGAAAGCATTGAAAAAACGCGAAAGGGAACTCTGGGACACACCTCCAGCACTAGCTATGAAACCCTGGAAGGACCCCGACGCAAGGAGGTGTAGGTAACACAAGACCTGTACATGTGTTGGTATGGCTTGTGTCCTGCGTGTCTGTCTCTGCAAGATTGGGTCTAATTCAGCAATCAAATCCAAGATTGTGTCAAGATACTTATCATATATTTCAGCTTCTGTCTGCCCTAGTAAGGTGACCCGAACTCTAAATATCCTCTCCTGTATCCTCCTTCTCCTCATTGCTGCTGCTCTCAGCCGCAGCCTCCGTGCCACGACAAAGAGTCCTGCCATTGTGAGACTTTTTGGAGAAATTCAGGGGCCCCTTAAATACTATCATAATGATTTCCACCTGTTTTGATTGTGTCTCACATTTTACCACCTGGTCTGACTACTTCTAATTTTAAGAATTGTAATTTGCGATTTTTTAAGGAATCGCAATTTGCGAATTTTCATGCATGCACATTTTCTGCCAATATTTGCGATTCCTTAAGTGCGACAATATTTTAAGGAATCGCAAAAAAATTGCGATTCCTTAAATTGCGAAAAAGTACAAAAATGATGATGCATACCAAATGATGAAATTGCATTCGCAAACGGGTGAATTTTGTGATTCGCACCCTTTGCAAACGCAATTTTCAATGATGCATATGCCCCAAAGAATGTTCTTCTTCATCCTTGAATACCCCAGGAACAAATAATCTGATAATAGGGGGACATCACCTCACTCCAGGCCAGTCCAGTCCTGAACTTTTCACCTGCAAATCATTGTTTTAAGGTATGTTAATCAATGGATATATTACAAGACCCCAACACCGAGAATGCCTTAGGTGACCACAGGAAAGTTCTGGATTAAATGACCCGGAAGGATGTGATCACCCTACTTGGTATGGAACTCAGGTTTTGAGCTAAAACGTAGGGCCGTTTTACAAAACGTTTGCAAATCAGTTATCTCCCTTAAATAGGTTAGTGACTTCGAAAAGTTACGTTTGGAATGTATGAAAGTGTATTTTGTCTCCAATAGCAAACATAGCGATGCATTGAAATAATGATACAAACAAAATCTTACTGACTCGCTATTTTTGCA
Organism: Lissotriton vulgaris; assembly: GCF_964263255.1. Classification (NCBI taxonomy): domain Eukaryota; kingdom Metazoa; phylum Chordata; class Amphibia; order Caudata; family Salamandridae; genus Lissotriton; species Lissotriton vulgaris. The sequence goes on from NC_141686.1 coordinate 151,187,818, forward strand.
ACTGAAAATAGCAATCGCCTATTAATGATTCAACATTTTCGTTTACTCTTTTGGAATGTACTATCGATTCTCAAATTGCAAATAGTCAAAAAATTGGATTTAGCACTTGCAAATTAGCCTCAAGTGTAAACAGGTGGCAATCATGCGGGAGGAGGATGAGGGTCTTTGCTCTACAACAGCAGAGGATAACACAGAGACAAGAGCACATTTTCAGAGTCAGGTCGGCTTTATTCCAGCAGACAGAAGTGGAGGTTTATAAAAAATATAAGCTGAGCATCAATGTTATTTTAGATCTCATTGCTGACGTAGACCCAGTGTTGTCTAGGAACAAACAGAGGAGTGTCTTTAGTAACACACATATACAAATACTTGGCTGCCTTCACATTTTAGCCTCAGGAAGCTCAGGGAGGGGATACTGCCAAAGCAGGAGGGGATTCCCAAATCTTTTTCAGACATTTTTTAGATGCAATGCTGCTATCACCCCCTCCCCCTCATTTGCCACATTTCCCCAGTTTATAGGCCGTGTGAATGGGGCATGCCTTAATGTGACTTCCAAATACTACAGATTTGTTATATCACAATAGGAAAAGCCAGCCCTCCTTAAACATAGAAATTGTATGCAATGCCGTCTGGTTAATTACAGACCTTGTTGCACAATTTCCAGAATCAAAACATGAATCACATATCTTGTGGCACTGTGCCCTACACAACTTCCTTTCCAGAGACGACTTTGGTGATGACTTTCTTTTAGGTATTTATATTAATTTAAATGATGTTTTGCACTGTTTTAAAGTGTTTTGTGTTAGGTGACAGTGCATATGCCCTGCTTACATGGATCATGACCCCATACCTGCTACTACACTTAGTCACCGCAGATATAATGTTGCTCACAGGCAAACCATAGCAGTCATGGACAGACTTTTGGCCTGCTTAAGCTGAGATTTATTTCACTGCCTTCACAATGTAATGCAGCTCTGCGATATTCTCTGGGAGTGTCCTGCCGAAGAGTACCAGCTTGTGCTGTGTTGCATACATTTCTTTTTTTTCTTCTTTTTTTGTATATGTTTATTGGAATTTTCACAATACAAAAAAACAGAAAGGGACTTCCTAAGCAGCCTGAGGTTGACCGGTCAGACGAGGAAGCCAACATGATGCCATGAGACCTTTATAAGAAACGAATAGATCCACCTACATTACAACTAGTTCTGAGGAAAAGTTCCTTTTAAAAGTGCATCATGTAATATATTGTTTCTCAAAGTCACAATGCAGCTAAAAAAAATTAATTTCCAAGGTTTTTTTACAGGAAATTTGAATACTGAGAAATGCAGGATATTATACTATTTCTTTGGAAACAACATTTATAAACTAAAAATGTATCAAAACAATAAACATTTATGTTTTGATTAACACAAAATCATTTCAAGACCTTGGGGCAGATTTATGAGGCCATTACGCCTCTTTGCGCCGCAATTGTGTCACTTTATTTGGCGCAACTGCGGCGCAAACAATGTACCCTATTTACAACGTGACGCATCTAGGAGATGCGTCACGTTGTAAAGCACTGCGCCATATGGAGGCATTCCTGCGCAGGGGGGGCGTTCCTGCTCAGGAACGCCTCCTGAAAGTGGCTGAGTGAAATCTATGAGATTTCACTCAGTCACTTTCAGGGCAATGCTGCGTCAAAACCCTGCGCCTGCTTGAAGCAGGCGTAGGTCTTGACGCAGCATTGTGCAGATGGTGTACCCCCGAGCCTTGCTGGAGCTGCGTCGCGCTTGCGACGCAACTCCAGCAATGCGCCACATTTCCGGCACAGATGCGTCACGCATCTGTGCCCTTTTTGCACCATGGTGCGCCGCATTATAAATGCGGCGCACCATGGGTGGCGGAGCTGTGGCGCACTGTGGCGCACGTTAACTGGTGCATCCCTGGGGATGCGCCAGTTAACATAAATCTGCCCCCTATTTCTTAACTTTGATCGGAGTTGGCCTCTACCCATTTGTCTGCAAAATGCCCCCTTCTATTTTAGCAACCTAACTACGAGTACCCCAACATCTCATGACATCAGACACAGACTGCTGTGGCTGGAAGCCTCCTCACTTTCTACAGCATAGGTTGCTTGATCACCGGAACGTGTTTGCATAGTTTTGAGCAATTCCAGTGGTGAATTACCCTGTCCTAAACCTTTAGCTACATCATTGCTAGAGTGTGCTGGTTCCTGTTGAATAAGTATGTTTCTTCTGCGAAGTGCCCTCGTAGCAGTAGCCACATTTTCAACACTCTTTCCATAGTTTTGCATTCCAAACACGAATGGAGATATATTTTGTTCTTTTGCTGAGTCTCCTCACAAATAGCATCACATAAAGATTCATTGAAATTATCAATGCTTTCGATCGAACAATAATGGAGGACAATCCTTCATCCATGTTTCTGCCATTCATATTAATGCAGTCCAGGGCCGGATTGGCTGTAGGGGCACCAGGCGTTTCCCTGGAGGGCCGCAGGGGTGGGGCCAGTTTTGTGGCTGTGGGCGCCAGTTTTCTCACTGAGGGCCAGTTTTGCAGCAGTGCTTCCATACCAGCCCCCTATAACAGGAGCGGGAGCTCACCCCCGCTTACTTGGCCGGTTGAGGAGCAATCTGCCATGGCTGGTTGCTGTTCCCAGTCCAGCCCTGATGGAGTCAAAAAGCTTATTTTGGAATTCTAACTTTCTAAATTCCTCTATGTGCACAAACTTCAGAGGGTTTTGCACCTGGGGCCTCATTTATGAGAAATGATGCACCGCTGCGTGAAAGCAGCGATGCGTCACTTCTCAGTGCGCACTCATTGCGACATTCCTGATGCGTCATATTTAATGTATGACGCATCATGTCGCAAGGAGTTACAGATACGTCAGTATTTCAGACGTATCTGAAAGCGCAAAAGTGACGCATTGCTAGAGTGTGTCACAAAAGTGACGCAACTCCAGCAATGCGTCCTTTCACATGGGGCAAGCCCCATGAGAAAGGGCCTGCGTCAGTCTTACGCCTGCTGTGAGGCAGGCGCAAGATTTTGACGCAACGGCGTCCTAAAAGTGACGCAGTGAAATCTCATAGATTTCAATGCGTCACTTCTACGACCCTTCCTTGCGTCAATACGCCCCCCTTGCATACATTATACCTGGCGCAGGTATAATGTGGCGCAGGGGTTTACAAAGTGACGCATCTACCTAGATGCGTCACTTTGTAAATATGGCGCAACAAGGCGCATTTTTTACGCCACTGGTGCGTCACAAAAAGTGACGCACCGGAGGAGTAAAAGTGCCGCACAGCCTCATAAACTAGGCCCCAGGCTCACTCTGCCTTTGAGAAGGCCGTGGTCAAATAGGTGTTATTCTTTACCTCCTACATCTTTGGTTTTAAAAGTTTGTTGGACATTGTGTAGGTGTATTTACATGCCAAGAAACTGAAACTGTTTATCTTCTGTGAGCCACTCTTGTTTTTACAAAATGTAGAGTGGTTTCTAATGTCCATCAGTGCTGGAGGATCAAGGATGGTAGTGGTCTGATGATTTACCTCATCCTCTTTCTCATTGCCTCTGAAATGTTTGGCTCTGTGTCTGCAGTAAAGGATGTGTCCACACTATCCTGCCAGGTAAAGTGCACACGCAGGATCAGGGACGGTGTTAAACCTTAAGCCCGTATGAAGCAATGTATCCCTAAACAGCACCCAATACAGGATCAGTAAATAGCATTTCAAGGAAATAAATACCCAAGAGTTAGAAGTTAAATGTTAAACTATGAAGGTTCATTAAATTAATTCAAGCTGCAATACAGAAGGGAAAAAGTAGGAGTTGATCAAAATGCATATAAATCAATAAACAGAATTAGCATAGAGTTTAATAAAATGCAGAAGTGAATGACAAGAAGTCAAGGCGAAAACAGTCCAACGCATAAGTGGACCCAGCAAGGGCTTTGCTTTCAAATTCCGGGAATCAGAAGACTTTCTCACCTCCAGGTTTCACAGTTTTTATAGGTAAAATTCGCCATACAAATTAATGGAAATCACGCAGACAGCATAAGGTGAGCAACGCTAAACAAATCACATTTTGTCAATATAAAACGTCACCTTTTGGTACCATAATAGCACTCGTCCCTCACTTAATAATAATCTGTTCTTTTCTAACCTAATGTCATCGAGATGGCAGCAGAAACAAGTTACAAAGCAAGAAAAGTCACACAAATGAATAGCTGCTGGCAGGAAGAGCCTTGGATGTACTGAAGGCTTCAAGAAAAGAATGTCAATACAAAGCATTACAAGTGCGCATTTTGATTATGTGCAGTGAGCAGAGAAATGAAGACACACACATCACATGGCTGCGCTCAGAACAAAATGCAGTTGCTGCCAAGTTCACCTATTTGTGTAAAGCAAAGAAAAATACAGTGCTGTCAAGTGCTGTGTTTTTGTTTTAGTGCGAAAGTGTTCACAATACCCAGAACGTATTTAATTGAATCGCAATCAGCTTGCTAGTTACAGAATGATATGTTAACAATTTAAATTTGTGTGATGTTCATATGTAAAATGAATTGTGGGACGAATTCAGGTTTCTATTTCTAAATGCTCAATTTATTCATTAATATTGAAACGGTCATTTGCTGGTATACAATTTGGCTGGTTTTTATTCTATATTCATATAATTGTCAATGAATATTGACCTTAAAAACTTACAATAATTATACCTACTAATCCCAGAATGCATCTCTACATGAACACATAAACGTTTCTGGATAAGCAAAGTACAAAGCTCTATTTTTAATATAAAATCAGGGCCTTCGGTGGTTACATCATTGAAAATACGAGATTTGAAAAAAAATATTATTGTCTACGGGTGCTCGTGGAAGACAATTTCTATGGACTGGAACCTAGAAAATGACAAAGGGATTCTGGTATGTTACTGACCTCTGCTGGCCGTTTTCTATCAAGAAAGATAAATAGAAGCAGTTGCCAGAAAAAAAAGAAAGTCTTTCAGCAGAAAGCCATTTTGGCATGTTACTGACCTCTGTTGGTCGTTTTCTATCAAGACAGTTAAATAGAGGCAGATGAACATAAAAAAAAGTCTGAAGCGGAAGCAGACAAGTCCTAGGGCTGATTTCCAGAGCTCACAATGTACATACACATATAAGCATATAATAATTATAAACTAAAGTACATACAAGATGTCTCCAATGCTCGACCTAAAACGTAGCATTGGGAAATTGAAAGACTTATTCAAATATCATGTTAAACTTTAACCCCTCCCCTGCTGTTGACGGAACCACTCCGTCATCAGCCACGGTCGCGCTGTGCTGATAACGGAGCGGTTTCCGTAACTGCCCGCACGGCACGTCTGCGTGGCACGGATTCCGCGCCTGCGCTGAGCGTTCCATTGAGCGGGCGGGGCCATGACGGAACTGCTCCGTCATGAGCACAGCGTGATCGCGGCTGGTGACGGAGCGGTTCGTCACCAACAAGGGCGCGCCGCGCGACCACCCCGCCCCCTTAGCACTGTGGCGGATTAGCCGCTGCAGTGAAGGGGTTAATAAACAGACTTTCTTTCTTTTAAATGTCAGTGCCTTTTTTCTTCTTTAGTTAACCTGAGTTTATTAAAAAGTTCAGTAGTGTTAATATTAGTTGCTGCATGCCCAAAGATTCAAAGATATTGGAGAAATTTGGCCCAGGTGATGTCTACGGTGGTTGGGTCCACGGTCCCGGTAGATGCGAGATGGCATATCCTAGGAGTGACCGGGGATGTAGTCTGGCCCAAATTGGCCCCAATCTGGCTCGCATTCGAAGGTGCGGTGGCGAATAGGAACATTGCTCAAATTATGGGGTGCCAGGGAGGTACCAACTGTGGAACACTTGAAAAATGATTTGGACTGGTGTCAGCAAGCTGAACCGACTGGATACCAGAGCAGAGGGTGCCCAAGGTAGTGGGAAAATATCTGGAGGGCCTGGATGACCTACAGAGACCACGGACTAACTGTATGAGGGGGGCCCATGGCTAGGGAGCATGCGGTTTCGTTTTTCTACAATCCCCTTGAGGCAACGACGGTCTAATGGGTATGTACACTGTGAACACTGCTATGTAATTGTTTGTGCTGAACCACCACACTGTATACTGTACTATTTTTAAGGAAGCATATGTGCCATGGTTAATAAAAAGAATCACAAAATATATATATTGTTGCAGATATAGCCTGTGTTGCTAAGGCGGTTTCAAAGGCCTCACCTAAAGGTGTAGCTGGTGGCTCTGTGAATGTTATGTTACGTGGGGTTTTATAAACGCTCAGCTACTCAGGTAGAGTGTCCCGGGGCTGTCAGACCCAGCAGGCACAGAGCAAGAGGATTAGATGAAATTATTCTACAAACAGCCTTGTTTTAAGATCTTTCTGGAAGGCAAGAAGGTTGTCTAACCTCCGCAAAGACGAAGGCAAGGAATTCCTAAGTTGTGGCGCCAAACGTTTGAAAGAGCGACCCCCGGTGTGGACTCGCCTAATTGCGGGGACCGTCGCCAGAGCGAGCGATATATTTATTTATTTTATTTATTTTTGCCATTTGTTAAGCGCACGATTACCCATAGGCGTCTTGGCGCTAGATTGTTCCCTAGATCCTCCCGAGAGCTCACCAAGTGCTGACCGTTTATTGATCGATGTAGATGTAGAACGTAACGATCTAGACGGGAGGTAAAAGCCTATTCTTTTCCTAAGGTAGCGGGCGCCCGTACCGTGGAGAGCCTTGAATGCCGTGGTTATAGTTTTGAAGATGATGCGTTTGCATACAGGCAGCCAATGGAGAGATTCAAGAAGAGCTGCCGTGTTGGATCTCCGGCTGAGGCCGAAAATCACTCGTGCGGCGGAGTTTTGCACCTATTGAAGGCGTGGCCTCCTCCTGTTCCTGCATCTTGCTTCCTCTGACTTGCCAGCTTCTCCTTAGTTATGGAGCAAAGGTCATATCACCTTTTCCTTATCTCTGCCACACTGTGTGTTGTAATTCCCACAGCAGTCAATTTCTCTTGGTATCTGTGATGGAGCAAGGATTCGCACGTAAACGCGACTTGCTCTCTTCATGAACCTCGGCTTAAATCATAACTGTACTAACTCTGATTGTTTGTCATTTATTTGTATTTCCCCAACACACGGGTGTCCCTAGGAGGCTTGCCTATGTGTTTTTCATCGTAATCAAGCTTGCACATTAATAAAATGGCCGCCTTGCAGAAATTCAGTCTGCGCATGCGTCGGTCATACCCATGTGACGTGACGCACTCGCAATCTGGAGGGAAAAGTTCGCTCATGCGCAGTGGTGTTAAAATGGCCGCTTGTCACTAATCATGCTTCATGCTATCTTAAGCCGCTTTTATCTATGCATCTTTTCTGCACTAACTCTTAATGCTATAAGTATTATAAAATAAGGGATTAAGAGTAGTTGGTCATGGTGTACAGTGTATTCATTTTATTCTGTGTTATTAATTTGTTTTCGCTTACTTTTCATGTACCGCGTAAATGAGGGCCTTGAATTGGGAATGGAATCCATTTTGCAGCTGACGTATCCCTCATCACGTGAACAAAGATCTGGGACGTGCAGCAATGGAACCTGACCAGATTGGCCATTGAAAAGGGGACTGTCCTTTCCAGGCGCACCTTTGCCCTTGAAGATGTGCTATTTCTATTCTGAAAATGCGCAACAATGTTGCAAACCTTTTCTTCACTATTGTACTTTCCCACACGTAGGCCTGGGAACCAGGTGTTAGGGGGAGGGGTAATGTCACGTGCAGTATAGGTGGTACCTATGACCAAACCACCTCCCTTGACCAATCAGAAGATGGGACTTTGTCATTTTGCAACATTTATGGGTGGTCTTGGGAATCTAAACCTGTATAAATAGCCTAGCTTAGCTTAGAGAAATTGTCCGACTTGTCCGAGTAGCAGACCTGTCACTGACCCTACGAACTCTATAGGTGCCTGATACAGAGTGCTGCGGAGCATTCTGCCTGAAACTTTCCACAAACTCCAAGGGGTGGAAATTAGTCCTAAGTGCTAAGCGAAGCACTTTGCTGGGAGATTCGAAAACCCAATCGGGGTTATTGGCGGATTCCCTGCAGAAGAGGGGGTAACGCTGGCGTTGCATCCGATGCTGTAAGGGGTTGGTCGTGCCTTGGTGAACCCAGTCCTGACCCAGACCTGAGGGGTATCCTGTCCTGACTGTCCATGAGCTGTACCTGCTCGCCTTCTGGTATTTCCCTGAATCCTTGAGGGTCCTTGTCCCGTTCTTTCCCAACTGACCCGTGGCCAGGGTTAGTCCTCATTCTCACCTAGGTAACTATTGACATAGGTGTCTGTCTGTATTTATTCTCAACTTTTCCTCCTCTGATTAAAGCAATCTTGCTTGTGATATTCTCCATATCTCCTTTGAATGTAATTTCATGCAATTGATTATTAGTAAATGTTCCACTTTTACCCTTCCTATAGGAAATTGCTAAACCCGACTGTTTATCTAGCTTGTTCCACTTATTCCCTTTCCCTTAGTATGGTTGCCGTGAAGTTAGAAAGATAGCATCAGGTTTAGGAAGTAGTATAAATTTATTAGGTCACACATTTAGGTTTTCCTCACGTCCTTGCCCTAGATTAAACTGTATTAGATAAATATTCATTATGATTCATGCCCTATAGTATTCCCTTTTATTCCATGATACTCACTCTACTCCAAAGTTATATTCTGGTTCTAATACTTATCATTGATGTATTACTGTGCATTTGCCTACTTGTAATGGCATTTTCGTCCTAAACTTATACTATATAAAACCCTTAAAACCAACAAGGTGTCTGTGGTCATTATACATTAAAGTAATATTAAAGGTACCAAATGTGTAAAGTAGAATCTTCTCCCTTTTAGGAAAACCCTTATCACCTGTCCACTGCTAGCTCCTGATCTGTCAGGAGTAATGTGCCTGTGGTAAGTCAGGTACATGAATAGTATGTGGTGTAAGAGTCACCCAACCGATTACTCATAGGAGCGTGCGTGAAATCACCTGGTTCACCCCAGTAAAACGTTAACATTGAAAATAATCACGCCAGGGCCCAGTGGTGCGTGGAAAAGTTTGGTGAGCCGGGTGACCCGCGCGCTCTATCAGTAATTTCTGGTTAGCAGAGGAATGGTTAGGACTAGTAAGATAGGTAGATAAGATAGTTAGAAAATAAACCGTGAAAAATAAATGTGCTGCTAAAATTGTTTTTTTTTAATATTGACTGTGTTACTTAATATTTTATTGCGCAACTGTTTTCTTTTTTCCTAAAAATGTTCTAATTGTTTTTAAATGATTTATATATGTATTGCTGCTAAATATTATATGTTTTGTTAACCAATTGTGTGTGATTGTTGAATGTTGTCTGAAATCCCCGGGGAATTGTATAACGGATGGTGAGTAGAATCCATCGCGTTCAGAGGTCATTTGTAGGGAGGAAAGATTAGTGCATGGTTCAAGTGGAACTGGAAGCGCTAATTAGGTCTTTTCGGAAAACTGTATGAATGAAAGTAACGGGATTCTGATAGAAACCTTGGTCTGATATCACCTAGTAAGGGTCACACTAAGGGAGTAATAGAGTCATCGGAGCTTGTATGATAGCAAAGGGAAACGCTGACGAACCCCAGGCTTAGTATATATCCCGGAAAGAAGTGGATGAGACTGGGTAATAACAGGTTTTCTAATGCTTGCGTGAGGGTGGGCAAGAGAAGTCTATCCGAAGTGTATGAAAAGTAGACAGAAGTGGTTTACTTGTAGTAAAAGAAGAATTTTCTATCTCTTTAGAACACTCCTACACAATGGCGAATGTTATACGTTGTTGACTAAAATTAATCATAGCACCTTAGAGAAAATACAAAGTTTCCGTTACCTTGTAAAGGAGGGAGACAGTCGAAGGGCTGCTCTGACGTCACTTCGTGCCGCGCTGGTATTGGTTAAACCAGCGGGTGTGTAGTGAAGCCGAAATTGTAAGGGAGGGGTGAGTGCCTGAGCGTGAGAACGCGTCTCGCGAAAAGGCCGCACACCCATTGGTCGAGAACTTTTGCAACCTCTGCACTGATTGGTTGTTGAGAAATTAGAGTCGCGCTAGCATTGGAAGCACAAACGAAGTAAACATTTTCCGCACCGAGCTTATAGGTTGTTACGAGCGGTGTATGTGGTACCCTGATTTTCTGCCTGATCCACGAAATCTAGGGTGTCATAAAGAGTTGATGAGCAAAGGCAGACCTCACAACATGTACGGAGGAAAGAGAAAAATGTAATTTGTCAGCAAAATAAAGAATTTCTTCAAAACTGACAAACCCGTACGAACTAGGGAGGGCGTGATCATTCCTCCGCCAAATACTCCAGCCTCTTTCATGATGTTAGAGAAAGGGTATCATACCTGTGTATGGTTAGAGAACTGGGTAAAGTACACTGCGGAGGATGGAGTTTTAGCCTTTCCCATTGATGGTACTTTTAACGGGAGAGTCCTATTTAACCTGAGGACCCGAATGAATGAATTACATCCCAGACCTAGATTAACTCAGTATGAAGCTTTAGAGGAATGGGAAATTGAGGCTCTAGAGCGAGACAGACCCCGAATGGACAAGGGAGTGACCCGATGGTATCCAAAAATGGTAAAGGAAACCAAGGAGCAGAAATTAAAACAGTGGAGACAAAATATGATGGTAGAAGGGTTATTCCCCATGTTCGGAGCTAATGAAATGATGGGAGGGAAGAAATGTACTGAGAAAACCCGGCACATGATGCCCCTGGGTGAATCGGAAGATGAGTTTTTAGAGGACTTATTTATGAAAGGTCCCCCGCCTTATAATGAAGAAGCCAGATCTCAGAGCTCAACTACTCCATTGAGACCTTCAGGAAGAAGAAGTACTAGTGAAGCCGATTCCACAGGGATAGAACAGAGAAGAGCGGGAGGAGAGGGATTTGGTAGACCCGACCCCGTGGTCCCGAATTACAACCCTTTTGGTGAAGGACTAGTTTTGTCCACTCCATCAGCTCCGAATCTATATCCTTCTCTAGTACCCCAAATGATACAGGATCCCCCCATGAATCGAGTATTACACGAGCAGGAAAGGGATGCCCTGAGAGGACAGCGGAATGATCTCATACATGCCATAGCTCAGATAAATCCAAATCCTGAAGCCCTGACGATTCCAGTAACCATTGGTCCAGTTTTTCCCCTATATGGGGACAGAATGAATACTCCTAAAACTCCAGTCATAACCCCGATGATGCCCCCGCCCAGAAAGGAACCACTCATTATTGATGACCAGACAAGTGAATGTGAGTCCATGGTTTCCTTGATGGATCTACCTAATAGGGAACAGGGACCTAGTATGTCTCGAACTGGAACTCAGACTGGGAACAAAGACGTACTAATAGAGTCTTCATCAGGAATTCAGAGGGCAACAGTGGTAACTCCCGAGGAAATAGAAAGGTGGACCCGAGAATTAGAAAAGGGAACCCCTCATCCAAAACCACTAGATATTTATAAGCTAAGAATAGAGCTAGAGGAACTGAGCGCAGGGAATGTGGGCTTAGAAAGATTGAATGTCCGGGAGGAAGATGAGTTGTTGTTCATGTGCAAACACCTTACTCGGAACGCAAAATCATACTATGACAAATTAATGGAAACAGCAGTATGTATGGGAATAGATATCAGCAGATCCAAAGTACTACAGAAATCCTACAGAGTAGAATTTTCGGACAAAGATCTAGAAAACCTGAATACCGCAGGGAAGAAGACGCAGATTAAAGAACTGATAAACTTAGCACAGAAATGGGGAGATCTAGACAAGTGGAAAGCCAGATGGGCAAAGAAAAAGGAGGATAGCAAGGAGAGACCACGGACTGCTGAGTACGTCTTACAAGAAGCTGCCAAACCAGAAAAATTGTGTCCCATGAGGGAAGTCCCAGGGGGAAAATATGTCCATGTCCCTTGGTCCAGACAAGATATAGTATCATTTACCAATGACTTTCCAAAATTACGGGAGAAACCAGTCGATTGGTACCGACAGGTCGAACGCTTCATAAAAGTTCAGAAATGTCTTCTGAAAGACCTGGATGGTTTTTTCGACATTGTGGTCCCTGTAGATTTGTGGACCGACTGCAAAATTGAAATTGATTGGCCTAGCGAAGAATATGCGAGAGACGAGATAACAGGAGCTCCCGCACCTGAAGTAATGAGGAAGTATGAGCAAGTCATACAGTACCTCAAGAAGAAGGTGCCCGCAAAAGAAACTGATTGGACCCGCATAGATAGAACTACCCAAGAGCGTGATGAATCAGTCCACTCCTATTATGAAAGGTTACTGCAGGTCTTCAAAACTTACAGTGGAATCGATAATGTGGACCTGAAGGACATGACACATTTCTGTTATCGATTCGTGTTAGGATTGAGACCTGAAATATCCCAGTGGATTAGGGATAACAAAATCAGTTGGCAAGGGAAACCCATTGATGATGTTCTCAAATATGCCAAATACTGCGAAGATGAAATCGAGAACAAAAAGAAAGCCCTAAAGGAGAAAGTTATGTGGGCTCAGGTGAAATTAGCTGAACAACAAGAAAAACAGTTAAGTAAAATAACTAACAGTAATAATGCTCCAAATCCGAATGCTGGGGGTGGAGGCAGGCCCCGGGTAAAGATGAGTAGGGAAGAGGCTATGGAAAAATTCCCCTGTCACGGATGTGGTCACATGGGACATTGGAGAGATAAATGTCCGCAATTGCAGGCTGGTAATGCCCCCGTAAATGGTTTAAATCCACAGGTGCAGAAAGAGGGGATCCGAAAAACCGAACAGCAGGTAAATCAACCCCTGGTGCCACGCGCACCTAGACAGAATTATAGGAATCAGGGTCAACAGAATGAAAGGGTCGAAGTGTGGGAAGGAGAGAATGAAAGAAATGCACCCATTCCACAGTACCTGTTAAATGATACTTTTCTCTGCGATGATCAATACTGACGGGGCCTGAGAGGGGAGGACAAGGAGTGCGTGCTTGGTGCCTCCTTACCGGTAGACCAGACTGGACCATACATTGAAGGAAAGGTTGAAGGGACAGATGTCACCTTTCTGTTGGACACTGGTGCTACCCGTTCCACTGTGAGAACAGCGGACGTTCCTAACCTACCCCTCTCGGGAGAAGCTATCCAAGTAGTGGGAGTTTCAAATCAGATAATCAGTACTCCGGTAAAAGAACCTATGGAAATTTCCATAGGAAATTTCAAGGAAATGCACAGATTTGTGGTCTGTGATTCCAGTCCCGTAAACCTATTAGGACAAGATCTGTTGTGCAAAATGCGTTGCACCATCTTTTGCTCACCAAATGGTGTTGAAATCCAGACCCCAGATGAAGATGGCCTATATAAATTGATGTTACTAAGGCCCGACACAGACATTAAGCCCATGTCCATTGAAAGTCTACCTGAAGAACTGCAATCAAGCGTAATACCTGAAGTTTGGGATTTTACTGGAAAAGATGTAGGCTTAATGGCAAATGTAGACCCAATTAAAATAACTATAAAAGCAAATGCTGTATACCCAAATACCAAACAGTATAAAATGAGTGCAGAAGTGAAAGAAGGAGTCGCAAAGGAATTAAACAGATTGCTCAAAGCAAACATCATTCAGGAAGTGATGAGTAGTCCCTGTAATTCACCCATACTTGGAATTAAGAAGCCTAGCGTAAAGTATAGGGTAGTGCAGGACCTGCGCAAGGTAAACCAAATTGTAGTACCTTGCTGTCCCATAGTGCCAAACCCCGCAGTAATACTGTATCAAATTCCTTGGGAGGCGGAATGGTTCACTGTCATAGACTTGTGCCATGCGTTCTTTTCCATCCCATTGCATCCAGAAAGCAAATTCCTTTTCAGTTTTGAATTCAACAGCCAGGTCTATGTCTGGAATCGTGTCCCCCAGGGGTACACCGAAAGTCCATCGATTTTCAACCAGATCCTAAAGAAATGTCTTGAATCTTTAGTACTGCCTAAAGAGTCTGTCCTGGTACAGTACATAGATGACCTACTGGTGGCATCTGGAAGTCAAGACGACTGTGTCACTGATACCATTGCCTTGCTGAATCACCTAGGAAAGGGAGGACATAAGGTCTCGCCAGACAAACTACAGTTCTGCAAAACTTCAGTAAAATATCTGGGGCACCAGATAGAGAAAGGGATCAGGAAAGTCACTACAGAAAGAATTAAAATAATTCGAGAAATGTCACTACCAGTAACTCAGAAAGAAGTAAGAATGTTCCTAGGAGTTGTTGGGTACTGCAGACAATGGATCGTGGGTTTCGCAGCCATAGCTAAACCTTTGATTAACATGACAAAGAAAGGAGCGGAAGACCCAGTTTGTTGGAATGATGAATGCATGACTGCTTGGGTAACATTGCGAAATTGTCTGTGCACAGCTCCAGCCTTAGGAATGCCTGACTATTCTAAGAACTTTGAATTGTTCTGTGACACGAGAGACAATTGTGCGCTCTCGGTCTTAACCCAGGAACATGGTCTGATTAGACGTCCCGTGGCCTACTTTTCGGCCGCCCTAGATCCAGTGGCTGCTGGATTACCTGGGTGCCTGAAAGCAGTAGCTGCTACCTGTACAAGCCTAGAGCAGAGTGAGAACATTGTGATGGGACATCCTGTCACTGTATTTGTTCCACATTCAGTTGTGATCTTGCTCACCCGAACCAAGACACAGTATCTCACCCCTAGTCGGCTGACTAAGTATGAGAGGATTCTCATTGGTGCAGAAAATGTAATAATCTCCCGATGTAACGTTCTGAACCCTGCCACACTATTGCCCCTCCCCATTGATGTAGAGGCAGGAGGTGAAATTGACCATAACTGCATAGACTTGACTGAATTTAGCACAAAACCCCGTCCTGATATTAGAGAAGTGGCCTTAGTTGATGAAGACCTCAAAATGTTTGTGGATGGTTCAGGCTTAAGACATGAGAATGGAGGTTTGAGTGCTGCCTATGCTGTAGTCACATTGGAAAAGACCCTGGAAGCTTCCTATCTTTTCGAGGTTAAATCTGCTCAAGTAGCGGAGCTCATTGCTCTAACAAGAGTCTGTAAAATTGGGAAAAACAAACGGGTAACTGTCTATACTGACAGTCAGTACTGTTACGGGGTTGTTCATGACTTCGGCCAGCTCTGGTTGCAAAGAGAATTCATGACTTCCTCAGGTTCTCCTATCCGAAATGGAAAACCAGTACAAAACTTACTAGAAGCCATCCAATTGCCCAAAGAATTGGCTGTGGTCAA
Organism: Lissotriton vulgaris; assembly: GCF_964263255.1. Taxonomy (NCBI): domain Eukaryota; kingdom Metazoa; phylum Chordata; class Amphibia; order Caudata; family Salamandridae; genus Lissotriton; species Lissotriton vulgaris. Next base: position 151,203,124 of record NC_141686.1, read on the forward strand.
GTGTGCGGCTCACCGATCTGGAAATGACGAGGTGACAGCGGGGAACAGATATGCTGACCAAATTGCCCAGTACTGCGCCCGACACAAAATGTCCCTCCTAATTAAATTATGGGGAGGTGAAAGCAGCTGCCAACTGATGTTGTTTGAAAGATTGGGAACATGGGATGAATTGAGAGAACTACAACAGACAACAGACAAGAAAGAAAGGGACATGTGGAGGCAGGATGAATGTCAACCCAGGAAAGGGGATGGTGTTGTGGTCCACAAAACTGGTATGCCTGTACTACCTGAACGACTGGTTACCGCAATGGCACGGATAATACATGAACCAACACATATTGGGAGGGATGCCATGTGCCGTATGTTTGAAAAGGTGTTCTACAGTTCAAAATTCAGGAGCACAGCGGACAAACTTTGTCAGAGGTGTTTAGTGTGTCAACAGTTCAATGCAGGAAAGAAGACAGTAGTGGAACAAAGTACCATTGGGAGAGCAGAAGGTCCCTTCATTAGGATGCAGGCAGACTTCATAACAATGCCCATGTGCAAAGGATATCGATATGTCCTGGTCATAGTTTGCTTGTTTTACCGGTGGGTGGAGGCTTATCCAACCAAGAAGAATGATGCCCTGACTGTAGCTAAATTATTACTTAGGGAACTGATACCACGCTTTGGAATTCCTGAGACAATTGAAACAGACCAGGGTGGACATTTTTCAAACGAAGTCCTAAAAGAACTCTGCAAAGCATTCAAAATGGAGCAAAGGCTGCACTGTGCCTATCATCCAGAGGCTTCTGGAATAGTCGAGCAGATAAACGGCACTCTCAAGTCCAGGTTGGCAAAACTATGTGACTCCACAAAAATGAACTGGATAGAAGCTTTGCCCATGGTGCTGATGAGCTTGAGAAGTATTCCAAACAGAAAGACAGGCTTGAGCCCCCATGAAGTGCTGATGGGAAGAATGATGCGACAGGCATGGGTACCTGGACACAAACTGCTAAGTATTTCTGATGATATGGTGCTAGAATACTGCAGGCAGTTGGGTGACCAAGTGCGTTCTATCTCTCACCAGATTGGAGAGACTGCTGTCGAATGGCCTACAACTCCAGCACACAATCTGAGACCAGGTGATTGGGTGGTGTTAAAGAAACACACCCGGACGAGTTGCCTTGGACCGAAGTGGGGCAGGCCTCGACAAGTGATCCTTGTCACCACAACTGCTGTGAAGTGTGCTGGTGTACCAAAGTGGATCCATGCAAGTCACACGAAGAAGGTGACTGGAGAAAACGCGACTGAAGCCGAAGGTGGTCCAGCTGAAGAGACTCCAGAAGAGGGTCCGGATCCCGCTGACATCGAACTACCAGGCACAAGTCAAGAAGTTGAATGGTTTCCTGTTGATGACCAGGTTCTTGATCCAATAAGAACCCGAAAATACTCTTACCTAGGTAGTGAGTGGGACAGTGCAGGTGAGTCAGAACAAGAAGGAGAAGGTCAGATCATCAAAGCCATCATAACATCTGATCAGGGAATAGGCCAAGTAGGGACAGAACAAGTCATCGACACTCCTCCTCCTGAGCCAGAGGAGACTGGAAAGGGACAGATAGTAGTCAAAGCAGAAGTTCATGCGGAAGAAAATCAAGAGATCGAAGAGCATGAACCAGGCCAGTTAGTAATAGATGAACGTGTTCAGGAAGAAGAGTCAAGTGAATCACTGACAAACGAAGATCAAATACAGTCTACCCCTGAACTAGGTCGGATTAAGGACCAGGCAGAAGAAATAGATAAAAGACCTGGAACTAGTCAGACAGGTAGGGAAAAGGACACTGCTGAAGCAATAGTGCGACAAAGAAGAAAAAGCAAAAGGGTTCACGAGGAAGAGCAAGTTTCCTCGACTACAAACAGGATCGAAAAGAAGGATGAACCCCGATATGTAAAAAGACTAAGAATAAGAATAAAAACAGTCGAAGAAAAACTAAAGGACCAACAACGGGCTGAAAGTGAAAGGAAAGAAGCCCGAGGGAAGTCCATCCGAAAGGGCGGCAGAGTAAAGAAACAGAATAAACTGTATCGGAGCCCTGAGTGGACCTATCTGGTGTTGGAAGAAATTGATGAGCCCGAAGCTTGTGGCAAAAGCGACGAAGGGTCCATTGCTGATCGGAGTTCGGATGAAGACCCTCCTTGAGGTGAAGCGAAGTAAAAACCTCAGCTGAGAAGAAACGAAGAGGGGTTGAGAAAGCCACCTGTAAGATAAAATGTCTGATTCAAATGTCACTGGAAGGTCCAGATTTAGCTGTTGCAAGACATGCTGTAAAATATGCATCTGTAGTGTAGTGGTACTAGTAATAATATGGATAGGATTAACAGTGTTTATACCTTTTATGATAAGCAAAGACCCTAACATGTATCCTACAGACTTGACGACACAAGACGCAGAAGTTGTACATACTGAAGAAACACCACGAAGTGTAGAAAGACATGACAATGCAATGAGTCTGAGACATACACGACCCGACTTAGAAGCATCAGATGAGGGAGAACTACATTATCCCCAAATGAAGAACAGGACACACTTAAATGTCTTCGCAAACCTTTTAGTGCACTATGTAGAAGCTATGGAAATAGAAGATTGCTATGTCTGCATGATGCTACCTACTTCAGTAGCTGAAGGCGTGACATACCACCATTTACCCCTGACCTATGGAATTTCCTGTAGTATTTTAGCTAGTTTATTTTATAGAAGCACTTTACAGTATTATTACTCAAACACTGACGTTATCTTTTCAGAACTTCCTATTAGAGGGAATCTGAACCTTGTACATACCCTTGGTGGAGTGACTCGCTACATGGGGGAATATTTCCTGACCATAGGTGACATAGATCTGAATGAAGCTCGTAGAGACAACTTGACGTGTTCCTTACATGCACAAGAGAAAATGTTCTTGAAAATGGCAGAGAAGAGAAGGGAAAAGTTTCAGAAAAAGGCAAATGACGAACAGAACAGAACCCCTAGATGGGCAGAAAACATGGATAACACCTCACAAAGCGAAGTTACTCCTGCTCTGTTGCTGGATTTTGAACGGAAAGGGAAACTCTGTCTTCATAGAGAAAAGACTAGTTATTATAACAATGTATTCATTGGTTCCAGCGAGTGTGAACATAATTACAAGGTAATTGGAGATTGGGGTTTCAAAAATGGGTCAGAACCTGTGTTTCCAGGAATTTATTATATATGTGGAAACAAGGCTTATTTCAAATTGCCGGATCACTGGTATGGAAGCTGCTACTTTGGCATTGTCTTTCCGAAAATATACCATGTGAACAATGCAGCTGGAAGCAATGAGATTACTAATGGCTTAGTGCGTAGAAAACGTGAAAGTGTAGGAGAAATTATAGGTGATATTTTTAGCGCACTGATACCTGGAATGGGGGTAGCTCTGAATACTCATAGAATCTGCAAATTATCTACAGTAGTGGATCGGTTATCCACTGACACTGCTGCTGGATTTCTGATGATCAATACCGAAATGGTTGCGATCAGATCAATGGTTTTACAGAATCGCCTTGCTCTTGATACCTTATTGGCAAAAGAGGGCGGAGTCTGCAGGATGCTGAGGGCACAACATTGTTGCACTTACATTCCTGATAAAAGTGTCGAAATTAAGAAGTATATAAGAAACATTACTAATTTGGAAAAAGAGCTCAAACCATTAGAGGTTGACAGTGCCTGGAAGAGACTGACTGATGGTCTCTCCTCTGTAGGTAGTTGGTTCTCTAACTTAGGTAAAAGTCTTTTATGGAAAATACTGATGCCAATAGTTGGAATAGGTGTGATTGTTCTGATCATATTCATCTGTTGCAAATGCCAGAAATGCAGAAAATATGTAGTGAATAAAAGAGGAAAGCGAAAAGCTGAAGACTTAGAATTAGAGGAATTAAGAAACCAGATATATAAGAAAATAAAGAACAATCATACACACAGAGAGGCGGAGAGAAAGCTCAACAATAAGTTCATTGAGGTTGAGATGGATGAATTGGATGAATGAAGTTGGCATCTGTTTTCATGTGTAGTGATGATAGTAAATATCATCAAAGAGGGGATTGATGGAGCAAGGATTCGCACGTAAACGCGACTTGCTCTCTTCATGAACCTCGGCTTAAATCATAACTGTACTAACTCTGATTGTTTGTCATTTATTTGTATTTCCCCAACACACGGGTGTCCCTAGGAGGCTTGCCTATGTGTTTTTCATCGTAATCAAGCTTGCACATTAATAAAATGGCCGCCTTGCAGAAATTCAGTCTGCGCATGCGTCGGTCATACCCATGTGACGTGACGCACTCGCAATCTGGAGGGAAAAGTTCGCTCATGCGCAGTGGTGTTAAAATGGCCGCTTGTCACTAATCATGCTTCATGCTATCTTAAGCCGCTTTTATCTATGCATCTTTTCTGCACTAACTCTTAATGCTATAAGTATTATAAAATAAGGGATTAAGAGTAGTTGGTCATGGTGTACAGTGTATTCATTTTATTCTGTGTTATTAATTTGTTTTCGCTTACTTTTCATGTACCGCGTAAATGAGGGCCTTGAATTGGGAATGGAATCCATTTTGCAGCTGACGTATCCCTCATCACGTGAACAAAGATCTGGGACGTGCAGCAATGGAACCTGACCAGATTGGCCATTGAAAAGGGGACTGTCCTTTCCAGGCGCACCTTTGCCCTTGAAGATGTGCTATTTCTATTCTGAAAATGCGCAACAATGTTGCAAACCTTTTCTTCACTATTGTACTTTCCCACACATAGGCCTGGGAACCAGGTGTTAGGGGGAGGGGTAATGTCACGTGCAGTATAGGTGGTACCTATGACCAAACCACCTCCCTTGACCAATCAGAAGATGGGACTTTGTCATTTTGCAACATTTATGGGTGGTCTTGGGAATCTAAACCTGTATAAATAGCCTAGCTTAGCTTAGAGAAATTGTCCGACTTGTCCGAGTAGCAGACCTGTCACTGACCCTACGAACTCTATAGGTGCCTGATACAGAGTGCTGCGGAGCATTCTGCCTGAAACTTTCCACAAACTCCAAGGGGTGGAAATTAGTCCTAAGTGCTAAGCGAAGCACTTTGCTGGGAGATTCGAAAACCCAATCGGGGTTATTGGCGGATTCCCTGCAGAAGAGGGGGTAACGCTGGCGTTGCATCCGATGCTGTAAGGGGTTGGTCGTGCCTTGGTGAACCCAGTCCTGACCCAGACCTGAGGGGTATCCTGTCCTGACTGTCCATGAGCTGTACCTGCTCGCCTTCTGGTATTTCCCTGAATCCTTGAGGGTCCTTGTCCCGTTCTTTCCCAACTGACCCGTGGCCAGGGTTAGTCCTCATTCTCACCTAGGTAACTATTGACATAGGTGTCTGTCTGTATTTATTCTCAACTTTTCCTCCTCTGATTAAAGCAATCTTGCCTGTGATATTCTCCATATCTCCTTTGAATGTAATTTCATGCAATTGATTATTAGTAAATGTTCCACTTTTACCCTTCCTATAGGAAATTGCTAAACCCGACTGTTTATCTAGCTTGTTCCACTTATTCCCTTTCCCTTAGTATGGTTGCCGTGAAGTTAGAAAGATAGCATCAGGTTTAGGAAGTAGTATAAATTTATTAGGTCACACATTTAGGTTTTCCTCACGTCCTTGCCCTAGATTAAACTGTATTAGATAAATATTCATTATGATTCATGCCCTATAGTATTCCCTTTTATTCCATGATACTCACTCTACTCCAAAGTTATATTCTGGTTCTAATACTTATCATTGATGTATTACTGTGCATTTGCCTACTTGTAATGGCATTTTCGTCCTAAACTTATACTATATAAAACCCTTAAAACCAACAAGGTGTCTGTGGTCATTATACATTAAAGTAATATTAAAGGTACCAAATGTGTAAAGTAGAATCTTCTCCCTTTTAGGAAAACCCTTATCACCTGTCCACTGCTAGCTCCTGATCTGTCAGGAGTAATGTGCCTGTGGTAAGTCAGGTACATGAATAGTATGTGGTGTAAGAGTCACCCAACCGATTACTCATAGGAGCGTGCGTGAAATCACCTGGTTCACCCCAGTAAAACGTTAACATTGAAAATAATCACGCCAGGGCCCAGTGCGTGGAAAAGTTTGGTGAGCCGGGTGACCCGCGCGCTCTATCATCTGCACCAGATTCATTTTTGTTGGCTCGTGGCTCGAGTTAAGGAGGCTTCTCCAAATAGCTTCTCACTATTTGCCACAAACCCCTTCACAAGGATTTCGATTTCCTCATCAGAGGATTTCTGCTTACTTTTTCTTCTTTGTTCGTCCTGCTGACCTTTTTGGCATTCCATTTCTGCAAATTCCTGTAGAGCCTAGGTCCACCAATTGCTACCCGCCAGCTCCTGTGCTTTTGAATGAGATTGAAACGACGTATTTCCTGAATCAGGAAGAGTGAAACAGGGAACATCTCACAAGGGATGCATCGGAGGCTTTCCATATCTTCAGTAAGAAGCTGTACTTTAGAGGGAAGTTCTCTTTACACATTCAAAAGCAATATCTAGTAGCGTTTGTGCTGACTCACATAGCCTCTGACCAGATACAACTACTGGATGCTCCAATTACTTGAGATAGGTAAAGTTGGCTATTGAAAAATTAAAGGCTAATAAGGCCGCAGGCCCAAATGGGTTGACACACTCCTTCGATGAGACATTCTACACCTCCCTGGTCACCACACTAAAGACACTTTTTAATCAGATTTCTCATCAACAGAATGTTTAAAGGGATATGGAAGTTGCAACAATATCTGTTCTCTATAAACAGGAGTAGTGTCCACAGCTAAGCACATCTTAAAGTACAATAGCTCTTATAAAAACAAAATGTATTGAATCAAGTTCTTCCCTGTTTGATTCATGCAGACCAGTCCGGTTTCATTGTCCATAGTTAAACACTTTACCTAGGGTGGACAGTCCACATTGTTGAGAAGGCTTACAAGAATGGAATGCCATTGATTCCAGTCCCATTAGACATTAACTCCTTGGATGCTCTTGACGAACTCAGCTCGTCATGGCCCGTGGAACGCTCAGGTGTGGGGAGAATTCCCCCGCTGTGCTGAGCGTTCCACGGGAGGCAATACACCTGGGACGAGGTGAGCTCGTCATGAGAACAGGAGCGCCGTAGCCCATGATTAACCCCCGCAGCGAAGGGGTTAAAAAGGCCTTGGCCAGGCACATGCCTTGTAGTTGCCCTATGGCCGTGAATAGCTTATCCTGGGGGAGCAGACAGAAGCAGAGTGGAACTGGGCATCGGTGTCCGATGTCGCCCCTCCTGTTTGCACTCGCATAGAGCTGTTGGGAGAACAGGAATGAGACTGAACTGAAATCCAGTTCGGGTAGATGATATAAGATATCATTCTAAGTAGATGATGTTTTCCTCAACCTAGGGAAAAGGTCTTTAAACTTTTTTCTCTGAACCCCTAAGCACATTTTTTGAATTCAGGCCTCCCTCCAAATTTATAGATAAGTATTGGGCTAGTGTGAGGGACAGCTCTGAGTGGAGGGGCCAACACTTATGAGATAATTTATGGGGTTCTTTTTCTATAGTTCATAATCCACCCTAAATGGAAGACATAAGACAGCAAATGCATCGAACAAAACTGGCAATTGACCCAAAGATATTGCTCCAGATAATATGGATATTGTGAGCCCTTTGCACTCCTCGAACTTGATGCAGCTGAACCAGTGATAACTGAGGCCCTGAGTAGCAGGCTATCACCTCTCCCTTTTTCTTCCCTTCCCCTTCATGCCTGACCACCAGTATAACCTTGAAATAGGAGCTCTGACCCTTTCAGGGGAAGAAGAGCTCCCATGTGTTTCCTCCTTTTATTCTGAAAGGGTGCCCTCAGCCCTAACACTAGAAAGGAAAATAAATCCACGTGCCCCCTTTTTAAAGTGAGACAGTCCTAGTTGTCGTGCTGTGGGCCTGCAGACCACTGGGCCCGAGTGCTGCTGCACCTGCTTCACTAATGATAGCAACAGCCTTGCAGAGTGGGTTTTTCCTCTGCCTTTTATTAAAAGCTGGACTCCCATCTTGCCACAACCCCCTCCTCACCATCTCTGTGAGGCCAAACTAAGGTGGCTCCTCTACATCAATGTTATCCACCCTTGAACCATTACTCTGGGGCCCAAAGCAACTCTGTATAGCAAGAACTATGGCCCCCCATTCTGCTGGTTCATGGTAAGACAGCCATAATTGGGGTGCAGAGGCCACTTACACCCTTGGCTCCAGCACCCTTGGCTCCAGTACCTGCAGCACTAAAGGCAGTGAGAGTCCTTTAACAAATATATAAGCCCACTCCCCCAATTGCTCCGATTTTATCGGGGAAACTGTCTCTGCCCATTCTTTAACAAAAAATGAGCCCACCCACAGTGCCCCTCTTCTGGACTATACCTTTGACACTATCCATGTCTTTCATTTTCCCCCTTGGCCATTACAGTGAGGCACCAGGGGTCCAGATGATTAGGTCTCCGCACCTCATTGCAACCACGTTGGCCTCCTCCCTGTGGCTCCCTGGACTCACTTGTGACAAAAGCACAACTGGTAATGCTGACCTTGAGTTGCCTCTGCCTGAAAGTGAAGGGAGCTAAAGAAGAATCCGGACTTGTCACCAGCCTTTAATTGATTGAGTCACTTAAAGTTTCATGGTGACAAAGATTTATTCTTTTCAAGAGGCAATGTAAGGGTGTTATCATCTGAGGTTTGGAGTAATGGAGAGACTCCAAAATGTTTGCACTGGCGAAGTCTGATTACGTATTGCTAAACTATATTTTTTGAAAACACTTGTTTTTATCTCAAACACTACATCATTTTGCAGCAGCTTAGCTTCTACTATGCCTTATCGTATTTTATAAAATAGCTTACGTATTCAAAGTGCTTTCTGTCACAGGCTGGGACCTCAAAGCACTATAAATAAATGAGTCACTTTTCCCCACTGTGCCAACTAGGATTACATTATGTGCCTCTGTGGACTCACACACGCGGACCTCTGCAGTGATCACATTAAACAACTGCGGTTTTATAATGTCATAGAGTATATTTCCCACTGATTAATTTACCTTGCATTTATTTGTTATTCAAGCTGAGTGCGCCTTATTTTATATGCAGTTACCTTAAGACAAAAAAAACAGCAAAATATATACAGAATATTTTGTTCTTTTCAGCCACCTTTTTGACCCTGCCACTATACTTACTGGCCCCTGTCCCTATTGCACTCAGAATCACAGTTCCCATACATGTTTTGTACACTCAAATGGATGCTTGTGAATGAAGATATCCTAGAAATTAGCCAAATAAGCAAGATTTTGCTTTCAGGCCATCTTAATTTACAAGTACTTGCAGAGGCATTTGTGCCCCCCTAGAAATGCAGTCATGGAACCCCAGGAGGGTGTCACACAGTTTGAGGATCTTCCCTAGGTGAATGGGAGACATTACTACTGGCTGTTGTGGAGCAACTGAGGATGTTTGAGGCAGTGTCAGGTGTAAAAATTAATATGGACAAATCTGAGTTGTCCCATCAGGCACAGTCTCTGTGGGACAAGATTCTGTTTAGATGGGAACTGAAGCAGGATAGTACCTAGGGATATTCATTATGCCTGCTAGAAATGGGGATCTCTAGTTGGCAATGGCTGGCACTTCCATCCAAATAGGGACCCTTCAGGGCAAGTGGGCCACCCCCTTTGAGAACCCCTGCTCAACCCTGTGGTAATGTAGTACGAGCAGTTAGGCCTATCTCAAAGGCAGTGTGTGAAGCGTTTATGACCACGTACAATAAGGCAGTAATGACACCACAAAAGGACACAACTCATGTAGGTATAGAAAAATAATCTCTTTATCTAACACTTTAACTCAAAACTCTCAAAGCGTTTCAGCAACTACAAATTACGTCAACCCGTAGGGTTTCAAAGAGACAACAATGCATTCACCAAAGCATGACACAGACTAAATTCAGGGCCGGGCCTACGTGACCCGTTGCACACCAGATACCTGTCGTTGAAAGGGGATACAACTGGCATCTTCTCAAAGAAGCGGAGACAGTGACAGGCGGACTTCCACTGACCACAAGTCTTGGCGGCTGAGGTCCGCAGCGTGCACCCACAATCATTCGGGCACAGGCAGACGCTCAGTGGCAGCAGCACGTGGCTTTGGCGGCCCGGGCTGGTGGTGAAATGAAATGAAATGAAATGAAATGAAAATAACATTTATAAAGCGCTACAGTTGCCCTCAGGCGTCCAGGCGATTACTCTTGTTGTGCAGCTCCGTGGTGGGCTCACAGCGGCAGCAGCTCTCTCCTAGCTGCGGCGGCCCACATGACAAATTCCAAGGATGCAACGTTGCCAATGGTGCAGGCGCTCAGCGGCTACAGCTCTCTCCTAGCTAGGGCGGCCCACGGGACAAATCACGATGATGCAAAGTGGCAAAGGTTGTGGGCACTCAGCGGCTACAGCTCTCTCGGCTGCGGCGGCCCATGGGACAAATCACAATGCTGCAAAAAGTGCCAAAGGTGTGGGCGCTCAGCAGCCACAGCTCTCCTTTAGCTGCGGCGGCCCACGGGACAGATCACGCTAATGCGCAGTAGCAAGAGGCGTGGGCTCTCAGTAGCTACGGTTCTCTCTCGGCTGCGGCGCCCCACGGGACTAATCATGAGGATGGAAAAGTAGCAATGGGGTGCGTGCACTCAGCGGCTCCATCTCTCTCTTGGATGCGGCGGCCCATGGGATAACTCACGATGACGCACAGTAGCAAACGGTGTCGGCACTCAGCGGCTACAGCTCTCTCTTGGCTGTGGCGGCCCACACGTCAGAGGATGATCTCGGCCCGGCTGGCACAAAGGTAGACGCTCAATGGCTACAGCTCTCTCTTAGTTGCAGCGGTCCACACAGGTTCAGCGAAGGGCTCGAAGGGGCAGATTTCGGCAGGCTCTCAGCGGCGGCAGCTCTCTCTCAGCGGCAGCGGCCCACACGGATCAGCAGAAGAGTTGAAGGTGCAGATTTAGGCAGGCTCACAGCGGCGGCAGCTCTCTCTTAGCTGCAGCGGCCCACACTGGTTTAAGAGAGAGATTCCAATGTTCGGATTCGGGCGGGCTCTCAGCGGCGGCAACCCTCTCTTAGCTGCAGCAGCCCACACATGTTTAGCAAAAAGGTTCAAAGGTTCAGAGTTAGGTGGGCTCTCAGCGGCCGCAGCTCTTTCTTAGCTGCAGCGGCCCACACAGGTGTAGCAAAAGGTTCAAAGGTTCAGACTTAGGTGGGCTCTCAGCGGCTGCAACTCTCTCTTAGCTGCAGCGGCCTGCACAGGATCAGTGAAAGTGTTGAAGGTGCCCAGTCCGCGGTCCTCACAGTAGAACTAGAGACTCTGGATTACTCGACGGAGGCTTCAACTGCAAGTAGGATTCCTCGCACAGGAATTCCGACGACTGACAGGGTGAAGTCTAATGTCCCTGAGACTTATGCAGGAGGCGCTCTCGATTTAGGCCCTCGTGTAGTTTCTTCGGCAAGCTTGGCGAAAGTTTCAAAGTCCTTTCCTCTGTTCACTCGGACAGAGTTTCGTCTTGACATCTAGAAGCAACACACCTGGCCAAAGTTCCAGCGCAGCATTTTATACCTAAAACGTCTTTGTTCTCTAAGGTTGTAAATCACTGACTCCAGTCAGAACTAATTCGGTGGAGTCGGGGAGCATTTGGTTTATGGGGCGGCATCCTGCCCTTTCAGATTGAGAGGGTCTGCTATCAGACACCGAGTGGGAGGTGAAGCCATCATTCACCTTGCCAGGTATGGCCCTGCTCGGATCAAAGAGTCACCCCTCCACACGCTCGAAATCCTGATCTCTCTCTCTCCAGCTTGGTCTGATCCAGCTGGCCCTGCTGCTCCAAAACCAGACGGCCAATACACATACCCGCAACAACCTTTAGTAAAGCTTTAGGCAAGAAACTACTGCGTCTCCAGGAAAGTCATTTCACAACATGCAATATCTAAACTGTCCTCACTAAAAGGTGGCTGTCCAGAGCATAGAAAAATACTCAGTTTGAAGTTGTATTGTAAATATCACACTTCAATGTACCAACAAGGTATCACAAATGACAAAAAAATAGAATTCAATCATTGGAAGGAGAAGAAATACACGGAGAAAGTTAAAAGTATGTTATTCAAAACATTTTATATGGTTTCAATCAAGTAAATTATATTTGAAAATATAGGGAGACAGAAATAAAAAGCAACAAAGTGGTGAACAGAGGTATATATAACTTCAACTCATCAGATCACAACTTAACCATCAACTCCAATCAATTTAGAGCAACAACCAAAAGAAATTAATTGATAGTGGTTGTGTGCTTGTGCACATGCAGCATAGATGGAGATGATGTAACTGTCGAAGTTTCGGTCTTATACTGCTGCCGTCATGAAGACCATCATCAGGACCACAAAGTTCATTGCAGGTAAAAGAGACCCCCTTAAACACAAGAAATAATGATATTGCTTGTCACCTGAAGATTCCAGTTGGCAAATACGTGATTGGAAATTACGTATTTAGAAGGGTATGTTTGGCAATGAATCTAGTGCGTGATATGTGCAAACTCCAACCGTGAAATAAGTATTACCAACGGGTAGCAGCCAGATGCATGGAGTTTGTAGACCAGGCGGGCAAGATGTATCTCAGTCAATACGCGGCGAGGCTATATCATAGGCTATGATGAGTTGAAGTTATATATACCTCTGTTCACCACTTTGTTGCTTTTTATTTCTGTCTCCCTATATTTTCAATTCTAATTTACTTGATTGAAACCATATAACATTTTTTGAATAACATACTATTAACTTTCTCCGTGTATTTCTTCTCCTTCCAATGATTGAATTCTATTTTTTTGTCATTTGTGATACCTTGTTGGTACATTGAAGTGTGATATTTACAATACAACTTCCAACTGAATAATTTTCTTTAGTAAACAAATCCCTTGTAGCACCCCTTTGACCTAAATCAATTGTTGCCCAAGCCTACAAGGGTTTATTGGGTTTCCCCTGTTATAATCATGTCCGGAGCATAAGCATATCAAACTCAAAGTTCCTACTGGGTTCCTATGGCCGGATGGGTTGATAGAAAGTAATCCTTACCGTACAGGCTACACAGATGGAAGCATTAGGGTTATCCTTATTCATACAGTCATTTATATACAGGGAGCATTTGCACTGTAGCACTGATTAGCAGTGGCATGGCGCCCAGAGCTTCTACATCCAGCCAACATACAAGACAGGAAGAGTAAAGGGGAAGGGAGACCCACACCAATGATGCCAGGTCTAACAATGCATCATACCAGTTGCATGCAGCAAATTATTCCAGCCTCTTACTCAATGTTAAAAAGGACCTCAGTAAGCGGGATGATCTTAAGCTTAGGGCACATATGCATCTTTAAAATCAATATTCTCTCCAGACGTATTCCAAATCCTTCCCATAATTGTAGACAATGTCTTCTTTGGTCAACTACATAAGATGGGGGACCGATTGATCAGGAAGAAGGTCAGGGCCTATGTGTTGCTGAGGTAGTTACATCAAATTATGGAAAATTAAGGCATGTTGTTTCCAAGTATGTCCTGTTTATTCTCATACCTTCAACTTCTCTCCTATCGAAGGGCTGGCCACATCTAAGTCACAGCCCAACAGATCAGCGATAAAGCTAAACATCACCAAGGCCGGACTAATTAACGCCAGGTCTATGGTTATGCATAACATCCACATGGCGGAGCTAATAGAAAGCCAAAATCTCGATTTAATATTTATTACAGAAACTTGGGCAGACGAGGCCTCAGACATAGACTTGGCCATTGCTATCCCAGGGGGGTTCTCCATCTGTAGAGTGAACAGGAAAGAGAAACAAAGGGAAGGACTGGCAATTATATTCAGAGACAAATTCAGGGTTAAGAGCTCAGAAAAGGCCAGCCATCCGTTCTGTGAAACACTATCCTTCCAGATTAAGGTTACTAACAACTATACCTTCAATGGCCTCCTAATATACAGGCCACCCAGAGCCAAAACACCGCTGATCCATTTACTTGTGTGAAAGGGCCCGACTGTACCATCTTTGGAGATTTTAATCTACCTTTAGAAAAAAGCTCTGATACAACGACATCAATATTTAGGGACGCTCTGGCCAACTTAGCCCTGGAAAAGAGGGTCTTTCAAGATACTCATAGAGCTGGCCACACTCTTGACAGGATATTTACTTCCTGTGGGGGCATAAACAGAGTGGATACTTTGCAAGTCCCCTGGTCAGACCACAAGGTGGTTATTTTCATCCTTAGAAGTGAAGGAAGAGACAAGCAGTCCCGCTGGTTCAACTAGGAGTGTCACATATCGGGACTGGTCGAGGACCAATACCCAGACTCTTTTAGATAAACTGCAGTCCTCAAATCCTGAACTTCCCCCAGACAGCAATACTGCCAATGATAAAATCATGGACTGGATAAATTCTGCAGTTAATGATGCAGTCCCTCAAAGAAAAGTTACTTTCAAGAGGAAAACTCCTTCTCAACCATGGTTCTCGGAAGCTCTTAGGTCACAAAAGCAAAATTGTAGACGAGCCGAGAAAAGGTGGTGGACTAACTATGACTTAAGTTAAAAGAAAATTATAAAGCTTCCTTGGCCACGTATAAAAAACTGATTATTGCAGAAAAAAAGCAGTTACTTTACACGAAAAATTAACAAGACAAAAAACTCCAGCAAAGCCCTTTTTGCCACAGTAAAAAAACTAACAAAAACAGATAGCAACAACCCGGTAGCAATGACTTCGGATTTTTACAACACGCTAGGCGAATTCTTCGTCCACAAAGTATCTTCGGTATATGACTCCTTTAAAAGAATCGATAAAGCTATATCCAATCAGGCAATTTTAAAATCAAACAAGGAACCCTCGCTGATATCTCAGGGCCCATGGTTTCAATTCGTGCCACCCTCAGCGGATCAAATTCTGCACACAGTGAAGACCACCAGATCAGGTAGCCCAATGGACCCCTGTCCACCTAAGGTGATGCAGCTTTTTCCAGAACTGCCAAGTAAACAACTAGAGAATACAAATACTAAAATCAGAGACTTTTCCAGATGCATGGAAAACACCTCGGTGATGCCACTTTTAAAAAAATCCAATTTAGACTCCGAAGAACCGGGCAGCTATAGACCCATTGCTAGGATACCCTTCACCGCAAGAATTCTGGAGAAATTCCTGAATAAGCAGCTGTCCCAGTTTTTTGCAGATGGAAAGGTATTAGACCACTCACAATTTGGCTTCCGAGAGGGACATGGGACCAAAACTGCACTGCTAACGGCGGTGGAAGAACTCAGGAGTGTTTTGGATGACGGAAGGAAGGCCGCCTTGGTTCTTTTGGACCTCTCGGCAGCCTTAGATACGGTCAGCCTTGACCCATCTTGCTGAAGTCAAAGTTCACAGCTCGGCTCGGTCTCTACTGGCATCCTATCTGTGCAATAGAACTTTATCAGTAGAGTAGGGAGAGACAAGATCGAAATCATTTAGCTCGCCTTGTGGGGTGCCCCAGGAGTAATCATTGGGTCCGACCCTTTTTAATTTGTATGTAGCTCCCTTGGCAGGAATCATAAGGAAAAGTGGTTTTATTCCAGTTCCCTATGCCGACGACACCCAGATAGTGGTGTCCATCAGCAACGATGCTAAAGAGACAGCGAATACATTTAGATCATGTATGACACATGTCAAACAATGGATGATGAACAACTGCCTGAAGTTAAATGGGAATAAAAGTGAAGTACTGGTCTGGGGGCTGATCCAAACATATGGTCCCCTGAGTGGTGGCCAGACAGCCTCGGTAACTGCCCAACTCCAGTAAACAAGGTGAAAAACCTGGGTATGACTCTAGACATCAAACTTTCATTTGATGCTCAAGCTAACAAACTGGCTTCATCAGTCTGGTACATATTGAAAATGATTAGAAAGCTCCTGCTTTACATTCCAGCAGACGTCTGTAAAACGGTGGTAACGGCTTTGGCTTTGTCAAGGATAGACTTTGGGAATGCCTTGTATGCTGGGGCACAGGACCAAATTCTCGCAAAACTACAACGCCTGCAGAATGCAGCCGCAAGGCTGGTGTTGGACATTTCCAAACATGAGCCAATCGCCCACAAATTAAAAACCCTTCAATGGCTCCCCATCGCCAAAAGAGTGCAGTTTAAATCGCTCTGCCTGGCTTACAAGGCGCTTCATGGATCCGGCTCGCAGTTTTAAAAAACCCATCTTAAACTGTACGAACCTTCTAGGCCTCTTAGATCAAGCCAGGCCAAATTAATCCAGGTTCCTAAATACAGATTGGCCAGATGGGGAGGGAGAAGCTTTTTATTACAAACAGCAAAGACATGGAACCTTCTCCCAATATCTATCAAAGACAGTCCATCCCTGCTCTCCTTTAGGAAAGCAGTGAAAACCTGGCTCTTTTGTGCCAGCTAGTCTCTATATTGTCAACCCAGAGTTCTCTGATTTGTCATAGCGCCAAGACGCCCAAGGGCATTTGCGCGCTCTATAAAATTATAAATCAATCAATCAATCAATCAATCAATCAAGTTTCAAAACATGCTACTGGGCCTGCCAGTTAAGAGTTAACACAAAGTGGTATAAATCCAAAATCAATATGCCTTGGGCATTTCAGATCACGCCATAGGTAATATAACCTTATGGGACCTGATATGGCTTAACAGGCAGGATACATCCTGAAATTCATATTTGTCTATCCCCATCAACACAATATTGTCAGTGTGAGACAGTTTCAGAGAAACTATAACTCCCAACACTCCCCTCAAGGTTTATTCCAATAAATTACAATCCAAACTTGACACCCACTTTGAACACTGACCCACATAGTGTTTTGAGGGAGTGATGTTGAAGAAAAATACCTGAATTATTCCAGGGGGTGCGTGGGATCATCAAACCCTTTGATCTGTGCAACAAATAATTTGGATGGGTGTGGTTCCGTGGTCCCGAATTGGGTTCGATAGTTCCGAAACCCGATTTATAAAGATCGTCGGAAATGGACGATTTTGGTGTCAGCAGACCGCAAACGGCGAGTGTAGCGTGTCCGAGTGTTTTCGTATGAATCGATATAGGGGAACACTCTGCATTTGAGGATTTAGTTTGAACCCACGGGTTCCATTTTGTATGTGGCAGCCATCTTGTATGGTTGCCCTAACATAGGCCCTATGATCGTGGCCGAACGAGTCCTTGACACGTACGTCTTAGTTGACTTCTGGTTGACCTGGCCGAACTGACTCCTCGCCTGGGGCGAATCCCGCTGAGCCAGTTCCTTGTTCAGCAGCTGGCCTGATAAAGATTAAAGAGCAGGACGTGCCCTGACTTTATGGCACACCGTTCCCACTCCCCTATCTCCTTTCCATCTGTTTCTGCCTTTCCTTTACGACATGTTCATCGATCTGGGTTGAAGGTTTTATGGTGGGTTTGTCCGGCCTGATCGAGCAGGAAACTTAGCATATGTGCGATCATTTTGGTGGGCTGGACAACGGAAAGTGGGATTAACTTTGACTGTCGTGATTCGTTACTTTTTGAAATGCTACTTGTTCATTGGTTAGTTTGTATGCACCGAATGTAAATTGTGATGTTGCCAGACGCGTAATTTTTGGCATAAAAGACCGAGTTTCGTTCATTGAGGTGGTGCAGTCTCTGTCGAACTACCCGTGTGTACTTCGTAGACCTCTGTCCCTGGTTGCAACCAATAAACTTTGGTGTTTGACGTCGTCGAGAAGTATCCCGTGTCTCCGTTTGCCAAGACAGGGGAATCCCGGGTCTTTGGGTGTTGCCCTCACACCGCTGGGTTATTGTAATAGTATTGGTTCCGAGAAAACCCAGTACCTCAATTGGCGCCCAACGTGTGGCGACTTCAGCGGTACAGGTACAAGCCAGAGGTTCGTGAGGAGCTTCGTGAGAAAATTCCAGAGGTTGGCCAGCCACTTCAGCGACCCCTGTATGTCGACGTGGTTCCGAAGGTCTTTGCTGCGAGATTTCCTGCGTCCCGGCAGCTACGAAGGACTGCTGCCCTGACTGTCGCCCTGTTTTGGAGCCTTAGACGTTTGTAGAGCGAGACGATTGACGGGTCTTCTGGTGACGCCATCGACAATTCAGTTACGTATAAAGGGAGCGTCTCCTAGTTCTTAGTTTGTTTTGTATCCTTTAGTGGATAGCTTTGATTTGGTACCTGCAGGCCCCAAAGCCAAGGGATTCGTGTATTCCCGAGCTTATCGATTTTAGATTACCCTTGTTGTTTGAAGCTAGACTAGTGAGCAAGATGCCTGGTTTTAGCAGTCTTAGGAATTTGTTTAGTTGTGGTACGTTGAGGTTAGAGGATTCGTGTCCGGTTCCTCCGATCGGAACTCCTACATACGAGTTGTATGTGAAACATGGAGTAGGTCCTATTAGCTATAATGAGATTTGGGTAAAATATACGAAGAATGACGGCGTCCTACAGTGGCCCCGTTATGGTAGTTTTGAGACAGAAGTTTTAGATAACCTTGAAGTGAGGTTGTTCAAGAAGAATGCCCGGCCGGCAATGTTTGACTCTTTCCGTATATGGCGCAAGGAAGCCAAACAGAAAGAAATTAAGTTAGCAAAGAAGAATAGAAAGGGTATGTCAATGGTGCAAGCTGCCGTTGCATACAGAGATGACGAAGAAGAGAAAAACAGTGAGCAGATGCTTAGAGTGATGAAGTTAGCGGTAGAGAGATGCTACCCAGTCTTGCCAGCTAAAGAGCAGAAAGACGATAAGGAGCTTGTGAAAGACCCTTTGATGTCGCATTTGCTAAATTCACCACCACCTCATGTGCAGAATGCTACGGCACCACCACCACCGGTCGTAGCCGCGCAAGCACCTATTGCTTTGCCTCCTGTTATTCCTCCACAGCCAGCTTCTTCGTTGGCTGTTGTTCCTTATGCGCATCCTTCTCAAGGGTTGCCAAATTTGCCTTTTCCTACTACTACTGCCTCTATGCCTGTTCCGACTATGGATCCTACTACTACTACTGTTTCGTCTCCTCTTGTCCTTCTGACTGTTCCTTCTCCTAGACAGCGGGTGACCGCTGCCTTTTCTAATTTTCTAACTCCTTTGTTGGGACAAATGGGTATGTCTCCTGTGAGTGAGCGTAGACAATCGCGTAGCCAATTGCCTGATACAGATGAGCGAGTGGTTTTGGACCATATGGCACGTAGATGGGTGACGTATAAGTCCCAGTATGATCTAGAAGGTATTATGGATAATTTCTGACAATGGGAAGCACCAAAGCAGCGCTGTGTTTTTGAGCTTATGTGTGCGTTCCTTCATAAACAATGGATGGACGGATTGGGTAGAGTTCCTGTAGAATTGTCTCGATTACGCTCAGAATTTGCTAAAGGAACGATTGTGAGTCTGCTCGATGTTGAGAAAGCAGTATCGACGTTATTGTCACTTCGTAGCGATGTCCCTACTGAACGGCTGTTTGAGCCAGATTCATCAGTTAGGAGACATGCGCGTCAATATCCGATGCGAGAGGTTCCTCCGGTATGGAGACCTGCTGATGCTGCTGCTCAGCCACCTGTTTTAGCGCACTTTCAGCGAGTGTGGGTCCATGTACCATGGAAGCGTGCAGAAGTTTTAGCGCTTAAGCAGACTTTACCAGATCCGCGGAAGAATCCGGCAGGATATTATAAAGAACTTACGCAAACTGTGAGTTAGTACGTTATGAATTTGGCGGATATAGATATGTTGTTTGGGAATGTTGTCCCACAGTCCATCTGGAAAGTCATTCGGCATACAGATCATAATCATGAATTGGGCGATTCATGGGTGAATCTTGTTGCAGCAAACGATAGACAAGTTGGAGGTGCTAAGCCTGAAGATGTTATTGCTGAACTTCCTGGTAGAATTATCACTTTCATGAAGACTTTAATGCCTGAAGTCCGTGTTAATTGGGACAAATTGTCAGCCTGTAAGCAGAAGAAAGACGAGTCTGTTTCAGACTTTTTCTCGCGTTTCGAGGAAACTTTCGTTGATCATAGTGGCCAGGATATGGCTACTGAAGGTGGCCAGAGATTGTTCGTTGATAAATTCGTGCACAATCTTCTTCCTGAGCTGTGTACTAAGTTGAAGGATTCCGAGAGTGCTTGGCCTGTTTCTACGTTGGCGCAAATTCTTGCTACGGCTCAATACTACGAGAATAGGCGTAAGGATGAGTTAGAGAGAGCGGATAAGAAGACTAAGGAATTGAAGACTAAAGTTCTTCTACAACAAGCTTATCCACCCCATGTTAATAATCAGCGTGATTATCAGCTGCCTCAACAGTATTCGAGGAACTCGCAAAGAGACGAGACTCCTCTACAACAGCGTATTCAGTATGGGCCTAACCAGTGTGCATTTTGCAGAGAAGAGGGCCATTATAAGAACAGTTGTCCGGTTGTGTTGCAACGTGCTAATAGTGCTCCTGGTGTTAGAGGTAGAGGTGCTCAACAAGCGCCTAGAGGTAGAGGCCGCGGACAGAACGTGCGCCCTTTGCCTCCGCAGAATTCAATGAACAGTTTCAATAAACAGCAGAATCCTTCTGGTAGGTCTACACAGTACTATGTAGATGATTACTATGCTGAAGGTGATGAGGAGCAAGGTAATGATTGTTAGGACAGCCATGGACAAAGAGAGGGAGTTGTTTCAGTTCCGGTAGATCAGAGTGGACCTTCCGTGGAAGTGATTGCATCGGGTGTGTCAGAGCCTTTTCTGCTAGACACTGGTGCTACGAAGAGTTCTATTATGCATTCTAAACTCCCTGGCGCACCTTTGTCTGGCTTTAATAATGTTTCTATAGGTTTTTCTGGCGCCCCCATTATGAATCCGATTTCTGTTCCATTGCCTCTTTCTGTTGGTCCTCGTAGGTTCGAAGCACCCCTTCTTTTGACTACAGGTTGTAATGAGAACTTGCTAGGCCTTGACCTCTTGAAGAGATTGTATGCGACTTTGTACTGTTCTCCGTCAGGAGTACATCTTACTTTGGGTGAGAATGTGATCTCTCCGATATATGTTTCGAAAGATTGTCTTCCACCTGAGTTGTCTTCGTTACCGGATTCGTTATGGGCTACGGGTCCAAATGATGTGGGCATGTTAGATATTCCCCCATATGTTGTGACGCTGAATGCGAATGCTCAGTTACCGCGCATTCCGCAATATCGTATTTCAAGCGATGGTGAACGAGCGCTTTTGGCGATCATTTATGATCTGATCGACAAGGGTGTTATTAAAGAGACTCGAGGTAAGGCGTGTAATAGTCCGGTTTTGCCTGTCTTGAAGAGAACTGATTCTTCACAGCCTCCTGTATATAGGTTTGTTATCGATCTTCGTGAAGTGAATAAATTTGTTGTTCCACAGTTTCCTGTTGTATCCGACATTACTGCATTATTGACATTGATTCCAGCTTCTGCTACCTGGTTTTCGGTGATTGATTTGAAGAATGCTTTCTTCAGCATCCCGAATGCCATAGAGAGTAGAGATATTTTTGGATTCTCTTTAGGAGGACGAATTTTCCACTTCAAGCGCGCTCCTCAAGGTTATTGCGAGAGTCCATCTATCTATAGTCAAGCTCTGAAGACGCAACTTGACTTGTTGGCCTTGCCCGAAGTTGCAGCCCTTATCCAGTATGTTGATGATTTGTTGGTCGCTGCCGATACAGAAGACATATGTAAGGATGCCACCGTGGGTTTGTTGTCTCATTTGTCTGAATGCCATCATAAAGTTTCTCTCTCGAAATTGCAATTCTGTCACCAAGAAGTAACCTATCTAGGTCACCTCTTATCGAAGGAGGGAAGGAAACTGACCCCAGAAAGAATCCAGACTATTGCGAGAATGAGTGTCCCTACGACACAGAGAGAAGTACGTGCGTTTTTGGGCATTACGTCGTACTGTAGACAGTGGATTTCAAATTTTTCCCTTCTAGCGAAACCTTTGATAGCTCTTACGGTTAAGGATACTCAAAATCCGATTCCTTGGACTGAGGAATGCCAAAAGAGTTTCTCTGAACTACGTAATGCGTTGTGATCGGCTCCTGTGTTGGGTACTCCCGACTACAGCAAGCTTTTCACATTGTATGTCCATGAGAGAGAGGGATGTGCATTATCGGTTTTGACCCAACAATTTGGTGGGAAGCAACGCCCATGTGCGTACTTTACATCAACATTAGATCCTGTGGCTAGAGCATTGCCGAGTTGCTTGAGAGCAACTGCAGCAGCGGTTGTTTCGATTCGACAGTCTGCTGGTTTACTTATGGACAATACGCTAGTGGTTATGGTTCCACATGCAGTTGATACCTTGTTAAATCGGACGAAGACACAGCACTTGACTAGTGCTCGGTTGTCAGGGTATGAGCTTACGTTGTTAGCAAGCCATGTGCACATCAAGAGGTGCAATACCCTAAATCCGGCTACGCTGTTGCCGATTTCGCTTGAGACAGACGATGATAGCGAAGAGCAACATGACTGCTTCTTGAAAACAGAAGAAGAAACGAAAGGGAGGATAGATTTAAGAGATACTCCTCTTCCTGACTGTAATGATGCTTTGTGGGTTGACGGCTCGTGTTTTAAATTACCAAATGGCGATACCACTGCAGCATATGCCGTGACGACTTTACATACAGTTGTCGAAGCTGCACGTATCCCACACAATTCTGCGCAAGCGGCGGAATTAATTGCACTCACGAGAGCATGTGTGTTGGCGAAAGGGAAACGAGTGAATGTGTATACTGATAGTCAGTATGCATTTGGAGTGGCTCATAGCTTTGGACGATTGTGGCGTGAATGTGGATTTTTGACATCGCATGGGACGAAGATCCAGCATGGGCAGCTGGTGAATGAACTTCTTGAATCTCTTACGTTACCTTTGCAAATAGCGATCGTGAAATGCAGTGCCCATAGAAAGATTACGGATGATGTTGGTCGTGGTAATGCGTTTGCGGATGAAGTTGCAAAAGAAACTGCTAGGAATGTGACGAGTCAAATGTATGTTGCGGGTCCAGCGAGATGGGTTCCAGAGAAGAGTATGTGCGAAGACACTATTTAGAGCGTGAAGATTATCCAGAGTGAGGCCACTGAGAAAGAGTTGGATGAAAGGAGAGAGAGTAAGGGTAGGTTGGATTCGAATGGTTGTTGGACTGATTTGTCGGAACATCAAAGATGGTTGCTGCCAAACGCGTATGTGCTTCCAGTTGTTACAATGGCGCATGGATTGGCACACATTAGTGTGAAAGGGATTTGCAAGTTGTTGGCTCCGGTTTGGCAGAATGTGGGAATACCCAGATGTGCAGAGAATTTGGTCAAGAACTGTATGGTGTGTTTGATGCATAATCCTGGTAAGGGAACTCCAACACCAGCTGGTCATTTTGCTCTTCCTACTTATCCGTTTGAGGCTTTGCAGCTAGATTTTATCCATATGGAAAGATGCAACAACTTAAAGTATGTGTTAGTGGTTGTTTGCTCTTTTTCTAGATGGTAGAAGCTTACCCCCTTAAGGACAACACTGCTCTGTCCACTGTGAAAGCTTTGATCAAGGAGTTTTTTCCAAGGTTTGGTTTGCCGAGAATAATTTGGAGTGATAACGGAAGTGAGTTTGTGGGTCAAGTGATGAAGAGAGTGTGTGATGGTCTCGGAATTAGGCAGAAATTCCACGCTGCAAATCATCCCCAATCAGCTGGTTTAGTTGAGTGCTATAATGGCACTCTGAAACTTAAGTTGGCCAAAATTCAAGAGAGCACTGGTTTACAATGGCCAGATGCCTTGCCATTAGCACTTTTGTCCACCCGAATGAATGTGCATTCACGAATGGTTTTGAGTCCGTATGAAGTTGTGTTTGGTCGCCCGGCGAATGTTTGGGGCGTACCAAGACCGACGAGGTTTAGCGACCTCGAATATCCTGTTTTGCTTGATTACTTGCGTGAATTGACAACTAAAATTAGTGTTTTACCCCAACAGGTATATGACTCCCTTCCACAAGCTACAGAAGATCCAGGCCACGCCTTAGAACCTTGCTCGTGGGTCTTCGTCAGAAATTTTCAGCGAACGAAGAACGAGCAGCCCCGCTGGACTGGGCCCTACCAGGTCCTGTTACGAGATCTGCGGTGCGAGTACGTGGGAAACGCCACTGGATACACGGCTCCCATACGAAGAAAGCACCCTTACCTTTGCCGTATGATAAGTGGGTTCAGGATGGTCTTGCACATTCTGAAATTGAGACAATACCGAAATTTGTAATGTTCAGTGATACTCGTTTGATTGGGACTAGCTCAGAACTGGAGAGCGATCGTTTTTTGCAAGCATCAATACCCCCTGCAGATCGATTAGACACTACTGAGCCTCATCTTTTGTTTGCTGATCAAGAGTTACCTGGAAGAAATAGATACAATTTGAGATCGAGAACTAAGGACAAATAAAAATTAAAAAAGTTGATTTTTTTACTGTTTGCAGGTTAACTCTCCACCAAGGATCTACGTATTTTTGTTTTTCTGAACTGCCATCCGGTTCTTGCTGCTAGGGTCGCGGTTGCTACCAGTCTTGGGAGTATAAGCCTGAGACACTAGGTCCTGGGATCTGTTGGTCCGAGGCAGTCTTCCTGGGTGCAGCAGAGGCACTCTCAAGCAGAATCAACCAACCACCGCGGGCAGCAACTTTAATTTAGGATGGATTTCTTTGAGTTGGAGAGACCTGTGCAGACACTGACTTTTAGAAAACGCATTTGGAAAATAATGTTGAAGAAATGCTTTTTGATACCATGCATACTTTTACTACTGAGTTTCGTAATTTTCATAGTTGGTTATGTAGCATTTGTTTTTAAAATGACGTCTAATTCCACTGTGCAATCTACACCTTCACCTACTGTTTCCTCTCATTCTTTCCACCCTTTGCCCGAATATGAGGTAATCAGACGTAAGGAATTCTCCAATAAATCCTTCATACAGCTTTTGCACCAGCATCAGTTAGTGATCAATACAACAAACTGCTGGATTTGTGGTTTGATGCCTCATACAACCGATAAAGGAATTCCTTATTTGGTCTTGCCCTTTAGTTTGAATGGTTCGATTCGAGCTTATAGAACCATGTTCATATATGCCCACAGTGTTGACCCCTTACGTTCACCGAGAGATAATCCGAAGAATAGTCCTATAGCTAGAGGCATAGTCGACATGATTAAAGGGACTAATGCAGTAGAGACTATTCCAAAAGATGAGTGGCAACCATATAGTGGTTGGAATGTAACTGGATATGGAGTTAGTCTGAGTATTAACCAGCGAGCGAAAAGTCCTCTACCGATCTGGATAGTGCCCCATAAGGGCTACTATTGTCTGCAGGTCAACGTTAAGAATCCGAAGGCTCAGTTAGGGAAGAGCGTTTGCGCTGAGACTTATGTGTTTCCGTCTCAGTCTTCTCCAGCGTTCTTAGCTGCTAAGGGTACTTACTTTTTTTGCTATGACAAAGCGTATACATGGTTGCCCGCCGACTTCTCGGTCACATGTTTTGTTTCCTTTCTGTTACCCCCCACTTTTACAGCTGCGGCAGATTACCACAAGACGAGAATTGCTAGAGGTGTCTTTAGCCAAGAAGACACTGCAGGAGAAGAATTGGGTGATTTCTTCAAGGGTTTTCTGCCGTTCTGGGGACCCATGGCTAACAGTAGGAACATTCGTCAGCTTACGAGAGTGGTTGAGTCCACCATAGTGGAGACCGCCGGTGCCCTTGGTAACCTGACTGCTGAGCTCCAGTCGGATAGACTTATGATACTTCAGAATAGAGTTGCCCTAGACGTTATTCTGGCAGATCGAGGGGGAGTTTGTAGATTGATTCAATCGAGCTGCTGCGTTTTTATTCCTGACAATGCTCCGTCAGTCCTCCAGGCCATTTCCAAATTGCACAAGATCTCCGATTCTGTCCATCTGGACAAAGGGGATTGGTCTTTGATGGGATGGTTATGGGGATTGATATCCACTTGGGGTTGGAAGATTCTGATGGTCATTGGTATGGTTTTAGCGATTTTGTTCATGTTTTGTCTCTGTGTACAGTGTGCTCTGGCTATTTGTGGCCTTTGTGCTACTTTGTGCGTACGGAAACCTGTCCAGAGAGAAATGCATAGTAATAAGATGATGCTACAACAGCATATCGATGACTTGATGAATATAGATCCGGATTCAGATTAAAATGGGTCTGGGTTTATTGCCTATGATAGGGCAAAAGGAGGGTCTGTGGTTCCGTGGTCTCGAATTGGGTTCGAAAGTTCCGAAACCCGATTTATAAAGATCGTCGGAAATGGACGATTTTGGTGTCAGCAGACCGCAAATGGCGAGTGTAGCGTGTCTGAGTGTTTTCGTATGAAACGATATAGGGGAACACTCTGCATTTGAGGATTTAGTTTGAACCCTCGGGTTCCATTTTGTATGTGGCAGCCATCTTGTGTGGTTGCCCTAACATAGGCCCTATGATCGTGGCCGAACGAGTCCTTGACACGTACGTCTTAGTTGACTTCTGGTTGACCTGGCCAAACTGACTCCTCGCCAGGGGCGAATCCCGCTGAGCCAGTTCCTTGTTCAGCAGCTGGCCTGATAAAGATTAAAGAGCAGGACGTGCCCTGACTTTATGGCACACCGTTCCCACTCCCCTATCTCCTTTCCATCTGTTTCTGCCTTTCCTTTACGACATGTTCATCGATCTGGGTTGAAGGTTTTAGGTGGGTTTGTCCGGCCTGATCGAGCAGGAAACTTAGCATATGTGCGATCGTTTTGGTGGGCTGGACAACGGAAAGTGGGATTAACTTTGACTGTCGTGATTCGTTACTTTTTGAAATGCTACTTGTTCATTGGTTAGTTTGTATGCACCGAATGTAAATTGTGATGTTGCCAAAGGCGTAATTTTCGGCATAAAAGACAGAGTTTCGTTCATTGAGGTGGTGCAGTCTCTGTCGAACTACCCGTGTGTACTTCGTAGACCTCTGTCCCTGGTTGCAACCAATAAACTTTGGTCTTTGACGTCATCGAGAAGTATCCCGTGTCTCTGTTTGCCAAGACAGGGGAATCCGGGGTCTTTGGGTGTTGCCCTGACACCGCTGGGTTATTGTAATAGTATTGGTTCCGAGAAAACCCAGTACCTCATGGGGAGAAGGAGAGGAAGTGCTATGCACAACTGAGACATTGGACGCCTTTCCGGACCACAGTAAGAAACTCATAGGCAGCAGGGGCACAATTTTTACATATACATATTCACTGAAAAAAACAAATGTTACAGGGACGTTATGGTCAGGCTAACATTTCACTTGTGCGAAACCAGAGAAATTCAGCAGTTATAGGTAGCTGGGCTAACTATAACTTGTGCCCTGCAAACACTGTTTATAACCTCACATATTACATCACTCATGAAATGGTCAATGACATCACTGAAGACATCTCAAAATGTATCACTGATGACATCACTAATGACATTCGAAATTACATCACTGATGATATCACCCAGTGATTGTGAGTTTTTCTAAAAATTACTGGGTGTTAAACTCTATACTAAGCTAACTTGCTGTGGAAATGCCTGTATGGGAAAGTGTGTGTGTGTGTGTGTAAGTGGGTTATAGAAGAGTGACTGGGTATATAAGAAACTTTATACATGATCTAGTGGGTGAGTGAGTTTTTGTATAGGTGAGCGAGTGGGTGAGTCAGTGCGTGTATGAATAAGAGAGTGGCTGTGTGAGTATCTGTATAGTCGACTGAGTTGGTGTATTAGTGGTTGTAAATGGTGAATGAGTGTTGAATGGGTGTTTGGACAGATACATGTGTCTGTATGGGACGAATGACAGGGTACATAAGTGGCTGTCTCGTGCATCAATGGATTTGTAAATGGGTGTATGAGACAGTGAGTGGGTGTATGAGTGGCTGTATGTGTGAGAAAATGGGTATTTGAGTGGTGGTATGGGTGAGTGAGTATGAGAGAGGCTGTATGGGAGAGTATATGGTTCTCTCAGTTACTATACAGGTGAGTGAGTATTTGTATTAGTATGTGTATAAGTAACTGAGTAGCTGTGTGAGAAATTGTATGTGCGAGTTTGTGACTGTGTGACTGACTGAGAAGGTGTGTGAGTAGGTGAATGAGTAACTCATTTACTGTGCCTCTAGCTGTATGGGTGTATGACTGGCTGTGTAAGTGTATCTATGTCTCTATAACTGGATCTGTGACTGGCTGTATATGTAAACATGACGGTGCATGAGTGTGTGCATATGTGATTAAGTGGTTCTGTTTGTGTCTCTAAGGGTGAGTTGATACATTGCTGGCTGTATGGATGAGTGACGAGATGTGTTTGTATGGGTTTTCTGAATGAGTTTGTTAGTGATTTGTGGGAGTGGGTGTATGACATGTTTTATGGGGTGTGAGTGGATGTGTCAGTGTTTCTCCGGAAAATGTTATCAGTGATGTAATTTCAGATATCATCAGTTTTGTCATCAGTGATGTCATTCCACATGTCATCAGTGATGTCATCTTTGAAGTCACTGACCATGTCATGAGTGATGTAATATATAAGGTCATATAAGCAGTGCATTGCAGGAGCGCAAGTTATAGTTAGCTCAGGTAACTATAACTGCTGAATTTCTCTGGTTTTGTATGAGTGAAATGTTAGTCTAAATATAACATCCCTGTAACCTTTGAATTTTCAGTAAATATATAAGGTTTTTTAATTCAATTTCTTAACTATAACGTCCCTATTACCTATGGTTTTTTTCAGTGAATTTCCAAGGTTTTTAAAATGTTAATTCCTAATTAAAACTTCCCTTTAACCTTTTTTTTGTGAATGTCTAAGTTTTTAAAAAATGTATTCATAACAATAGCATCCTTGTATTTTTTTCTATAATTAGATATTAAACATTACATATGTATGGTGCACCGCTTAATGTTGTATTTGCCATCTATTTATTTTAAAAGTACGTTAATCATCTTATTTCAAGATATTTTAGGTTTTGGCATTCAAAAGTTAAATTTAAAAAAATTAATTCTAATTATTACAATACACACATTACTAACAATATCTCTGCTTAAAAAATATGTTTGTACACATATTTCTCATTTGAACCCTGCTTTCCGTCTTCGTGATGACAGAGAGAGTTGTGAGGATGTTGGTAACTGCGCCTATCACACCTTTTTAAAGAGGTTTACAAAGGTTTATAAGCACACATTTTATAGTATTTTAGACACTAGGGGTTTATTACTGCACTGTTTAAAGTCATATTTTTATAGTCAGTTTGAATAAAAACAGTGTTTAAAACACTAGGGGATTATTACTTCAATTTTTAAAGTCATATTTTTGAATAAAAACAATCTTTAAAACCAATTTTCAGTTTTCTCAATGATGCCCGGCGCAGCGGTTATAACGGTAGAAGCGATCACCGCAAGTACGTTGTGGAATGCCAAAAGAAAAGCAGACATTCAATAGCCAACACCACCACATACAAAACTTATAACTGCAAAATTGATTACCACCAACACACTAAACACATTAATATTTAAAAGACTCTATAATAGCACATATAACTTCCCCAATACCTCTATAACACAGTGTTTAACTCGTTCAGTGGAACCTGTGACTGCATATGTCACTGTATCAGCAAGTCTCTCATTCACTGCATAAGCATTTCATTGGATCTGTGAGATGGTCCATCCGTCCATCAATGTTTCTGTAACGAACTGTGTGACTGTCTCAATGCATCTATGACTGGGGCATCAGTGTCTCAAAAGCTCTGCGATTGGTTGCATGAATCTTTCAGTCAATCTGTGAGTAGGCACATGAGTGCCTTTGTGCATTTGAAAGTAAGTATATGACTGTCTGACTGGATCTGTCAGTGGATAAATGAGAGTCTAAGTGAGTGTCTGAGTGGGTGAGTACTTGGGTACATGACTGAGTGGTTATATGAATGGGTGCATGAGTCTCTGAGTAAGACTGTGAGTGGGTGCATGAGTCTCTGAGTGTATGAGTGACTGAGTGCCTAAGTCTCTGATGGGTCCTTGAGGAGGTTTGTGAGTGACTGTATGGGTATGTAAGTTTTAGTGGGTCTGTGAGTGGGTATATAAATGAGTAAGTGGATCTGTGAGCGGGTATATGAGTGTCGCAAAGGGTCTGTGAGTGAGAGCATAAGTCTCTGAGGGGCTGAGTAAATGGGTGCATGCATGAGTGTCTGAGTGGATCTGTGACTAGTAGAGTGTCTGGGTGGGTCTGTCACTGGATGTGTGAGTCTTTGAGTGGGTGAGTGAGTGGGTGCAAGTATGTTTGAGTGAGTCTGTGAGTGGGTGTGTGTGTCTCTAAGTGTATGAGTGAGTGACTGAGTGATTAAGTCTCTAAGAGGGTCTGTGACTGAATATGTAAGTGGCTGTACGGGTGCGTGAGTGGGTGTATGAGTGGATCTAGGAGTGGGTGTATGAGTGTCTCACTGGGGCTGTCAGTAGGTGTGTGAGTGTCTCAGTGGGTCTGTGAGTAAATGTGTGAGTGGGTCTGTAAATGGGTGTATGAGTGTCTGAGTGGGTCTGTACATGGGTGTGTGACTCCCCGAGTGAGTCTGTAAGTAGATGCATGAGTATCTGAGTTGGTCTGTGAGGGAGTGCATGAGTGCCCAGGTGGGTCTGTGAGTGGGTGTAAGAAACTCTCAGTGGGTATGAGACTGTGCATATTAGTGTATGAGTAGGTCTTTAAGTAGGTGCTTGGCTGCATGACTTTCTGAGTGGTTCTGTGAATAGGTGCATGGGTCTCTGAGTTGGACTGTCAGTGGGTATGTGAGGCTCTGAGCGTATGAGTGACTGAGTGCATAAGTCTCTGAGTGGGTCTGTGAGGGTGGTGTGAGTTACTGTATGGGTGTGTAAGTGTCTGAGTGGGTATGTGAGTGGGTGTATGAGTGACTGGATCTGTGAATCGGTGTATGAGTGTCTCAATGGGTCTGTGGGTGAAAGCGTAAGTCTCTGAGTAGGTGAGTGAATGGGTGAATGCATGAGTGTCTGAGTGAGTCTGTGGCTAGGAGGCGAGTGTCTGGGTGGGTCTGTGAGTGGATGTGTGAGTCTTTGAGTGGATGAGTGAGTGTGTGCATGTATATCTGACAGTTTGCGAGTGGGTGTGTGAGTCTATGAGTGTGTGAGTGAGTGACTGAGTCCATAAGCCTCTAACAGGATCTGTGACGGAGTGTGTATTGACTGTATTGTGCATGAGTGGATGTATGAGTGTCTTAGTGGATCTAGGAGTGGGTGTATGAGTGTCTCACTGGGGCTGTCAGTGTGTGTGTGAGTGTCTGAGTGGGTCTGTAAGTGGGTGTGTGAGCGTCTGAGTGACTCTGTACATGGGTGTGTGACTCTCCGAGTGAGTCTGTAAGCGGATGCATGAGTATCTGAGTGGGTCTGTGAGAGAGTGAATGAGTGCCCAGGTGGGTCTGTGAGTGTGTGTAATAAACTCTCAGTGGGTCTGAGACTAATTGCATGAGTGTATGAGCAGGTCTCTAAGTGGGTCTGAGGTCTCTGAGAGGGTCTGTATATGGCTATGTCACTCTCGGAGAGAGGCTGGAAATGGGTGCATGAGTACCTGAATGGGTATGTGAGTGGGTGCATAAGTCTCAGAGTGGGTATATGCCTGAATGTATAAGTGTGTAGGGGGTATGTGAATGAGTGTATAAGTGTCTGAGGGAGTTTGTGAGTAAGTACATGAGTCTGTGACCAGTGAAGATGTGTGTATAGATATATATACTTTTCGGTAATGCATGATATTTGTGACATCTCTGCGATGGTACACGGGGGCCACACTGGCAGTCATGGTGTTGTTGTAAATATTGCACATGATTTAATAAAATCTACTTTGGACACATAACTTGTGTCACTAACACCCACATCACTCAAACGTTAGGTCAGAGTACCTCCAACCTGACCCCTTATGTTAGCTTTGATAGAAATTTTTAGCCCTGGGACCTGTTCCAGATCAATAACGTGGTGGCCGCAACTTTCTGTTCAGGTTGTGTCCAGCCAATTACAGCCTTCCAGCTGGCACGTGCATTTGTGATCTACCACAAAATTGTTACAACTTAACCGCGATCACCACGAAACCGACATGAAATATCGCAGCCAGTGATATCACTATATTGTTCATATTTCATTTTAAAAAAACTACTGAATGGATCTGCACCAAATAACAAAAAGCACGCTTACTGGCCATAGCTAGTAGATAGCCATAGTTAGGGCCAAAGTTTCAATAGGAAAAGCGTCTTTTGTTTTGCCAATAATTTTGGCGCGGTTTGGAGAATCTTCATGACATTTTCAAAAAATGTCCCCTATTAGGTTCAGCTGCTCTGTTGCAGGGTTCGGGGCAATCAGTCAAGTGGCGGATGATAAAAAAGGGGGGTTTCAAAACATGTTTCCACATATTATGTTTAAGGGGATTTTTCATTTTTTTGAACACGACTGCAGCCTGAACCGCTGATGTGAATTGCAACAAATGTCTGTTGGTCCATGAAACCTGTTTTTTGTGATTTGGTGTAAATTTGTTCAGTAGTTCTAGAGATATTTAAGTTTAACAAATATAGAAATATAGATGCGAGTCCTTGCAGTGGACATGCAGATTTTGCCAAAATTTGAATGGCTGCCAACACTTCAACCTGGAAGTGATGACAGCCATCTTGGGAGTCTGCTTGAAGCTAAGTCCTGCAAAAAAAGTTAAAAAAAAGAAAAGAAAAAGGGCAGTGTAGGATGACCCTTACCCTGCAGATTTGGTGGTGGGCCACAGGGAGCCAATCACTAGTTAAATTTTTTATTGAAATTTGCAGGGAATTTAAGGATGGACCTGCGGATCCATTGCAATTTAAAAAAAAAGATGGAATCTGTTTCATAAAGACCGTGTGTGGGTCAACCAAATCCCGGTGGAATTGTTTTATAATAATGCGTGGGGTAGCCAATGTGGCACGCACCGGGGACTGCCACCTCCACAGGGCAAACCTAAGAAAACTGATGTAGCCCCAAGGACCACCACCTGGACTATTTATTCAAATGAATGCAGAGGAGGCCCGTGTAGCCTCCCTTGCAGCCCGGGCACCGCCACCTCCCTGGGGCTAATGCAATGGGGAGGCCGTGTGGACCCCATTGCCCTGTGGACCACCTCCTCCCCAGGCTTTTTTGTTTTTATATGGGGCCTTCACGGACCCCCCTAGTGCCTGGGGACCATCACCTCCATGGGCGAAACTCCTTTTTTTATTTTTAGAGATGGGAGGGGTGCCATGAGGCCCCCTTCTCAGGCCGTTCTCTGCCCTGGGGACCGCCACCTGCCAGGGGGCAGGCCCTTACTCAAGAAAGGAGGACCACCCATCCACTGTTTCTGCAGGACCGCGTGTGAGGATGGCGAGGAGATCTGGCCACTGATTCTCCTGTGCTTCATGTGAAGAACTTACTGGAGACAGCCGCTGCATCTTTAGCACCCACAAAGAGGGCCCGCTTTAAGACTCCAGTGATTCAGATCCTGCTAGTGCTGGTAAAACAGATTTTTGAGCTCGGCGGCCCAGGGGGGTTACTTGCTTGCCATATAGTGCTTTGAATGCCTTTTATCATGTTATGTATGTATATCAGTACTCCTTTTTTCATAAAAGTAAATATTTGACTGAACAATTATATATTGTTGAGTCAAATGTATTTTTTGTTATGAGCATGTGTTCATGCCCCTGTGTATGTCTGTCCCTCTGAAGAAGCCTTGGAATGCCTGGCGCGTGGTACCACTGAGAGTCAAGGGCTGAAGGGGTACTTGGCTATGTTGCTCAGGACCATTCATAGATCAGGTCCCATGACATCAGGAGCAAAGGGGCTAAACTCCCAAGGTTGGGCTCAGTAGCTCCAGCTTGCCCTGTGAACTTCTGAAAAGCGTTCTGACATAGATTAACAGACTTTTTAGGATTCAGGGATAGGTTGAGTTTTGTGGGTACACATTATCACAGAGAGGATGCTGTAGGTAATGGGTTTTCGGATTCAAATTAGTAATGGGTTTAAGGTTGGGGGGAGTTTTAAGGATTTGGGGAGTGTTTTTGTGAATGGTTTTAAGCTTTTAGGGCTAAGTGTTTTAATGAGGTTACTTGGCTTTCTAAGGTTCAAGCGTGGGTTGAGTTTTGGGGCTATTGTTTTATAGTTTTTCGAAGTGGGAATGGGTTTGGGGTTAAGGGTTTTTTACTGTATTTAGGAGTGTATTAGTGTATAGTTATTAGGGTTCCGGGCTGCTTTTATTATGGTTAATGGGATTTTTAGCGTTCAGGCATGAGTTTAGTTATGAGAGATATTTGGGTTTTAGGGATCAAGGAGTATTTGATGTACAAGCGTAATTGTGAAGTTATGATTGTATTTATATTATTAGTAATATTAGTATTATTAATAGTAATAATTAGTAGCACTAGAAGTAATCATAATGACAGCAATAATAATAATAATAATAAACATAATAATAATAACACAATGTATTAATATCATTGTTAATATTATTACCATTATAAATAGTATTCTTTTTTACATTCAAAATACACATACGTACATTAAATACATTTCTATAATCATTATTACAAAAAAATAATCAAATCAGTTTAAAATATACATATGTGTGTGTGCATATAAAAATGCATATATATTTATATATTACTCAGTGACAGTCACCACTGGGTAGTTGTAGTTAGATCAGGTATTCCATGGAAAAAGTGTTTTTGTGTAGCTAATTACTTTAGCACCATTTGATGAATCTCCACAAAACTTTCCAAAAAGATGCTACTTTTGACTAGTTTTTGCATGGAAAGTTTTAGGGTGATCTGTCATGCGGGTGCTGAGATAAAAGGGGGTTTCAAAACAAAAAATTCCCATGTATTTTTTATAGACTTCTTTAGACAGGAATAAAGCAAAAACTGCTGAACCGAATGGCTCCAAATTTGGCAGGAAGCTGGACCTTGGCATGCAGATTGTGCTTTTTTTGATTTGGTGTACATCCATTCAGGAGTATTTGCGAAATTAAGGCAAATAAATATATAGATATGTGAAAAATTTGGTTTAAGGGACTCTCATGAGAGTCCCTTGGATTGCAAGATTGTTTTTTCCCCATGTATTTTCTATAGACTTCTTTAGACATTGCTAGAGCAAAAACTGCTGAACAGAATGACTCCAAATTTGGCAGGAAGCTGGACCTTGGTTTGCAGATTTTGTGTAAATCTGTTCAGGAGGTTTTGAGAAATTTAGGCAAAAAAAATATTGATAAGTGGATGGTTGGGTTCGAAGGACTCTCACGAGAGTCACTCGGACCACCAGCGAGCTTTTTTCCCCTTGCGCCACCTGCGAGAGTGAGTGTTGTCAGTGGCTGCCAGCAACATGAGATAAATGTTGCAGGCAGCCATTACAGGACTTGGGGACTTAGGGGCAGATTTACAATAACTGGTGCATCCCTGCATATCAGCAGGGATGCACCAGTTATTGTGTGTCACAGCAAACACCTCTTGTGCCACCATGGATGCACCGCATATACAATGCGGCACACCATGGGGCAAAAATGGACAGATGCGTGACGCATCTGCTGCCGTAAAGGCAGCTCATTGCTGGAGTTGGGTCGCAAGCACGACGCAGCTCCAGCAAGGCTTGGGGTGCCCTAACCTTACAATGCTTCGTCAATCCGTATGCCTGCTGCAAACAGGCGCAGGGTTCTGAGGAAGCATGGCCTTAAAAGTGACTGTGTGAAATCTTGTAGATTTCACTCAGCCACTTTAGGAGGTGTTCCTGAACTGTAACGCCCCCCGCGCCAGAACGCCTACATGTAATGCAGAGCTTTACAACGTGACGCATCTCCCAGATGCGTCACGTTGTAAATGCCTTGCAGCATGGCGCTGACTTTGCGCCGCCGCTGCATCACAAAAGTGACCCAACGGCAGCGTAAAAGAGGCGCAAGGGGCTTGTAAATCTGCCCCTTAGCTCCCTGCTCTGAAGTGTTAAATGCAAAAAATATAATGGGGACAGATAGGGATACCCGGCACCTTTAGGCCACATTGGAGGGGGAGGACCTATAGGAACACCCTGGAGCAGTGTTCAATTATAGGCTCTGGGAAGCCTACTCTAGGGGCTGCATTCAATAAGGGGAGGGGACTTCATAGCCCTCCCCCTCGAACGTCCAAAGGCCCTGGGGCTGATTTCATTAATAAAGGAGAGGTTAGATGCGCGGCCCTCTCCCTGAGTCATTATAGGATCCAGAAAACCCACACCCGGAGCTGAAATGCTCCAAAAAGGATATGGGGCCCCTGAGCCTTTAAAAGGCCCTGGGGACCCCATTCCCAGGGCCGGCTCACTAGCTAGGACCCGGGAAGCTTTGCTAACTATAACTAGGCATAGGCAGAGGTAGCGGAGTTTCACTCCGTGGAATTCTGTGGAGTTACCCAAAAACTCCACCAAATTCTCCTCCTGTTAATACCAGTAAGTCCCACACAGCATGAATGCTGGGAGCTCATTGGAGGACCTGCCCCCTTTGTCCAACACTCTTCAAACGTGCCTCCTAGTGTAGTACTCATTGGGAAATTATGTCCCATTGGATGCTGAGAATCGTTGGGGACCAATAACTCTTTCTGTTACCACCAGTAAGCCCCACTCAAAGGTACTGCTGAGGGTTAATCTGGCGTATTGTATATGTCTACACAACGCTCATGATCACAGTCCCATTTGTCATTGGATCCTGAAGCATACGTGCTAATAATAAGGACATACATATTTATGAAAACTTCCTCCCCCCCTTTTTCATTGCACAATTGTTTCTGTATATAGTGAACTATCTTTATCACCAATCATAACATGTCCATGTTTCACCACAGTCACGTATTTCATTTTGCAATTGAAATTGTAAATTTCGACAGCTACGATTATTCAATTTTCTCTTAATACATTATTGAATTCAACATTTTGGTGTGTGTTATATCTTCATTTTTTTTCTTTGCAAATCATTCATATTTGTTATAAGTAAGCTGTTGCTACTTGTCCTAAGTAATTGATACCCCGACCGAACCAATTTTTTCTTTACAAAGAGGGTTAATCAGAGGCGCCCCCTTTCTGAACCACTCTGAAAACACGCCTCCAGGTGAACTACTTTTTTTCTTTTATCTTTATTTTACTAAACACAACATACAGCTGTAAATACATCATAGTCAAGTACAATATGAAGTACATCTCTATTTGCATTATTGTGTCCACTATTTGGGGGGGGGGTCAAATTGGCATGCTCGACATTGCTAACAAACAATATCAACATTAATTCACTTCAGAGATTGTCAGCAGATGTTACTGTACGAAGCTGTTTCCAAACATGATATGAGAAAGTAGAAAAAAACCAAGAAAAATGTATTAAACTTAATACCACCTTACCAGTGTGCCTGTCCTATGATCATCATGAGTATGTTCATACTGAATGTGCCGCTTATGCGGAATGCAAACTATCAGGGTCCTGCTGTAGTAGGTGCCACTATGGGAGAAGAGTAGTGGAGGAATTATGCAGCGCGAGTGTTTCATTCTATGCGGGTACAGTGAGGCTGGCCAGAGGAGTGAGACAGTTAT
This sequence comes from Lissotriton vulgaris, assembly GCF_964263255.1. NCBI lineage: Eukaryota > Metazoa > Chordata > Amphibia > Caudata > Salamandridae > Lissotriton > Lissotriton vulgaris. Next base: position 151,240,796 of record NC_141686.1, read on the forward strand.
ATCTGATTGCCGGCAGGTGCACTACTTATTGGGGGATGTTGGGGCAGAATTTATTGCCCACCCCTATCTATAAGTGGTGAATTTCTGTGTTTTTTTTAGTTCAAAATGTTAAAGTTGTAAGTGACATATTCATCTAACTATAACGTTACTTTAACCTTAGGGCCTGATTCAGATCTAGGCGACACTGCGAGTGAGTGGGCTTTTTTGGCTGTCTTCCCACCCACCTACCTGACAATCCTTTTGCCCAATTTAGATGTTGGATTTCAATGGGGGAAAAGACCGAGCATTCCTGCCAACTCCGCCAGGCTTTCGCTACCCTACGGTGGGATGGGTGGAGGGGCCGGCGGAGGTACGGCTATGAGTCCCGCCGTTGGTATTTGGATCTGGTCTGTTTCTAAGTGAATTCTACTGGGAATCCCTCTCACTTTGAGTTGGTGGAATGGGAGATCAAGTGGTATAAAATCACCTTTTTGGATGGTTCAGGATGCAGTTTCCCTTCTCTTCACCTTCCTCCAGATCCTCCCCATCCTGCTACACCTTGTTTGCGAAGGGCTGTCACTCTGATTTGGCGGACCTCAAGGTAGGTGTCTGTGGTGTATGTGCTTATGCATTGCATGGTGTGTCCATGTTTGTGGGGTGAAAGGCAAAATGTATATATAATGTTCACTAAACATATCCTACACTCACATATACATAGGGGAGAGGATAAATACAGGGGAGAGGATGTAGCCTAACGGGTAGAGCGGTCGAGCTTGAAGCTGGGGTACCAGGTTCGAGACTCAGCAAGGGACGCTCATCATCTTGTGATTCTGGACAAATCACGTAATCTCCCTCGTGCCTAACAAAATGAACGTGTCCATATATACACAAAGAGAACATAGATATGTTTCTCGTAAAAACAATGTAAGTCACTTACCTGTCCCCCCACCACTGCGGTCGCCCCTCCCCATCAGTACTCTGCTGCCAGGACACCACAAACCCATTGGGAACATCCAAATCTGTTTGGCAGCACCCCACCGCCAAGACGGTGATGGCGGGACCTTCACCAGCATAGAAGACCACCACTGCCAGCGACCTTAGATGTTCATGTATATATCTAAAAAGGGCAGGCAGGGCGCCATCAGCTTGGTGGTCTTTCTAGGCCCACTGCCGCTGCGGGACGGTAGGAAGACTGCCAAGATCTAAATCAGACAGTTTTTTTATACCGTGAAAAAAAAAAATATATATATATATTCGTTTCGTTTTATAAGGCTTTATTTCGATAAAAACATATCTTTAAAAGCATAGCATAGTACATCAACTTTATTTCCACAACTAGTACAATACTCGGATAACACTTTGATTAAAAATAATGTACATATGGAATTAAAGATTACTTAAAAAAGTTTACATATAAGAACACTGAATTATACAATTTCATTAAGCCTTTTCAAATCTGATGGACCAAGCCCATCTTAAAATTTTTGACAGTCCGCATACATACAAAGGCCGAGTGTCTGACATCAGAATTTGCAGTGCTACAATGGGATGTCTAGTACCTAGTTCTCTACATATTGGTTTTAACCAGCTGTTTCTCGGTAGTTTGTATACCGGACATTCAAACAAAATGTGAGCAACGGACTCTATTCTAGACGTACAAATTGGGCAAAAGGGTGAGGTTTGGGACAGAACTTTCCAGCGTGCTGTCAATTCACCCACTGGAAGGGTTCCTACCCTGAATTTAAAATACAATGCCCGATCAGTTGGCTTCAAAATGATATCAAGGTAGGGTTCCCGAACTACCACATCCTTAATCCTCAGAAACTCAGCAGTTGCTCTGCCTTTTTTCGAATCAGAGCTGCTTTTGCTGGATACCCAGCTCCAATAAAGATTCTTAAGGACGGCTTTGGGGGGAGCAGATCTAGATACCCAGGCATCCCCAAGCCCCAGCTCACCAAGCAGAAATTTAACATCTTTAAGCCACCTGATTTTGGACCAACCCAACATAGACAGTACTTCCAACAACCCACCCGCCTAATTAGCTAATTCTGGGACTCGCCATAGACGGGCCCATAATAGTAGCGGTCGGATTTGTGCCTGGTCCTTGATTGAACGGCACCCCATGTCAAGGAGCAGAGGTAACGTGGGGGTACTCTGTGGGAGAGCCATCAAGTCCTTCAAGAATTTATTCTCTGATCTGGATAGCTGATTTAAGTTACATATTCCCCACAGTTCTGCCCCGTAAAGGGCAGCGCTAACTCCTCTCGCCTTATAAATATCTATACCCGGGGCAATAGGTTTGGTTGAGGAAGAGCGCTGTTCCTTAAGAAAAGCCCCCACTACCCTTTTGTGGCTTAGTAACATCTTCTGAAGGTGCCGATTCCACTGCATTGTGTCTGATATGCGGATACCAAGGTAGTCAAATTCCGCAACCCTTTCCAGGGGCACAAGGTTCAGGGCCGGTGGTCGTCCGAGTTTTTTGGGGGGGGGGGTTCAACACCAGGTATTTGGTCTTGTCAGTATTAATTATAAGCCCTCTGCAGGTACAGAAGGAGTGAAAACTGTCCAAAAGGCTCTGTAGGCCCACAGGGGACTTGGAAATGAGGAGGTATCGTCAGCGAATAGGAGGGTTGGTATTCGCTTGCCCGCCAGGGAAGGTGCATCAGATGGATTTTTCAGTAGGTGCTCCACCACTCCGTTCACATAAAGTGAGAACAGAGTGGGGGCCAGGACACAACCCTGGTGGACACCCCTATTCACTGGGATTCTATTAGACTTCTGGCCCTGCGTACCCCACCTCACCTGGGCGAAATTTCCAATATGAAGCCTCATCAATAGTGACAAGATATACACGGGCATCCCCATTTCAGACAATACCCCCCACAGACGATTCCGAGACACCAGGTCAAAGGCAGTCTTTAGGTCGATAAAAGCAAGATAAAGACTGCCTTTGCTTAATACGACCACCTTCCAATATGTGAGCAGTAATCTAAATGCCTATTCGATGGTCCCTGTGCCGGACCTAAAACCTGCTTGATAGTCCGAAAGCATTTTATTATCGTCAACCCACTGTAACACTCTCCCAAGAACCACCTTTCCAGCGACCTTCTGTGTAGAATCGATTAAACTTATTGGGCGGTAATTGGCGGGGTCGTCCCGATGCACCTTCTTGAAAATTGAGACGACCTCTGCCCCCTTCCATGAGCCAGGGATTGCCGCACCAATGTTGATGGCATTAAGTAAAGATGAGATGAGCCTCCCCCATTCGATATAATTAAGATGGAGCAAATCCCCCGGTATCCCATCTGGGCCTGCTGCTTTATGAGGCACTAAAGATTTAATCACATTTTCCACTTCCTTGGCTGTAAAGGAATGGGCTTCGCGCTCCCCTGTAGGGTCCATTAAAGTTGGTATGGTCGGCCCCTGCCTAACATCCGAGTAGGAGGTATATAAAGTCGAAAAGTGATCAAGCCAGTGATGTTAAACGTGATAAGAGTGTTATCGGGCCTATTCCTAGCTCTTACTAGGTTCCAGAACCCACTCGAATCCCTCCCCGCACTGGCTACCTTTAGGTAATGCTAGTACTGGTCCTCCCAATCTTTCCTCACTTCACTAATAGACAGCTTGTATTCTTTCCTAGCCAGCCAGATCAACTCGGGGGACTTGAATTTAACTGCTTTGATAAGTGCAGATTTCATCTGCCTGCATTTTTTGGAGTACCAACCCGGGTTACCCTTAAGTCTCTGGCACTCCCTTTGAGAGGGATCCCTACTTTGCACTAGGAATAAGTTACCCAATTCGTTAATGGTATCACAAAAAAGTACAAATACTTCTGGGGAATCCAGGGTGATAGTGTCCAACTTGGTCTGGGCCGCTGCCAGAAGGGCCCCTATCTTCAGGACTTTCCCCTCATCCAGAGCAACTTTACACCATTTGAGGCACCTCCACACAGTTTGATGGAGAAACTTCTGAGGTTGACAATATTTTAGATGGAGCGGCCAGACCATTTACACGTGACGACAAGGGGTGCAAGTTCAAGGAGAGCAGATTATGGTCACTGTCCACAGTAGGCAAGACTTCCATATCGTGCATAAAGCTCCAAAGCTTGAAGTCCAGAAGGATGTAGTCTATCCTTGAGGAGTGGTCTACCCTATTAAACGTATGGGCTCCCAAAGGGTCCGAGAGGGATCTGCCGTTTACTGCTCTTAATCCAAATTCCATGGTTAAGGTGTTCAGCTGAATGACCCATTGGGACCACCTCTTTATGGGTTGGATTGTTAATGGGGGTATGCCCTCCTTGCGTTCTCATCGGGAATGTCCAGATTGTCCTCTGCCGCAAGGTGCTGGAATGTACAATTGAAGTCCCCTACCACCAGGACATGCATGCTATGGGGACACTGCCTGAGTTCGTCTTCTATGATAGTGACAGTGGGAGATGGAGAGCCACCTTTAGTACCCCTAGCATAAATATTAAATATTTCCAGATTACGCCCTCTTCGGGGCCCCCTAACTGAGATTCTTAATATTTCTGGGGAGTTGGCTTCTTTTTGCACAGTTTGGCAACCCAGAGAGATGCTAACCCATATAAGAAGACCTCCTGAGGGGCGACCTCTCACTGTAGGGGGGGAAACTGCAGGTACAAAATAGGTGGTATAGCCAACCTTGTGGCAAGGCTCCATACTCCAGGTCTCTTGAAAAACACATATCGCAAAAAACTCAATCAGAGTATTCCATTCGGGAAGATCTAGCTTTCTGGAGATACCCGCTAAATTCCAGCTGAGAATCCTGATATCAGTGTCGGTTCCAGAAGGGGCTTTGTAGCAAACATGCTGGGCCTAGGTTGGGTCTCCAATAGCGTGCCCTCTGGCTCAGCAGACCTGCGGCAATTCTGGGTCAGAGAGGTATAAGAAAATGGCATATTCATAGGGATAGAGGCGTTAAGAGAAGAAAAACTGTCAGAACTATAACTGGTGTGAAACCTATGGTTTTTTCAGTGAATTTCATAGGTTTTGTTAATGCTAATTCCTAACTATAAGTTTCACTTTATAAATAAGACTGTTAGCACTCTAGTTGTTCTTTTTAACACTCTGGTACATTCTGTCATTGGGCTACAGTTGGGCTACATCTAGTTGAAATTTGGGCTACATTTACAATTTTTGGTCTCTGGTGGCCATCTTTGGGCTACATTGGGCTACTTTGGGGTACATTTGGGCTACATTTTGGCTCTAACATATATTAAGCCCAATGTAGCACAATACATATTTTTATAAAGTTAATTTTTTTACAAACCACTTCAGAATAGGGCTACCTGTCCTACAATTATCCCATTTTTTTTTTTTTTAATTTTTGGGGGGAGCGCTCCCAGAGCGCGCCTCGGAGTGCGCCCCGAAAAGCGTATTTCTGAAAAGCGCCCCCGGGCGCGCTCCGGGGAGCGTCTCGTGAGCGCCAATATCGCAAACGAAAACATGATCGTGACGTATCGCGTAGCCGCGACCGCGTGATACGCACGGCGTAAGCGCACCCGGAAGTACTCGAGCGAATACGATCGCACAACGTAAACTTCCGACGCACTTACGCTGCGCGCCCCCGTGCGCGTAGCGTAAGCGCGTCGGGTCATGTGAGCAGAAAATAACACTTTTCATTGGTTCATAACAGTTTTAGTTTCATAATGATGAAGCCCCTGGTCTTGTGACCTGAAAATAACACTTCTCATTGGTTCAGGACAGTTTTTTTTTCTAAATGATGAAAGACCCCACCTTTTTTCCTTATTCTGACTTTGTCCTTTGACTGAGGAAGACCTGTTTGTTGCTCTCTCTACTTTTTTGCTCCAAATAATGGCTTCAGTAGTAGCATCAGCTGGTGCATCTGCCCCACCACCACCACCACAACCACCAAGAGGACCAGCTCCAAATTATATTGGTGGTCAAGAACAGGAGGAGGAGGAAGAGGAAGAGGAGGAGGGGAGAAGAAGATGGCTGCCAGAAGAAAATACACCTTACAAACCCAAACCACACATTGTATGGCAGTTTTTTTCAATCCCAGAGGGGCAAAAAAAGGTGAATGCGCCCAAGGTGACTTGCCTCATCTGCAATGATGAACTTTCACGGGGCAACCCAAACAAAAAATATTCTTTTGGTAACTATACCATGATTCGGCACATGACCAGAAAGCACCCAAACAACTACTCTCGAGCAGAGTTCAGGGAACTGGCCAGTAACCTCCCCCAGTCATCAAGGACCCCCTCCCAAAGAAACCAACCCACCTCATCAGAACCAGAAACATCCGAGGTGATGCCTTGCATTCAGCCGAGATTTGCTGATTTTAAAATCACTTGTTCTGCATGTGGCAAGCTTATCGCCTATGGCGAAAAAAGCGTTAAGCTCATCGTCCTTGCAGGTGATAATCACAAGTGCCCCAAAAAGAAATAATTTTTTGGGTTTTTTGTTTTTTTGCTCCAGTTGAGCCAGTTTCAATTCCCTTTTTTTGTTTCTCCCCCTAAAAAAATACAAAAAAAATATAAAACTGTTTTGAAAAGCCAAAAAAAGTTCAAAAAGTTCAAAAAACACAAAAAAATATAAAACAACAAAAAGAAGAAAAAAAAAAGTTCTTTTTAGAACTACCTCCAATTTCTAAATAAAAACTTCATTTTTTTAAAAACTCTGTCATCTTTTTCCCTCATTTTACGCTCCCCGGTGCGCTACCTGGTGCGCGCACCGGGCGCTTCCCCCGCGCAAAACGAAAAAAAAAAAATATTTTAAATGCCCCGCGGGGCCCTTTTATAGCCCCCACATCAAACCTAGGGGGTCAAAGGGGTCTATCCCTGACGCCTTATAGTCAGTTCCCCCTTTGTTTTAGCCACCTCTTATGTCTCGATTTTACCGAGACACAAGATGGCGGCCGCTCTGGACTGTTTCGAATGTTTGCAGACACCCGAGAGCCAATCAGCTTTCCATGCGCACCTCGCGTCACGCGCCTGGAGCGCACTCCGGTGCGCGCACCGGTGCGCAGCTATAGATATATATATTTTTTGTAACCTAAATTACTCAAAATCCACTGCAGCACATATCTTGAGACATAGCAAAGGCACATCAGGCTACCAGTCCCTACAATTTTGCCAAATTTGGTGGAAATCCATTCAGCCGTTCGGGTTAAAAGTGAAATCGACCGCCCTATGGAAATTAACATGGGGAAAACGCGTTTTGGGACCCCCCTTTTATCTCGGCCCCCGCTTGACGTATCCCCCCCAAACTTTCAAGGAAGAACCGTAACTCGACGAGGCCATTTTCAGGAAATTTTCAGGCAGATTCGTCAACCGGTGCCAAAGTTATTCCAAATAGAATTTTGAGATTTAACATTGAAAAAAATCCTAACTATAACTACCTACTGGCGACCGCCAGTAGGTATATATATATATATATATATATATATATATATATATATATATATATATATATATATATATATATGCAGTATGTAGTCGTCTAAGCAGCAATTTGTGCCCTGAAAGAAGATGAGGCAAACCCGGTTGATGGTGCATATTTTTTATTATTCAACCCAACACCACTCCGCCATGACGCTGTCACAACTAATACAGATTGACTAACCTTGAAATCCGGTACAGCAGGAGCGATGCAGAAGCTAGATTCACTCCTCACTAGATATGGTACCACAAGCAAGCATAAGACTAACACTCGCCTATGAGGACCCCATCCAGGGAAGGGGAAAAAATGGATAAAGAAAACATAAAGGAGTGGCAGCCATAAACCATCTACAGGATTCGACAACAGGAGAACTCCAAACGTTGGGTCTGTAAATGGGGACCTGCACAGAAACACAAGAGCAGGAAAGTTACACTCTTCACTATGGTACTCTAGCACTACTATATATACATAAGGGGAGGACATACACTTACTTAATAAGGCTTCCACATTCTTTCTGAGAAAAGAGGGCAAAAATAGGAAAAAATAAAGTAAAAGAAAAGAAAACAGGGATCTGCCCAAGAACCCTAAATCCAGTGAGAAACCGGAAGCTCTTTTAGTAATCCACAGTCTGATCTAGTAGAGCTAAAGAATAAGGCAAATGTTTCTTCTAGCCAAATGAATGTCTGTGCCTTAAGGAATGGAGGGAAAAATGAATTCGATCCTTTTAACGACTCCCAAGGAAACCAAAAAACCTTTGGCGGAGTTCATTTGCCAGGAATATCCAAAGAATGTAAAGTCATTAACGAAAACACGAAGAGTTTCAAAACACTCTTCCCAAGCTAGCAAACCGCTAGACTATAAATCCAAGGAAGATATCAGGGAGAATCAAGTTCTGGAGCCGAATACTGATCACAAGTTCAGAGTACCTGTGTTCTATGCTCCCGTGTGGCGTTCTCCCCAGCTCTCAACGCGGCTCTTCTGCAGCTCGCAGCGCGGCTCCTCCGCTCCGCTATCGCAAAAGACTCAATCAGAGTATTCCATTCGGGAAGATCTAGCTTTCTGGAGATACCCGCTAAATTCCAGCTGAGAATCCTGATATCAGTGTCGGCTACAGCTGGTTCCAGAAGGGGCTTTGTAGCAAACATGCTGGGCCTAGGTTGGGTCTCCAATAGCGTGCCCTCTGGCTCAGCAGACCTGCGGCAATTCTGGGTCAGAGAGGTATAAGAAACTGGCATATTCATAGGGATAGAGGCATTAAGAGAAGAAAAACTGTCAGAAATATGGATGGGCCCGGGTGATACGCTGGACTCACTCAACTCTCTAGACCTCAACATATCCACTATGGATGATGGCCTTTTGACAGGGAGATGAGCGCCATGTCAACAGCCACTAACCATCCCATGAGCATCTAGGCCTGCGTTTGGAACAGAGGCCATATGGGTGTAATAGATGTAAGGGTTGGAACCGCTTTGCCTCCCACCCCAGAACTGGTGGCAAGCATTCAGGGGGCGTGCTGATTGCCGATGGAAGTAGCTTAGATTGTGTGTGCCAATTCCTATACTACCATGGCCATAGTGTTGGTTGCAGATATACCTTGCGACCCTGGCGTCCCTGAAATGGACCAAAATGCAATCTCCCAACGTATCTTTGGTCCTGTTACCAACCCAGCTGACTCTTCTAACATGGAGAACCTGACCGTCAAGCTGGCTTGGAAGAGTCTATTCTCGTTTAACCAATATGTGGTTTTGTTTTTAAGCTCATGGTACAATTCTAGTTTGCCAGCCTTGAGCTGTGGGACCCAAGTAAGCACGACTACATAAGGCAGGCATTCTGGCGGTAGATTAATTCGGGGTAGGTTGGTATCTGCATTCGCAACCGGGATAGGCTTTTGAGCTATTACAGGTAGATTACAACTATGTCCCCCTCTTTTACTCAAGATGGTATTAGATTCCTGACTCTGCATGGGTACACATTGACTGGGACCTTTTTGCCCTTTGTCCATACTCGGATTAGAAATTGAGCTAGTTTGCTGGGCACACTGAATAGGTGCAACTGGTACTACAGAATTCACTCCCGACGTAGGCCCAAGGGCTACCTCTGGCGCTATTGGTACCCTCGCCTCTGAGGATATAAGATCCACCAGTGGATTTTCCTTTAGTTCACACACATCCTGCCTGTTCTTAGACTGCAATTTGATCAATGACTTGAGGGAAAAGAAATTATCGAGAGTGGCTTGCTCAAGTCTATCCAGCCTCTCCGTCAATACCTTCACCCTCTCAAGTACAGGGAGTATCAGGGATTTTTCAATTTTCTCTATCTGGGCAATGGGGGGATCTGGGGTAAAGTGCCTATGATAGAGGTTGGCTTTGGTCTAACGTTCTCCAGCTCACTTGAGATTCGCATGGACTGACCACTGGTCAAGAAATTTCCTCCTCCTCTAGATGGCTTGAGTTTCTCTTGCCTCCCTGACCCCAGCGCCTTCACACTTCCCTTAGAAATGTTTGCCTTAAACTTCTTAGAGGTTTTAAGATATCCACCCCTTAAACTACTTATAACTCGTTTCCATTTAATGGGGGCTAATCTGGCACCTGCAACAGTCACTGACTCTGATTTCACAGAAGAGCTCTCGGGGATTATAGAGTTACTGATGATAGGGGCGTGTTCTGTAATGGGTGTGGCAGGCCCTGATACTGGCGGGGTGACCGATTGCCTGGGACAATCTAGAACATTAAGCCTCTCCAGGCTAGCCCTTATGCTCGATGGATTTGGTAGGGCTTTACCGGATGTAACACCTTCAGTGTGCTTGTTGACATTAGCAGGGGAGACCGCCAGTGCTAGTGGCCCTAAAGAAGAACGCTTGTGGTTAAAGGGTTCAAGTGAGAGCCGACGCTCAGTAATGGCAATTTCCTTTTCAAGGACCGAGTAAACTCCGGTAATGGAACTGGTCAAGTGTGCCACTAACACAGCCTCCCCCCACCCGCTTACCCTTTCCAGATCGGGTTGACATTGGCAAGAGCAATACTCTTTCCCTTATATGGCACAGAAAACCCGGAAAAACAAATATGTGGTGAAATACAAAATACAGTACAGGTCGTCCAAATACCTATTGGGTGTCCATGGGTTAAAGCGGAGATTAGAGGGATGGCCCAGCCAAGCCTTGGCCAGCCCCGGGCGGCCACAGAGGGCCCGCACTTTGCCTAGGCTTCGTCCGGTGCGCCCCCGCGCGCGTCCCGCGAGTCGCGGGTATTGGCGTGACTAAATAGGAGAGGCTGAGGGCAGGAAGAGTCACCATCTGCGTTGGATAATGAAGCGCAGTGTTCGCTGGTCCTCGCAGTCCCGCACCTTTCGGGTAAGCTGAATTCTGCCCAAAGACAACGATTTTAAAAATGCAGGAAAGGTCCTTGTTAGCAGGTTAGCAGGTTAAATGGTATCCCAAAGTGCCCACAGACAAACGGCTGCGAGCGGCTCCCGCAGAGTGGGGGCCGCGAGCCGTAATATGCTGCAGGTCGGCTGGGGGCGGGAAGAGTCACCAGCTGCGTCAGATAATGAAGCGCAGTGTTCGCTGGTCCTCGCAGTCCCGCACCTTTTGGGTAAGCTGTATTCTGCCCAAAGTCGGCGATTTAAAAAATGCAGGAAAGGTCCTTGTTAGCAGGTTTGCAGGTTCAATGGTATCCCAAAGTGCCCACAGACAAACGGCTGCGAGCATGCACATATATGTGTATATATATATATATATATATATATATATACCACAAGCAAGCATAAGACTAACACTCGCCTATGAGGACCCCATCCAGGGAAGGGGAAAAAATGGAAAAAGAAAACATAAAGGAGTGGCAGCCATAAACCATCTACAGGATTCGACAACAGGAGAACTCCAAACGTTGGGTCTGTAAATGGGGACCTGCACAGAAACACAAGAGCAGGAAAGTTACACTCTTCACTATGGTACTCTAGCACTTCTATATATACATAAGGGGAGGACATACACATACTTAATAAGGCTTCCACATTCGTTCTGAGAAAAGAGGGCAAAAATAGGAAAAAATAAAGTAAAAGAAAAGAAAACAGGGATCTGCCCAAGAACCCTAAATCCAGTGAGAAAGCGGAAGCTCTTCTAGTAATCCACAGTCTGATCTAGTAGAGCTAAAGAATAAGGCAAATGTTTCTTCTAGCCAAATTAATGTCTGTGCCTTAAGGAATGGAGGGAAAAATGAATTCGATCCTTTTAACGACTCCCAAGGAAACCAAAAAACCTTTGGCGGAGTTCATTTGCCAGGAATATCCAAAGAATGCAAAGTCATTAACGAAAACACGAAGAGTTTCAAAACACTCTTCCCAAGCTAGCAAACCGCTAGACTATAAATCCAAGGAAGATATCAGGGAGAATCAAGTTCTGGAGCCGAATACTGATCACAAGTTCAGAGTACCTGTGTTCTATGCTCCCGTGCGGCGTTCTCCCCAGCTCTCAACGCGGCTCCTCTGCAGCTCGCAGCGCGGCTCCTCCGTAGCTTCCAGCGCGGCTCCTCTGCAGCTCGCAGCACGGCTCATCTGCAGCTTCCAGCGCGGCTCCTCTGCAGCTTCCAGGAGCTCCCGTCAGCTGCTTGCGGTTAACAATGTCAAAAACGCCCAAGGAGAACGGCCCAAAAACAGTTTATCTCGAACTGCCGTTCGCAAGGGCTCACAAGTACTTCACTGTGCACAATACTCCCAATGTACAGGTCACAAAGATACGGCAAATCACAGGTGACAAGCACCGTGGCCAGTACAAAAGAAACTAATGTAGGAAACAGGAAGGGGGAATATAGGAAACAGTGAAAGAGGACTAACACCAGGCATTCTGGGACCTGTAGTCACCCTTTGCGTGATGAAACCGTGACAGAACCCCCTCTCAATGACCGACGTCTCGGCTGTCCACCAGGCTTCAAAGGGAATCTAGCGTGAAAATGCCTCAACAACCCAGGGCAATGCAAGTTACTAAAAGTCTCCCAGGAGCACTCCTCAGGACCATACCCCTTCCAATTAATCAGATATTGCAAAGCCCCTCTCACCCTCTGGAGTCCAGAACTGCCTTCACTTCGTATTCAACCTCCCCTTCTACATCCAAGGGCTGTGGTCTTGCTACAGCTCTCGTCCCTTGAATGAATGGTTTCAACAAAGACACATGGAATACCGGATGAATGTACCAGGAGGAAGGAAGCTTTAGTTTCATGGCCACAGGATTAATCACAGCCACAATGGGATAAGGACCCACAAACTTGGGTTGCAGTCTTGTGTTACCCTTCAATTTCAAATGTTTGGTACTCAACCATACCTTATCACCCACTGAATAGCTTGGCTCAGGAATTCTCCTTCTGTCGGCCTGTGTTTTGTCACGATTTCTGGCTGACTCCAGATGCTCTTTGGCATCCTGTAATACAGTCTGAAGGTGAGCATGGTGTTGTTGTATAGTGGGATGGGAAGAAGGGCATAACTGGTCAAACGGCAATGAGTTGGGATGAAACTCAGTAAGACAAAAAAAGGGAGAGCATCCTAACGAAGAGTGAGTTGTGTTATTGTAGGCAAACTCTGCTATCCACAACAACGTTCTCCATTCCTCCTCATGTTGAAGAGTAAAGCATCTCAAATATTGCTCTAGCGTCTGGTTTAGTCTTTCTGTTTTACCATCCGTTTGCGGGTGATAGCTCGTTGATAACCTAGCATCTATTTTCATCACCTCACATAGGGCCTTTCAGAATTTTGACGTAAACTGAGTTCCTCTGTCCGTAATCAGAACAGAAGGAATTCCATGCAACCGTACCACATTCTGTAAAAATACTATAGCTAGTTCTCCTGATGTGGGTAACTTGGGAAGTGCAATAAAATGACCCATTTTGGTGAGATGGTCTACCACCATCAAAATAGTGTTGTTGCCGAAACTGAGAGGCATTTCCACTATGAAGTCCATTGATACTGTGTGCTAAGGACAAGGAGGTATCGGTATGGGATGCAACAGTCCAGTGCTTCTTTGATGCTGTGTTTTTGCTTGAATACATATTGGACACTTGGCAATGTAGTCTTTAATGTCTTTACGCATTGACTCCCACCAAAAGTACCTGGACGTAGTCTGTAATGTTTTGAGCATCCCTGGATGTCCGCTCAATGATGAATCATGGGTCCATTGAAGTACTAAACTCTGTACAGCATGTTCTGGAAGGTACAACTGTTTGTTTCTAAAAAGAAGTTTGCCTCGCTTCTGTCTCTGCATTGACTCTTTGGCTATCCAGGAATGCACATCAACTTGGTTGCTTTTGTCTTCAACTTGTTTTAAGAAATCTGCAGGACTGGTTATAACTGATACGGACTGATTGAAAGATGCATTATGAAGAAGAAGGGGAGGCTCCTCTAGTTCTGAAGTTTGTTCTTTTAATACCAATTCTGGTCTGGATAAGGCATCCGCCTTGCCATTTTGGGGGCCAGGACGGTACTTAATCACAAAGTCAAAATCAGAGAAGAATAACGACCATCGCAACTGACGAGGTGTTAACGCCTTCGCACTCTTTAAGAAGAGTAAATTTCGATGATCGGTAAAGATCTCAACGGTGTGTCTCTCCCCCAAAAGATGATGTCTCCATTCTTCACAGGCACGCTTAATGGCCAACAATTCCTTGTCAGAGATGCTATAATTAACCTCACTGGAGGACAACTTTCTGGAGAAGTAGGCTACCGGGTGTAGTTGGCCTGTATCCGGATTCCTTTGCGATAAAATGCCTCCTGTAGCAAAATGAGAGGCATCAGTCTCTAACACAAATGGCTGACTGGCATCTGGATGTCGTAAGATGGGGGCCGTAATGAACCGAGTTTTCATTGTTCGAAAAGCTTGTTCCGCAGCATCCGTCCATCTGAAAGTAGCTCCTTTCTTTAATAGACCTGTTAAAGGCTGGATGATCCTTGAAAATCCTTGTATGAATCGGCGATAAAAGTTTGCAAAACCTATGAAGCTCTGCAATGCCTTTACGCTAGTCGGCCTTTCCCATTGTGTGATGGCTTGAATCTTCTTGTGGTCCATTCGTAACCCCTTTGGACCGATGATGTATCCCAGAAATTCCACTTCAGTGGTATGGAATAAACATTTCTCTAACTTGGCGTATAATTTGTGTCTTTGCAGCCGTTCCAATACCTCCGTCACATGCTTCACGTGGTCTTCTTGCGTGGCAGAATAAATGAGGATATCATCTATATAGACTATACATGACACATCCAGTAGGCCCCTTAGCACCTCGTCCATAAAAAATTGAAATGCCGCAGGGGCATTGCACAGGCCAAAGGGCATTACCTGGTATTCGTAGAGCCCATATTTCGTGCGGAAAGCGGTCTTCCATTCGTCTCCCTGACGAACCCGCACCAAATGATATGCCCCCCGCAAATCGAGTTTAGTGAATATGGTGGCGTTTTTCAACTGATCCAAAAGCACTGGAATCAATGGAAGAGGGTACCTGTTCTTCCTGGTTACCCTATTTATAGCTCGATAGTCGATACAGATTCGCAAACCCCCTTCTTTTTTCGGGATAAAGAATAGAGGTGACAAAGCTGGAGACATAGAGGGGCGTATGAATCCGGAGGCTAAAAGCTTCTTCAAGTATTCCTGAAGGTAAACGTTTTCTGCCTCTGTGAGAGCGTATATTCTGCTACAGGGAATGCTGGCCCCGGGTTCCAGCTCTATCACACAGTCGTAATCCCTGTGAGGGGGTAGTTTACTGGCTTCTTTCTCGTCGAAGACATCTTGGTACTGTCTATATACCTCAGGAAGGGTGGTGATGGCGTTAATTTCCAAATGTTTTCCTGCTCCTGCCAAAGTGATTGCTGGGGTTTCCACATGTATTGTCTCATGTAGACAAGGGAGGGTGCAATGCTCGGCGCAGTACTCTGAACTCAAGGTGATGGTACGAGCAGCCCATTTAACTACAGGATCATGTAAAGTTAACCAAGGCATTCCCAGTATGAGTTTGAACTGAGAGGCATCTATTAGATCAAAAGCAATATATTCTTGATGATTTTGACCCACTCGCATCACCAACTGGCTTGTATGATAGCACACGGGCCCAGAGGTAAGATCAGACCCATCCACCGCCTTCACTGCTTCAGGAGTGTCTTTCTGAAGACACGGGATTCCTAATCTTTTGGCGTATTGCAAATCTATAAAATTGCCCGTTGCTCCGCTGTCCAGCATTGCATGTACCATCACTGGTTGTTCCCCTGGCCATTATATGGTGACACATAAGTTCATGTGAGGCACAGCCGGTTGCATTGTGTTAGCTACTGCATGGTAGACCTCTTCATCGATCTCTGGGCTCAAGCAAGGGGTCTGGGACTCACTTGAGCGTTCTCGTTTCCCGAAGCATTGAGAGGATAATCCACCGCAGAAAGAGTACGTGTGCCTTTGGTTTTTGCTCTGCATTCTCTAATGAAGTGTCCCGATTTACCGCAATACATGCAGAGTTTTTGATTACGTCTGCGAGTGCGCTCCTCTGCAGTTAAGGGACCTCTTATCCCTCCAATTTGCATAGGTTCGGTGGAATCAGAGGTAGTTCAGCTATCCGCAGCTGGTTTAGGTTTAGATACTGGAAATCGGAAATCATACCGGTGTTTGTCGCCTTTTCTTTCTTGCAGTCTGTGATCCAGCTGAACAGTGAGATCTATCAACTCTTCGCATGTGGTGGGCAAAGTCACCACCTGCGCCAATACGTCCTTTAACTCTCCTCTTAATCCCTGGTAAAACAAGGAGACCCTCTTTTTAGACGGCCAATCAGTTTCGACAACAAGACGGTTGAAATTTGTTATGTAGGTCAATAAGTCTTGTGATCCCTGTTTCAACGTGATTAGTTCCCTGTCTAAAGACAGCATATGTGCCTTGCGATCGAAGAGCTTATGCATCTCTTCACCAAATCCTTCAAAGTCGTTCAATACGGGATCCTTCCTTTCTATGAGCGGAAAGGACCAGCTTGCTGCATTACCCCCCAAGTAAGACAACATAAATGCAGTTTTGGAATGATCATCAGGGAACACAGTAGGCTTGCACATGAAATGTAATCTACACTGACCCAGGAAAGTTCCAAATTTCTTAGGATCCCCCAAGAACCTTTCAGGGGGTGCCAGGGGTAATTGGATTGGTTGCACCACCTCAATGGTGGAAGGGCCTTGCCCTCCCTGAATAATGGGTGACTGAGTCTGACTTGGAGGCGGCAAAGTGGCTTCTCTAATATAATGAGCTCCTCTGGAAACAGTGGGACTGGATCGAGCTATTCCCGCCACCTCATGTCGAAGAGTACTCATTTCCTTCCTCATTTCCTGATTTTCCCCTCTAACTGCATCTACCTCCACCCGTAAAGCATTGAGGGCTTCTAACATAGACGTCAGTATAGTTCCGATCTCCATGGCTCAGGCCGTAGTAGAACGTGGGCTTGTCACTCTGTCACAACTAATACAGATTGACTAACCTTGAAATCCGGTACAGCAGGAGTGATGCAGAAGCTAGATTCACTCCTCCCTAGACATGGTACCACAAGCAAGCATAAGACTAACACTCGCCTATGAGGACCCCATCCAGGGAAGGGGAAAAAATGGATAAAGAAAACATAAAGGAGTGGCAGCCATAAACCATCTACAGGATTCGACAACAGGAGAACTCGAAACGTTGGGTCTGTAAATGGGGACCTGCACAGAAACACAAGAGCAGGAAAGTTACACTCTTCACTATGGTACTCTAGCACTTCTATATATACATAAGTGGAGGACATACACTTACTAAATAAGGCTTCCACATTCATTCTGAGAAAAGAGGGCAAAAATAGGAAAAAATAAAGTAAAAGAAAAGAAAACAGGGATCTGCCCAAGAACCCTAAATCCAGTGAGAAACCGGAAGCTCTTCTAGTAATCCACAGTCTGATCTAGTAGAGCTAAAGAATAAGGCAAATGTTTCTTCTAGCCAAATGACTGTCTGTGCCTTAAGGAATGGAGGGAAAAATGAATTTGATCCTTTTAACGACTCCCAAGGAAACCAAAAAACCTTCGGCGGAGTTTGTTTGCCAGGAATATCCAAAGAATGCAAAGTCATTAACGAAAACACGAAGAGTTTCAAAACACTCTTCCCAAGCTAGCAAACCGCTAGACTATAAATCCAAGGAAGATATCAGGGAGAATCAAGTTCTGGAGCTGAATACTGATCACAAGTTCAGAGTACCTGTGTTCTATGCTCCCGTGCGGCGTTCTCCCCAGCTCTCAACGCGGCTCCTCTGCAGCTCGCAGCGCGGCTCCTCCGTAGCTTCCAGCGCGGCTCCTCTGCAGCTCGCAGCACGGCTCATCTGCAGCTTCCAGCTCGGCTCCTCTGCAGCTTCCAGGAGCTCCCGTCAGCTGCTCACGGTTAACAATGTCAAAAACGCCCAAGGAGAACGGCCCAAAAACAGTTTATCTCGAACTGCCGTTTGCAAGGGCTCACAAGTACTTCACTGTGCACAATACTCCCAATGTACAGGTCACAAAGATACGGCAAATCACAGGTGACAAGCACCGTGGCCAGTACAAAAGAAACTAATGTAGGAAACAGGAAGGGGGAATATAGGAAACAGTGAAAGAGGACTAACACCAGGCATTCTGGGACCTGTAGCCACCCTATGCGTGATGAAACCGTGACAGACGCGTTTCGGCCTGACGAGGCCTTGATCACATGACAACGTCATGGGGGCGGACTACCCAATTTAAAGTGCACAGTACCATTGCAAGCATAGACATAAAAAGATTACTATGTACATGCCGCCACTTATGTCTGAATGACGCACTTGGGGATTAATAGAATGCCACAATTTCATCATCGGAATTGCACCCAAATATTGCACGAACAGTTTGCACAATAACCTTTGCAAATAATTATAATAATAAAACATATAAATATCTAAGATGTTTTAAAATATAAATATTCCAAATCATTGCAAAGGTAAAAAAATACCCTCCTAAAGTTCATAGTAAAAGTGTATAAAACACAACAGGTTGTGTGCAACTATCAGCATCACAAACTTATTTCATTGTTTATATACATATTTACAAAGAAGCTAATAAAACATTCCTGTCGCCCTACTACAAATGACAAGAAATGAAAAACGCCCAAGTGGGCTAGCAATAGGAATTGTGCAAAACTACGCATGTGCAAAAGAATTCATATATATGTTATGCAATGGTAAAACAGTTTTCAAAAACTTTTTTAAATAAATCATAGTGCTCCCTGTGAAGTAAAATATAAGTGATCTTAAATATCAAACATGCTCAATAAATGGTTGTGGAAGGCATTCATTTCATTTGATAAGAAAAGTACTCTCATTGTGAATTTACAAGATTGCTGACAAGTTCCCATTTCATAAATAAGTGTAACAGTCTTCACTGGCATTAAGACCGTTAGCTATTTTCGTATCGAGCAGGATAATATGTCTAGTTTCAAGTTTATGCAATTGGGCTTCACGGTCCCCACCCCTTCTCAGTGGTGGTACAGTGTCTATAACAAATTATCTAAGCCCAGTGGCATTCTTCGCATGGCTCTCCTCAAAATGGCGCGCCACAGGGTACGCTGCATCGGCATTGGATATGGCCCTTTGGTGTTGCAGGATCCGTTTGCACACCTGTGGCCTGGTACTCCCGACATACCTCAGGCCACAGGGACATTCCAAGATGTATACAGCGTACTCTGTCCTGCAGTTCAGTTTATGTTTGATCTTAATAGGATTTGCGCTAAAAGGGGTCATGTATTCTTTTCTGCTCACCCCATTCTTGCAGGCCTTGCAGGTGGAACATTTCAAGAAGCCCCTACTGCTGTTGAGCCAAGATGTATTGGTTCTAGTTTCAGGACTACTAGAGACAAGGCTATCCTGCATAGATCTGGCTTTCCTGTATGTAATACTCGGTGTACCTTTCACCAATTGGCCAACAACCGGATCGCTAGTTACGAGTGACCAGTTGTTTTTCACAATCGTGTGAATTGCCTGATGTTGGTTACTAAAGCCAAAAATAATACGAGTCTCGCTGCTAATTGTTGATTTGGGAACATTGTCAGCTGCAGGGAACAACAGTTGCTGTCTATGTTTGGAGTTAGCTCTACTGATTGCCCTAATCAGAGTTTCAGTGCTATAACCCCTACTCAGGAACCTGGCTTTACAATCCATTTGTGCCTTGTGGCACTCAGTGTCAATGCTACAAATTCTCCTGATACGGAGCATTTCCCCAAAAGGGATGCTCCGTATCAAGTGTGCTGGATGTTGACTTGTAGCATGTAACAAAGAATTGCCAGCTGTCGGTTTTCTGTAGGGCTTGGTCTCCAACTTGCCATTGGCTACAAAGATCTCAACATCTAAAAAGACAATAGACGTAGCACTTATGCTGCTGGTGAACTTTAAATTGAGGTTGTTAACATTCAGTTCATCTATAAATGCAGGAAAGGTCCTTGTTAGCAGGTTAGCAGGTTCAATGGTATCCCAAAGTGCCCACAAACAAACGGCTGCGAGCGGCTCCCGCGGAGCGGGTGCCGCGAGCCGTAATATGCTGCAGGTCGGCTGGGGGAGGGAAGAGTCACCAGTTGCGTGGAATAGTGAAGCGCAATGTTCGCTGGTCCTCGCAGTCCCGCACCTTTCGGGTAAGCTGTATTCTGCCCAAAGTCGGCGATTTTAAAAATGCAGGAAAGGTCCTTGTTAGCAGGTTTGCAGGTTCAATGGTATCCCAAAGTGCCCACAGACAAACGGCTGCGAGCATGCACATATATGTGCATATATATATACATATATATATATATGCACATATAGATGTATATTTATATATGTAGTAAAACTTAATTTGTTTTATTATACTTACTTTTATTGATGCAAAGCTAACACACTTCTAATGGAAAGGCTCCCGATGTATAGTTACTCTAGATATACTTACTATGATGTAATGAATTCCAATATACTGGTATGAGAAGTAACACCTGGTATTCATCCTGGCTGCTAGACTGGCCTGCTCCTCCTGGGTCTGCTGGAGCCCGACCATTATTGCTTTACACCAGGAAGAGGTTACAGGTTGTCATGACCTTTGTGTCTGACCTCAGAAGGGCTTTAATGGGATTCAAATGTGTAACTATATTGGTCAGAACCGGGTTATAAACCTAAACAAATGAAATCTTTGTCCCAACAAGTGCTTCCACTTTTACTTCTTTCACTTTCATTGTAAACAAACAACATGAATATTTAATTCTCCACACACCCATTAAGACAGGCCTACTGGATTGGTCAGTCCTTAGTTTCCAATACAGGCAGGGCTTTACGTGGGGGGGTTGTGGGGGTCTGAGCACACCCAGTTTCTTTGGGGGGGCCTCGAAAGGGGTCTGTAGGGTCTCTATTTTTGGGCCTCAAAGGCCAAAGGTAGGGTGACCAGACTTCCTGGTTTTTGTTGGTGTTTCGGGTAAGCATGACCGCACATTGCTTAAGATGTGACGTCATCGTAGCAGGAAGGGAAATCCTTTGAAGAAAGACACTTTCTCTCTGGATTTCCCTTCTCTCAGCGCCACCTACGTCATCGTGCCAGCCATTGGCACAACAACAGCTAGTTAAAACCGGCACCACCCTTCAAGGGTTTGGGGAAATCCTGCAATAGATTTCTAGGTAATGTAAATATTTTTTACATGTTTTTTAAAGTGTTTGGTATTTTATGGCTTATACTTAATAAATATACCTTTTTGCCTATTTTATTATAATTTGATGGATGCGACTTCATGATTTTCTTAAGCACACAAAGCTAGTTATCTTGATTTAGACCACGCCCCTACTCGATAGGCCACACCTCTTTAAGAAATCCACCACGCCCCTTTTAGAGCACCCCCCCAGTTTTTTCCCCACTTAAAGCTCTGACTATAGGCGTGGTGTATTACCAACCAAAGCTTTTTTTAAGCAAGACCTAAAAAAGGGATAGGAGTAGGACACAATTCATTGTCTATGGCAACAAAATACATTTATTCAGACGGCCTACAGACCCTGCCATTAGTTGATTTGTAGACCCTGAGCGGTGTATAGCAATCAAAGCAGTGTTTAAGTCAGACCCAAAAAGGGACAGGAGACAATTAATTGTCCATGGCACGAAAATACATTTATTGCGGTGGCCCAAGAACACTTGGCATTTGTAGATTTTCGACCCACAAATCGCAGGATGAAAGTCTTAGGAATATCCTCTGGATCGCCCAAGGGCGAGGAAGTTCCTGCGCTTTCCTTTTCGTGCCCGCAGCGCAGCCGGAACGCGCGGATTTATATGGCAGTCGCAGCCAGTGACTTACGAGCAGGGAGCGCAGCGGCTCCCAGGAGCCATAGATCAACGAGTCCTTCCGCCATCCACGGCGCCACGGAGCTCTTTGCCGCGAGATGTATTGCCAAGTGTTTTTCCTCCCCTTCCCCGAAGCTCTTCAGCTACCGCAGGTGGATTTATTGGGTCCTTTGCCTCACGCAGAGCGTCTTTTATCTTTTATTCCTTCCTCGTGCCTTTCATTAGGCATCGGAGGACTTGAAATACAGCTGCTGCTCGTGCAGAGAGAAGTGGGACGCACCCGACAACACGGACGAAGAGGACGAGGGAGTAACTAACACAGCTGAAAGGGGGGCCCGACTTAGTAGAGGAGGGTGTCCTGCCCAAAAAGGAATTATCCTTCCAAAAATACTCACTCTCCAGACGGACAGAATTGCCAGAGTCACTGGACCCTAAAGTTATGATGCTGGAGGCGCATTGAGGCACCCCGCCCCATGCTAAGAAAGACACCAATGAACCAATCATTCTTAGCCGTAAGGGAGGCTCAGAGAAAGGGCAGATGTTTGCTGATAGCTAAGCGTGCTCCCGAGAACAGACTCTAGCATTTTGACACTTGAAGTTCCTCACCCCCTTGTTCACCCCCTTGTGTTCTACCCAGGGCCCAAGTCGTGAAAAAAGAAGTGGGTGGACACTGTCACTGGAAGTGACGTCACAACAGGAAGTGACATCACGAAAGGTGCCTAGCTCCTCGTCCCAGAGATGCCAAAGAGTGAAGTCCAGCTGTTTGGCAGGGGGGACGGTGTCCCCCCAGTAAAATAAGAGGGGGGAAGCTGTCCACCCGCGTGGTACCCCGACTAGAGCCCTGGTTCTACCCCACTGTGAGTCCACTTTTGACTCACTGGATTGGTTCCTGAGGAGGACAGCCAACTTTACGATTGGTGGTGCCCAGTGCAACAATCTTTGTTGACGTGTCACCATGACCCCCTGCTTCAAGGATTCCCTCACTACCACCCACCAATGGTGCCCCTCATCTTTACTTGGCCTCGTTCTCACAAATATACCTTTTATAGCCCTATTCATCCCAATGTAGATTGTCATCGCGCTTTGCACCACAAATATATCATACAGAGGCAATGAGTCACACAAGTGTGTATATTAATGTACAGGAAATGTTCCTTAGGACAGTGTGGACCACAGATTGTCAGAGTCATGTATGTCGTCCATACTGGTAAGCATTATGTGTTAACAGAGATTAAACTGGGGAAACACAGGAGCAGATTACTACATTTTTACGCTGCACCGTAACCAAAATTGGTGTGCTGCATGAAAAGAATAGAGCACAGCAGCACCATATCTATTGACACCATATCTAGTGTAAGGGTTTGTATGTGATGTCAAGCGGAACATTCTATGGATTGAGAAAGTTGAACACTTTAGCACTTAGTATGTGTACTGTACAGTGCAGCACACAAGCAAAGTTGGAAAGGTTTGAAGGAAATAAATATGCTCTCCAACTTTACGCCTCAAGGGGGTATATTTTTTGATGCAAATCTCTTTCTATCAAAGTTAGTCGATAGGTATTAGCATCAAAATCTGTGGGTGAGTGCTTGGGAAGATCCATGGCCTACCCATGGTATGCTTCCTTGACGTACTTTGTATTAGTTTATGGCTACTGACCAATGCAATTCCAGATTTGCGCCGGAAAGTAAACCCCAAAATAACAGTTTGCATCAGGTTTGCATTCGTTTTAGGATGCAAACCAGGTGCAATGTGTTAATAAACCTGACTCATAAACTCATGATTTGAAACGAAACACGCAGGGCTTGAGTCGAGGTACCACGCGGGTGGACGGCGTCCCCCCACCTATTTTACAGAAAGCTCGGTAACTATAAACTGCAACTCAGTGGACGCCATCTTTTGTGACATCACTTCCTGTCGTGACATCAGCGTCCCCCCCCCATTTGTTTTTTTAGGACTTGTGCCCTGGAAACACGCTTGTGGTGTCATGCTAATAAAACTGTATGACTCACTGAGCTATCTTCATGAATTTTTAATCTGTGGTCTGCATGTCACAGGTTCTTCTTTGTAGTGGGCACACCAGCCCTCTTTGCTACTTTTCATTAGTCAAAACTGTGACCAAAGAAATTGGACGTCTCTCTCTATCAAGTGCATTAACCACGAGAGTTATCCTGCCTTTGAAATAAGCCCTTGAAAAAGATCTCTGCAGGCTGCTCTTATCTTCGTTCAGAGCCCCCTCTACCTTGGTGCCCTGTGCGATGGCATCAGTTGCTTCGCCCTAAAGCTGTCACTGCTGAGGGGGCTGCTCACAAGTAGCCATGGACGGATGTTATGTGCAGATGCCTTAAATATCACCACATGTACTTGGGATGTGCACTAACAACCATACTCATGCACACGTCACGTTGGATGCCATGCATGGAACTGATATTGAAATATTTGAGTTGGAAGCTAGAGGAGACCATGAGGGCTTGTGAATGTCTGTCTATTTAACTGCTCCTCCTGGCATTTATTGCCATTCATCACAGTACCCGATATAGCACTTGGATGGGTGCGTACTGTGTGAAATGTCAGCGCCAGGATACCTTCGTGAGTGATGGTGTGCTTTACAAATACACATAACATTTTGATCATATGCATTTGTGATATATTTTGACATTCAGTGCTCAGGGTACACTGTTTGAAGCTAGATGACATGGCAGCCAGGACATGTCTGTCAAAGAGACATACTTTGTCCAGTTCTCAGGGGAGAGGGGTGAGAAGAGAGTTGGGGCACCGGGCCACTGAATCATTTACACAGCAGAACAAAATTCATGGTGATTTGCCAGTAAACAAGGAAGTGTCAGAGGTTCTTCACAAGAGTGGGGAGACCTTGAGTGGGCATTTTTGCTCAAGTTCATTTACAAGCATTAACATGTGGCTAAGGGAAAGTTGTGGCTACCACATACTCTGTTGTTGATTCTGTGAATTGGAAGGAAGAAGTCTGATCAGAAAGTTGATGCCTTTCTCAATAAATCATATGTGACATTAATTTGACAGCTCAAGCTGGTCCATATATTGTCATCTCAGATGCTGGTAAATAATTTCCATATGCTATTCACATCTTTCAAAGAAGGCAATGGCATGCCCAGACTTGGTAGAAATTGCCTACTTTGTGGAAAGCAGGATCTGTGTGAGACTGTGCCATGCAGAAGTTCCTTCCAGGTGACTAGGGAGCCACAAATGGAGGAAAAGATCTTCGTGATTGTTGGATGGTGGATTATTGGTAGGGGCAAATGTAGGTCTGCTACTGGCAATAAGTCCACTAACACATGGCAGGACTCAGCATAGGTCTTGGAAAATTATTCCTGTGCTCAACCCTTGGTAGCTTGACTGCGAGCAGACAGCTTTGTAAAGCATTTAAAAATAACAATTCAGTAAATAATTAAGGCACAACACATAATAAAAATCCAATACCATTCATGAAAATAGGAAATATATTTATCTTTAAAATGACACCAAAATGACAAAAAATCCAATGTAGGGAACCGATTTAGCAAAATAGAGCACTTGGAAGATTATAGCACCATATTGTGATACCTACTCACGACAGACCGGGCCAAAGTCAAAGTTTTAGGCCGTGGGCGATGGAGCCTTGAGTGGCTACAGCTCGCGGCAGGTACCGTTCTCAGTTTCTACCTTCACACTTAGAAACTTTTCAGGAGGTTTTCTTTCCAATGGCGCTCAAAGCTCCCAGCCAGTCCGGATCCGGTGAGGGTTTGCCGCTTGCCTTTCGATGACATCCCGTTCAACTTCACTGGATCGGACTTTGAAAATTTTCCTTCCAGGCTTTTTTTGCACAACAAAATGGGTCAACGCTTCTGGGGTATTACATTCGAGGAACTATTGAGTCTAAAGATATTCCATGTGACATGACCATAATATAGATTCTATAGAATTAACAATATTTTTGATGATTTTTAATATGTCACTTGTAATTGCCTCTTTGTGTTTTTAATGAATCCATGATATGAATTGTTTTGATGAATTGTGAACAGTGTTTTTCTAATTTTTAAGATAACTTTTTAAATCATCGGCCAGCATTTATGTATACTGAATAACATTTTGAAAATGTTCATTAATAATTTAGAATTTTTATAATTATATGTGGGGTTATCAACATAATACATTTTTGAAAAGAAGTTTGTATGATTGATGGTCGATTGCTGATCAAAGTTGGTGAGTCAATCCAAGGGTAAAAACTTTTTTTATTGTTACTGTATTGGGCACCCTGTCCCTTGGATAGTAGCACCTCTCCCTTTTACTTTACGATAACTTTGATATATAAACACCAATATGTCAAGAAAATTCGTACAAGTCTTTAACCACATATGTGGGATTGATCATTTATAGGTCTGTGTGAATGTGTATGAAAGGAACACCATAATTTCACAAAGTAATTGCACTTACCAACATCATTTACTTTAGATTTATAAAAATAATAAGTGAACTTCCTAGCAGCAGTGCAAGTCTTCCAGCTAAAACTAATTTCACTTTTGTGTGTCTCACACATATGATGATCTAAACCTGTGGCAGTTTCCAACAATTCGACTGAAGAACACATCTAATAAATCTAAAACAGAGAGACTACAGGATAGCATTTGATGCGTTCCCTTATTTATTTATTTATTTATTTTTTGAGTTTTTAAAGCGCGACAGCTACCCAAAAAGGGTTTCCCGGCATTGAAGAAAAAGATAGCCGCTGAGCAGGTCATAGTGCTTTGATGCACGGCAGTTTTATATTACTGATTAAACAGCCAAGTCTTTAGGGCTCCGCGAAACTGAACATAATCTGTTTCTGTACGTAGGTTAAGGGGACAATGATCACCGTGTTGTGCTACACGATATGGACTTACATTTTCTAACAATTATTTTGTGACATATGGCTTTCCTCGTCATCCAAACCTGCCAGTGCATTTCTGTAAAATGCAATATACTGAGGTACAATGTATTCAGTGGGGCACTACAGACACTGGTGTTGTGGACCCTTCTCTAGCAGCCTATGCAGGGATGGGCTTACCACTGGTAACCTGGTTCATGAACACTCTGCTGTTAATTAGTCTTCTTCTGTCTTCAAATCTGTGGATAAATGCTCAAAAATAGCAATGCAAGAAAGAACCAAGAAAGAGCTGTAGAGGGAAGCAAAGTAAGGGAAGTTGATATGGAGAAACAAAGAAAATTGGATAAAAAGCAACAGAGAAAGACAACTATCAAGAGAGAGGAGTGAATAGAAAGGTGAGAAAAAAATGTAAGGTGGCAAGGAAAGAAAAATGGGTAGATGAGGAAAGAGGATAGAAGATAGAAAGGATGCATGGAAGGACAGAAGGGTGGAAGAAAAGACAGGGTGGAAAGAAAGATGAAAAATGAAAAGCATGGATGGCTAAAACAGTTAGAGGATATTAGCACTAGTGAAATGATAAATAGATAGAAGTAAGAGTGAATGGGTGGATGGATGTGGTGATGCAGAGATTGTGAGAGGTACATGGTTGAAAGAATGGATAGAAAACTGGAGTAGTGAAACGATAGATGGAGAAATGGCAAAAGGATGGATACATGGAAGGGTAGATTGATGGATGGTTGAACAGGTGGGTAGAGAGATACAAAAGTAGATGGATAGGTGGTCAGAAGGTGAAGAGAACTCTTTGGGGATTGGTTGAGTTCGCCCATCAATGCCTTGAAAGGTGGGGAACAAAGTTTGGGGTATTTACATTTTCTAGCTACTCCCTTTACTACAGATGAGATATGAGAGTGCCATTCGGCCCATTTACTTTGACCTACTTTATCTACTTACACTTCACCTCAGAGTCATTTACTTGGTCCTATGATGGGTCTTAAACTGTGCCAACAGGGGTCGGTTATAGGGGATCTAATACAGTTATTCAATGAAGACCAAGATTTGGGTAATTGACCAACAAACTTGTAATTAGATTTATGTTCATACCTCTCAAAACTATGATATACAAAATTCAGGATTATTACAGCTAGACCAAATCTCCTGAAAAAGTTCAGTTGGACCAGAATCATGCAAACTAATAATTCGGTTACAGCAATACAAAACAGTAACATTAGAATCTGTTGACCAGCGACCTCTCTATTAGAATTCCCATCCCTCATTAATACTATATTGAAATGTACAATCAATTATTGAGGAAAAGTCAAGGAGAGACAGAAATAGGATTTAGTTAAGATTAGATTTTATGAGGAAATTTTGGGAGACTAAATACATCACTATCAGGCATTTAAATTGAGAAGCACAGAATAATTGAATTTATCTCTGGTAGACCATCAATCACCAAAGCTATTGGAGAAAAGTGCGGAAAAGGACGTCAATCATATTAGCTCAATTTTTTTCTTTTAATGGGAGCAAGAAATCTGGGAATAGTGCACACGGCGTCTAAGTCAGCCCAAGGGAGGCCAGCATGGTCCGCAAGATTGAATGCTGTCTCTCAGTACACAAAGAGCAAGATGGAAAACCAACAGCTTTCTCCTCACATCTCCGTCACACAATGTATTTTATTGTTCTCAAGTTCGGGGGAAACACATCCTGGGTGACCTCATCTGGTCAGACCACTCAGCCTATTGGTTAGTTCGTATAGGGTGATTGTCATGCAGCATGAAGAAGACACAGTTTATGACAAAAATGTGGTGATCATCACGCAAGCTGTCCAATCATTCAAAAATTTTAAGTTGTCAACAATAGTCTTTTAGCAAAGGCATGGCAGATGTTCCATTGTAGCAAATTAGTAGCGAGTAGTCCTAGTATGTGAATGGGAACTCTTTCTATGAAACATAGTTCCATCTCACTGCAGGTTTATGAAGCCTTTCCATGAGAACAGAATCAAGCGAAGGAAAGAAAATGCAGGCCTAAATTGAATTTAGTTCATGAAATACAGAATACAAAATAACAGAAATATGTATTACGAATTTCTGAGGCTTTATATCCTTTTCTTAACATATTTGCATTCACAAAACGTTTTAGTTTCATCGTAATTAGCCCGTGCAACTATGACACACTCATACATTTTTCAAGGACCAACTTATAAAATAATTTCAGAATACATATTATTAATATTGTTTCTAGTAATTCCCATTAGTACATGTATAAAGATTATTCTGTAGACGTTTCAAAGTAATTGGAATTATTATGAACGTGTTGCACCACTTCACTTCTTCTCTATTGGTGCATATTTTAACATGATCAAAGATAAAGTTGAAAACAAAATCTTCCATAACATTCATAATGTTATCTAATTTACATTTAGTTTCATTACTTCTTCACATACATAATGATTTAAAGGAGGACAATTAATGATATCTAAAACACGTGAATTATCACCTCCACATTTTCTATTCCACGTTAAAAGAATACACCACTGCAATTTAGTAAAACATGAACCTATGTTATTCAAATGAGCATTTTCGTCTAGTCTACAATCTTCTGCCTGCTTTTACAAGTCTGAGCAGAAATAGTGCACGTTTGTGATTTTTCTCTCAAACGGTTCAAATTTGTTTTTTATATGTCAACTAAGGGATTCAGCAGTTTATCATCAATCCCCATTTGAATGTGAAGTAAGCCATAACAAAATAAAAATTCTGATGCCACACATTACAATTCTGTAGTCTTCATCATTTTTAATTTAGAATTTTCTAACCTTCATTTTATAGTAGTACTTACATTGTCCATTTCTATTTCAGCTTTTTTCCTTGTCATTCCTCTTGTTTCCTTCTTAGTTTTCAAACATCTGTAGACCTTAAAGATGACAACCAAGGTCAATACAAATAATGTGATTGTCAAAATGTGATTCAAGATTTTTCCCAGCAATCCACTACTCAGATTTGCAAACCATTTACCTATAACAAAAATCCATTGGCAATTGACTCCCAAGCTCCATCAGCTTTTAAATCTTTTACGTCCTCTCCAAGGTGTTTGATGTTCTGACTGTAAAAACAACAATTGATGGATGGAATGTTGCACAATGGCAAAACATTCACCCCCCAGTCACAGATCTGGGTTTAATCCATCCTTATGTCTGACATTGTCCTGCATTCAGTCCATCAATTGTTGTTTTTTGCATTTGTCACCCTAGTGGGACGGGTATGCTCAGACGTAGGTCCCATGCTCTCCATGCCACTGGAATCAAGCTATCCTGACTGATGAGGGCTGAAAGCCCGAAACCGGTACTAGGATGCTAGTTTCCAATCCAGGGAGGACCTGGCTTTGCAGTTCGGGCTGGACTGTTCTCATGGGGCACAGGGTCAAGACTGATTTGCATATGGCTGGGTTCAAACTGGAAAGGCATGGAGAGCAAAAAAACCATGTATTTAGGCCCAGATCTCTGTACTGGGGTGAATGTATGACATTGATCTGCATTTAGTCCATCAATTGTTGTTTTTGCGTTGATGTTCTGACTGTAACCTTTCAAATCTTTATTTTGTGTCTGGAATACATGTGCAACAGTGGTGCACTTTAGCATTTGACAGACTCCACCTTTCTTTGCTAGAAGGAAGTCTAAAGCAAGACGATTTTGAAGAACCATAAATATCATGGCAATCATTTCCGTGTCTCTTGCTAAGAATCCTCCAGCAGAATCAGCAGACAGTTTATCTAAAACATTAGACAGTTTTTGTTTTTTATGAGAACTCAATATCACCCCAACCGATGGTATTAGGGCTCCAAGAATATCTCCTGCTATCTCTCCTTCACTTGCACCTCTCTTGTGTCTCTTTTGAATGACTCCGTTGGTTTCATCAGATTGACCCACATGATACATTTTTGGAAAAACTATTGCCCTGTTGCAGTATCTCTGCCATTTATTTAGGCAGCCTATAAAAAGCATTTTCCCACAGATATGTAAATGTAAATGTATGAAGCTTATATAGCGCATGAATTACCCTTGAGCATCTCCGCGCTTGCTTAGGGAACCCGTCCTGGTATTCCCCTGTAAGATAACCCTGGCAGGGTATCCACAAGGTGAAAGCCAGGCATCCCACCGCGAGGGGCCGATGTGGAGATTAAGCAAGCTATTGCCCAGAGTGTGAACCCGTGAGTCGAGAAGGCACCGGAGCGAGAATTAACGAGTCCTTGGAATTATTGAGCCCAAGACCCGCCGAGGCAGGGAATTGAACCCTGGTCCAGGGCCGAACTCAAGCTCCAGGTCTGCCGCCTCTAACCCCTGAGCCCTAGGGAATACAGGAGCAACACCTGCCAAAAACAGTCCCGAATTTTGTAGAACCTGAAATGTATGGTGACATTCGCAGGAACCAATAAAATTAGTATCAGCCTCAGTCCTACACTTTAATATACATAGTTTTCCTCTATGTTGTCAATCTAGAGGAATAGCAGCTTGGTTTCCCATTGCTTTAGGATCCGGTTCTTAAGTGCCCAAGATGGTATCCTAGAATGATTTGCAACTTCAGCAATGATCTCTCTTTGTCTACCTTCAATCAATTCTATGAATTTCCTTTCTACATTATGCAAACGGCATGTTAGATTGTGTCTGTGTGCATAATCTGTGTTTAAACTTTGTGGAGCCTCAAAGAATTCTCCCATTATTTCAGCAGTTTTCATATCAGGCACAGGATTTATATATTTCATCGCAGGTACTTCAAAAATGAGTAATGAATTTATGACCTCACTGGATTCGGTAGTTAATACTACCAAATCTCATGTCATGTCTTTGGGGCCATGCAAGAACAAAGTGAAAACTTTTTATTGCAAAGGGGGTGAGATCCAAAGAGTGAAGGCCCTTACGTACCCAGGGGTTTTGTTTGATGACAGCTGTACATGGACGCCCCAGCGGTTAGCAAAAAGGAATGCCCTAGTGTGAGCGGGATCAGCCCTGTTAAGTTTTGCACAGCGCTTAGGGGGAAGGCCATTTGAGGCAATACTTGCAATTTACAAGGCAAAATGTCTTGCATTAACATTATGCAGTGCTGCAATCTGGGGATATAAACCCGTGGAAGATGTGCAAAGTGTCGAAAATACATTTTTGCGTTGCCTTTTATCTATTCCTCAATCCACTCCAACATTTGCAGTTCACCAGGAGTTAGGAATGGGGTTTGTTTGTGATTTGATTAGCACCGCTCCCCTTACTTTCTGGTTAAAAACTTGGCTTAATCCTGAGTTAACGTTAAATCGCCGTATTTTAAAAGACTGTAATAACTTTGATGGGGGAAATGAAATACAGTGGCTTTTCTATGTTAAGGTAATGTTTACGAAGTTCGGGCGACCAGAATTCTATGAAACCCCTGAAGGTATCGTTAAAGGTGATATAAAGTGGGTTAAAAAGCATTTTTTGTCCCTAAGGTCTCAGGAACGAGAGGCTGAGGAACTGCAAAAGCCCACGGTGAGGGCCCATTTCTTAATAGTTACCTCACCATCCATTGAACCTTATTTAAATGTAGTTATAAGACCATACCATTGTTGGCTGTTAACTAGATTTCGGTTCAATCAGATACACCTTTTATGGGGAACATTTCAGGGATGGACTATACCCGAAAAGGTAGCATTCTGTGACTGTGATAATTGCTCAACCCAAGATACTATGCACTTTATGTTCTTTTGCAAACATTACTCTGATAATAGAAAACAGTTTATAATACCACTTTTAAGAGGTTCGGGGTTCTTACAGGTTAAACCTGCCTTAATGTATTTGCAATTATTGGACAACACATGGAATATTTTTAATATTGCTAGTTATCTTGTAGCAGTCGGTAAGACAATACATTTGTTGAAAAATCACAGATAGACCGATCTCCATGTAATATCTTATCATCTGAACTGCTTAGTCCATTATGATTCACTAAATTATTTTGAGGCACAGAAGTAGGCTCAGGCTTGCTCTTGTAAATAGGATGGGGTAGTTTCAAAACTATAAGAAATGGTACATTTAAAACAGAAAATATAGCAAATATACGGACACATATAACTGAGCGTTTTAATGATATCGCATTAAGATCCATTGCCTCTCTGAAGTCAGACCCCGTGACCTTTTATAAATTTAGATTAGCTGTTACTAGCATTAGCAGACAAAGTTAGTTCTAGGAAGATCGTTTGTTTCAAGACTTCAGTTATGTTACTCTACAGTACAGTTCACGCTTTCTTTTAGCTTTGTAAATGCAGGCTCTGGGCACTAGCACAGTTCTCGAAAGTTTCAAATTTCTTCAGCACAAATTGACTCAGTTCTTTTATTGGTAAATCAATTTCAGGAATTACAACTAGAACACAGAGTTTTCTCAGTATGGCTCATGCAAGCTCAAATTATTGTAGCAAAAGGTATGATATGCTTTGGTATTTGTACTCATTTGGACCTCCTCACAGATGGTCCATCACCATCACTATTGCTTTGCTCTGACTGACTAGAGGCTTCCATGATAGTTAGTGGCACTCTTCTTTCTGTTAGAATGCATCTCAATCTGTCTTGTCTTCTGGGCCAACAGTCTCTGTGTGCTATGCGCGTTGCAGGTGCACCGTTCCCTTCGGTGAGATCAAAATTGCACCTAGTCAGCTCTTCCTCTTGTGACCCTCCTTTGGAACTAGTGAACAGAGTACTAGTAGGTGGAACCCTCTCTACAGTATGGCTAACCTGAGAAGGCTGTTTATCTGTAAAAACCGGCACATCTGAAACAGGCACTATATTGCCAAGAAGACATGGCACTCTGTGAGTATGGGCAGCGTGCACCCACTTTGGAAGACTACCTCACTTAAAAGCAGTTGTGATTACCAGGAACACCTGGAACTCCCAAACCAACAAGGTTCCTAACCCAACTTGCACATATGTTTTTTCACCAGAACATGGCACTGGTCCTGTTGAGGCAAAGTAGCAGCTTCGCCAACCTGCTGAGACACAGAAAGTACCACGTCAGCCAATCCTTTACAATAGTCAAGCACCAAATCATCTGCAATATTAACCAATGCATTAGCTGGAACGGCAGGCTGTCTCATTGCCCTCCCCATAATGATTTCATGAGGAGATTGTCCTGTTCTTCTGTCGGGGTACTTCTCAAACTCATCCACACAAGAGGCAATGCATCAGGCCATCTGAAGAAAGTCGAAGCACACTCCTTTGTCAATCTTGATTTCAGTGTTCTGTTTATTTGCTCTTCAATTCCAGAGGCTTCTGGATGATAAGCACAATAGAGTTCCATGTCAATTTGTAATGCTGCACATAATATCCTGAATACCTTCAATATTAGAGTGTGTCCCTCGGACTGTCTCGAAAGAAATCGGAAGTCCAATATGTGCTATTAACTCCCTCAGCAGTAGCTTAGCTACAGTGAGACTATCTTTTCGTCTTCTTGGGTACGCTTCTTCCCACCTCAAAACCACAAGGACAATTCCAAGAATGTATTTCAAGCCATTACAGGCGAGCATATCAACAAAGTCAAGCTACATTCGACTAAAAGGATCTCCTGATCTCCCTATGTGACTCATGGCGACTGGTATTCTTGTCCCTACGTTTTGTTGTTGGCACACTATGCAACAGCGACACAAAGCTTCTGCCACTGATCTGAACCTTGGGTTGAACCATGTCTGACAAAAGAGACGCATCATAGCATCCCTTCCGACATATGCAGGACCATGATAGTATTGCGTTACAGGAGGCAAAAAACTATCTGGTCCAGTCTCCCATCAGGGTACACCTACACTCCATCTCCCTTTCTTTTAGTACAACCTGTTCTGACCCATCCTTATTTTTCAGTTTCTGGTACCCCGTTCTTTAATTCCTTCACTTCCCCCCCCAAGTCTCTGAAGTAGAAAACAACAGTTTGCGATCTGTGACATCAATGTTCTGTCTCAGAGAATCGTCATTGAAGGTATAAGAATTCAGAGCACAATAGTGTGCAGTCTCATCTGCAAAAAGCGTTTTCCGAATGTGACATATTCATTGTCCTGCCGATGGGCTGCACACTTCACCAAAGCAATCTGAGCAGGCAATTGTAAAGACAGCAAGAGGTTTCTCACACTCTCTCCATTTTGAATAGGGGATCCTGACCAGAACATGAACCCTCTATATGACCTAAATTGGCCAAAATCATGTACAAGTCCAAATCCGTAGTGACTGTCGGTGAAGATGGTGACTCACAATTAGTCAGAGATGTTACAGGCTTGTGTCAAAGCAACCAACCGAGCCACTTGAGCAGAGAACGCACCTTTCAACGAAAAGGCTTCAATCACTCCCTCAATTGTACATAGTGCATAAGCAGCTTTTAAATCTCCTTCTTTGTCATGCAAACAGGATCTGTTAACAAACAACACATGATCTGATTCAGGAAAAGGAGTATTGAGAATATTGGGCCACAGCTTAGTGCATAACTCAGTCACTGCCAGGCAATCATGATCAGCCTCATCAATAATAAGCTAATTTCCAGGAAGGGGCATCAAGGTTGCAGGAATCAAACTTGTGCATCGCATCAAAGTTACATTTTCAGCCCCCAGTCTGATTTGCTCATACCTGATGAGGCGACTGATTTTAGGTCCTGCGTTCAAGTACAAGTAAGCAAGACCTCAACTAAATGTGATACATACTCCTTAAGCAGATGTCCTATCACCATGTTCTCACTCTGCTCCAAACTCACACACGTTTCTGCAACAGATTTCAGACATCCAGGTAATGTGGCGGCAAATGGATCAAGAGTTGTTGAAAAGTATGCTACAGATCTGCGTGCAGTACCATGCTTCTGTGCTAGTACTGAGAAGGCATATCCCTCATGCTCGCTGCAAAACAAAAACAGAGTAAAGCTTTTGTTAAATTGGGCATTCCCCAATCTGGAGCTCGACAAAGACTCTCTGACAGTTCAGTAAAAGAGCACATGCAATAGTCATCCCAGAGTACTGTGTCTGACACATCTTTGTGGGTCAGCCTCTGAAGAGGTTTGGCTGTCAAAGAAAAATTGGGAATCCAATGTTGATGATAGCTAACCATTCCCAGAAACATGCAGACTTCTTTTTGTGTACATGGCAGACTCATGTTCAGGATCGCAGTGATCCTGTCTTGAGACACTTTCCTTGCTCCTTTCTTAATACGGTGTCCAAGGTACATAACGTTCCTTTTACAAAATTGCAGTTTGGGTGATGATACTTTATGTTCATTTACAGTCAAATGATTCAGTAAATTAATGGTATCATGTCTGCAGGCGTCCTGAGAACTTAACACCACCTATAAGTCATCAATGTACTGGATAAGGACAGAATGATTTGGCATCTCCTTGGATTCCAGATTTTTCTTCAAAATCTGTTTGAATATGGGGGGGCTTTCCCTAAACCGTTGTGGAACTCGGCACCATCCCAAAACATGACTGCCCACCCTGAAAGCAAATAAACACTGGCTGTGTTCATGCAATGGAATGGAAAAGAAGGCTTGACACAAATCAATGACCGAAAAGCATTCAGCTTCACATGGAATCTGGAATAGAATCACTGCTGGATTTGGTAACACATGACAACATGGGAAAACAATCCTGTTAATTGTGCACAAATCCCGAACAATACCATAATTACTGTTAGCTTTCTGCAAGCCCATGATAGGAGAATTACATGGACTTCCCATTTTTTCTTTCTGGATTCCTTGTTCAATCGTCAAATCAATGAAAGGAGTACTCCCTGCTATGGTTTTTAGACTCAAATTGTATTGCAGGATTCGTGGGAATTCAACATTGGGCTTAACCGTTTTTTTTACTGGAGCCACACCTTTAATCAGACCAATGTCTTTTCCTGTAAAATCCCATAATTCTGGAACTACGGTGTCTCTTATTTCAAAAGGCAGTTCATCTCTTGTTAACAGGGGAAACAATTCTGGGCTTTCTGTCTTCTGTTTATCCAATTTAAAGCCAACATCTTCATCAATTATGTGAAACTCAAATCCCTTTGGAGTGCAATAGAATGTCCCAATAAGTTTACTAGACTTGTGTGGAATCGCACACCAATTTTCACCTATACAGGTTTCGTAAATGGGTTAGACATCTGCCAGTTTGTGACTCCTACAACTTGGATTCTTTCTCCTGAGAGGAGTAGGTTTGGAATGTCTGCTGTTGTTACAGTGGAATAGGAAGCACCAGTGTCGACAAGAAAATAGATAGGAGTCCCATTCACCCTGCCATCCACATAGGGGCCATTCCCGCTTTCAATGACCCAATTTGTTGCAAAAATTATATGGGTTACTCCTTTTCAACACATCAATTGAAATTCCTCGACTTCTACCTTGAGGCTGCATTCCCTGCTGATCCTCGGGGATTGCTGATAACCTCCCTGCACGATGAACAAGGGATCATCACCTGTTCCACTCTGGCCTTTCTGATCCACTTTTATGTGAGGAATCATTAGCTTTTCCTTAAGCTTCTTGTGTTTTGAGTTAATTTCATCTTCACAATATTTTGCATAACAAGGTATTTCATCTATAGGTTTACTTTGCCAGCTAATTAAATGCTGCTGAATCATGCTGCTAATCTCAGGTCTTACTCCATACACAAACCGATAAACAAAAGGTTTCATATCCTTTTCCGGACATATTCTCCATCCCACTATATTGGCTGAATGCCTGCAAAAGCCTTTCATAATACGCATTAACTGTTTTTTTCAGCTCCTGTGTTGTGTTGTCAATTTTTTTTTTCCTGAACACAAAGTCAGTCAAGAGGAGCAGGAAGGCCGACATAACACTTAAAGAGCTTGCCAAATTAAAATCGCGGCTCATGGAGAAGATGACGTGCTTCACGCTAATTAATTAAAGCGGTTGATGAACGGCATTGATATATTTGCATCCAGCCATGCGCTGTATTTTTTAATTATTCTCCCAGATTAGTGGGAGTTGTTTTTATCACTTACAAAAGATCAGTGGCTCCCTTGATCCATAAAGAATATCCTCATTCAAATAAGATTTGTGCACTATATATGAAGACAATAGTGATGCAATTCAGAGGAAGAAGTTGATTATATAACCAACCTATGTGGTGTGAATTTGGAACTATCTTCGTACAATAGATAGCAAAAGAACCTTGTCCTGATGAAGGTCTTATCATAAAACCGAAACGCTGCGTCGACAACCCTGTAACAATTATTTTTAATGTTCTTCATGTGAATTGTCACATTTTTAACTGGTCCTAATGGCACAAAAATTGTTTTGTAAAAATGATTTTAATGAAATTGTTTTATGATTGTTTTATCTTTTGAATAAATTGTACAATTTTTCTATATTTAGTATTTCAGATCGTTCTTTATTTTGATTTTATCCATTTTGTTGTGATTTATTATCCATGTGGTTCTGGTCTATACACAAAAAGTGTGAACACCCCCTCCACTATTCCTTAGGAGTTCCATTTTCCAATTTCACGGCGAGATAGGGACTTCCCTGTATTTCTTCTGTGTTGTCAATTTTCACCCAATCAACAACTTTAGGAGAACTTTTCCCTTTTAAATCATGATGGCTTGGTTATATTTCTTCATCACCTCAGGAGACGATGCACCTGTTTGATCATTCCTTGCTGTTTCTGTTTCAGGCCAATCAACAACAATTTTCCTTCTGCCCACAAATCACTTGGGACCACAATGTCAAACAAGGTATCTAAATCCTTCAACAAAACCTTTGAAACCTTCACAAACCATTCAACTTGTGTGTACTATTCAACAGGATTATCTCTTAATGTTGGGTTATCATTTGTAAAGCTCAATATTTTCGGTCTGGTTAAAGGCACATGCACATATCCCCCTCTGGGTACCTCTCTCTTTGAAAGCATCCTCACTCACTTGCTCCCATCATCCTTGATTATTGGGAACAATTGCATATTGCCCTTTTTCTTTCCTTTTTATTGGCCCATCAACCTTCCCATTTTTCTAGCTTTCCCCATTTCCTGAGAGTAGTCAGTAACTCTTTAATCTGTAACCTCATTCCTGAAGATCTCAAATGTTTGATGGTCATGTCACTAAAATCTATACTATATGATTTTTACAATGTTTTTGACCATTGTACATCCACTACATATTTTTGTGGCAATTCAAATAATTTATATGTGTGTTTCGTGCACAAAAAGTAACGTCTGTTCAGATGACCAGTAATTCATCATCCTGGTATGTGACTATCCTAGAAGGGCCTATTGTTCCTATAAATATTTCCTCTGAATCAACCTTAAGCCTTGCAACATCAAGGGACCTATCTGTTCTAATTCCCCAGGCATTTGTTCCTTTAAGCTACACTGAATACTGCGGCGAGAGTCACCTATTTATCTGCACTTCACAAGACTATTGTTTGAACTTTTACAGAAGTAAATAAATCTTTTAGACACTCAACTTGGAATGGTCCACCGCAAAGACCACTGAACATATACAAATACACAAAAAACCAAGGAGTATCATATATTCATAAACAAATTTTCAAAAAGGCCCAATGTAGACACAGTTCTTTCTCAAAGGAAAAACACTCTTCAAAGCAGGCTTTGCTTCTTCTTCTTTGATTTTTATTTTTTCTTATTTTCTTAAATCCAAAAAACAGTCACTTCAAAGTTGTTCAAGAATGTTATTTTACATCTTACAGCCTACGCGTTTCGTCCATACAGGGACATCATCAGGGCTGTATAAAGTGAAAGAAAAGAAGAAAACTATAACTAGCTGGTATTCAAAAAGAATATATAACATTCCACATTAACTTAAAGTTTGCTAGCTGTCAAGGTTGAAAATACAAAAAGACATTTCCCAATGATTATCCAGTCACTCATTATCAACACTCTTAGGTCAAAATCCGAGCGAGCCTGCCTATTTGACAATCTATCAAAAAATTGATGCATTAATTTAGACCTCTGACAGAACCCTATATGCATACATTAAAAAAGCCAACAAGACAGCATGAATTCTCTATTTTATGCACGGTTTCCTAATATAAAGGAGAATTAATTAATTCTTAAGCATCGCCAGTTGGCTCAGCCCCCCATCTGGAATGTTACATAAAGTAAACATAACTGCTCACCTTGAAATCAAGTGAGAATATATATTTTTTATGGCACTCTTCCTTATCATTTGCGAAGATGAGAAATGGATGCGTCTTTCAAATTTTCAGAGCCTATAGCTTGCCACTATCTCATATCAAAAAATCTAAATGGAGAAAATCACAGAAAAAATATATTTTTCTTATTTTATAGTATGTCAGGTGAGACTAAGTAACAAAACGAAGTTTGTTTTTAATTGAAAAGAAATGAAGTGATATCACTCTATACTATTACAAACAAAATTGAAGCCCATAATGGTTAAAGTTCTGAGTGTCCACATTATCCCAGGGGCCCCAAAATATAGTAACTCCTACCATTCCAAGTGTAATCCACCAAGTCCATTCTTTGCTTAAGCGGCGTCCCAAATATTAATTAGTCAATCTACAAGCAAAAAAGACAAGGATTCCTATTTAGAAAAACCAAGTCCCTAATAGCACTAGACCCTCGAGCATAGAAAACATTATCTAGCCATGACATACCTCCGTTTTTTAGAACTGAAGTTTCACTCGCATCCGAAATCCATGACGATCCGCCTGGTAAAGAGTCGACAAGGGAAAAGACGTGAGCAGCGTTATTTCAATCATTCAGTATCCAATCAGCGTGTCCCTAGTTCCGCGCCAAAACGCGGCTCAATCAAGCTAGCAGCTCCCTATAAAGTCCGCATATTGCGTTGCTTTTTTTTTTTTTTATTAAATTTTTTTGCCAATTTTCCATAAACCAATAAATGTTACAGCACATTTATACAATTAGACAACCATGATCACTACATTACAATATTCCTATCAACATATGGCATTAATTATAATTCTTCTCAATAACAGAGTTTCAAGTTACCTGCTTAGTACCCTCAGACAATCCTACCCCATTTATCCCTCCCTTCTTCCACTTTGTCACTGGGTACCAGATCTTCTTTCCCAATGCCCTACTTTTTTAACTCCAATGGGTTTAGAGAAGAGACTTGCAAAACATGAGTAATTAGGGTGCATTAAAATAACTGAGGAATGTGGAATAAGATGGTATAGATACATGGATTCCAACAAGTCTATTAAATATACACTAATTGTAATACTACATGTGATTGTGAGACTTGTGATATTGTAATTGACATATATAGGATGAACCCACAGATTGGATGATTGGTTACATTCATTTTGCAGCCAACGGGGCTACCCCCTCTTTGGAATGTTTTGAAGAGTTAGTGATCAGGGACACCTAAATTAGCATATCTATTTGTCAAATTAAATAGCCTTCATAGTTCTTGGCTTACATCCATGATAAAAAATATTATCCACCAACCCACTGGTCTATATTTACAATATATCAGCACGCAACAATCTCTATTATTGTATAAACATTATCCTTCTAAAGCGCTATTAGGATTAAGTTAGCCACTACGCTTGCACCAGAAACGGGACACTACTGTCCAATCTCGATCGCTAGTCGGACGTAATATTCAGCCGTATTATCAAGTTTTATGTAAACCATACGAAAACAACACTATGATTTCCGTCGTATACTCTTGTTATGACGCAATATAAATATTCGGTTATCTAAGAGAACGACACGGATAGACCAGCGTGCGTTCTTTCACTTCATTTCATTGGTTCAAAACTAAACCGTAAATACTACATGTATTTCGGCTTAGGACTATACGGTATTTGAATAGACTGAGGTGCCACCTTCGTTAATTTTATTGGATAAAAACTGAAACCGGAAATACTATACGTGTTGCCGCAATAGGCTAAGCGGAACTTGTTGCTTTCCTTGGTCACTTAGCAACGCAATATGCGGACGTTATAGGGAGCTGCTAGCTTGATTGAGCCGCGTTTTGGCGCGGAACTAGGGACACGCTGATTGGATACTGAATGATTGAAATAACGCTGCTCACGTCTTTTCCCTTGTCGACTCTTTACCAGGCGGGTCGTCATGGATTTCGGATGCGAGTGAAACTTGAGTTCTAAAAAACGGAGGTATGTCATGGCTAGATAATGTTTTCTATGCTCGAGGGTTTAGTGCTATTAGGGACTTGGTTTTTCTAAATAGGAATCCTTGTCTTTTTTGCTTGTAGATTGACTAATTAATATTTGGGACGCCGCTTAAGCAAAGAATGGACTTGGTGGATTACACTTGGAATGGTAGGAGTTACTATATTTTGGGGCCCCTGGGATAATGTGGACACTCAGAACTTTAACCATTATGGGCTTCAATTTTGTTTGTAATAGTATAGAGTGATATAATTTCACTTCTTTTCAATTAAAAACAAACTTCGTTTTGTTACTTAGTCTCACCTGACATACTAAAAAATAAGAAAAATATATTTTTTCTGTGATTTTCTCCATTTAGATTTTTTGATATGAGATAGTGACAAGCTATAGGCTCTGAAAATTTGAAAGACGCATCCATTTCTCATCTTCGCAAATGATAAGGAAGAGTGCCATAAAAAATATATATTCTCACTTGATTTCAAGGTGAGCAGTTATGTTTACTTTATGTAACATTCCAGATGGGGGGCTGAGCCAACTGGCGATGCTTAAGAATTAATTCATTCTCCTTTATATTAGGAAACCGTGCATAAAATAGAGAATTCATGCTTTCTTGTTGGCTTTTTTAATGTATGCATATAGGGTTCTGTCAGAGGTCTAAATTAATGCATCAATTTTTTGATAGATTGTCAAATAGGCAGGCTCGCTCGGATTTTGACCTAAGAGTGTTGATAATGAGTGACTGGATAATCATTGGGAAATGTCTTTTTGTATTTTCAACCTTGACAGTTAGCAAACTTGAAGTTAATGT
This sequence comes from Lissotriton vulgaris, assembly GCF_964263255.1. Lineage (NCBI taxonomy): Eukaryota > Metazoa > Chordata > Amphibia > Caudata > Salamandridae > Lissotriton > Lissotriton vulgaris. The sequence continues at coordinate 151,283,302 of NC_141686.1, forward strand.
GGAATGTTATATATTCTTTTTGATTACCAGCTAGTTATAGTTTTCTTCTTTTCTTTCACTTTATACAGCCCTGATGATGTCCCTGTATGGACGAAACGCGTAGGCTGTAAGCTGTAAAATAACATTCTTGAACAACTTTGAAGTGACTGTTTTTTGGATTTAAGAAAATAGGAAAAAATTAAAATCAAAGAAGAAGAAGCAAAGCCTGCTTTGAAGAGTGTTTTTCCTTTGAGAAAGAGCTGTGTCTACATTGGGCCTTTTTGAAAATTTGTTTATGAATATATGATACTCCTTGGTTTTTTGTGTATTTGTTCCTTTAACTTCAACACTTGAGTCCTTTGCAGGAGTAGCTATACCTTTAAGCCAATCATCAAATTCTTGAGAATAAGGACCGGTTTGTCCTTCTGCGCATTCCCTAACAAATCCTCACCCTGACCTTCCATTCTTGCAAAAGGTGTGGAGTGGAGAAGGAACACCTCCAAATTCCCATCTGGAGAATATTTCCTGTAATACTCTGAATTACTCTTGGTGGGGTTACCATAACATTCTCAGGTTCAATAAAAATTTGAGTTGGTCCTGCCCTTCCACTGCAAGAATTGAATTGAGCGGAATGTACACTCAAAGCCGTGCTGGCTCCATGAGGAACGTTAGCTGGGGTTGGAATTAAAGGCAACTGAGTAGGCTGTCTCGAGCTCACATCTGTAGAAGAAAAGAATGAGCCATTTATCCTAGTAGGGACAGCCAATGTGTGTACATTTTTCCTTTTATTCTCAGACTACTATAAAGAAACAAAAATACCTATAGCCACTGGAACAGCCAAAGCATCTGGTGCATTGAACATAGTCTGATTGTTTGCATGAGGTATCTCTGTATTACCACCCACTGGTGTAAAATAAATGTGTGGAAATGGATCTATGGACACAGCAGGTACATTAGGACCTATCCCCCAATAAGAGTTGGTTAAACTTTGGAGTTGGTCTTCATTATAAGGTGGTGGATGATTCACTAACAATTTATTCAGAAATGTGTCATCAAACTCATGTTCCCTATCCACAGCTGGATCTAGTGTTTTTGACTCTTGGAGGGTCTTTTTCTTTTCCTTATGCTTGCCTCCATCTTCCTTTCTGCCTCTATTACAGGATACAGTCTTTTCCCTCTGCAATATCTGTTCTCCAAGCCCTCTGCTGAGCATCCCACATAGCCTCGACCTATCGGTTTAAAGTATTCTTGTACCTTCCCTGATGTTTCTGTATGTCATTCTGATGAGCTATATGTTCCCATTCACTAAGCACCCCTGATTTAATGGGTCTAGCAAACGGTTTCTTCTCGTATAATTATCTCCTTAAATTTCCAAGAATTCTGTCACCAAATGTCCCATATTGTGGGAAAGCTAATGGATCATCATCTTTGGTTTACTTCATCTAATTTTCAAGTCAAGTCAGACATGTGTGTCAAGTCAGACATGTGTGATATCCTCACTCTTGGGTCATACGTAATGCCCTTGGGTGTTATGGATACCCCTTCTGACGCCAATGTCACTCCTCATGGCAGCTACTCCTCCTTTACAATACTGAATGAGCATTTTCTTTTTAAGCAAAAAATTAATACAATGAAAGCTTATTTAAAAAAAACTGTCTGCTCCACTAAAGTAATGATAGATTCTTTTACACAAAAAATGTAACCAATTATGATGATCTGATCTACCTTTACATACACTTTCAAATGAGACCTCGACTAGTGTGATCTCACTCAAGCTGATGCAATATGATCCCCGTGCACTGAAAACAATTGTAACAACCGTAAAGCTCACTCACACAAAGAAATGTCCCTTTCCTTGGTGGTACTGCCGACAATGTCTCACAAACAACACCTTCAAAACAGAGCATATACCACATTGAGAACGCCATAAGTGTGTATCCTGGGATGTCACAACGGACCCGATTACAACGTCAATTCTTCTGCACAAAGCGCATCACTCAATCATGAACTCTTATCACTTTGCATAACCTCAAACAGCCATTTCATAACATAACATAACATAAAATTTGAGCATTTGCAATGCACAACCCTATTAATACTCACACCACTGCTTTAAACTAGGGCTGGGCGGAGTTTGCAGAGTTTTGCTATGCGGAACTTCGCAGAGTAGGAAAAAAAACTCCGCTATGCTCTGGTTGGAGTTCGCTGGCGCTCCCATTCGCGTTGTGATGGGAATGCTAAGTGCGTCCCTGTGCTCCAAATCGTGCATGTACACCACTACATGTTTCTCAAGTGTGTTCTTGCATTCTAAATCATGCACAAACTGCACCCCACGGTCCGCATGGGCACGGCCCTCTTGTTTTTCTGCTCTCTCGTGTTTTGTTATGGTGTTGGACCTAAATCTTATCTCTATTTAATCTCTTTATTCCTCCTCCTTTATTACTTATCTACCACCAGTTTCAATTTTTTTATAATAGTGTGTCTTTGTGTTCGTGTATTTTATGCTTTTGGGGAGAAAAATCGTGTTTTTTTTACTTTATTTTCCCTGAATTCCTTATTTCTTTCTTCTTTCCTTTGCCTTACTTTTCCTTCTTTTATCTACCCCACCCAACACCATAGCAGAAAGACAACTTCCTTGCGGGCAACGCTGCATCCAGGTATACAGTCCCAGACGATCTTTGGAGAGGAGGCGGTGACAGCACTAGTTTTTGTTGTTTTGTATAGCACTACCTCCCATCTATGCTGGCAACAGGCGGCAGATCTGGTAGCGGACCACCAAGCAGCTGACACATCACTGGGGTGGACATTCTGGACCACAAACAGGACCTGCTTGACCTGCTAGGCATTGAGATTCCGGGGCTCAGTGAGTAAATTAATTATTTGTTCTGTTTGTGTTCTACAATGCTAAACATTTTTCTGAATAGCATGTTGCTCACACGCAAAGGTAAGTTACATTTAGTTTATGCTGGGGTAATATTGTGTGATTTAGTTTCTAATTTCTGCTAGGCAGGTGCTCATTGCTACAAGAAATGGGGCAACATTTTGCCCCAAACCAGTGCAAAGCAAATTTTGCCATTGAGGCGAGTTTACTCCATGTTTCATGATTTATTCATTCTTTCCTTTAGGTACTCCTGTTTCTTGTATTTAATTTCTCTGACATTATAGTCCACACGCGGAAATATTTGCCATTTTACAAAGTTTCTGATGTTCCCAAGGTGCCCATCCGGACCTCTATGTAAGAACACGACTGAAGCTCTGTTCATTAAAGGCAGCGTTTATTCATATAAAAACACAATGCATTTCGGTCTGAAAGAGCCCTTCGTCAGGGGTCACTAGAAAATAACTGTAAAATCATAATCAGTTCACATTATTTGTATTAGTCATGATGTTTAGCAAATATATTCAAATCATATCTTCTACCATATCGCATAATCATTCGCATTTCTTTGCCTCAAAATGAACTCATGTTATCTACAATACGTGCCCTCGCTTTACTTGCGCATTAGTCTAATGGCATATTCTTTCCCTTCTCTCCCATTCCTCCCTTGATGTTATCAAAACAATCACCTCCCCTTGATTAGTGCCCCAGTTCAAACCAAACATTTTCAGAAACCTCCTCAGTCCCCTCCCTCTGATCTTCATCTTGGGTTTTCACCCGCCTTTCCATCCCCATCCTAATTATCAAACAAACTGATGATCTGTATGTTACACATCATCCCACTCATTTCTAGACATTCGTTATTTGTGCTCAACTAAACCTGAATCATTAACTTAGCTTCTCCCCAGTGCAATATCCCAACTGTTTCTCGTACCTGCCGTAAACTTTAAAAATCCTCTGACAAATAACGAATGCATAGAAATGAGTGAGGTGATGTTTGGTTTGCACTGGGGCACTAATCAAGGGGAGGCGATGGTTTTGATAACATCAAGGGAGGAATGGAAGGTTAAAAGACAGGAAATGTAGATGAATAAACTAATGACCCCACTGCTGACTAAATGTTGAGCACCTCAATATTAAAGTCCCAAAAGTATCAAGTCCTGTGCCAATAGCCTCCGAGACCTACTGCGGTAAGGTCCCACTGAACATCCAGAGACAAAATTTCAAAAAAGTGTGGAGGCAGCACCAGGGATGGAGTCAGAGATCAGCCAATGTATTCTGTTTCAATATTCTTTATTCTTCTTTATATATTTAAATAGGACAACAGCTGACGCGTTTCGTTCCTGTTATGGGAACTTCATCAGGGCTGTAAGCAACACAAATGAACATATAAATAGACATATCTATAAAATATTTACAAAACCAACAACACATAAAAAGATAACAGTATACATAAATAATAACACTTACACTTAAAAGCAATAACAATATACGTAAAAAATGACACTAACACTTGTCATTACCACAAACATGTACAACAATTATAAATAAACACCACCATTAATTCCACACTTGTCTACATCAAGTACACATAAACCCACATTGATGATTTATTACTCACATTTGTATTCAACACTTGTGTGCTTATCATTCTACTATTAGTAAAAGAAGGGTCGGCAAATGAAGGAGGGTAGAAAAAGGAGAGAAGAATAAGAAAGATAAAAAGGAGGATAAATATGCATATATAGATGAGTAAAAGTTCCTCACCGAATAGATTTATTGATGGAACCAAATTTCAGATGATATAAAAGTCAAATCTGACGGAACCAAGTGAAATCCAAATTCTAATCAAAACAAACACAGAATGATAACTAACTATTACAAAGTATTACCATGACTTCATTATGTCTTGCCATATCAATGTCCTCTATAATAATGGACCAATTACTGCACCCAGTTTTATTCAAAATTGACTAAAATATTCTTTATAGTATCTTTTAAGGCATACAAGCCATGATATGACTTCAGAGTACTATACTTGAATCACAGGTATAAAGGATTAGAATAAGCATATCAGGCTATTATAATCAAAAGACCGTCCAAATATCCTCACCTAGGTTGTGTCTACGTAGAGTTACTCCAGGTCAATCAACTCGATATTCCCATAAGGATATGAGCAGAATTCTTTCCACATCAAAGGATCTGGGGGGATACAGACATGAACCATGTTTTGAGATTCCAAAGAAACACACATATATCTGGTGCATATGTGTACCATAGTGAAAATTCTCACACGGGTTTTAAGATCATAAGTATTGTAATAATAATATTAGTTACCCAACATGGTTCCACTTGTACGTATAGTGCGACTAACTAAAGATCACACTTCTGTAAAACGTTAGATCAGTTTGTGCTGGGCCGGTCAGTACAATAATAACAACCCTGTATGTCCCAGATTTGAACGATATCAAGGTGGGTTTCCTGGGGAGTATTAGAATAACAAGGAACAATCTTTTGTAATAGCGCAGGGGCAGTGGTAATGTCAGTTGAACATGTAAGGTGTATTTACCAGAGTAGATATAGCGATATTTACCAGAAAAAGTGTACTTCAAATTGCAGATACAAATCTACCCTTGTACCGAGGGCTGACAAAAAAATCTGCAATCATAAATTGCAAAGTTATAAACAAAATATAAAAAGATTATATTTTATTTTTTTATAACATAACACAAATTCAAACTCAGATATCCAAAAAGACGCAACTCAACATGCACTTACATTGGTAATCAGTATAAACGGACCATCTTCCAATATAAATGAGGCCATGATAAGCCACTAGTGTCAAAGTCTGAAAAGGAAAAGACAAGTTGTGATGTCTATAGTCATTAAAGCCAAGTAATGTGCCAGGTTGTAGTGTAGTTCCTATTTTCCCAATAGGACCTGCGCATTGGAATAACATAAACAGTAGTATCGACGTAGAAGTGCGGATCTTCCAGGCCTCCACTGACTATGATAAACTTAATTGGGTTTGTTACCAACTAGCTCAGAGGTCACTGGAAACTTTCTTGACTGAATAGGAAGTGATCAGCTTCCCTGGCACAGCCAAGAAGGGATTTAGTTTTCCAACAACCGTGCAACATGACAACTTTGCTCCTCAGATCAAGAGTCAATCTCTAGGGTCGTGTGAAACAATAGACAGTTATTTTACTCAGTCAGTGGTTGTGCAGTTTACTTTCACAATATGTAGAGAATAGAGAGACGGGCGTTTTCAATAAAGGGTAACATTTATTGAACAGTCTTTCTTCTCGTACAAGAGAAATGAATTGCCATAATTGCAAGACTTGTTATTATAAAAAGTACGTACAGTAAGATTAGTATTGCGAAATAATACTGTGAAAGCATTGATATGGTTTCTTAGCCATACAATGGTTTAAAATGAATAAAACATATATACATTCATATATACATTAGGCTAAAATACTCAACTGGTGCTTCTAACTACGCCTACCCCAGTGTACCTGACCTAAGCCTAATACTTGGGAGGGGAGTAAGTAAGTAGATTTAAATTAAGTTGGTTTTGCCGAGGTTTGCTTCAAGAATTCTCTCTATGGGTTTAGTCAACACCATACCTCTGGAATACAATGATGGAGGTCTGGTATCTCCTTCAGGGGGTCGATATCCCAGTCACCCGCAAGGGTAGACTAGAAACGCTGGTGCTGAATTTCTCTGCAGGAGAAAAGACAGCGTCTCTCTCAGCGCGTCGAGGAGGAGGAGGGGCAGCGTCCGCGGGCAGCTTGCATCTGCTGGGCTCTTGCAGGGGGACGGCTGTTCAGCTCCTAAGTTCACCACACCATCGTTCGCTAGTTAGCAGCGATAGCAGTACCGATAGCAGCTATGGTATCATCAGCATAACAGCAGCAACTTCAGCAGCAGCGAGACAGCGTTTGCTTAAGGCAACGTTGGTAATATTTATACCTGAAAGGTGCCTTGTTTGACGTACGTTTTTGGACATAAGACGTCAATAAAGATGTCACTAGGAAGTGATCGTCTATCAGTGCTCATTAGAGTTCTATTACTAATCAAAACATAGCAAGCGGGGATTTCCAGGTTGCTGAGTTTTTATCTTGTTGAAGAACTCGGAGTGTTAATCTAGGAATCCTATATAGTAACTTCTGCTATGTCATTGCACTAATTGGTTGCAAAGGAAGTGGCAGAGAAAGCGATTCTGAAATGTGGCTCTGTTCGTGTGAGGCCAGAGACGAGTTTCTGAATATTGCACTTGAACGGTTATGCCAATATAGGGAATAAATCGATTTATAGCCGAATAGGGGCATAAGGTCACAGTATCGATCAGGGTCCTAGATTAGAACGCTACACCTACTCCACGAATACATGTCCATCAAATTACTAAAACTAGAGCAATAAGATGCATGTGTAACATTGCCTACCCCAAAATACATATATGCATTTGAAATAGGCGTATTAGTAATACGTGAAAATTTAGGTACTGTACGTTTTTGAAGCATAGAAATCATTCAAAAATTATAGCATATGAAATCAATGAAAGATTATGCAAAAAGAATTACACATGAAATATCTCTGAATACAGAAGAAGGGCGAGATAATTTCATCACATATAAATGCATTGCAGTAAAATGTGCTAGAGGCTGGTGTAAAGTTATTATGTCTCTAGATGTATTTAGAAATAGAAGTAGAAGCTTCTGTTCTCTATGAATAGTTTTACCTTAAGCAAAGAATTTTTCGTGCCAGAAAAAAGGTGAACATTAAAAAGTGTTCAATTCAAAAGAATCATTGCTTGAACGGGGAAATTAGAGTTCCAACGCTTTTAGCAGTTTTTGTTGTTCAAAACTGAAGGCCGAATTCAGAGTTCATGGGAACGCTGTGTGTCGGAATGCTCCTCTAAAGTTACTGTTTCTGTTCGGGTGAGAACATCATATCAGACAGGCTCTCAAAAGAATTGGTCTACAAAATCCGGTGACAGTTCGACCAAATTGGATAGTGCTGTAACTTGGCAGGTGTGAGAATGATTGCTGTCATCAAAGGCTGGATCAGCAATGCTCACATAAGGTCGTACCTGGGTGATGTTGCTTTTGTCACTCGCTCCACTGTTACCACCTAGTCGTAGCACAGGAGTCTCAACGAATGCCGTCATCAGGATTGGTAGCCGCTGGGGACAACACAATGCGTGAGCCGTTATCGGACTTAGCAAAGTATCGATATCCATTGGTACTGCTGATGGAAGTGAAAGACAGGTGTCCAACACGCACTCATCTCCGCATAGCATACATCCTAGTACAGGTAAGATGCAATTTTGCCATATCGGTCTGAATGAAAGGAACCAGGTCATGTTTAGATCTCTCAGCCTGGCCAATCCAAGGACTCTAGTTATTCTGTCCCGGTAGCGCACTGCTAGGATTGTTTCTTCCATTCCCTTAGGAGTCATGTCTGAGCTGTGGCTTGCCATAACGAAGCAGGAGGGTCAAAAATAAAATCCCTGCTACAAGTCCCAAAAATAGGGGTATGCCGCCAAAAACAGAGTGGACAAAATTTGGAACGATTCCCAGAATTGCTTGAAATGGTGTAAGCAGTCCCGTAAAAATCGTCTTAAATATGCCTGGGATGCCTGTGGCACTAGACATGTTAAGGAGTTGGCTCAACATTTCTATGAAATGCACGGGGCAATTTGTTGATAAAAGGTCATGAACCTCTGTAGCTGTCCTTGCAACTAGGAGATCATACGTCTCTTTTGATGACGTGATGGGCACTGTTGTCTGTAAAAGCACAGACTTCATTTTGCTTAAAGTATCAATTCGTATAGAAGAGAAATGCAGACGAGGCCAGATGGAAGTCTCTATGTCTCCAGGCCCGCTCAGTAACAATGCTTGCATACAGCATTTGACCATGGAAGTTACGCTTATGAGATAGGCTTTTCCTGGCACAAGGCCACAACATCTGTGATCTGTTCTAAGAATGTAACTCCCATTCGCGAGTTGCATAAAGAAGGGCTCTATCTGCGTTGCAGGTGTGACAAGCTGGTGGCATGAAAGGTTGTTAGAATTACCTTCACAGGCTCCGTGTAAATTAATACCCTGGCACAAAAGTATACCGCTTAGTGAACGTTTACAGTTTTCACCACTAAGAAATACATTTTTGTCGCTGTCGCTATAGCATGAATGTGTGTATGGTAATTTCCATGCTGACTTAACATATCCTTTACCTAATTGTTCATACTGGCCAGTAGGTATGTATTCAAGGCATTTTTTAAATCGGAAAGTTGTTATCGGAATAGTGATAATTCTGTGTATTATCCATTCAATGACAGGACTTTCTGACATTGTCAATGGTAATCTCTCAAGTTTTTCGATGCTCAGGATTGTATAGTCTGCTCCTTTCTGTGCCAAGCTGATTTGTTTATCAGTAAGGTTAAAAATGGAAAACAATGACGTTATGTTGATTAAACGCCAAGGCACATAGCCTGAACGAAGATTTTGCAGCATTCAGCCTAATTGTACAATAGAACGTAATTGCGACTGGCCATGCTGTAACATTAGCAAGTCTCTGTCTATTATATCAAAGGCAGAGGATACAATATTGTCCAACGAATATATTCTGGAGGACAGAGTCATTAACCCATTGTCCACTACAGAAAGTGATTTTTCCAAATTAATACGATCAATTTCTCGTATTTTTTCTGCTGTTTCAAATTGTGTGACTTTCCAAGGCTCGTTGTATGCAGCATAGATGCTGGCCGCTATGAAACGCTTTTGACGCTGTTTGCGTGGTCCAAGAATGAAATTGCGCAAATCAGCACCCTCTTTAAGTAAAGACAAGTGTTGCTTAATTTCAGCCAGTGTGGATGATCCTAGCCATTCGAGGCAGAGTTTCCCTACACTGTATGTTGTTACTATCCCTGGATGTTGTCTCTTGGAGTATCTAGGGTCTTGTCTGGTCATTTTTAACCCCTGTGTTTTATTCAGGAATCTATCTTGACAGTTGCTTGTGTCAGTAGGCCAGATGAACCACTTTTTCCAATCAGGATGTGTTCTGTTAAAATGTAAAACTTTAGTTACGTCTATCTCAATATCTGTTGTTGCATTATCAGGTATTGGCTTTGGAATAGACGGGTTGTTAAGGTCTTTAATCTTAGCTAGGCCAAGACAGGATGTTTGGTGAATTGTGTCATTTAAAAATATCATTTGTTCTGGTATCATGCAGGTTCTGAATAGTGCTTCTAGGCCTTGTACCTGCCAATCTTTCGTACCCCAAATGGTTTTTGTTTCAATGTTATTTTTCCAATAATCAAAACCAAATGTCATCATTTTTTCATAAAATGCTTCTGAATATATTAAGTTAGTGTTTGTCAGCATTGTTTTCAATCCTGTTTTATCTAACAGTTTGTAATAAAACGTTTCTGCATCACTGGTGTTAAACCCTGAGAAGTACTTGAATTTCAAAAAGAATGTTTTAGAACTGCTTTTAGGTGGTGTAGCACAATGTTCCCATTGATTATACTTAAAAACATTTCTAGGCTGTGCAGATTTATGCAAATAATGATCGCCATAATGTGTATAACAGAACATCTGTTCATAACTAGACGAACCTTGTAAATAATCATGTTCAGTGAATCTAGCTGACATTACTAAATCAGACATCATGTCATTAATACTGTTAAAGTCCCAATCATCAGAGAATGTACTAGGTTTTACAAAGTCACTTAAGGAAACCTTCAGTTGATGAGGATACTTCAGGATCTCGACTGGACCATAGATCTCATAGTCAGTTTTCTCCCATACTACCCCACCGGGTATTGGAATGGCTGTGACATTTACTGTTGACAGTTCTCTTTTCTTCACGTGGGATGATCTGTGTGGTTTGAGGACTAAGTTGATGTTCTGACTTGCTGTGTCCATTGTACTGTATTTTCCCTCAATGAATTTTCCCAAACAAAGTACCATGATGAGCCAAAGCAGGAGGAAAAATACACCTAGACCGAACCAGAACTCTAACCAAGGGGAAATAAGGTAGACTTCCTTCAGTTGATGAAAGAGTTCCGCTGCTTTTTCTTTAAAAGTCTTTTTTATTTCTGGCATCACTTCGGGGTTGCTTTGATCCTCGGAAAAGTTGTCGAAGTCGATGAAATAACCAGAGGCAGTTCTGTCAATTGTTGGGATTGTTCTTTCAATCTGTCTTTCGGTAGCACTTTCTGATGCCACATTATTGTAGACAGGTGTTTCTTGACGAACTGTTTCAATCTGTGTCTCAAGAGGCAAGAGTTCCTTGGCGTTATTGCATAGTCCTTCTCTGTGCATGGCAGGCTGATCGAATGTGATTAGTCTTTCAGTTTGAACCTCTTGGATTGTTGCAAGTTTGGGTATTCTGTTGTTTCTTGGGAGTCCACTGGGCCTACTGTTGATTATAGGCCACATGCTTGTGGTTTTACCAGGTCGATAGATACAACTCTGTTCTCCTTTTTACCAGCAAGGGGCGGTAGTACAACTGATCTTGTTCCGGTGACTGCCAAGACAGGTACTGCTTTTCTGTAAGAAGGCCCAAATTCCTTCTTCACCGCTATTTTTTCTCTGACTAGATCCCCAATCTTTGGAATCCAGACAGGCCTTGCTGGGGCTGATTCTTGTGGTGCCTCGTCAGTGGTAGCTGGCTGTTGCTTTAACTTTATGTTGCATAAGGATTTTCTTGCTTCATTCAAGTCCTGTAAAACAGCCAAACGATCTTTGATGTCAAAGTCTGTTTTCTTATCTTGTACCACTGATACTTGACTATCTAAGTCCTGAACTCTCATTCTAGTCCCGAACAATAGTTCGTATGGGCTGAAACCTTTTAGAGAATTTCTTGGCAAGTTATTAAGACTGATTTGGACACTTATTAAATGTTTGACCCACCCAGCGCCTGAACCTAATACCTTCGCTGTTATAGATCGCTTTGTGTGTCGGTTTTTTCTTTCTACCACACTATTCCCTTCGGGGTGTGACGGACAAGAATACCGCAACCCAATTCCCATGCTGGCCATGGCCTCCTTATAAGCTCGAGAGCTGAAAGCAGGACCCTGGTCAGAATGGAACATGGCAATTGCGTATGTGCCGATAAAGACTCGCAGATCTTTTATAACCGTTCTGGCATCAGCCGAGCGCTGGAGGCCACATTTTTTAAGTGTGTTTAGCCTTAATGATGTACAATGGGACGCGTTTCTCTTTTTTGATAGCGCGGATAGATTGCCTGGTGCTTTCTATTAGGGCTTCTGACACTACACTGGCCACTGCGATCTCTATTGCAGTCTTAACAGTTTTTTGCAAACTCATGAATGCCTTCACTCATTTCCGGCCACCAGTACTCTGATTCTAATTCTCTCAGAGAGTCCCTGATTGTTTGGTGTCTTAGACCCAACCCCATATGTGCTTCCTGTAATAGGAAGCCCCTCCGGTCCCTGTTTGGAATTACCCTATCCCCCACTCCAGGGATTCGAGCAAAAGAAACGGAGTTTGCATCGATTACGTATGCATAATTGAGTGGATAGTTCACGGGTAGTGCTGCACAGTCGCCTTTTACGGTCGTTTTTACTGCCAGCATGGTTTCCCCGTCTATGTATTTTTCTGCACGCTTTTTTGTGGCTACGGAAGCCGGTTTAGTTGCTTCCGCTATGGCTGTATTAGCCAATGAATTCCCTGCAACGTGAATGCCATCACGTTGAAGACTCTGTGCGTGTATCACATGAGTCTTTTGTAGTTCTTTCTGTAAAAGAGCTACCTGTTTCCAGAGCAATTTATGCTTTATTGTGGCACCTGTGTCATCTTTGTAATCGTTTTCAATCCAGCTCTGCAGTTTATTATTGTGAGAGTCGACGCAAAAATGAGAATCGCACACAATTAGTGTCGGGAATTCACGTTCTGCATTTTCAAGCGCCATCTTTAAAGATCTGATTTCAGCTCTCTGAGCCAAACAGTTTCTTACTCATTCAGTTTTTGTTACTTTCGGTCTGAATTTACCGCACAGCCAACGACCTTTAACAATCGCGCAGGCTGCATCGTAGGATTTGCTCTCTACGTTGAAATGCTGTACAAATCTATCTGTATAGATTATACAGGCGTACTGTGGGAGAGGCAGAAGTTCGATTGGCAGAGGATATTCTTCTTCATATTCTAAATCATTCAGTTCTTCGAATTGCGGGGCAAAATAGTATTTCACATCTTCCGCTCCTAGAGAATCTATACACTGTATCCATTTCGGATCCAGTGACACTGTAGGCAGGTTTACTGGGCTGAATAGCGCCTCAAAGGCGGATTCCGCTTTGAGGATATTAATCCTTTTGCCGTGTGCTAATTCTCGTTCCTTTGCTAATGCAATTTGCACTGCTTTCACAGTTCTTTCTGTGTTACTGAATGTTTTTTCCACTTGTGTGTACAAGTGAGATTTGATTGAAAGTGGTACCTTTTCTCCCTCATTAGAGGTCAGGTACGTGAATCCGCATCCTCCTGGGATGACTCGGATTACAAGATCGCGTGTGTTGTCACGTGTATCTAATTTTGTTTTTGCTAACATGTCTGTTTGCAGAGATCTCAAAATTTCTGTGTGTTTTTGAGTCCAATTGATTTGTTTAAAATCAGGTTTAATTAGTTCGTAGAGAGGTTTAACCCTCTCTGCGTAATTTAGAATGTATGTTCTTCCGAAATTCAGAAAACCTAGTATGGATTGTAAATTCTTCAGCGTTTTTGGAGCTTGGAGTACAGCTCACTTCTCTAAGAAGTTATCCGCTAGGCTTTTTCCATCACTTGATAATTTGTATCCTAAGAATAGTACTGTCAGATGGGCAATTCGAGACTTATTAAAGTTGAATTTGTAACCCTCTGCTGCGAACCCAAGTATAATGGTGTTCACTCTTTTCAAGTGAGTATCCAAGTCGTCGTCTGTGAGGTAGATATCATCTACGTAAGATAATGCCTCATCATCATATATTTGTAGTAACTCTGTTACTCTAGCTGAGAATAGTCCTGGGCTGTTCTTGAACCCCTGTGGGAGCCTACAGTAAATTTTCTGAGACCCTATTACGGAGAAAGCGGTCAAATACCTGCTTTCTGGTGCAATGTTTTATGTTTAAAGTATTTTATTGAAAGGGTACACAGAACAAAAGGAATAACATTCAAGCAATGGCAGTGTGCTGCAGTCCCGGGAGCCCATCTTCAAATAAATGCTTCATGTCCCGCAAGAGCAGTATAGGCTATGTGGGCTCCTCTCCCATCAACATTACATACAGTAACACCCTGAGGTAGAAAAAAACTGTCCGTGCCCTCCCTTTTGAGAAAAAACAGTTCCCCCCCAACTCCCCCCACCCTCTTCTTGTCCCCCAACACCCTCCCAGCACCCCCGTCCAGTGTCCCGTCCTTAGCCAAACCAATGGCGTTTAGCCCCCCCCCACTACCCCCGGACCTTATCCAACCCACGATTATTGTGCAGTGAACTCTAGCGGTGGTGTCAATCTCAAGAGCCTCAAGTACCTCGGACAGGTCAGTTCTCTGAATTCGGTAGCCAACAATGCGTGAAAGGGCTGCCACAACTCCTCAAATTGCTCCACCTCCCTGGCCATCATCAGTGACAGTTTCTCCATACCCAGAATGTGCCACTGCCTATGCAACCAGCCCATGATAGATGGAACAGTGGTGGTCCGCCAATGGATTAGGATATTCTGAACGGCGGAGCCCAATGCTATAGCAATTTGTCTGCCCCTACGGGATTTCAATGGATACATCAGCCCGTTGGGCAAGCCCAACAGGACATATGCCGGAAAGCGGGGTAACTCTATTTCAAACTGAGCGTCAACCTCATCTAGCACCTCCTTCCAATAAAGGATCAGTACTGGGCACTCCCACAGGATATGTGTCAATGTGCCCGGGTGCCCACATCCTCGCCAGCATGTATTATCAATTTGCCTGTCCATCTCGTGCAATCGTTCCGGGGTGTAGTACCAGTGTGTAGACACTTTAGTGAAAGTTTCAGTAAGCCCTACATGATATGCAGAATGCCGCGCGCGATACGAGATCTGGTCCCATTCTTTGTGGCTCAACGTTCTACCCAGCTCTCTGTTCCAGCGTTCCCTACCTGGATTATGAAAGTGTAAGGGGGAGGGCTGCAATAATTTATATAGATCTGTGATGAGCTTAGCATCCGAAGCACGCGTCACTAGCCACCTCTCGTATGGCAATAATTTCCTATCTGCCAGCTCGCGTACCTGCGGCTGCAAAGCCCAGTGTCGCACCTGCCAATAACGCATCCTGTCTGTCTCAGCCAAACCATATTTGTATCAAAAAGGGGGAATAAAAGTGGACGATTTTTAATGGGGTCCAATGTACTTGTCCTGAGAAGTAGTAAACAAAGTGGCTGTACAGAGTTCCCCAGTGGGTGCCCAATGATTGGCTCAAGCTAACCTGTCTCTCACTAGGTATGACAAGGGAAGTGCATGATGTGAACCCTTTCCGGAATTTAAGGATACCTCACATAGGTTACCGGTTGGACGACTACTGTCATCCCATCCGATGGCCGTCCAGCGTCATCATTGGTATCCTGCTCCTACAGCAGGCTGGCGGTGCAATGCCCGTCGGGCAGCATAGGGGGCTGCACTTTGGCGGAGTTCTTTTATTACGAGCCAACGGGTGTGTGAGTGTGAGGGGCCTAAAAAAGTGCAATAGTGAGCGTGAGTGAAGTCTAAAAAAAGTCAGTAGAGTCCATTAAACAATTTTTAATAGTCTGGCTCACTGCTTTGTTAAAAAGGATTTTAAGGGGTATTAAGGAGTGATGGGCAATGTAATCAATCCTTATTCAACCCTTAGTGTGAGTGTGGTCGACATGTTTCTTGCCACGAGGGCAATTCATCAGGACCTTAGGTGCTCATATAATTGCTTAGATTCCTCTAAGGTGAGAGGACTCGAATATACGACCTGTATAGTGTCGCGCAATGCTTATTTTCTTTATGGACCTCCCGGGAACTAGGAAGGAAACAAACAGGCGGTTACTAACATTGGTGTATTTGTGGCCCGAGTACATCATATGGTGCCAACAGGAACGTGACAGTGATGTGTAACGGGATGTGGAAACTACACTGACCCCGTCAGTATGTGGGATTTCTGTGAGAGGGTAGAAAATGAACCAGAACGAGGTAATACTGCGTCCTGTGTGTAGCTGGCATGCTTCACTCGTGGCATGCATCGTAGTGATTGCCGGTATCGGGACAGATAGACATACTGTATGGGGTGTGCCAATAACACTAACAGCAGTGAGTGTTTCGAGCCTTACAGCAGTCGAGTGACGTGAGGAGCTTTATTTTTATAAAAGAAGACAAATTGGTAATTAGCTAAAACCGCAAAAAAATGAACCATTTAACAATCTGTATGATACAAGGTGATGGCTAGCGCCGGCGTGGGTGACGTAATCAGTATCAAACCACCATCAAAATGCCATGCTCGCAAGGGAGGAGTAGGCAATGATAATAATAGTAGACTTACCCGCTAATCCCGTCTGTAGGTCCCACAAGCTGTCCAGGTGGGGCCAGCAACAAGTGAGGAGAACCTACAGAAGAGAAAGGTGCACCGCGAGGCCAGATGGTTAATCAAGCGGCGCGGCTCACCGTATGCTAAAGAACGGCTGGGAGATCAGCCGTAGCGAGCACATCAGAGCGCACGCGGAAGTCAACAAGGAGGGAAAAAGGGGGGGTGGGGTTGTTTCAACACCTTACCTTAAGGGTCGCTGGCAGCAGGCCGTTAAACACCTACCCCTCCCACGTCAAGGCCGGTAGCTGGACAGCCGGTACACTCGTGGAGCACTGGCCGGTACAGATAAGGGCGAGTTGCGCGCGCACCACGGGGGCGTGTCCCTTGAGTTGCTAAGCAACGTAACGCGGGGGTAGAGAGCGAAGAAGCTCTTGCTCAACCAGCGAGGTAACGGAGGTAAACAAAGGCGCCATCTTAGAACGGATATCAGATCATTGAAAGCGCAATGGTGATTACTGGGAGCAGGACAATGCAGTCCTAGTTAGACACTATCTGGCTAACGTCGTCCAGGGCACCGCATCATTGAGACCCAGTTCATCGGTGTGTAAACGATACACCCATCTTTGTTCAAGTCTAAAGAGGGCTTGTTGGTTGATAGCTGGTAACCATTCAAGGACAGTCCACCGAATGTTCTCTGTGGAATGGTTGTGTTCTTTACAGTGTTCATAGAGTTTGGTGTGTGTCTTACGGCAGCGAATATTACTGTTGTGCTCCATAATGCGCTGTTTGACAGGGCGCATGGTCATCCCAATGTAGAGCATCTTACATGGGCAAATAAGGACATAGATACACCTGGAACTATTACAGTTGGTGTGTTTGTTAATTGTCCAAGTAAAGTCTCTTTGGAGTTCGATGGTTTTACCTTGGATGGTCTGTGGGCACACTACGCAGGAGCCACAGCGGTAGTGTCCGGTGACTGGTGGGAGGTCCCAGAGAGTATTGGCTGGTTGAGTGCTTGTTTTCTTCGGGCGGGTATGGATCAGAGTGTCCTTTAAGTTCGCTGTCCTCTTGAAAGCAAAGCGTGGGCGCGGAAGCTCCATCCCTGCAGAATTGAGAATGCCCCAATGTGAATTAACAGTCTTTTTTATGAACGTTGAATGCTTGGTGAACGAGGTCACGCAGGTAATCATATCGTCTTGCTCTTTGGGATAAACTTCAAGTAAGGATTCTCTATTGTTGTTTAGCGCTCTTTTGGTTGATGTTTTTAGCCAAACCATACTCCTCCTTAAGCGCTTGAAAAGGGAGAACTCCATCCGGCCCGTACACGTGGAAAAGTGCCCTACATCCAGCAGCCCGCCAGTGCGCGAAAGCTCCCTGAGCAACCCCTGGTGAAAAGTCCGGGTTGTCCGCAATAGGAGTAAACAGGGAAGGGAATGTGGTAAGCTCGTACGCCGTGCTAGTAGCGTCCCACACCCTCAGTGGGACCCTTGTCACAAAAGACGCATAAAGATTCGGAGGGCGATGAGCCCTGCGCAAAAAGGGCGACCCGCTACCGCCTGATCTTGAAATAACCAGTGCTTGTCCGACTCCCATCGGCTCCATTCAACCAGATATCTGTATATGTATGTATATGTATAGGCATTTATATAGCGCACTACTTACCCGGAGGGTCCCAAGGCGCTTCGACCGCTGCGAAACCCTTCCTGGCTTCCCTGAGAGATGGTCCCTTAATGGGTATCTCCAGGGTGAGACCAGGCATCCCCGGCGGTCTGGTGGGGCCGTTAGTGAAGATGAGGCAAGCTAATGCCCAGAGTTGCCGAGTGTGATCGCTGATCAGAGTGGGCACCGAGGCGAGAGAATTATCAAGTCCGCTGACCCTGGTCCAGAAACCTGCCGCGCCGGGAATCGAACCCTGGTCCCGGGCCGTCCTCTGCTCTCGGGTCTGCCGCCTCTAACCAGTGAGCCACACTACTTCACTATCGAAGCTGCGCCGCCTGAAAATACTTGCGCAGGTCCGGGATTCCCAGCCCCCCAGACTCCGGTGCCAACATGGAGAGAACTCGTCTCATCCGTGGCTTGCGGCCTTGCCAAATAAAACGGGAGAGGATCGACTGTGTCTGTTGAAACCAGCCCTTAGGTGGATGGAGCGGCAGGGCCCGGAATAGGTACAGTATCTGAGGGAGGACAGTCATTTTCACCGCCGCCACTCTCCCTAGCCACGATATCAACCCTTTGCCCCATCTCCCCAGTTCCTCCTTAATCTTCCTAGTCAAGGCCGTATAATTGGCTGTTACCATGGCCTGCAACGTGGGTGCCAACAGTATGCCCAAGTACTGGACCTGGTGAGCTGACCAATGCATTGGGAAAAGGCCCTGCAACTCTCTCCGTGTTGCGGGAGTCAAGGAGATATCCAATGCTGTTGATTTGCCCATGTTCATCTTGAAACCAGCCACCCGCGAGAAAGCCTCCAATTCACCGGTACATGCGGGCAATGCGCGTCTCGGTTCCTCCAAGGTCAAGATCACATCATCCGCATAGAGGCTGACTGTGTGGACATATCCCCCCATCTTCACTCCGGTAGCGTCTGAGTTCTGTCGGAGCCTCTGAGCGAGTGGCTCCATATATAAGGCGAAAAGGAGCGGGGACAGGGGGCAGCCCTGTCTGGTACCACACTCTATGCCAAACCTCAGAGAGCCATAGCCATTCACCCGTACCACTGCCGACGGGAACCTGTAACAATTAAAGACCAGGGTCCGAAATTTTTCACCTATCCCCATTCTCGAAATAACCCGTTCCAGATAAGGCCAGTGCACACGGTCAAACGCCTTTTCGGCATCCACCGAAAGGAGCATCCTCTCTCCCGGAATCTGGGAGGCCTTCTCCAGAACGTGCACCACTCTCTTGGTGTTATCCACTGTCTGCCTTCCGGGGACAAAGCCAGCTTGATCCGGTTCCACCAGGCCCGGCAAGTGGGGAGCCAAGCGCGCCGTCAAGATACCCGTGTACAGTTTCAAGTCCACGTTCAAGAGAGAGATCGGGCAGGACGAGCCGCATTGAGTCCGATCCTTCCCTGGCTTAAGGATAACCAAGATCGAGGCCTGTAGGAGGTCGGGAGGGATTGCCCTAGGCTCAGAAAATGAATTAAACAATTTAGTTAGTATGGGGGCCAATTTGTCATTAAACGTCCTATAGAAGAGCGCCGTATAGCCGTCCGGGCCTGGGGCCTTCCCGTGTTTAAGCCTGGAAATGGCAGCGACCACCTCCTCGACCCGTATCTCCCTTTCGAGATAGTCCGTTTGCGACGGTTCTAGGGACGGAAGTGTGACCGAGTCCAGGTAGTCTTCCGACTCCTGATCTCGTAGATCCTCCCTGGCGTACAGATCCGCATAAAAGCGGCGGAAGGCCTCGGCAATCTGGTCGTCCCCCGTGACTAGTCCGCCAGTCTCAGTAGCAAATTTCCTTTACCCGATGACGTTCATTGGCCACCCTGAGCTTATTCGCCAATAGGCGACCACACCTGTCTCCCCCCGTGTAATACGCGTGTTTCAGTCGAAGTGCAGCGTATTCAGCTCTGTCCATGTCTAAGGACGACAGGAGCTTTCTCGCCGCCTTCAGCTGTTTCCAAATCCTAGGGGCCCCTGTACGGGGGTGCACGTCCTCCAATTCCTTTACCTTTTGGGTGAGTTCATCCCGTTTCTGCCTCCGGTCCCTGTTGTCGGCTGAGGAGATCGCAATAAATTCCCCTCTGACCACTGCTTTAAGAGCGGCCCATTGCGTCGCCGCCGAGGAATCTGCGTTATCATTATGCGTCTGGAAGTCCCTGATCACCTCCGTAATCCTTTCCACCACGGACTTCCTATGTAACAGAGCGTCTCGAAGGCGCCAGACCCCCCGGGGGCCCCGGTCGGCCGGTAGAGAGAAGCTCCCTGAGACCGGTGCATGATCCGATAGAGATAAGACCTCCACCTCCGATGCCGTAGCTAAATCACGCACCGGACCGGTAACTATGAGGTGATCCATCCTCGCGTAGGTTTTGTGTGCATGAGAGTAAAAGGAGTAATCTCGGTCTGCAGGATGCAGGTGGCGCCAAAGATCATGAAGATCGAGGTCCACAAGTTGGGATTTAATTGCTTGTGACATTTCTCCTGTCTGTGGAGAGCGCTGTGCCGACCTATCTATAGTGGAGTCTGCCACCATATTTAAGTCCCCACCCAAGATGATGTGCCTGTCTGGAGATGCTGTTATGTCCACCAAGGCCGATTGAAAAAAGCTATCCTGACGCTCATTCGGGCAGTAAATTGAACCAATGGTAAATGTCAAGGCCCCCAACTTGAACCTGTGTGCTATTAGTCTCCCTTTATGTTCCGCAAACTTGTGGAGGACCTCCCCTCTAAAGGAGCTCGACACTAGGATCGCCACCCCCGCCGTCTTGGTGTTAGACGAAGAGAAAAGCTGTGTGGGAAATTTGCGGGATCTCAACCTGTGGCAATCTCGTGTAAGCAAATGAGTCTCCTGTAGAAGACAAATGTCCGCTTGTGTGTTCTCTAGCAGGGATAGAATCGCCCTCCTTTTAACAGGGTTATTAAGTCCCTTAACATTAAGGGTGACTACCTTAAGAGTTGCCATCTAGAATCATGACAGAATGTGACATGTAGTAGGTCCTGAGTGTAGGGGGGAACCCATGAGCTTCAACCACCTGTGTCTCCCCAGTAGACCATCGTGAAAAGATAAGGAACACTTAATGGATTGCACTCCCCAACTCCCCTTCCTCCCATACCCTGTTCGGACCCCAAACTCCCTCTCCTCCCTTCCCTCCCCCGTACCCCAAAACTCCCCAACTTCTTCAAACAAATTGTCCCAGCCATGTCCTGTCCGGACAGGTCCGTGGAAACCTATCGTAGTGGACGTCCAGCCACAACCTTCCCCCCTCTGCCCCCCCCCAACCCATCATGGCACTAAGCCGGCAAAAACAGAAATGCAAAGTCGTTCTCCCCCCGGAGCAGTCTTATGCTGGTAGTGCGACTCCATCATGCACCACTGTGTCTCCGGAAGCTTCTTGAATAGCACTTGCCATTTCAGCCCTGATGGTAGGCGAACTCGGACGTTGGGATGCCGCTGGTGTTCTGCGTCTTGAAACCCTGTGCCAGCCGTCCCCAGAGGTGCGTCTCCTGCGAGGTGTAGCGGAGGCCTCCTCTTCCACGGTGATCCCCAGCACCTCGCATGTGTCCTGCAGGGACCTCAATTGATGTAGCACACCGTTCCAACGGAAAATAAGCCTGAAAGGGTGACCTCAGGAGTACGGCGTCTCATGTTGTTTCAAGAAGTCTGTTGCGATTTTAAACGCTTTCCTCTTCTGGAGGGTGATGACAGACAAATCTTGATACAAGGCTACAGGGTGTCCTCTAAACATCAACGAGGGTTTTTTCCTGGCCTCCGCCATGATTCTTTCTTTCAGGGGAAAGTCAGGGAGAAACGCAAGGATATCCGGCGGTGGGCCCGAAGCACGCCTATGAGGCCCCACTCTATGAGCTCTATCAATTCGTACTGGAAAGTCCGCTGCTTCGCCCAAGATTTCTCGGAAGAGTTCCCGTAGATATTCAGCCACATCTGTCCCCTCTTCCGTGAACGGTACTCCCCGGACCCTGATGTTATTCCGTCTAGAACGGTTCTCCAAGTCTTCGTTGTGGGCCTGGAGGTCTAACTGTTGGTCCCTCAAACACAGCACCTCCTGTTGTAGTTGCGTGATCTCCTCGTCCTGCCTCTGAGCAGAGCCTTCCACCGTGACCACTCTCTCGCCAAGGCCGTCAACTTTTCTTCGGATCTTGCGAACCTCCCCGGCCACCTCTTGCTTCAACGCCTGGAAGTCGTCTCTCAGTGTCCCAAAAAGGGACTCCAGAAAGGATCGAGTGACTGGGGGTTCACTGCCGCCGGTAGCATTGGAGCCGCTCGCTGCGTTCGGGGACGGTTGGCTCCGGTCGCCCCTGGTTTGAGACCTTCCAAGCATCTCGGGGAGCGTGCGGTCGCCTCTATTATTGCCCTTCTGACTCGTCATTCTGTCGTCCAGGCCACCTTGCCAAGAACTGGCACCTCGTCGGCTGGGCACCGGGGCTCCGGGGCAGCGACTCCGCTCGCTTCGTCCGGCTAGAAGGGCTCCACCTCGTGTCGTCTCTCCGGGACCCTCTGTCGTCCAGGCCACCTTGCCAAGAACTGGCACCTCGTCGGCTGGGCACCGGGGCTCCGGGGCAGCGACTCCGCTCGCTTTGTCCGGCTAGAAGGGCTCCGCATCGTGTCGCTCTCCGGGACCCTCCTCGTCTAAGGGGCGACTACAACGACTGGGTGCTGTTGTTTCCGGTTTCGCTACAACTAGGGGCAAAAGGTCGGTCCCAGCCGTGAAAACCGGGTCTTCTGGCCCGTTTCTTCCTCGGGCACTGCCCAGTGAGCTACAGTGAAGCGATCATCCCCCACGTAGGTCTCACAGGCTCAACTTTACGCCATCCAGAGCTTCATCATCGCCGAGAGCCAAAATGGCGCCTCCGAGTGATCCTGTAGGCCATTGTTTCCCCTCCAGCGAGGGTATCAACTATGGGCGTCACCCAGCCCGTCTCAAAGTCAGTCGCTAGCCGGCCAAATGCGGACTCCTTCATAACAGCAAGAGGGTCCCGATTCCCATCTCGTCTCTGCAACACCGTCGCTGCTTATGCGTCCAGCGACCCCGCCCTTCCGGCCCGTGGGACTCCGAAGCCGCGGCCTCAATTTGATAGGGAGCAGCAGCTAGGGGTGCGTCGTCTCCGTCAGCAGCTCGTCCCCCTTCCAGGTCGCAGGTCTCGTCACGGCGCTCAGTGAGGCGCCCTCCGCCGTACCATCTCCGGCGTCTACGTGCCTCAGGGAAGGAGCTCAGGACAGCCGCAGCCAGGACGCCATTTCTCCCTCGCCCCCGGCCTCTGCGTCGTTCAGTGTTCCGGGCCGAGTCCTGAGCACTCCGAGGTTAGAGCATGGCTCTGGTGCAGCCTAAACCGTTCCCGCACCTTTCCCCACTCGGTTTCTAACCGATGGGGGGGAGAACAAGCTATATTAAAGGCTTAGGGCCCGTGCCGGGTCGAGAGCTCCGGGAGAAAGCGTCTCCTCACTCCGCCATCTTGGCCACGCCCCCTGGTGCAATGTTTTGACAAAAGAAACCATTCGATATGTCTAATGTCGTTTTATATTTTTTCCTAACTATGTTGTACATTAGTGCAGCACTATGCGAATCTTGTACTGCAAATGTTTTGCAACATGCATTAAGGTGTCTGTAGTCCAAAACTAGACGATATGAATTGTCTGGCTTGGAGACAGGAAACAAAGGATTGTTCATTTGAGAGGTGCATGTTTCAATCGCCCCTTGGTATTCAAGTTGATCTAAGATCTCCCTGACTTGTTTTTTAGCTTCTTGCTTAATGGGATACTGCCGTTGGGCAGTTGGTTCACTTTTTAATTGGATTTTGTGAGGAGGTGAGTCCTCATCCCATCCTACATGATTTTTATATAATGCCGGTGCCTGGGCCACTGCTCATTTCCTTGCATAAGTATATTTTTTGTGAATCGGAATGTGATTCGAGAAGGCAGGCATAATCATTTCTTCGCCACGAGGGCACTCCCTGACAAACTCTGGGGGCCAATCTTTTTCAGCTAACAGAATATCATAGCCTTTTGAGAGTTTATCCCAAAATAGACCCTTTATTTTCCTAGTCTTATCACCCTCTATACGCAATGTTATTTCGTATATCTTATGGGGCTCGCTAAGTCTGGTGTCGGCAGTTTCAACCTGAATGTATTCATTCGTGTCCACTGTCTTCAGATGGCTCATCAAGATCTTGCGGGCTATACTGATTTCTGCTGCACTGTCTAACATTGTCTGTGCCCACTCCCCGTTTTTCAACTGTGTCCTCAGTATTCTCGGCATGGTTGATTACTCTAATACTGGCTACCTTATTTTTTGGAAATTGAGATTTTTTACTCTGAGCAGGTTCCTTGTCTTTGGACTTGGCATGCTCTCCTGGGTCTGACCGTCCTCTTCTTTCTGATTTCTGGGAAAAAGATCGAGAGGGATGTGTATCAATACTTTGATATCTATCAGGTTTTTTCAAATTATCCCTATTTCTAAGGTTATATCTTTTCTCAGAGGGCTCTCTCTGGGGAGACTGGTGTTCTCGAGTCGAAGTTCTTTCCCTCCGTCGAGGAGACCTTCCTCTGGACTGGAAAACTTTTTCCTTGGGAGTTTTATTTCCATCCCAGCTCTTTTTAGGAGTGTTTGAATTATTTTTAATAAATAATTTTTCAGGATTTTCGAGCAGTTGGTGCTTTACTGGTTTTCCACCCAAGCTGTCTCTACCTAATTCTTCATAGCATTTTTCTATGATTCTGGCAAGCTCAATTGGCTGATCTGTTATATCTGTTTCCTTCAACTTCTGGTGGATCGCCACAGATGCTGCTTCTCCTTTTATGTTGGCTAATAATATAGCCGAGACCTGCTTGAAGTCTTTCAGTAATTTCATACCAAGAGTTAAAGCAGGTTCAGGACCGTATTCATTTTGAATCTGTCGTAGTACATCTAGTATTACCGCCATAGACGGAACACCATGTGTTTTTGTGTAAATGGAAGCAAAGACTGTACCCCAAGTGTCACAGTCCTCCACGTGTGGTGCGATTCCCATAGGAAGGCAGATTGTCAAGATTCTGTGTTTCTCGAGAGGGGTAGTATCTGGAAATACTGCCTCTATTTGAGTGATTTTTTGCGCTAACCAGAAAGGAATTAGTTCCCGTTTTATGGGTGTTTTACCAAGACATGACTGTATGTTCTGTGGCGTCATTTTATTAGTGTTCCCCTGATGAGGTGTCAGCTGTAGTATATTAACAGCTGGTTGGACTGTTGCAGTCCGCATTACATATTGCACTAATTGCCTATGTATTTTTATAAGTGTTTTTAGCTGTACTAACAGCTCTTCTTTTGACATTTTTGCAATGTCCGGATGTGGTGTGTAGCTGGCTAGAACCGGCCACGTTGCTCCTGGTCTACCTAGTGGACCGAGCCTGGTAATATGATCATTATGTTTTAGGGCGCCATTAAACCAGAGCAGGTGCTCTTGGGATTTTAGTGGGATTTCAGTCTCCTCGAAAGGAGCGTACTCATCCGGAGGTTTCTCTATTTTGTAATAGTGAAACTCTTTTGTTCTAGCGTTTGCCGCTGGAAAGTTTATCCATGAATAGAATACCTCTGTCTGCCGATATTCGTGTGCCTCTATCACGAAAATTACTGTACCACCTTGTGGTGTCAGTCCGTTTTCTATAAGTTTTTAAGTTATAGATTTTCTTAAATGTGCCGGGATGATAATTGCACCCGGTTCAATAGTCCCGTCGGGACCCTGCTGAGTCGCATCTGCTGCAGCATCAGCTCCGTTGTTTTCTACTGACATTTTATAAATGCAGGTTTTGCAGAGCAGGTCTCCAAGGAGACAAAGATTAGGTGCACAATATTTTGGAACGCTGTATCCTTCAACGTTGAATAAACCAGAGCTTTACATAGGAATCTCTTCCTACTGAGTTCGGGCGGATTTTAACCTTTCACCCACTCCAGACGTCTATTGGAGTATTTACAGGAGAAAGGGGTCTGTGTGAAAAATGCACGACTGAGTTACTCTAACGTCTTGCGTTAGTTTATCGCCTTACCAAACGTTTGGGCGCCATGTAGTGTAGTTCCTATTTTCCCAATAGGCCCTGTGCATTGGAATAACATAAACAGTAGTATTGACGTAGAAGTACGAATCTTCCAGGCCTCCACTGACTATGCTAAACTTAATTGGGTTTGTTACCAACTAGCTCAGAGGTCACTGGAAACTTTCTTGACTGAATAGGAAGTGATCAGCTTCCCTGGCACAGCCAAGAAGGGATTCAGTTTTCCAACAACAGTGCAACATGACAACTTTGCTCCTCAGATCAAGAGTCAATCTCTAGGGTCGTGTGAAACAATAGACAGTTATTTTACTCAGTCAGTGGTTGTGCAGTTTACTTTCACAATATGTAGAGAATAGAGAGAAGGGCGTTTTCAATAAAGGGTAACATTTATTGAACAGTCTTTCTTCTCGTACAAGAGAAATGAATTGCCACAATTGCAAAACTTGTTATTATAAACAGTACGTACAGTAAGATGAGTATTGCGAAATAATACTGTAAAAGCATTGATATGGTTTCTTAGCCATACAATGGTTTAAAATGAATAAAACATATATACATTCATATATACATTAGGCTAAAATACTCAACTGGTGCTTCTAACTACGCCTACTCCAGTGTACCTGACCTAAGCCTAATACTTTGGAGGGGAGTAAGTAAGTAGCTTTAAGTTAAGTTGGTTTTGCCAAGGTTTGCTTCAAGAATTCTCTCTAGGGGTTTAGTGAACACCATACCTCTGGAATAGAATGATGGAGGTCTGGTATCTCCTTCAGGGGGTCGATAGCCCAGTCACCCGCAAGGGTAGACTAGAAACGCCGGAGCTGGATTTCTCTGCAGGAGAAAAGATAGCGTCTCTCTCAGCGTGTCGAGGAGGAGGAGGGGCAGCGTCCGCGGGCAGCTTGCATCTGCTGGGCTCTTGCAGGGGGACGGCTGTTCAGCTTCTAAGTTCATCACACCATCGTTCGCTAGTTAGCAGCGATAGCAGTAGCGATAGCAGCTATGGTATCATCAGCATAACTGCAGCAACTTCAGCATTAGCGAGACAGCGTTTGCTTCAGGCAACGTTGGTAATATTTATACCTGAAAGGTGCCTTGTTTGACGTAAGTTTTTGGACATAAGACGTCAATAAAGATGTCACTAGGAAGTGATCGTCTATCAGTGCTCATTAGAGTTCTATTACTAATCAAAACATAGCAAGCGGGGATTTCCAGGTTGCTGAGTTTTTATCTTGTTGAAGAACTCGGAGTGTTAATCTAGGAATCTTAGATAGTAACTTCTGCTATGTCATTGCACTAATTGGTTGCAAAGGAAGTGGCAGAGAAAGCGATTCTGAAATGTGGCTCTGTTCGTGTGAGGCCAGAGACGAGTTTCTGAATATTGCACTTGAACGGTTATGCCAATATAGGGAATAAATCGATTTATAGCTGAATAGGGGCATAAGGTCACAGTATCGATCAGGGTCCTAGATTAGAACGCTACAAGGTCATCCGGAAATGATACTATAAAGTAAGTGTTTGGTATATATTCAACCATTCCTCACCCAATCTATAACAGTGCTGAGGCATGCCCCCCCACTAAACAGTGATAAGGCAGGTCCACCCCACCATCACTCAAAGCACTGCCCCTATCAGTGAAAACGAATAGTGTAATCTAATACCATCCCACGTCTATGCATCAAGCATATTTAAACATAGACTGTCCCAATTTGCTACCACAAGTATACTCCTCCTATAATGAGCACACATTTAATATTGTATAACGTACAGCTGGGCAATATATATTGCATGTTGGGTCACCCAAAATCTTCACACCACTATGGTGCATATTAGAATGAAATCACCAGCGCTAACCAATTTCTCCCTAGTCCTCCTTTTGATACCACACTATGGCTCAAAAGGTAATGATAGATCCAGATGTCACACCAATTCGTCCCCCTGCATATCTACAAAAGATGCACTTGCCAAGTTAACCTAAACGGGAAATCGCCCCCATATCAACGATAAGAAAAGAGGGGCACTAAATGACATCAATTCCCAGCAATGTTTAAACAGACCTCCAAACTGATTGTGCCGTTCGTGTGACATATTTAGATCACATGTTAAGTCCCCCGTTATGCATCTAAAAGTGGGGTTACCGGCATTAACACTTATTCCCTAGTCTTCCCACTAACACTAATTCCCTAGTCTTTCCACTGACTTCGAACTACGGCCCAAAATAATGATAATAAGAACCGATATCACGGTCTACTGGTCCCCTGCACATCATAAATCCAAGTCTCTTACGGAAAAGACTGCACCCGAAGCAGCGCCCATATCCACAATAAGGAAATGGAACATCTAGTAATATCAACTTCCTGCAGTTTTAAACAGGCCGCCAATCTAATCGTACCATACGTGTGACGTATTAAGATCACATAGTCTATGAAAACGCTCGATCTATTTGAAAAAAACGTCCACGCCGTCTTTAAATGTAGTCATAGTTCAATAAAACGATGAGCTCGGATCGACCACAATATATAAATCCTAAAGATATGCTACTGAAAAAGGTACATCTGATCCTGATATTAACCACAAGTGCACGAGACACTGATACTTCAAAATATATAAATACAAGAAAATATCCATTTAAAGACCAACGGTCTCAGTTAAATATATCAAGCAAGTATGTCACATTCGTCTGTTTGTACCAGAAAATAAATCGGAAACACAGTTCGTCAAAATGTACTCAAATAAAATCGGAAACACCGTAATCAACCGCAAGTATAGACAATCAAGCGATAAATCATTGGTAGCACCATCTTAACCTTGTTAATGTTACTAAAGACATTGGGACGTATCATATTTATAGAAACAGTGATATGTATAAAAGAACAAGAGTAGATCTAGAAAAATCACAGAAAAATGTCAGATGTTAGGTTTCAGTTTTGAATATCAATCTGTCCAGATATGAAAGATTATGTTCAATTACACCTCGATAATGAGTAAAAGACAGAGGAACAAAATACAGTATTGATAAGTATGATAACAATGATACAGAATACGTCCTATATTTCGAGAACAGTACTTAGAAACATATATTGTCAATAAAGTCACATCATATATCAATAGATATGTCCTAAACCACAAACACATCCAAGTACTGTGCAGAAATGTCCAGTGTATAATAGACAAAGTGGGGCCCATACCCACCTTCATCCTATTATTTGTGACAAACCTTGATGTATACCGCGGAGGGTGCATCTCATTATTTGATACCAGTCACAGTTGCAAAGACTATATATAAAGACATCCCACATATAAATAGATGAGGAGGCGCGGTCGCTGTACTTCTTAGAACCTCCCTTAAGTGTCATACTTTCAATTTAGGTCCCCTCAAAGGAGCAGAAGGTATGGGCTTCTCGATCATGTTAAATGCATCTACCTCCTTTTTGGGAGGACTGATATATCGCCCCCAGACAATGCATCTTCATTCATAGACTCTCTAGGTGATAGTTTAGGCCAGCTTCTTCTGCGTTATCCTCATTTTACACTTATGGGGGATTTCAACCTGCAACTGGAATCGAAAATTGATGCTCACGCAACCAATTTTTATCAGACCCTAGATATCTTTGGTTTGCATCAATCCGTAGTGCTACCCACTCATTCCGCCAGACATGCCCTCGATGGTGTCTGTTCTAATTTTCCCGCACTGGAAACACACACCCCGATTCCACAAATCTGGACAGACCATAGTCTGATTCCTTTCATGATGTGTGTCTCTGATCCGGTAAAAACCTTGCGGACTAGTCAGCAGCCTACTTCTGACTTAAACTGGAAGAGAGTGGCTGAATGCATTAAATCCAACCCCCCAGACAGTCTCAAGCTCCTAGATTATCTGGGGTTGCTACTCAGGACTCCAGAGACTTTCACTCTTGGATGCACCAAGTCATTGCAGAACGTGTCCCACCTACAAATCGTTCAAGCAAGGGCACTAGGAAAAAGCTGAATGCGCCTTGGTATTTGCAGGCGTTAGCAGAAAGCCATTTACTTTGTAAAAAAAGCGCAAGGAAATAGAGAAAAACCTATGATCATTCAGCCAAAACCCTCTACTTACAGCATAGGAAATCCTACCTGGACAGTATTAAGCTGGCCAAAAAGGAATATTACATCAATGCTATTAAAGAGGCAGAGCAGAAGCAAAAAACGGTCTTCTCAATAGTGAAGTCCTTCACGCATCCTAAAGCTCTGGAACCGCAAATTCCTACTTCGGCAACTTTCTGCAACCAGATTGCCGACTACTTTGAGGAGAAAATTGAGCAAATACAGAATGATTTCCAGTCCCTCCTCCCCCCTATGATAATAACCTTTTAAGGCTGAGGGAAAACAAACTTTACACCCCGAATGTCTTTCAATCGGCTTCCCTTATGCAAACCCGTGAGGTCATTCTGGCTTGTAAATCAGGAGCCCCCACTGACTCATGCCCCCCCAAATACTCCATCAGATAATTGATGTAATTAATCCTACTATTAATACGATAGTCAATGCCTCACTCAGCTCTGGAGTGGTTCCTCCTGACTGGAAAAAGGCAATTGTAAAGCCTTTAATGAAGAAATCCAACAAACCTACCACTGACCTATCTAATCTTCGACCAATATCCCTCCTCCCTATCTCCGGTAAAATTACAGAACAGATAGTTTACCAAGAATTGAAAACTTTTGCTGACACTCATAACATTTTACATCCTCAACAGTCAGGTTTCCGGCCTAAACACTCAACTGAACCTGCTCTTATCGAGCTTACTGATTCTATCAAATTCCTGCAGGATGAGGGCAAAAACGCTGTCTTGATCTTATTGGACCTCACGGCAGCGTTCAACACCATCTCGCATGAGATCCTGTTTGACAGGCTGATAAGTATAGGTATAACAGAAGTTGCCCTGGCATGGTTAACATCTTTCTTGACCGACAGATCTCAAACAGTATCTTTAGGCTCTTTGTTATCCAAAGAAAAAAAAGTTCCATCTGGGGTCCCACAGGGCTCCATCTTAAGCCTGTTATGAGTCAACATTTATATGATCCCCCTTATTACACTAATAGAGTCGCATGGGATACTTGTTACATCATACGCTGATGATACCCAGCTAGTGGTCTCTATGGATAAAAATTCCATAAATATGGAACAAAACTTTAAGAGCTGCCTGATGAAGGTCTTCCGATGGATGAATACAAACCATTTAAAATGTAACGCCAACAAAACGGAGATTCTACCGCTGGGAAAAGATGTTCAATTCTGTCCCCAGGACTGGTATCCTGATGACTCACCCGCTCCACCCCAATCAGTGGAAACCTCAAGAAACCTAGGGGTCCTATTTGACTCCACTCTTTCCTTCGACCAGCAAGTAAGGAACACTGCAGGAAGCTGCTTCAGCATTATTAAATCTCTAAAAAAGTTTTTTGAGTTTCTGCCCACTGATTCCAGAAAGGCGGTGGCAGTAGCACTGATATTATCGCGTTCGGATTACTGCAATGGCTTGATGGCCGGGGTAAAAAGTATCCAACACGCAGCTGCGAGATCGGTGCTCAAACTACCCAGAAGATCTTCGGCTACCAGTGCACTTAAGACCTTGCATTGGCTGCCGCTACACAAGAGAATCCTATTCAAGATCTTGCTGACCTCTTTCAGAGCCTTAAACAAGATAGGTCCAAAGTATCTTGCGAGACGTTTCGTGAGCTATAACCCTTCAAGATGCCTGAAGTCGACAGGCGGCAACCTAATTAACATCCCCAGATTTAATTATAAAACCAAGGGAGGTAAGACATTTACTGTACTGGCCTCTAAGGCATGGAATGCCATGCCCAAAAACCTCATACTTCTGACTCAGGAGAATGCCTTCAGGAAACAATTAAAAACTTGGATTTACAGTCTGTCAGACAGTTGTGTAATGGCTGCTATCTAGGTTTTAACATTGTATTGTACACTGCTTCAGCGCCAGGATGCTCCTTTCGGAGTGACAGTTCGCGCTTTATAAATTCTGCATACAAATACAAATACAAATTCAATCTTGCTAGGGTACAATAAATACTACAGAGCTTCTATGAACCACATTTGCATTTTCATCCTACAGAAAATAATGCATTTCACTGTCTGTATTGTTCCCTAACTGTATTGATTGAAAGCGGCATATCCATTTTGCTTCTGCTCTTCTCAGCAGTAACTCTCTATTGCCCCCCCTACTGTTATGCATGACATGTTCAATTGCATGGAACCATAAGGAATCATCTCACGGGTGTACAGAGTTGTAATGTTCCGTAATGGGATATCTAGAATCCCTACCCATAATTGCTCGTCGGTGATCCTGAATACGTAGTTTCAATGGGCGTATGGTACTGCCCACATAGATCTTCCCACATTGACAACCAAGAACGTATACAACATGCGAGGTATTGCAGTCACAAAACTGGTCAATGGTAGATCTACATTCATTAATGTAGGAAAAACATACGATTCTGTTTTTACCCATGTGACAGATATTGCAAGTCCCATATGTGAAAAAACCTTTGGGCTTAGGGGGAAGCCAAGTTCCACTGTTTGATGGAGTTGTTACATAGCTTGGACTAGCTGGTTGCGTAATGATGAACCCTTCCTATATGTAATAGATGGTTGGTTACCTATATGCTCTTGTAAACCAGGAATAACTGTTAATAAATGCCAGTTCTTATGAAAGACATTGAAAGTTTTGTCACTGTCCTGGGTATATTGTGTGATCAACCTTGCCTTGGTAGTATTATTACTTCTTTCTTTCTTAGTAGGGTTGTCACATAAGGTAACCTCCCTATCGACCATACATATCCTGGCCTCGGCTTTGACTAGAGTATTAAGAGTTTACCACTCTTCAGAAATCTGTGTTTGGTTTCCCTAACATTTGCACAGAAGTTCCCTGGTTCACTACAGTTCCTTCTGACACAAGTCAGTTCCCCAAAAGGTATATTCTTGATAACCGAACTTGCGTGTGCACTTGATGCATGTAGCACTGAGTAATAGGTTGCCTCTTTTCGATACAGTTTACTCTGTATAATGCCATGCTAAATTTAGAATGTTATATCCATTTAATTTATGCTTTCTCTGTGGTAGGACATAGTAAGCTTGACATTAAATGCATTACTGTTCAAGTAATCAAAATACTGTTTCAGCTACAACACAGCTCCAGACCTAAGCATATTACATCATCGATGGACCTCCCCAGTACACGATGTATTGTGTCCAAGGGGAGGCACATCTGGCCCAGGCATGCTCCTTCTCATACCAAACCATAAAAAGGCACGCACAAGAGGGAGCAAACCTGGAACCCATTGCGGTACCACTGATCTGCTGGAACCAGCGATTGTCAAACAGGAAAAAGTTATTCAACAATATCAAATTGATCATATGATAATCATTTCATTTTAAGCAAACAGTTCTGCATCTTCTCTATCAAGGAAGGACTGTACTGCCATGATCCCATACTTCCTGTCAATACAGGTATATAGGCTTTCAACGTCAAGCGTGACAAAGATGAGAGCCTCCGACCATTCAAAGTCCTTTAATTTGACCAATATGTCCTTACTGCCACGGATGTAAGATGGAAGCCCCAGGACATATTTCTGTATCCTGAGATCAACATATTCAGACAGCCTCTCTGTAGGTGAGCCCACCCCAGAGATTATAGATCTGCCTGGCAGGAACTGCCCCCCCTTGTGTATTTTTGGCAAGATATATATGCATGGGACATTTCACTCAAAGATATCTGTATTCATATTCTGAGATCAGACAGGAATCTTCCCATTCACATAGCATTGCGTTGATTCTAATCGCAACACCAGGTATAGGGTACTGCCCTATTTCCCTATAGCATTTGTTGTTACTAAGCTGTCGATTGATTTCCTCAAGATAGTCAGAGCGATTCATGATGACGACATTGCCGCCCTTATCGGCCTTGCGGTTGTAAAGCCTGCCGTTCTTGGTAAGTGAGATTTATTTTGTACCACACCCATAGTTTTTAGGAGTCACTAATCTATAAAGATCTTCCGCTACCTTCGTATGAAAGGTGTCAATATTTGGATGGCATGCCCAAGTAGGAGCAAATTGAGATTTAGGGCATAGCCACTATCATCAGATACTCCCTGCGTAATATCAAGTTCCCCTAGTAGGGCAGGAATATCGGGGTATTCCTCCTCACCGATGGATAGGAGACACTGGATTATGTACATCAGCAACAGTATGTGAGGTCTCTCCCCTAGAAGCTACTACACCTTTCTGCTCGAATGGCCTGTTAGAAAAGAGGTCCTTGAGCTTTAAAATTCTAGTGATTTTAAAAAGATCCACATGAATGTTAGTAAAATTTCCATTCTGAGTTGGACAAAAACAGAGACCTTTAGTAAGGAGTTTCGTTTCTGCAGTGTCAATATTTTTATTTGAAAGATTGACAATTTACAAATCCAAAGCATTCTCACTTGGGTCACCTTGATTGATGGTACTGAATGTAATCTCATCTAAGTTTTCTTGGGCTTGATTGTGACATCCAACTTACCCCTGTCCCTTTCCTCACACCTTTTCCTCCTCCTGCCTCCCCCCCCTAGTTTTGGCTGTTCTCTTTTCTGTTGTAGGTGGCTTGATATTCTCAACTTTGCCAGCTCTTTTTGAAAAGATGAGGCTCCTTACCCTAAAGGGATCTCATGAGCAGTGATTGAGAATGTAGTACTGCTTGCAGAGGAGACAGCGATATTACTCACAGAGCGACTGTCATCGACATCCTCCCTTTCTTCTCTATTTCTTTTCTTCTCGTCTGTCCCAGACAAGCTATGAAATTTCTTGGCAAAAGTATTAATAGGCCTGTCTCTATAGTCATGATCATCCCTTTTAATTTTTCTTAATTTTTTGTCTCTTATATAGACTTGGTGATTGTCCTTGACCTATTTAAGAATGGTACAATTCTTTTCAATGAGCTCCTTATCCCCAATCTCATTAATTTCTCATTCAACAGCCTCAATTTCCTCCTGTAATTTCCCCCCCTTCTCCATGGAATGCCTCACTAGAATCTCCATCATTACACGTGAGGCTCCCTCCGGATTATCTTCCCATTCTTTTAACATGTTCTCACTGAGGTCCTCGAAGGTGGGAAAGATGGGAATCCTTAGCCCCCTAGGGACCTTACCATTCTCCAGATATTGTTTTAGGGTTACCCCATCCCACCATCTACTCACTTCCTCTTTTCTCAATCTTTCTAGTCTTAGAAACAGTGTTTTCAAAGTGGTTTTACCCAAGGGTTCTAAACTTGGCATGGATTTTGAACCATTTGCTCCAAATACGTTTAGTGCCATTTCCTCACCACCATCATTAAATTTAGACATAACTGTGCAATTATCCATAATGGTCAGATGAGTGCTCAAACAGTTCATACACTTAATAAATAAACTAATGACCCCACAGCTGACTAAAAGTTTAGCACCTCAATATTAAAGTCCCAAAAGTATCAAGTCCTGTGCCAATAGCCTCCGAGACCTGCTGCGGTTAAGTCCCACTGGACATCCAGAGACAAAACCTCAAAAAAGTGTGGAGGCAGCACCAGGGATGGAGTCACAGATCAGCCAATGTATTCTGTTTCAATATTCTTTATTCTTCTTTATATATTCAAATAGGACAACAGCCAACGCGTTTCGTTCCTGTTACGGAAACTTCATCAGGGCTGTAAGCAACACAAATCAAAATATAAATAGACATATATATAAAATATTTACAAAACCAACAACACATAAAAAGATAATAACAATATACATAAATATTGACACTAACACTTAAAAGCAAGAACAATATACATAAAAAATGACACAAACATGTACAACAATTATAAATAAACACCACCATTAATTCAGCACTTGTCTACATCAAGTACACTTAAACCCAGATTGATGAATCTCACTTACCAAGAATGTCAGGCTTTACAATGACTAAGGCAGGACTCTGAAATTGTCATACGCGACGCCGAAAAGGGTGGCAATGTTGTCATCATGAATCGCTGGGATTATCTTAAGGAAATCAATTGACAGCTTAGTAACAACAAATGCTATAGGGAAATAGGGGAGAACCTTATACCTGGCGTTGCGATTAAAATCAATGTAATGCTATGTGAATGGAAAGATTCCGGTCTGATCTCAGAAGATGAATACAGATATCTTCAAGTGGAATGTCACTCCTTTCCATGCATATATATCTTGCAAAAAATACACAAGGGGGAGGGGGGTTCCCGCCAGACAGACAGATAATCTCTGGGGTGGACTCACCTACAGAGAGGCTGTCTGAATATGTTGATCTCAGGATACAGAAATGTGTCCTGGGCTTCCATCTTACATCCGCGACAGTAAGGACATATTGGTCAAATTAAAGGACTTTGAATGGTCGGAGGATCTCATCTTTGTCACGCTAGACGTGGAAAGCCTATATACCTGTATTGACCGGAAGTATGGGATCATGGCAGTACAGTCCTTCCTTGATAGAGAAGATGCAGAACTGTTTGCTCAAAATGAAGTGATTATTCATATGATCAATTTAATATTGTTGAATAACTTTTTCCTGTTTGACAATCGCTGGTTCCAGCAGATCAGTGGTACCGTGATGGGTTCCAGGTTTGCTCCCTTTTATGCCTGCCTTTTTATGGGTTGGTACGATAGGGAGTATGCCTGGGCAGATGTGCCTCCCCTTGGACACAATACAATATGTACTGGTGGAGGTACATCGATGATGTAATATGCTTATGGTCGGGATCGGTGTTGCAGCTGGAATAGTATTTTGCTTACTTGAACAGTAATGCATTTAATGTCAAGTTTCCTGGGACCGGTTTCTGGCTAATCAGCCGTCATCAGCCAGGCTAGCTTGAATCCAGTGGCAAAGTGAGCAAGGGACCCACGTCTGGGCATACCCTGCCAACTTAGGGCAAACAAAGCAAAACCATTGGGAAAGATGGACGGAGTGTTAAACATTGCAAGCACTCACCCCCAGTCAACTGATCTGGGTTTAATCCATCATCATTCTTTAGCTCACTCCGCCACCCCAGTTCAGACATGGCTATATGCAAATCAGTCGGACCATGTGCCTCCTGGGAACAATCCTGTCTGCATATGGCTTGGTCTAAACTGGGATGGCGTAGTGGTAAAAAAAATGATGGATTTAACCCAAATCTTTTGACTGGAGGAGAATGTTTAAATTGTCAGCATTCCGTCCATCATAAGTTTGCTGTAACACTTTTTGCCCTAAGTGGGATGGGTATGCCTAGACGTGGGTCCCTTGCTCACTGTGCCACTGGATTCAAGCTAGCTTGGCCGAAGAAGGGTGACATACCCTGAAACGGGTCCCAGGATGCTTGTTTTCGGTCCAGGAAGGACCTGGCCTGAAAGTTCGGTCTGGGCTGTTTCCATGGGGCACAGGGTCAAGACTGATTTGCATATGGCTGGGTGCTATCTGGGGTGGAGTAGTGGGCAAATGAACGATGGATTTAACCCAGATCTTTTGACTAGGGGAGAATCTTTGCATTGTCAGCATTCCGTCCATCATTTGTTTGCTGTAACACGTTTTAACATGAGCAAAGATAGAGTTGAAAACAAACTCTTCAATAACATTCATAATGTTATCTAATATACATTTAGTTTCATTTCTTCTTTACATACATGAATATATAAAGGACAATGATTAATGAAAACTGTATAACACGAGTCCTCACCTCCACATTTTCTATTCCACGTTAAAGGAATACACCATTGCAATTGTCGTAGCTGGGAAAACCGGGTTCGAGTTTCGGCAACAACGCTTCAGGTCTAGTTCGCGCATTATGAAACTCTAAAAAAAGATTTAAATAAATAAATAAATAAATAAAATTGTAAAACATGTTTGTTATTCAAACAAGCATTCTCGTCTAATCTACACTCATCTGCATGCTTTAACGATGGAGTAACTAAGTCTTTTTTTTATCTATTTCTCAAGATTCTCCAATGTATAGTGAGCACAAATGGTGCATGTTTGTCATTTTTCAGTCAAAATGTGTCAACATTGTTTTTATGTGTGAATAAATGGTTTCAGCAGTTTATATGCTTAATCAAGGTAAACCCGTCAATGGTCCCTTTAAGGCCCTACCATTTTTTCTTCCATTGAGGCAATGCTGTGTTATGATCTTTGGTGGTCAAACAAGAGCTGCTGCAGGTCAGGAGAGAGATGCTTGAAAGTTGCATAAAGCGGGAGCGTGGCTTGGACGCCGGCCAAGATGGCGGCGTGAACCGGGAGCTCCCGCATCAACTCGCATCTTATCCGCATTTGGGAAGCTCCGACGCAAATTTCACTACAATGCGACATGTCCCGCGAACCGGAACATGAGGAGATCCTAGCGCCCTCATTGTTTCCCGGTTTCGCGGACTCCCTCGTCAGCTGCGTGTGGGTCTCGTCTTCGTGGCTGCGGCCGCCATTTTGTGCTCCGGCCGCGGATTTCAGTGGCGGCCGGCTACATACGCACATATGCTAATTTTCCAGCTTTCTTAACCAAATTGAGGATTTCTGCAAAATGAGGATTTATACATTACTGGTGAGCCCTTTTTCGACATATATCTGACTATTTGAGGCGTCTTCTTCCTCACACTTCACCTGTTCTGCTTTTGGGGGCCATTTTGAATCTCCTCATCTACCATTAGCCTCATCTCTATGACTCTTCGTAACTCTACTATGAATTGCATTTCTACAGTGATTGCATGCCTCTGACTTTACACATCTGTTGAACTGCGCTGTGAAGTTCACGTCAGGAAGTTCTATTTCAGAAGCTGCTTCCAGGGGTTCAATCACGCTTACTGCTTAGTAAATCCCTGTCCCAACACGCTATCCGTTCTGAAATTGGCTTCATTCTGCTTTCTGACCATGCTCCAGTTTTGCGTAGATCTTGACCTACTCCCATTTTCTCCCCACTCTGGCAGATGGCGATTTAATATTGCTCTGCTTTTGGAACCCACCTTTGTACCGAATTCACTGCCTTTACCAAGGAATTTTTTCTATTAAACCAAACCCCTGATTCCCCTTTTGTTATGGGTTGGGATTCTTTTAAAACAGCTTCTAGAGGTTTTATTATAAATTTTGTGTCTCGGTGGAAGTAACTTCGAGAGGCCAAGTCGGAGAAAATTTTGGCTGATATTAAAGCTTTAGAGCTTGCCTATTATGCTTCTAAATCTGACTCTTCCCTTAAAGCACTTATTGAAGCGAAAATCTCATTTAACAAATTCACAACCGAAGCTGCTACTAATATTCTGCTAAAATGTAACTCCAGATATTATGGAGGTAAAAATAAAATGGGGAAGCTTCTAGCCAATTATTTAAAGATTCGTAAGGAACGCACAAAAATTCAATCTATTAAAACTTCCTCCGGAGAATCCACATTTAAGGATAAAGACATCCTCACTGAATTTGTCAAATTTTACGATACCCTTTATACTCCGGAACAAGTTCCGACGTCTGATGATCTCCTCTCTTACTTTCAATCTCTCCCATCTCCCTCGGTTTCACATGTTGACTTTCACACCCTGGAACAGGACATTTCAATTTCTGAAATCTCCCATGCTGTTTCTAAACTTCGTCATGGCAAATCTCCTGGCCCTGACGGATTCACTATCAAATTCTACAGCCACTTTGCTTCTCTCCTTCTTCCTAAACTTTTACACTTATTTCAATCTTTCTCTGATACCGGATCCTCTAGTGGTTCTTTTCAACAAGCCTTAATTTGCCTAATTCCCAAAGAGGATAAAGATCACTCCTTATGCAAAAATTACAGACCAATATCTTTGGTTAACACTGATTATAAAATTCTAGTGAAGATATTAGCATTACGCATGGACCCCCTTTTACCGGAAATAATTGGCCCAAAAAAATCTGGTTTTTGTCAAGGGGCGTCTCTCCTCCGATAACGCCTGGCTTTTTCTTAACATACTTAGTAAAGCTTCTTCTTTGTCTCTTCCTTTCGCAGCTATCTCCCTAGAAGTGGAGAAAGCTTTTGATTGGATTGGGTGGGATTTTATGTTTCAGGCTTTACGTTGGATTGGCATACCTCCCAAATTCATTTCTATTGTGTCTTTACTTTACTCTGATCCTCAAGTCTCTATTTATGTTAACCGGATGTCCTCGGACTATTTTTCTTTACATAGAGGGGTTCGACAAGGTTGCCCCTTATCACCCTTACTTTTTGTTTTAGCCTAGGGAACCCTTCCTTACTAAAATTTGCTTGGATAACACTATCTCTGGTTTTCAATTTGGTTCCCTACAAGTCAAACTCTCGGTTTATGCCGATGATATTCTTTTTTACTGCTCCGATCCTATTACCTCTATTCCTTCTTTTCTTCAGCAGGTCCCTTCCTTCTCTGCAGTTTCTGGTTACCGTTTGAACGCCGACAAGTGTGAAATATTGCCTCTGAATCCTCTTTGCCAGAAACATCTTTTTTCTTGTACAGGTTTCTAATGGCAATCATCTAAAATCAAAATCCTAGGGGTTTGATTTGCTCTTCTACTATCTGATACTCTCAAACTAAACTTTGATTATATTTACAAGAAAATGGACACAGCTATCACTCGCTGGCATCCGCTCTTTATGTCCTGGTGGGGTCGGCTCAACTCTATAAAGATAATGTTATCCCCCTTGCTTCTCTATACTATTTTCATGCTCCCTCTACATATTCCTCTTTCTTTCTTTAAAAAGATTGACTCTTTATTACTGAAATTTTTATGGAACGGTAAACGCCCTCGAATAGCTCTTGCCTCCCTGAGAAGGGACAAAGCTCATTCTGGAGTACGTTTTTCTGATTTTAAAGAATATCACCAAGCTTTTTCCTTGAAGCAATCAATTCGCTGGTTTTCGTCTAATTTACCTCATTATCCTCCTGTCTGGCTAAGTATGGAATCCTCTTTTATTTCCCCTTTTACCTTCCGCGAATTCGTGTCCTTTACGTCTTCTTTACCTCATCTTCGCACGCCTATTATTTCACATTCTCGTAATCTTCTTTCTTCCTACTTATCTTCCTCTTATCCTTCCTTTCTTACCACTCACGAACAACCGATCTGGCATAATTCACTTCTTAAAATCCGTAACCGCACCATTTACTGGAAAACTTGGCATTCCCGAGGAATATGTTGGATTTCCCAACTACTTTCTCAGGATACACTCCTCTCCTTCCAGGAACTTCAATCCCTTTTCTCTTTGCCTGCTTCTGCTCGATCAAAATACATTGCCCTTTATCCAGTCTTGACCTCCTATCTTCGATCTCTTTCACCTTCCAGCGATGTTCCTTTAGAACGCAGATCCACGCCTCTTCTATTGGAGACTTCTCCTTCTGCTTCTGCTCTGTATAATTCTTTCCTTTTTACCAATGATAGATTGCAATCTCGCATTGAACTTGCCTGGGAGTTGGACTTTTCTCAGAATTGGCCTGTACTTTTTTGGGATAAAATTTGGACTAAACTTCATAAGACCTCTAGAGCTGCTAACACTACCCAAACTCTATACTTCATTTATCACAGAACTTGCTTTATCCCGTTTATCACCAGACACTCCCTCTACCTGCTGGTCTTGTCCTTGCCCCTCTGCTGACCTCAAGCATATGCTCTTTGATTGCCCTTCTACCTCCCAGTTCTGCCAGCTAGTTTGGAAGCAAATACAAAAAAAATTCCAGTTTCAGGTCCCCTTTTCACCCTCACAAATTTTTCTAGGCTCCCTTTCATCGGAATTTCCTCACTCACCCAACCACTACCCTTTACTCGATCTTTTCATTGCTGTAGCTTTTCATATCATCACTTCAAACTGGAAACATGCTGCAAATAGTTCCTATCAGTCTTGGTGGAATGCGGTCTGTTTTAATCATCA
This sequence comes from Lissotriton vulgaris, assembly GCF_964263255.1. Classification (NCBI taxonomy): domain Eukaryota; kingdom Metazoa; phylum Chordata; class Amphibia; order Caudata; family Salamandridae; genus Lissotriton; species Lissotriton vulgaris. The sequence continues at coordinate 151,325,267 of NC_141686.1, forward strand.
TCTAGATACCAATTATATATCTCCCATCTCCCTAGCTGTCAACGTGACCTGATTTGGCTTCCTTTGGTAACATATCTTTCTTCCTCTGCTCCTGCACATCCCTCTCCAGATTCTGCAAGAGTTGAAGTACACAAACCCCCATGATTTTCTTATCACCTGTTTTCTTTGTATTTGATTGCTATAATTATTATATCTCAATATAATGTATTTCACTTTTTATTTATACTCATATGTTATGTTCATAATTCTTCATGCTTGTAATGCTTATTTTTTATGAAATTGTTATTGTATTATTTATTTCATCCATCTACTTATTGTAACTCTTATCCCCCTCCTTTCCCCCCCCACCCTCCCCCTTTTTCTATTCCTCAATAAATCAAACTTAAAAAAAAAAAAAGTTGCATAAAGCACCTTACTCTGACATTGCGGAGTCAGTTTATATGTAACATGAAAAACCTCTAGTTTATGTTTCCTCTAGTGTTATTTTATCAAAGAAGTACAAATAAAAAGCGAGTAGCCACAGGGAGCTGCTTGGCAAAAATTAATTAGAGAAAAAAATTACATTTCAATTCTCTGCTGGCAACCAAATTGGGAGCAGCAGAGATTTAGAGATGGCAGGCAGCGCATCTCCCTTTGTGTTGCAATCTCTCTTCATAGGCTGCAGCTGCTCCAGTAATAGGAGGCTGTGATCTTGCAGCACACTGCTGCGATAGAGAAAGAATTGGCATGCAGGTAAAGCATGGGTGTCCTGCTGAGCCTTTGGTACCAATTGTACTTAGGTAAATTGGTGGTCGAGGAGAACACAGGGTTTAACACAATTGCGCATTTACAGCCACTGCAGTGCATGGCCTAATTACTTACCGGTGATCTTCATTACTTTAACCCTTTAACCCTGCTCACAGGCAGGTCGCTCCCCACGCAACCACACAGCCGCCAGCTGCCTCGTTGCTCCTGCTGCTGCCGTCTCCCTGCTGCCGCTGCCGTCTCCCACTCCTTCATTCCTGCCGCTGAGTCCCTGCGGCTCCGCCCCCCTGAAACCCATTGGCCAACCCGCTCCCACCTCCCAGTTGCTCCTCCCTTCCTATTCACCTATTAAGGGGGCTGCACAGTGGCATAGGAGAGACCTTTAACCCTGCTCAGGGGCAGGTCGCTCCCCACGCCACCACACAGCCGCCAGCTGCCTTGTTGCTCCTGCTGCCTCCGTCTCCCTGCTGCCACCGCCGTCTTCCGCTCCTACGTTCCCGTGCGTCCCTGCGTCCCCGCCCCCTAATACCCATTGGCCACCACGCTCCCGCCTCCCAGCTGCTCCTCCCTCCCTTTTCACTTTTCACCTCTTAAGGGGGCTGCGCAGTGGCATAGGAGTTACCTTTAACCCTGCTCGCAGGCAGGTCGCTCCACACGCCACCACACAGCCGCCAGCTGCCTCATTGCTCCTGCTGCCACCGTCTCCCTGCTACCACTGCCGTCTCCCGCTCCTTCGTTCCCGCCGCTGCGTCCCTGCATCCCCGCCCCCTGATACGCATTGGCCACCCCGCTCCCGCCTCCCAACTGCTCCTCCCTCCCTCTCTCCCTCTTATGGAGGCCACGCAGCGGCCACAGCCTGCCAAAGGCAAGCCCGTCTCGCCCAAACGCACCTGGACCGCGCCCAGCACCAGAACCCCTGGACCCCGCGAACGCCACAAAACCAGACTCCGCTACGACGCCAGCACCCTCTACTCACTCAACGCTGGCCGAAACCACACCTGCTTCCAAGCCACACCGAAACGGACTCACGAACCTTTCACCTGCTGCACCAGCAGCTTCACCTGCGACAGAACGACCAAACCTCCAAGGACCGGACCCAACCACCTCCGCTGCATACTCCTCAACACCCGCATCGCACGCAAACACGCCGTTGAGCTCTGGGATATGCTCGACACCTCTGCCCCAGATGTGGCCTTCCTGACCGAGACCTGGTGGAACGACTCCTCGGTGCCCAAATTGCCATAGCCATGCCGGATGGCTACAAGATCACCCGCAGGGATCGCGCCAATGGAATCGGAGGAGGACTAGCCATCATCCACAAGTCCACCCTCAAGGTTGCCACCCACACAGACGACACACTCAACACCGCCGAACACCTGCACTTCCGGATCCACACCGACCCCACCACCACCCTCAGAGGAACACTCATCTACAGTCCGCCCGGACCCCAAGCACAATCCAGCGACTCCATCGCCGACCTCGCCAGCACCCATGCACTACATCCTTCTCGGGGACCAGAATTTCCACCTCGAGAACAACAATGATGCCAACTCCGCCACCCTGATCGACAACCTCGCCAACCTCAGCCTCAGACATCTCGCCACTGCACCCACCAATGCCGCTGGCCACACACTGGACCCTATCTTCTCCACAGGCACCCACGTCGCCTTCGACCACACCACCGAACTCCACTGGACCGACAACCGCTGCATCCATTTCACCTTCAACAAACCAACCACGCACCACCACACCCAACAGCTGCCTCCCCCCTGCTGGAGCAAAGTCACTGAACACCAGCTGATCACCACCCTTGCCCAGAACCCACCCACCGATCCCACCAACCCAGACGCCGCAGTCCGCAACCTCAGACAGTGGATCGAAGACTGCGTCAACACCATCGCCCCACTCAAGAAGCCCTCCAACAACCACACCAGCAAGAGAGCCATCTGGTTCACCCACGAGCTGCAGACCTCCAAACGCGCCTGCCGGAAACTGGAGAAGATATATTTCCACGAATGCACTCCGGACAACCACGCAGCCCACAAGGATGCTACTTGCAGACATCATCACCTCATCAGAATAGCCAAGAGATTCTCCTTCAAAGACTGCCTAGATAAAAACGCACATAAAAGCAAAGAACTCTTCAGCATCGCAAAGGAACTCTCCAACCCCAGCGCCAAAGCCAACAACATACCACCCTCACAAGAACCTTGCAACTCACTAGCCATCTTCTTCCACCGCAAGATCGCTGACATCCATGGCAGCTTCAACACCATGTCCGCCCCGACTACACCAGACCCCACCCCCCCTATGAACACCACCAACGCCACCCGCCTGACCTCCTGGACCAACGTCAATGACGACGAGAAACGCAAGCTCATGAACTCATCCCCTCAGGATCTCCATTAGACCCGTGCCCACACCACATATTCAACAAAGCTGACACTGCCATAGCACCCCAACTACGGAAGGTCATCAACATCTCTTTCAAAACAGGGACATTCCCGGAAAGCTGGAAACACTCCGAAATCAACGCCCTCAAGAAGCCCAAGGCAGACCCCAAGGACCTCAAGAACTTCCGGCCCATCTCCGTGCTCCTGTTCCCGGCGAAGGTCATTGAGTAAATTGTCAACATGCAACTGGCCCACCACCTGGAAGACAACAACATCTTGAACCCATCCCATTCTGGGTTCAGACGAAACCACAGCACCGAGACAGCCCTCAGACGACATCAGGCGCCAACTAGACAACTGCGAAACATCAGCCCTTATCCTCCTGGACCTGACAGCCGCCTTTGACACGGTCTGCCATCACACTCTAAAGACACGCCTCCTAGAAGTCGGAATCCAAGAGAAGGGCCTTGACTGGACCACATCCTTCCTCTCCGGCAGAACCCAGAGTGTCCGCTTCCCGCCTTTCCGTTCCGAGGCCACCAACATCATCTGCGGTGTCCCCCAGGGCTCATCCCTAAGCCTGATGCTGTTCAACATCTATATGATTTACAAAAAGGGGGTGGTGATGAACAGAGTGTCTGAGTTAAACAGACCACTCTTACCCAGTCCAAAGATCAGGGCTTGATCCATCACCGTTATTTATCTCACTGCCCCATCCCAGCTCAGAACCTGGCTATATGCAAATCAGTCTGTCCCTGGCCCAGTGCATCATGGGAACAGGGCAGACTAAACTACCAAGCCAATTCTTCACCAGAAAGGAGACAAGCTACCGGGGACCAGTTTCTGGCATTTCAGCCTTCTTCGGCCCGGCTTGCTTGAATCCTGATGGAGCAGTGAGAAAGGGACTCATGTCTGAGTATACCCTGCCACACCTATAGTGGCCAAAAACGATTTACAAAAAGGGGGTGGTGATGAACAGAGTGTCTGAGTTAAACAGACCACTCTTACCCAGTCCAAAGATCAGGGCTTGATCCATCACCGTTATTTATCTCACTGCCCCATCCCAGCTCAGAACCTGGCTATATGCAAATCAGTCTGTCCCTGGCCCAGTGCATCATGGGAACAGGGCAGACTAAACTACCAAGCCAATTCTTCACCAGAAAGGAGACAAGCTACCGGGGACCGGTTTCTGGCATTTCAGCCTTCTTCGGCCCGGCTTGCTTGAATCCTGATGGAGCAGTGAGAAAGGGACTCATGTCTGAGTATACCCTGCCACACCTATAGTGGCCAAAAACGATTTACAAAAAGGGGGTGGTGATGAACAGAGTGTCTGAGTTAAACAGACCACTCTTACCCAGTCCAAAGATCAGGGCTTGATCCATCACCGTTATTTATCTCACTGCCCCATCCCAGCTCAGAACCTGGCTATATGCAAATCAGTCTGTCCCTGGCCCAGTGCATCATGGGAACAGGGCAGACTAAACTACCAAGCCAATTCTTCACCAGAAAGGAGACAAGCTACCGGGGACCGGTTTCTGGCATTTCAGCCTTCTTCGGCCCGGCTTGCTTGAATCCTGATGGAGCAGTGAGAAAGGGACTCATGTCTGAGTATACCCTGCCACACCTATAGTGGCCAAAAACGATTTACAAAAAGGGGGTGGTGATGAACAGAGTGTCTGAGTTAAACAGACCACTCTTACCCAGTCCAAAGATCAGGGCTTGATCCATCACCGTTATTTATCTCACTGCCCCATCCCAGCTCAGAACCTGGCTATATGCAAATCAGTCTGTCCCTGGCCCAGTGCATCATGGGAACAGGGCAGACTAAACTACCAAGCCAATTCTTCACCAGAAAGGAGACAAGCTACCGGGGACCGGTTTCTGGCATTTCAGCCTTCTTCGGCCCGGCTTGCTTGAATCCTGATGGAGCAGTGAGAAAGGGACTCATGTCTGAGTATACCCTGCCACACCTATAGTGGCCAAAAACGATTTACAAAAAGGGGGTGGTGATGAACAGAGTGTCTGAGTTAAACAGACCACTCTTACCCAGTCCAAATATCAGGGCTTGATCCATCACCATTATTTATCTCACTGCCCCATCCCAGCTCAGAACCTGGCTATATGCAAATCAGTCTGTCCCTGGCCCAGTGCATCATGGGAACAGGGCAGACTAAACTACCAAGCCAATTCTTCACCAGAAAGGAGACAAGCTACCGGGGACCGGTTTCTGGCATTTCAGCCTTCTTCGGCCCGGCTTGCTTGAATCCTGATGGAGCAGTGAGAAAGGGACTCATGTCTGAGTATACCCTGCCACACCTATAGTGGCCAAAAACGATTTACAAAAAGGGGGTGGTGATGAACAGAGTGTCTGAGTTAAACAGACCACTCTTACCCAGTCCAAAGATCAGGGCTTGATCCATCACCGTTATTTATCTCACTGCCCCATCCCAGCTCAGAACCTGGCTATATGCAAATCAGTCTGTCCCTGGCCCAGTGCATCATGGGAACAGGGCAGACTAAACTACCAAGCCAATTCTTCACCAGAAAGGAGACAAGCTACCGGGGACCGGTTTCTGGCATTTCAGCCTTCTTCGGCCCGGCTTGCTTGAATCCTGATGGAGCAGTGAGAAAGGGACTCATGTCTGAGTATACCCTGCCACACCTATAGTGGCCAAAAACGATTTACAAAAAGGGGGTGGTGATGAACAGAGTGTCTGAGTTAAACAGACCACTCTTACCCAGTCCAAAGATCAGGGCTTGATCCATCACCGTTATTTATCTCACTGCCCCATCCCAGCTCAGAACCTGGCTATATGCAAATCAGTCTGTCCCTGGCCCAGTGCATCATGGGAACAGGGCAGACTAAACTACCAAGCCAATTCTTCACCAGAAAGGAGACAAGCTACCGGGGACCGGTTTCTGGCATTTCAGCCTTCTTCGGCCCGGCTTGCTTGAATCCTGATGGAGCAGTGAGAAAGGGACTCATGTCTGAGTATACCCTGCCACACCTATAGTGGCCAAAAACGATTTACAAAAAGGGGGTGGTGATGAACAGAGTGTCTGAGTTAAACAGACCACTCTTACCCAGTCCAAAGATCAGGGCTTGATCCATCACCGTTATTTATCTCACTGCCCCATCCCAGCTCAGAACCTGGCTATATGCAAATCAGTCTGTCCCTGGCCCAGTGCATCATGGGAACAGGGCAGACTAAACTACCAAGCCAATTCTTCACCAGAAAGGAGACAAGCTACCGGGGACCGGTTTCTGGCATTTCAGCCTTCTTCGGCCCGGCTTGCTTGAATCCTGATGGAGCAGTGAGAAAGGGACTCATGTCTGAGTATACCCTGCCACACCTATAGTGGCCAAAAACGATTTACAAAAAGGGGGTGGTGATGAACAGAGTGTCTGAGTTAAACAGACCACTCTTACCCAGTCCAAAGATCAGGGCTTGATCCATCACCGTTATTTATCTCACTGCCCCATCCCAGCTCAGAACCTGGCTATATGCAAATCAGTCTGTCCCTGGCCCAGTGCATCATGGGAACAGGGCAGACTAAACTACCAAGCCAATTCTTCACCAGAAAGGAGACAAGCTACCGGGGACCGGTTTCTGGCATTTCAGCCTTCTTCGGCCCGGCTTGCTTGAATCCTGATGGAGCAGTGAGAAAGGGACTCATGTCTGAGTATACCCTGCCACACCTATAGTGGCCAAAAACGATTTACAAAAAGGGGGTGGTGATGAACAGAGTGTCTGAGTTAAACAGACCACTCTTACCCAGTCCAAAGATCAGGGCTTGATCCATCACCGTTATTTATCTCACTGCCCCATCCCAGCTCAGAACCTGGCTATATGCAAATCAGTCTGTCCCTGGCCCAGTGCATCATGGGAACAGGGCAGACTAAACTACCAAGCCAATTCTTCACCAGAAAGGAGACAAGCTACCGGGGACCGGTTTCTGGCATTTCAGCCTTCTTCGGCCCGGCTTGCTTGAATCCTGATGGAGCAGTTGTTGTTGGATCTAGCCCTGATCTCTTGACTGGGTGAGAGCTTTCTGCTTAATTCAGAGACTCTGTCCCTCACCACCCCTTGTAAATATTTTTGTCCACCCTAAGCGTGGAAGGGTATTCTCAGATGTGAGACCCTTGCTCATTGCACCATCAGGATTCAAGCAAACCGGGCTGAAGACGGCTGTAATGCCAGAAACCGGTCCCCGGGAGCTTGTTTCCTTCCCAGTGTAAGAATTGGCTTTTGTAGTTTGGTTTGCCCTGTTCCCATCATGCACTGGGACAGGAACAGACTAATTTGCATACAGCCAGGTTCTGAAACTGGGATGGTGCAGTGAGCTAAAAAACGGTGTTGGATCTAGCCCTGATCTCTTGACTGGGTGAGAGCTTTCTGCTTAATTCAGAGACTCTGTCCCTCACCACCCCTTGTTGTAAACTTTCTAAAAGCAGCATTTTTGGAATTGTGGCTAAAAATCTTCCTTTTCGTTAAAAGGAGATTACAATTCTGTGGGCAACAAACTTAAATTGTCCACCTGCTACCAATTGAAAGTTATCACTTATTAATTGAGATAATATAACCCAGGTAGTACTTGCAGCAGTGAAAAACTAATTTAGGAGTTTTTTCACTACCAGGACATGAAAAACTTAAACGTGCATGCCCAGCTTTTTAAATACACTGCACTACACCCTCTGGTATGTCCAGGGCCTTCCCTAGGGGAGTCCTAATATTAGAAAAACAAAGTAAGCAAAAACAGGAGGATGGATGTAAATTGCACACATCAAGGATGACAGATCCAACAATAAATGCATCCCTTTGCTGTTCCATTCTAAAATAGCTTCCTATCCTGTGCCGCAATCTCCTTATCTTACTTCGCCATGCTGGGCATCATTCCTGGGTATTGATATCTCCCCCATAGTGGATTCTGAGGATGAAAGACACATAGGATTTTTTAAGGACTTAGGACGTGTAAAGAGTATTATACTAGGGACTCTCTACTAGTCCTGAACAAGAGGTTTCTGATTCCTTTCTAGTGAATCAAAGTTCTTCTGCCTCTAAAACCTGTGAACCCTTCGAGACGGGTGCCATATACTCCTACTGTTTCACAAAAACAGTAATTGTATGTCCATGATCACTGGTTCCCAAAACATCAGGTTTTGTAGTTTTACTGGCATGCCCACAAGTAACAAAAGCCGAACTGTGACTGCTAGACTCCAAGAGGAAAATATTTTGACCAGAAGCAAACACTTTCAAAATATGAATTGGTGAATTTCCCACTTTCAAGGTAATGGCCTTGATTTCTAACTGGTATAAAATGCAGGATGAAAGTCAGCATTCCATCTATCATGCACACAACCTTCCAAAGGAAGGGGCCATGTCACCTGCAAAGGCTATCCTGCTTTTTTTATGAAAGAGTATACAACACCATAATAACCTGCCAACCAATGTCACAAAAATATGGGCACATGATCATCAAAGGAATAACGCAAAAGTCTGTGGGGAGCTCTTCAGCCATCCCTGAAAAGCCATCCAAGCTGTTCTGATCTTCAATAACAGGACTGAAGCGGACAACATCAAACTAACACATGGAAGGGAATCCTAGCGCTGAGCAGGTGTGAGTCTTTCCACACTTAGGGCACTGTGGGACTACTCGAAAAAAGTCAGGTTGTCAGCTTCTTGTGAAAATCAAGAAGTGAGGAGAAGGCTCTTATGTGTAGAGTATTCCAGTGGGGCCCTGTGCAAATAACCCGGCCGAGCATCAGACTGGGATCTTAGAGGTGGACTTGTATTGAGTCCAAGAAATAGATTATTGTCCAGACTGCAAATATTTCTATGGAGAACATCAAGGATTACTGACTGACTAGCTCAATACCTAGAATGTGTACAGTGGATTGCGATTTGCAGGATGTGTGCATCCATGGTCATGTATTTAAGTTTGCCTAAGTACACATCTGGAGCCCATAAATGCCATGCACAGGTTTTTGAACAGAGACCTAGCATTGGACATTTTTTAAACTATGATTTTTTTAAAGAAAATAGTTTAAAAGAAATATTCAATCCCTCACACCAAGCATGCAGCATATTACTGGAGTGACAGAATGCCCTGCCTTGTGTGCCTACATGATAGTGTATTCTACACAATTGTATTGATTTATTATTCAACTGGTCTTTGTAGTATATTCCGGGGCGCAAATGTGTTTTGCATAGGGATGTTGTATGTTTTATTAATGCTACTAAGAATGCTCCTTACTCTAATGACAGACAAATTCCACTAACCCTACCCCAATGCAGACCATGTCCCATTTCACCCACTGTCTTTTTTAGTTGGGTACACTGTGTTGCTTGTTGGGTAGTCTCAGTCTCACACCCCCTCATAATATTGACTAAGCTGCGCCCTTGAATCAGGTAAGTTGTTTATTGTCATAGTATCGAGGCTGCTACCCTAACTGAACATCTCGCTGGATTTTTACATTGACTAATGTGCCTCACCGTGGTAGTATCCACGATTAAAGTTTAGTTCTTTTTGAGATCATGCTATAACTGCTGAGATAAAATCTACGATAAAGAATTCGTATTTTTAAGTGGGTGATAGATGCACCTTTTATATAGAGTGCTTTGAAATGTAGAAGTTCTTTATCACTTAAAAATATTTGTGTTTTTGTTTTGTTACTTGTGGGTATACAGCCAAATAAAACATTAATAACAGACATACTAATACAAGGTACTAATTAAAACATACTGTTTGGCATGACATGAATACATTACACATAATAAGAAGTCATTAAATCGTTTCACTGTAAAACAAATGAATATTGGTATAGCTATAGTGCCTACGACAGTATTCTTCAAAGTTGTCTTTTGTTGTTCTGTATGCGCCTGGAATATTGAAATACACCTGCTGTTCAATTAGAACATGAGCAACAGTTTTGTTAACCTGTTACGTAATGGGCGCATTTTCTCCTGATCGTTAATGTGCCAAGAATATGTCAAATGGGAAGTTGGTCAAGTTAAACTGTGTCTGTTATCTTGCATTTGTACTACACAGAGCTGTCCCTACTGTACAAATGTATATTGTCCTGTGTTTGGTGGTCTTCTCCATTCTCATTCGAATGCTTTGGTGTTGGCTTTGAGCGTTGCAGAACTGATGCGATCGATTGTGAAAGTTTTTTTTCCTCCTCATGATGATCTTATCACATCACTTGCTTTTGTCAGCCATTCATAGACTGGTGGTATTGCTGATGCCAGCCAGGAGAAAGTCGCCTGAAGTGTCTCCATTGCGTCCAGTTTCAGCTTCTTGCAGGCAAACTCTGGAATTCTTGGAAAAAAACAGCCAGTTTGAGACGCATGTTATGGGGTGTTTTGAAAGGGATGGCAAGATGGTCGCTTATACGTCACGGGTAAACGGTCCTTTGGCTTTTAAAAGTGTTATTGAAAAGTCCGTCAAGGGTGTATCCCGCAAAGTCTGTTGGGTCGGTAAAGAGATGTGTCGTTTAAAAAGCGCTAAGGTCTGACTTGACATTTTGTTGACGGTCACACTGGTGGTTTCCCGAAGCATCTCCTAATACTGGAACAACAGTTTGCTGTTTTTGAGTCCACACATCTAACGACAACGGGAGGTGTAAGTGCAACGGGTTTGTTCATTATAAAAACAGAAATGTCATCGGTCCCTAACAGTTCTGTCGATAGCAATTACAGCGCGTGCACAAGGGCTGTTCAGGTAAAGTCGTCGCTGCTAAGCTGTGCGCCCTGGGATCCCGAGCAGTTTAGCTGCCAACCTCCTGCCTGATTCGATTGGTAAATACACCCGTTAAATATTAATATTACGGCGCTGATTTTGAGGGGCTTCGATCTGTTTATTTTAACACGGAAATTTCAGCTGCTGAGTGAAAATCTTGAGGAAACAGACGAAATACAGGGGGCATTGGGCCCCGAATTTGGGAGCCCCAAGTTAATGCCTCATTCCTAAAAGGATCCCTAGGGCGCCATTTGTAATAGTCCAGTATTGGTAATTCTGAGACTAGAAAAATCTAGGTAATTTTCTGGACGACCTGTAATGAGGGCCTAAAAGGGATGATGCCACATGCCCCAGATAAAAGGACGTGTCTGGCAAAGGGTGTCAAACACGACACGGCGCCCCTTAGTAGCTTTAGATCAGATTGGAACCTGGTACCTCTCCTCGTGTATCCTCGTCCACACCACCTGTCAATCAGGCTTACTATTACTTAGCACATATTCACTTGGAACAGAAAATACGATAGCTCTGTAACAGGACTCACACAAAACACAGCAGTTGATCTAAATACCTGGTACACAGACGCATAAAGTCTGAGAAACTCACACTTACAGAAACTCAACACCACTCCTTACGAACAGCAACCAAATATTAACGAATCGCAAGCTCACACAAAGGGAATGCTCCTATTTTAAACTCTCTGGCATGCCTGTAAAGCATGGGTACTCACAAACTTTCTCTCGGGGGCCAAATTTACAGTGTGGTTTGTGTCCGAGGGCCGCACTGGTGGGGCAGGGTTAGTGGGGAAGGGGGCGGGGCTAAAGCAACAAAAAAAAACTGTGACCATGAGGTTGATGACAGGTCCCTGCAGCGGACTCCTTCGTCCACTGAGCCACCAGACCCGGCATACACACATCTCTCTCTCTCTCTGTCTCCCTCCCTCTCTTTCTCCATCTCCTTCCGTCTCTCGCCCTCTTTCTCCCTCCCTCTCTCTCTCCCTCTCTCCCTCTGTCTCTCTGTCTCCCTCTGTCTCACTCATTCTGACTCTCTCACTCCTCTCACTCCCTCTCTCCATCTCTCCCTCTGTCTCACTCACTCCGACTGTCTCACTCCCTCTATTCCTCTGTCTCACTCACTCTGTCTTACTCTCTCTCCCTCACTCTGTTTCCCTCTCCCTCATTCTATTTCCCTCTCCCTCACTCTGTCTCCCTCTCTCTCCTTCCCTCTGTCTCGCTCTCTCTCCTTCCCTCTCCCTCATTCCCTCTGTCTCCCTCTCTCACCTTCCCTCTCCCTCACTTTGAGGTCTCCCTCACTCTGAGGTCTTCCTCACTCTGAGGTCTCCCTCTGTCTCCCTCACTCTGAGGTCTCCCTCACTCTGAGGTCTCCCTCTCTCTCCCTCCCTCCCCCTCACTCTGAGGTCTCCCTTTCTCTGAGGTCTCCCTCTCTCTTCTTCCCTCTGCCTCACTATGAGGTCTCCCTCACTCTGTCTCCCTAACTCTGTCTCCCACACTCTGTCTCCCTCTCCCGGTCTCCCTCTTTCTCCCTCCCTCTCCCTCCCTTTACCTCCCACTCCTTCCCTCCCTCTCCCTCTGTCTCCCTCACCCCCTCCATCTGTCTCCCTCTTCCTCCCGTTCCCTCCCTCGGTCTCCCTCTCCCTCCCACCCTTGCTCTCCCTCCCTCTCCCTGCCTTTTCCTTCCTCCTTCTCGCTCTACCTACCTCTCCTTCCCTCGCCCTCCCTCCCTCTCCCTCCCTTTCCCTCCCTCTGTCTCCCTCCCTCTCCCTCTGCCGCCCTCCCTTTCCCTCCCTCCTTCTCGCTCCCTCTGTCTCCCTCTCCCTCCCTTTCCCTCCCTCTCCCTCCGTCTGTCTGCCTCCCTTTCCCTCCCTCCCTCCCTCTCCCTCCATTCCTCGCTCTCCCTCCCTTTCCCTCCCTCCCTCACTCTCCCTCGCTCTCCCTCCCTCTCACTCTCCCTCCCTCTGTCTCCCTCTCCCTCCCTTTCCCTCCCTCTGTCTGCCTCCCTTTCGCTCCCTCCCTCTCCCTCCCGCGCTCGCTTTCCCTCCCTGCCTCTCCCTCTCTTACCCTACCTCCCGCTCTCCCTCCCTCTGTCTCCCTCTCCCTCCCTCTGTCTCCCTCCCTCTGTCTGCCCCCTTTCCCTCCCTCCCTCTCCCTTTCCCTCCCTCACTTTCCCTCCCTCCCTCGCTCTCCCTCCCTCTCCCTCCCTTTCCCTTCCTCTGTCTCCCTCCCTTTCCCAGACCTGTCTCCCTCCCTCTTTCTGCCTCCCTTTCCCTCCTTCCTTCGCTCTCCCTCCCTCACCCTCCCTCCCTCGCTATCCCTCCCTTTCCCTCCCTCCCTCGCTCTCCCTCGCTCTCCCTCCTTTTCCCTCCCTCTCGCTCTCCCTCCCTCTGTCTCCCTCTCCCTCCCTTTCCCTCCCTCCCTTGCTCTCTCTTCCTCCCTTCCCCCTTTCCCCCTTTCCCTCCCTCCCTCTCCCTCCTTTTACTCCCTCTCCCTCCCTCTGTCTCCCTCTCCCTCCCTTTCCATCCCTCTGTCTCCTTCCCTCTGTCTGCCTCCCTTTCCCTCCCTCCCTTTCCCTCCCCCCTCGCTTTCCCTCCCTCTCCCTCGCTCTCCCTCCCTTTCCCTCCCTCCCTCCCTCTCCCTCCCTTTCCCTCACTCCCTCTCCCTCCCTTTCCCTCCCTCCCTCGCTCTCCCTCGCTCTTCCTCCCTTTCCCTCCATTTCCCTCCCTCCCACCCTCTCCCTCCTTTTCCCTCCCTCTCCCTCCCTCTGTCTCCCTCTCCCTCCCTTTCCATCCCTCTGTCTCCCTCCCTCTGTCTGCCTCCCTTTCCCTCCCTCCCTTTCCCTCCCCCCCTCGATTTCCCTCCCTCCCTCGCTCTCCCTCGCTCCCTTTCCCTCCCTCCCTCCCTCTCCCTCCCTTTCCATCCCTCTGTCTCCCTCCCTCTGTCTGCCTCCCTTTCCCTCCCTGCCTTTCCCTCCCCCTCGCTTTCCCTCCCTCCTTTGCTCTCCATCGCTCTCTGTCCCTTTCCCTCCCTCTGTCTCCCTCTCCCTCCCTTTCCCTCCCTCTGTCTCCCTCCCTCTGTCTGCTTCTCTTTCCCTTCCTCCCTCTCCCTCCCTTTCCCTCCCTCCCTCTGTCTCCTTCCCTCTACCTCCCTATGTCACATCACCCTGCCTGTGTATGCCCGGGCTGTGACAGCTTCCAGGCGCACACACACAGCCGCTCCCAAGCTCTTCACAGGTCTTTAAAAGACCATTGGCATGTTAATGAGGCTTTGTTCACCTCTCTGCGCCGCTGCAGCCCCACTCTGACTATGGCTGGCATTCGCCCTGCCCCCACAGAGCAGCAGAGTCTCTGAGTCGCGCTCTGGTTGCAGACACTCTTTAAAAAAATGTTTTAAAAAAAAACTCGGGTACAATGTCTGCAAGGTCCGCGGGCCGCCAGGAAAGACTTGCCGGGCCGCCAACGGCCCCTTGGGCCGTTCTATGAGTACCCCTGCTTTAAAGTATAAGATTCAGGAAAAGCACAATCCACACAGACATCAACCACAGCCATACAACAGGACTGAAGCATCTGTACAGACATTCATGGAACTTCACACACTTGCCCACAAAAACAGAATGCCACCAAACCATACTCTTCATTTAAAACCTTTCAGCCAAAATCTCAGTAATACACAAATGCATCACAAAATGAGTGGCATGCAAGAGATATAGTCGTAAACCAGACAAACCTGCAGATATACAGCAACCACCAATGCACATGCAGTTCAAACAGGAAATAAATAATTGCAAAAGAAGTCATAGTAACATCACTTTCTGCCACTGTGCCCAACTAAAAAGGCCATATTAGCACAGACTCCAGTAGAGAAATGTCATTGCCTGTAATCATCAGGGATCAGATTGATCAAACATTAACGCAACGCAACACAGCAGGACACCTTGCTGAACTGTGCGAAAGGGAGAGTGCAGGAATATGCCATATTGACCAAAACATGGTGCATTTCCGCCGTCTCCTTGCGCTGGCGCACAATGTGGTTCCTTTCACATACAGCCCCACCGTTGTGCAGTGGTACAAGGCAGTAGCCCCAGTCCCCTGGCGAAGTGGGGGGATGGACAGACCGGTTAGAGGAGGGAGGTGGGGAGGGGGAGGGTTTGGAGGCATAACAAATAAAAAAATAAAAAATAAAAAACCTTGACCTAACACTGGCACAGTCTCCCGCCGCATCACGCTCTTCCTACTTCTACAATGAGAAACACAGCTCATGATAAATACACCAAAATGTAATAACAAGTGTGAGAGGAGAGAGATAAGAGATAAAAGAATAAACCATTGCAATATCAGCATGCAAATCAGAATTTCATACAAACCTAGATCAAAGAATACTAATGCACAGCACAAAAGTCGGAAATAGCGAACCCTTTGGCCGAAAAATGTATAGCTTGAACAACATCACCAGCCAATGAGTTGTAAGATAATCAGGATAGTCTCACTCAGGATTTGCAAGGATGATAGCCAGCCAGAGTAGCATAGAGAGTACAGTTTCATAGGCTCTTTTCTCATAGAAAAAGATACTGCCAAGTTATTTTCTCATAGTAAAAATGAGACCCTAAATGTTAAAAAGTCCAACCCCACTAAAGTTTAAATTTCACAGTTCCACAATATTTTATTGGCTAAAATTATGAGGTGATCACCGTCTCAGTCAGTTCATCCGGATTTCTCTGTTAAAGTTCTTTGTTAAAAATGAATGTCATCATCGCTCTTCAGAAACAGGAAAATAAATTGTATATCTTCATGTTCTTGCGCTCGCTTCCACGTCAGCTTGCAAGATAGTTGCTACAAATATTCCTAGGAAGAAATACTCTAACCATAGACAGAAATCCTAGTGATATGCTAAGCACAGCTAAACAAATAAATCAGTATTAAGGACAAAGAACCTTCTTCTTTGCCCTACGTTAGGGAAAGAAACATTACTCTAGCAGGGTTTGAGACCTTCTTAGAGAAACCAGGAAAACCATTGGTTTTCTGAAGAATAAAACACACTTCAGTTACAGGGAAACAAAAGAAAATACTCAAGAAAATAAAATTTTCAAGGTTCATTATTCTAAATAAACCCACATGTATAATCTACATTTTCAAAAATCAAGCTATTAATATTTAGTTTTTCTCTTGTTATGAAGAAAGGATAAACATTTCATGAAACATTTTCTGTAAGCGTTTTTATTATTACTATTTCATATTTCTACATGTAAGTTTTAATATGCATACGTTTTTCAAGTCTCTCTCTTGTAAAATTTTAGTTCATGTAAAAACACTTCATATATTTCCATGATTTCAGCATGTTAAACATTGCAGCTTCTATTTTACTAAATGTGTTGTGCCTTTTGTGCACATATTCACATAATTTTTTTAATTTTAAATACCTATGTTAATAATTTCTACACCATTAGTCATTGTTTTGTTAATATTATGAGCACATTTTATCAAACAAGATTATTTCACAAAAATCATGCTTCATCAATCTCCCATCTAATGGCGACTCAAGCCATCACACAATCTACAATGTACAATAATCTGATTACAATCTGATTTGTTTCAGAATGCACTCATTCTCATCTGTTTCAGTCTAACACCCTCTATATCGCTCAGTACTTCATAGTAGCACCCTTTTTATCTTCCATCTCTATTTTGTCTCTTTTTCTTGCTCTTCGTTTGTGTTTTTTTGTTTACACTTACAGCATTTATATATCAGTATTACTATTAGTATGCTAGCATCAATTATTGGTGTTATTATTCTTCCTAACAAGCTATTACTCAGGGTTAAAAAATAATTACCTACTGAGGAAAAACCCTTACCAAGTTTCTCTGATGACCCATCAATTTTAAATTCTGCCAAATCATTACGCAAATGTGTAATGTTGCTAATATATCTCTCCACGTCTTTGCTTTTGTCAGGGATATAAGTGCAACATTGTTGAATTGTCAGTATACTACAGATTCCACCTTCTTTTGCCAATAATACATCAAGAGCAAGTCTATTCTGCAAACCCATAGATCTCATTACAACCATTTAAGTGTTAATCATTAAGAATACACCATCAGCGTCCATTGATAAACAATCAACCACTGAAGGTATTGTATTTTATTGTAATTGCATTTATATAGCACTTACTACCCCTGACAAGGCAGCAAAGCGCTTTTTTCGGCGGGTAGTACTCCGGGACCCATAGAGGATTAGTGTTGAATTAGTATATTGAAACATGCAAGTACATTTTAAGTGGTGGATAGGTTAGTCAGTTATTTGGATTTGGAATTATAGCAGAAGGATAGAGGAGGACAAAGGTTTGTATTTATTTATCGCTTGTTGACGCACGCTATTCAGGAAGCCTATAAAGGATTAGTGGCCAATTAATATCGTGAAATATGAGGTAATTTCAGTGGTGGATATTAGTCTGTTACTTGAAGTGAGAAGGATAGCGGAGGGATAAAAGAAGAAGAAAGATTTGCATTCATATAGCACTTGTTACGCCTGATGTGTGTTGAAGTGCTTTTCTGGCAAGTAGCACGCCACTCCGGAACCCATAAAGGATCAGTGTTGAAAATTAGTATAGTATAAGTATGAAGTAATTTGAGTAGTAGATCTGTTATTCAGTTATTTAGGCAGTTTATTAGTATAGATGAATATGGAATTTGAGAAGTGAACATGTTAGTCTGTTACTTTTGATTGAAAAGGATAGTGGAGGGATAAAAGAATATAATATAATAAATAATAAAAACATTTATAGAGCGCCTGGCTGCACAAAACTGTGTGTCCCCGCGCTAACTGCTTACAATTCATAAACTGAGGAAGATGAAACCTGAGGGAGTAAAGACAGCAATTATTTAGGGAATAGAAGAGTTTTCAATTTGGCCCTAAATAGTGTTTCGGAGGGTTCCATCCAAGGAGGAAGTGGAAGGGCGTTCGAATATTTAGTGGCCAAAAAACGGGAGGATTTACCTCCCATTTTGGCTCTCGTAATGCGAGGGAGTTTGAATTGCATCATTCCTGATGATCTTAAGTCTCTTAACGGACAATGGATGGTCAGAAGGCTTCTGAGGTAGGTGGGGCCTTTTTTATGAGCTATACGATGGGCATAGCAGAGGCTTTTGAATCTAATTCTTTCCTTGACAGGAAGCCAAAGTAGCTTGGTTAAGGCTGCTTTGGTAGATGTTCTTCTCGAGAGGCCTAGCACCATTCGAGCCGCTGCATTTTGAATGCATTGTAGCTGGTGCAGGCCTTTCTGATTGAGACCTATCAGGAGAGCATTTCCATAGTCCAGGTGGGGAGTTATGAGAGCATGGACTAATGCTTTTCTAGCTTTGGTGGGAATAAGGTCGATAATTTTTCGAAGAACCTTTAGTGTGCCGAAGCATATTCCTGTAGTTTTATTAACTTGGGATTTGCCAGAAAGATCCGAGTCTAGCATGATCCCTAGGTTTCTTACCGATTTAACGGGACTGGGTAGTTCTCCCAGTTCACTAGGCCACCATGCGTGAGACCTTTGGAGGTTTCCTTCCCTACCACCAGCACCTCTGTCTTGTCGCCATTTAAACGGAGACAATTGTTGTCCATCCAGGTGGCTACAGCCGCCATACAGTTGGAAAAGTTGGCGGCATAGTCTTTACTATCCGGTGTTAATTTGAACATTAATTGAGTATCGTCAGCGTAGCTGACAATGCCCACCCCAAAATTCTCTACAACGTGTGCCAGGGGTTCCATATAGATGTTGAATAAAGTAGGGCTCAAACTGGAGCCCTGTGGAACCCCATGGTTCACGCTGCGAGGAGATGACTTAAAGGTTGGGCAATACAGCTGGAACGATCTATCAGTAAGGAAGGATTCCATCCAGGCAAGAGCAGATCCTGTCACACCTAAATCCGAGAGGCGAGACAACAGCGTGGAGTGCAGCACGGTGTCAAATGCTGCACTGAGGTCGAGCATGACCAGCGCTGCCGTCTCGCCCTCGTCCACCATCTTACGGATGTATTCTGTGGAGTACAGGACTGCGGATTCGGTGGAATAACCTGGTCTAAATCCCGATTGGGATGGATGGAGTAATGTTTCTCCCTCCAAAAATGCCATGAGTTGTTTATTAACTATTTTTTCAATAATTTTGGCACAGTACGGGAGAAGGGAGATTGGTCTCAGGTTTTGAAGCTGAGAAATGGGAATATTCATTTTTTTCTTTAAAGGGATTACTTGGGCTATTTTCCAAGCCTCTGGAACCAGACATTCCTGAAAGGATAGCGTAATCATATGACTGATATGATTAATAAGTGTGTTTTCCATAATGTCCTTACTCCTTTTCTGCGGGCACACATCATTAGGGGATCCTGAATGTATTCCATTTATGATCTTAAGTAGATCCTTTCTGTCAGGTGTAATGAATTTGTTAAGTGTGAGATTGTGTGTACAAGGAGCTTTAATAGGTACATTAATATTAGTCAAATTAGCAGATTTAGTGAAAGTAGAATGGATTTTCTCTACTTTTTCTACAAAATAATCTGCTATTTGTTCGCATATTTCCGAGGAATACGTGTCTTGGGTATCTAGGCGTGAGGAATTTGTTAGTTCTTTAAAAATACAGAACATTTCCTTCCTGGGATTATTTGCCTCCTCAATTCTGTTTTTAAAGAAAGCACTCTTCTCTCTTATCAATTTATGATATTCTTTAAGCTTAGTTGTATACTCTTTCTTAAGTTCAGGTGTATAGCTTTTTCTCCATTTGCGCTCCACTGATTTACATTGAGCTTTAGCAAGTTGGAGTTTTTCAGTGAACCACAGCTCTGATTTCCTTCTTCTGACTGGAGGTTTGGTGGTCCATGGTGCTATTTTGTCCAAAGCCTTACTTTGCCAAAGTTTGTAATTGTTCCATGTCTCTTGTAAGGATTGTCCCATGACAAGAGGTTGTTCATCTAATGAGCTTTTGAAACGGTCCGGTGTATAGTACTTCCAATTGCGGCGTTTATGAGAATAAGTTTTAGAAGGTGCAGGCATAGTGAGACTATTAGGTATTTCAAAATTTATCATATAATGGTCAGACCATATTAACGGAATAGGGGGGAATATGTCGATCCCTTCCCAACTAGCAAATATTGGGTCTAGAAGGTGTCCTTGTTGGTGGGTGGGATTAGTGGACAATAATTTTAAGCCCAATGAATTGAGTGCGGTCTTTAGTGTTTGTGCTTCTTTTGCATTAATATCTTCAAAATGAAGAATCAGATCACCTAAGATCATAAGGTTTTTATGTCTTATTGCCAGCTGGGTCGTTGCTTCTACAAGTTGATCACAAAAAGGACCCAAAGATCCAGGGGGTCGATAAATAAGTAAAGCTGTTATCGTATTAGATGCATCTAATTTTATGGAAAAAACACCGCATTCACTGTTAATGATGGTTTTAGTATGTAGAGTGCACTCTAACTCTTTTTTACAAATGAGTGCAAGTCCTCCACCTCGTTGTTTGTACCTGTCGATTCTAAGAAGACAGTAGTTGGGTGGTATAGCTTCTAAAATGTCGGGGGAGGATGACTCTTCTAACCATGTTTCAGTAAGGAACATTGTGTCAAAGTCATTGTTTATTAATAAGTCGTGGATTTCCGATTTATGCTTTATCATTGATCTGCAATTTAACAGTGTCATCTTCAATTTAACTATTGGTTCAGTGGTATTATTTAATGTAGGAAGTGACATGTTACATATATTGCAGTATGCGGGCAGCACTTCAGGGTCTATGGTGTGGAGGCAGGCTTGAGAACTATTCTTACCAATAGTAAGAAGGTCCGTTTTGGTATAATGAATACTATGCTGATCTGCGTCAGATGTTTGTTCTGTGCGAGCATGGAGTCCTGCCCCGCGCCCCGGTCGATCGCGGACGGGCGCAGACGGGCAGGACTCTGGCTTGACTTCGGCGCGCGATCGGCGCGCCCGCAATGCGCGTCCACTGCGCGGAGCCATAGACGTATGGTTTTATGCACTCGGTAGCGCGACGTGCAGTGTGAGCCCTCAATAGATGGCCGCTTTCTATCTCAATAGCTCCGTTAGTCCCCAATGATGACGGTCAAAGATTCGACCACACCCCCAGGGCAGGGCGCAAATTAAGTCGTCAGACTAAAGAGCAATGCAAATTTAAAAGACAATCGCCTTTGCTTTGTTGTACGTTAAGCAAGCAGTCAATGCTCGATCAGAGAAACGCTAAGGGGCTAAGGGGAGGGAAAGGACACACGGGGAAAAGGTAATACAATTTAAAATCAGCAGCGAGATAATTTTTAAAATAAATGATCCTCCCGGCTCAAGCCTCAGGAGTAAAGTGCAGGCAGTGTAAAATGCACACGAACCTTCCCTGGTTTTATGCACTCGGTAGCGCGACGTGCAGTGTGAGCCCTCAATAGATGGCCGCTTTCTATCTCAATAGCTCCGTTAGTCCCCAATGATGACGGGCCAAAGATTCGACCACACCCCCAGGGCAGGGCGCGAATTAAGTCGTCAGACTAAAGAGCAATGTAAATTTAAAAGACAATCGCCTTTGCTTTGTTGTACGTTAAGCAAGCAGTCAATGCTCGATCAGAGAAACGCTGAGGGGCTAAGGGGAGGGAAAGGACACACGGGGAAAAGGTAATACAATTTAAAATCAGCAGCAAGATAATTTTTAAAATAAATGATCCTCCCGGCTCAAGCCTCAGGAGTAAAGTGCAGGCAGTGTAAAATGCACACGAACCTTCCCTGGTTTTATGCACTCGGTAGCGCGACGTGCAGTGTGAGCCCTCAATAGATGGCCGCTTTCTATCTCAATAGCTCCGTTAGTCCCCAATGATGACGGTCAAAGATTCGAACACACCCCCAGGGCAGGGCAAGAATTAAGTCGTCAGACTAAAGAGGAAGGTAAATTTAAAAGACAATCGCCTTTGCTTTGTTGTACGTTAAGCAAGCAGTCAATGCTCGATCAGAGAAACGCTAAGGGGCTAAGGGGAGGGAGAGGACACAGGGGGAAAAGGTAATACAATTTAAAATCAGCAGCGAGATAATTTTTAAAATAAATGATCCTCCCGGCTCAAGCCTCAGGAGTAAAGTGCAGGCAGTGTAAAATGCACACGAACCTTCCCTGGTTTTATGCACTCGGTAGCGCGACGTGCAGTGTAAGCCCTCAATAGATGGCCGCTTTCTATCTCAATAGCTCCGTTGAGTTAAAGGTTTTTTTGTTTTTTAGGTCTTAGCAGTAGGAAGAGGCTTTTGGATGAGTAAAAAGGAGTTTTGGAGTGGAGGGGTCAGAGGGGAGAGTTTAGAAAGGTTTGTTTTAGGGGATCCGTGTAGTAAAAAGAGGAGTCAGATGATGCAAGGAGGGGTAGAGCAGGAGAGAGTCTAGAAAGGGTTATTTTGGCGATCATAGTAGTGGTATGAGGTTTGGGATCAATGAGAGAGTTGATGTAGAGGATATATTAATAGATGTATAGGATGCGAGATAGGGTAGTGCATTGGAAGGAGTAGTAGAAAGTAGTTTGAGATAAGTTAGAAGGTTGGGCTAGAAGATATATTGAGCGAAGTATAGGCTGAGAAATAGGCTAGTGCATTGGAAATGCTAAAATAGAAGAAAGTGATAAATATATAGATCTATAAGTACATTGCAAGTATATAGATACATAAAGGAAGTAAGGATATTTAGATTACATATATTGATAGAGGCACAGGATGAGAAATAGGGTAGTGCATTGGATATGCTTTTCAGGAGAAAAGTAACAGACACACAGATCCAAGTACATGGAAGGCACACAGATGCACAATGGAAGTATGTACATGTAGACCAAAGATGATTTTTATTTATTGATTATTATTATTATTTTTTTTTTCTTTTCTCTTAACAACATAATTTTTTTACATGTTTTATAAAGTAATACACAAAGATGGGTACATATCTATAGTAAAAACAAATGCTTATATACAGAGGGATATGCAGTAAACTTCTCTTTCCATATGGTGCTTATGTGGGGAAGAGCCAAATCTTGAGTAGTTTTCTGAAGATAAGGTAATTGTCAGTGGATCTTATGTTGGGGGTAAAGAGTTCCATAGTTTGGCTGCTTGAAAAGAGAAGGATGTGCCACCCATGGTTTTTTCTTGTATGATGGGATTTTGAGGCGAGATGCTCCTTTAGAGCAGAAGTTCCTTTGTTGAATGTATTTGGTGATTTTATTCCTGAAGAACAGTGGTCCTATTCCATGTATTGCTTTGTGGGTAATACAAAGCAGCTTGAATGTGGATCTTCTGGCAACCGGTAACCAATGCAGGGCTTTCAAGGCAGGGGAAATGTGGTCTCGTGGTTTGATATGCAAGAGTAGTCTGTCAGCCGAGTTCTGAATCCATTGTAGTCTTTTCATGGTTATTAAAGGTGATCTGTGGTAGAGGCTATTGGCGTAATCGAGTTTGGATAGAACAAGGGACATGGTAGCTTGGACCTTGTGTGGAAATGCCAAATGAGGGAATATTTGTCGCAGAATTTTTATGTTAGCAAAGCTTGATCTTGCTAGTTTATCCGCTTGGGCATTCATCGACAGCTTGGAGTCCATGATCATTCCGAGGTTGCTTACTTCCTTTGATACTTTAGGCAGTGATCCCAGTTCATCAGGCCATGCGGCAATTTGGTTGTAATTTTTCCAATCGCCACATGTGAGTATTTCAGTTTTTGATGCATTCAATTTGAGATGGCTCCAAGTCAACCACTGATCCACGGAGATAGCTGAAAATTGGTGATTTTTCAATGTCTTTGTGGCTTTCCAGTTGAAGGAGTATTTGCGTGTCATCTGCATAGTTGTAGCGCGTGAGGTGAAATTTATTGATCAGTACTGGTAAAAACTTCATGTAGATGTTGAAAAGCATGGGCGAGATTATAGAACCTTGAGGGACACCTGCTTTTGTGGAGTACGGTTTGGACGAGAAAGGTGGGGTGTGGATGACGTTGGTTCTGTTTCGAAGGTAGGACGCGATCCAGTCAAGAGCAGTTCCCTCAATGCCGGCTTCATAAAGTCTTTGTTTCAGAGTGTCATGGTCAACCGTGTCAAAGGCAGCTGAGAGGTCCAAGAGGAGTAGCACAGCAACCCCGTTGTGGTCAACTGTATTCTTTAGGTCATCCCAGATGGCAAGGAGGGCAGATTCAGTGCCTCTTCAATCAATCAATCAATCAATCATGACATTTATAAAGTGCGCTACTCACCCGGGAGGGTCTCAAGGCGCTGGGGGGGAGGGGTCCGCTACTGCTCAAAAAGCCAGGTCTTGAGTAGCTTCCTGAAGGTGAGATGGTCCTGGGTTAGCCGAAGGTGGATGGGGAGGGAGTTCCATGTCTTGGCTGCCAGGTAGGAGAAGGATCTACCTCCGGCGGTGGCTCTGTGGATGCGTGGGACAGCGGCGATGGCGAGGCTGGTCGACCTTAGCTGGCGGGTGGGCGTGTAGAAGGTCAGGCGGTTGTTGAGGTACTTGGGGCCTTGGTCGTGGAGAGCCTTGTGTGCGTGGGTGAGGAGTCTGAACGTGATCCTCTTGCTGACGGGGAGCTAGTGCAGGTCTCTCAGGAGGCCGGAGACATGGCTGTGTCGGGAGGTGTCCAGGATGAGTCGTGCGCAGGTGTTCTGGATGCCTTGGAGTCTTTTCTGGAGTTTGGCTGTGGTTCCAGCGTAGAGGGAGTTTCCGTAGTCCAGTCGGCTGGTGACGAGTGCCTGGGTGACCGTCTTCCTGGTTTCGGTGGGGATCCATCGGAAGATCTTTCGGAGCATGCGCAGGGTGTTGAAGCATGATGATGAGACGGCGTTGACTTCTCTGGTCATCGAGAGGGAGGAGTCCAGGATGAAGCCCAGGTTACGTGCGTGGTCCTTTGGCTTGGGTGCGGTGCCCAGGGCCGGAGGCCACCAGGAGTCGTCCCAGGCAGAGGGCGATGACCCCAGGATGAGGACTTCCGTCTTGTCTGAGTTCAGTTTCAGGCGACTGTTCTTCATCCACTCTGCGACGTCTCTCATCCCTTCGTGTAGGCTGATCCTGGCGGTGGCTGGGTCGTTGGTGAGGGAGAGGATCTGCTGGGTGTCGTCGGCGTAGGAGATGAAGTTGAGGTTGTGTTGGCGTGCGATGGTTGCGAGGGGGCTCATGTAGACGTTGAAGAGGGTGGGGCTGAGTGATGATCTCTGTGATACGCCGCAGATGACTTCTGTGGCCTCGGATCTGAACGGGGGAGGCGGACTCTCTGGCTTCTTCCATCGAGGATCGAGATGATCCACTCCAGTGCCTTCTCTTGGATTCCGATGTTGTTGAGGCGTTGCACTAGGGTGCAATGGCAGACAGTGTCGAACGCTGCGGAGAGGTCCAGGAGGATGAGGGCCGCTGTTTCCCTGTTGTCGAGCAGGAATCTGATGTCGTCAGTGGCTGCGATGAGGGTAGTCTCGGTGCTGTGGTTGGCTCGGAAGCCGGACTGCGAGTGGTTGAGGGATCCATTCGTCTCTAGGAAGGCGGCCAGCTGTCTGTTGACGGTCTTCTCGATGACTTTGGCTGGAAAAGGGAGGAGCGAGATGGGGCGGAAGTTCTTGAGGTCAGTGGGGTCCGCTGTTGGTTTTTTCAGGAGGGCGCTGAGCTCGGCGTGCTTCTAGCTTTCCGGGCAGTTGGCGGTGTTGAAGGATTCGTTGATGACATCCCGGAGTTAGGGTGCGATGATGGAGTCGGCCTTGTTGAAGACGTGGTGGGGGCAGGGGTCGGTTGGTGGTCCGGAGTGGATGATGTTCATCGTGCGGGGGGTGTCTTCAGTGCTGACCGGAGTCCAGGCGCAGAGGGTGGTGGTGGGGGGGGGGGCGTTGGTTCGGTGGTTGGGTGCATGATTCGTGCGTCGAAGCTGTTGTGTATTTCGGCGATCTTGCGGTGGAAGAACGAGGCGAGTGAGTCGCAGAGGTCTTGCGAGGGAGCGAAGTCGTTGCTTCCAGCGCTGGGGTTGGAGAGCTCTTTGACGATGCTGAAGAGTTCCTTGCTGTTGTGGGCGTTGTTGTCCAGTCGTTCTTTGAATGCTGTCTTCTTGGTTGTCCGGATCAGGTGGTGGTGTTTGCGGGTGGCGTGCTTCAGGGCAGTCATGTTGTCTGTGGTCTGGTCGTTGCGCCAGGCTTTCTCCAGGGTGCGGCAGTTCTTCTTGGAGTCCTTAAGTTCGTCGGTGAACCAAGAGGCTTTCTTGCTGCCGTGTCCGCTGGGAGGGGTCTTCAGTGGTGCGAGGTCTTCTGCGCAGTTGGTGATCCACTATGTGAGGATGTTGGCTGCTTCGTTGAGGTCCGTTGTGCTGGCGGGAGGGTTCTGGCTGAGAGAGGTGATGAGCTGGTCGACGGTGATCTTGTTCCAGTTCCTGCGAGGAATCAGTTGCGGGTAGTGGTGGGTCGTGGTTTTTCTGAAGCTGAAGTGAACGCAGCTGTGGTCAGTCCAATGGAGTCCGGTGGAATGGCTGAAGGAGATGTACTTTCTGGAGGAGAAGACTGGGTCAAGCGTGTGGCCGGCGTAGTGGGTGGGGGTGTTCACCAGTTGCTTGAGTCCCAGGTTGGCGAGGTTGTCCAGCAGGGTGGTGGTGTTGCTGTCCTTGTTGTTCTCCAGGTGGAAGTTGAGGTCCCCTAGGAGGATGTAGTCACCGGAGGGGAGGGCGTGCGGGCTGACGAAGTCTGTGATGTCTTCGCTGAATTGGGTGCGTGGTCCCGGGGGTCTGTAGATGAGGGTGCCTCTGAGGGAGGTCTTGGGGTCGTTGTGTATCTGGAAGTGGAGGTGTTCGGCGGCGGTGAAAGTGTTGTCGGAGTTGGTCGTGATGCGGATGGTGTTCTTGTGTACGATGGCGATGCCTCCTCCCGTCTGGTTGGCGCGGTCCTTCCGGGTGATCTTGTATCCTTCCGGGATGGCGATGGCGATGTTGGGCGCTGAGGAGGCGTTCATCCAGGTTTCAGTGAGGAAGGCGACGTCTGGTGATGTTGTGTCGAGCAGGTTCCAGAGCTCGACGGCGTGTCTGTGAACGGAGCGGGTGTTGAGCAGGATGCACTTGAGGTGGTTGCTGCTGGTGCTCAGCTTGGCGGGTGCGGTCGCAGGTCCGGAGGCAGGTGAACTTGCAGGCTTGGCAGGTGAAGGGTCCGGGTGTACGCCTCGGGGTGGCTTGGTAGCAGGCGGTGTTTCGTACGGCGTTGAGTGCGTGGAGGGCAGCAACGACGTAGGTACGACAGATGCGCTGGCGTCGTCGATAAGGGTGGGCGTAGTTTTGCGAAGTAGCGCTACGCGAAGCTACGCGAAGTGCACTTCGCACTACGCGAACTTCACGTAGCACTACGCGAGCTGCGTAGTAGCATGTTCGCACTGTGCAAGATGTGTTTTCAAAGATTGCACAGTGCTGACAAGCATCTGGCACTGTGCAATCATTGAAAACGGCATCTTGCGAAGTGCGAGCTGTAGTTTTCTGCTGCTCGAGTAGATTATTACTCGAGCTGCAGCTTTCTCAACGCAAACTGGTAGTTTCTCATTGAGAGCGGTCGCGAGCATGCGCAACCACTCACAATGAGAAGCCTTACCTCCCCGCGTTGAGAATCACGCCGGGATGTCATTTTGCTTGCTCGCGGTCGTGAACATGACGTTCAGCAAAAAATGAGCACTGCACTACGCTACGCTGCACTACGCGTCTTCGCACTGTGCTACGTGCAGCTCGCGTAGTGCGAAGTTGCACAAACTTCGCAAACTCCGCCAGCGTAGCGTAGTGCTTCGCCCAGGGTTAGTCGTCGAGGGCCAGGGGTCCTGGCACTGGGCACGTTCCAGGCGCGGACGGGGGCAGACAGGCTTGTCTTTAGCGCGCCTTCGGTGCGCCAGCGGCGCGCCTGCTGCGCATACGCGTGAACTCCGCCATATGAGGTGCGGTGGGAGAGAGGAGCAGCTGGGAGGAAGGAGCAGGGTGGCACGGGGATCGGGTACCGAGGAGAAAGGGGCCGGGCCACAGGGGATCAGCGGCAGGGAGCGGGGAGGGGGTACAGGCAGGAAAGCGGTCGAGAGAGGGCTAAGAGTGCAGAAACGAAGAATATAGAACAGGGCACAGGGCAGATGGCAAAATAGCACAGGGAATGGCAGACACAGGGAAGAAGGCAACAATCTATGCCACAAGGGCAGTGGCGACCTGAGCGGTGCAGGCAGGGAGACCGGGCGCACTCTGGGAGAGTCGCGCGGCGGGTGGAGCGACCTTCGCAGACCAAGGGTCAGGTCAGGTCACCCGGACGGAATCCTGTTTGAAAATCTGAAAGTATTTCATTCTCTTCAATGAATTGTGACATCTGGGTGAACACTGCTCTTTCTATCAGTTTGCCCAGGAAAGGTCCACTTGTAATGGGGCTGTAGTTGTCAGGGTTCAGCGGGTCCAAGTTTGTTTTCTTCAGTAAAGGGAGTATGTATGACTTTTTTAGTTCTTCTGGAAATATTCCAGTAGTTAAGGAATCGTTGATGATTCTTCTTACTGGAATCGCAGCAGAGGTTGTTAAAAGAATTGTCTTGAAAGTTTGTGGCAGACAGGTGTCAGAAGGGCTGCCGGCAGGCCTGCTTGCTTTGACCAGGTCCATAACTTCATCATGTGAGATGTGTTGAAAGGAATAGAGGGACTCGATTAGAGCATTCTTGGATAGTAGTTTTGTACAAGGGTGAGTGCTGGTGCTTTGTTTCTGTTTTAAGTACGTCCAACGTGTCTGCTTTGTCTGTGTAATGAATTGCCAGTTTGTCTGTGAAATCTTGAGTTACAGGTTGAGTTCCTTCTAGGCAATTTGGTTTTCGAAATTCTTTGAGTATTTTATAGAATTCTTTATTTGCACATTTAGCGTTTTGAATTCTGTCTAAATGGTACCTTTTCTTAGCTTTCTTGAAAGCTGACTTATATAATCTGTTAATTTTCTGTAGGTGAAGTTTGTCTTGTTTGGCGTTTGTTTTGAGCCAGGTACGTAGCAGCTTTCTAATTTGTTGTTTTATGTCTTTTATGTTTCTCCAAGGCGCTATTTTCTTTTGTTCTGTTGTGTGGTTTTAAGTGGTATCAGGATGTCAAAAGCTTCCTGTAGCCTTCTCATATAGATTCTAAACAGAATTTATGGTTTCCAGATTTATACTGCATGTTAGTTGTGTTTCCAAGTGTTCTAAATTGAGCTTGTTCCACGGCCGATAGGTGGATGGATGTAAGGTAGTTTTAGGTGAGTCGCTTAGTGTTGTTTTATGTTGGAAAGCAAGCAAGTGGTGGTCTGACCATGTGACTGGAGTTATAGTTTGAAAGGTAACTAGTTCAGTATTAGCAAAAAAAATGACATCTAGGATATGTCCAGCGGTGTGTGTCGGATTGTGGACAATCTGATGCAGGTTCAATGCGTCTAGGCCGGTGATTATTGTTTTTGGATGGGTCATATTGGTTTTATCAAACCAAATGTTGAGGTCACCCAGAACGCATAGATTGGAGTGTATTGTTATCAGGTTTGAAACTGTGTCTAGAATGTTGCCTTGCTAGGTGGAGGTCTGTAAAGGAGCAGGAAGTTACAGGTGGAAGACAGTGTAGGATTGCATCTTGTTAGAAGAGCCTCACAATTCTTTATGGAGATGTTGTCAACTTTAGTGATATGTATTGTTTGCCTGAATACAATAGCTAGACCACCTCCTTTTTTGGCTATACGAACTTGGGTGATTATTTGATAGCCTAAAGGAATGGCTTCATGCAGGACTGGAGCCATATCCTCTCCCAACCATGATTCGGTTATGAATAGGTTGTCTGGTTTTGCATCAGTGAGAAGGTCGTAGATGTGATGCTTGTTTATAGAGAAGGATCGAGCATTTATTAAGAGACAGTGTAGAGAGTGGCTTTTGGTGATAGTGGGACTTTTTTTCGTAGAAGAGTGATCAGTATTGTGTGGGTGTGTAGCAGGTGTGTTTTTAGTGCTGGTATTAGCTGTATTAGGATAGCAATTGTGTACCTGTTCTGTATCGTGTTCCTCATCCAGCATGCTAAGAAGACATTTTGATGGGTCTGCATGTGTATTTGTTGGAGATGGTGTTTGAGAGTGAGTTGGAGTGCTGTGTTGCTTTTGTGGTGTAACATTGTTGTGAGGTAGACTTAGGGAAGCAAAGTTGTGAGGTGTGGCATGTTGCTTATATTTTTTGCGTGTGTTTAAGGCGGAAGGTGTATGAGTCAGGGGAGGTGGTGCAGCATGTGGGTCATGTAGTAATGTTCTAAATTGTCCAATGGATGAGAGGCAGTTAGAAGAGAGGTGCTGTATTGCTGTATCTGTGTTAGGTGTGGTGGAAGAGTGAAAGCTTGGCAGTGGAGTTTGTTCCTTTGTGTGGTTTGAAAGGTGGGTATATGTTTATATTTTGTGATGGTAGTTATTATGAGGTGTTGTGCTCTGAAGAACCTCTTGTGCTGGTGTGTGTGATATGTTTTGCTTTTGAGGTGTAGTGAAAAGGGGTGCTGCTGTATATGTTTCATGCACTGGATTTGGTTGTGTAGTATTGTTTGTGAGAGGAGGTTGTGACATAGACGGGGTAGTGATGTGTTTATGAGTAGAGTGTATGTTGTGTGTAGGAGGGAATGTAGTAGAGGTGAGAGTGTTTATCTTAGACTGATTTGTTTCAAGAGTTACAAAGTGTGGTGGTGTGCAGTGTATGTGTTGTGTGTTAGTGTTATTATGGTAGAAGGGAGAGGAGGGTGTTTGTTGGACAACTGATGGAAGGATCATTATATGTTTGTTAGTGATAAAAGGTAGTCTGTTAGGTGTAATTACAGCAGGGAGTGTGTGTCTGAATGGGATGTAGTTATGTATGGTGTCGATTGGCGTTGTGTTAGTGATGAATGTATTGGTTAGTGGTATAGGATAGTTGTGTGCTGTTTGTGGGAGATGGTGGATATGTGTGGTAGTTGGGATACTAGGGTTGTTGATACTATTCCCGCGTAACAACACCTATACCAATGTTGTGGCAAACCTTAATAAGCTTTTTTACCAGACACATAATAAACTCCAGGATAAACTAGAATAGTCCCACCTCTTAGTCCCCAAGCCCCTGTAAATAGGAAAGTATGTTCACATTCACTAGAGTCAATGAAATAATTGTTATATTCAGTCTTTTGTCTTAGTAAGCAAAATTTCCCTTTATGATGCCAATCTGGAGTCATTGCAGCATATGTCTCACCTTTCTTGTAATCACCCTCCCTATGAGCCCATTGAGGTATATTAGTCTTTTGTTCTGCAGCTTTTCTTTTAATTTCTTATTGCGTATCTTCTACAGTATTTATTAACTCTATTTCTACAAGTCAAATTATTTCATTGTGCATATACAGTATCTATTGATTTAGTAGTATGGAAAAATTCTCCCATATATTCTGCATTCCTTGCACTGTTCACCATATTCATATTCTTCTTAATAGGAACTTCTGAAAACACTAAATCATCATTTGAATACAAATATTGGAATTGCTCTTTGCTATGGAATAAACTTGTAATACACTACACGAAATTCCATATGTTAATGGAAGGTGATGATAAGTCATCCCTTATGACAAAGAAGAGGGTAATTGCATGCACACATAACAATCTCTTGCATCCATAGTATCCACGCACTGGTAGAGAAGTTTTGTAAAAAGATTTAATGAAAAGTCTTTAATAGAATTATCTTGTAAGCTACTCCCTGTTAGTTTCTTAATATTAGACTCTGGTTCTTCTTTAAGAACCTTCTTTTCATCGATTGATGTATTTACATAATAATCAGAAGAATTAACAATAGAAGGATACATAAAATAAGACACTCCTTAAATTAGTGTTAACCAGACAAACAATACTATAAGAACACATATAAGGCAAGCGTTAAAACAACTTCACCTAAATAAACCTCGTTTTTGATTACCAGACTCAGTTTTATCCATTTTAAAAAAAAAATATTTTTATTAACCCTAAAAAGTCAACATTACAGGGCACTGAAAATGTATACATCCTTCGAGCTTTTATCTGTACAAGTATACAGGTATTTCATCTGATAACAATGATTATGGTGTCAGTTGGTTATCTGAGACAGGATCAAGGGAGGGAATATAGACACTTCCATGCTAGATATTCCACATGGAGGGCTATTTTCTGAGGCAGCCACAGGAAAAATAGACTGAACATACACCAGTCCATGGCGTTTTTCCAGGAGTCCAACCTGGCTATCAGTTGGCCCAGAGCGACCCAGATTTTATCCTAACTGTTGAGGTCAGTGGGCTCCCATATAATCAAAAGATATCTCTTAGCCAGAAGACCAGCCCCAACACTTGAATCATACATTTGTGCACTCGCGACCAATAGGACAGAATAAGTGGGCACTCCCACAGTATATGCATAAAGGAGCCAAGATGCCCACATCCACGCCTATATTTACCCTCATCTACCTTTCCCATTTTGAGCAGGGTTGGTCCTGAAACATATAATTTTTACTGGAGTTCTGTGTTACAGACCTCCAGGGGCTTTTAGCGTTCTGCAGCAACAATCGCTACTAGCCACCCTTACTAACATGGCAGCTTCCCACCATAATTTGATAATTTTAGGGACTTTAACCTTTGGCTAAATGGCTCCCTGGATGCAGGCTTGCTAAATTTGCTTCAGTTGTGCGAAAGCTTTGGACTGTATCAGCAAGTTACAGAAGCTACGCATAAGGCAGGGCACCTCCTTGATTTGGTGTTCTCATTTCCCGACCTATTGGTCATGGGGGAAGTCCTGCCTATGGACTGGACTGATCATGCCCTTGTTGAATTTTATGCTAAAATCAAGGGCTCTCAGACAAGGACTCCACAGGCCATCAAGGAGGTGGTGTGTAGAGACTGGAAGGCTCTTGCTAGATCGAAGCTCTCGGGCTTGGTGTTTAATGTGGGAGAGTGTTTTACCTTGGATAAGCAAGTTGTAAATGTAAATGTATGTAAATGTAAATGTATTGGCATTTATATAGCGCACTACTTACCCGTAGGGTCCCAAGGCGCTTCGACCGCTGCGAAACCCTTCCTGGCTTCCCTGAGAGATGGTCCCTTAATGGGTATCTCCAGGGTGAGACCAGGCATCCCCGGCGGTCTGGTGGGGCCGTTAGTGAAGATGAGGCAAGCTAATGCCCAGAGTTGCCGAGTGTGATCGCTGATCAGAGTGGGCACCGAGGCGAGAGAATTATCGAGTCCGCTGACCCTGGTCCAGAAACCTGCCGCGCTGGGAATCGAACCCTGGTCCCGGGCCGTCCTCTGCTCTCGGGTCTGCCGCCTCTAACCAGTGAGCCACACTACTTCACAAGTTGAGGAGAAGTATGCCTCAATCTGCACTAAGATGACTATGGTTTTGGATACTCTTGCCCCTCTTAAAGTACGCAGCTGCAAAGGGAAAATCTCGGCCCGTGGTTTAATGACACACTGAAAAACTTGAAGCAGGGTTGTAAAGAAGCGAAGAGATGCTGGAGGCGGGATTATGAGGAATCACATAGGGTGCAGTGGAAGCGTAAAATCCTGGAATATAAGGGTCAGATTACGAAATCTAAGGCTGACTATTACTCTTCCCTGATCTGTAATGCTACCAACAGCTCTAGGAACATTTTTAATATATTAAACAATCTCACCAGCCCTGAGTGTTCTAAGAACTCCATTGTCCCATCTCAGGAACTTTGTGAGAATCTTGCCAACTTTTTCAGGGAGAAAATTTAGTTAATCATTGAGGATTTAGTAGACTCCCCTGAGATCGGTACTCCTTTGGTCACCAGTCCCGGGTCTCCGGTAGGCAGGACTAATGGGTCAGCTGGGTCACTGGATGATCCTCTATTAGAGTTTCCACCACTGACGGAAGAGGCATTTAATGGGTTGGTAAGGGGGATCACCTCCGTATCTCCCCTGGACCCCGTACCATACAAGATCTGGAAGGAGTTTGAGGAGGAACTATTCCCCACTCTCCGCCTGATCTGCAATCAATCCTTTGCCATGGGGACTGTCCCTGTCCAATGGAAGCAGGCAGTGATTTCTTCCCTGCTGAAGAAGCCTTCTTTAGACCCAGACTGCTCCAAGAACTATAGACCTATTTCCCTGCTGCCTTTCCCTACCAAAATTGCTGAGCGGTGGGTTACTCTAACTTTCTCCAATTACTTGGAACAGCATCACTTACTAGAGGAAGATCAATTTGGTTTCCAGCCGGCTCACAGGACCGAAACAGCACTGGTCATCGCTGTGGACGAGCTTCAAAGGCGTTCAGACAGGGGACAGGCAGCGGTTCTGATCCTGTTAGACATGTCTGCCGCCTTTGACACAGTTAACCATGAGATCTTGTTGGACCGTCTAAGTGATGCTGGGGTGGGAGGTAGCGCTTGGAGATGGTTTCGGTCATTCCTGCAGGACCGTCAGCAGGCGGTGTCCTGGCCCCCCTTTCAATCGGCCTTCTCTCATGTTCCTTACGGGGTGCCTCAGGGATCGGCAATCGCCCCCATCCTTTTCAACCTATATTTAAGACCTCTGATCTCGCTTATTAAAGCCTACAAAATTAAGATAATAAACTATGCGGACGATACGCAGATGATCCTCTCCTTTGAGGGAGAGGAATCGATATCTGTGGAGGTTCTCCACAATTGTCTGCGGGATATGTCACGCTGGTTAAAGAATAACTTCCTCCAGTTTAATGTTGGCAAGACGGAGGTACTTTTTAGCGCTGGGAATAAGATCTGCCGCCCATTTCCAGAAAACTTCTGGCCTCCCCAGACCGCGACTTAAGTGCGGCCGGTGGAATCAGTTAGGAACCTAGGGGGTCATGCTCGATCAGAAGCTCAGCTTAGAAACGCATGTAAAAAAGACGACCTCCTGCTGTTTTGCCATTCTGCGGTCGCTGCAGAGGATCCTGCCACTACTACCATCTCAGGCGCGTGCCCAAGTGGTTAGGTGTACGATCCTTAGTAGGCTGGATTACTGTAATGCCCTACTATTGGAGTCTCCTCGCTTTCTTTTGGATAGGCTTCAGAGCCTGCAATCAGCGGCCGCTAGGCTGGGTTTGGGGCTTCCTAGGAGAGCTCATGCACAGGCAGCATTGGCGAAGCTGCACTGGCTCCCTGTGAGACAAAGGGTTCAATTTAAGGCCCTCTGCCTAGTTTTCAAGGCCCTACATGGTACTGGTCCTTTATCTTTGCAATCTAAATTTGTGTGGTACACCCCACCCAGGCTGCTCCGCTCTTCAGCGGCTAGGCTGTGAGAGTGCTAGGTTTAGGAAGGCCAGAGCAGGAGGGAGATCCTTTGAGGTGGCCGCGGCTAAACTTTGGAACTTGCTCCCGTGTGAGATCAGGCAAATCAGGGAACTTCTCCCTTTTAGGAAACAGGTTAAAACCTGGTTGTTTCCTAAGTAACTGTAATCTTCTGCCTGTCTTGTCCTGTTGGACACCTGTCTGCCTGTTGAGCCAGTAGCGCCAGGATACCTGCAAGGTGATAGAGCGCTTTATAAGACTAACAAATAAATAAAAAATAAATAAATAAATATACCCGATGGAGGATCTTTAACTGGACCTAGAAGATATTCCAACCTCCTTTCGGGAGGCCAGTACTTCCTGCCACTCCTCATCGTCCAGCTCCAGCCCGTCTCCTTCCCAGCGTCATCTCAAGAGAGTCAAAGGACCTGGAGTGTTATTTATCAGTTTTTTTATATGTCAAGGATATAGCTCCATCTGGCAAATAGCCGTATAAGAGTCTGTCCTCGAGCATCAGGCAGGGAGGTCTCTGTGGGCAGGTTCGACTGTAGTGCTTGTCTGATTTGTATATACTGGAAGTACTCAGAGTCTGCCAGCTCATGGTTATCATCTCACTGTTTTTCCATAGGTCTCAGATGGTTGAGATTCCAATCAGGTCCCACTTCTCAAATCCTTTTGTAGTACCCACTGTGCCCAGTCGTTCTGAGTCCCATAGGGGGTTGCCAGGGTGAATTTCTTATCCCACCCCAGGCTTTTGCCAGTGACGTGCCAGATTGCCACTGAGTGTTTGGTCGGGCCCGTAAGGGGATATCTCTGGGGCCTAGAGTAGAGAGCTCTGTGATATGTTCCTCCCGGTAACAGTAATTTGTCCATTCTATACGCAGGGTCATCCCCATGTCGATATGTGCAGTGGTTAATTGCCGCCAAGTGAGTGGCCCAATAGTATCTTTTTATGCCAGGTAGACCGATACCCCCATCATACCAACCCAGGACCAATTTCTCTAGTGCAATGCGAGGCCGTACGTCCCACAATAGATCTCTCTGCAAGGTCTCTATCCGGCCAAAATATCTGGCTGGGACTAAGTAGAGGGAGTTTTGCAGTGTGTACAGGAAACGCGGCAATGGCATAATTTTGAATAATGCCGTTCTCACTAATAGCGAGAGCGGGAGTTTCTTCCAGGTGGTGACATCCCGCTTAGGCCTATTTAGTGAGGGGAGGAGATTGCGTTTGTATCTGAGTTTGGGGTCGGCTGTAAAAAAGATGCCCAGGTAGTAGAAACACATTCTCTGCTATTTGAATAGGGCAGTCTCGAGACAAGGGGGGATCACCACTGAGAACATACATAAGGGACTTACCCCAGTTAGTTTTATCCATTTTAAATTTTGAAATTAAAAAAAATAGTATAACTTGTTTAGCAAAATTTGTTTACCCGACACACTTTCCAATCTTCTGGTCACAGGCTTATTTTCAAATCTCCTCTTTCTTTTTCTGCACCCCTTTTCATAAGCACAGTTCATTCAAAACTCAATAAACTTTTTTTCCCAATCGTTTGTTGCAGCAGTAAAATATGTCCATTCAGGTGCTGTATACTTATTTGGGATTTTTTCTCTTTTCGTTCAGCGTACTATGTTTTCCTCAGTATCATTTTGTTCAGATTGGCTAGAAATTTCAATTATAGTTATTGGAATCTTCTCATTCAAAGTATGTTTCACTTTCTTAACTCCTCTAGGCCACTTATCATTTTTTCCTATCATTATTCAAATGTGTTCCTCTATCAGATTCTAATGAGACTGGAAATCAAAACCTTGGAATTATCTCTCTAAGAAGCAGTATAGCAACAATTAGGCTATCATTATGTCTTGTCGGATATGCCTCGACCCAATGAGAAAACAGACACACAATCACTAACACATGCCTCAATCCATGGCAAGGAGGCATGTCAATAAAATCAACCTGCATACATGTAAATGGACCTGTTGATTTTCCAATTCGACCAAAACTAACAACTTTTTTCCTCTCTGCGTTTTGTTGTTGACAAGTTATGTATCTCTGACAGAGACTTTCTGCAATGACTCTAAACTTGGGATTGTACCAAGTCTGTTTCAGTAGACTAATCATAACATCTCTACTCACATGTGTAGGACAATGGCAAACTTGTGCCATTTGAGATAACAGACTATCTGGCAATATTGGTCTTCCATCAGTGTAGATCCACACTTCATCATCTGCCCTGCATGTACATCCTGCTTAGATCTACCATTCTCTTTCTACTTCACTAGCTGCATTGTCTATTTCTCCGATTTCTTACCATGTTTCAACAGATGAGAACATTAACCTGCATTCTGCTTGTTCAGATCATTCATTCAAACGTTCCCCATTGATTGCATATGAATTTTGAGCACAAAATCATGTAATTTCATCTGCATATCTCTTGCCCACTGTGACATAATCAAATCCAGATCTGTGTGGTGAACATTTCACCACCCTAATTTGAGGTGGCAATTGTAGTGCCATCAATAGATCTTATTCACTTTCCGTTTTGTATTGGTGTACCCAAAGAGGCCAAAAATCCACGTTGGGACCACAACTGCCCATAATCATGCACAACCCCGAAACCATATAGACTATCTGTAAATATGGTTACTCACATTTGTTTGGCAAGACAACATGCTCTTGTCAAATCTATTAACTCCACTACTTGTGCTGAACTCACTCCTTTCAACGACGATGCTTCAATGACACTCACCACTGTACTGATCACATATGCAGCTCGCAAGGTAACTTCATGATCTCTCAAGCATGATCCATCCACAAACAACACAAGATCAGATTCGGGTAATGGTGTATCTTGTATGCCAGGTCTTGGTTTTGTACACAACTCAGTAACATCCAGACAATCATGATCTGCTTCATCCACCACCTCTTCACAACTTGGAATCAGCAATAAAGTATCTGGATTTAGATTCGTACATCTTGCAACCGTCACATTTTCAGCTCCCAATATCACTTGCTCATATTTTGTTAACTGACTGCTTGTAAGTGGCTATGTGCGAGTTCGAGTTAACAAAATCTCAACTGAATGTGGCACATACACTTTTAATGGATGTCCCATTACAATTGTTACTCTCTGTTCCAAACTCATACAAGTAGCAGCAACTGATTTTAGACATCAAGGCAAAGCTGCAGTTACAGGATCAAGGGTAGCTGAAAAATATGCTACTAGACGGCATCCTGTTCCATGCATTTGTGTTAGAACTGAAAGTGCATATCAGTCACGCTCACTATAGAATAATGCAAAATCCTTATTGAAATCTAGCATTCCCAATGCGGCTGGTCAACACAAACTGTTTTGTAATTCAAGAAATGCTTTCATGCATTCATCTTCAAGATGTATAAAATGTGCCTCATCTTTGTGCATCTTTCTGATTCCTTTCTCAATGTTGAGACCCAAGTAAAGAACTTCTTTTGACAGAATTGTTATTTAGCTGGTGACTCTTTATGTATTCCCACCTTCTGCCAAATGGTGCATTAGAGTAATCGTATCTGTCACATAAGTCTCTTTTGTCTTTGACGCATCCAATAGATCATCTATATATTGGGCAAGGACCAAATTATTAGGCATTACTAGTGATTCCAAACACTTCTTCAATATCTGATTGAAGATTGAGGGACTCTCTATATTCCCTTGAGGAACTTAGCACCATGCCAAAACACGGTTCCGAACCAGAAAGCAAACAAATATTGCTATCTGGGTGCAAAGGTATGAAGAAAAATGCTTGACATAGATCAATCACTAAAAAACATTCTGCTTCATTTGGAATTTGATAAAGAATCACAGCTGGATTTGGTACTATTGGACAACAAGGTATCACTATCTTTTTCATTTTACGCAAATCCTGCACTATCCTATATTTTCCATTAGGTTTGCGAATTCCCATAATAGGTGAATTGCATGGCCTCCCTAAAATATCCTTTAGACTACCTTGTTCAATCAGCATCACAATCACATTTGTTACTCCATCAATTGTTTCAAGACTCAATTTGTAAGCTGGTGTTTTTGGAAATTCTGCATTTGGTTTAACTGCAATCTGAATTGGGGCTACTCCTTTCATCAATCCAATAACTTTCCCTGAAAAATGCCACATATCAGTCAATACTGTATCCCTTAATTCAACAGGCAAATCATTTGCTGTAAATAGAGGATATAAATCATTCACTCCCGTTTCCTGTCTTGCCATTTTTAAAGTCACATCTTCATCTTTTGTATTAAATGCTATACCATCTGGTGTACAATAGATAGAACAGTTCATTTTACACAGCAAGCTCCTTCCTAATAGATTAACTGGACTTGTGTCACACACCACAAATCGGTGTAAATCTTGAAATCCTCCAATTTGCACTTCATTGGTTTAGTAACTGGGTCTTAATCAATTTGTTTGAAACTCCTAAAACTTGGATACTTTCTCCAGAGAGGGGTAGGCTGGGAATGTCCACAGTTCTCACAGTGGAATGGGTAGAACCAGTATATATGAAGAACGTAATTTAATTTCCATCAGCCTCACCATCCACATAAGGATCACACTGATCTACGGCTAAGGATGTACCAAGAACACACTCCTCCTCCCCATTCAGGCACTGTCATTGAGATGTATCTGAATCCTTTTTTCCCATTGCGTCAAATATTGTGAAGACACCTGCACATTTGAATTCACTTGATCATTTGTTTGGACACACACATTTGTATTGTATTTCTGTACTTGACCATTAACATTCTGATTTTGCATAGGAGCTTGAGGGATCTGCAAATTATGTCCTCTACCAACTGACATTTGCTGATTCTGATTCTGTTGATTCATCTGCATCTGATTTGTTCCATTTACTCCTGTATCACCTATGTTTACCAGTAGACTTATACACTTGCGCGTCCATTGCCCCAATTTTCTACACGAAAGATGAGAAAACTTCTTTTTCAATTCATATCTATTACCTCAACCTCTCCCGCGTGGAATCGGGATAATTTGACTCACAATATTTCCATTTGCCAACACACCTCTCATACTAGTAGTAGACTGACCATTTCCTTGATAAGCTTCTGTAAAATCAGTTTTTTAAAATTCTCCCTTCTTCGCCGTTTTCATCTGAGCTAAAATTAACTTCTCCTTTAACTTTTTGAGTCTCGTTTCAATGTCATCATCACAATACTTTGCATAACAAAGAATTTCGGCAATCGTCTTAGTCTGCCAACAAATTAAATGCTTCTGAATCATAGAACACATTTCTGGTCTTAATCCATACACAAATCTATTAATAAAATGTCCCATATCTTTCTCAATGACCTTTCATAATAAACATGTACTGACTCCTTCAATTCTTAAGAAGTCCTGTCTATTCTTGCCCAATCTGTTCCTTTTGGTACAATTTTCGCCTTTCAAATAGGTCATAACCTGATAATATTTGTTCATAACTTCTTCAGATGGTGCTCCTGCTTTCAAAAACTTTCAAAAACCTTCACAAACCCTTCTACTTGTTTGTACCATTCCACTGGTTTTTCTCTCAATCTTGAGAAATTATTTGTAAATGATAATATATCCTGCCTTGACCATGAGACATAGACATATCCACCTCCTGGTACTTCTCTCATAGGATATATCATCGCATCAGCTATTTCTGCTCCTGTCTCTCTCACAGAATACAATGGTAAAGCCATTGAAGTCTCTGTTGTATCTTCCTTCCTTTTAGCCTATCTTCCTTTCCCTCAATCTAATTCACCTAATTGCTTTAATGTGCTAATTAAATCTTTCATTTGCAAATACTTTCCTGAAACATTCAAACTTTCCAAATCCTCATAACTGAAATCTAATCTATATGTTTTTTGTAGGGCTTTATACTTCTCTATGTCAACTCCAAACGTTTGTGGGATTTCTGCAAATTTTTGATGTAGGATTTTCGCTTTCCTTGTAATGTTTTTACAGATAAAAAACAATTCTTCATCCTGATATCTACTTAATCTATCTGGGCTGATTGTACCAAGAGTCATTACTTCCAAATCTGCTTTTAAATTACTCACATCTATACTTGAGTTATTAATCTGTACACTGCAATCAGGTACTATTTCTTTCATCCACTCATCTAACTTTTTTGGAGACGGACCTAATGATTTCTAAATATTTTCACCTGTTTCACTTTTTGACCCTCTTGATGTAGATGCCACTTTTTTCTCAATCTGTAACAACCCCTTTGGATACATTATATATATATACCTTCCTTTGGAGTTTCAACAAATCTTTCTGAGATGTTAGTATATTGTTCTGATTCTCTTGTATCTATGCTCACATTTGTTTCACTATTTTCAATCAACCCTTGATTAGTCTCATTTATTTTCCTGTAGACTGTTTGAACTCTATTCGTATTTCTATCTGGTATTGTTAAAGCATGTACTTGAGCATTTATTTGACCATCATTATATAATGTAACAGTTGGACCAATAGTCACTGGAACTGACAAAAACAGCTGTATTCATTGGTGTCATCATTCTTGACAAATCCTTTCTAACTGAAGTTTAATTCTGACTCACACTTACTGAAATTTGCTCTTGAGGCATTTCTATTTGAGTTAATGGAGCACTTGGTAAAGAATTTGTCTCTACTCTATTCTGTTCCTCTTGATATGGTGGACGTTTATTCATTAACAATTAATTAAAAAATTCTTCATCTATGTCATCAATTTCCTCAGTATTTTCAGTATTTCTAGATTTTTGACATTCTTTTTCTACTTATATTTTCCCCCTTCTTTAGTCTCGGCTACCATAACTGGAAAACATCTTTGTCCCTTATGCTAAGTCTCTTCTCAACATTTTCTTTTGAGCATCCCATTTTGCGTATGAAAATGTACTCACAGTATTCTTATATCTAGTCTTATACCTATATCTTTCTCACTTGTATGCCTCATGTTCCCATTCTTCAAGAACGTCATACTGCATAGGTCTGGGATTAGGTCTCAATTTATTCATTTGTCTTCTTAAATTTTCTAAAATTCTAGGATTAAAAGTCCCATTCTCTGAAAATGCTAA
The DNA here is from genome assembly GCF_964263255.1 of Lissotriton vulgaris. NCBI lineage: Eukaryota > Metazoa > Chordata > Amphibia > Caudata > Salamandridae > Lissotriton > Lissotriton vulgaris. The sequence goes on from NC_141686.1 coordinate 151,367,453, forward strand.
ATTACCATCTTGCTCATTATATTTAATCCAATTTTCTAACCATGTACACATATGCTAACTCCTTTCTAATTATATGAATGAAGCGGGGTTCCCTTCAGGAGCTACAGGAAATCCTTCTTCAATGGATATCGCCTCATCTTTACTAAATAAAGTTTTCAACAATTTTAATAACTTCATGATTCTCTACTTCATGATTCATGATTCTGTAAATAAATCTTCAATAGTTACTCTTCCATATTATGATTTTGTGCTACCAATCAAAACTAATCACGCTGTCCAATCCCTGCGAGTCTCACAGCAACCTATCTATACCAGCGCTGAATTCTCTGTGACGATTTCTCATCAACTGATCTATACCAGCGAGGTGCTCTGTAACGTCAGTGTAACTCTTGCGACTGGCCCTCCCTTTACAAGTCAGCATCAGCGTCTTTTTGAAGTCTTAACAAAACAAACTACGTAAAACAGCTTTTCTGCTCCACTAAAAGAATTAATATTGATAGAATCATATACTCTGAGAATGCCTTTCACTTCCAGCAAAATCTTGACCAGCGCGGTTTTACCCTAACTTAAGTGAAAGCTCTCTGGACTTCCCCAGATGCGCTTTCTGAAGTGACCCAAATAAATCTCCACTATTCAAACTTTCAAGATTGTCTGTGCAAGTACCGACAATACAGCCATTGCTCAGAACTGCATCAACAGCAGACAACGTACACTTAGTCTATACCATACTGAGACTGCACTTGGGCTTATCTTAGGCCAACGACGGACCCATTGCTTCCATTAAGGTCAACGTCGGACCACAACATAAAACATAAAGGTACGTGGTCAATAAACGTCTGCCCCTTAATTCCGTTTCTTCATTACTCAGTGCATTTAGTCTAAAGAAAACATCTGATGACACTACCAGAAACTGATCCAGCGGAAATTTTATAATCCTTCACTATATTCCTAATTTATTAATATCAGGAAATGTTCAAATATAAACTCATTAACCACTTACATATATCAGATCATCCAATAGATCTGTGGTAGAACAAATAGGGACTCGATAATAAGCGCAGATGCTATTTCTCTCCTGACGATCTATAATGAAGGAAAAGCATGTCCAGCAACAGTAATCACAATATACATATGTCTAGATATTCATTATTAATGGCAAAACTCTTAATACTTATCAAGTTACTTTTATCTAAATACTAGCAGCCCGTCCCGAAGTTGTCCGGGTATGAATTGCTGCCGGCCAGTAGTATATTGTTTTGTAGGATTTCGTTTAGATAGCATTTCTTATCTGTGACAGGCCTGTGAAACGCTCCGAATCACAGTGCACTACTGCGCGTTCAGTAGTGTGTGAACTCGAGTTTCACTACTTTATTTTTCCTTGCAACTCGACAACATGGCATGAGCACAATTTACATTACAGAAGAACACATTCATTTGTGGTAGGCATGGGGAGACACAGCGATTTGCCTGAAATCACAGGATGTTGAGCTGATGCCGAGATTCAAACGTAGCTACCCAGCTCTAAAGTTCGCAATTCTAGAACTCGTGGCGGAAGGTGTGTCTAAAAGTGTATGTCGGTGCTGGCCATCAATGAGAGAGACCTGTGCATTTTTCAAATGGGTGGTGAAAAAATAAGAGTATGTTGCTGGAGATGTGGGCCGCCGTGCCACCAATGTACTTACCGGGGGAGGGTAAACACCCATTATTCCGCAACTTTCTTTCCTCATACCATCACTCCGCATACTTTCATTACGAAAGTACCATTACTCTGCAATGCCATTATAACGCATACTATTAAACAAAACAAGAGCCAATACTGGAGTATCAATTCATCAACTGATAAATTTCAAAGAAAGCTGCTTTGATTGAAGCAAAGACAACCTGTTTTTCTTTTTCACCAAACACGTTTATTCTATTTTAGTAAACGTTCTTTTTTTCTTTTTTTGGCACACTATTCGTCGTGCATGGAAAATACAAAATACAAAATGCAATAGGTTTTATATACAATAGGTACAAACATATGAATAAACAATTTCAAACACACTTGGCCATACATTCACACACAGACCATTCAGAACAGAAAAAAATAATAATGAGAAAACAGTGCGTCCAGGCATCGGTAAATGAATCAGTGGAAAATATGTCTTTTCATATTTTTGCAATCTATTATAGTTGTAGTTGTCACAAGATCTCTCATGAACCCAAATGAATGCAACAACTGTTCCAAAGTGATAATAGTAACCAGATGCAGGACAAAAAACTGGTCGACGCGTTTCAAACCCCTTAAATTTGGTGGGGTTCTCCTCAGGACCGGATTGGTTCTGAAACAATAAAAATAACTAGCTTGAGCACATTTGTTCAGAACATGAACAAGTAAATAAAACAAGGGATCGACTACCAGTGTCCAACTGATGCTCCCTACCTTAATCCAATTGTCAAAAAACACAATCAATGGCGGGCTTCCGAAGTGGAATAGTATTTCCCAATAGATGTGGTCACAGCAGCTGTGTATGAAAACAATACAAGCGACAACATTCAATATTGTGTCACACCTTCCCAAATCATTCATTCAGACCGTGTGTGATATAGGGGGGGGGGCACGGGGAGCGTGATGACTTACCCGCTGGCGAACAGCTTCAGACTCGCTGCTCTGTCTTAGTTTCGTGGGCGACCGCTCCTTTGCTGCAAAACGGAGCGAAAAGGTTGTTTAGCTGTCTGGCGGTAAAAACGCGAGCAGGTTGATTCTCAGTAAAACGGGACAACATACCGATGTGGGAGCGAGGCGTCAGTCCTTCTCCTTAGGTGGTGTGCATGGTTCACACGGCTGGAGCCCTCGAGTGGAAGTGTTGCCTCGGTACTTCCTGGTTCATAACGGAGGACCGGGGTTTCTGGGACTTGTAGTTCTAAGGCGGTTTTGCAAGAATTAGGAAAAAAGGGCTGGAATGGACTATGCAGTCTCTTTCACCAGTCAGGCTTAAGCATTAGGCTTATAAATTTCAGATATTTCATTTAATCCTCGCGTGGTGGTATTGAACTTCATTATAAGCATTGCTTCACGTTGTGACAATTTGGCATCAACGTCACCGCCCCTGGGGTCTTTTTCAATTTTGGACAAAACTGTCCATCGCAAGTCTGTGTTTTCATGCTTACACTTGGTCCAATGGTTGACTAATGGGGCATTCTCCACCCCTCTGCGGATGCGCGATTTGTGTTGCGTGATCCTGTTTCTGATTTTTTGTGTTGTTTTCCCAATGTAGACTAGAGGGCATGGGCAAATGATTGCATATACGACATTTTTAGATTTACAATTCGTAAAGGTATCGTGTTTCCAATGAATATTGTCGAATGTAAAGACTGTGTCCTCAATGGTCTCAATACAACAAGTGCATGTCCCGCACTTGTGGTGTCCTTTGGGTGGAGGTAATCCAAAAAGGCTATGTAATGTAGGAGCCCTAGTGATTGGTAATGCTGCCCTGACAACATAATTGGCCACACTTTTGTCCTTTTTATAAGCAAAAAGTGGTGGTACTGAGAAATCCTCATGCAGGTTCTTTAGTAAATGCCAGTTGGACGTAATGAGCTTCCAGTGTAAGTTTGCAGCCGGGCAGAAAGTGGTGACACACACCATCCTTTCAACATCTGGTTTAATTCTTTTTTCTAACAACGTCTCTCGAGGGGTCCACCATGCACGTTTGAGGGAATTTTTAAATAGTTTTTTTGGGTATCCTCTCTGAATGAGTCGATTTTTCAAATGTTCAGCATGTGGAAAGTATTCTTCTTTGCTGGAACAATTTCTGTGAATACTCAAAAATTGCCCATAAGGGAAATTTTTTGTTTCAAGCTGCGAGGGTGGTTGCTGTTAAAATGCAGCGCTTTATTCCTGTCGGAAGGTTTCCGAAATAATGTTGTGCTTAAACCTCCCTCAGAAGGTGCCACTTTCACATCCAAGTAATTGATAGATTCATTTGATGCTGAGACCGAGAACTGGATGTCAATCGTTCTCGAATTCAGCCAACATACGAATTGACCCAGTTCTTCATGTCCTCCTGTCCAGACCATGAATATATCGTCAATGTACCGCATGTAGTGTGAAATACTGCCGCCAAAAGGATTAGTTTGATATATGAATTTCTCCTCAAATAACCCCATGAACATTATGGCTAGCTCTGGGGCAAAGGGGCAGCCCATCGCCACCCCCTTGATTTGATAAAAAAATTCTGCATCAAACGTAAAAAAGTTCTTTTGCAGTGCAAACCGTGCAAGGTCAAGGATGAACTTAGTGGGGACTCTCATTGGTCTTTCTCTTTTATCCAAGAACACAGTCAAGGTTTCCAATGCTTGTTCTTGAGGGATCTGGGTGTATAAAGACACCACATCCAGTGTAACTAGGAGTTGTCTATTATGATCAAATTTGATGGTGGAAATACGATTTAAGAAAGCGGTGGTATCTTGGAGATGAGCAGGGATAGTCTGAATGAAGGGTTTCAAAAAATGGTCGATATATTTGGCAACAGGTTCGAACAGAGATTCGCACCCTGAAATTATAGGTTGTCCTGGTGGATTTTTATCGTCCTTGTGCAATTTTGGAAGCACATAGAATACAGGCGTCCTGGGATTTTTATTTTGTAGGAATGCTAACTCCTTTGGTCCTATAATCCCTTCATCAAAGCCTCTTTGGATGGTGTCAAATAATTGATTCTTCAATTCAGGTGTAGGATCCTTCCCGATGCGTCTATAGCAGTTCTGGTCGTTGAGCTGACGGTGTACTTCTAGCTTGTATTTATTAATGTCCCATATAACCACAGCTCCGCCCTTATCGGCCTGTTTAACTACGATGGTATTGTCATTCTTCACCGCTATTAGTGCATCCTTTTCAGCTTTGGAAAGATTGAACTTCACAAATGACTTCTTTTTTTCAATTGACGAAATCCCTGATAGCACAGTGGTTTCGAAAGTTAAGACTTCCTTTGGGATTTTAGGTCCTTTTGGACAGAACGTAGACTTTCTCTTAAGACCTGTAGTTTCCTCATGTGTATTTTCAATGGCATCTTGAAAAAATGTTTTTAGACGTATTTTTCGACAGAAATCCAATGTCTCAAGTTTCATTCTAGTGAAATCCGTGGGTCTTGATGGGACATAGTTAAGTCCTTTGGTTAGGATGGATGTTTCTGCTGCTGAGAGCGTCCTATCTGATAAGTTATAGATTGGTGAAATTTCTAGTTGTTGTAAGATTTCTGGTGCGTCCTCATTTGCCATGGTTGTGTGTAACGGGCTCGGCCTCTGGGTTTCAGTTGACCCCGTCCTAAAAAAGGCTGTTGAGTTTGGGCTTGTTGTTGGTACTGATTGGGTCGACTTCCTGCCCTGTTTTGATTTGGTCGATTACTATTATCTGGTTCGCTCCCGGAGGAAGATGTAGTGTCTGAGAAAGTTAGACATTTTCGACGTGATCGTCCTTGGTTATCCTGCAAGTAACGTCGTGAATCAGAGTGTGTATAGAAATCCTTGTTGAGATATGGATAAATTGATTCTAATGAAACGTTTTTTTTGTCCAATTCAAATTTATTGTTTTTTTGAGTCACTGTGAAGTCCTTAAATTCTAGAATTTCTTTATCTATTTTCTCCAATAGAGTTTTGGAATCCGTGATTAATTGGTTGGTCTCAATTTCTTTTTTTAGAGTTTCTATCTCCTCTAGTTCCTTAAGCGATGTCCTGTGTGCAGTCTCAATGATGAGGAACATTTTATATGCTTTTACCACGCATACATTTACAACGAAATTCGTTGTAAATGCATGAATGGTAAAAGCATGTTTTTTGTTTAATGTTTGATAAGGTAAGTATGGATATAGGGGTATATGTTTTGGGGTACTGAGGTATCTGTTTTGGGGTGTTTGTGTATTTTAAGGGTTCAAATATAGTTTTGGGTTATGGGGTACAGGGGTAGTTTTAGGGTTCAGGGCAAGGTTTGGGTTTTGGGGTACAGGGGTATTTTTAGGGTTCAGGGCTAGGTTTGGGTTTTGGGGCACAGGGGTATTTTAGGGTTCAGGGGTAGGTTTGGGTTTTGGGGTACAATGGTATTTTTAGGGTTCAGGGCTAGGTTTGGGTTTTGGGGTACAGGGTATTTTTAGGGTTCAGGGGTAGGTTTGGGTTTTGAGGTACAGGGGTATTTATAGGGTTCAGGGCTAGGTTTGGGTTTTGGTGTACAGGGGTATTTTTAGGGTTTAGGGATAGGTTTGGGTTTTGGGGTACAGGGTATATTTATAGAGTTTAGATGGGTTAGTGTTTAACGGTGCTGGGGTATTTTAAGGAGTAAGGGTGGGTTATGATTATGGGGTGCAGGGGTATTTAAAGGGAGCAGGGTGGGATTAGCACATGATATGAGACATGGCATGAAGGGCGGAACGTACCACACGCCCCCAGCGTTTGTCACGCCCCCAGTACACGCCCACAGCAAAACGCAGACACGCCCACAAGGGACTACTTTGCTGGCACGTTCTTTTACCTTTTAAATGTATATGGTGGGCGTCTTCTGCATAGCCTATGTCCTTCTGCTGCAACTGCCCTTTCTTTCCAATGCTGTATTGGGTGTTGTGATTGGTGCTGTGGTTCCTGAGATTACCCGCCTCAAAGGTTTGGGCTCTCTCTTTATTATATTAGTATGGAATTCAAAATATGAATGGTCAAAACACGAGTACATAGGAAATATTAATTCTTCATTATTCAGTTATTACACGTAAATTCACAGCTCTTGATAAATACTTCAAAATTCAATAAGAAGTGTGAGAGGAGAGAGATGAGAGACAAAAGAATAAATCATTGCAATGTCAGTATGCAAATCAGATTTTCATATGAACCTAGATTAAAGAATACTAATGCACAGCATGCAAAAGTTCGAAGTAGAGAACCCTTTGCCGAAAAAAGGTATAGCTTAAGCAAAATCACCAGCCAATGAAGTGCAAGATATCAGGATAGTCTGGCTCAAGATTTGCAAGGGTAATAGACAGCCAGAGTAGCATACAGAGGACAGCAACATAGGCTCTTCCTTCATAGAAAAAGCTGCTGCCATGTTCTTTTCTCACAGTAATAATTATACCCCAAATGTTAAAAAGTCCAACCCCCATAAAGTTGCAATTCCACAGTTCCACATGTTTTTATTGGTCAAACGCATGAGGTGATAATCGTCTCAGTCAGTTCATTCAGATTTCTCTGTTAAAGTTCTTTGTTAAAAATGAATGTCGCTCTTCGGAAGCAGGAAAAGAAATTGTGATTTCTTCATGTCCTCGCGCTCACTTCTTGATCAGCTTGCAACATAGCTGATACAATTATTCACAGAAAAAATACTCTAACCGTAGAAAGTAAATCCTAGTGATATGCTAAGCATAGCTAAACAAATAAATCAGTATTTTAGAAATAATGAAGGACAAAGTACATTCTTCTGTGGCCTACCTTAGGGAAAGAAAAATTACTTTAGCAAAGTTTGAGGCCTTCATAGAGAAACCAGGAAAACCATTGGTTTTCTGAAGAATAAAACACACTTTAGTTAAAGGGAAACAAAAGAAAATTCATAAGAAAATCAATTATTCAAGGTTCATTATTCGAATTAAACTCACATGTATAACCTACATTTTCAATAATCAAGCTATTAATAATATTTGTTTTTTGTCTTGTTATGAAGAAAGGATAAACATTTCAAGAAACATTTTCTAATCGTGTTTCTATTATTACTATTTCATATTTCTATATGTACGTTTTTTAATGCATATTTTTTTAAAGTATCTCTCGAAATATTTTAGTTCATGTAAAAATACTTAATATATTTCCTTGCTTTCAGCATTTTAAATGTTGCAGCTTCTATTTCACTAAACATGTTGTGCCTTTTATGCACATATTCACGTAAAATGTATTTATTTAAAATACAAATGTTAATAATTTTCACACCATCAGTCATTGTTTTGTTAATAATAAAGTTATGAGCAAATTTAATCAAACAAGATATTTCGCAAAAATCATGCTACATCACTGTGCATGAGAGTTTGGCTGGCCTTAGATGGTCGGACAAAAACCTGATGCGCAGTGAAGGGAATGCCCACCACTTCCCCACCAGCAGTGTCATCCCCTGGACCCACCCCTAAGACTCGACAGAGTCCTGGGGGTGGGACCAAGGGATTAAAATAAAACGATAATGAAACAGGTTTAAAACCCATTTTATTATCGTTTTATTTGCTGGAGGTGGCGGGGGGGGGGGCTGCGCTTCTCCACTCTAATGGAGCTGCCACCACTGCGACAAGGGTGGCTGCATTGTAAGAAGGCTAGATTTTGTGCAGGAAGGAACAAAAATTAGGAGAAATAAACATATTTTTCCTCATTATGCCTCCCCTAGGAAGGCATAGCATTTTGACGCATTTTCAGGCCTCACACTCATGGTAAAATTTGGAATGCCCAAAATCCACGTACGGATGTTTGGGAACACCCATGCTCCATCCATGGAATTTCTCTCTAGGGCAGAGTAATTCAAGGCAGCAACTGGCGCTGACCTGCGTTACTCCAGATTTAACGAGTATCCGCAGGGCCACAAACGGTGGCCTTGCATTGCTTGGTAAATCTCACTTAGTTTTGTGTTTCGCTTGCGTTACTTTAAATGACGCAAGTGCAATGCAAAACTATGGTAAAGCTGCCCCCTGGTGACCTTTTATACCCATGCTTGCCTGCCCGATTTATCCCCCATTCCAGCCCTATGTGGCTCTGTTTGCGACAATAGAGGCCTTTGGTTAGGGCCACTGGTTCACGCTCCATCGCCATTTCTGGTCCTCTAGTAACTGTTGTCCGTCCTATATTTTGGAGAATTAAAATATTTCAGTGGCACAACTACTAATGAGAAGCAGAAGTCTGTTCCACTACTTAGGGGCTGGAGCAGAGAAAGAACAACTGCCTGCTGCTGTTCATTGTACTCTGGGGACTTGTAACAGAAGTTGAATAGAGGATCTCAAAAGTTCGATGAGCAGTTCAGGAATAGTTATTTCACATAAGTATTTAAGGCCTCTCTCATGATAGGCCTGGAAAGTCCAATTATGGTATTTAAAATGATGCATTTATAGAGCATCAGGAGCTATTGCGGGGCTCAGAGGTGAGTAGTTAAATGTTCCTGTTCTGGTAGATTAAAAAGAAGCCTGGTCACAGTGGTCTGTTCTACTTGTAAATGTTCACTATCTGGGAGAAGAGAGCAGTGCATAATTTGAGCCAGTGTTTTAGCGTGCTGGCACTTAATTTTCAGCATTGGCTTTTATGACAGTACCCCACATGGTGTTGTCAAATTGTTATGATATGATATGATATGATATAGTTTTTGTAAAGCGCGGCTTACACTCCAAGGAGCATCTTGGCGCTAGTGATAAGAGTGTCATCGGAAAGAAAGAGGGAAAGTGCTGGCAAAAAAAAGGGGGGGGGGGGGAGTGCTGAAACTAAAAAGAGTTAAGTTAGATTAGTTTTAGAACTAACGTGTCAGGTGCATTAAAAATCCAGGTTTTGAGGGCCTTGCGAAATAGGATTTCAGAGGGGATCTGACGCATCTGGGAGGGGAGTTTGTTCCAGGCTCTAGCTCCCAAAAAACCTAGCGATTTGCCACCTTTGGTTGCGAGCCTGAATCTAGGGACCACCAGTAGGTTCAGGTTGGAGGACCTGAGTGATCGAGAGGGGGTGTATTTTCCAAACCTTTGAGACAGATAGGAGGGACCCGACTGGTGATAGGCTCTGAAAGTGATAAGCAGGATTTTAAATAGTACTCTCTTATGAATGGGCAGCCAGTGTAGGGTTCTAAGTGCTGCTGAAGCAGATGACCTCCTGGGCAGCCTTAGTACTAGGCGGGCTGCGGTATTCTGCACCATCTGCAATTTGTGCAGGACGCTTTTGTTGGAACCTGCATAGATGCTATTGCAGTAATCCAGGCGGGATGTGATGAGGGCCACTGCGATTGTCTTCCTGGCCGTCAGGGGAAGGAGGTCGAAGAACCTTCTCAAGCCCTTGATGATGTTAAAGCAGGCCCCTGCCACGGTACCTGCTTGTTGCTTGAAAGAGAGGGCTTCATCAAACCTAATCCCGAGGTTGCGGGCTGATTTGATTGTGTTTGGCGGGACCTCAGCATCTTGGGGCCACCACTGTTTCGGGCAGAAGAGGTTATCATGACCGAAGGGGAGGATTTCCGTTTTTCCTGAGTTACACTTAAGGTGGTGGGTTCTCATCCATTCAAAAGTGGCGGTGAGACAGTCTTTCAGGTTTTCTTCAGCTGAGGAAGTGTTGTCTTGAACCAGGATGAGCTGCGTGTCATCAGCATACGATATTGTGCTGATGTTGAAGGAGCTGATGAGCTCTATCAGGGGGGTCATATATAAGTTAAAAAGAATTGGGCTTAGACTAGAGCCCTGTGGCACCCCTGTGGTTAGTGCCTTCTCGCCTGATCGATAGTTTCCCAATAAAGTGACTTGCTTTCTATGGCTAAGGAAGTTTTTTAGCCAGTTTAGGGCGGTTCCTGCAATTCCCAAGTTTGCCAGGCGGCCAATTAATACGGGATGGGAGACCGTATCAAAGGCCGCCGACAGGTCGAGCAAGATCAGGACGGCTTTTTTGCCTTGGTCCATTGCTGTCTTGAGGGTCTCTACCGTATGTAGGAGGGCTGACTCCGTGGAGTGTTTTGCTCTGAAACCTGCTTGGCTAGGATGTAGTAGGTTGTTGTCCTCCAGAAATGCGGTCAACTGTTTGTTTACTGCTGACTCTGTGAGTTTAAACAGTAGTGGAAGCAGCGATATAGGGCGGAGGCTGGAGAGTGTGGTGGGGTCGGCAAGGGTTTTCTTTTGAAGGGGTTTCACGGCAGCGAGTTTCCATTCAGAGGGAATGGCAGCGGTAGCAAAGGAGGAATTGATAATATTGTTTATAGTGGGATTCACAGTGTCCACTATGGTTTGGAGTAGCAAAGGGGGACACGGATCGAACGGGGAGCCTGACTTGGTAGAGAGGATAGCTTGGCGAGTTTCCTCCATGCTGACCGGGGCAAAATTGCTTAGCTGCGGGTTTTTGTTTGTTGTTGGTAGATTTTCCTGTAGAAGGGATTCGGGGGGGTCTGGAAAGTCTTTAATTAGGTTTTGAATTTTTTGTTCGAAATAGTCCGCAATTGAGTTGCACAGGGCGGGAGAGGGTGGAATCTCTTGCCTAAGGATTCTGGGATTCATGAAGTCATCGACTATTTTGAAGATTTGCTTTTGATTGTTGTTAGACTTAGTGATGGCTTCAAGGAAATGTTCTTTTTTGGCGGTTTTTATCATTTCGTGATAATGTTTCCTAGCAGTTTTGTAATCTAGGAGTTCAGTGTCGCTATAGGTGCGACGCCATTTCTTTTCGAGGGTTCTAACCTCTGAGCGCTTGTCTTTGAGGTGGGGGGAGAACCATGGGGCACATTTTTTGTTATGCTTTTTTCTCACTATTTGCGGATTGGGGGGTTTGCCGAGATTTGTGATCCATGTGCAGAAATTACTGTAGTCTGTTTCAGTGCAACCAGTGGGGAGGGGTTTTAATTTCTCGGCAACGAGGTGCAGATTGGGGGAGTTTGCTAGTTTTTTCCAGTCTGTCTGTGCCTGAGTGTCAACTCTTGGTTTGGGAATGTTTGTCCTTTTTTTAAGAGCGAGGTTGAAGGGGATTAGCCAGTGGTCAGTCCACGTTTGCGGCAGAGGAGTTGCTGTAGTAAGGGTAGTGAGATTGGTGCAAATGCAGTCCAGGATGTGGCCTGCTTTATGCGTGGGCTTCTTGGTCAGTATTTCCAGTCCCAGAATATCGGTGAGTTCATTGAGCCATATTGTGTTAGGGTCGTTAACTTTGTCCAGGTGGAAATTTAAGTCGCCCAAAACTGTGAAATTGGCGTATTTCATGGCGAGAGTGCTGAGTGCCTCTTCAAAGCTAAGTGAAAAACCGTTCTGTGGTCCTGGTGGGCGATAGATGAGGGCACCGGCAAAGGTGTTCTCGTCATTTATCTGGATGCGGAAACCTAAGCTTTCTGCTCCCTTAATGTCCGATATCTCGAACGTGGAGCATTTTATGGAGTCCCGGTGGATAATGGCAAGGCCACCACCTCTTTGTTCCTGTCTGTCAGCACGTTGAATGAGGTATCCCTGTGGAACAGCCTGGGCTATAACAGGGTTGCACCATGCTTTAAGCCAGGTTTCGGTTACAAATAGTAGGTCAAAATCGTTTTCTGTGATAAGGTCATAGATGTGAGCTCCATTTTTACATATTGACCTAGCGTTGATTAGGGCTCCTCGGACCAGGGTCGAGTCTTCCGTAGCGGGTGACAATTTCTCTGGGGTAAGAGTGATTTTACATGAGTGGCAGCTTAGGGGCCCTAACCAGTTGTCGACATTGATCACATTGTGACAATTTTTGCAATTGTTGTTTAAGGAGAGGATTTTTTCTCTCGTTAGAGTAGGCATTGGGTTTGTACATACCTTAGATTGGGCGGCGTGGCGTGCCCTAGGCCCGGTCGTGGCACGGACGGGCGCAGACGGGCTTGCCTTAGGCGCGCCTTCGGCGCGCAAACGGCGCTCCCGCTGCGCTCGTCCGCTGCGCTGGTATGGCCGGCACATTTGTAGTTTTCAGGGGTGGGCGTGGCCTCGCAGTGGGCGAGGCTATCGGCTTAGGGCGTTCCTGAATGAGCGAGGGGTCGCTGTGTCAGGGGATCGAGGAGGGCGGTGATAGCGCTTTTAAGTCGGCGCTTTAGAGCAGATAAGCCCAGTGATGTTTTAAAATTCGAACAGGAAGAAAATAGTGCAGTTTTAAAACGTAAACACACACACAGTCCTCCGGCTTCCGCCTCAGAGGATGACACACTCAACTACAAGCGCTTCCAATCAGCGTATTTGTAGTTTTCAGGGGTGGGCGTGGCCTCGCAGTGGGCGAGGCTATCGGCTTAGGGCGTTCCTGAATGAGCGAGGGGTCGCTGTGTCAGGGGATCGAGGAGGGCGGTGATAGCGCGTTTAAGTCGGCGCTTTAGAGCAGATAAGCCCAGTGATGTTTTAAAATTCGAACAGGAAGAAAATAGTGCAGTTTTAAAACGTAAACACACACACAGTCCTCCGGCTTCCGCCTCAGATGAGTAAAACAGCAGCTATTTAATCATCCAATATACAATAAAAATGATACTACCTGCCACCAACACCAATCTTATAGCGTGGGTTCACTTGGATCGATTGAATTGTTACACTTGTATGAGTGTGGTGGTTAGTAGTTGTATTTGTATGAGTGTGGTGGTTAGTAGTTGTATTTGTAGGAGTGTGGTGGTTAGTAGTTGTGTTGGTACTGTCACTGACAGTGCTGGCAGAGGCAATGGGTGGAGCAAGCTGCAGTGGCCTCCTGACTAGGGTCCTGGCACTTACCTTTTCACAAGTTAAGCCCTGGCAGGAGAAAATGAATTTGTGTGTGTGCACGGACAATCATTTGGCAATGTGTGATTCTCTATCTGTGGGTTGTTTTTTTGGTTCTCTGTGTATAAATGACAAACGGTTGGGCCTCAGGGCGTAAATGATTTGGAGGTGTAGGGATTCATGTGTGTGAATTTTCTGGTATGTGGATCCATGAGAGTGTATTTCTGTGAGTTTGTATGCTCTTCATATTCAATGTGTGCAAATATGGGTATATGTGAGAGGGGTCGGAGACTGCATTTAGCAATCATTGTATCAGTGCTTTAAGAGCAGTTTTAGCACTGAATGTATATACTAAAATGCAAAAAGAAACACGTTAATGGAAGTGAAACTATCCTGGCAATTTATATTCAAAAGATCAACTGCATCTCAATTTCAGTAAGGGATAAGTTATTCAGCAGTAGAGCATAATTGTCATTTTTCCCATTTACACAAATAGCCCTGGGCCACTATTTTACATTTTGGATACTGTAAAATTCTTAAGTTCAGCTGCCTGCGTGTTTTATATTCATGCTTTGCAACTAATCAAGAAACATTGCGCAGGTGCTTTAAGCATTTTAAAAATGCATTGGTAATATTCGTCATACGGGGGTGCCATTGCTTCAGCTCACCACAAGGGGCGGAGGGTGATGACTATCACAGCTTTGGTCCATCTCATGCTACATAGAGGCAGCTTGTTGATTTTTCGATGGAGATGGCAGTGTAAACTAGTCTTTTTTATCCTTTGCATCTCCAGGTAGACTATGAGTGAGCCTTCACTGAGTTTCAGTTTGGAAAAGAATGTCCCCAGCATGGTATGCAGGTGGGCATACCTTCCCTAAGTGACCAACTGCAGGTGAAACTGGTATCCTGGAATTTTCCTAGCCCAATTAACTCACTAATCTAGAGTGAGCACCGCGGCCCAGGCCTCTCTATGGCAATGCCAAGATGCAGAAATGGTTACGCGACCTGGAGGGATGCACCAAGAATGTCCTCTTGTGTCAACATCGGACTACTAATCACACCCTGGTAGCTGACATGAAGTGGTGGTGGCCGGATACAATTCATTAGGACTGACCGGAGCTTTTTCTCTGACAGAAATGAGTGTGGCCACCCTGCTCCATTCGGGTAAAATGACATTCACACCCTTATGCTGACATTAAGTGTGCATGCTGGGGGTGTATTTGTGTGTACTTTGTGTCTGTGCAGCCAATACATGACTATGAGATTGTGTTTATTGTATGCTTGCTGGAACCATTGGGATCTATTCTGGATGGCCATTGGGTTAGCATGGCACAACATGGAGGATGCATAGAGCTTTGCCCTGTAAGTGGGAATGTATGGCTGGCTTTTACGAAGCTTGAGAGTAGCGGCCCAGACACTCAAGTATGGGAGAATGTAGACAGGACTGCTCTTTGATTTTATATGTGGACCCTTTGGAATACGAGTGCTGATTAGATTTTCCTGATCACTACCATGTGGTCAATTGTAGGCAAAGGGTTGAATGATCAGATCTAGTTTGTTGGGTCTTATGTTTCTTTAAGTTGAGACTGTATATACAAATGTCTTATGTACCTTTAAAGGGTTAGTGTATTTACAAATGCAGCACATGCCACCGGTCGTTTATATGGATATATCTAACTTACAATAAAGAAGACAACTTTATTTGGAATCTGCAATCTTTAATTCATAGTTGTTATAGGTGGACAAGTTTTTTCTGGTGGCTTGCTTTTTGTATATCCCTGATTGCTACTTTAGGAAGGCTGGTGGCACCCATGTGTGGAGACTTCACACTTGAAGCTAGCATTATCATTATCCTGCTGTGAATGACATCACCTCCAACAACGGCTGTGCCAGCACTACAGCCAGAAAATGACTTTTGAAAGGGAACCATCTCAAACCGAGAAGACGAACACCCATCACACTGTCCATGGGAACGCACAAGCCAAACAAGACAGGAACCGGGAAGTGGTGCTGACAGTATCTGCTGATATGCACACATTCTAGTGCAAGCCTACCCACCTCTCAAGGGAGCAGGTAAATGTGAAGCATAACTACTCAGACTGAAAGATTACAACACAACTGACCTATAATTTGCCAATGTGGAGATAGCATAGTAAAACGTTCACCTGTGCCTAATCTTGCCTAAACTTGACTTGCAGAGAGGTCACCACATATATTAGGGGACACTTATAGGGGTAGAAGGACATTGTAGAGGGTGTAGTGCTGCATTTAAAGGCATATGGGTAAGATTGTTTAACTTTGCAGTCATACCCCTTTCGAACTGTGTAGTATTGCATACGGCTGTAATATTAAAGTGCTGTTTTGTTTACTAATAAGACCAGCCCAGGACTGCACAGTCACTTATTGTGTCTGTTGTTTGACTGGTGAGGTCTGAGTCTCTACCCTCATGCTACCCACCTAAGAAGCATTTGACTGCTCACTCTTTTTACACTGAGAGCTAAGTGTGTAGAGGTGTACTTTGCTCAATTCTTAGAGCCATTCCAGGATGGGCCTTGGGACACCAGTGTCAAATAACCAAAACCAAAACGGTTATGGACTAGTATCCACTTTGTGTCCTGTGGCCCCCTGATTGTGGTCTGAAAGTTGAGTTTAGTTATTTCTTCGATCCACTAGTTTATTTTTTTCCAACCTTAGAAGAAAACCAACAACTGTATAATATGAGAACTGCAAAAACAACAGTTAATGGACAGAATGCAGAACAATGTCATACATTCACCCCAGTACAAAGATCTGGGCCTAAATCCATCGTTTTTTTGCACTCCACACCACCCCAGTTCAGATATGGTCATATGCAAATCAGCCTTGAGCCTGTGCCTCATGGGAACAGTCCAGCCGAACTGCCAAGTCATGTCTTTTCTGGACCGGAATCAAGCATCCTAGGACCGGTTTCTGGCTATCAGCTGTCTTCAGCCAGGATAGCTTGACTCCAGTGGTGTGGAGAGCATGGGCCTCACGTCTGAGCATACCCATCCCACTCGGGGTGACAAATGCAAAAACAACAGTTGTTGGACAGAATGCAGAACAATGTCACACATTCACCCCAGTACAGGGTTCCAGGGCTGCCTTCACAAGTGATTTATCCAGATCATTAATGTAAATAGTAAAAAGCAGGGGTGCCGAAATGCATCCCTGCCGGACGCCCCTGCACAATTTAAAAGATCTAGTGCAATCACCAGCCTGGGATATCCTGACCCATGCTGTAAGGTCTTGATGAAGATTGGCTAAAAAATAAACTAGACAGGGATCAAGTCCTTTTTCCAACAAGATATTCCATAGCTTTGACCTGTTAACCACGTCAAACGCAGAGGATAGATCCATAAATGCCGTACTCAGACAACCCTCTTTAGCCATGGTATATTTGCTTATTAGTAAATACAGATTCAAGCACTGATCCATAGTGCTCCTCCCACGTCTAAATCCATATTGCAGGTTAGACAAGATCTCCCTCTCATTTGTCCAGTCTGTAATTTTGGTTAAAATTACCTTTCCTAAAATTTTCACAGAGGAATCAATGAGGGATATCAGTTTGTAACACCGAGGATCCCCTCTCTGCCCCTTTTTAAAAATAGGAATAATAATTGATTTTGACCATGATGCCGGAAACCCTGCCGTACCCACAGCGCTAAAAACATTGGCAAGGATTTTAGCCCAGAATTGAGGTTTACTTTTATAGAGGTCTGCTGGAATGCAGCCTGGGCCTGGTGCTTTATTACTAGCCGTATCTTGTATGGCTTTCTCAATTTCCCCCTCTTTAAACTCAATTGGGGCTCTAGCTTGATAAATTGAAGAACAAGGGATGCACTCTGATGCCACACTGGACTAATAAATCATCTCAAAATGAGAAAGCCACTGGGCCTCTTTAATGTTACATTCCTGAACCTCATTATCCTCACCACAAAATAAGGGGTGTTTATAATAGACCAAAATCTAGCGCTGTCCCTTAACACTTTAACAGATAATAGTGTATCCCACGCCTCTTCCTTGATTTCTGTTTTCCGGCTATGCAATGCTGTCTTATACTCCTTCCTCAGCCTGGCTATCAATTCCCTATCACAAGGTTGTTTTTTTTCAAGGCTAAGACTAAGGAGCGGTGGGCATGTGAACATTTCTCATCAAACCATCTTGGGCCACATGTGATTCTCGGTTTTGTGTTTACGGTTAGGCCGTGGGCTATCTGACTACAAATGTCCTCGAAGGCTCTGAAAACCGCTTCCTTGGTACTTAAAGGGTCGGTGCAAGTTGTAATATTATCTATACATTTCTCACACAGACACTTATAGAAGGTATCCGGGGTTACTTTAGCCCATCTAAACCTCCTCCCCTGATCACATGTTACCACCCTACTAGGGGCCCAGTTCCTACCTCCTTTGCCCAAAATGCCACTGGTGCTGTCCAAAATTAAAATGACAGGGTTATGATCACTGAAAGGCAATTCCCGAGCATTATAAAAGATAACCTTGCTTAGTAGCATAGGGGACATAAAAATGTAATCTATAATGGTATTTCTTGCCTTAGATCTAAATGTGGGACACCGATCTTGGGAGTTGGCAAAACCGGGTTTAAAGAGATCGGCATCAGTCAAAAGGGACTCAAGGCCCTCGCCACGTGCGGAGTATTGGAAGTGTGGAATCATGGCGTAATTGAAACCAAATGGGTCATCAATTAAACAATACGAGTCACACAAGTGAGTATTAAATTCACCCATTAATGAAACATGATAAAAAGTGGATTGCTTTGTCCTATATTCATCTAAAAAATGATTCAGAGTACTTCGGTGCTGATTCACGTAATCGCACTCCCCAGAGTTATAGAGGTTCACTAATAATAGCTTTGAATAGTTTTGCTTACTAACCTCCAATATCATACAGTGCTAAGAATCTATATCTAGCTTTTTTATAGAGCCCTTTAAATCCAGAGAAAGGAGAAACATGAGGCCACCTTTTGCTCTGCCCTCTAGGGCCGGATATGCAGGTAAAAAATCTGAGCTAAAACCATCCAACCAGAAGTCCTCCCCCCTGTCCCAGGTCTCCTGGAGGGCAATAATGTCAAAAGTTTTTATGAAAGATAGCCAGTTGGGGTCATCTCTTTTAGATCTTAAAACCACAATATTCCTGTTCAAAATTCAACATTTATGGGTATATTCGCCAACACATTCATCCCTACGCAAATCATTAGGACATAGATCAGAATTACAGTCCTCACTACCCATGTTGATACCCTCAAATTTAATGGGACTTGCTAACGTTAGACTTAAAGATAGCTGGGGACTTGAGTCGAACACGGGGGTAGCAGCGGGTTGGATAATAGGTTTCTTTATCACTGGTACAACTGCAGGTGGCAGTCAATCGCAGGCATCTAAGCCATACAAAGGGGAAAATCTATTAACTAGATCAAGGTCAAACAGGTCTGCCTGGGGTATACTTGACCCACCCCCAGCAAGGGAAAATGACTGGGTCTGTAGAAAAACCCTAGATGTAGGAGGTAGATTTCCCCACGATGGTACCCTTGCTTCCTGCTCCCTAGGTGCCCAAAAAGCAGTCTAACAACATACTTGTTGTTGAAGTTGGCAATTACACAATCGCCCCCCATCCTTTGTGGAGTGTCAGACCCATGATGCACGTCTTGTCATTATCATTTGATTACAAATGTCCCAGCCCCATACCCCGGCTTCCTTCAGTTGTACAGTGAGCCAATGTATTGTTTTGGCCATTAGCTGATCAGTAGATTCTAACTGCCGAGCATGTATGGTCGGTATATTCCTCAGGACCACTACCAAAGGAGCGGTGGCCGGTGGGAAGTGTACGGCCCTAAGACCATTTTCGTCTGAGCTATAAACCAGACCATTTTGCACGGCTGAGGGATCTCGGCCAGACTGCCCATGAACCAAAGTTGATTGATTACCTGAGCCACTATTAGAATTATTTTGTATAATATTGCTGGTCTAGCCCTGGGTCTGTTTCCCTCCTCCCTTGGGGTACTCGCAATGAGCTGAGCAAATTCACTAGAGATGTTCCGTAACTCACCCACATGGCCAGCCAAAGCTACCAACCCATTATCAGGATCTGGGCCTACTCCACCAATTCTGCCAGGTGGTAAAAGCCTAGAATTGGATGTTGAAGGGATAGGAAGGAGGGATTTTGCGATTACAGGATTCCACAATACATTTGTTAGAATTTTGGAGGGCCGGCAAATTTTTGTCAAAGAATCTTCAATAGCACAAAGATTGGTCACAACATGCAATTCAGAGTTAGTTAATCTTTCTTCAATTTGTGTTAACCTATCCAGGATAGGGGAAGAGATGATGCAATTAAGGCCCCCATTTTGACCCATAAAACGTCAAAAGCTTCAGGGGGAACACCCAGTGAGTCAGAGTTCAAAGTACCAGGGATAGAGGTAGCAGACTGCGGCTCTGTTATCAATGGGGATGTCATAGTTACTGTCCCGCCATTCTTATTTGTCTTCTGCAATTTTGCATTTTTCTGCCTTTGCAGTCCCCCTCCCTTCTTCCTCTTTGTGGATGACTCCGGAATTGGTTCCATAGTTTCCATAATCTGAGTTTTAGATTTGGGCACAGACCTTGTAGCAATAGGTGGTAATGTGCCACTGAATGTGCCCTCTCGGACCAATTCATCAGGAGGGGGGGCTATTTGGAACCTCCACTATTGAAGAATAATCCAGAGGAACGTGCACAGTCTGACTAGCACCTCTAGCTAGATCATAAGAATCAGTGCCTGCAGCCGAACAACGTTCAGGTGTAAGAGCAGATGTCAGACCACCCAATGATGATCGTTTAGTTTGCAAAATATGAAAAGTTAGACGTCACTCATTCAATGCGATCTCATGGGCTAGGACAGAGCTGGCTCTGATTAAGAATTGGTCCATAGTCCCTGCCACGCTTCTCCCGGTTGGTGCAGTTCTACTCTTTCCCTCACTAGTATTCTGGGTATGGTAACAACAAGGAGCCCAAGATGTTAGTATCCTGAGGAGACAGCAAAAAGCAGTAACAAACTAACCTGGAGGACCGCTATATTCAGAGGTCGGGCCCGGCCCAGCCTCATCTGGTCTCTAACGGGCTCAAACGGGCCCACCCTTGGCCCAGGCTTCGCCCGGCGCACGCACGAGCATGTCCCACGGAGCAAGAGTGGCGCGCAGTAAAGTAGGCAGGCAGGCAGGTGATGATGTCACGCAGGCTCTGGTGCGGCAGTAACCGGTGGGCTACCTGGGACTTGCAGTCCCATTCAGCATTACGTCCTCCTTGCTCCTTGCTCGCAATGCGGCTCCCCTTCTTCATGTGGTTTCCAACCGCCCATGTTGCTCCCTTCTTCAACAAGGAGTTATTAGTGAGACAAGGAGCATTAATTAAAAAAAATAGGACTCTTAGGGTTTCATTCTGAATGCTGAAGAAGTACTGAGATCAAGCATTTTTGTGATCTTGATTGCGTATATTTTTGTACACCAAAAGGTTTTTTCTGGACAAATTTGGAAGTGCTTGTCTGGGGAAAAAGCTGGATCAGGATCAGAAACAGCCTGGGGCTAAATCTCTGATGTAGTGCTGTGTTTTGCCTGGGCAATTTTATCCTCAGGTATTCCTGCTGTTCTTAGAAGCAGGGCTAGATCTTGGTTTACTTTCTCTTACGGATGCTAACCTCATGAGCTATTAAAAAAAAGCATACATAGCCAACACGTTTTGCTCCGTCTTCGGTTTGGCCATGTACATGTTTTCGAGACTAGGAATAGTGCTAATGGTGTAATTTGGACTGGGTTGTAAATGGGAGGGACACATTCTATAGTTCTGTTGTAAGCCATGTACAATAGTCCATTGTTTTTCCATTGCATAATAGCACTTTTTGGTTATCATTAGAACTTGGTCTGCCAGGGTTTAGATCTGAAATATCAAGCATAGAATATTAATTGTCCACAATAACATGACCAACATATTGAGAACCAAAATATAGACAGATAAGTATGTATAGATTTTCAATACCCAACTCCAAATCTATGTACCTCGATGATATATTTGTTACCAAGGTACACCGATGGGGAGTTAACCTCTTCGATGCTCATGACGGAACGGTACCGTCATGAGCATCGGTCGAGCTGTGCTCATGACGGAACCGTTCCGTCAGGACCACGCCCGTTTTCATTAGGGCCCAGCACCGGCGGTAAATCTGCACCGCAAGGATGTGGTTAAGGATAGTAAATCAATACTTACCCTTTGGCACTTACCTTCTTGATACTTTATCTTTTAGGATACTGGTAACAATATTGTCGTTATTCGATATTCTATACTTAATATTCTGTATTACAACCCTCTGGTGGTAGAACTTCTGCTGTACTTAAAATGTCTGATTTTACATAAATATTGGGAGGAGAAGTATGTAAGATATGTATGTTTGTGAGGTTTTCCCAGATCAAGATTGGGTATTGTCTGTCCAGTGGAGGCTGATCGTTGCCAAACTTACAATGTACTCCAGTTTTGATGGAATAACTTCTAATATATTTATCTCCTGAGGATAATCTGAAAATTTGGAATGACTAGGACACACATAAACTACAGATTCTTTAGGGTTCTAGTTTAACAGACTGGCATAGTGGATTATGAACTCTCTATTGATCATTACTTTGTCGGCTTCCCACGTGGTAACCCAGTAGCTTTCCACTGAGCTGTTGCTCTTGAAGTAAACATCTAGGGCTGCATAAAGCATTGTCATTGTTTGGGCCCTGTGCACCTTTTATAAGGTGGCCGGGTGCAAACAATGACAATGCAGCCCTAGGGGCAGTGCATTGATGTGAAAACACTAGCAGCCGCTCAGTGTTTTTGCAGTGCAGGCGGCAACCTGTCTGCACTTTTAAAAGGGCTTAGAGATCCCCTTGTAGGCGGGTGCAATCAGGGACTGCACCCGCCTGCATGGGGATGTCTGGGAGGTCCATAGGACCCCTTTACCACCTGCAGAGGGCTGCTCCCAGGGGGTGCACTCACCTGTGCACTGTGAGAGCGTCCCCTTAGAGCTTCTTTGCCTCTGCGCCCATATCTGTAATGTGGCGCATGCCCCCATACAAATGAAGGAACACCCTCTGAAGGTAGTGCTGGTGCTTTCAGTGTGCCAGGGCTATCAGTATTACTGACGGGGCGCACAAGGGTCTTTGCCCTCTTCTGTAATAACAACAACAAAATTCCCTGGGGCGTGCAAAGTGAGCGTAAACGCCCGTTAAGCCCCCAGGGCACTTATTGTAATACGACCCCTAGAGTTGATACATTGTAATTGGTAGCATTCAGTTACTGGAATGTATGATTAAACTTACATTTTTTAGATCTAAGGTCATATCTTTGGTAAGTAAATTGTTAATGGCACATATGCACTGTCTCAATGAATCCTTTTAACATATTGCCTCATGTGGGAGCTTCTACAAGATCCTGAATTCCACCTACATTCCAATAAACATGAATTAAGTTGAAACCAATATATCCGCTTTTAGTTTGGTAAAATGTTTTACAAATGTCATGTCATGAAGCTGCAATTTTTTTCTTTCACATACTTCATATAATTGTTCTTAGAACACCGTAACCTTATAAAAGTTCACACAGATTATGAAGTTTAAGAAAAAAAATCATAAATCCCACAAACAAATATTGTTTGCTGGTAACAACTCCAGCAAAAAAACAAAATAAAAAAAATAAAAACAATATTTTGCGCCGGAAAAATGTTCTGCAGAAACATTTTATCCTAGGTACTTTCATACAAAAGGGAAGTTTGATTTGAGTACATTTCACCGCAGAACAAACACCAACACTGATGTTTGTCCCACGGTGATTGCCGTTTTTTTTCTCCATAGGGGTGCCCCCTCCTGTACCCCGGCTGACCTCACCACCCTGCTCACAAGCATTTCTCCACTTACAGCTGAAGCACTGTTTAATTAAGCACTGCAGTACAGGTGGCGAAATGTCTGTCTGCATTATTAATGTGGCACAAAGTCTAGATACCCACTGGTTTAGAGCTAAGTAATGAATGTCCTTATTCAAAGATTGCTGGGTGCTACTTCTTCATCCTGCTCTGAACGACTTCCCCTTATCTTTGCAAATGACTACTTTGCAATCTCCTCAATTTAGGAGATCACACAGAGCAGCATAGGCTTTTAGTATGCATAGCTGAACAAATATGTTATTTTTGTCATTTACTAAGTATGTGAAGAAGAGGAGGATCTACTCACCATCTAATAAAAAATTTAACTCTACTCATTTTGCCTTGATTATCTTTGTCTCCTTGATTGAAGCTGGAACCGTAGTGGATCCAAATTAGCTGTTCCCAAAATTTAAAAATGTGTTGCAGGAATAGAGCAATTAGGGGAATTGTTCTCACATCTGTTGATGTGGGAACTTGCAAGGTCTGCAGCTTCCATTCTTACTTAGGCCTTTTTAAATCTTGTTGGATAATTCTGCCACTGAAGATTCATAGGAAATGATAAGTCCATAGTAGACCAGCAATGATTTCTGGTCTTGTGGGTGCTTTGCCTCAGCACATTGATCTGTCTGAAGGTAGATTTGTACTTTAGAAATTCTGCATGCAAAAATGTGTACCTTAAATATGAAACGTTGAACCATTTAGAATAAAAACGTTACCTAATCTACTTTCTTCTCTTATCAAATTAGTGACACCACTTTTACTAAAGAGCCATTGCAAGCGAACAGCCTGAGAGCCTCAGAAGCAAGATTACTGGGATACAGTTGGACATACACTGAGATGTGAGTTCTATCATGATCCCCCTTTCTTGAATATTATTCCACTTGCACATTATTCTTGGCATCTTCCTCCTGGTTATTGAGGAGTTTCTGAGGAAAATCAAGAGTTTGAACTCTAATCACATGTTCACCTTGCTCAATTGAGGACTCATAGACTTGTTGTATTCAACTATGTCCTTGAATGCTGTATTTGTAAGACTAAAACCAAAGGGGATGATGGACGGAGTGTTGAACATTGCAAGCACTCACCCCCAGTCAACTGATCTGGGTTTAACCCATCATCATTCTTTAGCTCACTCTGCCACCCCAGTTCAGACATGGCCATATATATATCAGTCTGACCCTGTGCCTCATGGGAACTGTTCAGTCCGAACTGCCAAGACACGCTTTCCCTGAACCGGAAACTAGCATCCTGGGACCGGTTTCAGGCTAATCAGCCTGACAACTTAGGGCGAACAAAGCAAAACCAAAGAATGATGATCGATTGGTTTTGCTTTGTTCGCAAAAGTGAGCTAAAGAATGATGATGGATTAAACCCTTATCAGTTGACTGGGGCTGAGTGCTTGCAATGTTCAACATTCCGTCCATCATGCTCTTTGGTTTTGCTTTGTATTTGTACGACTATCAACTTCTTGGTTAACCAAACATGAATGCTGAAATGCCACATTCATGTGAAATCTCTTTCAAATCGCTTCTTGTGGCATGCAATTCAACTGATTCCGTTTCATTGTCTATGGAGCGATCATTTTCCTCCTTGTTCAAGTGTGGTTGTGACTTATTTTTGGTATCTTTTGTGAAGGCAGCATTTTATTAAGCTTCATTCCATTTACTCACTTTGTTTATTTTTCTTGGTTTCATTTATTTGATCTATCCATACTAATATAATAAAGAGAGAGCCCAAACATTTGAGGCGGGTAATCTCAGGAACCACAGCACCAATCACAACACCCAATACAGCGTTGGAAAGGGCAGTTGCAGCAGAAGGACATAGGCTATTCAGACGCCCACCATATACATTTAAAAAGTAAAAGAACCGTGCCAGCAAAGTAGTCCCTTGTGGGCATGTCTGCATTGTGCTGTGGGCTTCTGCTGGGGGCGTCACAAATGCTGGGGGCGTGTGGTACGTTCCGCCCTTCAGGCTGGACTGTTCCCATGAGGCACAGGGTCAAGGCTGATTTGCATATGGACATGTCTGAACTGGGGTGGTGTGGAGTGCAAAAAAACGATGGATTTAGGCCCAGATATCTGTACTGGGGTGAATGTATGACATTGTTCTGCATTCTGTCCATCAACTGTTGTTTTTGCATTTGTCACCCTGAGTGGTATGGGTATGCTCAGACGTGAGTCCCATGCTCTCCATACCACTGGAGTCAAGCTATCCTGGCCGAAGACGGCTTATAGCCAGAAATCGGTCCTAGGATGCTTGAATCCAATCCAGGAAAGACATGGTTTGGCAGTTCGGCCTGAAATGTTCCCATGAGGCACAGGGTCAGGGCTGAGGTGGTGTGGAGTACAAAACAAATGATGGATTTAGGCCCAGATCTCTGTATTGGGGTGAATGTATGACATTGTTCTGCATTCTCTCCATCAACTGTTGTTTTTACATTCCGCCCTTCATGCCATGTCTCATATCGTGTGCTGGGGGTGTGGGCAGGTGCGGTGCGCGCGTTGTGTTAAATTTTTCATTGTTTTTTCTTCCTAGGTTCTGTACATTCTAGCTCCGGTTGTTCACCCTGCTCCCTTTAAATACCCCTGCACCCCATAATCAAAATCCACCCTTACTCCTTAAAATACCCCAACACCGTTAAACACTAACCCATCTTAACCCTGTAAATATACCCTGTACCCCAAAACCCAAACCTATACCTAAATCCTAAAAATACCCCTGTACCCCAAAAACCAAACCTACCCCTGAACCCTAAAATACCCCTGTACCCCAAAACCCAAATCTAGCCCGGAACCCTTAAAATACCCCTGTACCCCAAAACCCAAACCTACCCCTGAACCCTAAAAATACCCCTGCACCCCAAAACCCAAACCTAGCCCTGAACCATAAAAATAACCCTGCACCCCAAAACCCAAACCTACCCCTGAACCCTAAAATACCCCTGTACCCCAAAACTACCCCTGAACCCTAAAAATACCCCTATACCCCAAAACCCAAACCTAGCCCTGAACCCTAAAAATACGCCTGTGCCCCAAAACCCATACCTATCCCTAAACGCTAAAACTATCCCTGTACCCCATAACCCAAAACTATATCTGAACCCTTTTAGAATACCCAAACACCCCAAAACATATACCTCAGTACCCAAAACATATACCCCTATACCTATACTTACCTTATCCAAACATTAAAAAAAAACATGCTTTTACCATTCATGCATTTATAACGAATTTCCTTGTAAATGTATGCGTGGTAAAAGCATATAAAATGTAATGCCATGCATTATAATGGCATTGCGGAGTCATTGTACTTTCATAATGAAAGTATGCGGAGTGATGGTCTGCGGAAAGAAAGTTGCGGAATAATGGGTGTTTACCCTCCCCCGGTAAGTACATTGGTGGCACGGCAGCCCACATCTCCAGCAACATACTCATATTTGTTCACCACCGATTTGAAAAATGCACAGGTCTCTCTTATTGATGGCCAGCACCGACATACACTTTTAGACACACCTCTTGCCACAAGTTCTAGAATTGCAAACTTTAGAGCTGGGGAGCTACGTTCGAATCTCGGCATCAGGTCAACATCCTGTGATTCCAGGCAAATTGCTTTGTCTCTCCGTGCCTACCACAAATTAATGTGTTCTTCTGTAATGTAAATTGTGCTCATGCTGTCGAGTTCGCGCTATCTAATATTGCAAGGAAAAATAAAGTAAGGAAACTCAAGTTCACACACTACTGAATGCGCACTCTTAAGTGCATCAGCAGTGCACTGTGAATCGGAGCATTTCACAGGCCTGTCACAGATAAGAAATGCTATCAAAACAAAATCCTACAAAACAATATAATACTGCCCAGCAGCAATTCATACCTGCACAATGTCGGGACGGGCTGCTAGTTTAGGATATTTGATCGAAAGGTTAGGTATGGGTCAGCGGGTTTTCAGGTAGTGCTTTGTGAAACCCGATAATGATGAACCAAGTATTTCAACAAGGGTGGAATATACTAGGGATAACCACCATAAAATATTACACGGAAGATGAAAAAGCTTTAAAAGAACAGAGACCTGAAACCCAACAGTGAATAATGCATGCTGGCCTTAGGCTTCTGACTAATTGAGGAGACATGACTTGATTATCATGAAGAATTGATATCTGAATGCCAAGAACAATGTGTGTTTTCCATTCTCAGATGAAGTGGCATGGTTGTTGCTGGTGTGAGGATAGAGCTTTTGTTTATAGTCCCCATAACGTTTGTCAGCAGCCGTGCAGGTATGAGCCGTGGGGCCGGGTGGGGGCGGGGGGGAGGGGGGGTGATTTTGACAGATGATGATGGGGGAAAATGTATTATTAATTTAATTTGCCCTCATGGTCATCTGTGAAATACCCACCCAACCGGCCCCCCTCCGCCCTTCCGCTCTTAACTGCATGGGCCTCTCCTGACATTTATTGCAATACAGACTTATCGCTGGTGTTCTTTGCTTGCTCACATTGATAGTCTGACCTAAGTTTATTCTTAAAGACATTCCACAATAAGACTGTACTATATTTATTGCTTCCTCGTGTTCTTGTGGCCTAAATTGAAGCTAATAATTGGCTTCGTTAACCACTGGTTTCAATGCTGCTTCTGGGTTGTTGTGGATCAGGTGGTTTCACAGACCTTGCACTTTCTAGTATCATAGCTTCTAGTCCAGCCTTAAACTATCCTGGGCCATGTCCCACAGTCTGCCACATATTTACGGTCTACTCTAGATATATGCATTGAACTTCCCCCATGACACTCTCTCTCAGTCCTTCAGCTTCTCACATATATACAATGCTGCAAGACACCTTTGGGCACAAGACACTGGCAACTTAAAAGAGATGGCTCAAAGGACCATGGAAAGTAATCACTTGCTCTTGAAAGACTGAATTTCCCTGATTCCCGTGGGAAATACCAGCGACTGGAGGACCAGCACAATCAAGCACACCTCCAGGTCAATAGTGACAAACCAAGTATTTCAACCCCACCTGTGTCTCCTTGTCCGGCAACAGTTTTCATTGTGACTCTTTGCTTTTCCAGCAGCTCCTGAGCCTCACTGTCTGCTGCCGCGACAAGGTGGTCGCCCTGTATTCAAAGCAAAAAGGACAGCTGGTCTCCTTTGTGCGAGAAACCGGGAGGTGTGAAGTATCACATTCTTGTGTACAGGTAAAAGAAGGGAGACATGACCAGGTGGATATTCAATAGCACACAGCAAATGAGAAGAGTGGCTGACAGTGGGCAGCAACGACTCAGCAGTTTAGTGAGGAGCAGTACATACACAGGGGTATAGATGGAGTGGTGTGGCTCACTGGTTAGAGGCGGCAGACCCGGGAGCAGAGGACGGCCAGCAGGGTACCGAAACCGGCCCTGGCAAAGTGCTCGGCCGGCCCCCACCCGGGGGGAGAGGGGGGGGGGGGGGGGGGGGGGGGTGGTTGCGACCGCACTCATTGCCAGGGCCGGTTTTCGGCCGTTTTTGTTACAGGGCCGTTTTTGCAGCTATGCTGCAAAAAACGGCCCTGTAACAAAAACGGCCCCCTGGGGCCCAAAACCGGCCCCCACCCATGCGGCCAACCGGGGGATTGCCCGGTGCCCGCAACGGCCAGTCCGGGCCTGACGGCCAGGGTTCAATTCCCGACGCGGCAGGGTCGTGGACCAGGGTCAACGGACTCGATAATTCTCACCTGGGTGCCTTCTCTAACCAGGGATCACACTCGGCAACTCTGGGCATTAGCTTGCCTCATCTCCACAACGGCCCCCACAAACGCCGGGGATGCCTGGTTTCACCTTGGAGATACCCAGTAGGGACCATCTCACAGGGAAAGCCAGGACGGGTTCCCCAGCGGTGTATGGCACAGAGATACTCCTTTGGGAGACGATTCTAGCAAATTAGAAACCCGCAAATTTAAAATTTTAATTTATAGCTTCCACTGGTGCAGCAGGTGCAGTGGTACTGGGGACCAGAGGCCCTCAGGGGCCCACCAAACCATCAAACCATGATTACTGCTGCATTTCACAGTTCAAACAGCAGCCAGGTGATCCATTTTCTTCATTGCACTATGGCCCATGACACACTTGCTATGCCAATATACACACAGCCGATGGGAGAGGATAGGCGTGCAAACCTTACCATCACCACTTCTCACCCCGAAGGATAGCGCACACTAATATTGAGTTTAGAATGTCAGGGAAAAGAAGAGGCCAGTCATAAACCTGTGTGGTCTGGCAGTTACAGTTCGACTTTAAAGTGAAGGACACCAACTGGAAGGAAACTGAAGAGAAATTCCTGCCGCATTATGCAGTGCCTACATACCAGCACCATGTGTCTGAAATCTGGTACATCTTAGTGTATAAGTAGTCACCACTCAAAATGTAGCCAGCCGTATATGATACCTTCAGGCGGAACAGTTTTTTAAAAAAAATAACCAAATGCTCGATGCATTGTGGTTAAAGTTATGTGAATGCTTCAAGTCATGTGGGTCACCATTTTCCAGTGCTGGAATATCTTTTGACATCTCGTAATACATTATGGGAATCACTTTTAGTTTATTTAAATGGCACCAAATGGTCTAACGCATGCTGAAAATAGTGTTTTTTCAAGGCTGTAGTAGGGTGTCCATGACAAGGCATATGGTAATTTCAATTGCTCGCAGAGGCACTGCCTCTGTTAGGGTGTTGCCCCACTCATATTTCGGCCCCTTGGCCTCACAATTAAATGTATTAGTAAGTGCTTCAGCTACGGGCCGGCAGCAACATGTAACTGATAGAGCGCGCCTGAAGCAGGTCCTTGAGAAGTCAAGCCAGTGCTGGCCTGAGGGGGTGGGCCTAACGTTGCAACAATATTGCCAGACGGACACGCGTACTAGTACTCAGACTGCTGCCTTTCTCAGAGTCTTGCCAACTGTGCACATTAGTGAGCCAGGGTGACTCAAAGGTGCAGCGCTCAGTCTCGGTGTCGGAGGGTCAAGTCTCACAACAGAAGATCCAATATCCTCGGGAGCGAAGCATGAGTCTTTCCTCCCTCTTGTGATAAGGTCTCTCCCTACTATAGGTAATACGCAGAAGGAGAAGACAATGGCCTAGATGCATCATACAAAAATCTGCTCGCAAAGGGTCAGATTCTCAGAATCTGCCCCTTTGCGACCGGTATTTTTGAATTTGGGCTGCATCATCCCAAATTCAAATTGAGAATTCGCTAAATTGCGATTCCTTGCATTTAAGGAATCTCAAATTGAGATTCCTTAAATGCAATGCATTAAAGTTTAAAAAATAGCGATTTCGATAATAGGGCACGCAAATTACCATGAAGTACATACTCTATTACCCCATAGAGTTAAAACGAGCCTGAGAAGTGGAGTTCAAAAGGAAATGTAAGAAATGAACAAAAAAGAAACAGCGCATCCACGTGCTACAAGAATAGAAGCAGAAGGAAGAATGCTCAAATATCTGCTTACAAAGCTCAGAGCCGCTCCTTCCTCACGCAACAGCGCGAATAAACAAGAAGCGGTAAAGTGAAAGAATGCAGTTAGCAGGGGCGCGACTCAGAAGACTCGCGTTCAGCTCACAATCACCAGAGTCCAAAACCAGCCGCATCTAGACTTCCAAATATCACACGACGACGGGCATAACATGAATTCAGTGCGCCCACGTGCTCAGGCAGTTTACACGGGACGGGAGGGCAGAAACAAAGAAAATGTACAGCGCTACCTCTCGCTTTCTAATCAGAAGAAATTTCAATTCAGTACTCTCTGTATGCAGCGCGTCCTCGCGCTTAAGGTTCAACAGGTCAAAAAGGCAATAACCATCAAGGAGAATGTATTCTCAGTAGAGTCTCTCACAGGAAGGCCGTGGTCCTCACAGGAAGCAAAGCCAAGCACCTGTGACAGGGCGCTGAAGGCTTATATGCTGACACAATCAGGTGACCTCTACCAGTGCAGTATGGGAAGACACACAGCCCAACCTCCATACGAATGCATTATGGGGGGAAACAACCTTTACAACGCACTACCATTACAACAAAACATTTACAACGCAACATCCATTACAACGCATGCCATTACAACGCAACCATTACAACGCATGACACTACAACGCTTACCACTACAGCACATGTCATTACAATAAAGTCATTACAACACATACCATTACAACGCATAAAATTACAACACATAGTACCCTTACACTATCCAACACTTACCCTACCGTTGCACCCCCTGGAGTTAGAATAGTAATTTTTACCCCTACACTATCCAACACTTACCTTACATGCAATATAACGTTATGCGTTGTGATGGTATGCGTTGTAAAGGTAGTATGCGATATAATGGAATGCGTTGTAAAGGTAGTTTTTAAAAATTGGTTGTAATGGCATGCGTTGTAATGGAATGCGTTGTAATGGATGTTGCATTGTAAAAAATGCATTGTAAAGGTATGCGTTGTAAAAGTATGCGTTGTAACGTCATACATCTATTATGGGAGAGGTAGTTCTAGGTTTCAAGGCAATGAAACGTTACAAGATACTTGTCGTCTAACAGTTCTCCCCCCTAATTGCCTACTCACATGTCTAGGTTTGGAGGGGTTTTGAGCATGAAGCCTCCTTACCAACATGGGAGCATGAATATTCTCAGCTGGTTCCATTATGCGTTCTTCAGTGCATAAAACACCCAGTCTACTAGATATTGTAGTCTACCCATATATCGCCTAGAATGTACAATGCGTCTAACCTCATACTCCAACTCTCTGTCTATGGTAACTGGAGGAGGGGTGGCTCAGGACATGAAGGAGGAGTATAGCTCTTAAGTAGAGAAGTATGAAAGACAGGATGTATCTGCAAGCCTGGGGAAAGTTCTAACTTATCCGCACCGAGTTAACTACACATGATATGGTGAAAAGCCCGATGTATCTGGGTGGTAATTTAAGAGGACCTGTCAACCGAAGGTTTTTTGTGGATAGCCACACCTTATCTCCTTCTTTGTATTCTGGGGCGGGACGTTGGTGTTTATCTGCTTGAGTTTTCATAGATTGTTTGGCTTCATGCAGTTCTCTTTTGGCTAGTTCCCATATGGATAAGAGTTGTGTATGGAGTTCTGCAATGGCTGGTACATTAGATACAGAGAAGGGGATAGAGAGAGGTAGAAACTTATGATGATACCCTATATTAAAGTAGAAGGCTGATATTTTAGAAGCAGAGTGCGTGGAATTGTTGTACGCAAATTCAGCCAAAGGGAGAGTCTGAACCCAATCACCAGAGACAGTACTTATCAAGCATCTGAGATATTGTTCTAGGGTCTGGTTGGTTCTTTCAGTTTGTCCATCTGTTTGCGGATGGTACGCAGAAAAGATGTGATGGTCAATATGAAGTGCCTTACAAAGTCCCTGCAAGAACTTAGATATGAACTGTGGGCCCATATCAGAAATAATGACAGAGGGCTGTCCATGCAAATGAACTACCCCCTCAATGAAGATATCTATGAGTTCTTTGGTGTTTGGCAATGAAAGGTTACAAGATACTTGTCGTCTAACAGTTCTCCCCCCTAATTGCCTACTCACAGGTCTAGGTTTGGAGGGGTTTTGAGCATGAAGCCTCCTTACTAACATGGGAGCATAAATATTCTCAGCTGGTTCCATTGCGCGTTCTTCAGGGGCATAAAACACCCAGTCTACTAGATATTGTCGTCTACCCATATATCGCCTAGAATCTACAATGGGTCTAACCTCATACTCCAACTCTCTGTCTATGGTAACCGGAGGAGGGGGTGACTCAGGACATGAAGGAGGAGTGTAGCTCTTAAGTAGAGAAGTATGAAAGACAGGATGTATCTGCAACCCTGGCAAGTTCTAACTTAACCGCACAGAGGTAACTACACGTGATATGGTGAAAAGCCAGATGTATCTGGGTTTTAATTTACGAAGACCTGCATTAGAACACAACAGGTATTGTAAAATGTGTAGGTACAGGAGGTATTAGCCAAGAATTGTGAGATCTGTAAGAGGGAAAGACTTGGAGGGGCGATCTCATTTCTCTCCAAGTCTTTTAGTTTTCCATTAACACCGCTGCTACAGTTTTGACCGCAACGGTCTTCAAGCCTGCTCTAGATTTAACTGGACATTCTCTAGCAAAATGACCTCCTTTGCCACAGTACAAGCAAAGGTTCAACTTCCCACGTTTTTCTCGTTCTTCTGGGGATAAAGGACCTCTCACACCCCCTATCTGCATGGGTTCACTGGGATCACGTGTCTCTTTCTTCTCGTTTTGTGCTAGAAAAAGGTGGGTGTATTCCCTTTTGGACTTTTCCCCTTTTCCTTCCGCTAACCTATGATCCAGTTTGATGACTAGATCCATGAACAATGAGCAGTCTTGAGGCGGGTCTACTATCTGGGACAAGACGTCTTTTAACTAATCTTTTAACCCTCGATAAAATACGGAAGTTATTTTTTCCTCTGGCCATTGGGTTTCTGTTACCAACCTATTGAAGGTGGTGATATATGTCAACAGATCCTTTGAACCTTGTTTGAGATTTAACAACTCATTGTCACTAGCCTGCATGTATAAGTGACGTGAAAAAGAACTCCTCATTCGTTCCTTAAATAGCGATAGGTCATGCAAAATAGGGTCATCACTTTCCACCAGGAGTACTGACCAGAGTGCAGCATTACCACTTAAGTAGGAAATAATAAATGCTACTTTGGCCACGTCATCTGGGAAGGAAGCCGCTCTACAAAGGAACTGGAGGTGACACTGATTCATAAAGACCCCATACTTGCTGCTTTCTCCGTTGAACCTCTCTGGCATAGCTAAAGGGGTCTAGGGGGTTGTTACTACAGTCATGTTTACTGGAGAGGAGGAAGGGTCAGCAGGTGTAGGGACAGAAGTATGGGAAGGAACCTGGAAGTGAGCAGGATGAATATAACTTCTTCTGTGTGTTGGTAAGACATCTGTTGCTTTGGCCTCTAACTGTCTTTGTGTTTTAAGGGCACCTACCTCAGAGACGAGGCGTTAATTTTCCCCTCTAAGCATTCTAAGTTCAGCCTGTAGGTTTACTACCACTGCAGTTAAATCATTCATGGTAGTTTGTGAGGACTCTAGTGACTGCCAGATTGGGTGATGTGTTCCCTACAATGGTGGGGAGCACATAGTGGTTTTAAAATACCCCTCACACACCAAAAGGACCCTTGGTGTCATGCTTCATCATTGGGGTCTTCATACCCCTCTACGGGATGCGGCGTGCTGCGACCTACGACTACGCGGGAGCACTGATATTAGACTATGCGTGGTGTATGAGAGGGTTGGATGTGAGTATGTGGTGAGGAAATGTGAGTTAGTGAATGTTTAAAAAGTGCCTGGCTCGTGGGGTAGGTCAGAACTAATTTAATGAGCCCCCGGGCTTGCACTATTAAAATGGGTGCAGAATGAGGTAATTATGTGATATTAAGCACAGTACCTCTTTGGGTGCGTCTACATGTTTCGGAGATCAACTCCTTCTTCAGGACAGGGTGCACCACACCCCACCTTACTCATGTTTTATTAAAGTAAAAAAGTGTATTATACAAAAAAGTGAAGTTGTAGTACTATAATGTTCCTACAATTAGAATGAAGTTATGCCAATATGCAAGTAGCCTAGAAGGAAAAAGAAGACCACAATTGTAGAAATCAACTCCTTAATATTTACACAAGGTACAGTGACCTGTAAAAAATAAATGGTGAGGGTCACTAGACTAAATTGATGTCATGCTACTAGTGCAGGTGACCCTGTTGGAAAAAAAGGGACAAAATACAATACAAACATACACAAAACATAAAACACACTCTCTAGGGCGTTAGATTCGTTGTGCCTATAGGACATAACTTTATAGGGTGAAAAAGTCGAATTTTACAGGATAAAAAAGAGGCATTCTTCTTGTCCTAGGTACAATGCCCCAAGAGCCTCCATAACGTGGGGGGTTGCTCTGGCCCAATTTCTCCTGTAAAACAATACAGAGTGTAGCAGTTGTTGGTCCTTACAGGTTGGAGAAAGAATGACCCCACCGTTTCAACAAGATTTTACTCACGAATTACAGCAATTGTAATGTCCTTGTTCACCCCGAACGCGGCTCCGCAGTGAATGCCGTAGAGGGCTCTGGCGGCCGTATTTATAGTGAGTGAAGATCTCGTTTGAAAGGTTAATTGGTAAGTTAATAGTGGAAAGGCCTAATAAGGGTGTTCTGTTAGCCCAATACTTGCGCTGTGACCAAAGGACCAGCAAGACTCATGCGCAATGATCACCTAGCGGTGTCCTTGTTGTGCGCATGCGCAGTGGCGCATTAGGAACCGCCCATACGCAAGATCGAGACGTTTCACTAGTTTCCCTTGGTTTAAGCCCGGCCTGGGGAATGCCCAGCTGTAATGTCCAATGAAAAGAGTGTATCGGGTGTACAGAGCAAAACCAGAAGTCCGCCCAGCTATAGTATTTCCCGAAAAGGATTTGGATCCTTAATGAAGGTCCCGGGTGCAGAAAGATATGTTATCTGCTCCGAAATGGGGGGTGAGATAAAGTCGGTATGGAGACCAATACCCCATATATTTAATGCATGATATCTGCTCCGAAGAGGAGGATGAGATAAAGTAATTATGGGGAGACCTATAACCCATATAGTTAAATGCCCAGACAGAAGATTGTAGACTTCTCATTTCGGGAGCTGTATAATTCAGTTTCTAGAATTCAATTATTCTTTTAGGAAGCAGAAAGACGAAGTGAATAGACCACTAGTCTGATTATGGATGGTGATTCAGGTGACCTGTCCCCAAGGGATGT
Source organism: Lissotriton vulgaris (assembly GCF_964263255.1). Lineage (NCBI taxonomy): Eukaryota > Metazoa > Chordata > Amphibia > Caudata > Salamandridae > Lissotriton > Lissotriton vulgaris. The sequence continues at coordinate 151,403,623 of NC_141686.1, forward strand.
CATCATTGAGTCCGCCAGTATGTGTCTCCAGACGAAAAACCCAACGTTGTTCCTTTTGGAACAGGCCCTTATCTGTTGGTAATTGTTCAATCACTGTCAATTTTATGTCATTGACACAGTGTTGTGCTTCTAAAAAATGTGTTGCCATTTTTTTTGTACTTTTTTTACACCTGATATTGCTCTTATGCTCATTTATACGTGTTTTGATTGCTCTTGATGTCATTCCTACGTACTCCAATGTACAAGGGCATGTAAATTACATTTCTGCTGTTGCAGGTGGTGGGACTTCTTTGTTCCCATGTCGTGCCGTTTTTGAAAGTTAGGTGTTTGCTCTTGCTGGTGAGGTGGCAACTGCTAAAATTCCCACATGGGAAATGTCCATGTATTCTATGTATTGAGGGTGTAGATGGTTGGCATACTTTTGGGCAAATGTGGACCAAAATGTCTTTGAGATTCCTCTCACGTTTGTGGGCGAACATAGGTTTTTCAAAAGTCAGTTGGCCACAGTTTAGGATTCGTCAGTACTTGTTAATGATTTTCGTGACCTCATTTGAGTGTGTGTTTTATGTTGTCACACAAACTTGTCTTTTTTGGTCACTATCTGTTTTTATCTTGTCTTCAAGGAGAGCATCCCGGTTATTGTTCCTTGCCCGTTTCATTGCGACGTCAATTATGCGGTCTGGATATTGCCTGTGCTGTAATTTTGTTTTGAGGTCCTTCGATTGGGTTTTGAACTGGGCAACATCAGTGCAATTAAATCTGAGGCGGAAGAATTGGCCATATGGTAGATTTGTTCGTAGGCGGCGAGGATGGAAACTGCCAAACCTCAATAAGCAGCTCCTGGCAGTTGGCTTAAAGTGGATAGTTGTCTTAAGTGTGCCTGCTTCTGGGTATATGTTCAGATCTAGGAACACTAGGGACTCGTTAGAGGCAGAGCTTGTGAATTTGAGGAAGGCATTCTGGTTGTTGAGCCATGTCATAAACTCAGAAACTGACTGTAAATCACCTTCCCAGATTAAAAAGACATCGTCTATGTATCTCCTCCAGACCAGGATCTTGTCTCTGAAGGGGTTGGTTGGATTTAAGATCTTACTGGTTTCCAAATGATGGACGTACAGGCCAGCTATGCTCAGGGAAAAAGTACTGCCCATACTGGTCCCATGGCTTTGAAGGTACAAGGTGGTATTGTACCTGAAAAGGTTTTTGGTGAGTGCCAATGAAATGCACTCCAGGACCACACCTCAGGGTGTCTGATACTTCCAAGGGTTACTAAACAGTACCTCCTCGATGATATATTGTGTTTCTTCGTGAGGTAAACCAGCATAGAGGCTCTCGACGTCCAAGCTTAGCAATAATTGGGTCTTAGGGTAGAATGATATGCCTTTCAGCAGTTGGAGGATGGCTTTTGTATCTTTTAGATATGTGTCAGTGGCCTGTACTAGGGGGCGAAGAAAGGCATCAGCAAATTGTGAAAGTGGCTCAAGGATGGAGCCTGTTCCGTAGACTATAGGTCTCCCTGGAGGTTTTTCGTAGTCTTTATGTATTTTAGGGATACAGTAGAAGTATGGGATTTTTGGAGTTTTTTGGATCAGAAACTCCCCTTCTTTTTTTGAAAGCCAGTCATATGCTAGCGCTTCCTCTACCATGGCTCCAATCCTCACCCGTAGTCGAATCATCTGACAAGATTGTATAATTACTGCTGTCAGAGAGAAGTCTAAGACATTCTTGGTCGTAGGCCATGGAGGTTTGTAGGACAATCGCTCCACCTTTGTCCGCAAGTATTATCGTGATCTTGTCATTGGCAGCCAACTGTCTGATGGCTTCTTGTTCCACAATACTGGTGTTATGGAAAGTCTGGGGATGTGTAAGGTCCAACTTGTTTACCTCCCTCATCACTGCTTTTTCAAAAGTAAGAACCTCAATTGGTAACATGGCGTCTGGTAGGGTGAAAGAGGATTTTGGTTTTAGGCCTGAATTTAGAGTGGTCATTTGTGGTTCTTTGTCGTGAAAGAACGCCTGTATTTTTATCTTTCGAACAAATTCCTTCATTTCAACATGTAGTTTGAAAATATCTGGTTTATTGGTAGGGACAAAACCAAGGCTTTTGTTGAGCACAGTCCGTTGGACATTGGTAAGAGGCCAAGGTGTGAGATTAACTACTAAGTCGGTCTCTTGTTGGCCGAGGTTGATGCTTGGTTGGGGAGGTTCCCTGTCATGCTCTTTGTGTTCATCCTGGGGTCATCTTGTTCTGTGTCTTGCCACACCACTGTGTTGCCTTTCCTGTTCCTGCCTCTCCGTGGTCCAGGGCGCGACCCTTAAAAAGGTTGGGGATTGTAATATTGCCCTTCATAGTCTAGATTCCATTGTGGATAGAAAGGTCCTTGGGGGGCGGGGGGGGTGGACCATATTGGTATTGAGGGAACTGTGGGGGGCCCAAGTATTGTGGGTATTGAGGTGGTGCTTGTTGGTAACCCCACCATCCCCTTTCTTTCGGGTATTGTTGTCTGCTTTGTCTGTAGCCCCCCCATATTTTGTTTGAACCTATGTTATCCACTGAAGTTAGAGCCTGATGATCCACATTCAGAGCCCTCACTGTCAGACCCGCTGAAGTTGTATTTTGCGACATAGCCACTTTTTGTCTATGGGTATGCCTCTTCCAGAGTCAAACGTACCTTATCCTTTTTTAACTTATTAAACTTGCTCTGTTTAGGGTGAGCTCAAAATCGGTCATTTCTTGATTCAGCTCTTCCAACCTTTTTTTTAACACACTAGGTTTTTCATATGTCTTGAGTTCGACCTCTATTTTTTGAATGTCTATCATAAGTTCTTGGGTGATTATGGTAGCTGTCTTCACTATGGGTACGAGCCAGTCCCTCGTACAGTGCCAAGAAATCAAGGACCATTCTTTCTTAAAGTGAGCATCAGTTTGAAAAATGAAGGGTTCATTCTTCACTATCAGCCCTTGTGGTGATATTTTATTCCTAAGGTACTACGCCATGAGAAGTCCATGAAGGGCGGTTTTAATTTGTGTTTTCCTAAGATTGGACATCTCGTCCCAGTATGCCACACTGGGGCCAGGATCGGTGTTACTTAATCCCCCAAAGGGATTAACTGCAGCGAGGATTCGGTCTATCTCATCTCCGCCAAAGGTTAGGGCATGTTCATCCTCCATTGTGATGGTTGTAGAGTGTATGTGCTATGTGTATGCTCAGAATGTACTAGGGAAAAACTCCCACAGCTGTGCGCCGTCTAAATGCTATAAAAAACAGGGGGGGGGGAGAGAGAGAGGTAGGGGTGGATTACTTCTCCCAGATAGTATAAATAAACAACAAGAATCCACCAGATTGGGCGATGTGTTCCCTACAATGGTGGGGAGCACATAGTGTTTTTAAAATACCCCTCACACACTAAAAGAAGCCTTGGTGTCATGCTTTATCATTGGGGTCTTCGCACCCCTCTACGGGATGCGGCGTGCTTCGACCTATGACTACGCTGGAGCACTGATATTAGACTATGCGTGGTGTATGTGAGGGTTGGGTGTGAGTATGTGGTGAGGAAATGTGAGTTAGTGAATGTTTCAAAAGTGCCTGGCTCGTGGGGTAGGTCAGAACTAATTTAATGAGCCCCCGGGCTGGCACTATTAAAATGGGTGCAGAATGAGGTAATTATGTGATACTAAGCACAGTACCTCTTTGGGTGCGTCGACATGTTTCGGAGATCAACTCCTTCTTCAGGACAGGATGCACCACTCCCCACCTTACTCACGTTATTTTTAAAGTAAAAAAGTGTATTATACAAAAAAGTGAAGTTGTAGTACTATAATGTTCCTACAATTAGAATGAAGTTATGCCAATATGTAAGTAACCTAGAAGGAAAAAGAAGACCGCGATTGTAGAAATCAACTCCTTAATATTTACACAAGGTACAGTTACCTGTAAAAAATAAATGGTGAGGGTCACTAGAAAGAATTGATGTCATGCTACTAGTGCAGGTGACCCTGTTGAAAAAAGGGACAAAATACAATACCAACATACACAAAACATAAAACACACACTCTAGGGCGTTAGATTCCTTGTGCCTATAGGACATAACTTTATAGGGTGAAAAAGTCGATTATTAGAGGATAATAAAGAGGCATTCTTCTTGTCCTAGGTACAATTCCCCATGAGCCTCCATAACGTTGGGGGTTGCTTTGGCCCAATGGCTCCTGAAAAACAATACAGAGTGTAGCAGTTGTTGGTACTTCCAGGTTGGAGAAAGAATGGCCCCAACGTTTCAACAAGATTTTACTCACGAATTACAGCAAACGTAATGTCCTTGTTCCCCCGAACGCGGCTCCGCAGTGAATGCGGTAGAGCGCTCTGGCGGCCGTATTTATAGTGAGTGAAGATCCTGTTTGTTAGGTTAATTGGTAAGTTAATTGGCGGAAAGGCCTAAACGGGTGTTCCTTTAGCCCGATACTTGCGCTGTGACCCAAGGATCAGAAAGGCTCATGCGCGATGATCACCTAGCGGTGTCTTTGTTGTGCGCATGCGCGGTGGCGCATTAGGAACCGCCCATGCGCAAGATCGAGATGTTTCACTAGTTTCCCTTGGTTTAAGCCCGGCCTGAGGAATGCCCAGCAGTAATGTTCAATGAAAAGAGTGTATCTGGTGTACAGAGCAAAACCAGAGGTCCGCCCAGCTATAGTATTTCCCGAATAGGATTTGGATCTTAAATGAAGGTCCAGGATGCAGAAAGATATGTTATCAGCGCCGAAATGGGGGGTGAGATAAAGTCGTTATGGAGACCAATACCCCATATATTTAATGCATGATATCTGCTCCGAAGAGGAGGATGAGATAAAGTAATTATGGAGAGGCCTATAACCCATATAGTTAAATGCCCAGACAGAAGATGGTAGACTTCTCATTTCGGGAGCTGTATAATTCAGTTTCTAGAATTCAATTCAATTATTCTTTTAGGAAGCAGAAAGACAAAGTGAATAGACCACTAGTCTGAGTATGGATGGTGATTCAGGTGACCTGGCCCCAAGGGATGTCATCATTGAGTCCGTCAGTATGTGTTCCCAGACGGAAAACCCAACGCTGTTCCTTTTGGAACAGGCCCTTATCTGTGATTTCTTGGCACTGTACGAGAAACTGGCTCGCACTCATAGTGAAGACAGCTACCAGAATCACCCAAGAACTTAAGATAGACATTCAAAAAATAGAGGTCGAACTCAAGACATATGAAAATCCTAGTGTGTTAAAAAAAGTTGGAAGAATTGAAACAAGAACTGACCGATTTTGAGCTCACCCTTAAACAGAGCAAGTTTAATAAGTTAAAAAAGGATAAGGAACGTTTTATTCCGGAAGAGGCATACCTATACACAAAAAGTGGCTATGTTGCAAAAAATAACTTCAGCGGGTCTGACAGTGAGGCCTCTGAATGTGGATCATCAGGCTCTAACTCCAGTGGACAACATAGGTTCAAACAAAATAGGGGGGGCTACAGACAAAGCAGACAACAATACCCGAAAGAAAGGGGATGGCAGGGTTACCAACAAGCACCACCTCAATACCCACAATACATGGTCCCCCCACAGTACCCTCAATACCAATATGGTCCACCCCCCCAAGGACCTTTCTGTCCACAATGGAATCCAGACTATGAAGGGCAATATTACAATCCCCAACCTTTTTTAGGGTCACGCCCTGGACCACGGAGAGGCAGGAACAGGAAAGGCAACACTCTGGTGTGGCAAGACACAGAACAAGATGACCGCAGGATGAACACACGGAGCATGACAGGGAACCTCCCCAACCAAGCATCAACCTCGGCCAACAAGAGACCGACTTAGTTGTTAATCTCACACCTTGGCCTTTTACCAATGTCCAACGGACTGTGCTCAACAAAGGCCTTGGGTTTGTCCCTACCAATAAGCTAGATATTTTCAAACTACATAATGAAATGAAGGAATTTGTTCGAAAGATAAAATTACTGGCGTTCTTTCACGAATCAATTAGGATCCAAATCCTATTCGGGAAATACTAAAACTGGGCGGACCTCTGGTTTTGCTCTGTACAGCCGATACACTCTTTTCATTGGACATTACCGCTGGGCATTCCTCAGGCCGGGTTTAAACCAAGGGAAACTAGTGAAACGTCTTGATCTTGCACATGGGCGGGTCCTAATGCGCCATCGCACATGCGCACAACAAAGACACTGCTAGGTGATCATCGCACATGAGCCTTGCTGATCCTTGGGTCACAGCACAAGTATTGGGCTAGCGGAACACCCTTATTAGGCCTTTCCGCCAATTAACTTACCAATTAACCTAACAAACGGGATCTTCACTCACTATAAATACGGCCGCCAGAGCGCTCTACCGCATTCACTGCGGAGCTGCGTTCGGGGGAACAAGGACATTACTATTGCTGTAATTCGTGAGTAAAATCTTGTTGAAACGGTGGGGCCATTCTTTCTCCAACCTGTAAGTACTAACAACTGCTATACTCTGTATTGTTTTACAGGAGCCATTGGCCAGAGCAACCCCCAACGTTTTGGAGGCTCATGGGGCATTGTACCTAGGACAAGAAGTATGCCTCTTTTTTATCCTCTAAAAATCGACTTTTTCACCCTATAAAGTTATGTCTTATAGGCACAAGGAATCTAACGCCCTAGAGTGTGTGTTTTATGTTTTGTGAATGTTTGTATTGTATTCTGTCCCTTTTTTCAACAGGGTCACCTGCACTAGTAGCATGACATCAATTTTGTCTAGTGACCCTCACCAATTATTTTTTACAGGTCACTGTACATTGTGTAAATATTAAGGAGTTGATTTCTACAATCTTGGTCTTCTTCTTCGTTCTGGGTTACTTGCATATTGGCATAACTTCATTCTAATTGTAGGAACATTATAGTACCACAACTTCACTTTTTTGTATAATACACTTTTTTACTTTAAAAAAACGTGAGTAAGGTGGGGTGTGGTGTACCCTGTCCTGAAGAAGGAGTTGATCTCTGAAACATGTCGACGCACACAAAGAGGTACTGTGCTTAATATCACATAATTACCTCATTCTGCACCCATTTTAGTAGTACCAGCCCGGGGGCTCATTAAATCAGTTCTGACCTACCCCACGAGCCAGGCACTTTTTAAACATTCACTAACTCACATTTCCTCACCACATACTCACACCCAACCCTCAAATACACCACGCATAGTCTAATATCAGTGCTCCCGTTTAGTCGTAGGTCGCAGCACGCTGCATCCCGTAGAGGGTTGCGAAGACCCCAATGAGGAAGCATGACACCAAGGGTCCTTTTGGTGTGTGAGCGGTATTTTAAAAACACTATGTGCTCCCCACCATTGTAGGGAACACATCACCCAATCTGGTGGATTCTTTTTGTTTATTTATACTATCTGGGAGAAGGAATCCACCCCTACCTCTATCTCCCCCCCCCTTGTTTTCTATAGACTCTAGTGACTGGACATCATTCATAAACGCGTTAAAAGATGCACCCTTGTCCATCTTCGCTCAGGGAACAATAGTAACGTGGGCTTGGCTTTTCTGTTGGAGAGTCAAGTCCCAGAACAGAAGATCCAATACCCACGGGAGCGAAGCATAAGTCTTTCTTCCCCCTTGTGATATGACCTCTCCCTACGAAAGGTAATAAGCAGAAGGAGAAGATAATATCCACAGGGAGTGAAGAGATGAGGCAGGACCAACAGGAATCAACCAGGCCACTCAAAGGAATGGAAGGTATGGTCCTGAGAATAGTTTGCCTGTAGTAAAAAGATAAGAACAAAGGGAAAGAGGTTAATCAGACTTGCTAGGTAATCACAAAACATCTAGACCCCTAAACAACATCAGGATTTGAGTTGTGCGTTCCCACATACTCACTAGGTAATGACTGGTAGACCTCCTAAATAGCTTCGTAATATCCAGAAGGCAAAAAAAAAGGTAATCAACTGAATTCTCTCTTGAATTGGAGTATTTCTCAAGCCGGGAGTAGGTGGCCCAAGTGGCAGTCTGAAGTGTAGGCAAACGTCTGCCTATGCCAAGTATTCCAAAGGGTGTGCTGGGACCAAGTCTTTGGGATGCCTTACTCCAGTCCCCATTATTTAGTAAACGCCAAGCTGCTTACAAACTCTATTACCCCATAGTGTTAAAACGAGCCTCAGAAGTGGAGTCCAAAAGTAAATGTAAGAAATGAACAAAAAAGAATCAGCGCTAATTGGAAGTGAAAGAATGCAGTTAGCAGGGGCGCGACTCAGAAGACTCGCGTTCAGCTCACAATCGCCAGGAGTCCAAAACCAGCTGCATCAAGACTTCCAAATATCACACGACTGGCATAAAACAAATTCAGTGTGCCCCGTTCTCAGACAGTTTACACGGAACGGGAAAGGAGGGCACAAAACAAAGAAGAATGTACAGCGCTCCTCGCACTTTCTAATCAGATGAAAGTTCAATTCAGTTTTCTCTGTGGCCCCAGGGGAAGTAATGGGTCGCAGACCAGTCTTCCCCTGGGGAATTTGCGTGAGATCGGAAGGACAAGGTGGAAGGTGGGATTAGGAGGGCAAGGGGGTGGGGTTTAGGAGAGGTATAAGGAGTTGGAAGAGGAGAAAAGAGCCTCTTCTCAACTCCTGAGCACCACCAGGGGGTTATGAAAACTTTGTAGTCGGTAGGTGGGTGGTTGGGGAAGGGGCCGATTTGTCGATCCGCGGGGTGTTTTTTGTTTCATAATGGCTGCTGTTATTAGGTGGTGGGGCTGTAAAGTTTGCTGGGGCCCCGGCACCTTGCTAGGGCCTGCAGTCTGCGGTTTATTGATTCAGGTCATGCATTTTCTGGACGTTTATATAACGCGGTTGTTCCGAAAGATGCAGAGCGCTTCGCGATGGGAAAGGTGATGAGACATGGGGGGGGAAATTACTTTAGAACAGCGTCACAGTGTGGGCCGGTGGGTGGGGCTGCGGCCAGTGGGCTCTCTGGGCGGGTGTTGGGCCGGCCGAGGTCATGCGCGGGAGTCAGCGTTGGTGCCCCCGAGATGTTTGTTGGCTGCGGTCCGGCACCTCTTGTACTTGTGGACGGGGCACCCAGTTTTGGCGTCCGGTAGTGGGGTGTGCGAGCGGCAGGTCTGGTGGGGGCCTTTTTTCGGCTACGCATTACATGCGGCTGTTGTCTTTGCCTGGGACAGGTAAGGTGGCCATGTGTCGTGCGGGCCGGTGTGGAGAGGGAGGCATACCTGTGGCAGGTGGGATGACTCGTCTGGATGGGGCCAGGAGGGGGGGCGCGGCTCTGCCTGGTACTGGGGGCGAGCTGGCTGCCTCGGTGTGCGGTGGGGGCTGCGGGGTCGGGGAGCTCAGCCGCTTAACACGTGGACTTGGTCTGGGGGTGGCGGGGCACTGGTACTACTAGTTTGTGGACTGCTGGGAGTACCCTACTGCGGACTCGTTTCCCTGGGTGGTGCTGGTGGTAGGGGGGGCTTGTGACGGGTGGCGGCTGTACTGGAGACTTTCTTCTGTAGGCTATATTTCCATTGGCAGGTGAGCAGTAGTAGTGACTATTTGTGCTAATTCAAGGGCATGCCTGTTATAACTTACTTCTCGTGGAGAAGTGTGGCTCAGGGGTTAGAGGCGGCAGACCTGGAGCTTGAGTTCGGCCCGGGACCAGGGTTCAATTCCCCGCCTTGGCGGGTGTTGGGCTCAAAATTCCACGGACTCGTTAATTCTCACTCCGGTGCCTTCTCGACTCACGGGTTCACACTCTGCGACTCTGGGCAATAGCTTGCTTAATCTCCACAACGGCCCCTCGCGGTGGGATGCCTGGCTTTCACCTTGTGGATACCCTGCCAGGGTTATCTCACAGGGGAATACCAGGACGGGTTCCCTAAGCAAGCGCTGAGATGCCCCAGGGTAAGTCGTGCGCTATATAAGTTTCATTCATTTCATTCATTTCAATGCCCTCATGGGAGTGCTGCAATAGTATAGTTCACGGGCCTTGCTTTGGGGGTTGCTGTGTGGGAGGGCCCGGGGATGCGGTCGGGCACGCAGGTGGCGTTTCGGGGGGCACCGGCCGTAGGGGTGAGGGACCGCCTGCACGGCGCGAGGTCCGGTGGTGCTCGGGCTCACCTTTTGTGCCGGTGGTAAAGGGATGCCAGCACAACGGCCTCTGGACACTGGCCAGAAGCTGCAGGGGGATCTGCGGCGACCTGCCCCTCCATCGCGGGATCGCGCTTCAAACACGTTTCAGCGTATGGAAATGACCAGTGATTGACAGTGGTTTGGAGGTCTGTGGATGAGTTGGGTGTTGGTTTGCATGGATGTGGTGTGAGGCGTTAGGAGTAGTGAGTGGGTCTTGTGGAATGAAAGTTTCAGTGCAGCGGTTGAATGGGGTCACCAAGGAGGGGGGGGATTTCTAGGTAACTGGACTGTTTTGTTGTTGCTACAGGAGCCACATACAGATGCAGACAAGTGCAGACGGGACAGCGGCGATGGGGAACATCAGCGCCGGAGGAGAAGGTCCAGGACGGACACTTAGGTACGGGTATATGGATGGGGCCAGGGGGAGCTGTGCGGATTGAGGGATTACAGATGGTTGGCAGGAGGGGCTGTGATAACTGAAGGGGATGCAGGTGCTGCTGCGGCAGGCTGCTAGAGGACTGTTTAAAAAAGAAAGAAATAAAACTACAAAAGTGTCTGTTAGGTATGGGACCAATCAAGGGACTGAAAGGGCACAACGGTTGCTGAAAAGGAATGTTCGGCGAGGGTGTTTTATCACTTCAGCATTGTGGATTTCTATGCAAATGGTCACTGGGCATTATCGGTGTGCAGGGGATCGATGGGGCTAGGAAGTCCTTGGTTATTTGGAGGCAATGGGTCCATGGCACTCAATGTTGTAAGTGGTAAAGACGGGACTCTGGTGCAAATGCAGGTTTTGTTCTGGTGGGGAGGGGTTTGTGCAGGTCCTGGGACGCTGGAGTGTTTTTGTGCGCAAATACATGTGTTGAAGGCTGGGTTCTGGTGGTACGTCTTGAGGTTGCGCTATAGTGTGGTAGGTTTTTGGCGGAGAAGCTGCCCCCCTCCCCCTCCTTGTTATTTAGTTAGTTACTTACAGTTTATATAGCGGTGGCTTGACTCGCGGGTCTCAGTGTTCTACATACATGAGGTAGCGAACAAGGGTGGCTAGGGATGTGAAGGGTGTTGGGGCCTGGGGCGCAGGCGTCTTTACAGCATGTCGGGTCTGAGAGTGCTACACATGGGACAGGGGGTTTTAGGCAGAGTGTCTGGCGGGGGATCTTTCATGGGCATGCAGAGTGCGAGGCTGAATGGACAGCAGAAGGAGCGTACGCGGGGGGTTATGCGTACGGATGGTTTTGTGATGTGTGGTGGTAGGAGCCTGCGTGCGGGGCAGTGGTGGAAAGACTCTGGTGCTGTGCTATTCTCGAGGGTTAAAGGGGACTTGGGATCTCCATTAGTTCCCCCAGGAGGCGGGTTGCTGGGGTCAACGGAGTGCAGCGCTTGCATGGGCGGTGAGTATGGTGACAGGCACAGGAGTGCTAGGCGTGGTTTGAGGCTTGCAACGGGGCACATGATTCTCGAGCAGGGCAACATTGGTGTTTTGAGGCGCGTGGTGAGGATGGGTTGTCTGGGTACCTGGCATTTGGGGTGGTTTTTAATGATTGCGGTTCAGGGCAGTCTTCTAGTGTGCCGATATTGGCTTGGGAGTGACGGCCTAGGGCTGGGGATTTTGTCTTTTCCAACGGTGGATGGTGGGATCGCTGTTCTGCTGGTCGCCCTGGGGTTTCTATGGAGGCTGGCTGTTTGAGTGGCTGCCAGCGGTGGCGCCAGTTCTTACGTTATGGAGGCCGTAGCAGTGGTGGCAGACGAAGGACCTGGGGGGGCGGCTGCAGTTTCGGCATACAGGGTAGGACAACGTGGCGACTGGACACTTGGCGAACAGGGATTAGGGGAAGAAGGATGCACTTCATGTAGGACTAATTATTCTTTTCTACTAAAGGAGTTGGGAGTGGAGCAGGACCCCAAGCGGTCTCCTGGCGGGGGAATGGTCCTTATTCTGGGCATGGATCAACGGAGGAGGCTACCCAGACAGCTACAGGAGGGGTGTGAAATGAGGGTATTTCTGGGACGTATGGGGGGTGTTTTGTGGCCAGTACGGATGACATTGTGTGGCGTGATGTAAGGAGTTGCCCCGAGCTGGGAAGACAGGTAGGAGATAGAAGTACAATGGGATATCTCTGGTATGGCTTTTCACTATGAATCATGGGGGGGGATGGTGCGATGTAGTGGACAATGGGGGTGCTTTGGTTCTTGTTCTGACCTGGGGCCTTGCAGCAGAGTGGGTCGAGGGGGGCTATTGACCTGACTTACGGTGCATGGGCCCGATGGGGGCGAGCGGGTGGTCATGGGCCAGGATTGGCCCTGACTGGTGACTTATAGACAGGATGCAAGATTTAGGTGGTGGACGGTCATCCACTGGGATGGGGATCACCTTTCACGGACATGTTGGCCTGCTAAATGTCGCTTGTCCACACAGGACGCAGGTACAGGTGAGGAGAGGAGGATTGGCGGTACTTTGGAGGGGCGGTGAGTCGGATCCACCCCTCTGGCGGGGAGAACGGTACACGGGTGACTGATAGCTGGGCGCGGGAGTCAATGAAGGAAATTCAACGGAGGATGCTCGGAGGGCAAGTGAAGGTGAGAATGGGGAGAGGAAGGATGTCACCGAGTGAATGGGGAAGAGTCAAACAGGTGAGATGGTTTGAGAAGGAGGAATGGAGAATGAGTCGGAATGAGATGGGGAAAGTATATTTATTGCATTTCTGTACTATGCAATAAAGTTTAATAGGATTGCAACCTTGTCCTAATAAAATGGCCTTTTACGCTTCAAGTAACAGCGTGGAGTGTGGTTCTTGCGCAATGCGGCCCCCAGGGGAAGTAAAGGTCGCAGACCAGTCTTCCCCTGGGGAATTCGCGCGAGACCAGAAGGACAAGGTGGAGGGTGGGATTAGGAGGGAAAGAGGGTGGGGTTTAGGAGCGGTATAAGGAGTTGGAATAGGAGAAAACAGCCTCTTCTCAACTCCTGAGCACCACCGGGAGGTTATGAAAACTTCGTCCACCCACCCACCCTACAGTTCTTAAGCGATGGACTTGGGGTGTTTTTTGGGTCTGAGCGTGCCAGTTTAGGGCAGGTTGCAGATCAGAGGCATTGCGGTACTTTGGAAGGGTGGTGAGTCACATATGGGCGGATCCACCCCTCTGGGGTGGGAGAGCGGTACACGGGTAACTAATAGCGGGGCGCGGGAGGCAATGAAGGAAATTCAACAGAGGATGCGGGGAGGGCAAGTGAAGGTGAGAATGGGTAGAGGAAGGAGGTCACTGAGTGAATGGGGAAGAGCCAAACAGGTGAGATGGTTTGAGAAGGAGGAATGGAGAATGAGTCGGAATGAGATGGGGAAAGTATATTTATTGCATTACTTTACTATGTAATAAAGTTTAATAGGATTGCAACCTTGTCCTAATAAAATGGCCTTTTACACTTCAAGTAACAGCGTGGAGTTTGGTTCTTGCCCGATGTATGCAGCGCGTCCTCGCGCTTAAGGTTCAACAGGTTAAAAAGGCAATACCAATCAAGGAGAAGAGATTCTCGGTAGAGTCTCTCACAGGAAGGGCGTGGTCCTCACAGGAAGCAAAGCCAAGTACCTGTGACAGGGCACTGAAGGCTTAGATGCTGACACAATCAGGTGACCTCTACCAGTGCAGTATGGGAAGACACACAACCCAATCTCCATACGAATGCATTATGGGAGAGGTAGTTCTATGTTTCCAGGTAATGCAAGGTTACAAGATACTTGTCGTCTAACACTCAGTAATGAGCAGTGAGGTTCCCTGCCCCAGCCAATCCATGCAGTGCTGCAACAGCAGGAGCAGTGGCACGATTGGCTTAGAGATGCAGGGTGTAACTAGGGGCCTCTGGACTCTGGAGCAATGTGCATGTGATGTGAGGCAGCGCGGGGTGGGAGGAGGCTGTCTCTCTCTGTCTCTCTCTCTCTCCCTCTCTCCTGGCCTTTTCATGCGCATGAAGAGAGACAGGCAACTGGCATTGTTTGCTAATCCTGCGGCATGCATTTGAAAAGAGCTGAGTTCAGTTTCCACAGGTAAGTTTACTTAAATTATTGTTTGGTGACCCGAGTTGAAAATAATACCCAGTATATACATGTATTCAGTCGATATTATCATGCTTTCCATATTATTTTCTGCACTCATTTATACATACATACTTTTGAAAGCGTTTCTAAAATTGCAAGTACTACAGTTAACACATTATTTTGATTTGAACTAAAAAATTCTGTTCTGTCACTCTGTGACTGTATGATGATGATGGGAACAAAGGGATGTTCACAGGGAGACTCTGAGCCTGTTGTGGCTTCCCCAGAGTGGGGTCCGATTAAGGTTTTAATGTGCAAGGATCGGGAATTATCGAATTCCCCATTGACAAAGACTTCAGCTTACTGCTGAAATGTATCATCTTTGAGACCAGCATATGCACAAAAAAAGGACGTATACCCCCCGCCAGCGCCAAACACTGTTTTTGTCTATCTACTCATTAGAACGACAAAAACAGTATTTGGCGCCTGCGGAGGTTAAACATACTTTTTGTACTAATCTAGAAGTACCGTGGAGCCACAAGGCAGGCCCTTGCTGTTGGTTGTTTCTGCGGCGCTGCGGCTTGCGTTTTCAGGACTGGTCTTAGTCAGTGAGGAATTTGAATCAAATTCCCCATTGACAAAGACATCACACTTCCGTGCAGGGGCGTAACAAACACCCCCGCAGCCCTCAGCCCTGTGTAGGTGAAGGGGGGGCCCCTCAGCTCCTCGGTGGAGATCAGATCTGTGAGTGAGAGGCTCTGGAGCAGGTGCTCTGAGCCCCTCCGCTCTGACCCAGGACTGAAGAGAAACAATGTTTCAACTTACATTGTTCCTCTTCAATCAGAGTCAGAGCCATGAGCTGGAAAGAGGATGGGGATGGGGGCGCGGAGGGGGGGGGGGGGGGGGGGGGCAGGGGCAGAGACAGCATTCTTCAGGGCAATGCTCATGTGAGAAGGGAGAAGGGAAGAGGCAGCAAAATGGTGCCCTCAGGTATGAGCACACTTGATAGAAGGCACACTACTTTGTGTCTGCCCTCAGTCAGGTGTGTTTAGTAATTGAGCTCAGGTTGCCAAGTTGTGTTTGTGTTGCTCTGGTTGCAGATGAGAGGCGGGGACATTATAGTGTGAAGGTGGCTGACTGTTCTGGATGCCTGTGGTCAGGCGCTTGTTCCCCCAGGGGAAGTAATGGGTCGCAGACCAGTCTTCCCCTGGGGAATTTGCGTGAGACCGGAAGGACAAGGTGGAAGGTGGGATTAGGAGGGCAAGGGGGTGGGGTTTAGGAGAGGTATAAGGAGTTGGAAGAGGAGAAAACAGCATCTTCTCAACTCCTAAGCACCACCGGGGTGTTATGAAAACTTTGTAGTCGGTAGGTGGGTGGTTGGGGAAGGGGCCGGTTTGTCGATCCGCGGGGTGTTTTTTGTTTCATAATGGCTGCTGTTATTAGGTGGTGGGGCTGTAAAGTTTGCTGGGGCCCGGCACCTTGCTAGGGCCTGCAGTCTGCGGTCTATTGATTCTGGTCATACATTTTCCGCAAGTTTATATAACGCGGTTGTTCCCGAAGATGTCAGAGCGCTTCACGATAGGAAAGGTGATGAGACATGGGGGGAAAATTACTTTAGAACAGCGTCACAGTGCGTGCCAGTGGGTGGGGTTGCGGCCAGTGGGCTCTCTGGGCGGGTGTTGGGCCGGCCGAGGTCATGCGCGGGAGTCAACGTTGGTGCCACCGAGATGTTTGTTGCCTGCGGTCCGGCGCCTCTTGTACTTGTGAACGGGGCACCCAGTTTTGACGTCCGGTAGTGGGGTGTGCGAGCGACAGGTCTGGTGGTGGCCTTTTTCGGCTACGCATTACATGCGACCGTTGTCTTTGCCTGGGGGAGGTGGCGTGGCCATGTGTCGCGCAGGCCGGTGTGGAGCGGGAGGCATACCTGTGGCAGGTGGGATGACTCATCTGGATGGGGCTAGGAGCGGGGGCGCGGCTCTGCCTGGTACTGGGGGCGAGCTGGCTGCCTCGGTGTGCGGTGGGGGCTGTGGGGTTGGGGAGCTCAGCCGCTTAACACGTGGGCTTGGTCTGGGGGTGGCGGGGCACTGGTACTACTAGTTTGTGGAATGCTGGGGGTACCCTACTGCGGACTCGTTTCCCTGGGTGGTGCTGGTGGTAGGGGGAGGGGGGCTTGTGACGGGTGGCGGCTGTACTGGAGACTTTCTTCTGTAGGCTATATTTCCTTTGGCAGGTGAGCAGTAGTAGGGACTATTTGTGCCTAGTTCAAGGGCATGCCTGTTATAACTTACTTATTGCCCTCATGGGAGTGCCGCAATAGTATAGCTCACAGGCCTTGCTTTGGGCATTGCTGTGTGGGAGGGCCCGGGGATGCGGTCGGGCACGCAGGTGGCATTTTGGGGGGCACCGGCAGTAGGAGTGAGGGACCGCCTGCACGGCGCGAGGTCTGGTGGTGCTCGGCTCACCTGGTTGGAGCAACCTGGTGGGGGGGCACCAGGACCAGTATTGTGCCGGTGGTAAAGGGATGCCAGCAGGGCGCACAACGGCCTCTGGACACTGGCCAGAAGCTGCAGGGGGATCTGCCGCGACCTGCCCCCCCATCGCGGGATCGCGCTTCAAACACGTTTCAGCGTATGGAAATGACCAGTGTGTGACAGTGGTTTGGAGGTCTGTGGATGAGTTGGGAGTTGGTTTGCATGGATGTGGTGTGAGGCGGTAGGAGTAGTGAGTGGGTTTTGTGGAATGAAAGTTTCAGTGCATCGGTTGAATGGGGTCACCAAGGAGGGGGGGGATTTCTAGGTAACTGGACTGTTTTGTAGTTGCTACAGGAGCCACATACAGATGCAGACAAGTGCAGACGGGACAGCGGCGATGGGGAACATCAGCACCGGAGGAGAAGGTCCTGGACGGACACTTAGGTACGGGTATATGGGTGGGGCCAGGGGGAGCTGTGCGGATTGAGGGATTACAGCTGGTTGGCCGGAGGGGCTGTGATAACTGAAGGGGGTGCAGGTGCTGCTGCTGCAGGCTGCTGGAGGACTGTTTAAAAAAGAAATAAATAAAACTACAAAAGTGTCTGTTAGGTATGGGACCAATCAAGGGACTGAAAGGGCACACCGGTTGCTGGAATGGAATGTTCGGCGAGGGTGTTTTATCACTTCAGGATTGTGGATTTCTATGAAAATGGTCACTGGGCATTATCGGTGTGCAGGGGATCGATAGGGCTAGGAAGTCTTTGGTTATTTGGAGGCAATGGGTCCATGGCACTCGATGTTGTACGTGGTAAAGACGGGACTCTGGTGCAAATGCAGGTTTTGTTCTGGTGGGGAGGGGTTTGTGCAGGTCCCGGGACGCTGGGGTGTTTTTGTGCGCAAATACATGTGTTGAAGGCTGGGTTCTGGTGGTACGTCTTGAGGTTGCGATATAGTGTGGTAGGTTTTTGACGGAGAAGCTGCCCCCCTCCCCCTCCTTTTTATTTAGTTAGTTACTTACAGTTTATATAGCGGTGGCTCGACCCGCAGTTCTCAGTGTTCTACAAAGATGAGGTAACGAACAAGGGTGGCTGGGGATGTGAAGGGTGTTGGGGCCTGGGGCGCAGGTTTCTTTGCAGCATGTCGGGTCTGAGAGTGCTACACATGGGACGGGGGGTTTTAGGCAGAGTGTCTGGTGGGGGATCTTTCATGGGCATGCAGAGTGCGAGGCTGAATGGGCAGCAGAAGGAGCGTACGCGGCGGGTTATGCGTACGGATGGTTTTGTGATGTGTGGTGGTGGGAGCCTGTGTGCGGGGCAGTGGTGGAAAGACTCTGGCACTGTGCTATTCTCGAGGGTTAAAGGGGACTTGGGATCTCCATTAGTTCCCCCAGGAGGCGGGTTGCTGGGGTCAACGGAGTGCAGCGGTTGCATGGGCGGTGAGTATGGTGACAGGCACGGCAGTGCTAGGCGTGGTTTGAGGCACGTAACGGGGCACATGATTCTTGAGCAGGGCGACATTGGTGTTTTGAGGCGCGTGGTGAGGATGGGTTGTGTGGGTACCTGGGATTTGGGGTGGTTTTTAGTGGTTGCGGTTCAGGGCAGTCTTCTAGTGTGCCGATATTGGCTTGCGAGTGACGGTCTAGGGCTGGGGATTTTGTCTTTTCCAACAGTGGATGGTGGGATCGCTGTTATGCTGGTCGCCCTGGGGTTTCTATGGAGGCTGGGCTGTTTGAGTGGCTGCCAGCGGTGGCGCCAGTTCTTACGTTATGGAGGAAGTAGCAGTAGTGGCAGACCAAGGACCTGGGGAGTGGCTGCAGTTTCGCATACGGGGTAGGACAATGTAGTAAGGGACGACGTGGCGACTGGACACTTGGCGAACAGGGGTTAGGGGAAGAAGGATGCACTTCATGTAGGACTAATTATTCTTTTCTACTAAAGGAGTTGGGAGTGGAGCAGGACCCCAAGCGGTCGCCTGCCGGGGGAATGGTCCTTATTCTGGGCATGGATCAACGGAGGAGGCTACCCATACAGCTACAGGAGGGGTGTGAAATGTTGAGGGTATTTCGGGGACGTATGGGGGGTGTTTTGAGGCCAGTATGGATGACATTGTGTTGCGTGATGTAAGGAGTTGCCCCGAGCTGGAATGACAAGTGGGAGATAGAAGTACAATGGGATATCTCTGGTTTGGCTTTGCACTATGAATCATGGGGGGGGGATGGTGCGATGTAGTGGACAATGGGGGCGCTTTGGTTCTTGTTCTGACTTGGGGCCTTGCAGCAGAGTGGGTCGAGGGGGGGCTATTGACCTGACTTATGGTGCATGGGCCCGATGGGGGCGAGCGGGTGGTCATGGGCCAGGATTGGCCCTGACTGGTGACTTATTGACAGAATGCAATATATAGGTGGTGGACGGTCGTCTACTGGGATGGGGATCACCTTTCACGGACAAGTTGGCCTGCTAAATGATGCTTGTCCACACAGGACGCAGGTACAGGTGAGGAGAGGTGGATTGGCGGTACTTTGGAGGGGTGGTGAGTCGGATCCACCCCTCCGGGGGGGAGAACGGTAGACGGGTGACTGATAGCGGGGCGCGGGAGTCAATGAAGGAAATTCAACAGAGGATGCTCGGAGGGCAAGTGAAGGTGAGAATGGGGAGAGGAAGGAGGTCACCGAATGAATGGGGAAGAGTCAAACAGGTGAGATGGTTTGAGAAGGAGGAATGGAGAATGAGTCGGAATGAGATAGGGAAAGTATATTTATTGCATTTATGTACTATGTAACAAAGTTTAATAGGATTGCAACCTTGTCCTAATAAAATTGCCTTTTACGCTTCGAGTAACAGCGTGGAGTGTGGTTCTTCCGCGATGCGGCCCCCAGGGGAAGTGAAGGTCGCAGACCAGTCTCCCCTGGGGAATTCGCGTTGATGTTCCCTGCCCCAGCCAATCCATGCAGTGCTGCAACAGCAGGAGCAGTGTCACGATTGGCTTAGAGATGCAGGGTGTAACTAGGGGCCTCTGGACTCTGGAGCAATGTGCATGTGATGTGAGGCAGCGCAGGGTGGGAGGAGGCTGTCTCTCTCTGTCTCTCTCTCTCTCCCTCTCTCCTGGCCTTTTCATGCGCATGAAGAGAGACAGGCAACTGGCATTGTTTGCTAATCCTGCTGCTGCATGCATTTGAAAAGAGCTGAGTTCAGTTTCCACAGGTAAGTTTACTTAAATTATTGTTTGGTGACCCGAGTTGAAAATAATACCCAGTATATACATGTATTCAGTTGATATTATCATGCTTTGCATATTCTTTTCTGCACCCATTTATACATACATACTTTTGAAAGTGTTTCTAAAATTACAAGTACTACAGTTAACATAGTATTTTGATTTGAACTAAAAAATTCTGTTCGGTCACTCTGTGACTGTATGATGATGATGGGAACAAAGGGATGTTCACAGGGAGACTCTGAGCCTGTTGTGGCTTCCCCAGAGTGGGGTCCGATTAAGGTTTTAATGTGCAAGGATCGGGAATGATCGAATTCCCCATTGACAAAGACTTCAGCTAACTGCTGAAATGTATCGTCTTTGAGGCCAGCATATGCACAAAAAAGTACGTATACCCTCCGCCAGCGCCAAACACTGATTTTGTCTATCTACTCAGTAGAACAACAAAAACAGTATTTGGCGCCTGCGGAGGTTAAACATACTTTTTGTACTAATCCAGTAGTACCGTGGTGCCACACGGCAGGCCCTTGCTGTTGGTTGTTTCTGCGGCGCTGCGGCTTGCGTTTTCAGGACTGCTCTTAGTTAGTGGGGAATTTGAATCAAATTCCCTATTGACAAAGACATCACACTTCAGTGCAGGGGCGTAACAAACACCCCCGCAGCCCCCGCAACTCAACAAGGACCGATAATAAGGAAAGGGTGCTGCGCTGCAAAGAGGGTTGAGTGAATCTTATGGCAAACACCGCTATATTTGTTGAAGACGTCTTGGGTCTTGATCGTCTTATTTGGACTTATTAAAAGTAATGTGCCACGGTAGAGCAATACACCTTGTTTGCTGTCCCAACAGACAGTGGAGAGAGAGAGAGTGGACAGCTTGGAGAGAGAGAGTGGGTCGAAAGTGAATGGAAAGAGAGAGAGAGTGGAGACAGAGAGTGGTCAGAGAGTGGAAAGAGAGTGAAGAGAGTGAAGAAATTGGAGAGAGAGAGAGTGGAGAGAGGGAGTGGAGAGATTGAAGAGAGAGAGTGGAAAGAGAGAGTGGAGAGAGAGTGGCAAGAGAGTGGAGAGAGAGTGGAGAGAGATTGGAGACAGAGAGTGGAGAGAAAGTGGAGGGAGACAGTTGAGAGAGAGAGTGGAGAGAGAGAGTGAAAAGAGTAGAGAGATTGGAGAGAGAGAAAGTGAGTGGAGCGAGAGAGTGAGTGGAGAGAGAGTGAGTGTAGGGAGAGAGTGGAGAGAGAGAGTGGCGAGAGTGGAGAGAGCGAGAGTGGAGAGAGCGAGAGTGGAGAGAACGAGAGTGGAGAGAGCGAGAGTGGAGAGAGAGAATAGAGAGAGAGTGGAGAGAGAGAGAGAGTGGAGAGAGACAGTGGCGAGAGAGAGTGGAGAGCGAGAGAGTGGAGAGCGAGAGAGTGGAGAGCGAGAGAGTGGATACAGAGAGTGGAGACAGAGAGTGGAGAGTGAGAGAGTGGGGAGAGAGAGTGGAGAGAGAGAGTGGAGAGAGAGAGAGAGAGAGGAGAGAGGGTGGAGAGAGAGAGTATAGAGAGAGTGGAGGGAAAGAGTGGAGAGATTGGATAGAGAGAGTGGAGGGAGAGAGAGTGGCGACAGAGAGAGTGGCGACAGAGTGGAGAGAGAGAGTGGAGAGAGAGAGTGGAGAGAGACAGTGGAGAGAGTAGAGAGAGAAAGTGGAGAGAGATAGAGGAGAAAGAGAATGGAGAGAGAGTGGAGAGAGAGAATGGAGGGGGACAGTAGAGAGATTGGAAAGAGAGAGTGGAGAGCAAGAGAGTGGAGAGCTAGAGAGTGGAGAGAGAGAGAGTGGAGAGACAGAGAGTTGAGAGAGAGTGGAGGGAGAGAGTGAAGAGGTTGGAGAGAGAGACTGGAAAGAGGGAGAGACAGTGGAGAGAGAGTGGAGAGGTTGGGGAGAGAGAGTGGAAAGAGAGAGAGACAGTGGAGAGACAGTGGAGAGAGAGTGGAGAGAGAGTGGGGAGAGAGTGGGGAGAGAGTGGGGAGAGAGTGGAGAGAGAGTGGAGAGAGAGTGGAGAGAGAGTGGAGAGAGAGACAGTGGAGAGAGAGACAGTGGAGAGAGAGTGAGACAGTGGAGATAGAGAGGACAGAGTAGAGAGATAGAGAGTGGAGAGAGAGGGTGGAAAGAGAGTGGAGAGAGAGAGAGTGGAGAGAGAGTAGAGAGACTGACTGGCTGACTCAGAGACTGAATACTGACTGACTGAGAGACTGACTGGCTGAGAGACTGACAGAGAGAGAGAGAGAGAGAGAGAGGGAGAGAGAATTGCTGACTGAGAGAGAGAGAGACTGACTTACTGACAGAGACTGACTGACTGAGGTAGAGACAAACTGACTGAGAGAGAGAGACTGACTGACTGAGAGAGAGAGGCTGACAGAGAGAGGCAGAGGCTGACTGACTGAGATAGAGAGACTGACTGTGAGAGAGACTGACTGAGAGAGACTAACTGAGAGAGACTAATAAAGAGAGACTGACAGAGAGAGCGAGAGAGAGAGACTGACTGACTGAGAGAGACTGGCTGACTGACAGAGAGAGAGAGAGAGACTGAGAGACAGACTGACAGAGAGACTGCGAGACTGACATAGAAAGAGAGACTGACCGACAGAGAGACTGACTGAGAGAGAGAGAGACTGACAGAGAGAGACTGGCTGACAGAGAGAGAGACTGACAGAGAGAGACTGACAGAGAGAGAGAGAGAGAGAGACTGACTGAGAGAGAGACTGACTGACAGAGAGACTGGGAGACTGGCAGAGAAAGAGAGAATGACCGACAGAGAGAGAGAGAGAGATACTGACCGACAGAGAGAGAGAGACTGACTGAAAGAAAGAGAGACTGACAGAGAGAGACTGACTGACAGAGAGAGTCACTGACTGAGGGAGAGAGAGAGAGACTCACTGAGAGAGACTGGATGACTGTGAGAGAGAGAATGACTGACTGAGAGAGGCTGACAGAGGAGAGAGAGAGAGACTGTCTAGAAGACTGACAGAGAGAGAGAGACTGAGAGAGAGAAAATGAGAGAGAGAGAGAGAGAGAGAGAGACTGACAGAGAGAGGGACTCACAGAGAGAGAGACTGACTGAGAGAGAGACTGACAGAGAGAGAGACTGACTGACTGAGAGAGAGATTGAGAGAGAGAGACTGACAGAGAGACTGACAGAGAGAGACTGACAGAGAGAGAGAGAGAGAGAGACTGACTGAGAGAGAGACTGACTGACAGAGAGACTGGGAGACTGGCAGAGAAAGAGAGAATGACCGACAGAGAGAGAGAGAGAGATACTGACCGACAGAGAGAGAGAGACTGACTGAGAGAAAGAGAGACTGACAGAGAGAGACTGACTGACAGAGAGAGTCACTGCCTGAGGGAGAGAGAGAGAGACTCACTGAGAGAGACTGGATGACTGTGAGAGAGAGAATGACTGACTGAGAGAGGCTGACAGAGGAGAGAGAGAGAGAGACTGTCTAGAAGACTGACAGAGAGAGAGAGACTGAGAGAGAGAAAATGAGAGAGAGAGAGAGAGAGAGAGAGAGAGAGACTGACAGAGAGAGGGACTCACAGAGAGAGAGACTGACTGAGAGAGAGACTGACAGAGAGAGAGACTGACTGACTGAGAGAGAGATTGAGAGAGAGAGACTGACAGAGAGACTGACAGAGAGAGGGACTGACAGAGAGAGACTTACTGACTGAGAGAGAGACTGACAGAGAGAGGGAGACTGACTGACAGAGAGAGGGAGACTGACTAACAGAGAGAGACAGAAAGACTGTGAGAGAGAGACTGGCTGACTGAGAGAGAGAGACTGACTGACTGAGAGAGACTGGCAGAGAGAAACTGTCTGAGAGACTGACTGACAGAAAGGGAGAGACTGACTGACAGAAAGACAGAGACTGACTGAGAGAGACTGACTGACCGAGAGAGAGAGAGAGAGACTAAAAAACAGAGAGAGACTGACAGAGAGAGACTGACTGACTGACAGAGAGAGACTGACTGACTGAGAGAGACTGACTGACCGAGAGAGAGAGAGAGAGAGAGAGAGAGAGACTAAAAAACAGAGAGAGACTGACAGAGAGAGACTGACTGACTGACAGAGAGAGACTGACTGACTGACAGAAAGAGAGAGAGATAGAGAGACTGACAGAGAGAGAGAGATTGACTGACTAAGAGAGACTGAATGACAGAGAGAGATACACTGACTGACTGACTGACTGACAGAGAGAGAGAGAGATAGACTGACTGACTGACAGAGAGAGAGAGACTGTGATGGAATTTGAGTCAAGGTGTGTATGAAGCTATGCAATGCCTCTTAAGATTGCTATTGTCTACTAATAAAAATGTATTATCAAAATGTGCTCTTTGTAGTTACATCCGCTTTTGAAATACTGCATTGTTGCTTTGTCTAATGTTTTAAAACAGAAACGAGAAGGAGCAGTGGATGCACTTTTGTCAAAACTGAACGATGAGTGGGCCCGACATTGTATATCATGACAGGAGTCTGCATCAGGAAACCCACCTAAAATTGGGCAAACTTCCCTGGCTTCCTGATGGCAGGGACCCTGTAATGAATGGACCACCACCTATGATAGCCTGCTGGCAGACTAAGCCCAACCTTTAACTCCACCATCCAGTGTTACTTATAACGGCTGGATTGGTGACAGTGGCGTAACAATAGCCCCACATCCCCTGCAGTATGGTGGGTCGCTGGCCTGAGAGCTCTAGACTGGCACGAGGATGGGAGGGGGGCCCCTTCCATGTAGTTTGCAGGGGGGCCCCCTCAAGTTTCGTTACGCCACTGCTTCAGTGCAAACTTCAATGCAGTATCTTTGAGAAGGCTAGACCTGGCATATGCACAAAAAAGTACGTGTAGCACCAACCGGCGCCAAATACTGTTTTTGCCTTTCTACTCATTAGAAAGACATAAACAGTATTTAGAGACAGCGGGGTTTACACATACGTTTTTTAGCTTATCTAATAGTGCCACAGCACCACGCACCAGGCACTTACTGCTCTTTTTGCTCCAGCAGTGCTGGCGGCATTTCCAGGACTGATCTGTGCCTATGCGTAATTTTAATCAAATTCCACATTGACAAAGGCTGCACACTACTGTGGAGCTGCATACACCCCTCCAACCGCCCCAACGCCTTGAGACACTCACGGGTGAGTAGCGTGTTTAACAATTCCTTGATTGATTGATTGACTTCAGTGCAAACTGCAATGAAGTATCCTTAAGGACGCTGAGGCTGTCATTTACACAAAAAAGTACATGTGAGCCCTGCCAGCGCCAAACACTGTTTTTGTCTTTCTACTCATCAAAAAGACAAATACAGTATTTAGCTTTGGCGGTGTTAACTGTACTTTTTTGTAGTAATTTTGCAGGATTGCGTTGCCACCTGGCAGACCCTTGCTGGTGTTGCTGCTGCAGCAGTGTGTTTCCAGGACAGGTCTTTGTTAATGGAGAATTCAAATTGAATTTCCCATTGAGAGAAGGGCCATCCAGGCCTTCCCACATGAGCTAAACATTGTGGTTGCTGGTTTCAGTTCGAGCATGGGTACTCACAAACTTTCTCTCAGGGGCCAAATTTACCGTGTGGTTTGGGTCCAAGGGCTGCACCGGTGGGGGCGGTGTCAGTCGGGAGGGGGCGGAGCTAGAGCAACAAAAAAAACTGTGACCATGAGGTTGAACACAGGTCCCTGCAGCGGACACCTTCGTCCACTGAGCCACCAGACCCGGCATACACACATCTCTCTCTCTCTCCCTCTCCCTCCCTCTCTCTCCCTCTCAAACCTCTCTCTACCTCTCTCTCCCTCTCTCCATCCATCTCTCTCTATTTCTCCCTCTGTCTCACTCAGACTGTCTCACTCCCTCTCACTCACTCTCTCTTCCTCTCTCTCTCCCTGACTCCTTCTGTCTCACTCACTCCGATTGTCTCACTCCCTCTCTCTCTGTATCTCCCTCTCTCTCTGTCTCCCTCTCTCTCTCTGTCTCCCTCTCTCCCCTTCCTTCTCCCTCCCTGTCTCCCTCTCTCACCTTTCCTCTTCCTCTCTGTCTCCCTCACTCTGTCTCCCTCACTGTGTTGCCCTCCTCACTCTGTCGCCCTACTCACACTGTCGCCCTCCTCCCTCTGTTGCCCCCTCCCTCCCTCTGTCTGTCACCCTCCTCCCTCCCTCTGTCTGTCACCCTCCTCCCTCTATCTGTCACCCTCCTCCCTCTCTCCTCCCTCCCTCTGTTTGTCACCCTCCCCCTCCCTCCTCTCTCCCTCTGTCTGTCTCCCTCCCTCTGTCTGTCTCCCTCCTTCTGCCTGTCTCCCTCCTTCTGTCTGTCTCCCTCCCTCCGTCTGTCTCCCTTCCTCTGTCTCCTCCCTCTCTCTTTCTCGGTCTCCCTTTATCTGTCTCCCTCTCTCTCTCCCTTTCCCTCCCTCCCTCGCCTCCCTCTGTCTGCCTCCCTTTCCCTCCCTCCCTCGCTCTCCCTCTGTCTGCTTCCCTTTCCCTCCCTCCTTTCCTTCCCTCCCTCGCTCTCCCTCTGTCTGCCTCCCTTTCCCTCCCTCCCTCGCTCTCCCTCGCTCTTCCTCCCTCCCTGTCTCCCTCCCTCCACCTACTTCCCTTGCTCTCCCTCTGTCTCCCTCCCTTTCCCTCCCACCTTTCCCTCCCTCCCTTGCTCTCCCTCACTCTCCCTCCCTTTCCCTCCCTTGCTCTCCCTCCCCCTCCCTTTCCCTTCTGCCCTGTCTCCCTCCCTCCATCTCCATCCCTCGCTCTCCCTCTGTGCCTCCCTTTCCCTCCCTCCTTTCCCTCTCACCCTCGCTCTCCCTCCCTTGCCCTCTCTTTCCCTCCCTCACTCTCCCTTCCTTTCCCTACCTCTCTCGCTCTCCCTCCCTCTCCCTCCCTTGCTCTCCCTCTGTTTGCCTCCCTTTCCCTCCCTCCCTCGCTCTCCCTATGTCTGCCTCCCTTTCCCTTCCTCCCTCTCCCTCCTTCTGCCTCCCTTTCCCTCCCTCCCTCGCTTTCCCTCTGTGTCTGCCTCCCGTTCCCTCCCTCGCTCTCCCTCTGTCTGCCTCCCTTTCCCTCCCTACCTCTCTCTCCCTCCCTCTCCCTCCCTCTCTCTCCCTCGCTCTACCTCCTCCTCCCTTTCTCTCCCTCCCTGTCTCCCTCCCTCCACCTCCTTCCCTCGCTCTTCCTCTGTCTTCCTCCCTTTCCCTCCCTCCTTATCCTGCCTCCCTCGCTCTCCCTCTGTCTGCCTCCCTTTCCCTCCCTCCCTCGCTCTTCCTCTGTGTCTGCCTCCCTTTCCCTCCCTCTCTCGCTCTCCCTTTGTCTGCCTCCCTCTCCCTTTCACTCCCTCCCTCGCTCTCCCTCTTTGTCTGCCTCCCGTTCTCTCCCTCGCTCGCTCTCTGTCTGCCTCCCTTTCCCTCCCTCCCTCTCCCTCTGTCTGCTTGCCTTTCCCTCCCTCCCTCGCTCTCCCTTGGTCTGCCTCCCTTTCCCTCCCTCCTTTCCCACCATCCCTCGCTCTCCCTCCATTTCCCTCCCTCGCTCTCTCTCCCCCTCCCTTTCTCTCCCTCCCTGTCTCCCTCCCTCCACCTTCCTCACTCACTCTCCCTCTGTCTGCCCCCTTTCCCTCCCTCCTTTCCCTCCCTCCCTTGCTCTCCCTCTATCTGCCCCCTTTCCCTCCCTCCTTTCCCTCCCTCCCTTGCTCTCCCTCTGTCTGCCTCCCTTTCCTTCCCTCCCTCCCTCTCCCTCTGTGTCTGCCTCCTTTTCCCTCTCTCCCTTGCTCTCCCTTTGCCTGCCTCCCTTTCCCACCCTCCCTCGCTCTCCCTCGCTCTCCCTCTTTGTCTGCCTCCCATTCCCTCCCTCACTCTCCCTCTGTCTGCCTCCCTTTCCCTCCCTCCATCGCTCACCCTCTGTCTGCCTCCCTTTCCCTCCCTCCCTCGCTCTCCCTCCCTCTGCTTCCCTTTCCCTCCCTCCCTCGCTCTCCTTCCCTCTCCGGCCCTCGCTCTCGCTCTCCCTCCCCCTCCCTTTTTCTCCCTCCCCGTCTCTCTCCCTCCACCCCCCTTCCTCGCTCTCCCTCAGTCTGCCCCCTTTCCCTCCCTCTTTCGCTCTCCCTCTGTCTGCCTCCCTTTCCTTCCCTCCCTCGCTCTCCCTCTGTGTCTGCCTCCTTTTCCCTCTCTCCCTCGCTCTCCCTTTGTCTGCCTCCCTTTCCCACCCTTCCTCGCTCTCCCTCACTCTCCCTCGCTCTCTCTCCCTCCCTCGCTCTCCCTCTTTGTCTGCCTCCCATTCCCTCCCTCACTCTCCCTCTGTCTGCCTCCCTTTCCTTCCCTCCCTCGCTCTCCCTCCCTCTGCTTCCCTTTCCCTCCCTCCCTCGCTCTCCCTCCCTTTCCCTCCCTTTCCTGCCCTCGCTCTCCCTCCGCCTCCCTTTCTCTCCCTCCTTGTCTCTCTCCCTCCACATCCATCCCTCGCTCTCCCTCTGTCTGCCTCCCTTTCCTTCCCTCCCTTGCTCTCCCTCTGTCTCTGCCTCCCTTTCCCTCCCTCCCTCCCTCTCCCTTTGACTACCTCCTTTCTCTCCCTCCCTCGCTCTCCCTCCTGTTCCCTCCCTCCCTCGCTCTCCCTCCCTCGCTCTCCTTCCCTCTCCCTCCCTTACCCTCCCTGCCTCGCTCCCCTTCCTGTTCCCTCCCTCCCTCGCTCTCCCTCCCTCTCCCTCCCTTTCACTCCCTCCCTCGCTCTCCCTCTGTGCCTGCCTCCCGTTCCCTCCCTCGCTCTCCCTCTGTCTACCTCCCTTTCCCTCCCTCCCTCGCTCTCCCTCACTCTCCCTCCCTTTCCCTCCATCCCTCACTCTCCTTTGCTCTCCCTCCCTTTTCCTCCTCCCCTCTCTCTCCCTCTATCTCCCTCCCTTTCCCTCCATCCCTCTGTCTCCCTCGCTCTACCTCACTCTGCCACCCTCTTCATCTCACCCTGCCTGTGTGTGCCTGGGCTGAGACAGCTTCCGGGCACGCACACACACACACACATAGCCATACCCGAGCACTTTACAGGTCTTTAAAAGACCATTTGTATGGTAAATGAGGCTTTTGTATTTCACCTCTTAGCGCCCCTGCAGCTCCACTCTGACTAACACTGGAATGCCCAGCCCCCACAGGGCATCAGAGTCTCTCAGAGTTGCGGCGCACAGTGTTTGCAGACACTCTTTAATTTTTTTTTAATTTAACTCGGGTAAATTGTCTGCACGGTCTGCGGGCCGCCGAGGAAGGCTTGCCCGTCGCTTGCGGCCCACGGGCCATACTATGAGTACCCGTGAGTTAGAGGGACTGAATAGTTGCAGTTAGACTTCCTGCCGTGTCCAAAAGGTAGCACAATATAGATATCAGCCCTCTGAATGAAACCTCACAGTTGCAATTTCAGTCTCAAAAATGCTCTTGCCCCAAAACGTTGTTGTCCCGATAGTTATTCATGTGAGACTCTATTGCCTGATATTTTTTTCAGTGCAACTCATAATATGTATTTCACTCCGGAGCTCACCTTAGGAGCACTGCAGATGCAGCTGGTTTTGATGATGTAGTGGTCCATCAGGGGGAGCTAATGGAGTTCCATCATCATTATGGGGTGATATGATCATATTTCTTCATCCCCTGAATGAGACTTACAGTGCCTTGCAGGGTACCCTATTGCCTTTTATGTTGGTTTTCGTTGTAATACATGCGTTGTAACAGCACTGCGTGGTAAAAGTTGCATTGTAAAGGTTGCATACCTGCATACCGAATAATACCTACTATAAGCAAACAGAGCTGTGGGAGCTCTGTGGGTCACAGGAACAGTAGGACTGGATGGCTAGTCATTGGCTCAATGTGAAGTTGAATAACAACATGGTGGGTGAGACCAAGGACCTGTGGGACTCTGCTTCTTGTGTCAATACAACAGTTAGGTGGCACTCTCTCATGCATGTCAACAGATCCTATTCAGGTGGGAGGATTTCGATTTTAAGGCAAAAATAGCTCTATTTTAGCTGTCTCCCTATAATTGACTCTGCTTCAATGGAAGTGAATGGAGAAAACACATTCCCCCTATTTTGTTTGCAAATTATCCCACGTTACAGGTTTAGAACGTTGGCATGTATTTCTGCACCTTGGTTCTTTCAGATGTGTTGCTAAAATGCACCAACTGAAATGAAACTGTTCATCGATAGTTTATTAAAACCACTTAATAAGTGCACAATAATTTACAAATATAATATTTAAAACAAATTGTGTCTCTTAAAATTAGATGAAATGTATATTGTAAATACGTTCTTAAAACTGAAACTTTATTTGAATTTCTATATAGTCTTCATATAGTTTGTCAAGAGCCGTGTTTATTTACTTTGCTAAGCCATTTATTAAAAATGGCATCAATGCAAATCTTTATGTTTAAATGAGAAAAGCTTATGATCTTCTTACGTTCACTTAAAATGGACACCAGGCAGCAGCATATAACTTGGGTTAGGTGCTCAAATTTGTAGTTGCAGAAGCATCAGTTAGCATTCTGTCTTTTATACTTCCACGATTGCACCGTTTTGCGCAGGCCAAATCGAACAAGCCCAAGAGGTAGGTATTAAATATTTAACTCACAAGAGACAGTCAGTTCGTGGTATGGCCGATTTGTTTAATTCATAGCTTAGAAGTATCAATTTGGTATGAGCCTGGTAATTGTACGTTTTTGATCATTTTCTATTCTTTTAAGTTTGTTGGTTTTTCTCAAACTTTTTTCCCAAACTCCGTAATGGGAGATTGGGGGTTCCATGCTAAGTTGAGTTGAGGGCAGAGCGCCAGGGTGAAATTTGTTCCATAGATAAATGTCATACCTGAGAGCATCTTTGAAACAATTTGCATGACCATTTCTTAGTTTCAACCAATGTTAGCACTGTTGTATTCAATGCTAGTGATAGATCCAATAAATGAAAGTCTTAATGAATTTTGCTGTGCCATGCTGACTGTAGGGTTTGGAAGATTGATCTTTACAACTTGCTCTGGGCTTGATTTAACCTGATGTTGAATTGACCTGGAAAAACCTTCAGCCCATAGGTTAATGATGGAAGCAATTTTGCCTTTTATGTTTCGGAGTGGTAGTATAGACACTCCATCAATATTTGTCGATAACTTTAAAAATGCAAACAATAGTAGTTTTACTTTTTTCCAGTGATTGTAAATGCAGTCTAATTTGCTTGGAATTCTACCACAAGATATTTATAGGATAAGGCTCTCTGGATAAGTCTTTAATCTAAGGTCCAATTGTACCAAGGCTGCTAGAATGGGCAAAGGTCTCTGTTTTCGTCTTGTCATAGTTGACCTCTTGGTTGACCTGTACGTAGCTATTTTCATGTCGCAAACGTCCGGATTCACAGAATCTGGCTTTTTGCAACAATACAATAGCATTTTCCCATGTACTAAACCCTCTTTTGTAACCTACTGCCAAATCGTACAATGGGCTAGCGATTCAGAATTAGGAAGGGGCGTGTTAAGCTCATTCCTTCCCAAGAGCGACTCGCAGTATTATGTGTGATGTTTTGTGTGAGAAAGTCATCCCATCCTCCAATGTACCGAAACGTGGCTTTTGCCACCTACTTCAAGTAGGTGGTAACCCATTCAAAGTCAAAGTCAAAATATGCTTTATTCGAGATTTCACTCATAAAAGCAAGAACAGTCTAAATTTTAAAATACAATTAAATTGTCAATCAAGTACATTAAAAAGATAAAGCATATTATTTACAATTCATGACTCATCATACAGTTCAAAATTTAAAAATGTCATATATCAATAATTGTCTATTATTAAAATAGTTTAAAAGAGTTTAAAAAAACACCCCGGACTAACAAGGTTCTTAAAGAAAAACATGGATAGATTATACGGGCAGTTTACCTAGACAGAGAATAGTCAAATGACTAGCAGTCTCTGTCTGTTCGGCCATACAGTTTACCCAGACAGAGAATAGTCAAGTGACTAGCAGTCTCTGTCTGATCGACCATGCCCATCCAAGGTATTTAGCAATTGCTATTAATATCCATATCTCGCTACTGGTGCATATAATACGCAAGGCAACTGTGCTACTGGTAGTCCCTAAATTCTTGCTCATTGGTTTTAGCCAAACACGTCTTGGATCCAAGTAGGCTGTGCAAGAGAATAAGAAATGGCCCATAGTTTCATTAGAGGAACCACAAACAGGGCGGCTAACATTTAAGCCACCTTCCCATTTAGCTGTCAGAGATCTGAGGGGTAGTGAACCTGCTCCTAATTGGAATAGAAGTTTTCTGTCTCCAGGCCTAGTTATACTATCCCAGTAGGGCTCCAGGGAAGGGTACAACTTAGCCTCTAAGAATCCTTCAGTCATAGATCCTAAGCTAGTGCTACTCCAACCCCGAGAGGCTACCTTTTCCCAATAGATTTCTTTTAGAGAACTTTTAGTAGGAAATGTTGTTTCAGCTGGGTCTGACCAAAGCGAACCCATTCCAAGCTCATTCAAGATACCTTTCAAGGATTTAAGCCACCTGTTTTTATGGAATATATCCGCTTTGATGATGTCTAGAAACCCCTCAGCATAGTGGGAAAACTCAGGCGTAGTCCAGAGCCTTCTCCAGTACAGAATCGGTCGGAGTCTGACCAAGTCTGTAACCGCTTTTCTACCCAAGTCGTACCTGAGGGGCAGCGAGGGAGTACTTTTCGGGACACCAGTTATAGACCGGAAAAACTTATTTTCCGAGATTTTTAGGGCAGCCACCTTCTCGAAACCCCA
The DNA here is from genome assembly GCF_964263255.1 of Lissotriton vulgaris. Taxonomy (NCBI): domain Eukaryota; kingdom Metazoa; phylum Chordata; class Amphibia; order Caudata; family Salamandridae; genus Lissotriton; species Lissotriton vulgaris. The sequence continues at coordinate 151,436,208 of NC_141686.1, forward strand.
TAACTCAGCACCATATAGTGCAGAGCCAAGAGCCTTTGCCTCATATACCTGCAAAGCAGGCTTTATAGGTTTCGTCAGGGACTTTCTATGCTCAGAACCGATAGCACCTAATAGTTGCCTGTGCCTCAATGTAGCTATATCTATATGTTTGCTCCATCCGTTCTTATTTGAGATATGAATACCCAGATACGTAAAAATGTTCACCACTTCTAAAGGCCGACCATTCATAATGATCTCAGATTTAAAACTGGGATGGGAATTAAAAATCATAAGTTTTGTTTTGGTCACATTGACCTCCAGACCATGCTCACTGCAAAATAGATCAAAGATAGCCAATGCACGCTGTAAGGATGAGCGTATCGTCCGCGAACATTAAGATTGGTATTTTAGTGCCAGCTAGTGAAGGAGCATCCAACTCCACCGATACCATGCGGGATACAACACCGTTGATAAACAGTGCAAAAAGAGTGGGGGCCATTGAGCAGCCTTGCCGGACGCCCGCTCTACCGGGAAATCCGCTGTCACCGAGCCCTGTCCCCCCACTGGATTCTAGCGAATGTTGCTTCGTGAAGCCGCATTATCAGAGTTAATAAATCATCAGGTACACCCAGGTTCTTAAGAACAGACCACAACTTCGACCGCGGCACTAGATCGAAGGCAGCCTGCAAGTCGACAAAAGCTGCGTATAGGCTGCCCCCGCCCAGCACCACGGTCTTCCATTGCAGTAGGTTAAAGCGGAAAACGTGATCCACAGTACTTGTGGACCTACGGAATTCCGCTTGAAATGGTGACAGAGCATCATTATCCTCAGCCCAGTCAAGAAGCCTGTTCACAATCACACGCCCTATTATCTTTTGTATGGTATCAATAAGGCTAATGGGCCTGTAATTGCCGGGCTGGGATCGGTCACCTTTCTTAAACACTGGTATTATTACGGCTCCCTGCCAGGATATCGGTATCTCTGAACCCCTAGCAATGTTGTTGATGAGGAGGCAAATGTACTTACACCAGCGTTCTTTATCATTGATAAAGACGTCGGCAGGTACACCATCCATGCCTGGCGCACGCCCGCTGTTCACGGTACTCAAAGCCACCAGAATTTCTTGTAGACTGAAGGAATTATCTTTAAAGTGGGTATAATTTATATCCGCTGTAGATGTAACCTGTTTTATCTCAGCATACTGAGTTCTAAAAAATTTTACCCACTCCTCTTCCGGGACATTGTTATTCGGGGGTTCAGGTTTCTCCTCACCACCCCATTTAACAATGCTCTAGAACAGTCTAAAATCTTTCTTATCACTAGCTCTTTATAATTCGGACCAGTGATGCTCATTTCAGGCTTTCTTTGCGTTTGCTATACTGGCTTTATATTCCTTTCTAGCGGATTGAATAGCCATGGTATCCCTAATCTTTAGAGTAATACCTAGGGCGTTTTGTGCATCCCTACAATGGGCATTATACCATTTTGCGTTCTTGAGAACTCTCTCACCCTTGCCCTTCGCAGGCTTCAAAAAGTGGTCTTTAGTTACGGAAAAGAGGGTATTGTGGATTACAGCCAGGCTACTCAGCTCAGAGCTGGAAGGATTAATATATTCCATGGCTGATATCGCTTTATCACCTTCGATTTTGATGTTATCCATAGCCTGTTGATTAGTTACAACATTTATCCATCTCAACCTACGCATATCGTTAGTGGGGACAATTAGGGGTGGAACAAGGGCAGTAGGGCCGTTTGTCCTGGTGGATAATGACCACCATTTATGCTTTATACACAGAGGATTGTGGTCACTCTCGCTCCTCCATACAACCTCCATGTCACGTAACAACGGCCATAGTTTCAGACTACAAAGTACGTAATCTATCCTGCTCTTGTGCCGCCCATTGTCAAATGCCATGGACCCGTTTTTGTCACTTGACGTCCTTCCATTTAATGTTCTTAAACCTTTCTCTAAACATAAGGCATTCATACTAATCACATCCTCGGTCCAGCTCACAACTGGTTTTAACTCTAGTTTTGGGACCCCCCAATGCCAATCCTCTTCATCCCCAAGGAAATCGTCATCTGTGGCTAAGGGTTCAAATGTTCGATTAAAATCACCTGCAATGACAATATGATTATCTTGGGAGTAGGTATCAAGAAGGGAGCACAAGGCCGCTTAAACCTCTGACCTCTCACCCCTAGTACTCCTTACATATACATTGTAGATGTCTAATATTCCCAGAATATCTGAGTTCATTGTGATTAGTTGAATGTCTCTATGACTAGTTTCTTTTACTTTAACGTCTAGTTTTAGGGACTGCCGAACCCAAATGGCTAGACCGCCCATTGGTCTTCCCTTTGGGCCTTTTAAAGCAGGCACAGAATAGTTCAAGTATCCCTGTGCAAAGGATGGTTCACATGACCAGGTCTCCTGAAATATACATAGGTCAAAAGAATTAACAAATTGAAGCCACTCTGCAGAGTCCAGTTTAGAACCCAGGCCTGCAATGTTCCATGAGAAGAATTTCCCCATATTGTCCACAATACCATCCGTGGCCATCAATGAAGGATTCTCAATATTATTCTCAAATAGTTCCTGTTCAGTTCCAGCTGACATGCCTTCATGGCAGATAACATCAGTAACCTCTACCCTCACTGAGGTGTTCTCAAATTTAGCATCCACTATAGAAGCAACAGCACACACTTCAGACTCAGGCTTTGTGTTGGAAATGAACGGTAGCTTGGTAAATTAATTCTTCTTGCTATTAACTAGATGGATTGTGTCACCTGTTAATGTTCCTTGGGGCATGCAAGTAACATTAGTAAAACCAAACTCCTCCACAATAGAAGTATAGATTATGTTTGGTTCAGCCAGATCATTGAACACAACACTGCATGCCCTCTCAAGTCAATCGCGTTCATTCAGGTCTGACAGTGCCACAAATCTATTTTCAACGCTCATTTCCCATTCGCTAGATTGTAGGGCCCTACCCCAGTTAATTGTTACCGAGTTCCATTTTGTCTTTAAAATGCTTGGATTCACTATGCTACCTCTCCTATAGAAAAAATCCAAGGTTAGCGGAACAATCTCGGTACTCCTACGTTGGGGGGGGGAAATATGTATCTTAGAAGCTCGGGGAGTACTTCTGGGCTTAGGAAATGCAGAACTACACAATCTCCTTTTAGTTTTTTCAGGCTGTTCCCTATCCAGTCCACCCTTCTTGCCATAGTAATTTCCCCGGCTAGCTGTTGTTTTCCCCTCGGAGTTATCATCGTATTATTACATAGCCAGTGGTATGCTTTACTAATCAAAGAGGAAGTAGATTCTACTTGACCTGGTTTTAGCGGAGGTACGTTGGCCAAGACCAGAACAAGAGGAGAGGCCTCTACAATAAGTTGAACCGGGCCTTTGTCTGAACTGATCCCTATGGAATTTGGTGGTAGATCTTTATTGACTATCACCCGAGCACCTTTATCTACTGGCTGTTGAGTAGGAGGCGGATCTTGTATCACATCATCACTGCCCCCTGTCCCACCCCTAGGGATATTTGTAGATGATACAACTCTATTTGCCACTAAAGTTGGTATGTTACCCACCTCCTCCACTGTCTTGTTTAACAGGCCCCTTAATCTATTTACTTCGGCTGTTAATAGGTCAATTTTGGTTAGCAAAGGTTTAATTATAGAATTCATCTTGGAGTCAATCATACTCACTAGCTTTCTAATCAAGTCATCACCTAATATCTCCTTCTCACCTTGTTCCCCATTCGCCTCTATTATGGCTGTAGTTTTCGGTGAAGACGCTGTTCTTTTCCTACTGGAGCGTAACCCACCCCGTTTGCTCTGGCCCTTTCTGCATGCTCTAACAGCTCTAGTTACAGGCACAGACACAGGGGAAGGGGAATGATCTTCTATCGTGTTTGACTGCTCACCTGGTTCATTGTCTAGATTAACAGCAGCGGATATATTTAAATCAAGGTTAACATTCGGGCTTATCGAGGTGACTGAAATATCACTACTATTTACCTGTATCGGAACTTCTAACACAGTAGGATCTAGCAGAGAACTCTGCGTGGAGATGACAGGTGCTGAGCTCAAGCCCAGCGATATCCGTCTTGTGTTATTTATTTTACTCACAACCTGTACCAGGTAATTGTCTATAGTATTAGGTACAGATGAAGACCTTTGCTTGGACATGTTGAAGACAATTGGATAATAGTCAACTAGGAGTATCGGTCCCAAAGCCAAGCAAGTAAAAAGCGGTTACCAATTGGATAGATAGACAGGGACATCAGAGATATGGTGACAAAGATAGTTCTTACTTGAGGGGTAACAATGATAGACTGCGACTGGAACAGTCAGGTATCCTGGCCCAGCCCAGTTACGGTCAGTCACGGACTGTCACAGAATGTCCGCCCTTTGTCCGGGCTTCGTCCGGCGCGTCCCGCGCGCGTCCTCGCGGGACGTGGGACCTGACTCTACTTTATGCGCCTCCTGGCGTGCTCAGTGGTGGCGTCAGCGTTTTGCCCCGAGGGATCCTGGGGATTGTAGGCTCTTCGTGGGACCGGTGGAGCCAAGCCCGGCCGGTCGTTTGTAGCGATTGAAGGGCAGAGCCACGCCCGGCCGCAAGTCAGGGAGCTGGAGATACAACAGTGAGCCCCGGTAGCAGAAGACGGTGAAATTCAGGGGACTCGGCCCCTGACGCTGCTTTATGCGCCTCCTGGCGCGCCCAGTGGTGGCGTTGGCGTTTTCCCCCGAGGGATCCTGGGGATTGTAGGCTCCTCGTGGGACCGGCGGAGCCAAGCCTGGCCGGTCGTTTGTAGCGATTGAAGGGCGGAGCCAAGCCCGGCCGCAAGTCAGGGAGCTGGAGATACAACAGTGAGCCCCGGTAGCAGAAGACTGTGAAATTCAGGGGACTCGGCCCCTGACGCTGCTTTATGCGCCTTTTGGCACGCTCAGTGGTGGCGTCTGCGTTTTGCCCAGAGGGATCTTGGGGATTGTAGGCTCTTCGTGGGACCGGCGGAGCCAAGCCCGGCCGGTCGTTTTTAGCGATTGAAGGACAGAGCCAAGCCCGGCCGCAAGTCTGGGAGCAGGAGATACAACAGTGAGCCCCGGTAGCAGAAGACGGTGAAATTCTTTCAAAGAAAATCACACAACTTGGTGTCTTCTCCTCAACCAACCGGTAGCATTCTTGAAACACGGAAGAAACCTACTGCCAAATCGTACAATGGGCTAGCGATTTAGAATTAGGAAGGGGCGTGTTCAGCTCATTCCTTCCCAAGAGCGAATCGCAGTATTATGTGTGAATGTTTTGTGTGAGAAAGTCATCCCATCCTCCAATGTACCGAAACGTGGCTTTTGCCACCTACTTCAAGTAGGTGGTAACCCATTCACAAACAGGAAGGGGTTGCCACAGGACCCCTTTCCCTTAGTGAACAAATGTGAAAACATTTTGTAAGAGCAGGCAGTGGTCTTACAAACCACTGCCTAATCTCATTTTTGTTTTTGAAACATGTCCTGTTTTCCTTTAAGGAAAGTGGGCTGCATTTAAAAAATATTATAAAACACTTCTTTATGTATAAGCAAACACAGACATGGTGGTCGACTGCCCCAGCAGGCCACCATCCCAGTGTTTTTAGCAATTCCCAATGGGTCGCAAATTGCAACCTATCTCATGAATATTAATCAAGTAGGCCACTTTGCGACCCACTGGGAAACGCAAACAGTGTAACACACTGTTGTACATAGCTGTTTGTGATTTCCTAATTAGGTTATCGCAATCCTGAGTCTCTGTACATCTGGCCCCTAGTTTATTATCATTGCAGAAGACCATTTGATTGTTTAATGCATGCTGAAGGCCATATCTGGTATAATTTAGATTTCCCTTATAGGCTAAAATGATGCAATTCCCGGTGAATGATATCGATAATAAAATCCACTGATCTGGTTTAAACCAAGAGTCACTTATATTTTTTTAATATGTTTACAGATGTGCTGCTGAGAGAGCGCAAATTTGAATGAGAATTATGTATAGGCCATATTTACAAGCACATCGTATACCGTAGGAATGAAATGTATAACTTGACACTTATAGCATATAGTTGACCGAGATAATCAAAAGTAATATAGGAAATGTAACTGTATTCACTTAGAATATGCATTAGATTTAGAAGGCCGTATATATAATGGGCTAATGTAGAAATGTATGGAAATGTTTACGAAGTAGAACGTGCAAAGTAGAATTCGTGTACGTGTGTAACCTTTAAACGGAGAAGCAGCGAGAAGTGAAACGTGGAGAAATGCATAGAGCATGTATAAAACGATATAGCGAATAAGAATATAAAGTTATTCCCTATGTAGTTTGCATACAATGTATAATGTATACATATATGTGTAACAGACTTTTGCGAAGTACGAATATATATAAAAATGTGTTAAAGGTTATATTGTGTAGAAGGTTCTTTTTGTAAGAATGCTAGAAGGGTTTAGGTCATTTGTGATTCTAACCTGACTGACCAAGGGTTAGCAGGAGCACAGTCCAATGTATGTAATTTAGTGGACTTATAGGAGTCGTAAATAGCTTTGCTGTGAACGTGAGAGCCAAGAAGTCTAGCACTTGTTAGATTTAAGGTGACAATGCCGGACAGGGCTTATTGCCTGAACGTGATGAGAAGCGCTAAGAATTTGAAACTTGTTTTGAGAAGTCCATTCACAGGACCTAGAAAGGTCAACATCACAGTCGTAGTTTAAAGTTCTGTTGACGATGTTGACTTGTGCTCTGAAATGTCAATTGTAAATTTGAACGAAGTCACCAATAAGAAGATGAAGATGACATCTAAGGAGAAAGGTCAACTTAATGGACGGCGAAAGAGATGAAGCAATGGACGAAGCTAGAAGCTGACATCATCGGGGAAAGTCCGTGGTGGGCGTCAAGGGGCGTTCCACCCACACTGTGGTTGTGTATTTTAGGGACAGCACCCCGGGGATAAGATAGCGAAGGCGAGAGCGAACAGCTCGGAGAGAGAAGGGCAAAGGCAGATGACTTGAGCAGATGCGCTGAGAGAGATCAGAGCGCAAGAGAGCAGTAGGCCGAGGACCCTTAGAAGAGCGGATGGGTAGGCAGAGAGGGTACTGCTTCTTAAACTTAAGTTACCTTTAGAGGCTAAGAGAGTTTGAACTTCTTTGGGAGTCAAACTGCTGACATCTTTTTAGGGAAGAAACTTGCGAAGTAGGGATGTCACATAGTGTAGAGTAGGGACAGATTTAACTTGATACTTTTATCTTTCTGTAGATGACGCCAAGGAACCACTTCACATCGATGTTTTAAATTGCAGATTCTGGAATTGATTTTGTATTTGTATATCTATTGAGATTTATCCTGAGAGGATTGTATCGCCTTAAACTTGACTTTTATATAAAACTTTCAAACTTTATCAGTTGTAAGTGGTTTTTCCAAGTGGCGTCAGTTAATGGGGTTTGTCTAACCTATGCGGGGGTTGTCTTTTACTCAATGACAGATACTAGCGGTCCAAAATAGATGAATGAGATAAGTTATTAAATTGATCATAAATTGATATCAAAATCTCATTCCCCGCAGTTGGTAGCAGAGAAATGATGGTTATCTTCTTGAGGAAGACGACCTAGGCCAGGTTTAGTTTACCCCAAGGTCCTTAGTCATCGACGACCAGAAGAAGAATTGCAGCCGAGGACGGTGCTGACGGTGCGACGAGAGAAAAGCAGCAGAGTCGGTCGAGAGTGAGTATAAGGGTCATGCGTTGTAAGATTGCGGTGTTTTATGTTGTTCCTGTGTTGTAATGTCAAGCGGAGTTGAATGCCTGTAGTGTGATTGAGGGAAGGTTGTGAGCGCGCGCAACCGGATGAAATCTTATGTCCAGAGGACTTAAGTGGTTCGGGTGTATCGAACACCTAGAGTAATTTGTCTACCATTGAAAGGGGGTCATGAGGTACCATTGATTTCCCGACAGACCGATGATAGGGGGAGCGTATGAGTGAGTGTATGAGTAACGGACGCTGGTCGTACGTTTACTGTGTGTAAGTAACCTATCAGTTGAGGCGATCGTCTGACCGTAAGAGGGAAGACGTTTCGTCAGTTGAGGTGACAATTACAGTTAGACTGTGGCCGTACAGTCAGAGAAAAGTGATCGCTTGGACGGAAGTAGTCATTTTTCAGTGTATGAATGAAAACGCATGTGAAATCGTGAGACGAGTTAAGAAACGGAGGAGAACTGCTGCAGAGGGAACGAGTGACGTCAGCATAGAACCGCGCTGAGATTGGTTAGTTTCTCAGACGTCAGCAAAGAGTCGCACAGAGATTGGTCGGTCAGCGAAAAGTCGCGCTGAGATAGGCCGATTAGCGAGAGCCGCGTAGTGATTGGTTGGTGGTTGTCATCGGGACGTAAACAAGGAAGAATAAAGGGAAAATTGTAGATTATCGAAAATGAAGTGCTTTAAGGGTTTAAGAAAAATCTTTAGGAGAAATAGAAGAAACTTATATGCCGGAGAAGAAGCTCCACCAGAAGGCACACCAGCTTATCATATGGCAGTAAATGTAGGCTTGCACTCGATACTATGGATCTCCGAGTGGAATAAGCTAACGGAAGGGAGTAAGGAACTGGCGTTTCCGAGATTCGGAACGTTTAAGTTAGATGTGTTGAACGAACTAAAAGCGGTAATGCTTGCAACAAGACCTCTACCGAGGCCAACACAGTTCGAAGCACTTAGTGTATGGTTTAGAACAGCACACGAAAAGAGCGTAAAGAGGCGCCAAGAAAGAGTGAGAAGATCGGTAAAGGCAGTGCAGGATGCTAAATGGGACGATGAAGCTAAGAAATGGAGGGTGCAGAAGATAGAAGCAGACAAACTATACCCGATGCTAGAAGTTACGGGAGAAAGGAAACCTCTAGAAGAAGAAGAGGAAAGCGAGACAGAAGAGGATCTGATAGAGAGGCTATTAACAGATAGACCACCTCCGTACAGCGGAGGGGCCGCAAGTCCTATATTACCACAAGAGGACGGAGCTAGATGGGGGGAATATAAATCGATCCCTGTAACAGAGTGGGATGCTAAGAAAGAGGAGGAAGTACCTCAATCTAGTTCCGAACAGAGAGTAGTGGGAAGATTCGTGGTCCAGAAGGTGCCTGAGACGCAATGTGCAAGGTCGTACCAAATGCCAGACGCTTTACAAGTACCGGTTACCATAGGCCCTATTGTGTCAATCTACAACCCAGAAGGGGTCCAGCAGGAGGAACAGGCACGATGGGACAGGGAAAGGGCAGAGATGGAGAATAGGAATACCATGATGAATCCTCAGAGACAGATATTAGCACCGATGAGTCGGAGTACCCCATTAGATACCGAAGTAGGTCCCTGGGTAGAACATGGGCGTCAAAGAGGGCCAATGGACTTAAGGGGACCAAAACCGAAGTCCTTTAAGGAATTAAGGGAATACCTGAAGGATTGGGATACTGCCGAGGAGATTAGGAATAAGAGTGTAGAAACAGGAGCTGAGTGGAGAGACCAAGATAACAGGATCCTCTCTCATTGTGGAGCTGGCGAAAGCAGCCCGGAGTGGGAGAGAGGGAGTCAGGAAAGCAGAGGAAATAATTGCCCTACTATCAGCGGCAATAGGCCAATATGCGACGACAGGAGCACAGGGTGTGGCGAAGTGCCTCGCGTCACCTTTAGTGAAGGAGAACGAAGGACGCAGGAGTACCGTAATACTTTCAGATGCACTCACCATACCCCGGGTGAAACAGTGCAACATTGGGATCATGGGAACATGGAGAGTCGTGAAGGGTCTCGCCATGCATCCGGTGATCATGGGCGAAGTCATGAGAATATAGGGAGTCGCGAAACGTCTCGCCATACTTCTGGTGATCAAGAACGAGATCGCGGGAGCATGGAGGGCCATGAAGGACCTTATCGGTTATTGAGCGACACCAGACAACAAGCGAGTTACAGTGGTTTTGAACAGAATGGTGGATCCTATCTCGTATCTGGAGAAACCGAGCCGAAACGACGAGGTGTAGGGATGGGGGATGGAGTAATGTTCCACCACACCCCACGGGAAGATGGAAAGGCTTGGGATCTAGAGAGGTGGGAACAAAGGGATGGAAAGAAAACTCCTCATAACTCACCTGTGTTCAGGCGTAGGGCGCATAGTGGAGGTGAGAGGGGTATGAGCGAACCACCTAGGACTGACATACTGAGAGCTGAAATAAAAGCAAAACGGCTCGATGTAATGAGTTTGAAGTCAGACTTAGATGAAATAATTGATGGCACAGTAGCAATCGAGAGATTAGACTTGTATACACCAGATGAAATATTGTTCTTATCCAAGGATGTTACTCGGAGAGCGAGGTCAGCTCATGAAAATTTATCGAATTTGGCAAATAGATATATGATAGACCTGTCACAAACTAAAGCTTTACAAGGTAACCATAGGCTAACTTGCTCAGATCAGGATCTGGATGAGCGTAGAACGATCGCGCTGAAGGTACACATAAGGGAATTGGTTCAGAGTATTAGAATATGGAGAGATCTGGATAGATGGGAGGAAAGATGGTCTAAGAAGGGATCCGTAAGAAGGAGTTCACTTACAAGGTCCCCGGATACAGACCTAATGCGAATGGAAGCTTTCCCATTGCGAGAAATCGCGAACGGAAATTACGTTCATGTACCCTGGAGTAGGGGGGGTTTAGCGGCATTTACTAATTCCTTCCCAAAGCTCAGAGAAAATCCCGTTGAGTGGTACAAGCAGGTAGAAAGATTTGTGAAGATCTCGAAGGTACTGTGGATCGATTTGAACACATTGTTCGATATCGTAGTACCCGGAGATTTGTGGACGGCATGCAAGCTTAGTGTTGAATGGCCTACTTGTGAGCCTCCGAGAGATACTCGGACGAATGGTCCATCAGTTAGAGTCATGGAAAAATACGAGAGAGTAATAACATGGCTAAAAGAGAAAGTGCCAGTACAAGACATAGACTGGGTTAAGATAGATCGAACTACTCAGGAGCCGAAGGAGACAGTTCATGAGTTCTATGAGCGATTGCTGAAAGCATTTAAGCAGTACAGTGGGTTAGACGTAATGGATCCTAAGGACATAGGACAGTTTGTGTCGAAGTTTGTTTTAGGATTAAGACCAGACATAAGCCTGATGATACAACAGCATTTGATCTGTTGGCAGAACAAACCTTTAGACGAAATTCTGAGGTATGCAAGGTACTGCAGCGATGAGATAGATTCGAAAGCGAAGAAACTGAAGGAAAAATTAATGCTGGTACAAATGCAAGCAGCTGGAAAGGGTGGACAGCGGCAACAGGGAACAGGAACGCAAGCAAAGAAACAGAATAATCAGAGCAGAGATGAGGAAGAAAGACCGAGACCGAGAATGGATATTGCGACACTGAAAAGGACAACGAGGTGTCATCAGTGTAACGAAGTGGGACATTGGCGACGCGAGTGTCCTTACAATGTTGAGACAGGGGAATTAGATCAAGAGGAGGAAGAGGTACAGAATAACGTGGTTAAGGGAGCCGCAGCCCCGAAGGGAAAGTTTATCAAAGGGGGGACTCAGACTCCTCGAGCCCCGTTTCCTCAACCACCTCGCATTTCCAATGGAGGGAAAACTTACAGACAGATGCCATTGTTTGTAGGAGGAGAGGAATGCTACTACGTTGATCCTCTTACAGGGCAACGAGTAAACAGGGAGGAAGACTGTACTCTAGGAGCAGCCCTGGAAGTAGATCAGAGGGGACCATACGTAGAGGCTGAAGTAGCTGGATGTCCTACAACCTTTTTGGTGGATACAGGGGCCACTCGATCCACGCTGAGGTCAGCGGTAGTCCCAGGTCTGCCAATATCGGGAGAGACGATTCAGGTGGTAGGAGTTGCGAACAAGAGGATGACGAATCCTTTGACCGAACCAGTGTCAGTAAAAATAGGGAATTACAGTGACGAACATCAGTTTGTGATCTGTGATTCTAGTCCTGTGTGTTTGCTAGGAAGAGATCTATTGTGTAAACTAAATTGCACGATACATTGCACACCAAAAGGAGTAGAAGTACAGACGAATGATGAGGATGCTGATTTTAAGGTTGTAAACTCGCAAGAGTGTGTGGAACTATATCCTACCTTGACAATGGAAGAACTTCCACAGGATTTGAGGGAGAAAGTGTCAGCTGAAGTGTGGGATTTTACTGGAGAAGAAATAGGATTGATCAAAGGAGTAGAGCCAGTAAAAATCTTGGTAAGACCCAATGCTGAGTATCCAAGAACTCCACAATACAAGTTGACACCAGAGACGATTGCAGGAATAAAGCCTGTGATCGAATACATGATTAAACAGGGAATACTGAAGGAGATCGTGGGTAGTCCATGTAACTCCCCGATCATGGGTTTGCAGAAACCTAGTGGAAAATACAGAATAGTACAGGATCTTCGAAAGATTAATAATATTGTTGTCTCATGTTGTCCAGTGGTACCGAATCCATCAGTGATATTATTTCAGATACCGTTCCAAGCTGAATGGTTTACCGTGATAGATTTGTGCCAGGCTTTTTTTTCGATACCTTTAGACGAAGAGAGTCAGTATCTTTTCGCTTTTAAGCTGGAAGATCGCGTTTTAACATGGTGTCGTATCCCTCAGGGGTATACAGAAAGCCCATCGATCTTTAACCAGTTATTAAAACGAAATCTTGAAAGTCTAGTACTGCCCAAGAATTCGGTTCTAGTCCAGTACATAGACGACCTCCTAGTTGCGTCAGAAACTGAGGAAGCTTGCAGAGAAGATACCATAACCTTGTTAAATCACTTGGCCGAGAACGGGCACAAGGTGTCTCCAAGCAAATTGCAATATTGTATGACTGAGGTGCAATACTTGGGCCACAGGATTGAAAAGGGAAAGCGGAAGGTGTCTCCAGACAGAATAGAGGCGATTATGAAAATGAACGCGCCTACAACACAAAGAGAAGTCAGGATGTTTCTAGGCATGGTCGGTTATTGTCGACAGTGGATAGCCAACTTTTCACTGAAGGCAAAGCCGTTATTACAACTGACGCACAAAGGAGTAAGTGATCCGGTACCATGGGACAAAGATTGTTTGATGGCATTTTTGCAGCTGAGGGAGGACTTATGTCGTGCCCCGGCTTTAGGAATGCCAGATTACACCAAGCCATTTTTGCTTTACTGCTGCTAAAGAGAGGGATGCGCTTTAGCAGTTTTAGCTCAGATCCATGGAGATGCGCGTAGACCAGTGGCGTATTTTTCGGCTACATTAGATCCAGTAGCCGCAGCGTTGCCCGGATGTCTCAAATCCGTAGCCGCAACGGGTGTCAGTATTTAGCGTTCTGAAAGCGTGGTCATGGGTCACCAGTTAGAGGTGTATGTACCGCATTCTGTAGAATTGTTAATGACCAGGACTAAGACTCAGCATCTGACGAATAGCAGACTCACACGCTACGAGCAAGTCATACTGGCTGCCGAGAATGTGACCCTAAAAAGATGCTCCGTCTTGAATCCTGCAACTTTGATGCCACTTCCGAATGAGGTGGATGATGAAAATTGTACAGATCATGACGGCCTTGATGTGACTGAACTATGCACCAAACCGAGACCCGATATTGTAGATGAGCCGTTGACTGACCCCGATGAAATATTCTTTGTCGATGGTTCATGCGTAAGAGACAATATCGGTCAGCTGAGAGCAGCTTATGCAGTTTGCACGATTACCAGAGTTATAGAAGCCGCTTGCCTGGAAGGAGTACACTCCGCTCAGGTAGCTGAAATTGTTGCTTTGACTCGTGCTTGCTTAGCGGGCGACAAACTTCGAGTCACCATATACACCGATAGCCAGTATGGTTTCGGGGTAGTTCACGATTACGGGCAGTTATGGTCTCAAAGAGGTTACATGACCTCCTCGGGTTCTCCCATTAGGAATAGAGAATTCGTGAGACTTTTGTTAGAGGCATTGCAAAAACCGATGGCCATAGCAGTGGTCAAATGTGCAGCCCATACGAAGAATGTTGACTTTGTGTCACTAGGAAACCGCTACGCGGATGAAGTAGCGCGTTATTGCGCAGAACAAGGATATTCTCACACTGATGTAAAAGTGGGGGGAGTCCAAGAAAGAACTGAATTGACCATGTTGTTAGATACTGTCGATACGTGGGATGAATTGAGAAGTGTTCAGGAAAATGCACCAGATGATGAGAAAAAGAGTTGGGAAACAGCGGGTTGCTCCAGAAGCGAGATGAATTTCTAGATCTCCGCAGATGGGAGAGCAGTTTTACCAAATGAACTTATTAGTCCAATGGCAAGGAAATTGCATGGATCAGCACACATAGGAAGAGATGCTATGGTGAGAGTATTCAGACAAACGTGGTTTAATCCCAAGTTTAGAGTAGCGGCAGAAGCAGTGTGTCAGCGATGTACGATCTGTCAGCAACTGAACGTGGGAAAGAGAACACCAGTTACCTTGAGTCATATTGTGAGGTCTGGGGGGCCTTTCAATAGAATGCAGCTTGATTTCATTGAAATGCCTAAATGCAATAGACTCAGATACGTTTTGGTGATTGTCTGCATATTTTCTAGATGGGTTGAGGCTTACCCTACACGTAGGTGCGATACACTTACAGTAGCAAAATTGTTAATTAGAGAGTTAATACCGAGGTTTGGGGTGCCATCCTCTTTAGAATCAGACAGAGGAACTCATTTTAACAGCAAAATAGTGAAGATGTTATGTTCAGCCTTGAATATCGATCAGAAGTTACACTGCAGCTATCGACCAGAAGCTTCAGGGATTGTAGAGCAAATCAACAGCACGATAAAGTCCAGACTTGCCAAAGTTTGTTCAGCAACATCCCTGAGTTGGCCAGACGCACTTCCAGTGGTTCTTATGAGCATACGTAGCACACCAGATAGAAAAACGGGTCTCTCTCCATACGAAGTGCTAATGGGGAGAGCTATGAGATTGCCATCGGTTCCGACTGCAGCTCTAGTGAACATCACAGACGATTTGATCTTGGACTACTGCAAGGGACTATCTGATGCCGTTAATTCTGTGTCCCTCCAGGTCCAGGCTGCAGAGGTTCCATCAGCACAAGACTTGTGCCATGACCTGAGTCCGGGGGATTGGGTCCTGGTAAAGAAGCATGTCAGGAAGAACTGCTTAGACGTGCGCTGGGGAGGACCGTTTCAAGTTATACTTGTGACGAATACTGCAGTTAAGTGTGGAGGTCTGCCGAACTGGATACATGCCTCACACACCCGAAGAGTGCCAACACCTCCAGAAGAAACAGCTCCTCTCTCGGATGAGAATCCAGCGGAAAGCGGAGAAGCCATAGAGGGGGAAAGCCAAGCTGTGGAGGTGATCGAAGAAACTGAAACTGTGTTGGAACAGGACGACGAAGGTCAGGACACTAGTGGGACCGAAGTCGCCTCAGGAGAAGAAAGCAATTGGGAGTCCGACACAGATATCGAACAAATTGAGAGTGACCAAGAGACGGGTCCTAGGACAAGGAGCGGAAAGACAAGGAGTGACGAAGCCAGTTGGCCGGAGAGAAGGAAAAGGCCAAGTTCGGAAGGAAAGAAAGAAAGAACACTTGTCCCGATCGCTGAAGAATCGGATCAGGAGGAAGAAACGACAGACTCAGGAACAGAAAGTCCAAGAAGATCGAGAAGGGTACGTGTGCCCTGCAGAAGGTACGCCACCCCAGAGTGGACTTATCTAGCAGATGTCTTGGGGACAGAAATCTGGGAGAGTGAAGAGCGTGAAAGTAATCGATCTCGATCCATTTGTGGCAGTGGAGATATGGATGTTGACGCCGGGACTCGAGACTGAGGGGTTACTGACTTTCACACTTCCCATACCCCCATACTTGAGTCGGATTAAAGATTTAGTGTTAAACAAATTACAATTTCCAACATTTGGTCATCAAATATCAGAGGAAGAAGATAAAGTCATTCGTTTTGAATTGTTGGAACTTGTTGCACGAGCTGCAGGTGCGAGAATAATTGTGGATGCATAAAAGACTTTTGTATATAAGCTATAAAGAAGAAGATAACCTAGCGCCGAGTGGAAAGAAGAATAAAATTAGGGATTACAGTTTAGTGGACGGAGAAGGGTTAGGGTTGTCTGTTGCTAAAAGAGAGAAAGACATTGTTGCGAAAAAGAGACTTTTTTGATAAAGAACGCTTTAAAGACTGAGAAAGCAAATAAAGCCAACAAAGACTGCAGAAGGAAGAACTTTTTCGCTAGAGAACGAGGTACGCTGGTTGATGACATGGAGAACGGCAACCCAAACCGAAAAGCTAGATGCATAATAGGTACACTTATAGCAGTAGTGATATTTCTCATAATTACAGTAGTGACAATATCTTACATAATAGGACATGAGAACGATAATGAAATAACAAATGTAAAAACTGTAACGACTTTGAGACCTGCTCTTGTGGGGAAAAAGGAGGAGAGCAATGTTATACGTGAAAAGGCGTTACTTGCAGATGAAGCTCGTAGATTACATATAGACGAGTCACAGGGAAATTTTAGGTCAAATGCATATGCTAAATTGTTATATGAATATATCGATGCCATGGAGGCCAAAGATTGCTATGTTTGTATGCAATTGCCGGCTTCTGTAGACGAAGGCATTAGGTATCATCATCTCCCATTGACTTATGGGATAACATGTAGTTTACTGCTTAGTATATTTTATGGTAGAGAAGGATTTGAGTACTACTTTTCAAATTATGATTCGGTACTGCCTGAAGTTCCGAATTATAAGCAAATGAATAAGTGAAACTATTACAAAAAGGAGGATAGATTAGCCAAATTCTTTCTTCCTTGGGATACATTAGATACATCATATGCACGCAGAAACAATCTAACTTGCAAAGTATCAGAGGTTGAGAAGAAGTTCATAGGACAAGTAGATGATAGATACAGAAGGCAGAAGATTCTAAAAATGTCAGGACAATGGAAAACAGATTGGACAGAAGAAGAGAAGGCACATAAAAAGAAAGGTAGCAATGGTCCAATAGCATTGGATAGAACGCAGAAAGGAAAGTTATGTTTAACTCGAAGCAAGACGTATTACGAGAATGTATTTGTAGGTGAAGTAAATTGCGAACATGCTTTTAGATTGGAGTACTACACAAAAGACTTTATGAAAGGGATGCAAGTTATTCCGAATGTGTATTTTGTATGTGGAAGAAATGCTTATGTAAAACTACCTGACAATTGGTATGGTTCGTGTTACTTGGCAATTGTCTTCCCCAAAATATATCATGCAAAGGATGTAGTGATAATGGAAGGAAAGGCTTCGAGGAGAGCGAAAAGGGAAGTAGGAGATGCGGAAGTAGTAGGAGATGTATTTGGAGCGATGTTTCCATTGTTAGGTTTAATACTTAACGATGTTAAGATCAGGAGACTAGCTACAGTTGTGGATAGATTATCTGCAAGTACTGCAAGGTCATTAATGTTAGTAGAAGGCGAGATGCAGTCGATTAGAGCAATGGTTCTTCAGAACCGACTTGCTTTAGATGTACTGCTAGCAAAAGAAGGCGGAGTTTGCAAGGCTTTGAAGGTTCAGGAATGTTGTACTTATATTCCTGATAATTCAAAACCACTTGAGAAAGTCATACGGAATATTACACAGATTCACCAAGAGATCGAAGATTCATCAAAAATAAATGTTTGGGAAAAGGTTGGTCAGGGAGTAGGAAAGGTTGGGAGTTGGTTTGCCAACCTTGGTAAAAGCATAGTATGGTACATTATAAAGCCTGTATTGATAGTATTAATTTGTATAATCACATTGTTAGGTTTAGTAAAATTATATAAATGGTATAGGTCGAACCGGTTACAACGAACAATGAGAGAGCAAGAAAGGAGATTAGCTGCTTTACAAGACCAACAGTACAAAAGCTTAAGAGCTCTCGAAACGATGAAAAGAGGGAATATTGTAACTAGTTCTGTTTAGCGATATTATTCAAATTACATTTAGTGATGACTCCTAGAAGTCATCAAAGGGGGGACTGAGAGAGCGCAAATTTGAATGAGAATTATGTATAGGCCATATTTACAAGCACATCGTATACCGTAGGAATGAAATGTATAACTTGACACTTATAGCATATAGTTGACCGAGATAATCAAAAGTAATATAGGAAATGTAACTGTATTCACTTAGAATATGCATTAGATTTAGAAGGCCGTATATATAATGGGCTAATGTAGAAATGTATGGAAATGTTTACGAAGTAGAACGTGCAAAGTAGAATTCGTGTACGTGTGTAACCTTTAAACGGAGAAGCAGCGAGAAGTGAAACGTGGAGAAATGCATAGAGCATGTATAAAACGATATAGCGAATAAGAATATAAAGTTATACCCTATGTAGTTTGCATACAATGTATAATGTATACATATATGTGTAACAGACTTTTGCGAAGTACGAATATATATAAAAATGTGTTAAAGGTTATATTGTGTAGAAGGTTCTTTTTGTAAGAATGCTAGAAGGGTTTAGGTCATTTGTGATTCTAACCTGACTGACCAAGGGTTAGCAGGAGCACAGTCCAATGTATGTAATTTAGTGGACTTATAGGAGTCGTAAATAGCTTTGCTGTGAACGTGAGAGCCAAGAAGTCTAGCACTTGTTAGATTTAAGGTGACAATGCCGGACAGGGCTTATTGCCTGAACGTGATGAGAAGCGCTAAGAATTTGAAACTTGTTTTGAGAAGTCCATTCACAGGACCTAGAAAGGTCAACATCACAGTCGTAGTTTAAAGTTCTGTTGACGATGTTGACTTGTGCTCTGAAATGTCAATTGTAAATTTGAACGAAGTCACCAATAAGAAGATGAAGATGACATCTAAGGAGAAAGGTCAACTTAATGGACGGCGAAAGAGATGAAGCAATGGACGAAGCTAGAAGCTGACATCATCGGGGAAAGTCCGTGGTGGGCGTCAAGGGGCGTTCCACCCACACTGTGGTTGTGTATTTTAGGGACAGCACCCCGGGGATAAGATAGCGAAGGCGAGAGCGAACAGCTCGGAGAGAGAAGGGCAAAGGCAGATGACTTGAGCAGATGCGCTGAGAGAGATCAGAGCGCAAGAGAGCAGTAGGCCGAGGACCCTTAGAAGAGCGGATGGGTAGGCAGAGAGGGTACTGCTTCTTAAACTTAAGTTACCTTTAGAGGCTAAGAGAGTTTGAACTTCTTTGGGAGTCAAACTGCTGACATCTTTTTAGGGAAGAAACTTGCGAAGTAGGGATGTCACATAGTGTAGAGTAGGGACAGATTTAACTTGATACTTTTATCTTTCTGTAGATGACGCCAAGGAACCACTTCACATCGATGTTTTAAATTGCAGATTCTGGAATTGATTTTGTATTTGTATATCTATTGAGATTTATCCTGAGAGGATTGTATCGCCTTAAACTTGACTTTTATATAAAACTTTCAAACTTTATCAGTTGTAAGTGGTTTTTCCAAGTGGCGTCAGTTAATGGGGTTTGTCTAACCTATGCGGGGGTTGTCTTTTACTCAATGACAGATACTAGCGGTCCAAAATAGATGAATGAGATAAGTTATTAAATTGATCATAAATTGATATCAAAATCTCATTCCCCGCACTGCTTTACCGCTTCAGAGAGCCACTTCAGAGAGCCAAAGTAGTAGTGTGAAGCAATAAAAAAATGAGTTTCATATCCGCAATAATGAACCAACATCTACTTTCGGTTAGGGGAGATACATTGGTTGGAACGGTTGGTGGGCGGTGTCAGGTTCCATTTGAATTCCTGTAGGGACTGACTATGCTCTTGACCCCACTCATCCCAATCCACTGCAGACGTGGCCTACCAGAGCTGCTCACAGAAAACTGTCTGCAAGACCCTCCTTCAGGTTTATTAGCACAAACCAGGATACTACTTTCGATACCAGATGGTGGAGCAGCATCTTTTTGAAGCAAATGGTGTGGGGTGGATAGTGGAGCACAGGGACGCTAGAGGCACATTGTTGACCAGCTCCCTGCAAGGCTAGGTTTCCCCTATAAGGTAAGTTCCAGGATTACAAGAGCACATTTCACATAAGGGAAATCGCCTTGATTCACTTTCTGGTAGTGCATGGTCCCAGAGAGAAAATCTCAAGGATTCCATTTTTGCAAACTTACTCCTGTACTCCAGGCAAGGTAATCCTAGTGATTATCTTGAATTTCAGGGGCATTGTATGCCCACGGCAGGGCCCCTGCAGCACTCTCCAGAGCAGGCATGTCAGGCCCAAGCACATGCCCAAGAGTGGAGAACAGGTGATGTCAGGAGAGGGGACTCCTACCTGCCAGCTCCGCTCCGCCAGCCTCGCCCTCCCAACCATCCCACGGATTCGCAGAGCCACCACCGGGGGAAGATCGTTCTCCTACCAGGCCGCCAAGACATGGAACTCCCTCCCCGCACACCTACGACTGACCCAGGATCATCTCACTTTCAGGAAACACCTCAAGACCTGGCTATTCGAGCATTAGCGGCCCCCCTCTCCCTTCAGCGCCTTGAGACCCTCGCGGGTGAGTAGCACGCTCTATAAATGTATTGATTGATTGATTGATTGACAACCTCTAGTTGGAGGTCAGGCGCCCCTAGTCATTTGCACCTTTCTCAGCCAAATGACCTTGGGGTCGGGTAGTGTGGAAGGATGAAGGAGGGCAGAAAGGGGACAGATGACACACCTTGTGCACAAGCTCCCAGCAAAACCATGTCTTCCTCCGCAAAATAATCACAAGGAATAATATCCCTGAAACTCAAAAGCGTCCCAAACAAGAATTAAATCCCAGGGATTCCCTCTCCAGTGCTGAGTGGTCTAAAAGTACAGATTTATTTGCGACTTCTTGAATAACTCTGAGGGCATATATGCCCGGTTATATGCATACGTTGCAGAACCCGTCCCTGAGAATCTCAATCTTCAGATACACAAGTACTGGCATGGAAAGCTATGTCAGTGGACTGAGTCAGTTGTGTAGTGGTTTTTTTGGCATTGCTCATCTAAAGTGTCAATGTTGAGAGGGCCTTTGCATAGATAATAGTTTTCATAGGAAGTAAAGAGCAAGCACGGAGGACTAAAAACTCACAGAAGAACTATAGTATGTTGTAATAAAATAAGTCTGATTTGTAAAAATGTATTTGAACCACCTCTACATTGTAGTTATTTTGTGTAGATATCATGCAATATGAGGAGAAAACACAAGCAATAATAAAAGCAAAGCGACTTGGAAAAAACGCAGAATTGACATCGAGTAGAAACTGAAAACAAGAAAGCTTATGCATAATCTAAAAACACTGTGTTGTCTGCAAATTGCACTGTGAGTGTAGGGTGTCTATTCAGTTTGGCGCTATTTAATTTTAGTTCCAAGTTTGCTACATAGAGATTGAATAAAAGCGGTGCTGGAACACACCCTCGTTTTAAATCATTGTTGATATAGATTGTGACTGTAAAGGATAAGGTGTCGCTCAGTTTCACTTGCATTTAATTGTTAGAGTATAAAGAACTTTTTGCTTTTAAAGTTTTATAGAATATGCCCCATTTAGCTAGTTTTGCCCAAAGTAGACCTCTGTCGAAGCTGTCAAAAGTCTTTTTAATGTCTATGAAGCAGGCAAATAGTTGACTCCTTTATTTAATGTTTTATGTACCATTCGTGACAGGGCTACAATGTTATCAGTAGTTCCACAGTCAGACATAAAACAAATTTGAAACTATTGTAATAAGCTAAATTCTAATGCCCAAGATCATAAATTTTCGAGTAACAAAACTGCATAATACTTAAAATCAACATCGAAAAAAGATAAAAATCTGTCATTTGAAGGATTTGATGTACAACCTTATTTTGTGTAATGGATGGAGAATGTATCCACGAAGCTGGCAGCATACTGTGTGTACATCAGTTGTTAAATAATCTTTTCATGGTTTTCTAACCAATAATTTAGTTCTGCTTTAAAGAAAACTGCTGGTAATTCATTAGGGCCTTGTGTGGTTTGTATATTAGTATTTATTGCTGCAAGCATCCCGTTGGGGGTTATCCAGTCACATGATGTTGAATTTGGCATTTGTGAACGATTTTTTGTAGTTGTGAATGTGTTATGTTGATATTTTGCCTGAAAAGTAGCTGATGCTCGAAAATCTGGTGTTTTCAAAAGGTCCCAACTGGTTTCTGAGGATTTACCTCCTGTACTGGATCATTTACTACCTCTCTCCTACTTACTTGCTAACTTGGTCCTCCGATGGACATTTTTCTGGTTCACTGATGCGGAAGAATTTTAGCATTTCCTGTCCTATCAATACCAGTTAGCAGTGCAGCCAATTTAGCTACAAAGTGAGGACTAGGAATCGGTAGCCATGTCCAAGGGAGTTTATCACAAATTAGTAATCAAACTCAAGTATATCACTCTGAAGACCAGACTACACAGGAATAATATAACAACGGGAAGGCCTGACCTTCTAAAGAAATTTAGGAATACAAGAATAAGGCATATGAGCAGCTCTGTAGTTGCAATGTAAAATAACATCATAAGCACTTGATGCTCTAAAAACCATTGTAAATGGTCTTCTCTATACTTAGCATTCTAAAGGGCTGATTTAGATCTACACAGATGGGTTACTCCGTCACAACGGTGACCTATATCCTGACCGCTGAAAGATAAATTGCATTAGATCCTTTGGTATTTATTTTGCAGTGAACAGGATTTCCGCTACTGTCGTGGCAGAGTAACCCGACTGCATAGATCTAATTCAGGCCCTTAATCTTTCAGGCACAGATTTAGACACTTAAATGCTCAGAGTTCAGAAATCAAATAACTCTGTAGAAAACAATAGGTATAAGGCGAAAGAGTAATATTAGCAATATCATTGCGAAAGCTCATTCAAGAGTCTTTAATAGTCGAAAATAAGTACTGGTCTAAACCAATCTTAGGAAAAATTACAGAACATGGGGAAATATCTTTAAGAGTACATTCAAAGGGCAATGGGATTTGGGAAAATGGTTCTGTGAGAGACCAAGGAATGTTCTGCATAAAATATTCAGAAAAGGTTCAGCAAAGAAATTTGCAAGAATGTCCGAAATCATCTGCCTTTTTCTATCTGATGAGTTCTGCCCTCCTTCAGCCAGGGCAATGATAATCAATCAATCAATCATATTACTTGTAAAGTGCGCTACTTAACCATGAGGGTTTCAAGGCGCTGACAGGAGGGGGGGAGCTGCTACTGTTCGAATAGCCAGGTCTTGAGGAGTATACGTTATAATTTATAAAGTCCATCAGCAACTCCCCTTTGGTTACATAATCAATAGAAGTTCATTGTATTTGTTTCAATGTTTGTATGGATTCACATGGCACACACTCTGCAACAGCAGAGTGTGTCCACACTGGACATGAGAACACCATCTTGGCATGAGGCACAATGGGGCCCTGCAGGGCCCCCTTTATTTCCTCTCCACCAGGGTTTACATGGAGGTTCCTTGGCAGCTACTGGTGGAGCTGTTGAAGTCCCACCGCCCATCTTATAATAGGGAGACCACAACCCCTGCCACCGCGAGTCTGGCAGTCTGTGGCTCTCCAGACTCATAATCAGTCCCATTATCTTTTATTGTTACATGTTAGCCACTTTATTAATCAATATCAGAAAGTTATTTTCTAAAGACAGTTCTAAGTTAAACATTAAATACATTTCTTTCAACATGAGTAAAATCCTTCTAGAACTGTAAATGCTATAGCAAAAAAACTCTCTCCAACAGCAGTGTCAGGTGCAATGTGTATATGAATCAATATGACATGCAAGGCTCATGTGCAAAAATGACGTTCATTGTGTTTGTCAGGTATCAGTCGTATTTAGGTTTTAAGACATGTAAAGAGCGGGCAACTTCATGCTGCACTACAATGAATGTGTTCTTGGTATTGCATTTTCCTTGCTAATTGTCATTTTTTTACCTAATTCAGTAGAGAACCATGAATTGTTGCTGTTTGAAAATTGTATTGATCTTCATTGCTCGCAATTTTAATTAAGTCAATAAACCGAACCTATGTTTTTTTGCCGTCCTGTCTATTGTTTTCTGCAGTATCCACTGGGAACATGGAAAGGTTTGGGGCCATACATTCAATCCAAGGTTCAATTGCATGAATGGTGCTGCTCCACTTCGCTCTATTCACCATTTGAAGGCCATTTATGCTCCAAATGGCTTTGTTGTTTGAGACTGAATACTCATTTATTGATAAAACTACTGACTGGGTAAAATGGTTGCTCCAATCTGTGCTCAATTTTGAATGGTTGTATAGAAAATTGCTCGAAGCAGTGATGTTGCTTATACTGCTTTTCTCGTTCTTACAATTCAAGTGTAGGTTGTTGGTTTATCTGATGTTAAGCCACAATTAGTTACCCACATTTTCATGTGTATGCGTGACTCAAAAATCAAGCAAAATGCACCCAGTGGAACCCTTCTTTGGTAAAAGTCTTTTTCTGGGATGTTCCGTAGTTTGTCTGCTTCTTGTGGCAATTGAGCCTCCATACTGGTCATTATTAAATTTAAGTTAAGGTTTCCAGTAAATATGAGTCTGAGTTTTGAAATGCCTGTAGGGATATTAGATGGGTGATTAATTTAGTTGTATATATTGATCACTGATCCAGGATGTAGATAGATATTTAATATTAACATATCAGAGAAGTACACAAGCTTCCTTTTCAAATTCAGTTAGACTGCTGACCATGGAAATCTATAAAGTACATTTTATGCCATTATCAAGTGTTGGCCCTACATAAAATTATACTTGGGGGGCGAGGCAATACAAACCCACGATGGTAGACATGCCTTAACGGTGCTTCCGCACCTGCCTCCTTAATCCTGGTGAATCCGATGCCCTGGGTCTCCTCTACCCCTTCAGAATACCCCCACTATCCCCCTCCATCACTGTGGGCAGCGATCCCGTGAATCTACAACGCCTGCAGGGTTCAAAGGAGGCATCGTGGATCGAGGCCTTGCCGACCGAAATCAGGCCAGTGACCTTGCGACACAAGTTTCCAGCCATGGGGTGTGGCAAGGCCTTCCCTGCGTGTACGGGTGGCCTGGATTTGACTAGCACCTCCGGTGAATTATACTGTGTAGCTGCTGCTGCCTGAGAGAGGCTATGGCAGGGATGAGGAGCTCTGCTAGGATAACATGTAATCAGGTAGCACCTATGAGCCACATCTAGCTGTATCCGAGCTCCCCCTGTTGCCCAGTCGCTAACTGGGGCCACATTGCTACGGTCCCTGAGGGGGTGACCAGTGGCCTGGAATGAGGTTCCTGCCTACTCCTGCCCGACGGCTTCTTTGTGGCTAATTATACCCAGTTGATGCACTGATTGGTGAACCACGGCAGGTACAAAGAAATCAGCCTCTGTAAGACTGACCCGAGTGGCACCTAGGGACCCATCTCAAAGGCCTTGCATTCCTCCTAACAAATGCCTCTAGTGCTCCTCTACCCTGGTGGAAGATATGCCTCTCAAGGCCCTGGAGGGCTGGCCTGCAACCAGAAGCAGGGATCTCATCGCCACAACTCTGGTGAGTGCCCCCAAAATTCCACTTGATGAGCGTCCGCTCTAGAATGCCTGCTTCCACTGCCTGGCCCTCTGGGATGGTTATGGGCCTCTGTCTCTGGAGCTGAGCAGTGGTTTAACTCTCGGGTTGCTGGAGGAAAGAACTCTGACTTACTTCTTCACCCCCGGTGTGTGTTCGGCTCAGTTGAGGCCCGGCTCACTTTGTTTCCATAGGAGCCCCCTAGAGCGAGACCAGTGAAAGTTGTGAGGGGCCCCCTCACATGGATGTTCTGCGATTCAGGACATGTTCTGCCTTGAAGTGACTCGTCTTTGCTATTTTCTCCCCTAAGTAAGCCCCAAGGTCACCAGAGATTGTTGCCTGTCATCATTGGACCTGAAACCCTCTCCCTCAGACCTCACCAAGCTGCTCAGTCTGGGCTCTTGCTCATCTGCCCATATCTTTGAATAGGGTTCATTTGCTGTTCTGGCTGCGGCGTCCCAGACCTGGTGAACTGAAGTACCTTGCAATAGATCCACACTTGGGTGCACTGCTGCGACTACCTGCAATACCTTACCTCAGCTGCAGGGCCACAACCTATAACCCAATCGATATGATCTATATGCGCTGGGAGCACTCCCCCTGCCCTAATTTGCCTGTATGAGCTTGCTCCACTAGAACAAGAGACTGCTAAATACTCCATCACTGACCTTTCCTCTTGTGTCTTGCAATGGGGAAGGACAGACCCCCAAGTATCGGGGTCCCAATTGAAGATTGACAAGCTCACAACATCCGCCACTGGCCATGGCAAGCGACCTACTGGAGCGTTCCATCACCTTCCATTCCCTCTACTTTCCTGGACGCACATCAGATCCTACAGGGTATCCTGGCATTGTGAAAGGCCTTTGACTCCAGGATTGGGGAGGTCCGTGTAGACGCTGCTTAGGCAAGATCTCCACAATTTAGTGGGTTCAGTGGCAGAGGTGGAGCTCTACTCTTAAGAACTACTCATCCAACATGAAAACCTAGATAGTGACACTGATCTCTACTGTTTGCACTCTTGAAACCAGAGCCGAATATGCTCAGAATCATTTGTGCCGGAGCAAACTCTGCCTAATGGAGTTCCCGGAAGGGAATGCCCCTAACCATATAGCCTTTGGAGAAGGCTGGCTGTGTTCCTGGTTACCTGAAGGCTCACTGCCTCCATGGTAAGCATGAGCGAATTTTGCGGATCTCGCGTTCGCGAATTTTGCGGATTTGCGGATTCGCAATCCGCAAAATCCGCGAATTCCCGCGAATTTGCGGATTTTTTTTTTTTTGTGTTCGCCCGTGTTTCTGCCAGTTCGCGAGGGTTTTTACAATTTCGCAATTTGCGAACTTACCTGTCGGGTCGCAAGTTTTGCGAACTTGTTGTTTCTACGTGTCCAGCCTGTTTGGGACACTCTTCTTCATCACTGCCACTCTCTGTCACCACTGCCACTCTCTGACTACTCATGCCACCCTCTGGCCCACCCATGCCACCCTCTGTTTCATCACCACACCCTCTGGTTGTCCAGTGTACATTATTTTCGGCAAAGCAAAGCACACCTTCCCTGCCTCAAGTGACCTGAATTAATTTGGGGCTGATTAATGTGTCACAGAATATTTTTTTAGCTGGCACCTGCTTCCTTAGTGCGCCCTGATTAGTGATCTTTTGCACTTGCTAAGTGCTTTCATTGTTGCAAAATTAGTTACAACACCTGCCCTGCCCCAACTGACAATAATGAATTAGGGGCTGATTAATGGATTTTAACTTCCAGCCTGGCTCCTGCTTGTCTCCCTTAGCTGTAATTCAGGACCTTTGTGGCATATGTGTAACTATTCTGAGGTTCAGAGCAGGGTCACATAATAGTTTCAACTGGCAACTGAACTCTGGAGGGGCCCCTCAGGAAGCACTACAGGAAATGGCTACTAATGATGTGCCTGAACTTTTGAACCTGGTAAGTAGTTACTTTCAGTTTTGCTAAGATCGTATTTCTGCAATTTTGCACTTATTCGCGGGGCGCGAACTCACGCGAACAGTGCGAGCAGTGCGAGCAAAATCCGCTGCTCGCGGATTTGCGGATTTTGCGGGAAATTCGCAAATCTCGCGGATTGCGGATTTCCCAAAAATCCGCAAAATCCGCGAGCGGAACGGATTTTCCGCCCATGCCTACTCCATGGTTCATTTTGGAGCTGGCGCATTGCTCACTGGTGTAGTGCCCTCCCCCGGGGGTCCCACCAAGGCCCCCCATCAACAATATTCTAATATTCTGGATTACACCAAAGCTACTCATTTGCAAAGTAAATCCTTTGATGACGTGAAACAGAAACTCAAATTGAAGCAGAAACTCAAAGCGATGTCCCTATAACACCTGTTTCTTTTTCTTGCACAGAGACGGAGCATTCATGGCACCTGCTTTCATTTCTTCGACACGCCAGAGACGGCTTGGGAGTGGGCCACAGAACACAGATCCCTGCAAAGTTAGGAACCCCCGGAGATCTCTCCCAAGGGGATCCAGGTCCATCATGCTTGGCCTCCACCTCCTCCAATACGTGAAATTGTCTGAAATCCAGGGACAGATGAGGATGACGCGAAAATCCCTGACACTCTCTGATTCCGACACAATAGTGTCCCAGCTATAAACTGATAATCCTTTCTGCCCTTTGATGCCTTTTGGGGAGTGCAGCTCGGCAGATCCTGCATTCCTCACTGACACTGATCCTTTGCTGAACACAAACTAACTTCCTGCACATAGTTTCCGACTGCTCAGTAACTCATGACCCAGGGTGCTCTATTCACAAATTGACCTGTAAATCTAGATCCTATGCAAGAGGAGGTTCACATCAAATACCTCACCATGTTCTATTTTTGTGTTTTGGGAAAATGTTGGGCGACAGATTCTTCTGGGGTAAAAGTGTGGGGGTAGGGTGGAATTGGTATTGTTTAATTGGGGCCTGTATTTACTGTTTTTCCCCTTTCTTTAATTTTGCTTGCTCCTGTTGTTGCCTGGTCTTCCCTGCTGCTCTTCTGCTGCCCAACACATCTGGTATTTCTCACATGCTCGGGTCATCTCCCACATGAAGTTCCATCTTATCAAAGTGGAACTTTAATGGTCTTCTAGACCGGATCAAACATACAGTGGTCCCTAGGTTCATCCGTCGCCACCAGTCCGGTATGGCTCTTCTCCAGGAAACACACCTCTTGGGTTCCCTCTGTCCCTTCCAATGAAAGTTTGGTTATGATCCAGTTTATCACTCTGGCTTCATTAGGGGACCAGGGGTATTGCAATTCCTCTTCACAAAACCTTCCCCCTTGTGGTCCCCCAGGTTTTCCATGATCCCTTGAGTAGACATGTGAGGGTGACTTGAACAATAGAGGGGAAATTATATAATCTACAGAGTATCTATGGCCCTCCTCCGTTACAGGGCCAGACAGTTAGCAAAATCCTGACCTTGATTCCTTCCCTTCCGTATGGTGTGTTGCTTTCGGGGGAGACTTCAATGGTCCTCTCAATCCTGATTTAGATGAGCGCGTGGCCTACTCCAGTGCTCTCACCTAATGGACTGATTTCCTTAAGCTCTGCAATGCCTGGAGGACATCAAGTGCTCATGTTGTTATTTTGCATTGGAGTGACAGAACTTCTCGTAAGCCTTATTCTTCTAAAAAATTTTAGAAGGCTAGGCCTTCCCATTGGTATACTATACCTGTATAGTCCGGTCTTTAGAGTGATATACCTAATTTGATTACTCATTTGTAATAAACACCCTTGGACTTAGCTTCCTGTTTCTGGCCCTCACTGTGTAGCCAAATTGGATGGACTGTTAACTGGTCGGACAAGATATGCTAACTCTTTTTTCCCTCAGTGCGACAGAAAAGGTGCATTGGAGGACCAAGTTAGCAAGTAAGTAAGAGGGAGTAAATATTTCAGCAAAGTAGGTAAATCGTCAGCCACCGATTTTGGCTCCGGGTGAGCAAAATGAATGGCTTCAAAGGTATTCCTGCCAGAAACCTTGTTATTTGTGTTGACTGGATTACTTATAAAAGGTCACTGTATACCAAATGAGCTCTTACAAAGTGAAGACCTTTTTAAAACACCAACATTTCAAGCATCACCTACTGTTCAGGCAAAATATTGATATGAAACATTCACAACTACAATAAATCATTCACAAATGCCAAATTCAAAATCATGTGATTGGATAACCCCCAAAGGGTTCCTTGCAATGGCAGATTTTTACCACATGGTCTATGTTCTCTGATTGCCTGCTACTGGTCATGTATAGGTACAGCTCTTTCATTGGTCCCTGAAACTGGCCACGGTGGGGATAACTGATGACAATGGGGATACAGGTGTCTTGTGGGAGTGGCGACTCTGGGGGCCACGAGAGACATTGCGAGATCCTGGAAACAACCATGCCCATCAACCCTAAAAATGTAGCATACTGGCATGGATTGGTGTGCAAAGCAGTAAGAACTGGTTTATGTGGCTCAGTTATGGGGAACATCGTTTACAACTAAACTTTTACCATGCACTACCATTACAACACAGGAATTACAACGAAAGTCGTTACAACGACTTTGGCTGGAGGGCGCTGTTGGATAGGGAATAGTTACATTTTCTATCCAACACCTTCCCTACTATCCACGGGGACTGGAGTTGGAATAGAAAATTAAACTATTCCACTATCCAGCGGAACCTGCGTTGTAATACCTGCGTTGTAAAGGCATGCATGGTAAAAGCATGCATTGAAACTTCATACAACCCTCGGTTATGCCCACAGAAATGTATTAGGGTATTGGGGAAGTGGTGGGACTACAACACACCATCGAATTCAGCATTGAGGATGATGACTTGATTTGTTGTTTGATTACTGTACTTGGACATGGTTGGGGGCGGGATGAGGGACAGAGGTGAGCAATTGGAGCACCAGTACAATATTAAAAAAACACACCTACCTCCTCTCCACCCCAGTTGTACCTCGTTATCTCTCTGTGGCTGCCGGAACCAGAAAACAAAAAGGTTCCTTCCCCCAAGACAATCGTGCTGCAATGCAGAGTTGTGATTAGTCTGAGTGCCGCGGCTCAGTGCTCAGATGGGGAATGGGAGGCTGGGCATGTTCCCCATCAGGCTGTGTAATGCAGACTTGTGAGGACCAGCCTGGTGGGGAACATGAAAAGGGGCATGACTGTTTGGCTAGCCCAATATGGCTGGCCAAGCAATCATGCCCACTTTAGAGTGCAGCAGTCACTCCTCCTCCCGGATGTCATGGGAGCCCAGCCCTGCCCACCTGCCCAATTCTTGCTTTTACTCTTCTCCAAGAGTAGTGAGGCGATGCTCCTCCACCTTAATGGAGTAGCCACCACTGCCCCATAGCATACAGAAGTGGACTTTAATCCTTCAAATTTGGAGCCAACCTTACGGCATGCACTTCTCTCTTCACTTTGTTGCTGGCACTGATCGATTGTAATCAGATGCAAAGTTAAGATTTCTACTTTAAAATTACAATTATATTGAATTCTCTTTTCAGCTAGTGACATTTCAAATTCTGATGATTTTGCAAGCTCTTTTCAGAGGCATGCAAACAATGGGACACCTTTTTTCGGAGCTTATTGATTTGGTGAAACTGTAATTTGATAGACCAGTCGTTCCCAAAAATTTTGAAACTATGACCCACTTTGTAGAACGACAAACTTTCATGACCCACTTACCTTTATTAAACATGAGGAGGGGTGTTTTTTTTAATATGACTAGAGCATCATATGGTAGCGCTTTGGCATTTACAGCACATTTTACATTGAAATGGCCATTGACATTTACAAACATAGGGCCCAATTCACAGAACTAACTTAAAACAAAATCTTAAAATACTACCATTTTCGTATTCACAGAAGGTACTTACTCATTTTGGTATTCACAGAAGGCACTAACTCATTTTGGTATTCACAGAATTTAGGAGTCCTAACTTTAGGACTCCTAAATGCCTACTGTGAATGCCGAAAGTCTTAAAGTTAGGATTTTTCTCAGTTTAGGAGTAGTAAATTTAGGACTCCTAAAAACGACGGACAACATCGGAAAGGCATAAAACGATCGCGACAAGAACCAAGAATATTTAGTCTTTGTCAACAATGCTGTGACCATTACATGAGGCGTAAGAGTAGAAAAGTGGTGGGGGCTCTTTTCTACATTGTTCATTGGGGACATTGTTCTTGATATATATTTTGTGGAAAAATAGTTGGAGTTCTTTTTCCTACATTGTTTATTTAGGAAAAGTTGTAGGTACATTGTTCTTGATGTTTTGTGTTCAATTAGTAGAGTGAATATTGTGTGGAACTTACAATATTTCCACTACAGCCATGGCTGATCAATCATTTGCTGCTCCTCCTTCCTTTCTTCCTACCCCTGGTGAGCCTACTGTCCCATGGAAAGAATGGAAAAAGTTGTTTTTAACATACATTCTTGCCACTGGTGCAGACAAATTTGGACCGATTCGCAGACAAGCAATTTTACTCCATAATTTAGGGGTAGAAGGTAGGAGACTTTACAAAGATCTACCAGAAATATCCTTGGGTATTGGTAATGGTCAACCCACTAATGTCTACGAAAGGAGCATGAAGATGTTAGAGAAAAGATTTGTGGCTAAAATCAACACTGTTCTAGAAAGACACAAATTCTTTTGTCGTGTGCAAGGGAGCGATGAAGACATTTCTAGTTATGTTGCAGCTTTGAGGGGACTATCTTTAAATTGTAAATTTAAAGATTTAGGTGATTCTCTAATTAGAGACCAAATCGTTAGGTGCACTAATAACAAGAAAGTAAGAGAAAACTTACTCATAAAAGACTGTACTTTGGAGGAGGCAATACAAATTGCTACGGGGCTTGAAAATACCGATTTATGGATTAAAGAAATGGATAAGTGTACCAATTTGATAGCATCTAAAGATACTGTAAAGGTGTCTGAGCATTGTGAAAAAGCTTCTCAAGTTTCGGCTAATGTTGATGAAACTAAAATTGTCAAGCCTGCTGCAAAATTTGATTTTAAATCTACTAGTAAATTTCCGACTTTTCGTCCAAGTAATGTTGGACAACAAGGAAATTTCGTCAAATTAAATGTTACAGTTGTGGAGCTCCAGGGCATATTGCTTCAAGTACGCAATGTATGGCCAGAAATGCTATTTGTAGAACGTGTGGCCGAAGGGGGCACTTAGCAAAAGTTTGTAATGCTAAAACACAAAATGTCAATGAGCTTGATGATTGTTGCGAGAATGTTCAAGAATTGATGTTATGTGTTGAAGGGTTACCTAACAATGAAAGTATCCAAGACCATGTATCTCTTGTTGATATACCTTCAGAGAGTACAGATAAATTAGAAAAGCCACATTGTTTAATTAATTTTGATAGCAGGGATCAGAAGCATCCTAAGACCAGAGATGTTAAAATGTTAATTGATTCTGGAAGCCTTTATACATTGTTATCTAAAGATATGTACATTGAAGTTTGGGGAAATGATGGTGATGTTGCTTCTTGGGGGGCGCCAGATATAAAGCAGTAGGTTATAGTGGGAAGACTATAGATATCCTTGGACTCAAATGGATGGTAATAAGTTTTTCAAATAGGGAAGTATTTGGACGAGTTTACCTTACAAAGCTAGGGTCCAATTTGCTTGGTTGGCGTCACCAGAAGGATTTAGGTATTTTGTTAAACCCTAATGCTGCTGTCCCAGTTTCTTCACTTTCTGTCCTTAATGATGACAGTTTTGAGATTGACATCATGAGAAAATTTCCCAATGTCTTTTCTGACAATTTGGGGAAATTAAAGGAGTTTTCGCACAAAATCATTCTCAAGAAGAATGCGGTCCCAGTGGTTCATAGAGTTAGAAATGTTCCACATTTAATGAGAGGCCCTCTTAAAGATGAATTGGATAAACTGTTAGATTTGAGAATAATTGAGCCCATTGAAGCCTCTGAATGGCTCGCCCCCATTGTCGTTACACCTAAGGATGGTGGGGCTAAGATTCGGCTCTGTGTGGACCTCCGAGACTTAAATATAAACATTTGGGTGGATAGGCAACCATTACCAAACATTTCTGAGATGTTAAGTGCTATGGGTGGTGGTGTGATTTTTAGTGTGATTGACATGTCTGCAGCTTACCACCAGATAGACTTGAATGAACAATCACGACATCTCACTTCTTTTGTGACTCCGCTGGGTGCATTGAGGTATTGAGGTATTGTAGGATGCCCCTTGGATTGGCGTCCGCCTCGGCGGTGTTTCAGAGAGTGATGCAACAAGTTTTGCTTGGAATACAGAATGTTTTATGCTTTCAAGACTACGTGTTGATTGTTGGGAAGAGTTGTGAACATCATGATAAGGTCTTAACCGAAGTGTTGGAACAAATGGAAAATAATGGCTTGACCATAAAGAAAGAAAAGTGTCAATTAAAACGAGATAGCGTGACTTATCTGGGCCATGAGATATCTTGTCTTGGCATTAGGCCTAAGAAGAGTATAATTTCTGCAATTATCAATGCTCCTATACCGTCCAACAAAGATCAGCCTAGGTCTTTTTTGGGTCTAGCTGAATATTGTTCGAAGTCTATAAAGGGATTTTCCGATGTTGTAGAACCTTTGAGGGTGTTGATGAAGAATGGAGTTACATTTAAATGGAGTGAGGTTTGTGATGAAGCATTCAAGTGTGTTAAAAAAGGAATTGTGCATGCACGACCCTTGGTCACTTTGATGTGAAAGCTAGGACTTTAGTTACCACAGATGCTAGTGCTGTAGGGATTAGTGCAGTTTTGTCCCAGGTTTGTCCCAGGTTTGTAATGGTGTGGAGAAGATCATAGGATTTGCATCAAGGAGACTTCAGGGAGCTGAAGTTTCTTATTCCGTTATTGAGAGGGAAGCTCTCGCTTGCACTTGGGGAATAAAGCATTTCAGATATTTCCTTTGGAGTTTGCCTTTCAGGGTGAGAACGGATCATAAACCCCTTGTACATTTCTTTAAGGGGGGAAGAGGTTTGGAAGGAAATGTAACTCCCAGGATATCTAAGTGGATTCTGTCTGTGCTTGAGTACAATTTTGAGATGGAATATGTCAGAGGTGAGAAAAATGTAGTTGCAGACTATTTGTCAAGAATGCCCGTTGAGTCAGTAGCTGAGGATTTAGAAAATGATGACTTTGTAGCTAGTTGTAATGAAATCTTGACATTTGATAAAGCAGAATGGGAATCTGCCATGTCTGAAGATCAGGTGTTGTCAATAGTCATAAGAAATGTTTCTGAGGGATGGTCTAGGGAGTCTAGTGCTGACATTCGTTTAAAGGGTTTTCATCATGTTGAGGGTGAATTAAGTGTTTCAGAAGGTAAGTTGTGGAGAAGAAACAGGTTGGTGCCACCATGCAATCTTAGGTCTAAGATTATGACTTTGGCGCATGAAGGTCATTTAGGAAGAAACATGACAAAGAGGAGGATATGTGAGTCGTATTGGTGGCCAGGCATGGATGGAGAAATAGATGATTTGGTTAAAAATTGCTATGCCTGTGCTGGTAGTGTGTTGATTTTCTGGCACGTCCCTGGGAAAAATTGGCTTAATCAATTAGACGGACACTTGCCGTACTAATTAGTACCCCCATATTTTATTTTATATCTTGGTAGCTGTCACTTCATCCTAGCAGGATCATACAACCAGGGACCATCATATACCTATTTTTAGAACGTGATGCACCGTTGAGCCATCAGACCTGTTGTGACTTATACCTCACTACAGGTATTATGATTAAGCCTCTAAGCATATGTCTTCATCATATATACAGACAGATATTCAAAACACTCAACTCTTGCTGTACTATCTTTTGTCACAGATTTTACTCTTGTCCAAGATCCCTTCGCCGGATACCCTTTTTTGTAGATACATATACTGTGAATACATCCCCAGTAGATACCTCAGGTATGAATTCTTAAAATGTATTTTCTTTTAACAGTGGTTGAAGTATTGAGCCACCATTTGGGGAACGAACTGCAGACATTCATAATTATTTAGAACATGGTTTTGGATTAGAGTGTTGGTATAGAAGGAAAAAACGCATCCATAAAGAGAATGTTGAATGATATAGATGTACATATACACACTCTTGTAAATAAAAACTGTAAATATACTGACATTGAAATGTACATAGAGATTGTAAATATATAGATAATGAAATGTATATATAGAGCTATTGAGTCCTTGTGGTAGAGAGCTAACGGTGTTAGGAGAGGGTGCTCATGAATTAGTTGCATAGTTAAGAGAACTAGTGAAACAAAGATATAAGTTCTGTCGCATGTTGTGTAATATAGATTGTTTTGTTTCTAAGAAAAATTAACTGAGTATTTTCTACTATTATAGTATCATACCAGCAATTGAAAATACAGAACTCCTGATGAAGGCAACTCGCCGAAACGCGTTGGATTCAGTTTTGTATTTGACAATAATAATCAATTGTTGATCTATGTTTTAGTACTGGGATTATCAATTCTGGTAATTAGGAATATACTGATGTTTAGAAACTTGTATAAATTATTGTAAAAAGTTGTATATATGGTGAATTTAAAAAAAAGTGATAAAAAGCAAAAAAACATTTGCGTGAAAAAAGTAATTAAAAAGAAGTTTTATAAATCCACAATTTTGGTATTTCAATCTATATAATAACAACATGAGATAGAGCTCTAGAAATACACACATAACCCGGTGCTCTAGCGAGCTTTCAAAAAGGGTCATTTAGGAAGAAACATGACAAAGAGGAGGATATGTGAGTCGTATTGGTGGCCAGGCATGGATGGAGAAATAGATGATTTGGTTAAAAATTGCTATGCCTGTGCTGGTAGTGATAAAACTAAAATCGTTAGGCAGCATCCCCTTACGTGTGTTGATTTTCTGGCACGTCCCTGGGAAAAATTGGCTATTGATTTTCTTGGTCCAATTTCCAAATTGGGTGCTTGTAATAAGTTTTTGATGGTTCTGGTGGATTATCACTCGAAGTGGTTTGTGGTGGAGTCTACTGAGAATATTGATACCAGGAGAGTGATTGGTTTTATGGAAAGAGTGTTTCTGAATGAAGGGATTCCAAAAACTCTAGTATCAGACAACGGGGTGCAGTTGGTTTCTAGATAAATGAAAGAATTTTTGGATGGTATGGGAATCTGTCATGAGAGAGTTGCGTTGTTCAGGCCGCAGGCTAATGGTCTTGTGGAAAGGATTAACAGATTGTTAATGGAAAATATTCAATCAATTATCCGTGAGTCCCTTTCGAGGCAAGATGGCTGCCGTGGGGAAGGCTGTGTAGTCAGCTTGCTCCCTCGCTCCTGGCGTCCTACCGTTCTATCGTCAAAGAAGGAGAAATCTAGCTATTTGATGCTATGGATAATCGCAGCTAAACGAGCCCATTTCACCTGGTGACCGTGGAATAGTATCGGTCAGCTGCTGGTATCATTTTCGCTGCTGTGGCTGCCGCCCGGGTTGAGCTGGGCTGGGCGGCTCGGAGAGACGGAAAACGGAGCATCGCGGAACCTGAAAGCGGCTTTTTTTTTTTTCTTCTCATTTCCTGACCGGAGGGCTGGATCCGAAGCTCTGCGCTGCTAGCAGAGGGGAAAGCGTTTGACAGACTTTGATTCCACCAGAGTTTGGTTCGTGCAGGTCAGACAAAAGCCACAGAGTCACGGTGATAAAACGTTTCAAAAAAACAGGGAAGAAATAATTACATCGTGTTATCCCAGCACACAGTAATAGTAATCTGCTACAAACTATCCCTGCATCAGGCGGAGTTACGAATGTTGCTAAACTTCCTTGAGTTCAATCGGCGGTCTCCGCTGTGGCGTGCTACACTTTGCCTGTGCTGGGCACAGAGCAGCGTTTTTCCCGGTAGAGGTGGCTCACGGAAGAAAAAGAGGACGCCACTTCCACTTTCTATCGCCACACGCAGCAACAGAAAAACCGGCCCTGGGTCTGAACTGAATAACGTGGAGCAAGAGAACGAGGAGACTGAGATGGCAGAGGCAACGCCACTGATCCCTGGTAAAACCATCACCAAACAGGGTAAGAACTCTAATAAAGGGGCTGCTGTTAAATCTAATGAAATACTCGGTATAAAAAGCCCAGCATTACAAACATTACCAGATTTATTTGAAAAGCATGCTGCAAAAAAGAAAATAACTGACAATGATAATCGAAGCACTGATATAACTGACATAACCGCAGCACAATCTACTAACCAACCATCTGCAAGTGGTGACAATCAGCATAACCCTAATAATCCCTCTACTTTAGCACCTATTCAGATACCGACCGACTCGTCAAGGAAGGGTATCATGGGACTTGTAGTTCCAACTCCGGGCGGAGCTATTACCAACAGAGCATGCTCTCTTCCATCGCTGGTATTACTATTGAATGAAGCGCCAAGCGAAACACGAAATGTAAAAGAAACTACTGTGCAGCAACATAATCAAGAGCTCCCTGAAAACTTTTATTCACTATCAGAACTCTCATCCGATGAAGCGAATAAAGACTGGGCAGACTTTAGCGGCGAGAGCCTATCTTCTGAGGGTGAGATTAGCATGAGTCCTGACAATACTAATGCGGTAACCATTATAAAAAAGAAGCGGAGAAAGAAGAGATCTTCTCGCACAATGAGCCAAGAGGCTGCCTCTAATTCACCAAATAACACGAATCCCCTATCTTCTAAATCCACTGCTTCAGTTGCCAATGATATCCTGGGGTCTAGTCATAACGTTATACATGATCCTAGTCCACAGCAAGAGAACAACGATGAGATCACACTAAAAACAATATTTGATACCATGATGTGTCATAGAGCAGAGAGCAAGGCCGAGAATCAACGCACGCAAATGACATGTGCTAAAGTCAAAAACGCAGTAAGACGTGCAATCAAATTATGCTCAGAGACTGCTGATAGGGTCACTGAAGCAGAGGCCAGGATATCTGTACTAGAAGAAGAATGTATGGCTCAAAGACAAGAAGTGGGAGATTTCAAAGTACAAAAGGATGACCTATCTGACAAACTAGCTAGTTTGGAAAACCAGGCCCGTAGAAGCAACTTGCGTTTTTTGGGGATCCCTGAAAATAAAGAAGGAGGAGACCCGAGGAAGTTTATCATTAATTTACTAAACGATGCTTTTCCTGAAATTACTGATTGGGACTAGGCTCGGGAAATACAACGAGCACATAGATTCCCATTTACAACAAGGAAACCACGACAAGGTCAGGAAAATTATCCCAGGGCCATTCTGGTGTCATTCAATAATTTCCTTGCCCGCGAAGTGATATTTGTAAACGCTAGGCCAGATAAGAAAGCGGATGGTCTAGGTTGTCAGTTTTTTGTGAGACCAGACTACTGCCAAGCTACTGTGGCTCAACGATGGCAACTGAAGCAACTAATTCCTGATTTTCAGAAGAAGGAAGTAGCAGTATTTCTTCAGGGTCCTGCAAAATTAAAGACTATATACAAGGGCCAAACAAAATACTTTATTTCTACTATCAAAGCTAAGGAGTACTTGGAATCTCTTTGAATAAATAAGAAGAACTTCAATGTATAGCATGATAAATCTAGAATCTGAGCGTAATAATTATACTGTTTAATAATTATTCGAATGCAGGATCATTATGTTTCTTTATCTTTATACTCTCTTCTCTGCTTTTCTGAACTTTTTGAACTTTCTCCTTCGTTCGCTTTTCTTCTCCTTTTTTTTTCTCTCTTCTTTCTTTTTCTTTAGTAAGGACGCCATGGGTTAGGGACACGGCATCCATACGCCCCAGGAACTGAAAGTTCCTGTGCCTCATATAGTGGGGAGGGTGGGGGGAGGGGTTCTGGGAATAAGGGTGGGGGTGGGCAAGGGCAAGGGTTGGTGGTGGGGGTGTAAGGCAGAGGTGTTCAACGCAGGGATGATTATAAGGCATCTAAATGATAACATTGAAGAGCAAATACTTGTGATGTTGGTCGATAATTTTTTTCTATCATTTTTGATATGTATAAAAAGGTGAAAATATGTACTATTAATATTAATGGTCTTAATGACTTAAAGAAGATTGCTATGTTTCGAACAATGCTCCAAGTGCTGAATATCGATCTGTTATGTATGCAGGAAACTCACATTTCATGGGATAAACGTTTTCTTCTGAATAATTTGGGATTGGAAGTTCTGATTACTTCCAAGCAAATGGGTATCAAAAGAGGCGTAGCAATTTGCATGCGAAAAGGGGTAGGGAAATGTTTAAAAACACTCTCCGATAAGTGGGGCAGATGGGGACTGGCTGAGCTAAAAATCGGAAGTTGCAAATTTACCTTATGTTGCATCTATGGTCCCAATTTGGATGAAGCCGAATTGTTTAACACTATGAATACAGAGCTATCCACTTGGACACAACCGATTATAGTCTGTGGAGATTTAAATATACACATGTCAGCCGATTGGAATATTAGATCAGAGAAGAGGTATACGGGTCGAAAGGCTAAAACTTATAAAGCACTTAGAGACCTGGTACTAGGTAATGGGTTAACTGATGTCTGGAATAAATTTCATTATAATGACCCCGGATATACTTTTTTTTCTACTCCTTATCAAAAATTTGTCCGTTTAGACTATTTTTTTGTATCCTCAGTTTTTCTAGAAAAAATTCATATTGAGATATTACCACAAGTCATTTCAGATCATAATCCCATAATTGCCGAGATGCAATTCTCTATTGATTGCCAAAATTCCACTAGATCCTGGTCATTTCAAAGAAATTTATTATTAGATGAAGATTATCTTCAATTTATGGTCAATATTATTAAAGATTACTTTCTAATAAATAACGATACTGCCTCTCCACAAGTAGTCTGGGACTCTTTTAAATCTATTGTACGGGGCGAGACAATCAGTTTTGCAAATTATAAGAGGAAAAAAAACCAAACAGATTTTAGGGACAGGTTAAACAAGATTAGGCAGGTCGAGCTGGATTTATCTACCGCATGTAAAAACAATGCTAATATAGAGGATGCACAAACACGATTAACCATTGAACGCTCAGGCCTTCGTACACACATTGCTGAAGAAGTAGCGGCAAAATTCAAACAATATAAAACGGAACGGTACGAATTTAGCGAACGTACGGGAAAAATTCTAGCACAGCGTTTACGACAAAAATCCTCTTATAACGAAATACAATGTGTTAAAGATACAAATGGGGTCCTTCACGAAAGTAGGGAAGGAATATTAGAGGCATTTCAGGGCTTCTATAAGATGCTGTATAACGACTTTAACAACGAAATTGACAAGACTCTTAATCCCACAGACTATTTTCAAATCATTAACCAACTTTCTTTGTGCACAGATGATATAGATTTATTTGCTAGGCCAATAAGTTGGGAAGAGATTGAAAGGGCTATTACGAGTCTTGCAGCTGGTAAAGCTATGGGGCTCGATCAGATTCCTCTTGAATTTTATCGGTCATTTAGACTCTTGCTGAAACCAGAGTTGCTTAAAATTTTTAATGTAGCATTTCAAGACAAAGCTCCTGATTCCTGGTCTACAGCCACTATAGTCGTTTTTGTCAAAAAGAACAAGGATCCAAAAGAATTAGGCTCGTATCGTCCCATTTCCCTGATTACAGCTGACAGTAAGATCTATTCTAAAATTCTTGCAAACAGATTA
This sequence comes from Lissotriton vulgaris, assembly GCF_964263255.1. Taxonomy (NCBI): domain Eukaryota; kingdom Metazoa; phylum Chordata; class Amphibia; order Caudata; family Salamandridae; genus Lissotriton; species Lissotriton vulgaris. Next base: position 151,477,455 of record NC_141686.1, read on the forward strand.
AACGATGTTATGCTGGGTTTGGTTTCTAACATTCAACATGGGTTTATTAAGCACAGGGACACTACAGATCACGTTAAACGTGTTATTGCACTGTTGGATTGGGCTCAGGCAAAGGAATCCCCAGTCGGAGTTATTCTACTTGATGCTGAAAAAGCGTTCGATAGAGTCGACTGGGGGTTCCTTTGGTCTGTGCTAAAAGGGAAGGGTTTTCCACCACAATTCATTAAAGCTATACAGTCACTTTATTCTAACGCAAAGGGTGTAATAAGATTAGGCACGGATATCTCTAGTCCATTTTCAATTACCAGGGGGACCAGGCAAGGGTGCCCTTGCTCTCCACTTTTATTTGCACTTTATCTAGAACCTTATTTGAATAGATTAATTACAGAACCTGGTATTCCACCTGTCCGTCTTCATGAGATAGACCACAAAGTCCTAGCTTACGCAGACGACGTGGCCATTGTAACCTCTGATTCCTCTTCCGCCTTACCTAAAATAATAGAAATTGCAAGTGAATTTGGAAAGTTTTCTGGATACAAATTAAATATCTCAAAAACCCAAATTGTACATTCTAAAACTGGTACACCTACTGATATTCTACTAAATGATACTGCTACATACCTTGGTGTAACTATATCATCTAAAGTAGATGACATTGTTGGACTAAATCTGGATCCTTTACTTATATCCACTAACAGAACCTTAGAAAGGATAAATAATCTACATTTATCTTTATTTGGACGGACTAATGTCATTAAGATGTTGATTTTTCCAAAATTTCTTTATTTTTTTCGAACCATTCCCCTATTTTTCTCTATGTCTCTTTTTAATAAAATAGATAGGATGCTGTCCAGATTTCTATGGGGGTATCGCCGTTCAAGAAGATCTTTAAAATGGTGTACCCTACCGCAAGGGCGTGATGGGTTGGGATTTCCGAATTTTAGAATGTACTATTGGGCTATAACTCTTAAAACAATTAAGGTTTTATTATTTCATGATCATGTTAATGAAACCTTTGCGTCACCGTCCATTTTTGAAATGCTTATGGGTGCTCATGTGCGCCAATGTTTACTGATATTTATGGAGCCGAGCTATTACAAAAAAACAAAATTTAAGGTTCTTCTCTCTGCTTTTTTGGTTTGGAGACAAATTAATAAAGCTTTACGGATAATCCCAAAATATAATTTTTATACACCCATCTGCTGTAATATTTCGTTATTTGGTATCTCTCAAGATATCCCCATGAATCGATTCCGTCTGGGACAGATACATTCAATTGGGCAACTGTACCAAAATGGGGCTCTAATGTCTTTTTCCGAACTTCAAGATATATTTGGCCTCTTCAGAAAGGAATTTTTTAAATATTTACAAATTCGTAGTTTTCTGGAAAAAAAAAACCTGTTATATAGCGACGAAATGGAGACCAATGTTGTTATGGAGAGCGGTAGGAGGGATAGTCGTATTGGCACAATTTATCAACTAATGGTCAATAGGATGCATGATGATCTCGACCAACAATCCCAGAAATGGGAAAGGAAACTGTGTATAGAAGGGATAGATCTGGCAAGGGCGTTTGAGATTAGCAATAAAACATTAATCAACAGCTCTCTTAAAAGTCAACATTACATGGCTTCTTTAGATCTTTACTATACACCGGCAAAACTGGCCAAATGGAAAGCTACGAAAGGCATTAATTGTAGTCGATGTGGTACTGTAGCAGCAGACTCATGTCATATGTTTTTTAGCTGTTCTAAACTAACTGTATATATAAATAGGATAGAAAATGTTTTGACTAATTTGCTCAATACTAATATCAAGCTATGTCCATCTGTGATTATTTTTGGCTTATATGTTCCATCCGAGAGCTTATCAGCTGATCAAGAACACTTCATTTTTATTGGAATGTCCATTTACCGTTTTTGTATTACTTCAAGATGGTTAGACGCTGATCCACCATCATTTGAACAATGGTTGGGAAAGCTGTTAAATGTTTATAGAATGGATAAAGCAGTGTACAAATTGAAAGGGCACAGAAAGAAGATATTTGCTAGGAAATTATGGTCTCCTATTGATAATTGGATTTAATTTAATAACGACCACATCTGTAAAAAGTGATATCTTATGTTCTCTATGTCTCACCGGTTTATCTTCTCTTTTTTGGCTTCGTTAATAATGTATCGGCAATTATGCGAATGTTTTTTCTCATCCTTGTATTTTGTATGCCTCTGCCACTGAAAATAAAAAAAATATTAAAAAAAAAAAAAGGAAAATATTCAATTATCTCTTGCTAACGGTCTAGCATGGTCAGATGAACTCAAGAAAATGGTGTGGTCTTATAGAGTCACCCACATTCAGTTACTGGTGTCTCGCCATTTGTTTCCCTTAAAGGGCGGGAACCTGGTACAAAGGAGGTTCCGGGTTGGCTGAGTAACAAAGAGTGTGTTTGGGTTGATCGTATGGGTGTGAAATGTAGTGTTGATAAACGGCAAAGTGATTCTGCTCAGTCATATAATTTGAGAATGACGGTGCGCGAGCATGACATTAAAGTAGGTGATTGGGTTGTGACTAGGAAGGGTGGTATAGTGATTAAAGGGGAGAGTAAGTTTTCACAACCCAAACAAGTGAAGTGTGTCAAAAGAAACATTCTTATCTTGAGTGATGGTTCTGCTTGGAGTAGTGGCAATGTTGCAAAATGTCCTACTCCCTAATGTTTGTTATTTCATGAAATGTAATCTTTATTGAACATGTTATATCATATTGTATAAGTTACCTTGTATTTTGTTTGTATTTGTAATGGGGGAGATGTGTTAGGATCTATGCTTAATGGAACACTGAGCGAGTTGCTAGGAGCTCAGAATGTTATGTTGTGAAGTGCAGCTCAGTAAGAAGAGGTTGGTGAAGGAGCTGGAGGTCTTCCTATGTATGCTTATCTAAGTAAAGTTTACTTCCTCCTACAAACGGCTTTGGACTCATCTTTACACATGTGTTGCTGTGCAGTTGAATGCCCTTTGCAAAGGCAGACCTTTCTGCAATTTATTGCAATATTTGGGTGTTAAACTGGTGCTAAAAAGATTCATCTAACGCCCAGACAGTGCTAACAAGTTTAAAATTGACATAATAATTAAGTAATAATATCACAAAATGTGCAGCATAATGTAACTTTTCTTTCCGCATAATTTACTCAACCCTGCCTCATATTTTGGCCTTTCATTGTTGCATAATTCCAGTGGCCCTGCTCATACCATTGTAGACATTTTACATAATGCCAGAAGGCTACTGTGAGCAATTTTATTTTGGTTACTTGTTTGGAAAACCCTAGACAATGCATAGTGTGTTACGATGAAGGTGTTGTTTTCTGATTCCCAGTTTAGACAGGTACAAATAAAATCAATTCATGTGAAATACAGAATATGGTTTACAATATGAAAGAATAGGTAAACACTGCAGCTGCACTTGCGGACATTAGAGTGGTGCAGATGCAAACAAATTCTTCTGGGCTCTACTTCGAGATATGCCTTTTTGTACGCTGGACTAAATATATCAAGCAAAAAACAGAAAACAGAAAACAGCGGAAAATGTACTACTTCAAGGAACACTCCTGAACCTAGAATACAAAAGTTTCATGAAAAAATGCATAATCGAAGTGCACATCTCTTTAAGGCCCTGTAAACATTCACATAAGGCCACCAATAGCTCAAACTAGGAGACGGTGGTATAGGATTGTCACAGAGACATAAATCCAGTGTAGGATTTAAAAATCTACAGCACTCTAGAGCCTGTCATCGTGGTTACCCTATGATTAACTAAGGTGACAGCACAAGATTACAATTAGATATCAAAAGCGTGCACTGGCATAGAACAGTGCCACTTGCTTGCTCTGTAGTGCAATGACCATTTTACTCCTTAACCAACTGCAGCTGGAAAAATGTGCTGTAAATGTTAGAACTGGTGTACGTTAGTGGCTCAATATGCAACTATAGACAAGATGGCATATGATACTTTATAAACATAGAGGCATATTAACAACGGCCAGCGATAATATGGCTGAGATACCCGCCACCCCCTCTCAACACAATCCCCAAAAGGAGGGAAACCGGAAACAGTTCTTAAAGTTTTTGGATGTGGGATGGAGTAACCATCCCGGCCGTATTTATTAAAACAAAAAATTAAAACATTAAACGTTTTTATGTAATGTACAATTTCATTATCACATTGCGATGTTTGGCTAACCTTAACATAATCTCTAATACAGAGGTTCTCCTAGCCGAACTAGCATCCTACAAAAACATTCTCTAGAAACACTGAAATTGTACATCCTAACGTTTAAGGGCCAACGGCAAGGTCATAACCGGTGTCAAGATCCCTAACCAGACTTACCCCTCCCACTTGGGAGGGGCGACAGCACAGAGGCTTACCTCAAGTGCAACTACTAACAATTTCCCTTGACTTGACGGGGGCACTTAAGACTCGACGCCATTTAAAGGTCGTTCGAAGACTTGTGTGTGGTATCTAGAAGGTATCGTGGACCTCCCCCCACCCCACACAACTTACCGCATCTGCCGTCGCAGATGACACTGGCCCCGGGAAATTCCCCAGGAGGGGGCTGTAACCCCTCCTACAAAGGAAGGGGCCTTGACCGCCTTTCCTTTACTTCCGGCGACCCGCCCTTAGACGGGACCGCCTCCCCATTGAGGGGCCAATGGCCACCTCTCCCGAGCGCTCCCATCCGTGTTGGGTGACGCCCACTCATAGGGATCTACCAATTAGTGCTCACCGATCATGACCTTACCGCCTACCAAAAATAAATACGACAATTCTTACTCAAACCTATGAAAACATTGGTCGCTACGACCGAAAGAACATGCTTAAAATGCAACACTACATCAAATCATTTTAATCGTAACAACCTAGACGATATTCACCATACTTTATTATGATCAACAACAAACTGATACTTTCACAGCCTGTAAACGAAATGGAAAAAATAAACTTATAAATTCACTTTATTGCACAACAACTTGCTGTCCTCAGGGGCTGGCGGGTGGGTCAAAATTGGCTCTTCGTTCTGTCCCGAGCTCACGTGTAGCGAGGAGGTGCAGCTTCGGAGCACAAGAACAAGAGGACGTCTTCTGGTCTTGCGTCTCTTTTTATCCTTCTTCAGGGCGGGCGAAAACCCGCCCCTGCCTGCCCCTAGGGCGGGGCTGGCTACGTCGGTGTCTAGGCCAGCCCACTCTAGGGCGGGAAAAAGCGCGCCCCGGCTACGCCGCTTCGGGCATACCAGCCGAGACGCGCTTCCCGCCCCAAAATGGCTTCCCGGGGGGATCGAGGCACTCCGCCATACGTTCGGGGGGACCGAGTGGTCGCCCCTTTCCATATGGCTGAGATACCCGCCACCCCCTCTCAACACAATCCCCAAAAGGAGGGAAACCGGAAACAGTTCTTAAAGTTTTTGCATTGTGGGATGGAGTAACCATCCCGGCCGTATTTATTAAAACAAAAAATTAAAACATTAAACGTTTTTATGTAATGTACAATTTCATTATCACATTGCGATGTTTGGCTAACCTTAACATAATCTCTAATACAGAGGTTCTCCTAGCCGAACTAGCATCCTACAAAAACATTCTCTAGAAACACTGAAATTGTACATCCTAACGTTTAAGGGCCAACGGCAAGGTCATAACCGGTGTCAAGATCCCTAACCAGACTTACCCCTCCCACTTGGGAGGGGCGACAGCACAGAGGCTTACCTCAAGTGCAACTACTAACAATTTCCCTTGACTTGACGGGGGCACTTAAGACTCGACGCCATTTAAAGGTCGTTCGAAGACTTGTGTGTGGTATCTAGAAGGTATCGTGGACCTCCCCCCACCCCACACAACTTACCGCATCTGCCGTCGCAGATGACACTGGCCCCGGGAAATTCCCCAGGAGGGGGCTGTAACCCCTCCTACAAAGGAAGGGGCCTTGACCGCCTTTCCTTTACTTCCGGCGACCCGCCCTTAGACGGGACCGCCTCCCCATTGAGGGGCCAATGGCCACCTCTCCCGAGCGCTCCCATCCGTGTTGGGTGACGCCCACTCATAGGGATCTACCAATTAGTGCTCACCGATCATGACCTTACCGCCACAGGTCCGGATAGTTGACCGGCTATCCGGACCCCCCACAAAACTCCTACCTAAAGGTCATGTTTTAACGATTTTAACCAAGCTAAGAAGTCTCCTATGAGTAACTCATTGCCCACCCTCGACAAATGCACACCATCCCCCAGATACATACTGTCATCATTAATACAACTATGCGAGATCGAATGCAATGTCTTGGAACGGAACAACCTACTCACTTTGTTATTCAATTTTCTAACCGAATGATTTAAAGCAGGGATCGAGATAGCCCCCCGCCATACTTTTCGTGGGATCATATGAGACCACGCAATTATGCACCCCGGAACTCTCCTTGCCAACTAACTTACCGTGGAAAGCATAGACTCCAGGAGAAGTCGTCTACCGGTGGTGACCAAATCATTGCCCCCCAAATGCACTATGACTATGGACGGCGGTGACCTCATCCGCTCTAACAAACCCTCAAAGAATGCCTGAAACTGGTCAATACAGAGACCGCCCCTTCCGTAGAAGGACACTCTGAACCCGTATTCCCCAGGTACGTGAATCATGTCACCTGCTTTGAATACGTCTGCGGCCCGTCTCACGTATGAGTGGCCCACGACCCACACCTCCTTCCTCACAGCCGGTGATGTGCGACCGCTGGCCTGGTGTTGGGTCGACTGCACAGTCCGCCCTGCCGCGTAGGCTTGCGCAACTGAAAACAAACAAAAGACAAGAAGCGTGAGTACATGATTACAGCTTCACAACATGTGCAATCGCACGTACCTCTTATAACAATTGGAGGACCAGCGCCCCACACGTTTCACTTGTTCTACATTAAGACCCCTGGCTGTAGCTTCAGTGGCAGCCCCTATTCGAAAGGAATGGGTCCCGAATTCGCCCGGGTCCAAGCCCGCTGCGGCAATGGCCATTGCAAGCACCCGCTGAAACTGAAACCTCGTCAGCGGGGTGGCGTCTGCATGCCTCAACAATGTCCCCCCCCATGATGCCACCCTTCGTGCTAGGTAATCTTCTAAGCACTGTACCGGACACATGGATGACCCGGGGGTCCGGCGAATGATCGTGCAGTCCCCCCTCCCATCTTGGTCGGTCTTGGACCTGAGAAAGGAGACAACCATCGCATCGCCCCTGATCTGAACATGCTCCCTGCACAAGCCCCCCGACACATCCTGTTTGTTCCTTGCAACCAGCTCACTAACTCTCATAGCCCCGTGAAATGCCAGCGTAAATGCAGTCCGGAACAAACAGGTCTCGAAAGGGGACGAGCATGTGTTAGGGAGTGTGGCCAGTAACTGGGACAACCTATCTAGACCTATCGGTCGTCTTACGTCTACTCTGCGACCCTCTAGGCGTTGCCACCCACGCAGCGCCTTTTGTACTGTAAAAGACGCTGTCGGGTCCTGGATGCCATGGGCCCTGGCAACAAAGGAAATGGCGGCACGATGCCTTTGGGCCGTAGCCACCGATTTCCCAGCCCTACGTAAAGACATCAGAAAAAGTATTACCCACTCCTCCTGACCCCAAAGTCCCCCTCTCTCTGCCCCCAAAAAGGCTAAATAGGCCCGAAACGCCCCTTCATATGCCTTCCTTGTCCTGGGTGCTAGACTCTCTCCCACGAGGTGACGAAGTTCGGGGCACCGAGAGACCAGAGAGCTTCGGGGAAGGGTGCCGGCTCTGGGTCCGCTGAAGGAAGGAAACCCGAGAAAGCCTGCATGTGAAAACGAGACAGTGCATCAGCAGCCTGATTCATCACCCCTGGGACATGTTTTGCTCTGAATATCACGTTCAGTTGCATACACAGTAAGACAATTTCTTTGAGCAGCCTCAAAATCAATTTACAACGGGCTGCCTGACTATTGATGCATTCTACCACGGTCATATTGTCGGACCAGAACACAACAGAATGATCTCTGAACCCTTCTGGCCAGGTTCTCAGGGCCACCAGAATGGGAAATAGTTCAAGGAAAGCGATATTACTCGTCAGCCCCTTCTCGTGCCACCATAGGGGCCACTTTTGTGCCGACCATTTTGTGCCGAAGATGGCGCCAAAACCTACGCTTCCTGCTGAATCTGTCCATAGCCCAAGCTCTTCGGAGGACACGGCTGGCTTGTTCCAGACGACTCGGCCATTGAAGTCCGCCAAGAATGCTAACCAAATCCGCATGTCCTGGCGGACCTCAGCCGATAACCTTGTGCGATGATGACCCTCCTGTAGGCCAACCATCGCTTGGGCAATTGAGCGGGAAAAAGGGCGAGCCATTGGTATCACCCTCAAGGCAAAGTTCAACTTTCCCACTAATTGTTGCAACTGATGCAGTGTAACTTTGGATGCATTTAAACATACTTGGAGGGCTGCCCTGAATTTCGACACTTTGCTTGCTGGTAAACGGAAGCACCCCTCCCTTGAGTCCAACTCGATCCCCAAAAACTCGAGGCAAGTCGTGGGACCCATAGTTTTACCCGGTGCCAATGGCACGCCAAGATGACCCATCAACACACAGAATTCAGCTAAGGCCTGGGCACACTCGGGATTACCGGCGGGGCCAAGGAACAAAAAGTCGTCAAGGTAGTGCATTACATTTCAGAAACCCGTTCTCTTAGTGAACACCCATTGCAGGAAAGTACTGAATTGCTCAAAGTAAGCACATGATATAGAGCATCCCATTGGCATACACCTATCCATGTAAAATGACCCCTGGAACCCGAATCCCAGAAGACGCTGATCGTCTGGGTGTACCGGGAGCAACCGGAACGCTGACTCGATATCAGATTTCGCCATCAACGTCCCGTGCCCCAGGCGATTCAAGATGGCTACTGCCTCATCAAAAGATGCGTATCGCACCGAACAAACTTCTGGATCAATTGCGTCGTTCACCGAAAGACCATGTGGAGCAGACAGATTATGGATCAAACGAAACTCACCTGGGTCCTTCTTGGGGACCACCCCTAACGGAGAACAAACGAAATCCGGTACCGGGGGTACACTAAACGGGCCGGCGACCCGTCCCCGGCTAACCTCTTTCTGAATTTTCTCTTGCACTACAGATGTATGTTGTAAAACGGAAAGTTGATTTTTGCACATCCCTACACCCTGAAAGTCCCCTACCGGGATGCGGAAACCATGTGTAAAACCGTTCCGCAGCACCCCGGCAGAAGTACGATCCGGGTATTCGCTGAGCCAGGGAATCATTGCCAAGGTATCAATCGGGGTTGGTAAAGGCGCCCCTCGGCCTAGCTTAGACCTGTTTGGCGCCTCCCTTACCCCCATTCTCACTCGTTCTGGCTCTGCACGATGACTCAGGATGGGATGACCCACACGTACTACATTCGTGTTTGAATTTACACGATCCCGGAGGCCTGGTACATTTCCCCTTGTTGAAATTAAAACAGAAACCCTTTCTCCCTGTATTGCCTGCGGGCCTCGACTGGTCGTCGGTGCTCGTACTTGGTCGAAAGGGCGTCCCCACATTTTGCCGGGAGTAATCAACAACATTGCTCCCGACCAATGGCATTCTTAACATTCCCGATTCTTTCATTTTATCCCATGTTACAGAATCGTAACAATCCCAAGTCAAACTCTTGTTATGCTCCTTTTCTTTCCTGAACAGATTGTCATAACAAAACCAATGGTTACCTTGATACGCTGTCGAGTAACCCATAATTCGTGATTGATAAACGGGAAACTCAGGAAGCAACTCGGGCCTACGTTCCCCCAAAATCGATGTAAAAATACCCCATGCATTGCCCCAGTTGCCAATGTTCTCATTTACCTTAAAGGCGGCCATTTTTGCGCGCCAAACACTCGGATGCATTAGGTCCTTCTGACTTTTCACATGCTCCACATCATAATGATCAACAAGCAAGGAAAAAATATTCACGTACTCCCCCGCCCAGATCTTTTCCTTTATAGCTAAAGGCACATGTTGTCCCAATCTCTCTCTACGAGAGGGTGCTGACTCGTCCCTTGCAATCGGCAATGGCCGCTTACCTGAACCGGACGCAGCTTCTTGTCTATCCCCGCCAACGGCGCAGCCACTCTAGCTGCCTCTCTCTTCTCACGAAGCCCTTTTATCAGCGCCTGTGCCTCGGCAGCCGTGGCGCCATCACTAATATCCCCCAACCATGCTGCTAGCTGTGCTGCCAGCTCGGGGGGCATGTCTTCCTTGGATGTCGGGGTGACGACAACGGGGATTGGATTCCCCTCCATCGGTACTGGGGTCGGCGCCTCGAGCGGGGCAGAGGGAACCGGGACGTCTCCACCGGCTGGAACCCTTCTCGGCCTCTTAGGTCTCCCTCCAGCCGGCGCAGGGCCCGAACCCTCCTCCCCATCTCGCTCCGCCAACCGTTTCTTTATGTCGGACACCTCTTTGCAAAGGGCCCGCACCATCTGGTCGGTCGTCATTCTCTTTGCGCCTTTCTTGGGCATCTCTCCGAGGAAGTATCTAGAAGACAAAGAAAAAGATCAAAATGCTCAAAATTGGCTCTTCGTTCTGTCCCGAGCTCACGTGTAGCGAGGAGGTGCAGCTTCGGAGCACAAGAACAAGAGGACGTCTTCTGGTCTTGCGTCTCTTTTTATCCTTCTTCAGGGCGGGCGAAAACCCGCCCCTGCCTGCCCCTAGGGCGGGGCTGGCTACGTCGGTGTCTAGGCCAGCCCACTCTAGGGCGGGAAAAAGCGCGCCCAGGCTACGCCGCTTCGGGCATACCAGCCGAGACGCGCTTCCCGCCCCAAAATGGCTTCCCGGGGGGATCGAGGCACTCCGCCATACGTTCGGGGGGACCGAGTGGTCGCCCCTTTCCATTATTGCTGTCCGTGCTTAGCGATAATTATATTATCGCAAGCTATCTCTGGAATTTATCTCCCTGGTAGCAGATTATTAACAACGCGTTACTCCAGGGCGATAAAAATTCCAGATATAGAGAGGTTATCGCCCTTTTGCAGGGAACATCGCTGGTTTTCAAGCGATGTTCCCTACAAAACGCCGATAACCTTGCTGATGCGACCCACAGGGTCGTATCAGCATAATCCACCTAAATGTTGGGGATAGGTAAGTCTGCATTTTAGCAGACGTTAGTTTTTGGAGAAAACAACTGTTTTCTCCCAAAACTAATGTGTGCTAAAATGCTGGGGCAGCATTGTAAATATCGTCATGTGAACATCAGCGATATTTGCAAGGTTGTCCATCCGGGGTAAGCCCAGTGATGCCCACTTTGCATCTCATTAGAGATGCAAAGGGAGGCGTTTGGAAAAAGGGTGCTAACATGCGATTATGCATGTTAGCACCCTCTTGTAAATAGGGTGATAGTTTTATCTCCACTTTATTGGCATTTTAAGCCAAAAAAAGGGAGCTAAAGCCCTTGTAAATATACCCCATAGTGAGTGCTTCTACAGTAAATACACTATAAATGTCATATTCAGGGTATTGATCTACCCCCAGATTTGCAGAGGTATAAGCTGCTAATAGTTTACATGAGACAACATAACCGGAAGACCTACTGGCAACCCAACACCACACTCATTAGACTTGTAGAGCCTGAAATTCCATGAAGACCAATCATTCAGCTAACCGGAAAATGTTTTTTTTTTCAGCCACCGTCAAAAATGGATACTATGGGTGCAGCTTATCCACCTAACAGGCTCCCAGGGTGCCAAAACCAGAGTAGAACAGATCGTCGGAAAATGTACACTCCGCTCTACACTACAGAATAAGTTTGCCCGTGATATCCTTTTGACAATAATTATCCCAGAACAAGACCAGCTAATCATCAGCCCCGCAAAATGGTGTAAAGAGAGAGGGCAAAGGCCAGCAGAGGGATTTCGGAACGTTCCTAATCTCATGAGAACCTTCAGCCGAGGCATGATGTACATGTGAGCTGTCTTCTATCACTGCACAGGAAAATGAGTTGAGCCCAGAAGCAGTCCAACATACTAGGATATTAAAGTACCCTCTGTTTGCAAGGTGCAACTGTGTACTGATTGGCACATGTTCCCCCAAAGCACTGATGTGGTGTGTTCAATGAAGATCTGTTTCTGGCAATGCGGAAATAGTCAAAATACCTTCTTAAAAGATGTCCTGTTTAGAGCGATTTGTCGGTACTTGAGACCAAGTGCCTGGTATCCAGTGGCAACGATTGATATTGTAAAAAAAAACATGACAGCAGTGATTGGAAAAAGATCGCAACACGTCTCGCCTCAATAGAGCTCATCAAATCACAACAGAGTGCACCACGGCTAAATAAAGTGTAATAACATAAGCAAGCCCAATCTCCCTTGAAAGGAAGTCCAAAGCCCACCAAGTATCTTACTAAATGAGGCCCAATTGACATTTGACATCTAAAATTGCGAAAAAAGGCTAAAGAATACATACAACGGAGCAGGAGGCAGCACTAACACAACTTTGGGATTAAAAGAAGGTGGCAGTAAGGAATGTTATATTAAAATGTAAGCAGAGTTAGCACCAAAGCTGAACACAGGCAAATAGTAACAAAGTGAGAAACACAATAAAAAATAGTCCCCCAATAAACAGATAAACAACCATACAAAATGGTACAGTACATAGTCTAAGCACTGTGGGAGGAACAGAAGAGAAAAAGGAGAGACAAAGAGGCAGGACTGACAAAGCAACAATTTATTGTTAAAGAACACTTACATAGACAAATTAAAAGCAACAGCAAGCAATGGGCGCAGTTTAATTCCACAAACCATATACAACAGGTCGCTAAGCAACAGCGCTGTCTAGGCCCACTTGGAAATAAGAAGGTTTTCAGCTAATCACTTTATTACATACCAGATAAAAATCCATTCGATTTTAGCCCTTATGAAGGTTTGCCTTGATATGGGAAAATAATAATTTGATAAATACCACAGGGAGCGACAGACTGATCGACTTGACTATATGGCTTGAGATGAGAGCTGCATTAAATGTTATGACATTAGCTTTATCTAATCAACTCTTACTCTTGGTAAGCAAATTATTATTCTGTGAAAAATTGAAAATTCCTTATCATCAATTGACTTTACAATGAATAAGATAAGTTGCTCTGTAAATTGGGCACAGGAAGAAGCCGAAAGAACAGGTGGACATGAAGTTAAAATACAAATTGCTCATGCTCTATCATTCTTGACTGACTATCATACGTTCCCACTATATCTTTAACTGAAATCTTTTTTATTGAAAAACAAAATTCCACAGGGCAACATAGAATTCAAAGCATAAGACTGGTCATGAACAATGGCATCAATCTCATTGCAGGCAAAGGGACAGCAGGAATGTAGTCACAGCAGTATGCAGAAAATGTGTGCAACAATAACATTTGAATAGAGAAAAAGGTGACAGCAGGAGATCCAAGCAGGAGTATATTCTTTTTATGAACCTACAATTATTGCAAAACAATAGAACTTAAACAACAAAATTCAAAGGTCAAAAAGGCAGTATTTCTAAAGGGCTAATATCAGGGGTTTGTGTGTCCTCATGGGAAGGGACAGAGATGTAAGATGGGAATGGTCTTGAGGGAAAGGTGGGTGGGAAGGGGGAATTGAAGGGCATGAAAGGGGTCCCAGGTTTGCATCTCTCCATTGTGGGTGCAACTCAATTGAAGACTTGGAGCACTTTAATGTAGTATATTTCAGGCGTGTAAAATAATTGATCAAGGGTTGCCAGATGCGGGCAAATTTAGTGTCTGAATATGCAAGCCTATGTGACAAAAGCTCCATGGCCATAACGTGCAAGAGGCATGTAAACCATAGGGCCAAAGAGGGAGCAAAGGATTGGTTACTATGGAGTGCTATGAGTTGGTTGGTACCTCCCAACAAATGTTTCACGAGATGCCAATCTGTGTGTGTCATGGCCTCTAGTTCTAGGGGACGAACGCCATAACAACTGGGGTGTAGAAGGCAGGAAATGTGAAGTCCAGCACACATTTAATGTGGCCTAGGATTTCTTTCTAATAAGTGGAAATGACAGAGCATGATCGCCAGGAGACAAGTTACAGCGCAGGCAAATCAGATGTGGTGAGATAAATGGTGCAAAAGCATGTCGGTGTATAGTACCACTGTGTCATTTTGTATGCTGTCTCACGCTGTGGCAGACTGTTATATAGCTTGGGGATATCTTACCAGAGTGTTTCCCACTGTTTCTGGGAGATACACTCAGTAGTGTCAGCGGGCCACGGTAATTGATATGTATGCAGACGCGCTTGGCTCGAGTTTTGGAGGACCTGATAGGTGCGGGATTTCAACCCTTGTGTGCCATCATAAGCTTTGACCAATGTCTCAAAAGGGGTAAATTGCCTCATCGCCCCTTGGTCATTTGGGGGTGTAGTGCCCAGAGGTGCAGCTGACATCATTGCAGCCGAGTTGTTTCAAGTACCTGGAATTCCTGTTTGCATTGTTCAAATGTCTTAATGGAAGTTCCCTCAAACAAATGTTGCAAGGTGCAACAATCTCCCGCTTCCCAGCATGAAAAGGAGTGATTCTTCATGGCGGGGGTGAAATCCGGGTTGCGGACCAGTGGAGTGTTTGGGGAGGGAAATGTGATAAAACCGCGTTTAAGCACAATCTTGTCCCAAATCTCAAGGAAAGTCTTGGTAGGGGTCCCAATATTGGCACCTCACAACCGCGTATACCTAGGTAATCAAACAAGGTCCCAAAGGGGCCTGAAAGTGACTGCCGGATCCATGTGGAGCCAGTGCTTCGCACTCTCCCTCACTACCAATTCAGATTTGAAACTGAGTTGTGCCACCCAGTAGTATTCAAGATTGGGGCAGGCTAGCCCAACCTCTCTCCCCCACAATCCCGAGGGAGCCTCAGAACAGCGTTTGAGAACCTAGGTTGTTTCCCTCCATAGACGAAGGTGCACATTTCTCACTGGAGTCGGCCGTTGTCATTGTGAAGGATGGTGGATGGCAGCATTTGAAACAGGTGGAGTATCCTAGGGGGGATGGACATTTTTACAGCATTGAGCCATCCCAGCCAGGACACATGCAGGGACCGCCATAAACAAAAATCATTTAAGATAGATTTTCGATAGGATGCCCAATTCGCTCTTATTCAGGTCGACAAGGTGGAGGCCAGGTTGAGAACTAGTTATCAAATGGCATGTGGGGACCAGTGAAAGGGGGAAAGGACAGTTTGGCGATGAAGTCCAGTTTGGGTATCATGAGATTTAAGGCTTGAAACCTGAACATATTGGGCCTGATTCACAGAACTAACTTAAGACGAAATCCTAAACTTACTACTTTTGGTATTCACAGAAGTTAGGATTTTGTCTTAAGACAGACTTAAGTTAGGATTCAGTCTTAAGTCTGTCTTAAGTCTGTCTTAAGACAAAATCCTAACTTTGAGAAAACCAAAAGTAGTAGGTTTAGGAATTTGTCTTAAGTTAGTTCTGTGAATCGGGCCCATTGACATTAAAGCCGGAGACCTTTTCGAAGTCAGTCAAAGCATGAACAACTATAGGGAGAGAGGTTGCAGCCCTGGTGAGAGTGAACAATAGGTCATCTGCCAACAAATTTAGTTTGTGAGCATGCCTGCCAAAAGGGGTGCATACTATGGACTCTAGCTCCTGGATAACAATGACCAGGGGTTCCACCACTATTTGAAACCACAACGGTTAGAGAGGCCCTGTCGAGTGCTTCTCACTGTGGGCTAGATGTAGGTAATTCCCATTTACAGACTCTTAAATACCGAATTTTACCGATTCGGTATTTAAGAGTCTGTAAATGGGAAGGGGGCAGATGTAGGTAATTTTAAAATCTGAATTACCGAATCTGTAAAATTCGGTATTTACTGATTCTGTAAATACAGAATCGGTATTTCCCATAGGAATCAATGGGAAATACTGATTCTGTATTTACAGAATCGGTAAATACCGAATCCTGCAAGGGTGCAGGGGGTGTCACTTTGTCACCCTCTAGCACCCCAAGTACAGGCTTGTGTGCAATGTGGCACACATACATGCCCTAAGGGCATGTCTGTGTGTCACATTGCACAGGTGTGCATGCACAGATGTGCATGTACACCTGAATTCTGTATTTTACCACACAATAGGATTGTGTGGTGAAATACCGACTCTTAAGGACCTGTGGCACAGTAAACTGTGCCACCTACATTTGTAATTACAGAATCGGTATATTTACCGGTTCGGTACCGAATCGGTAAATATACTGATTCTGTATTTTTCAGCCCCCTACATCTGAAAACCCTAATACCGGTCGGAAACGTCTGAAATCGGCCGTTTCCGACCGGTATTAGGGCTCCTACATCTGGCCCTCAGTGAATTGGCTGTGTGTGTTGGCCATTGACCCGAATGGTCGCGATAGGGGACATGTAGGAGGCCATGATTTGGAATTTCACACTTGGCTCAAGACCAATCTTTCCAAGCACTGCTCCGAGAAACGGCCAACTAACCTTGTTAAGCGACAGAAGGCAGGCTGGGATATTATGGTGATGGGATTTCTACACCAGATGGGCAACCCCATGGATGTTATCTGCAGCTTGCCGATTAAAAATGAAGCCAACCTGGTGAGGCTTGATTAATCCAGGGCGATATGGCACCAGGCAATTTGCTAAAATCTTGGTGTAGATCTTGCCGTCTCTGATTAAAAGTGCAATGGGATGATAGGAGGCGCAGAGAGAGGAGTCTTTGCAGGATTTGGGGATAAGGACAATTACCGCTGCTGCCATAGTCGGGGTGAGGTCTGTTTTGGAGAAGAATGAATTAAAGATCGCAAACATGCATTCCTGGATGAGGGGAAGAAAGGCTGTATAGAAACCAACCAGTAGCACATCTGGGCCTGCCATTTTACAGATGGGTAAGTACCTTAGAGCCCACTGCAGTTCATCAAAAGTAATAAGGGGTGATGGGGGCCCCCAGGAGTTCAGCGTGGGATGAGTACATAGTGTTCCAGGCACAAGAACTATGATAGGAGTCTGTAAGCACACACAAGGCGATTTCCCCAGAGTAAAGAGCTGGAATGCCTGCTGTTTCGCCAGTACAGCAGTGGTCATCACCATTTGTTGGTCTTAATCTTAGCTATATGTGTACAAGCATGCTGTTGGCATAATATGTTAGCTAGAAGTGCTCCCACTGCATCCCACACTTCGTAGTATTGCTGGTTTTTTGGCAAGCAAAGACCTCTTCTTTATTCATTTTATGGGTGTGTAGCTGGCGTTGTAATATGGCCAGCTGCCTCTTATTGCCTCGGGAGGGAGTACACTGATCGGGGCGCTCAAGAGCTTTAATCTCTGAAGTTAAACCTGCATCAACCAATCTAGACTCTCTTGCACAGGCAATATCAATGGCAGAAATGACTCCCTCGATAGTGGCTTTAGAGCCATCCCAGAGGGTGTGACCCAGAGTCACCAGAAGGTCATTGAGAACAAAGTAGACCATGGTCCAATGGTCAGAGATGGAAATGTCTGAGATGGAGACAGTTTCCAGCTCTCGGAGAAAGGAGTGAGTGATGAAGAGGTGACATATTCTGGAATATGACAGGTGTCATGGTGCCTAACTTCCATGCAACCACTACGGCCAGGTTGTAAGATCTCCTTTGATCGCTGCAGATATCGCCCTGAGCCCCGGAGGAGGTAGCAGTGTGGTCTAGTTGAGGGTCCCCTAAAAAATTCAAATCTGCACCAGATAATGATGTCATTACTCTTGTTCGTCAGCAGTGCCCGCGTGTGTCTGATAAGGGGCATAGACATTAAGAAGTGTGATTAAGCAGGGATCCCATAGAAGGATAAGTTTCACATAGCAACCATTGAGATCACATACTATCTACAGTATCTTAGTGCAGAAGCCCACCTTACACATGATGGTCACTCCCGCTGTCTTGTTAAGGAAGTGCGCAATGAAGCACTGAGGATATTTCAGGTGAAACATGTGAGGAACGTTTTCGCTCAGGAGGCGAGTCTCCTGAAGGAAGATGGCATCGGGATCCTGCAAAAGGAGATACCGCCATACTTGCCATCTCGTATTAGGGGCAGTCAATCCCCTTACATTAAGTGAGAGTAGTTTAGTATGTTGTGTGGCGGTCATTGTGTGGAGGGTGAGAGGTAGTAATGACATTATCAGGTAGGCATGCCACAATATTCCTAAAAGGTGTTTGGAAATGGCATGATGAAGAAAAACCTCTCTCCTGGGTATAGGTTGCAGACCAGGATAGGGTCGAGTTGGAGCCATGGCAACAGCACGGGTAACTGGAAGAGCATGGGGGGCGATATAAGTTTCACTAATGATTAGATATATGCTGGTTGAACTCGCGGACAGCTGAGGTGGTCTCCAAATAAGGTATTCTACCTGAAACAATGACAAATCCACAAACATTATGAGGCCAACAGGGCCTAACAAATCCGTTTGAGTCTTTATGGGGCAAGCAGGCAAATACACCAGACAGAACGGAAAAGTCACTCTCCAAATTTGCAAATCGCAGGGGGCTTTCCATCGGAGGTGTGCAACCATTGGACACCTGGGAGTACATTCTGCTGCAGAGCAGGTAAGACAGCATTTTAATAATGTCCTCCAAAGGCTCCAGACCCCCACGGTCAATGGGTATTAGAGAATGGATTAATGATGGAGCATAGGTAGACCAGCCGAATGATGATGATCCTTCAAGGTCAAAGAGGCACCTAGGAGAGGACATGACAATGTTCAAAAAGGAGGATACTGGTGCAATATGTTCGCCTTAGCTCCAGGCTGTTGAATGAAAGCCCACATGCATGTTATGAGGGCGTATACTGCTGGAAGCTCTGTAGCTGGCTCATGAGGTACGCCAACAATGTGGACAATACTGGACATTACTTAAGATGGGTTACAATAACATATATGGCAAAGTCATATGGAGCGCATGGCTGAAGGAGCTGAGAATGGTCTCTTGTCCATGTCGTGAAGGTGTTGGATAATGTCTCTTTTTGTTTCCTGAGAGGCTTTGGCTTTATGATTTTTGTTGGTGCGGTGTGCTGGCACAAGGGACGAAATAGGCCATAGAGATTCTCTGGACGGGATGCCAAGATGCGATAAGGCACCTTCTTGTGGATCCGTTTGGAGTTTGAAAAGTTGATTGGCTTCAGCCAGTGGGCGGATAACTTGTTGCCTGCCCTCCCAGTGGATGGCCCCATTGGTAACAGATGTTAAGTTCCTGCATTTTGTCTGTGACTTGCCAGAAGCGATCCTGATATACCTTAATAGTGTGGCCATGGAAGATAAGATCTGTCTTGCTGCGTAACGCTTTTAGAATGGTCTTTCTCAACAAAAAATTGAACCCTGTCAGGATATCTGGGAGAGAAACTGAACTTCAATGAGGAGAAGCCACATGATGGGCTCTATCCAGCATTGGAGGAGAAGCATCATGGTCACCTCAAAGGGAATGGAGGAGCCCAGAAGTGAAGGCCATAATGTTTCTCCTCTGCCCCTCTCTGCCCTCCCCTGATGCAGATGTTGTTCCATCTGCTTCTATTTTGAATGTCTTACTGCTTCATTTGTAGTTCAATCAATCAATCAATCAAAGACATTTCTAGAGCGCACTACATACCCGTAGGGTCGCAAGGCGCTGGGGGTAGGGGGGGTGCCGCTACTGCTCGAACAGCCAGGTCTTCAGCTTCTTCCTGAAGGAGAGGTGGTCTTGGGTCAGGCGCAGGTCGGTCGGGAGGGAGTTCCAGGTCTTGGCGGCCAG
Organism: Lissotriton vulgaris; assembly: GCF_964263255.1. Classification (NCBI taxonomy): domain Eukaryota; kingdom Metazoa; phylum Chordata; class Amphibia; order Caudata; family Salamandridae; genus Lissotriton; species Lissotriton vulgaris. The sequence goes on from NC_141686.1 coordinate 151,497,248, forward strand.
GTAGGAGAAGGAACTTCCTCCTGTCGTCGCTCTTCGGATGCGGGGGACCGTGGCGAGGGCGTGGTTGGCTGAACGGAGGTGGCGTTTGGGAGCGTAGAAGTTGATTCGGCTGTTGAGGTAGCTCGGGCCTTGGTCGTGTAGGGCTTTGTGTGCGTGGGTGAGGAGGCGGAAGGTGATTCTTTTGTTGACGGGGAGCCAGTGTAGGTCTCTCAGATGTCCGGAGATGTGGCTGGTTCGTGGGATGTCGAGGATGAGTCTGGCTGAGGCGTTCTGGATCCGCTGGTCTCTTCTGGAGCTTGGCGGTGGTACCGGCGTAGAGGGCGTTGCCGTAGTCCAGTCGGCTAGTGACGAGGGCCTGGGTGACGGTCTTCCTGGTTTCGGTGGGGATCCACCAGAAGATCTTCCGTAGCATGCGTAGGATGTTGAAGCACGCCGAGGAGACGTTGTTGACTTGTCTGGTCATGGAGAGGGAGGAGTCCAGGATGAAGCCCAGGTTGCGTGCATGGTCTGTCGGTTTGGGTGCGGTGCCCAGGGTGGGAGGCCACCAGGAGTCGTCCCAGGCGGAGGGTGAAGAGCCCAGGATGAGGACCTCCGTCTTGTCTGAGTTCAGTTTCAGGCGGCTGGTCGTCATCCACTCGGCTACCTCTTTCATCCCTTCGTGCAGGTTGGCTCTTGCGGCGGCGGCGTCGTTGGTCAGGGAGAGGATAAGCTGGGTGTCGTCGGCGTAGGAGATTATGCTGAGGTTGTGTTGGCGTGCGATGGCCGCGAGGGGGCTCATGTAGACGTTGAAGAGGGTGGGGCTCAGCGAGGATCCTTGGGGGATGCCGCAGATGACTTCGGTGGCCTCTGACTTGTACGGTGGTAGGCGGACTCTCTGTGTTCTTCCGTCGAGGAAGGAGATGATCCATTCCAGAGCCTTGTCCTGGATTCCGACGTTGCTGAGGCGCTGTACTAGGGTGCGGTGGCAGACAGTGTCGAATGCCGCGGAGAGGTCTAGGAGGATGAGGGCCGCTGTTTCTCCGTTGTCCATCAGGGCTCGGAAGTCATCGGTGGCGGCGATGAGGGCGGTCTCGGTGCTGTGGTTGGCTCGGAAGCCAGACTGTGAGGGGTCGAGGGATCCATTTGTCTCGAGGAAGGCGGCCAGCTGCTTGTTGACGGTCTTCTCGATGACTTTGGCTGGAAACGGGAGGAGCGAGATGGGGCGGTAGTTCTTGAGTTCGGTGGGGTCCGCTGTGGGTTTCTTGAGTAAAGCGCTGAGTTCGGCGTGCTTCCAGCTCTCGGGGAAGGTGGCGGTGTCGAAGGATGTGTTGATGATGTCTCGCAGGTGGGGTGCGATGACAGCGTCGGCCTTGTTGAAGACGTGGTGAGGGCAGGGGTCGGTCGGCGATCCGGAGTGGATGGAGTTCATTGTGCGGATCGTGTCTTCGGTGCTTATCGGGGTCCAGGCGTGGAGGGTGGTGGTGGGGGGTGGGTGTTCGGTCGTGGTGTGCGTTGGTTGGTTGTTGAAGCTGTTGTGTATGTCCGCGATCTTGTTGTGGAAGTATGAGGCGAGGGAGTTGCAGAGGTCTTGCGATGGGGTGATGTCGTTGTTTCCTGCGCTGGGGTTGGATAGCTCTTTCACGATGTTGAAGAGTTCCTTGCAGTTGTGTGCGTTGTTGTCCAGCCGGTCCTTGAATGCAGTTTTCTTGGCGGCGCGGATCAGCTGGTGGTGCTTCCGGGTGGCAAGCTTGAAGGAGGTCCTGTTGTCCGGTGTGGGTTCCCTTCTCCAGACTTTCTCGAGGGCTCGACAGTTCTTCTTGGAGCTCTTGAGTTCGTCGGTGAACCAAGGGGCTTTCTTGCTGCCGGGTCTGCTGGGCGGGGTCCTCAGCGGGGCGAGCTCGTCCGCGCAGTTGCTGATCCACTTCGTGAGGTTGTCGGCGGCCTGGCTGGGGTTCGCTGAGCTGGCAGGAGGGTGCTGGCTCAGGGAGGTGGCGAGCTGGTCGGCTGTGATCTTGTTCCAGCTTCCAGTTCCAGTTCAATCTGCTGCTCCTCCACTGCCGTCACCTTCCACAAAGTACTGCAGCAACAAATGATGGATGGAATACTGAATGAATCAAACATTCACTCCCAGTCAAGAGATCTGAGTTAAATGTATCATTCTTTTGCTCACTGCACCACCCCAGTTTGGACCCAGCCAAATGCAAATCAGTCTTGATCCTGTTCCTCATGGTAAAAGTCCAGCCTAAACTGCCAAGCAGGTACTCCATGAACTAGAAACAAGCATCCAGGGATGGGTTTTGGGGTAACACCCCTCATCAGCCAGGCTTGCTTGAATCCAGTGGCACAGCAAGCAAGGGACGCACATCTGTGGAAATCCCATCCCTGCTTAAGGCGACAAGTGCTGAGGCAGCAAATGATGGATGTAATGCTGAATGAATCAAACATTCACCCCCAGTCAAGAGATCCACCTGGACCAGAAACAAGCATCTTGGGACCGTTCTCCGTTTAACACCCCTCATCAGCCAGGATATCTTGAGCCAGTGGCACAACAAGCAAGGGACCCACATTTGGGGATACCCATTCCACTTAGGGTGAAAAGTGGCTGTGGCAAAAAATGCTGTACAGAATGCTGAATGAATCAAACATTCACCCCCAGTCAAGAGATCTGGGTTAAATCCATTGTACTTTTGCTTACTACGCCACGCAAGTTTGGACCCAGCCGTATGCAAATCAGTCACTTTCTTCCAAAGCATTTTTTGGTCCTTGGAGTGAGCATCAGTCGTGCGTTCCGGGTAGTCCACTTATTCCCCCAAGGCATTGACCTCACGTTGGATGTCCTTTAGGCAGGATTTGAAGTCTGTTTTTAGGGATCCAATTTCGGTACGGATTTCTTGCAAGAAACGGTCGATGTTGGCCTAGGTGATGGGTACCAATGCTGTGTCTCTGGCCATACTAGAGTACAGGGGTGCCATATATGCCATGTCAGTCAACGGTGCTTTATTGCAAATGGAGGTGACTGGATTGCCCCTTGCAGACCCAGTGGACCTGTCTTTCGTTGCATTGCCACAAGGCATGATATCTGCCAGTGGAAAGTGAGGGGGTGCAGTAGTCACTGCGGGCGAGAGCAGCACTCACAGACTCTCTGGTGAGAACTATCAGAAAGCTGGAGGTGAAACTAGTTCCCAGGTAGACCAAGGAGGTCATGTTTCGAGTGTCTTTGAAGAATCCAATGAACGTGGAGCAACCGGGACAGCCCGCCAAGGTCATCCCAGTGTATACAACTCTTTCGAAGCCATCACATAGAACCTGGGAGTCTTTGTGGAGGAGTGCTCCTGGGGCTGAGGTGGCCCCAGGCAAGTCATTTTCTCAACAATGCATCATAGGGGAGGTAGAGAATGCCTCAGCAGTCAGAGAGTCAGAGTTGCTTCGCACAGTCGGGTCAAAGCATCGGGTCCAAGGAGCTGCGAGGCTGCAATGAGGAGTAAGGCGTCATCGTCGAGGCTGCAGTCGAGGAGGGAAGTTTAGGCATGCATTGGAGATTTGTTGCGCAGCAGCTGTTCTGAAGGTGAGGTGCGCTGCAACGGAGTTCTAAGTCTTTGCGAATGGTCTAATCCACACAGCAGGGAAGATGCATTGGTTCTGCTCAGGGTTGCGCCGCATAGCAGAGGAGATATGTTGGTTCCGCTGGATCCACAGAGGCTGTCAAAACACCAAAAGCCGATTTCGAAGGGTTGGGGACAGGGTAGAGAAGACTCACATATGGCAGAATCCAGGAGCAGTTGCAAGGCTGTAAGAAGCCTGCAATGTCCCTGAGGCTTCAGATCAGGAGGCAAGCAAACTAGAGATCGGAGTCACACTAGGTTTCAGGGTTTAAGAGATGTAGGCCCAGTCATTCTCACCCAGGCAGAAGGGCAGCAGGTCAGCACAGCAAAGCAGGAGTTCAGCTGAAAGCAGTCAAGCAGAGTGGCAGTCCTTCAGAAGCACAGCAGTCTTTCTTCCTGACAGAATATTCACAGGTCCTGAAGTGTACTGACGAGTTAGTGTTCGGGGTCCTACTTTCATATACTGGTGCCCTGGCTCTGAAAGGTGGGAGTAGCTCCTAGACAGTGTCTTTTGAGTACAAGGAATCCCTGCCTCTCCTCCCCTGGCTTCAAGCTGAAGTAACAATGCAGGGTTTTTAGGCCCTTTAAGTGAAGGCAGAGCAGAGGCAATTCAGTTGCAAGTGGGATTGTGCTCAGCTCTGCCCCGCATCCTGAAAGCATATGGCCCAACAAGGTACACCTTAGCCCAATATTGTGTTACTATCAGTTACATCCAGTCATGTGACCCAAGACAGGCCTTGATATTAAATGATATTTAAAAAAAATTGGTTTATTAAATGAAATATATAAACCAACAAGCTGGAATTGTTCTTTGGATTGCTATTTAGTTGAAGGAGTGTAAAAGAAACTCTAGATTTATTTTAAAAAGAATAACCTGAATGAGGAAGAGATAATTAATTGTATCTGTTCCCTGAAAATATTTGTGTTATTGTCCCTTAGGCATCACGTTTATTACTTCATCAATCAAGACAGGCCTAAGGCACCAAATGGATAAGGCAAGAAAATGTAAACTTTCTAAAAGTGGAATTTTCAGAATTGCAATTTAGAATACGACTGTATCATAAGTTATGATTTTAAATTGTAATTCCAGAGACACCGAACATGATCTCATTATCTCCTCCCATTTTGAAATTATACTTGTATATTATAATGAGGCACCTCCAATGTTACCCTATGAGAGAGATAGGCCTTGTAGTAGTGAAAAACACATTTAAGAGAGAGGAGATAGCGGTGGAATTGGCTACAGTGAAGTTGATTCTAATTGCATTTTTTAAATGATTTCAGTATTGTGCCCTGCATCACTCCCCCCAGGGAGAAGTTTCCTATAATGTCACATGTCCGTTAGCTATCAAGCTGGGTCACCTGGTGAACCATACAACCCTGCCAAATTGGTGTCTGTTCCATCAGTCTCCCGTACCACCACATCCCTTTTTAAAGAGCGCTTACATAGCACCAGTATCACCTGCGTTGCTGGCGGTATTGACCAGGAACCCCCTTCTGTCATAGAGATAGTCTAGTATGGAGTAGTGTTTATCGCCCACCTCTCAAGCACGTAGGCCAGGTCGCTCAGAGGTGAGATGCAGTGTAGTAGGAGGAAATATCCATCGCAGCTATACCCCCAAAATATGTGGATTGGAAACACGTCTTGAGGCTACTCTGGCAGCTCCCGGCCCCCAAAGCAAGCCCCAAAGAATGGCATTCATTTGCCAACACCAGAACTGGGGAATGGCATATGGTTAATTTTGCAGTTGATGCAATAATGTGGGTAGGGACACCATTTTAAAGATTCCCGATCAGCCCCTCAAGGACAATGGACGAAGTGACTAACAGTTAGATTCATGAAACCAAATTGCGATCGCAATTGCTGCGAATAAGCAATTGCGATCGCAATTTTATGAAAAGGAATTCATGACAGTGAAATCCCTAAAAATGCGAATTCGCTAAAGAAAAATAGCGAATTCGCAAATGAATTCGCAGAATCCATGAAGAAGCCCATTAGTGATTCTGAAATTGCGAGAAACCATGGAATCTGCGAATTGATCTGCGAAATTGATAAAAAATAGCTATCGCTATTCATGAAAAATCGCAGAATGTGAAATACCCGAAAATCGCTATTTGCGACCCGCAATTTAAGGAGAACCCAAACCAGGTGGTAACCAGTAAGGGAAAAAAAAGTCACAAAAAAACGTTTACAAAGTACCAACAGGTGCAGGCCTGACCAAACACACTTAAGGATATGCAGCTGGAGCATTAGGACTCTCACAATGCCAGGACTCTACATGGTGGTCAGGCGGCGAAGGCTACAGCGAGCAGCACGGAACAGAGGTAGGATCCAGGAGCGGATATTCCGCCAGCGGGTCAACCTTCTGGGCCAAACCAGGGAGCAAATTTACGCTAAGTACTGCCTGAATGGGCCAATGATCATCAAGCTAATCCAGGACCTAGACCCCCTGATGCAGCACCCAACAAGGAGGACCAATGCCGTGCCCACACATGTCCAGGTATTGTGCAGCCTGCACCTTCTGGCCTCCGGAAGCTTCCAGGGGATCGTTGCTGTTGCAGGGGGGATATCCCAGCCCACCATGTCCCGCTGCCTAATCAGTTTCCTGGAGCTTATGATGACCCGGCTAGATCACTACATCACATTCCCCACCAGCCAACAGGACTTGAATAACACCAAGCTACAATTTTACAACGTAGCACAATTTCCACATATAATAGGATGCATTGACTGTACCCACATCCACATCTGCCCACCAGCACAAACGGAATACATGTATCGCAACCGCAAGTCCTACCACTCTCTCAACATCCAGATGGTGTGCAATGCAAAGACAATCATCACGGACATAGTGGCACAGTACCCGGGGAGCATACATGACTCCTTCATATTCCAGCACAGCGGCATTCACACACGACTGGCCAGGGGAGTACACATGCCCCACAATATTACACTGTGATAATGTGGCTGCGCAGCACAGGCACTCACCCTCTGCTCCTATCATTCAGGTGACAGCGGCTACGCTCTCCGTGAGTACCTCCTCACCCCATACCTCAACCCTGCAACACCACAGCAACGGTGTTACAATGCAGCACACATACGCACAAGAAATTGCATTGAGAGGACATTTGGCCTTTTGAAGAGCAGATTCTGCATACTGCACAAGACTGGTAGGGCCATCAAATACCAGGCAGAGGTCTGCTGCCGCATCGTGGCCGTGTGTGCAATCCTCCACAACATTGCTACCAAGCGCAGGATACCTGTAGACATCTCTGGCAGTGAGTCGGAAGGGGACAGCCAACCACCTGCACATGTGCGTCACGCATGCGGGGAGAATCCTGCAGAAGGACACAGGCGCCGTAACCAAATCTTCATGAACTATTTCTAGTGCACCCACTCCCCACACCCATTACTTCACTCATGCATGACAACATCAATAATGACATGAGTCAGATTATGTTAGACTGAATATTTGTTATTGTTACAGCACAATAAATTGGGGATTCCCCAAACTGGTACATGAAAGACATATTGCGTCATTTGTCTGCTCTTCTGGAGGGCATGCTTGTTGCAGCAGCATGGCCCCCATGTAAATGTTCAAATGTTCAATGCCGCCTCCGGGCAGATGCTCCCAACCTCCTCTCCACATCCTCCTCCTGATTTGGCCGTGTGGCAGCAGAGGCCAGGGCCTGCTGCTGCGGCGGGGTGCTACCACCGTTGGCACGGACTGGCTACTATGGCTGGAAGTAGCGTCACCCCCCCCTGGCCATGGCCGGTAGCCTGCATGCCCTGTATAGCTGTTGACACATGCTCCAGAGCTCTCGCAATGTCCTGACAGCACTGGACCATTTGGACCTGCATGGCCAAGGAGCGTCGCGAGAGCTGGGAGGTCGCGTTGCCAATGATGTAGTTGGACAGCGTGTATGCTGACAGGCGGGTCAGCAGCTTCCGGTGTCTGCGGCGGTTGAGGTCCCGCTGGCTGTACATGGCCTGTGTGTTGGCCTCCATAGCAGCTGTCATCTTCTCCATGCGGTCTGACATTTGTGCTACATTTCGGGCGGTCTTGTTCAGCTGGAGGTCGATAGCCACAAGATGACGGGCCTGTGTCTGATGCACATGTAGCATACAGCGCTCAATGGAGAGCCCACCTGGCCGCACGTTTGGTCCCATGCCAACGCGGGAATTGTTATTGCGCTGCTCCCTCACCGGTCAGCTTGACTGGCTCCTCACAGCCACAGGGCGGTGGGTTGGTCGGCGTACTGCTGCTGGTGTTGCTGCCCCACTGGTGGTTGAGTGACACACTGTGGTACTGCTGCGCCTGTTGGTGCAGGGGCGGCACTGTCCACAGGGGCAGGTGGTGGAATGACCACTGGTGCTGCAGCTTGCCCTGATAGTCCTGGCTGTGGGGATAGATGTGAGTCTCCCTCTGTGTCCTCTGTGATGTCCTCGCTGTCTGTACTGGGGACTTCAGCGCCACCGGTGATGTAAAGTGGACGTTGATTAGTGACATGTTTCTTCCACATTTGGGCTTCCTACATGCATGCAGACTACCATTCCCTGACTCGCTGCAGGATTGACTCTCACTAAACATGTCTGGCTTTATGGGGCTAGATGGTAATTGTGGTCAGACTACATGTCCCACAATGCAATAGCACTTTAGTGGTGTGCCTTGGCTGCATGACTGGGGTTTAAAATAGGATGATCTGGAGTCATGGACATTGTTAGGGGACAGGGGGTCGCAGTCGCATGGCACTTACCTTGTGTGTCTTGGGTGGGTCGGGAGGAGTCCAGCTGGATCACACCAACGCATGCCTGTGGATTAATGGTGTCATCCACTTGGTCCTCGAGTGGTGTGTTTGGTGGGACAGTGGGCTCCCCTCCACCTGTCGCAACACACTCCCCCAGCCTCTCGGCACTCTTCTCCTTTGCGTTCTTTGAGCATATCCATGGAGTGCTGGGTCACCCCCACAGACTGCACTTTGCGCAGATGCGCAACCATATCCGCATTTTATCGGCCTCAGGCACCCTTCTGGAGTCTTTACCAAATAGCCGATTGTGGTCCTTGACGACTCCTTCAATCAAATATCCAAGCTCTTGCTCAGAAAATTTAATTTTCCTTTTTCTTCCACTGGAAGTTCCACCTGAAGCTTCCTGTGACATGCTGGCCACTGGGGTGTCTCCTGCTGTTCACCTGTTGGCAGTCTGGAGGGGAGCTCTGGCAATGCTGCTTCCACTTCAGGCTCTCACTGCTGAAGTAGGGTGGAACCTGCCAACTTCCTGGTTGTGATGTCATCACTGTGCTCAGGATGCAACTTCCCATTTTTGCGATCTCGCAATTAGCGAGATCGCAATTTGCGATTTCGGTAATTGCGAGATTGCAATTTCAACACGGGTATCGGCCGATTCTGCGAATATTTACCGATTTCTGGGTACTCGCAATCGCCGATTGCGGCCGATTGCAATACGCTTTATTTTCTCGCAAATATTCATGAATGCCATTCTGAAATTTCTTCATTGTGATTCACTTTTTCTCGCAATTTAGAAATCACAGATTTTGACATTGATGAATCTGGCTGTTAATCCTAACATCATCCCTCAACCGGGTCAGGCCTGACGATAGGTTCCTGTCCCATGACAGAGTTGAGTCAGGGAAGACGAATACACCTAGTTACTTAAAGCCACCGTCTGCCTGAGACAGGCCCGGCTCCCATTGTATGGGTCTCCCATAGTCATTTACGGGAAATGCTGTCTCACCCTTTTTTTATCTATGGCATGCTCTAACTACAACATTCTTCTTCTCTTTAATTGTCATTTCTGCATCTTTACAGTGCAAGTTTCTCACAGTGCCTGCCAGTGAGTATAAAACGTGTTCAGATTACATTGTTATCCAATTGTTGGCTTTTCTGCATAGCACACTTAACAATGGTCACGTATTCCAGTTACAATTGTCATTCTGTGCAAATGTATGTGAAGGGGGTAGACAGCTGTCAAAATATTGAAAAGGCAAAATTAAAAGAAATGCAATGCTTACAGGTGAGTGGAAACGTATTGTGTTTGGGTGGTGATGAAGTGAAGAAATGTTCAGGAGAGAATGAAAAGAGAGTGCTTAAGAAGAAAGAGATGAGATGCAAAATATGCAGATGGACGAGCAGTGCAGAGAAAAGGATGTACATGTCTAACATAGAGTGAACATAACTGGAGTGATTGAGACACTCTGAAGACCACTACCCTTTCCACAGGCCTCAATAATGTTTGATTCACAGACTCACAATTTCAGAATTGAAACATCTTTAATATTAATTACTTACAGCAAAATCATTGCTATTACTTATTTATCTTAAACAGCTAACAAAAATTGACAAAGGCAATAGTCCCGGCTGAATTTAGATGTATGTCAGAAGTATTATATACATTGATGCAATGACAGAAATTTCAGAGAGGAACCAAAATACCGGTCGGAAGGTGCACTACGGTATGCACAGAAATGTAGTTTATATGTATAAGCCATGCTGTGAAATACATAGGCCACACCACTTTTAGATACCCCCACAATCATTTTTTATCCCACTTAACGCCCTGGGTGATGCTTATATGCAGCTCGGCTGGTCACATCTGGAGTGGAATGTGTTGGCATGGAGTAGCATGATACGCAAGAGTACTGCTTTGAATTTTCCAGATTTAGTCTGATACCTGGGAATATTTCCAATGTGAGGAATCTTCCATTAGATGAAGTGTCCATCAGAAAGATTGTTACTGAAGGTGAGTAACTTCTTAATCTTCGAAGGATGCCCAAGTTCAACATTAAGGATAATCCAGTCTATAAAACTTTGCCCCCAGCCGGCTGCTCAAATTAGCTGGGATACCTGAGCAAGTGCGACCACTAGGGAAATGTAGACTACGCCATCATGAAGGACACAAGGCACTTCTCCAATCTCCTAGATCTTTCCTTAACACGTATAAGTTTCTACTACTCCCCATGTGAAATCTTCTAGTGGGATTGAACTCCCCCGCATCTCTTCATCACAGGATATATGGAAGTTGCAAGAGATTATCGTTATGGCCATATCCAATTGATAGGACAAGCTCTTCAAGAGCTGCTGGGCGAGGCTCACTTGCCCTTTGCACCCGACAGGACATACACATTGAGTATAACAAGAATGTCTTCCAGGAAGATAACCACCGGTAGTCCAACATGAATTATATTTGAATATTGACAGAATAATCTGCACTAGTAGAAGCTAGACAACCATTTGCGTCTAGACAGACATCAAAATGGAAGGCCTACCCATTGGGTGACCACATTTCTGCTTAGCTGGCAAAGTAGTTTAAGCAACAAACCCACCCATACTAAGTTCTCTCATGACACATGTCTCCTGAAACAACAAAACACATTTGTCCACAAGATATAATTTAGTACACCTTAAGCAGTGAATAATTTGAGCCGGCACCTAATCCTCATCACCTGTTTTATAGCACCAATTAAGTATACCTCATTAGAAAGACAAGTAATTTTCATCAGCATCACAGGATGTTGAGCCACGCCGAGACTCGAACCCGGCTCTCCAGCTCTAAAATCAGGCAGTTCACCCAATTAGGACAAGTCCTTTCCTGATTAATAAGTGCTAGGGCTCTAGTCAGGAGGTAGTTTGCACTAACACATTACTCCTGTTAGCACTCCCTCCCGAGGAGAGCCCCAGCACTTTTTAGTTTACAAATTAACCACTGATTAAGTTATCTTTATTATAAATAAAGTTGAGCACTAAATGAACAAAATAGAAATTGAAAATCATGACGATGTAAAATTCTGGTTCCACATTAATCATATTCAAAAGAGCAGTACAGTGCTGATAGTAATATATGCCCAAGAGCTTTGGGCGAGATGAACTGGCTAACCACCAGGTGATGATGAAGTGGAAATTAAACATTTAGCTGATCACAAAAGTTAGAATTATAAATCACGCTTTCTGCTTCTGATGCATTTAAATAAAGGACTCTGCCTGTTTTCTTGCAGTCCCAGTGATGTTGAAAATGTCAGAATCCTCCTCCGCTGTGGATTTTTTCAGTCACACAGCAAATTGCCCAGGACAAAAAAGCATGCCTTTTCACACCAATGAAAATAGACGTTTAGGCATTTACGAATTCAACACAGATTTAAATTAAGCCCCTTTCAGATTCAAAAAAGGCCTTCTTTTACACGCAGCTTCTCGTACTTTTTTCACAGCAATCACATCTTTCAACTTCGTCACATCGTTCTCCCTTTTAATGCTAGAAATACTGAAATTATCTCATAATTGAGCATGCCACATAGCCTTCGCTTTGTTTATCTAGGCACAAGTGAAACAATTCACCAAAAGTGAAATCTTCCTTTTTTACTGCACTTTCAAATAGAAATTTCACTAAACATTTCACAGACAAGAGTACAAGGGGTGATTTTGCTCTTATCTAGGAACATAAACGCATTATGTCTGTATTATGTCTGCATCATAGTAGGCATAAAAACCATTAGGCCCAAGCCTCATAAGAACCCTCTGTAGGCATCACATTAGCATAAACACATTATGCATAAAGACCATGGGCATAAATCATATTTGGCAACCATCATATTAGGCACAAACACATTAAGCAGTTTTGTAGAGCCTGGCGCTCTACCAATATCACCAAAATCATCCCAAGCCAACAGCCTTCCACTTAGACTTCAATGCCCTTTGTCCAAAATGTCAGGTCTTACTTCAGGGCTTTTTAATTAGCCCTTTGGCTGCTAAAAAGCAGCGAAGACAATGTGCACCATCCACAGGGGATCTGGGGAGAGTGTGCAACTCACCCCTTCCTCATCAGAAAAGAAACTGCCCCATGTTGCAGCTGCCCGCAGCCTCGTGGTGCAGCTGGGAAAACCAGCACCAAAAAGTGCCTTGGGAGCCTCATCTTCCCAGGGCTCCTCTCTCTCCAAAAATCCCCCCTTTATCAAATGAGTCCTTCCAATGACCAAGAAAGAAATCGGCCAGGTGTTACAGCTGCCCGCGCTCAGGCGGTGCAGCTGTGATCCAAAGAGCTCAGCGCTGGGTCACACAATGCCCAACTTGAGCCCCCACTCACCGGGGCCTTCGTCCTCCTGGACTCCTCCTCGGACGGGAAGAGATCTGCTGGTTGGCGCGCAGGGTCCTCAAGCAAAAACGGCAGGATGCAGCAGAGGGGGGCCTGCAGGGCTCCGGACCTTCCTTCCCTCTCGCCGGTCCCCAGCAAACATGCGGGTCTCTCCCTTTCCTCGTGGGAGCCCCGCCTCTTAGCAGGCACAAGTGCGCCTGACTTCCAGCCCCCGCGTAAGGTATTGGCTGCTCCCGCCTGCAATGCCTAGGGTCAAGCTCTTCCTGACTTCCAGCTATGGTGATTTTTACAAAGCGAAGTCTCCGTTCTACCTTCTTCCTTTTGGGTCGGGCCGCAGCGGTGATTCCTGGCAAATGCAGGGTGGGCTCCTGCTTCACGAGCACACAAATGAGGGGTGGGCCATTGCTACTAAATAGGCATCAATGCGGGGTGGGCTCCTGCCAAAAGCGCACGAAAATGCGGGGTAGGCTCCCACTGGAAAGGCATCCATGCGGGCCAGGCTCGCGCCTCCAAGTCAGTAATGCGGGGAAATCCCTGGTTCGGGATCCGCTCCAAATTTGTCACAGCACAGCACTGCAAGGCCCTGACACTCTCCTCATCCTGGGAGAGAAAGACACAGCGCTCACCAGGCGCTAAGCCCAAAGTCTCGGGGGCACAAGTCTGGGCCCAAGCCGGCCAGCTCACAGGGCCCTCCAGCACGGAGGCAGTGCCTCGTGGCTGTTCCTCCTGGGACCCAGCAACAGAAAGTCCAAAAGCAGCACAAGCACAATAAAGCACAACTTCATGGGGTCACAGCCCCAGCATATATACCCCATTTTCCTTTGTTCTGCCCTTGGCACAGGGCTTGACAAACCAGCCTGAACAGGTTCTGGGGGATTTTGTAGCACTCTGTTTACAGGGTTCCTCTTTCCCTTTGTCAGTCGGGTGGCTCGGTCATCAGACACTCCACAGGAGGGCGGAGCCAGCATTCAACGAGGCCGGCACAGACCTTTTCAGGATCAGGGGACTACTCCTCCCACTACTCCAAATGCAGATCCCCTATTCAACCTAATGCTGACTTACCCTGCCATCCCTGGAGCCACACACATCTCACCAGCCCTTGCCACTCCAAAGGCAGACTGCAATACACATCAGGCAGGCAGACACATAGCACACAGAAAAGCCAACTTCTAAAAGTGGCATTTCTAAAATAGTGATAATAAATCTGCGCACACCATTGCTTAGCATTTAATATTACAATTCCAAACATACCATACTTGACCACACTGCTCCTCTCATATCAGGAATTACCACTGAAACACTTATCAGGGAATCCCCGTTGCATTCCTATGAGAGGGCAGCCTCTCAGCAGTGAGAAACCAAAATGGCTGTTTGTCACTACCATGACATGTCACACACTTAAAGGTACATGCCCTACCATTTACCTACAATGCACCCTGCCCATAGGTCTAGCTAGGGCCTACCTTAGGGGTCACTGACATGCAGCAAAAGGGGGGACACAGACATGGCACGCACTTTAGGTGCCACGTTACAGCAGCAGTAACACTGCATGCACATGCCCCTGAGACAGGTTTGAAAGTCTACTTTGGTGGGTGGCGCGATAAGCACTGCCAGCCCACCAGTAGCATTTACCGGCACCGGGTATCTGAGATAACACTTTACAAGGGACTGACAGGTAAATTAAAGGTGCCAAACAGGTGTAGACCAATCTTTACCATGTATACCACAGAGAGCACACACACTTGACACTGGACAGCAGTGCTAAAGTGCTCCGAGTCCTAGAACCACCAACACTATGTCAGATAAAAGGCTAGGACGAAGGCAAAAAGTTCAGGGATGACCCTGCAAAAAGGGCCAAGTCCAACAGTAATCTTTTAAATAGAATAGCTCAGTGTAATTGGGTGATGGTCTCACTTTTGGTCTTCCAAAGACAAACTGCCTACCATTTACATTTGGCCCTTTAATCTCTCATCAATCCATGAACCGCCAAAGGATGCTGATCAATTTCAACCAGTGGTGGCTGCTCCTGGGAAGCAGCAGTCGGGCGGTGGGGGGAGGAGGGGCTTAAAGGAAAATATCACTTACCTGCCAGCTGGCCGGCCGCTGCCTCTCCTCCGTCCTATCTGTCCTTTACCTGAGTTCTTCTGTGCAAACAGGAAGCAGGAAGCACCCGGGCTCCCCATATACCATCACAATGATGCAATTGGTCGGCGCTCAGCCAGGGATTGGGAGCCTGGGTATGTACTCCACCAAGGCTGTAACGCAGCATTGATGGAGAACATGCAAAGTGTGCATGAATGTTTGGCCGACCCAAGAGGGCCGGCCAAACATTCATGCGCACTAGTATAGTGCCCACCACTCCTCCCCCTGCTCTGAGAGCAGAGCAGACTCGTCCTGCCCAGCCAAGACTCCACAGCAAGAACAAATAAAAGGATAATAACACTGAGTTATTATCATTTTATTATTCCTTTTTTTACTGTGAAAAGCAGTGGGGCGGCGCTCCTCCGCCTAACAGGAGAAACCGCCAGTGATGTTCACAGGTGTGTTTTTTTGCAGTCTGATTGAGATAGTAACAAATTCTCCGTAAAAAGTGATTTTACTTTGATATTCGTTTCCATGTACCACAGAACAAAACAAAAACACACAAAAACTATTCTTACCTTGGTTTATTCTAGGTAAAAAAAAATTGACGGAGCTGCTTATCCCTTCCTTCCTCGCTGGAGTGGATTTTGTATTTTGAAATTAAATTTGTGTATTTTAAGATTATCTTCATTTATTAACACTGAATTTAGTTGCCTTGATTTCAGTAACTACAAGCTCATACACTTTAGTGAGCTTTTGAAGTTGCTGTGGTTTTAAGCAACCTGGCTCTGAAGGCAGAAATATGGCCCTGTTGGATTTGCCCTTTATGCCGGAACCCCCGCCCCCATAACCCCCCCCCCCCCCCCCGACCTCCCACCCTCCAAATTTTTTTCGAACTTTTTGCTGAATCCTAGTTTTGCTGGTTATAGAACTCTGCACTTTACCCCTGCTAACCACTGGAAAGGTGCTAGTGTCTTCCTTTCAACCTGATAATGTTGGCATGCTCCTGAGTGGCATATTTAACTTACCTATAAGTCCCAAGTATATGACACCCACAGGGTACCCAGGGCCTGTAAGTTAAATGTCACCAGTGGGCTGGAACACTCATTGCCCTACAGGCCTGCCACTAGTAGCCTGGCTATGCAGGTTTAAAGTGCAAATTCGACCTGTCAAAATGACCCCTTTGACAGGCTTAATATCCACCTTTTAAATATTTATGTCACCCCTAAGAAATCTTTACTGCTGTTTAAGGCAGGGAGCGTAGTATTCAAAAGTAGAATGTCTCAAAGTCAATCTAGTTAGAATATTTTGTTGTCAAATCCATAGAGAGTGTGTCCCTGGCGCTTAAGGGCATATACCACCACATCCATGGTGATGATGGTCTTCCTTTTGGTCTGCTCAGTGTAGGTGATGACGACCAGTATCACATTATCCAGAAAGACCTTGAGCATACCACAGCTCTTGTCATAAATGAGGCCTGAGATGTGGTGCTTGGTGATACAGTGGCTGTTGTCCTGAAGTATTTTCCTGTGCTTCATGACACCCCCTCTCTGAGACCCTTTCTTCCTTTGCTTCATCCAGCCATGGTCTTCTCTTGCTCAGAACATGACTAAGAGCTGTAGCTGGTGAAGGTGTCCATGTAGGTGGTGCGGCTGATGGTATCTTTCAATATGATGGTGACTCCACCTCTGGGCTTGTGCTGAGCTCTTGCCTGGTGATCTTATGACCGGTGGGGATGGCTAGCGCAATGTCCAGCACAGAGGTTGGGTTTAGCCATGTTTCTGTGAGGAGAGTAGGTCTGGACCGTGGTGGTGCACTAGGCCCCATAACTCCCTGATCCAGAGCAGCAGGATGAACATTCTCTTGCATTGTTCCCTAAAACTGGAACAGCCTTCCATTCCATATTTGAGCCTCCTCCTCTCTTCTTGAATTCCACAAGAATCTGAAGACTTGGCTTTTCAATTAACCAACCTACTATAGGCAGGGCTAGGCACACAAACCTGCTGAGTGCCAGGATGCCAATCTGAGTGATAGAGCGCCTTGCAAATACACATAACAAAATAACTAGCACTTTTTAGCTTTTTTCACTGTACCAGGGTTGGCTATTCCATAGGAAAGCATTGGGATTAAATATTAATACTACTACTACTACGCGAACTACGCCCACCCTTAAATAAAACCTGCAATCAATTTTTTTAATCTATTAAATTGCTAATGCGAGAATGCACTTTTGCTTATTTAAAATTATGTCAGTTGGTTGATGCCAAAAAACTCACACTCTCTTTCGCTGCACATGCAACCTCTCCCTTTCTGCTCTCCTTTTTTCTATCTCCGTCATGCAGTACTAAGACAACTTCTTTTGCTACCTCTTTTACTGACAAAAGCCTCTCCTGCATTTTCTTGCATTAACACTGCACAATTAACTGTTCACTTACCAATTCAAAAGACATTACTCCACAATGACGCTTGATGGATAACACTTGTAGCCACGAAATAAAGTCATTACGAATTCACCCATTTTTGTGGTTAAGTAACATTAGTATACTTGGCAATTCTATTCTTCAAATTTTTTGTTGCTTTCTAGTAGGTGTCAGTGAATTGTTGACCATCTTGTTCCAAAGCCATAGGTAGGTACTTTAAAATATGCTGTCCCTCTTTACCAAGAGTGCTTAATAAAATAGCCTTCTTCCTGGACAGACAAAAACCTTGTCAATCAAGTGCCTTCAAATAGTTCTCAAACATAACTATCCACTCCTCCCAGTCAAAACGTGAACACCCTGCTTGAGATATAAATAGTGATGGAGGTTTGATTCCTGCTGAGTTTGCAGATTCCATAATGTTTACCAATTATTATTGCAGAGGAATCCCATGACACCATTGTCCTATTTCTATTTTTATCAGATCCAACAGATGACTGGAAGAAGCGGAGCAATTAAAGCTGAAAATGTAATTGAGAACAAAGAAGTGCAACTTGGCTGGTCGTTTGGAAAATATTGGAGCATTGTTTTTTTTTAAATCTCTTTATTAGCATCAGATTGGTCCATATAAGCATACAATCACATAGTAAACCGATTACATTGAAAACTTGAGTAATCATCATACAGAATAGGCATCTGGAGGACGTGACCAATAATATTACAAATGGTGCAACACATTCTAGAAGTCTTATTTTCCTTTTTCCAGTTCTACATGTGAATCACACGTGTGGAAGGATAATGCAAAGAGATATATATGCTTTCAAACATAACGAAAATGAATATGCCATTGTGAGAGAGAGAGAGCGACAAGCAACACATCAATTATGATCAAGGCAGTAACAGCATTGGCATAGGCAGACGAGGATTGATGGAATGACATATGAAGAGACGTAAGTAGTGCAATATCTTCAATCGGGGCCAAGTAGACAAAGAAATTGGGGGTTCGTCTGGACCCCCAGAGTAGAGCAATTTCCCTTTTTGCGAGCAAGAAGCCTATGGCAGCAAGATTCCGCGTGGGACGGGGATACTCAACAACATAACCCAGCAGCGCAATCTCTGATATGGGCTGCAACTCGCATTCTAAAATGGCGCCCAAGATATGGTGCACTTGCAGCCAGTAGTCATGCAGTTTAGGACAAGTCCATGTAAGGTGTGCAAAATCAGCATTTGGGGCCTTGCATTTGGGGCAGCAATGAGGCCTGGTTGGGTCTATTTTGTGGGCCAGGGCCGGCGTGAAGTACAGCCGCCTCAAAAACTTGAAATGTATCAATTTATGCCTACTATTAATGGAGACGTCTTTGGTAGCTTGGTAACAAGCAGCCCATTGGTCATCTGTGATAGAACCACCCAAATCAGTTTCCCATGCCGCACGGACCCTCGCGTCCGAAGCAGGAAGGGCCGCCACACAGAGTCTGTACAACTTAGAAACCATATGCGCGTCCGTTTGGGACTGAAGTAAGAAAGTTAGGGCAGCCATGTCATCTGGGGTTAGTGGGAACGAGGGGAACTGCGCTCTAAGCATGGATCGTACTCTGGTCAATACAAACGAATCCATAAACGTCCGGTCAGTGAATCGCTGATCCTCTGACACCGAAAAGACGTGTCCATCTGGGAAAAGGTCCCCTATCGTGCTGATCTGATATTTGGACAGTGTGTTGCAAACCACTGTTTCAGCGGTGATCGGGAACCAGTGGGGGTTCAGTAGCGGAAGAGCCGGCGAATACAGCACGTCTAGCTGGAGCAGTCTACGCAGTTGCATCCAAGCCCATGACGTAGTGGAAACAGTCTGTATGTCTTGTGGGTCTCGGGGTAAGCCTTTGGGTAGTACCGTCTTGAGGGCAAGCGGTAACACCAAGTCCGCCTCCGGCTTCAGATACGGAATCCGAGCGTCCTGGTGAAACCAGGGGTGTGCATAAGCGCATTGCGCGACTAGGTAGTAAAGAAAAAAATCGGGCACCCCAAAGCCACCTCTTTCATAAGGCAGTGTCAGGATTCGCCAAGAAACTCGCGGGTTCTTGTCTCCCCACACCAACCGCAGCAGCAACGAGCGTAGTTGAGTGAAGAAGATTTTAGTGAGTGGGATCGGAATGTTGTTAAATAAATATAGAAAACGGGGGAGCACAATCATTTTAATAATGGCGATACGGCCAGCCATCGACAGAGGGAGGCGAAGCCAACGTGCGAGATTTTCTTCCAGAAAGTCCAACGCCCGGTCATAGTTTAGACGAATCATAGATACCGTGTCTAGATGAATGTGGCTACCCATATATTTCACTGAGTCAGCATTCCACTCAAGCGGGAATGGGCAGTCCCAGCGTTCTGTGGAGGGGGTGAGTGGGAAGATGTCAGATTTGTGCCAGTTAAAACGAAGGCCATTGTATTCCCCAAAGCGGGTCACCTCCAAAAGCAGGGGTGCAAGATTGGTCTCCGGAGTCCGAACATATAAAATGGTATCGTCCGCATAGAGGGAAATGAGAAGCAGACCCGTTCGAAACTGGAGCCCGCGGTGCATGTGGTTTTCCTGAAAGTGCAGCACCAAAGGGTCCATGGCCAGGATATACAGCAGGGGGGACAGGGGGCATCCCTTTCGGGTTCCCCGCGAAAGAGGGAAGCTATCAGAAATTGTGCCATTAAGGTGCAACCGCGCCCTAGGGGCGGTATAAAGCAGTTCGACCGTGGAGACGAACACCGTTGGCATGCCCATCCGTCTCATGACTGACAGAAAAAAGGGCCATTCTAAAGAGTCAAACGCCTTTTCGGCATCGAAAAACACAGCGGCCGCCGGTGTATCTGGGTCTATCCTGTGGAGCACCGAAAACAACGTTCTGAGATTAAAGGAGGTGGATCTGTGGGGGACAAATTCAAACTGAGCCGGCGAGATAATAGACTCCATTAGTAAAGATAGTCGGATTGCGAGGACTTTGGCTAAAATCTTGTAGTCAAGATTGAGTAGCGAAAGGGGCCTGTAAGAACCACACCTCGTGGGGTCTCGACCGGGCTTAGGAACAATGACCGCCTCTCGGAGTGTGGGCGGCTAAACCCCCATTTCAAGTGCAATATTGGAGCATTGTGGCGGGTACAGTTTGTTTACTATACGGCTCAAATTTGCTGTGCTCATGTTAGCCACATGGCACAAACTAAGCCAAGGTTGCGCCTCACTGCTGTGGCGACGCGTTGTTGATCCCCACAGGAGCGTGCTAGCCGCAGTTCCAATGTTCCTAGCACATGCAGCAAATATCCTAAGAGCTCAAGTGCAACACCACACATAAGCGCAGACAAATTTCTCACCGTTGAGGATCCAAATAAAGCACATGAAGTTCAACAGCCAAATTGGTCTTTCCCCCAGAAATAAGGCTGCAATGAAAAGAGTCAAAGCGCATTAAAAGCTGGCCTCCTCACCATACATACATGACTTCTTCACACTCTTGGATGCCATTGTGTGACCACAGGCCATTCCTCATGCTGAACCGGTGCTCGTTGACAATCTTGTAAAGATGCATAGACTCAAGTAGATGAAGAAGATTGTGTTTAGAGATACAGCCTCTGTGTAGTCCTCCCTCATCAGCCAGCCTCTTACTGACTCATGTGGAACTCCCATACAAGGCATGGAACATTTCATAACCATATGAAATATATAACATTCTGGAACTACCCTATTCCATAGTATAACAGGCCAACAATTAACAGTTAAGCTTGTTCTGCCGTAGGTAGAGCTGGGCATCCATGCCCACTGCTCATTGCAGGTAAAATGCCAAATGGCGCTCACACATGGAAAAATCTTGGTGTTCATAATAAATAGATATGTTCTTTACATCATTATTTAATAGTAGACATTTTCAAAATGAAAAAAAACATTTTGTTTTGTTGCCTTTTGAAAATAACCTCCTTCTTGGTGAAATATGGATTCAAAATTGTGGATGTTTTTGAAAAGAAAGGTGCAGTTGCACGTGTTTGTGATGTTAACGATTGCACGCAGGGTGCACTGTCAAAGGAAGAATGGTGTAGGAGATGAATATGGGTTCCAGTTTGCAAGATGTAGCTTGTATGATTCGTAACAGAA
The DNA here is from genome assembly GCF_964263255.1 of Lissotriton vulgaris. Taxonomy (NCBI): domain Eukaryota; kingdom Metazoa; phylum Chordata; class Amphibia; order Caudata; family Salamandridae; genus Lissotriton; species Lissotriton vulgaris. The sequence goes on from NC_141686.1 coordinate 151,518,551, forward strand.
GCAGGCAAGAGAGTATGGTGAATGTGTGTGTCCGGCTGTATGTTGAAGTGATAGCTGTGTTGTCAGTGATAGGTGGTAATGTCTGAATGAGAAGGGATACATTTGTTCCTCCAAATAGTCTCAGTATAGAATTATTCCAGGTAATGCATGAAGGTCATTTAGGACAGTGTTTCACTAAGAAAAGTTTGAGAGAGTATTTTTGCTGGCCAGGTATGGATTGTGATATGGATGTATGGGTAGGGTGATGTGGGGCTTGCAAAGAGGGAGAAAAAAGGTTGAGAGTGGTGAGACAAGCGAGTGGAGAAGTAATCACAAATCTTTTTGATAGAGCCGTTTGGCGGTCTTCGTGGAGAACTAAAGTTTTCTTTAGTCATGATTGATGTTCATCCTAAGTGAATAGTGGTAAAAATATTCAGAGAAGTTACCACAAAAGCCACCATATGGACAATGGAAGACTTTTTAAGAGAAGAGAGCTATCCCTTCAGATTGATGACAGATAAGAGTACTCAACTGGTGTCAGAAAAGAGACGAAGACTTTTCTGGTATTGTGTGGCATCAACATTCACACACTAGTTTGTACAAACCACTGGCCAATAGTATTGTGGAAACAGCCAATCACATGGTAAAATGGTGCTTGTCAGATGGTAGTTGTGTTGGACTTGGCCCTTTCGGCTGGGTCATCCCCAAACCTTTTGCCTTCAGCATCCTGTTTTCTGAACGTCCGGCTCGGAATAGCACTGGAAACAAAAGAAAGACTCTCTCCGGACAAATGGTAAAACCGTAGCAGACGGGTGAGCCAGGAAAATAGGGAAAAAAAGTATGGCCACAGAGGCAGGGGAAAGGAAAGCGCAGCTTAGGCAAATCCCAGGAGAGCAAATAGTGTTTGCAAGTCAGAAGAAAAGGCACTCACAAGAGACCCACAGAAAACGTGAGTAAAGTGTTCAAAATACAAAACAGCTGTGCAGAGTTGTTAATCAGGTTAAAACCGTATTAAAAATCTAAAACACTAAAACTCTAAAACTCTAAAAGGTTCAGTAGCTGAAAGCATAAAGCATAAAGCGGGCACACCTCTTGCCCTGTGTGTATCTGCCTCTTATCGAATGATAGGAGAAGCTGAGTATCATCTGAATATGATATCGGAGTAAAGTCAAACTCTCTGATTACTTTGACAAGCGGTGCCACATAGATATTGAACAATGTAGGGCTGACAAGAACCCTGTGCCCTGCTCGATGAGCTCAATGGTTCGAGAGTGGAAGGGTCCAAGATTAATGGTTTGTGGGCATTGAAACCAGACTGTGGAGGATCCAGACACCCACTCAGTGTATTCTGTAAGTTCTATATTAATGTACTTTACTAGAAGTTTGCTCATCAAGGGTAGAAGGGAAATGGGACGTGTTAGAAATGGGGACTCTAGTTGGCAATGGTTTGCCCTGTTGTCCAAGTAGGGATCCTTCTTCCTAGTCAGGGTAAAGGGGATACACTTTTAAAATAACCTCTGCTCACCCCCTTGGAAGCTTGGCACGAGCAGACAGGCTTATCCAGAGGCAGTGCGTAAAGCATTTGTGCATTCATACAGAAACACAGTGAAAAAACTACAAAAGGACACCACACCAGTTTAGAACAATATGTAACCTTTATCTAAACCAAACAAGACCAAAAGCACAAAAATCCATAATACAGTAATAAAAATATGACTTTTAAAAGGTACAAACAGTTCTTTTCAAAGCAAATTGCAGATGCAACACTTTCAACACAAAATAACTTGGATGTGTCAAAATCAGAAGCAAGAAGAGCCGCAGGGAAGGTGGCGCGTCGGTTCCTTACATGCAGGGAAGGTGATGCGTCGGTTCCTTACTCCAGGGATGGTGATACTTCAGTTCCTTACTGCCACGCAGGGGAGGTGATATGTTGGTTCTTTACCGTGCAGGACGGTGATGAGTTGGTTTCTTACTGGGCAGGGAAGTGAAGCCTTGGTCTATTTATGCACCCCCAGCATCCTTGGCGCCCTGGTGTGATGCGTAAGGATCGGGGATGTGTCGGTTCTCGATGCAGCTACGACAACGGCGCTTGAGTTGAATTCTTCAGCCGAGGCCCCACAATGCGTTGGTTCTTGCAGCCGTGTAGAAGGGCCTGCATCGGAACCGGTGCAGTGATCTCGGCATTCGTAGATCGTGCACTCGATGCGGCGTGCCACCATTTCTCAAGCCACGGGCAGGCGCTGCGTCGGTTTCTTCGGCGATACGTCGGAAACAGGTACAGATGCATTGCGGTACTCCTCATTGCATTACTTTTGAATCTCCCAATAGCAGGAACAACCTCCAGAGGCCCAGAACAGCAGCAGGCACCTCTTAGCAGGCCAGAACTCTCAGCTAGGGAGTTCAGGGGAGCTGGGGTGAAGTCTTTGTATCCCTGAGACTTCAAAACAAGAGGCAAGCTCTACTTCAAGCCCTTGTAGATCTTCCTCAACCAGGGGACACAGCACACAGCAAAGTCATTGTCCTTTCCTTGGCAGAAACAGCCACTGTGGGCCAACCCCAGACAGTCCAAAGCCAGACAATCAAAACACAAACCAGCAGTCACACAGGATGGCTAAGCAAATAAATACCAATTTTCTAAAAGTGTTATTTTCAAACAACCAATATAAAAATCATCTTTACTAAAAGATGCATTTTTATATTGTGAGTTCAGACATACTAAACTCCAACTTTCTATCTTGTTCCAATGTGAAGTTATATTTATAAGATGTTATAAATAAACTCCAATTATATCCTTTGGGACAGATAGCCTTTCAATAGTGAAAAACAAAATTGGCAGAATTTGCCTACCAGGACATTCCACACATATCCGGGCATGTCCCACCTTTCACAAACACTGCACCCAGCACAGAGGGGTCACCTTGGGCCTACCTTAGGGTTGACTCACATGTAAGAAAAGGAAAGGTTAGGGCCAGGCAAGTGGGTGCACTTGCCAGGTCGACAGGCAGTACCAAACTGCACACAGACACTGCAGTGGCAGGTCTGAGTTCCATTTATAGGTCGATCATGTGGGTGACACAATCAGTGCTGCAGGCCCACTAGCAGCATTTGATGTACAGGCCCTGGGCGCACACAGTACACTGTACTAGGGACTTCCCAGTAAATCAAATATGCCAATCATGGAATCACCAATCCATCATAACAATTTACAGGGAGAGCATATGCACTTTAGCACTGATTAGCAGTGGTAAAACGCTCAGAGTCATAAAACCAACAAAAACAGGAGGCCAAAAAGCAAAAAGTCTGGGAATAAACCCGCTGGACAAGGATGATAATTAGTTAGATCCACTGCCAGGGTGTTCACCTTCTTGCGCATAGGAATTATCTGTGCAGCTTTCCACTCTTGTGGAATTTGGACTTCACTCATTGATAGATTACGTATCGAGCAAATGGGGTAAGCAAGTTGATTGGATAATAGGGAGGAAATACCTGATTTTGCCATTTCAGCATTGCCTTTACTGTGTCCACCTTGAGAGGGGTGAAAACTAACCAAAAAGCTGACATTGTCTGAGGCAACAAGCAATTCTGTGAATTTTAACTAAGAACTTGAATAAAGAAAACTGAAAAATCTACAATCAACTCTTTTTTGAAATTCTTATTTATGGGAAGTTTCTGTCTAAATATCTATTATTACTGTGAAATATAGAAATTGATATATCAAATATGTGTGTACAAACCTTGGTGCGGGTCAACTTTCCGTGACATTGTCTGAGGTAGGTAGACAGTGTTGGATTGGGATAAAAAATCAGCCTAGGCACGTTAAAAAAAGTGGCCCACATTTGTTATGTTATGTTATATTAAAATGTATTTCTTGAGCGCATGTTCACCAGGCGGTTTCTTGGCGCTATAAGCAGGACCGAACGGCGTGCCAAACAGAAAGTGAGTATCAATTGTAAGCGTGGGAGAAAATACAGGTTTTGAGTAGTTTCCTAAATTGAGTATAGGAGTCCGTCGTGTGCAAATAGAGGGGAAGGGTGTTCCAAAATTAGGGAGCCAGTGTTGTGTATTTGAGGCCACCGTGTTTCTTCTGTTTAAAAGGGTGGGACACCAGCAAGTTCTTATTGGAAGAACGTAGGTCGTGAGAGGGAGGATACCACTGGATGTTTAAGGCGATAAAAGCAGGGCCACATCCTGACAAGGCTTTGTGGATGGTGCAGCCCATCTTGAACAGGCAGCATTGGGGAATTGGTAGCCAATTAAGGCTTTCCAACAATGGTTTCACATGGGAGTGCTTAGGCTGTCCAAGAATGAGTCTGGCTGCCTGATTCTGAACCCGTTGCAGGCGATGTGCTTGGTAGGCAGGAATACCCACGTAGAGGGAGTTGGCGTAATCGATATGCGAGATGACCGGGGCGATAACCACTTGAGTCAAGGGTTCGATGGAGAGGAATCTGCTGATTTTCCTAATTTTGCGCAGGTGAAAAAAGCATGCTGAGACCACCAAACTAACCTGGGCCACCATGGTAAGAACACAACTGATCATGATTCCCAGGCTTTTTAATGACGAGACCGGGGCAGGGGGGATCCCGAATGAAATAGGCTAAAAGCTGGAATTCCACGGGTTAGCCATGCCGCCCGTAAGGATCAACTCTGTTTTATCTAGATTTAGTTCGAGTTGATTGGCATTCATCCAATCACTGATGACATTCATTATAGATTGAAAGTTGGAAATAGATAAGGTGGATGGATCGATGTTAAAGATCAACTGAAGGTCATTAGCATAATTGAACACTACAACCTTTCTTTTGTGCAAGGCAAGAACCAAGGGAAGGATGTACAGATTGAAAAGTAGAGGTGATAAGTCAGAGCCCTGTGGGACCCCACAAGTCAGTTTTGTTTGTTCTGCCCTGAAGCTAGCAAGGCAAACAGATTGATAACGATTACCTTGGCTTTGTTGGCGGAGTTTAAATTTTGGACTAGAAGTACTCAGCCTTGGTCTGAAGGATCAATGCTTTATAGTCTTTAAATAAAGATACAAATATATCCTTAAGACTAGGGCAGTAGTTGCGTTGCCACTTGTGTTCCGCTTGCCTAAGGGTTAATTTCTTAGCCTTCAACTCTGTTGAAGGCAGGCAAAGAAAAAAAGCGGCCCACATCTGCATATTGCCTTTCCACAAAAAAAGCGGCCCACATTTGCATATTGCCTTTCCACAAAACACTGCTTTGGCGAGCAGAGGCATGTTTTCCTAACTTCACGGCAATAACATTTTTTTGCAGATTTATTCACAGTGGTGAAGCACACCTGAATACAAGTGAGGCAACTTCTGTTCAGGCCCCCTGCCCCCTCACATTCTGCATACATTAATGGGACAGCCCAGCGAGAGACACCTCTGTCCCATTGGTAAAAGGGAGGTAAGGGAGGCCCATCTGCCTACAGAAAGGCCACTCAGCCCCCCACTGGGCGGCTAGCGGCATACTAACACAGACACCGCCCAAATTGGCACCCCCAGGCTGCCCAAAAAATAAGCCCACGGCTGTAACTCGGATACCAGCCTCTAGGCTATTGCCCGAGTGCACGCCTTACAAATACAACCCTGTAGGTAGAGTGTGACTTATCGTTTCTTTCAGAGAATCACTAGCTCCAGGAAACTTATCATAAATCAAACTGATTTTTTGTTCAAAGTAATTAGCGATCTCGTCATAAAGTATTTGAGACAGGGGACGTTTTTGATGCAGGCACTTGGGTTGGTGAAAGATTTAAAAGCTTTATATAGTTCTTTAGGAGAGTTCCCTGCCTGGTTAAGTCATGAGGTGATGTGGGCTCTTCGAGTATTTTTTATATTCTTGTGGTAGAGTACTAAGGAAGACTTAAAGGTCTCTTTATCATTCAGATTGTGTGGGTGACACGAATGTCTCTCCAGTTTTTTGCAATAGACCTTCCCGTTACCCAGTCTAGGAGCGTACCAGAATGCATGTGGTCTCTGTGTGTCATTGAATTGTTGTTTCAAAGGGGCAATACTGTCCATAGCCAATTTTAACGTGTAATGATAGTCATGTAAACAAGCGTTAATTCAAGGAAAGGTAGTATCGCCCACTGTCATGTTATAAACAGGAGGAAATATTGATATATACCACCCACCACCCCTTCATGTGACTCGGAACAACCAGTCAGTGACGCGTTTATAGCTTCTTACCATAGCCTGTTCGGAGTGTTCCATGGAATGTCATCATTTAGGCCAATTTCATGGGTTCACAGCCTAGACACCCATTTTTGTTCCCTTAGAAATAAGATTCTATTAGGGTTTCTGGTAGTGGTGGAAATGTATGACTTGTCCAGTACTGTCAGTATAGATTGTCTACTGTATGCTTCTTTTCAGTTCAAAAAAGTCTTTATTAGTCAAAATGTAAGGTATCAAGTAACAATATACGGAAAATTGAGGGACAACTAAAAGGAGGGAAGGGGAGAACAGGAGCAATCAGAGAAAAATAATACAGCACATTCAATAACATGGGTAGATCATGGGCAGTAAGTATGACTGAGATAATATAATGGATATATAAGCAATCAGGAAAAAAAATGTTCAAATAACAAATGGTAATGAAAGCAAAAGGAAATGCGGAGGTTATTCAGGGTGGCTTAGGAACCTCTTGTTGGGGTGGCTTTGGACAAAAGGAGCGAAGAGCACAGTTATCTAAATACAGTGTAATAGGGAGCCATAGTTCTGTACGTTTCGTGGCCATGCGAAAAGGAAAAACAAAAGCAGTATCAAGTCTATGATTATGACATACATTATACCACCAAGCCTTGAAGGAAATGTTAGTTGAAGCCTTCCAATTAATAGTTATCTGTTGGAACGCAACAGCCAACAATAAATCAACAATACGAACATCACAATCAGCATCATCCCAGCAAGGCGAGAGACTTCCCAAGAAGACGTGAGTAGGAGAAAAAATAATGTGTGTGTTGAAAATTACATTAATTTGAGCCCAAACCTGTATCCAGAAGTTATGTATGGGTTTACAAAGAAACAGCATATGGAATAGGGTGGCATACGGAGAAGAGCAAGACCAGCAAACATCTGGTGTGTTTGGAAATCGTTTGCTGAGGGCAAAGGGCGTGTATAGCGACCTATTGTAAAGGAAGAATAGAGACTGTGTTAGGGACGCCACTCTGCATGATTTACGAATCTTAATCCATCGCTTGTCCCATAGGGATACAGACCAAGAAGTGTCGAGGTCGTGCTCCCACTGCTCCTCCACCCTAGACTTTGTTCTAGTTGACTCGTGGGCATAAAGGTATTTGTAGAGAGTAGAAGCCTTGGGAGTAGTGCGTAGTAGAGAGTGAAGTTGTGTAATGGGTGAGGGGGTAGAAGAGGGAGTTTGCGCTTACAGAAGCCGGTTGTACGTAGTCAGTACTGCTGTTTTAAGTAAAAGGTATTTAGGAGCAAAAGACTGAGGTAAATCAAAGGAAGAGCACAGGGTTGAGAAGGGCATAAGGATTGAGCATGAAAACAGTTGCGATACCCAAACTAACCCTTTGTGCCTCCAGGATTTCCAATAAAAGGGCTTGTTGTGGATTAGGAGATGAATATTATGCCAAATGGTGGAAGAAAGGAAATCAGCAGCGGTGATAGGAGGGGTGGGTTTAGAGGAGAGGAGAAGTTTGGTGGTGAATTTATGGATGGGAGTGGAGATCGAAGGAGGTTTCCGAGAAAAAGAAATATATTCAGCAAAAGAAAAGGGGGAGAGGAAAAGGCGCTCAACCTTAGCCCATAGAGGACAAGGACAAAAGGGATCCTGCAGCCAAAAGGAAGCTTGGCACAACAAAAAGGCTTTCTGGTAGGCGGGAAAGTCTGGAAAGTTCATTCCGCCATCTGAGGCAGGACGGATCAATCTAGCAAGGGACATTCTAGGTTTTTTGTTGTTCCACAAGAAGGACGATAAGACTGTGTTAATCGTCTTAAAAAATTTGGAGGGAATAGGCACAGGAATGTTGGAAATGGTATAGAGAATTATAGGGGATAGCATCATTTTGATAGTATCAAGGCGGCCCCACCATGATAGATAAAGAGGGTGCCATCTAGTTGCTAAATCCGATATTTGTTTAATACATTTAGTAAGGCATAGGGAGACAGTGTTAGAGATGGAAGGGGTAATGTGTAAGCCTAAATACTTAATGTGGGAATGGCTCCAGGTGAAGTTGGAAGCACTGAAGTCAGGTTTAAATGTGAATTTTGTAACGGGCAGGATCTCGCATTTATCATTGTTAAGTTTATAACCAGAAATGAGGGAATAATTCCAAACTTCCTCCAGAAAGGCTGGGATGGAATCTGTAGGATTGGAGAGGAAGAGCAGAATATCATCTGCGTACGCAGCGAGTTTAATGTGGGAATTCGCAGTCTGAAAACCATGAACATTGGGATTTTGGCGAAGTTTGGGCAAGAAGGGTTCCAACGCCAAGTTAAAAAGGAAAGGGGAAAGGGGACAGCCCTGACGGACACCTCTTCCAAGATCACAGAACGGAGAAACCTGACCATTTGCGCAGACCACCGCCCTTGGGCTGGAATACAGGAGGGAGACCAAGGAAATAAATTTAGGACCAATCAATCAATCAATCAATCAAAGACATTTATAGAGCGCACTACTTACCCGTAGGGTCTCAAGGCGCTGGGGGGAGGGGGGTGCCGCTACTGCTCGAACAGCCAGTGTTGCGTGCTTATCTAGGTTCCTAATCGATACTGTGACCTTATGCCCCTATTCGGCTATAAATCCATTTATTCCCTATATTGGCATAACCGTTCAAGTGCGATTTTCTGAAAAGTCATCTCTGGCCTCACACGAACAGAGCCACATTCCAGCATGACTCTCTGCTACTTCCTTTGCGACCAATTAGTGCAATGACAGTGCAGCAGTCACTATCTGATATTCCTAGATAACACTCCGAGTTCTTCAACAAGATAAAAACTTAGCAAACCTGGAAATCCCCGCTTGCTATGTTTTGATTAGTAATGGAACTCTAATGAGCAACTGATAACTGTCACTTCCTAGTGACATCTTTAATTGACGTCTTATGTCCAGCAAACTTGCGTCAAACCCGGCACCTGTCAGGTATAAATATTACCAACGTTGCCTTAAGCAATGAGAGAGATACGAACTGTGAGTTCGTTGCCTGTTGCTGATGCCAGCTGCCTGCATGACCCTGTGTTGGTAAAAACTAGCACTCTGTCGCTGCAGCCTGCTATCCTGTGGTGGTGAAGCTGCTGATTACCATTATCGCCGCTAAAGCGCGACCTATGGTGCAGTACGCTTGAGGAGCCGAGCAGCCGTCCTCTGCGAAGACATCCAGCCCAGCTGCCCGCGGACGCTGTCACCCCTCCTTCCTCGACGCGCTGAGAGAAGCCGCTGCATTTCTCGTGCAGAGAAATCCAGTCCCGGCGCTTCCGGTATACCCTCGCGGGTGACTGGGATATCGAGAGAGACCCCTGAAGGAGATACCAATCCTCCATCATTCTATTCAGAGGTATGGTGTTGACTAAACCCTTAGACGAGAATTCTTGAAACAAACCTTGGCAAAACCAACTTAACTTAAGCTACTTACTTGCTCCCCTTCTCACGTGTTAGGCTTAGGTCAGGCACACTGGGGTAGGCTTAGTTAGAAGCACCAGTTGAGTATGTTAGCCTAATGTATATATGACTGTATATATGTTTTATTACTTTTAAACCATTGTATGGCTAAGAAACCATATCAATGCTTTTACAGTTCTATTTCGCAATACTTATCTTACTGTACGTACTTTTTATAATAACAGTTATTGCAATTGTGGCAATACATTTCTCTTGTACGAGAGGAAAGACTGTTCAATAAATGTTAACCTTTATTGATACACGCCCGTCTCTCTATTCTCTACATCTGTGAAAGTAAACTGCACCAGACTGACTGAGTGAAATCTATGTCTATTGTTTCACACGACCCTAGAGATCGACTCTTGATCTGAGGAGCAAAGTTGTCATGTTGCACGGTTGTTGGAAAGCTGAATCCCTTCTTGTCTGTGCCAAGGAAGCTGATCACTTCCTATGCAGAGAAGAAAGTTTCCAGTGACCTCTGAGCTAGTTGGTAACACAACCCAATTAAGTTTAGCATAGTCAGTGGAGGCCTGGAATATCCGCAGTTCCACGTCGATACTACTGTTTATGTTATTCCAATGCGCAGGGCCTAGTGGGAAACTAGGAACTACACTACATGGCGCCCAATCGTTTGGTAAGGCGATAAACTAACGCAAGACTTGTAGAGTAACTCAGTCGTGCATATTTCACACCCCTTTCTCCCGTAAATACTCCAATAGACGTCTGGAGTGGGTGAAAGGTTAAAATCCGCCCGACCTTAGTAGGAAGAGATTCCTATGTAAAGCTCTGGTTTATTCAACGTTGAAGGATACAGTGTTCCAAAATATTGTGCATCTAATCTTTGTCTCCTTGGAGACCTACTCTGCAAACCTCGCATTTTTACAATGCCAGAAAACGGAACCTCTGGGGCCGCAGCAGATGCGACTCAGCAAGGTCCCGAATACACAGACCCGGGTGCTATTATCATCCCGGTCCAGTTAAGAAGATCTATAACTTTAAAACTTATAGAAAACGGACTGACACCTCAAGGTGGTACAGTAATTTTCGTGATAGAGGCTCACGAGTATCGGCAGACAGAGGTATTCTATTCATGGATAAACTTTCCAGCGGTAAACGCTATAACACAAGAGTTTCACTATTACAAAATAGAGGAACCTCCGGAAGAGTACGCTCCTTTCGAGGAGATTGAAATTCCACTTAAATTTCAAGAGCACCTGCTCTGGTTTAATGGCGCCCTAAAACATAATGATCACATAACCAGGCTCGGTCCACTAGGTAGACCAGGAGCCACGTGGCCGGTTCTAGCCAGCTACACACCTCATCCTGACATTGCAAGAATGTCTAGAGAAGAGCTGTTAGAACAGCTAAACACATTAATAAAAATACATAGGCAATTAGTCCAATATGTAATGCGGACTGCAACAGTCCAGCCAGCTGTCAATTCACACCAGCTGACCCCTCATCAGGGGAACACAAATAAAATCACACCACAGAACATACAGTCATGTCTTGGTAAAACACCCGTAAAACGGGAACAAATTCCTTTCTGGTTAGCCCAGAAAATCACTCAAATAGAGGCAGTATTTCCTGATACTACCCCTATTGAGAAACACAGAATCTTGACCATCTGCCTTCCTATGGGAATCGCACCACACGTGGAGGACTGCGACACTTGGGGTACAGTCTTTGCTTCCATTTACACAAAAACACACGGTGTTCCGTCTATGGCGGTAATACCAGAAGTGCTAAAACAGATTCAAAATGAATTCGGTCCAGAGCCCGCTTTAAATCTAGGTATGAAATTACTGAAAGACTTCAAGCAGGTCACGGCTATATTATTAGCCAACATAAAGGGAGAAGCAGCATCTGTGGCGATCCGCCAGAAGTTGAGGGAAACAGATATAAAAGATCCTGTTGAGCTTGCAAAAATCATAGAAAAATGCTATGAAGAATTAGGTAGAGACAGCTTGGGTGGAAAACGAGTTAAGCCCCAACTGCTCGAAAATCCTGAAAAATTATTTATTAAAAATAATTTAAACACTCCTAAAAAGAGCTGGGATGGAGATAAACAATCCACTCCCAAGGAAAAAGTTTCCCAGTCCAGAGGAAGGTCTCCTCGACGGAGGGAAAGAACTCCGACTCGAGAACGCCAGTCTTCCCAGAGGGAGCCCTCTGAGAAAAGATATAACCTTAGAAATAGGGATAATATAAAAAAACCTGATAGATATCAAAGCATTGATACACGTCCCTCTCGATCTCTTCCACAGAATTCGGAAAGAAGAGGACGGTCAGACCCAGGAGAGCACACCAAGTCCAAAGACAAGGAACCTGCTCAGAGTAAAAAATCTCAATTTCAGAAAAAGAAGGTAGCCAGTATTAGAGTAATCAACCATGCCGAGAATACTGAGGACACAGTTGAAAAACGGGGAGTGGGCATTGACAATGTTGGACAGTGCAGCAGAAATCAGTATAGCGCGCAAGATCTTGATGAGTCATCTGGAGACAGTGGACACGAATGAATACATTCAGGTTGAAACTGCCGACGCCAGACTTAGCGAGCCCCATAAAATATACGAAATAACATTGCGTATGGAGGGTGATAAGACTAGGAAAATTAAGGGTCTATTTTGGGATAAGCTCTCAAAAGGCTATGATATTCTGTTAGCTGAAAAAGATTGGCCCCCGGAGTTTGTCAGTGAGTGCCCTCGTGGCGAAGAAGTGATTATGCCTGCCTTCTCGAATCACATTCCGATTCACAAAAAATACACATATGCAAGGAAATGGGCGGTAGCCCAGGCACCTGCATTGTATAAAAATCATGTAGGATGGGATGAGGATTCACCTCCTCACAAAATCCAATTAAAAAGTGAACCAACTGCCCAACGGCAGTATCCCATAAAGCAAGAAGCTAAAAAACAAGTCAGGGAGATCTTAGATCAACTTGAATACCAGGGGGTGATTGAAACATGCACCTCTCAAATGAACAATCCTTTGTTTCCTGTCTCCAAGCCAGACAATTCATATCGTCTAGTTTTGGACTACAGACACCTTAATACATGTTGCAAAACCTTTGCAGTACAAAACTCGCATAGTGCAGCCCTAATGAATAACATAGTTAGGAAAAAATATAAAACGACATTAGACATTTCTAATGGCTTCTTTTGTCAAAACATTGCACCAGAAAGCAGATATTTGACCGCTTTCTCCACATTTGGGTCACAGAAAAAATTCTGTCGACTCCCACAGGGGTTCAAGAACAGCCCAGGACTATTCTCAGCTAGGGTAACAGAGTTACTACAAATCTATGATGATGAAGCATTGTCTTACGTAGATGATATTTATCTCACAGACGACGACTTGGATTCTCACTTGAAAAGAGTGAACACCATTATACTTGGGTTCGCAGCAGAGGGTTACAAATTCAACTTTAAAAAGTCCCGAATTGCCCATCTGACAGTACTGTTCTTAGGGTACGAATTATCAAGTGAAGGGAAAAGCCTAGCGGACAACTTCTTAGAGAAGTGCGCTGTACTCCAAGCTCCAAAAACGCTGAAGAATTTACAATCAATACTAGGTTTTCTGAATTTCGGAAGAACTTACATCCTAAATTACGCAGAGAGGGTTAAACCTCTCTACGAACTAATTAAACCTGATTTAAAACAAATCAATTGGACTCAAAAACACACAGAAATTTTGAGATCACTGCAAACAGACATGTTAGCAAAAACAAAATTAGATACACGTGACAACACGATCGATCTTGTAATCCGAGTCATCCCAGGAAGATGCGGATTCATGTACCTGACCTCTAATGAGGGAGAAAAGGTACCAATTTCAATTAAATCTCACTTGTACACACAAGCAGAAAAAGCATTCAGTCGCACAGAAAGAACTGTGAACGCAGTGCAAATCGCATTAGCAAATGAACGAGAACTAGCACACGGCAAACGGATTAATATCCTTACAGCGGAATCCGCCTTCGAGGCGCTATTCAGCCCAGTAAACCTGCCTACAGTGTCACTGGATCCGAAATGGATACAGTGCATAGATTCTCTAGGAGCGGAAGACGTGAAATACTATTTCGCCCCGCAATACAAAGAACTGAATGATTTAGAATATGAAGAAGAATATCCTCTGCCAATCGAAATTCTGCCTCTCCCACAATATGCCTGTATAATCTATACAGATAGCTTTGTACAGCATTTCAACGTAGAGAGAAAATCCTACGATGCAGCGTGTGCGATCATTAAATGTCGTTGGCTGTGCGGTAAAATCAAACCGAAAATAACAAAAACTGAATCAGTGAAGTACTGTTCGGCTCAAAGAACTGAAATCAGATGTTTAAAGATGGCGCTCGATAATGCAGAACGCGAATTCCCCACACTTATTGTGTGCGATTCTCATTTTTGCGTCAACTCTTACAACAATAAACTGCAGAATTGGATCGAAAACGACTACAAAGATGACACAGGTGCCACAATAAAGCATAAAAAGCTCTGGAACGAGGTAGCTCTTTTACACAAAGAACTACAAAAGACTCACGTGATTCACGCACAGAGTCTTCAACGTGATGGCGTTCACGTTGCAGGGAATTCATTGGCTAATACAGCCAAAGCGGAAGCAACTAACCCGGCTTCCGTAGCCACAAAAAAGCGTACAGATAAGTACATAGACGGGGAAACCATGCTGGCAGTAAAAACGACCGTAAAAGGCGACTGTGCAGCACTACCCGTAAACTATCCACTCAATTATGCATACATAATCGATGCAAACTCCGTTCCTTTTGCTCGAATCCCTGGAGTGGGGGACAGAGTAATTCCAAACAGGAGCAGGAGGGGCTTCCTCTTACTGGAAGCACACATGGGGTTGGGTCTGAGACACCAAACAATCAAAGCCTCTCTGAAAGAATTACAATCAGAGTACTGGTGGCCAGGAATGAGTATAGATATTCAATGTTTTGCTCAAAATTGTGAAGACTGCAACAGAGATCGCAGTAATGAACAGGCCAGTGTAGTTTCAGGATCCCTTCTAGACAGCATAAGGCGGTCTATCTGCGCAATCAAAGAAGAGAAGCGCGTCCCAGTGTACACCATTAAGACGAAAAGCACTTAAAAAAATGAGGCCCCCAGCGCTCGGCTGACGCTAGAACGGTTATAAAAGATTAGCGAGTCCATATCGGCATATACGCAATTACCACGTTCCATTCTGACCAGGGTCCTGCTTTTAGCTCTGGAGCTTATAAGGAGGCCATGACTAGCATGGGAATTGGGTTGTGGTATTCTTGTCCGTCATACCCCGGAAGGGAATAGTGTGATAGAAAGAAAAAACCGGGACATAAAGCAATCTATAACAGCGAAGGTATTAGGTTCAGGCGCTGGGTGGGTCAAACATTTAATAAGTGTCCAGACTAGTCTTAACAACATGCCAAGAAATTCTCTAAAAGGTTTCAGCCCATACGAACTATTGTTCGGAATTAGAATGAACGTTCAGGACCTCGATAGTCAGATGTCAGTGGTACAAGAAGAAACAAAGCAGTTTGATGTAAAAGACCGTTTGGCTGTTTTACAGGAACTGAATGAAACAAGAAAATCATTAAGCAACATAAAGTTAAAGCAACAGCCAAGTACCACTGACGAGGCACCACCCGCAACAGCCCCAGCAAGGCCTGTCTGGATTCCAAAGATTGGGGATCTAGTCAGAGAAAAGATCGCGGTTAAGAAGGAATTTGGGCCTTCTTACAGAAAAGCAGTACCTGTCTTAGCAGTCACCGGAACAAGATCAGTTGTGCTACCGCCCCTTGCTGGTAAAAAGGAGAACAGAGTCGGGTCCATCGACCTGGTAAAACCACAAGCATGTGGCCTATAATCAACAGTAGGCCCAGTGGACTCCCAAGAAACAACAGAATACCCAAACTTGCAACAATCCAAGAGGTTCAAACTGAAAGACT
Organism: Lissotriton vulgaris; assembly: GCF_964263255.1. Lineage (NCBI taxonomy): Eukaryota > Metazoa > Chordata > Amphibia > Caudata > Salamandridae > Lissotriton > Lissotriton vulgaris. The sequence goes on from NC_141686.1 coordinate 151,534,098, forward strand.
AATCACATTCGATCAGCCTGCAGTGCACAATGAAGGACTATGCAATAATGCCATGGAACTCGTGCCTCTTGAAACACAGATTGAAACAGTTCGTCAAGAAACAACACCAGTCTACACTAATGTGGCATCAGAAAGTGCTACCGAGAGACAGATTGAAAGAACAATCCCATCAATTGACAGAACTGCCTCTGGTTATTTCATCAACTTCGACAACTTCTCTGAAGATTTAAGTGACCCCGAAGTGATGCCAGAAACAAAAAAGTATTCTAAAGAAAATACAACAGGACTCCTTCAACAAATCAAAGAACTATATCTGGATTCACCATTGATTGAGCATTGGATTATCACTGGGGTATTCATACTCCTACTCTGCCTAATTTTAGTTTTAATTTTAGGGAAGTTCATTACAATTGAATGGACACAGCAAGTCAGAACATCAACCTAGTCCTGAAACCACACAGATCATCCCACGTGAAGAAAAGAGAACTGTCAACAGTAAATGTCACAGCAATTCCAATACCTGGTGGGGTAGTATGGGAGAAAACAGACTATGAGATCTATGGTCCGGTCGAAATCCTGAAGTATCCTCATCAACTAAAGGTTTCCTTAAGTGACTTTGTGACACCTAGCACATTCTCTGATGATTGGGACTTTAACAGTATAAATGACATGATGTCTGATTTAGTAATGTCAGCTAGATTCACAGATCATGATTATTTACAAGGTTCATCTAGTTATGAGCAGTTATTCTGTTACACCCACTATGGGGATCATTACTTGCATAAATCTGCACAGCCTAGAAATGTTTTTATGTATAATCAATGGGAACATTGTTCTACACCACCTAAAAGCAGTTCTAAAGCATTTTTTGAGAAATTCAAATACTTTTCAGGTTTTAACACAAGTAATGCAGAAACGTTTTATTATAAACTGTTAGATAAAACAGGAATGAAAACAATGCTGACAAATTCTAAATTGATATATTCAGAAGCATTTTATGACAAAATGCTGACATTTGGTTTTGATTATTGGAAAAATAATATTGAAACGAAAACAATTTGGGGTACAAAAGATTGGCAGGTGCAAGGCATAGAAGCACTATTTAGAACCTGCATGATACCAGAACAAATGTTATTTTTAAATGACACTGTACACCAAACATCTTGTCTTGGCCTAGCTAAGATCAAAGACCTTAAAGCACCGTCTATTCCAAAGCCAATACCAGAAAATGCAACAGCTGATATTGAGTTAGACGTGTCACACATTTTACATTTCAACAGAACACATCCTGATTGGAAAAAGTGGTTAATCTGGCCTACAGACACAAATAGCTGTCAAGATAGGTTCCTGAATAAAACACAGGGGTTAAAAATGACCAGATTAGACCCTAGATACTCCCAGAGACAACATCCAGGGATTATAACAACATACAGTGTAGGGAAACTCTGCCTTGAATGGCTAACTGCATCCACACTGGCTGAAATTAAGCAACACTTGTCTTTATTAAAAGATGGTGCTGATTTGCGCGATTTCATTCTTGGACCACGCAAACAGCGTCAAAAGCGTTTCATAGCGACTAGCATCTATGCTGCTTACAACGAGGCTTGGAAAGTAAAGCAAATTGAAACTGCTGAAAAAATACGAGAAATTGATCGTATTAATTTGGAGAAATCACTTTCTGTGGTAGACAATGGGTTAATGACTCTGTCTTCCAGAATATATTCGTTGGACAATATTGTATCCTCTGCCTTTGATGTGATCGACAGAGATTTGCTAATGTTACAACATGGCCAGTCTCAATTACGCTCTATTATAGAACTAGGCTGGACGCTGCAAAATCTTCGTTCAGGCTATGTGCCTTGGCGTTTGATAAACACAACGTCATTATTTTCCAGTTTTAACCTTACTGATAAACAGATCAGTTTGGCACAGAAAGGAGCAGACTATACAATCCTGAGCATCGAAAAACTCGAGAGATTATCATTGACAATGTCAGAGAGTCCTGTCATTGAATGGATAATACACGGTATTATCACAATTCCGATAACAACTTTCCGATTTCATAAATGCCTTGAGTACATACCTGCTGGCCAATATGAACAATTGGGTAAAGGATATGTTAAATCTATATGGAAATTACCATACACTCATTCTTGCTATAGTGACAGCGACAAAAATGTATTTCTTAGTGGTGACAACTGTAAACATTCACTAAGCGGTATACTTTTGTGTCAGGGTATTAATTTACACGGAGCATGTGATGGAAATTCAAACAACCTTTCATGCCACCAGCTAGTCACACCTGCAACTCAGATAGAGCCCTTCTTTATGCAACTCGCGAACGGGAGTTACATTCTTAGAACGGATCACAGGTGTTGTGGCCTCGCGCCAGGGAAAAGTTATCTAGTACGAGTAACGTCCATGGTCAAATGTTGTATGCAAGCATTGTTCCCGAGCGGGCCTCCAGACATAGTGACTCCCCTCTGGCCTCGTCTGAATCTCTATTCTATACGAATTGATACATTAAGCAAAATGAAATCTGTACTTTTACAGACAACAGTGCCTATAACGTCATCTAAAGAGACGTATGATCTTCTAGTCGCAAGGACGGCTACTGAAGTCCATGACCTTTTATCAACAAATTGCCCCGTGCATTTCGTAGAAATGTTCAGCCAACTCCTTAACATGTCTAGTGCAACAAGCATCCCAGGCATATTTAAGACAGTCTTTACGGGACTGCTAACACCCTTCCAGGCAATTTTGGGAATCTTTCCTAATTTTGTACACTCCATTTTTGGCGGCATACCACTATTTTTGGGACTCATTGCAGGGATTCTATTTTTGACCATCCTGCTACGTTATGGCAAGCCTCGGCTCAGACATAGCTCCCATGGGAATGGAAGAGACAATCCTAGCAATGCGCTACAGGGACAGGATAACTAACGTCCTCGGATTGGCCAGGCTGAGAGATCTAAACATGACCTGGTTCCTTTCATTCAGACCGATATGGCAAAATTGCATTTTACCTGTGCTACGGTGTATGCTTTGCGGCGATGAATGCGTGTTGGACATCTGTCTTTCACTTCCATCAGCAGTACCAATGGACGTCGATACTTTGCTCAGTCCAATAACGGCTCACGCATTGTGTTGTCCCCAGCGGCTACCAATCCTGATGACGGCATTCGTGGAGACTCCTGTACTACAGCCAAGTGGTAACAGTGGAGCGAGTGACAAAAGCAACATCATCCAGGTACAACGTTCTGTGAGCATTGCTGGTCCTGCCTTCGATGACAGCAATCATTCTCACACCTGCCAAGTTACAGCGCTATCTAATTTGGTTGAACTATCACCTGATTTTGTAGACCAATTCTTTGAGAGCCTGTCTGATACGATGTTCTCACCCATAGAGAAACAATAACTTTTAAAAAGCTTTCCGACACACAGCGTTCCCATGAACTCTGAATTCGGCCTTCAGTTTTGATCAACAAAAAACTGCCAGAAGCTTTGGAAAACTATTTTCTTTGAATTGGACAATTTTTTCTAATATTGACCTTTTTTGGCACGAACAATTCTTTGCTTAACGTAAAAACTATTCTTAGAGAACAGAAGCTTCACACTTCTATTTCTAAACACATCTAGAGACATAACAACATAACACCAGCCTCTAGCACAAATGTTATTACAATGCATTTTTATGTGATGATTTATCTCGCCTTTCTTCTGTCAGAGATACTTCATGTGTAATTCCTTTTGCATAATCGTTCATTGATTTCATATGCAATAATTTTTTGAATGATTACTATGCTTTAAAAAAACGTACAGTACCTAAATTCCATGTATTACAAGTACGCCTATTTCGAATGCATTTATGTATTTTGGGGTGGGCAATGTTACACATGCATCTAATTGCTTAGTTTTAGTGATTTTGATGGACATGAAAACGTGGAGTGGGTGTTGCGTGCTTATCTAGGTTCCTAATCGATACTGTGACCTTATGCCCCTATTCGGCTATAAATCCATTTATTCCCTATATTGGCATAACCGTTCAAGTGCGATTTTCTGAAAAGTCATCTCTAGCCTCACACGAACAGAGCCACATTCCAGCATGACTCTCTGCTACTTCCTTTGCGACCAATTAGTGCAATGACAGTGCAGCAGTCACTATCTGATATTCCTAGATAACACTCCGAGTTCTTCAACAAGATAAAAACTTAGCAAACCTGGAAATCCCCGCTTGCTATGTTTTGATTAGTAACGGAACTCTAATGAGCAATTGATAACTGTCACTTCCTAGTGACATCTTTAATTGACGTCTTATGTCCAGCAAACTTGCGTCAAACCCGGCACCTGTCAGGTATAAATATTACCAACGTTGCCTTAAGCAATGAGAGAGATACGAACTGTGAGTTCGTTGCCTGTTGCTGATGCCAGCTGCCTGCATGAACCTGTGTTGGTAAAAACTAGCACTCTGTCGCTGCAGCCTGCTATCCTGTGGTGGTGAAGCTGCTGATTACCATTATCGCCGCTAAAGCGCGACCTATGGTGCAGTACGCTTGAGGAGCCGAGCAGCCGTCCTCTGCGAAGACATCCAGCCCAGCTGCCCGCGGACGCTGTCACCCCTCCTTCCTCGACGCGCTGAGAGAAGCCGCTGCATTTCTCGTGCAGAGAAATCCAGTCCCGGCGCTTCCGGTATACCCTCGCGGGTGACTGGGATATCGAGAGAGACCCCTGAAGGAGATACCAATCCTCCATCATTCTATTCAGAGGTATGGTGTTGACTAAACCCTTAGACGAGAATTCTTGAAACAAACCTTGGCAAAACCAACTTAACTTAAGCTACTTACTTGCTCCCCTTCTCACGTGTTAGGCTTAGGTCAGGCACACTGGGGTAGGCTTAGTTAGAAGCACCAGTTGAGTATGTTAGCCTAATGTATATATGACTGTATATATGTTTTATTACTTTTAAACCATTGTATGGCTAAGAAACCATATCAATGCTTTTACAGTTCTATTTCGCAATACTTATCTTACTGTACGTACTTTTTATAATAACAGTTATTGCAATTGTGGCAATACATTTCTCTTGTACGAGAGGAAAGACTGTTCAATAAATGTTAACCTTTATTGATACACGCCCGTCTCTCTATTCTCTACATCTGTGAAAGTAAACTGCACCAGACTGACTGAGTGAAATCTATGTCTATTGTTTCACACGACCCTAGAGATCGACTCCTGATCTGAGGAGCAAAGTTGTCATGTTGCACGGTTGTTGGAAAGCTGAATCCCTTCTTGTCTGTGCCAAGGAAGCTGATCACTTCCTATGCAGAGAAGAAAGTTTCCAGTGACCTCTGAGCTAGTTGGTAACACAACCCAATTAAGTTTAGCATAGTCAGTGGAGGCCTGGAATATCCGCAGTTCCACGTCGATACTACTGTTTATGTTATTCCAATGCGCAGGGCCTAGTGGGAAACTAGGAACTACACTACACCAGGTCTTCAGCTTCTTCCTGAAGGAGAGGTTGTCTTGGGTCAGGCGCAGGTCTGAAGGACTGGGTTCTTTAAGACCCAGCGGTGCCAGGGCACAACACCTGAAACCTTCGTGGGTAACCTGCTCCGGCGTACGAATGACAGAGACACGGGACACTTCCTTCGGCGTCAAAGATTCAAGGTTTATTTACTGCAGGGAACACAGATATCACGACAAGTACAACTCGTGCAACTTGGGGAGACTGCTTCAAATTGGTTCTGTGGATCGCTCCTTTTATACAGTTTTTACCCATACGACAACATGGTACACAAAGGTTTACAACCCGGTTCCCACCATTATCCCCCAGAGGGGTCGCTTTGGTCACTTTGATACACATGAGGTCCGGAACATAAGTGCGGAAACATTTGGTGGTTCCCAACTGTAAAAACCCATCTTCCCAACATTAGTGCATTCCAATCGGCAGTAAAACAGATCGAAATAGGGACAAAGACAGGTGCAAAGGAAGACGGAGACAGTGGGGAGATCGGAAAGGGTGTAAAAGGGAGGTATCGGGAAACACGAGATACAGGCATCAAAGGGACGTGCCTAATGAGATGCACGGCTGAGACAATAAGTCCGTGCGGCAAGATGGGCCTCGAGCGGCGCCATCTGCTTTACAGCAGCATCCCTCTCGTCATAAAGACACTTACAAAGGACATGTGTCTTCCGCAAATATCTTGGGAGTCCCAGGGTCGCGAAGCGGACAACGTCCGTTCGCTGGCTACTTGAGGGCAAGAGACAAAATGGATGCCGTATCTAAGATGGAACCCGTGGGTACAGATAGAAATACCCACGAAACAGACGAACGGTTTAAGTTAGCACAGCGAAACTGCGCACACTTACTAAACTCGTCGTTTGCGGTTCTTAGATACCAGACTCGGCCATATTCGTGCGAGTCGAAAACACCACTTACAATTGCCACGGAACCTCAGACGCTCCTTTTGCCCTCATGTAGGCAAGCACTAGTCGGAATCATATTCGATATTCATCAGACCATCTAGATGTTGCTTTAGCATAGCTCTGTCCAACCGAGTCCCCTTGGTAACAGGTGGTTGTCTCATACACGTTGTAGCACAGAGGCCACATAAGGCAGGACCACACTGCACACAAAGGCAACACGTGAACAGGAACACTACAACGACTCCGATGATCATCAGAATCTTCCAACCCCAAGTCGACATCAGGCCCCAAAACCATCCAAGTAGCGTCCAATCCCCTACATCCACGTGTATGGATTCGGAGATCTTATGCAACCTCGAGATGGCTTGATAGACAGTAGGAGCGTTATCTGGAATAAAAATGCAGCAGCTCGAATGGATCACCTTACATACCCCACCTCGATCTGCTAAGATGACATCTAAAACCATACGGTTTTGTAACGTCATAAGTCTATCCGCCTGAAGTTCAGTGGTGATATTACCAAGGGCACTGGCAGTAATATTAGCTGTCGATTCTACCACTCGAGTCAACTGTCTCAGGTTCCTACTATTAACCATAGGTCCCCAAAACGGGAGGAAACCCTTGAAAAAGTCTCCTGCCTCTTGACCGGCAGTATCCTCTTCGCTAATTACGCCTCGCACAACTCTAGTCTTATGATAATCGGCATCTACAGTGAACGTCGGAGGCAACAAATTTGCAATGAAGCATGAGCCCATGAAGTCAGCGGGCAACCATGCATATGCACGATCATAGCAGATAAAGTATGTACCCTTGGCAGCCAGAAACACAGGGGACGAGACCATCGGCAATATGTAATTTTCAGTGCAAGCACTTGCTCCAAGACGGGCTTGCGATCTTCGGCCACGACCCATGAGACAAAAATTACCAGTGTGGGGTACGACCCATATCGGAGGCGAGCTTTTAAGCTGCTTTTCACTAGTGAATGCACTATATTCACCTCTACTTAGGACCCTATAAGCCTGTATCTCTTCTTCGGGAATAAGCGAGGGATCATAGATATCGCTATCTAAATCCTCTATTGCTATCGACAAAGGTTTTTGATACGAGGTAGGACCAGAGTAGGGGGAACGTGGTTCTCGAATGGGGTGGAAACCCAGTGCGCTTCGAAACATTGTTTGAAATGCTCGAGCTGACCCTTGGGAACTATACGGTAACACCAGATATGGAATTCCCCTATCCGTAGTATGTGGCATCAACCCACATACCCAACAATTAGTAGTGTTAACCACTAACGGATGCTGATGAAGGAGCTGAATAAAGGAATTGTTGCGGAATTCTACACGTCTAGCCTGTTCGTGTTCCGGTAACATGTGAAAGGAATGAGGAGAAACAGTGGAGGTAAGTTTAGGGTCAGGAGTAGGAGTAGGTGTAGCAGAAAGTAAGAAGTAAGACATCGTATAATATACCCCACCCGCCAATAATGCAGAAGCAGTCAAAAACAATACAAACAGTTGGAATATAAAACATTTGGTACAACTGAGTTGCTGCAGCTTGAATCTGTGAGCCTGAGCTCCCTCCAAATCATTCAGCTTCGAGAATGCCATTCCCTACGACCGTCCGCAACGTTTCTTGACGCACTTCGTTCTGTGTAGCAATAGTCAATCCCTAGGAGTTCCCAGGAACCGACGGCCTTTAACCTAGCGTCAAGACCTACTATCCAGAAGGAAGTACGCGCGCGGCCCTACGGCCTTTAATGCACAATAGGTATATATGCAAAAACAAAGTCTCTCAGCTGTGAAAGCAAAAGTATAAGGAATGAAGCTCAATATATGTACAAAATAATTACAATAATATGAATGTTCAAAAACTGATCACGGAAAACGGGATAATGCAGTTGTCAATACAGCAAAGCAGGATTTTGTATTAGTCTTTAGTGCTAGATCGTAGAAAGTATCGAGTTTTCCCAGGACGTGTCTGCTCGTCAAACAACGGACCCGTTGAAGAGACAGCGTCCCGCTGATCAGTTGAGTGGTTTGGTCTTGAGTCTTTTGATGATAATTGTTCAACAATGTCTTTCTGCTGCGCTGAGGATTCTCCAACAGGCTGCGCGTCGCTAAAAGGCACAAACGCCGGCAATCCTTCGGTTTCAGTTGATGTAATGCCTCTCCTTACCCACGGGTCTGTCGGCAAAGGGATAGGGACCTTTTTGGTATGGGTGGCATGCACCCAATTCTTGCGTCCCTGGAGACGAACAGCAGTCCTCGTGGCAAGGAGAACCTGATAGGGCCCAGTAAACCTCGGGTCCAGGTTATTCTTGCGTGAAAAATTTCTCGTCACCACCCAATCTCCGGGCTGGAGCTGGTGGCCTGGACCCTCCGTCTGCGTCGGCAATGCGTCGTAAACCTGTTGGTGAATTAACCTCAGTTTAGCAGTCAAGTCATGAAGATAATCAATCAACATTGGGTACTCAAGATCACAGAACATCCCTGGCCTAGGAACCCCCCACACATTCGCAGGACGACCGAACACTATCTCATAGGGACTAAGCCCTACTCGGGAGTGTACAGTCGCCCTAGTTGACAGTAATGCTAAAGGTAAAGCGTCAGGCCACGAGAGACCAGTCGTAGCCTGAATCTTCGCTAGCTTTAGTTTAAGGGTGCCATTGTACCCTTCAACCAATCCAGCTGACTGGGGATGATTGGCGCTGTGGAATTTTTGATTAATCCCAAGGCCTTTACACACACACTTCATCACACTACCCACAAACTCACTTCCGTTATCTGACCACACGACTCTAGGCATTCCATACCGAGGAAAATATTCCTTCAGTAGGATTTTCGCAGTAGACAAAGCAGTATTGTCTTTGAGAGGATAAGCCTCGATCCATCGGGAGAATGCGCAAACCACAACTAAAACGTATTTCAGGTTATTGCATCGCTCCATATGGATGAAGTCCAATTGAATCACCTCAAAGGGGCATGAAGGGGGAGCAAAACTGCCAGGAGGAGTTGGGGTTACTTTGCCAGGATTGTACATCATACACACCATACAATTCTTCACCAGACGTTCAGCACATTTCGTGATACCATCATTCTTCCACACAGGAGACAATAATTTACAAATACCTTTCGCGCTAATATGTGCTAACCCATGCGCCATAGTCACAACGGCCAGCACATACGCATCCGGTAACATCCATCTTTTCTGATCAGACAAATCGATCCAACAACCATTCGCATCCAACTTTCCCGTACTTTCTTTCCACTTCGCCTTTTCAGTCTCGGTGGCCTCATTCTGAATTTCTTTCACACTTTCGATAGTGTCTTCACACATGCTCGATTCTGTAGGCCACCTAACCGAACTCGTCACATACATTCGAGTGCTAAGGTTCCGGGCAGTCTCCTTAGCAGTCTCATCCGCAAACGCATTACCACGACCAACATCATCCGTCACCTTACGATGCGCACTACATTTAACAATTGCAACTTGCTTAGGCAACGTCAATGCATCCAAAAGATCATTCACAAGCTGGCCATGCTGAATCTTCGTACCATGCGACGTCAAGAAACCTCTCTCTCTCCACAATCGTCCAAAACTATGTGCGACGCCAAATGCATATTGGCTATCGGTAAACACATTCACACGTTTCCCTTTCGCTAACACACACGCTCTAGTAAGAGCAATCAGCTCTGCAGCTTGGGCAGAATTCTGATTCAACCTTGCAGTCTCAACAACCGTATTCAACGTTACAACAGCATAAGCAGTAGTCACATCGCCATTCGGCAACTTAAAACATGACCCATCCACATACAGTGTACCGTCCGGATCTTCCAATGGGGTGTTTTTAAGGTCCACTCGACCTTTTGTTTCCTCCTCCGTCCTCAAGTAGCAATCATGTTCTGCTACTTCATCTGACTCTGTGCTAATTGGTAACAAAGTTGCCGGGTTCAGAACGTTACAACGTTTTATCTGAATGTGGCTTGCCAACAGCGTCAACTCGTAACCAGACAACCTCGCACTCGTCAAGTGCTGAGTTTTCGTACGATTCAAAAGAGTATCGACTGCATGCGGAACCATCACCGTAAGCATATTATCCATGACCAATCCTGCTGATTGTCGGATGGAGACCAAGGCTGCCGCAGTTGCTCTCAAACAACTCGGCAATGCTCTAGCTACCGGGTCCAAGGTCGAGGAAAAATATGCACATGGACGTTGCTTACCACCAAAAGGTTGCGTTAAGACACTCAAAGCACAACCTTCCCTCTCGTGAACATATAACGTAAACGGCTTACTGTAGTCAGGAGTACCTAACACAGGAGCCGAACACAATGAATCACGCAGTTCAGAAAAACTTTTCTGACATTCTTCCGTCCATGGTAAAGGAGTCGAAACATCCTTGCACGTAAGAGCCACTAATGGTTTCGCTAGCAATGAAAAATTCGGAATCCATTGCCTGCAGTACGACGTGATACCTAGAAAGGCACGTACATCTCTTTGGGTTGTTGGCACAGCCATTCGCGCAATTGCTGCAATTCTCTCTGGGGTCAACCTCCTTCCCTCCTTTGACAATAAGTGACCTAGATAGGTTACTTCTTGACAACAATATTGGAGTTTAGAAGGGGACACCTTATGATTCAACTCACAGAGATGTTGCAGCAACGACACCGTAGCAATTTTGCAAATGTCCTGAGTATCAGCAGCCACCAATAAGTCGTCGACGTATTGGATTAAGGCCGCACCAACCGGCAACCTAAACGCATCCAGTTGACCCTTCAAGGCTTGACTGTAAATCGATGGACTTTCACAGTAGCCCTGAGGAGCGCGTTTGAACCGGAAGCTGCGTCCACCGAGAGAGAAACCGAAAAGGTCTCTGCTCTCCTCGGCAATCGGGATGCTGAAAAACGCATTTTTCAAGTCAATCACCGAAAACCATGATGCAGAAGCTGGAATCAGAGTCAGTAGCGCCGTGATGTCAGGCACAACAGGAAATTGAGGAACCACAATTTTATTCACCTCCCGTAAATCAATAACAAAGCGATAAACAGGCGGTTTTGAAGGATCAGTACGTTTAAGAATGGGCAGTACAGGGCTGTTGCACACGTTTCCCCTAGTCTCTTCAATAACATCTTTCTCGATCAAATCATAGATGATCGCTAACAGTGCTCGTTCACCATCAAGGGAGATACGATATTGGGGAATACGTGGCAATCGCACATTAGATTTCAACTGAACAACATAAGGGGAGATATCAAGTAGGCCCACGTCATTTGGACCCGTTGCCCACAAAGACGCAGGAAGAGAACTCAATTCCGGTGGGAGCTTATCGAGGGACAAGTACATGGGAGAGACAACCCTCTCTCCTAACGTAAGCTTTACACCCGCAGGAGAACAACACAAAGTCGCATACAAACGTTTAAGCAAATCCAGCCCAAAAGATTTTCACCACAACCCGTAGTCAAAATCAACGGAGCTTCTAGCTCACGTGGCCCAATTTTAAGGGGCAAAGGGCGCGAAACTGGATTGCTAACAGGGGCGCCAGAGAATCCAACGGAAACATTTGTTAAGCCAGACAAAGGTGCGCCAGGGAGTTTCGAATGCTTAATGGAACTTTTCGCTGCACCAGTGTCCAACAGAAAAGGCTCAACGACGCCCGATGTAGCAACTGCGACGTAAGGCCCTCTCTGATCAACCGGAACTGATACCACTCCCTCTCCTTGTCTATGGCTGTCCTAGTAATTACTGTCGTCAGTTCCCTGATCGACGTAATAATCGTCTACATTGTACTGCGCAGATCGTCCTTGCGACGATCCACGTTGATCGAAACAATTATTAGAATTGGATGAGTTATCTGAGCGATCGTTCTGAGCACCACGACCTCTACCACGTGATGCCTGCTGTGAACCACCACGACCTCCTCTAGATGAGTTACCATTATTACGTTCAGTCAAAACAGGGCAATTGAATTTAATGTGTCCCTCCTGTCTACAATAAGCACATTGATTGTACCCTAACGAGGATCTTTGGGAAGAAGAGTCATTACGCGGCTGCGATCGATTCGATTGCGACTGCGATCTATTCTGTTGAGGCGCATTCTGATTTGAACGCGGAGGATACGCTTGTTGCAACAACACTTTAGTTTTCAGCTCTTTCGTCTCTTTATCAGCACGGTCGCTCTCTTCTTTCTCTCTGTTCTCATAATATTGTGCCGTATCCAATATCTGAGCTGAAGTAGAAACGGCCCATGCACTTTCCGAATTCCTCAATTTATTGCTCAAATCGGGCAGCAAGTTCGAAACAAATTTATCCACAAACAATCTTTGGCCACCCTCGGTACCCATATCCTGTCCACTATGGTCAACGAAGGCCTCCTCAAACCTCGTGAAGAAGTCGGAAACACTCTCGTCCTTCTTTTGCTTACAAGCTGACAATTTGTCCCAGTTCACTCTCATGGCTGGCATAAGGGTTTTCATTAACGCTATTATTCTTTGAGGGAGAGCAGTAATCATCTGCTCGGGTTTAGCTCCACCAGTTTGTAAAGCATCAGACGCTACAATGGCAGCCCAATCACCACCTAGTTCATTCGGATGATTTTCCTGACGAATCTTAGCCCATACCGGTTGCGGTACAACATTACCGAACAGCATATCAATATCGGCAAGATTCATTATCGTAGCATCTACAAGCTGCGATAATTCCTTATAATACCCTGCAGGATTTTTGCGAGGGTCAGGCAAAGATTGCTTCACCTGTAACACTTCTGAGCGTTTCCATGGGAGATGTATCCATACTCTCTGGAAATGCGGCGGAACAATAGGAATAGCAGTAGCATCACCTGGCATCCACACTGGTGGAACTTCACGCATAGGAAATTGGCCAGACTCGTCTGGCTGTTGTTCAACATCCTCGACAAACAATGCATGAGGGATCAGAGCGGGGCGAAAAGATAGCAACCGCTCAACAGCACGTCGAACGTTAGTATCCACTATCAGTCCATTCGAGAACTGAAGCTGAAGATCAGACAGGGCGGTCAGCACCTCGTCAGGCGCATCAGCCGCTATTTGTTCATGAAGGAACTTACACATTTCATTAAACACATATCTCTGGGTTGGTATATTGAATTGACAAAATGTATCGAGGACAACACGGGGTGGACTTCTAAGAGGATTTACCATCCAACCCATCGCCATATTATATAGCGCAACGCGTTCCCTGTTTCCAGGAAGCTGACTACGTCTCTGAGGACCATCGGAACCAGCGGACCCAAGAACAGGTCCGAGCGAATGAAAGAAGCAAGCCGCAAGGGGAGTAGTACGAGAACGAGTAGAGGGAGAAGTATAGGACACAGGACTAACAAGTGAAGGAGTAGAAACAGTAGCAACAGCAGGAGTTAGAAAAACAGGAGCAGTAGCAGGAACAGTAGTGGGAGCAGGAGTATGTGGAAGCGGAGGAGCAGTAGGGATAGCAACAGGCAAAGGAGCAGGAACAGTTGGAAGGGCAGGTGCAGGTGGAGGAACAGGCGGAGGAAGAATAGGTGGAAGAATGGGTACGGCAGGAACCACAGGAGCTGCGGTACCCTGTACGTACGGAGGTGGCGACTTCATAAGATAAGACATTAAAGGATCCTCAACTGCCTCTTCCTTCTTTTCCGACTCCGTCGGCAAAGCGGGATAACATTTATCTACGGTCATACGCTGTAGTCTATCAAACACTTCCTTATCCTTAACCTCCTTATCATGCTGAAATTGTTCTGCTTTCTTCACTATGGTAGCAACATTATCTCGCTGATTACGTTTAGTCTGTCTGATGTCTTTCTGTCGGGCTTCTTTACGCCACAACCGAAAGGCATCAAACATGGCCGGCCTTGACTTTCTTTCGAACAATTTAATCTCTAGATTATCTAAGATCGGTGCCTCGAAGCTACCATGTGGTGGCCAGCGAAGGTCACCATCTTTCTTTGTATATTTAATCCAATAATCGTTAAAAGTAATTGGGCCTAGCCCATGCTTACTGTACAGTTCATAAGTGGGAGTGCCAACTGGAGGTATCGGACACGAGTCCTCCAGTCGGGAATCCGTACTACAAGGTCTGAAACAACTAAACAAAGTACTGCGGCCAGGCATCTTGCACACTAGCCGAGTTTCACAAACTTCAAAGGTTACGGGATTTACCAAGTCCCAGCAAAGAACAAAACCCTCGGTTTTTGGCGGCTGCAGTCGTCAAACAACACAACAAAGTACGCTAGCAAAGTGTCACCGACAAAAACACTCACACAGCGTTAACAACAAAAACACTCGCTAAAGTGTCAACAACCAAGAACTCTGGGAGCGACCCACAAATACTTAACTCAAAGATCGATGGCGTCACCAGGAAGGCCCGTCAATCGTCTCGCTATACCGAGGTCTACGCCAGGCGCCAAAACAGGTCTACAGTCAGGGCAGCAGTCCGTCGCAGCCGTCAGGAGGCGGGAATCTTCGCGGGAAAAGTCTTCGGGCCACTTATTTCGACAACAGGATCGATGAAGCGGAGTGCACCTTCCCTCGGAGATTTCACACGAAGTTCCTCACGATCGTCGGGCTTGGACCGGTACCACTGATGCAGCCCCACGTTGGGCGCCAACTGAAGGGCTGGGTTCTTTAAGACCCAGCGGTGCCAGGGCACAACACCTGAAACCTTCGTGGGTAAGCTGCTCCGGCGTACGAATGACAGAGACACGGGACACTTCCTTCGGCGTCAAAGATTCAAGGTTTATTTACTGCAGGGAACACAGATATCACGACAAGTACAACTCGTGCAACTTGGGGAGACTGCTTCAAATTGGTTCTGTGGATCGCTCCTTTTATACAGTTTTTACCCATACGACAACATGGTACACAAAGGTTTACAACCCGGTTCCCACCATTATCCCCCAGAGGGGTCGCTTTGGTCACTTTGATACACATGAGGTCCGGAACATAAGTGCGAAAACATTTGGTGGTTCCCAACTGTAAAAACCCATCTTCCCAACATTAGTGCATTCCAATCGGCAGTAAAACAGATCGAAATAGGGACAAAGACAGGTGCAAAGGAAGACGGAGACAGTGGGGAGATCGGAAAGGGTGTAAAAGGGAGGTATCGGGAAACACGAGATACAGGCATCAAAGGGACGTGCCTAATGAGATGCACGGCTGAGACAATAAGTCCGTGCGGCAAGATGGGCCTCGAGCGGCGCCATCTGCTTTACAGCAGCATCCCTCTCGTCATAAAGACACTTACAAAGGACATGTGTCTTCCGCAAATATCTTGGGAGTCCCAGGGTCGCGAAGCGGACAACGTCCGTTCGCTGGCTACTTGAGGGCAAGAGACAAAATGGATGCCGTATCTAAGATGGAACCCGTGGGTACAGATAGAAATACCCACGTAACAGACGAACGGTTTAAGTTAGCACAGCAAAACTGCGCACACTTACTAAACTCGTCGTTTGCGGTTCATAGATACCAGACTCGACCATATTCGTGCGAGTCGAAAACACCACTTACAATTGCCACGGAACCTCAGGTCGGTCGGGAGGGAGGTCCAGGTCTTGGCGGCCCGGTAGAAGAAGGACCTTCCTCCTGTAGTCGCTCTTCGGATGCGGGGGACGGCGGCGAGGGCGTGGTTGGCTGATCGGAGGTGGCGTTTGGGAGTGTAGAAGTTGATTCGGTTGTTGAGGTAGCTCGGGCCTTGGTCGTGTAGGGCTTTGTGTGCGTGGGTGAGGAGGCGGAAGGTGATTCTTTTGTTGACGGGGAGCCAATGTAGGTCTCTCAGATGTCCGGAGATGTGGCTGGTTCGTGGGATGTCGAGGATGAGTCTGGCTGAGGCGTTCTGGATCCGCTGGAGTCTCTTCTGGAGCTTGGCGGTGGTACCGGCGTAGAGGGCGTTGCCGTAGTCCAGTCGACTAGTGACGAGGGCCTGGGTGACGGTCTTCCTGGTCTCGGTGGGGATCCACCAGAAGATCTTCCGTAGCATGCGTAGGATATTGAAGCACGCCGAGGAGACGTTATTGACTTGCCTGGTCATGGAGAGGGAGGAGTCCAGGATGAAGCCCAGGTTGCGTGCGTGGTCTGTCGGTTTGGGTGCGGTGCCCATGGCGGGAGGCCACCAGGAGTCGTCCCAGGCGGAGGGTGAAGAGCCCAGGATGAGGACCTCCGTCTTGTCTGAGTTCAGTTTTAGGCGGCTGGTCGTCATCCACTCTGCTACCTCTTTCATCCCTTCGTGCAGGTTGGCTCTGGCGGCGGCGGGGTCGTTGGTCAGGGAGAGGATCAGCTAGGTGTCGTCGGCGTAGGAGATTATGCTGAGGTTGTGTTGGCGTGCGATGGCCGCGAGGGGGCTCATGTAGACGTTGAAGAGGGTGGGGCTCAGCGAGGATCCTTGAGGGACGCCGCAGATGACTTCGGTGGTCTCTGACTTGTACGGTGGTTGGCGGACTCTCTATGTTCTTCCGTCGAGGAAGGAGATGATCCATTCCAGAGCCTTCTCCTGGATTCCGACGTTGCTGAGGCGCTGTACTAGGGTGCGGTGGCAGACAGTGTCGAATGCCGCGGAGAGGTCTAGGAGGATGAGGGCCGCTGTTTCTCCGTTGTCCATCAGGGCTCGGATGTCATCGGTGGCGGCGATGAGGGTGGTCTTGGTGCTGTGGTTGGCTCGGAAGCCAGACTGTGAGGGGTCGAGGGATCCATTCGTCTCAAGGAAGGCGGCCAGCTGCTTGTTGACGGTCTTCTCAATGACTTTGGCTGGAAACGGGAGGAGCGAGATGGGGCGGTAATTCTTGAGTTCGGTGGGGTCCGCTGTGGGTTTCTTGAGTAGAGCGCTGAGTTCGGCGTGCTTCCAGCTCTCAGGGAAGGTGGCGGTGTCGAAGGATGTGTTGATGATGTCTCGCAGGTGGGGTGCGATGACAGCGTCAGCCTTGTTGAAGAAGTGGTGAGGGCAGGGGTCGGTCGGCGATCCGGAGTGGATGGAGTTCATCGTGCGAATGGTGTCTTCGGTGCTGATCGGAGTCCAGGCGTGGAGGGTGGTGGTGGGGGGTGGTTGTTCGGTCGTGGTGTGCGTTGGTTGGTTGTTGAAGCTGTTGTGTATGTCCGCGATCTTGTTGTGGAAGTATGAGGCGAGGGAGTTGCAGAGGTCTTGCGATGGGGTGATGTCGTTGTTTCCTGCGCTGGGGTTGGATAGCTCTTTCACGATGTTGAAGAGTTCCTTGCAGTTGTGTGCGTTGTTGTCCAGCCGGTCCTTGAATGCAGTTTTCTTGGCGGCGCGGATCAGCTGGTGGTGCTTCAGGGTGGCAAGCTTGAAGGTGGTCCTGTTGTCCGGTGTTGGTTCCCTTCTCCAGACTTTCTCGAGGGCTCGGCAGTTCTTCTTGGAGCTCTTGAGTTCGTCGGTGAACCATGGGGCTTTCTTGCTGCCGGGTCTGCTGGGCGGGGTCCTCAGCGGGGCGAGCTCGTCCACGCAGTTGCTGATCCACTTCGTGAGGTTGTCGGCGGCCTGGCTGGGGTTCGCTGAGCTGGCAGGAGGGTGCTGGCTCAGGGAGGTGGCGAGCTGGTCGGCTGTGATCTTGTTCCAGCTTCTGCGGGCAGCCTGTTGCTGGTGGTGGTGGGTCGTCGTTCTTTTGAAGGTGAAGTGGACGCAGCTGTCGTCCGTCCATTGAAGCTCTGTGGCGTGGCTGAAGTCGATGTCTGTGCTGGATGAGAAGACTGCGTCGAGTGTGTGTCCGGCGAGGTGGGTGGGGGTGGACACCAGCTGCTTGAGTCCAAGATTGGCGAGGTTGTCGAGCAGGGTGCTGGTGTTGCGGTCGTTGTTGTTCTCCAGGTGGAAGTTGAGGTCCCCCAGGAGGATGTAGTCAGCGGAGGGGAGGGCATGCGGGCTGACGAAGTCGGCGATGTCCTCGCTGAATTGGGTGCGTGGTCCCGGAGGTCGGTAGATCAGGGTGCCTCTGAGGGTGGTCTTCGGGTCGGTGTGGATCTGGAAATGCAGGTGTTCGGCGGTGGTCAGGGTGTTGTCGGTGCTGGTCGTGAGACGGATGGTGTTCCTGTGGATGATGGCGATGCCTCCTCCCATCTGGTTGGCGGTGCGATCCCTCCGGGTGATCTTGTAGCCCTCTGGGATGGCGATGGCGATGTCGGGAGCTGAAGAGGCGTTCATCCAGGTCTCCGTGAGGAAGGCAACGTCTGGAGCTGTGGTGTCGAGGAAGTTCCAGAGTTCGATGGCGTGTCTGTGGACGGAGCGGGTGTTGAGCAGGATGTACTTGAGGTGGGTGCTGCTGGTGTACGACTTGGCGGGTGCTGGTGCAAGGCAGGTCCGGATGCAGGTGAACTTGCAGGCGTGGCAGATGACGGGTCCGTGGGTGCGTCGTGGTGTGGCTCGGTAGCATCCTGGGAATCGGCCGGTGTTGAGTGCGATGAGGGTGGCGGCGGTGTACGTCAGGCGGGTCGGCCGGGGTCCTCGTGGGCCAGGGGTCCTGGCACTGGGCGCGGTTCAGGCGCGGCCTTCGGTGCACAAACGGCACGCCCGCTGCACGTGACCGCTGCGCATTCGCACGGTCGCCATATATGGCGAAGTGCGCGGGGGCGGAGCAGCTGGGAGGCGGGAGTGGGGAGGGTACAGAAGGGAAAAAGGGGCGGGGTTAGCGGCGGTGGCGGGGAGGGAAGGCGAAGGCTAGTCGCAGGCAGAAAAAACACGAGATACAGAAGGCAAAAATACAACTATACAAACATTTCTAAGCAATCAGACAGCAGGGGCACAGGGAGAGAAGCGGACCACGCTGCTCGAAGGAGGGGGCGTGGCCACGCGGCAGCAGCCGGGCAACGAGGCACAAATGCGGGGAGGCACACGCAGCAGCTGGTGGCCGTGCGGCGCGGGGGTGTCCTAGAACTAGGTCACACTCACCTGCGTCGCACGGTCGACCAAAGCCAAACCAATCTAGAGTGTGAAAAAGGTAGGACCATTCGACCCTGTCGAACGCCTTTTCGGCATCCAGGGCGATCGCTGCAAGAGGATGCTGTAGACGTGAGGATTTAGACAAGATGTTAAACAATAATCTAGAATTATCAGTAATATATCGGCCCTTCACAAAACCAGACTGTTCCTCACCCAGAAGATCCGGAAGCAGAAGGTCTAGTCGAAGGGCTAGCGCCTTGGCGAATATTTTGTGATCAATATTCACCAAGGAAATGGGCCTGTAATTCTTACAGTACTTGGCGTCTTTTCCTTCTTTGGGTATTAAGCATATGTGGGCATCGGAAAAGGACCCAGAGGAACTTCCAAGGACAGTAAACGAGCCCAAGAGAGAATGGAGTTTTGAAATGAGTGACTTGGAAAAGTGGTGGTAAAATTCCACAGTGAAACCATCCGGCCCAGGAGCTTTATTCAGTTTAAGATGTTGAAGTGCAGTGGTCAGTTCCTTTTGAGAAATGTCAGATTCTAAATGAGTTAAGTCAAGAGGAAAGTGCTCAGGTTTCTGGATGGTGGAGAAAAGTGTGTGAGAGAGTGGGGGGAAGGCTGACTTTCAGAAGAATACAGATTCTTGTAGAAAAGGGAGAACGCAGTAAGAATATCAGCATCTTTAAGTTGGAGAACAGAGTTGGCATCATAGATGGAATCGATGTTCAGCTTTTTGTGCTTAACCTTGAGATATTTGGCAAGAATTTTCCCATCTTTGTTTCGTCCCCCATAAAACTTAGCACTAGACTTTAACAGATACAATGAGGCATCTTCCGTGGACTTTTGATTAAACTTCAGTTTAGCAGCCACAAGAGCAGTGAGGCTGTCCTGAGAATGCGAGGTAGAGACACGTTCCAGTCTCTTAATATCACTAAGGAGATTCTCAGTAAATTTACGGGCAGTTCTAAGTTTCCGAGCTCCAAAACTGATAATAAAGTCTCGTGCTGCGGCCTTAAATGCGTCCCAAATGGTGTGTGTTGGAATAGAGGGAGTATCGTTAAGTAAGAAAAATTCATCCAAAAAAGAAGTTAAAGAGGTAGTAAATTTGGGATCTAATAGGAGAGAATTGTTAAAGCGCCACCTCTTAGGGCCAACAGATTTAGGGAGTACATCTATGCTAATCAAAACCGGGGCATGATCCGAAAGTAAAATCGGACCTATTTCAGCAGTATTGAGGGTCTGAGCAATACGATGAGAAACAAAAATGTAGTCAATTCGTGACTGGGAATGGTGTAAGGGGGAGTAAAAAATGAACTCTTTTAATGTTGGATTACAGAGACGCCATGCGTCGATAAGCTTATGTTGGGAGATGGTTTGGGTAAAGAGCTTGTGGGATTTATTAGGATGTAATGAGCTGCAGAGTACCTGTCCACAAAGGGATCCAAGGGGTGGTTACAGTCCCCAGCAAGGACGAAGTTATCATCCATAAATCGGGTAATATGTTGGGAAAGCTCAGCCCAGAAGAGAGGTTCACCCCCAGTTGGAGCATAAACATTAAGGAAAGTGATTGGGACACCCTTAAGAGTTACCTTAGCATAAGCCCATCTGCCGTTAGCATCCGCCTCCTGGGAAATAAGAGTAAGGGGAAGCGACTTGCGACATAAGATTGCCAAATCATTGCGCTTACCATCACAATGAGAGTAAAACACCTCACCCACCCAACCTCTTTTAAGTTTGGCAGATTCATTATCCGAGAGGTGAGTTTTCTGCAAAAAAGCCACATCAACATTCAACTTGGCTAGATGGGACAAAATGCATTGACGCTTAATTGGAGAATTGATACCCTTAACATTCCATGAGATTATATTCAATGGCATTGCATGTAAATGAAACAATGGTTATTCAAGAGACAAAATTGGAGAAAATTACCCATGAAAAAATAATGGAAGTACAAAAAATGAGTGTTCATCAGAAATGCAGAAAAGGAAGAAGGAATAGGAAGTTTCAAGTGGAAAATGAGAGAAGGAAAGGAGAAGACTGAGAGAAAAAAGAGAAAAAGGGGAAACATTGGAATAAAGGAAGCATAGATATATAATCAAAAAATTACGATGAGAAGAAAAGCGTCACCCATGTAGAGAAGGGGAAGAAAAAACTCAAAAGGGGAAAACTGAACAAGGAGAGGGACAAAAGGGAGAAACATAAGGAGAACATACCTACAAAAGGAAAAAACGAGAAGGTGTCGAGGGGGGGATGAAGCCACACAGGTAAGGCAGCACATCCAAGGTCAGCTGAGAAGGGAGCCAGGGAGACATCATTAGACGAGGGAAGGTTCCTGTGGAGGTGGCAAAGGAAGATACGAGATTAGATTACAGATGCAGGTCGGAGAGGAACATGAACAACAATCGACATCAATGCAATACAACTTCAGGAGAATAAGCATCAAAAAAGTACAACACGGTAACTAGGAAGAACATGACCAAGAAGAAAGAGCAATATGAAGATAATGAAGACTGCAGCTCATCCGGGGCAGGAGAAGAAAGGTCCAGAGTAATCCATAGCGGCAGTCTTATGTGCATTGATGAAACTCTGCAGTCGAACCGGATCTTCGTAGGTAGTAGTCTTGTTGTTGTAGGTGACTTTGAAAAGACACGGATGATAAAGGCCATATATAGCACCCATGAAACGAAGGTCTTCCCTCATGCCTAGGAAGGCCTTCTGGCTATTAGCAGTTGCTTTTGCATAGTCCTGGGCAGAGAACAGAGAGGAGCCAGACCATGTTAGTTTTGGAGAGGCCTTGGCAGCTGATAAAACCTTTAGAAGATCAGTGTACTCCAGGAAGTAGATAATGACACCTCTTGGGCATTGTGAAGAATAGGCAGAAGCAGGTTGTCAACCTAGTCGATGGGCACGTTGAATGTTGAGAACCGTACCATCTGGCAGATCGAGCAATTTGGGAAGGAAGGACTTGAAGAAAGCAAGCGAGTCTGAGCCCTCAAGTCCCTCTGCCAGACCATAAATTTGAAGGTTGTTTCGCCTATTCCTGTTTTCCAACTCTTCCACCTGCCTCTGAAGTGTACACACCTGCGAATTTGGATGGAATACCGTGGAGCAAGTTTCCTGAAACGAAGCAACAGAGTGTTCAACTGAGGAGACTCTTGTTTCAATTTGCGACCAATTGTCAGTAAGGGCTTGAAGCTTGGCATTAGTTTCCTCCATAAAAGGACGCAAGGAACTGATTTCCTCCAGAAAAGCGTGAAAAGATCGTATCTCCTCCAACAATAGTTCCATTGAGACAGGCGCAGACTGTTAGAGTGGCGAGGGAGGGTCTTTCTTCAATCTTTTGACATTAGTTTTCCCTGAAGCAGGCTGAGAGGACTCTATGGTTGTGTCCGAGCCAGACGGCGTGAGAGGGTCTTCCAATTTAGAGAAGGCAGAGAACACTGTGGAATTTTTCACAAAGGCAACCTTTGTCTTTGAGGAAGGTAAGCGCAACATAGATTTAAGCCTCCCCATAGAGAGATAAACCAGAGCATAGCAGTCATACAGCGTGCGCTGTCCTGCAGTGAGGTGAAAAATATCACAGGGAAGTGCCTAGGAGTTATGAAGAGGTTCTCTGAAGTGAGAAATAAACTACTCTTGTCAATGAAGGGGGACACTCATTAAAAGAGCCAAACATATGGCGCAGACAGGTTACTAAAGGGACGAGAGCTGGGTCAGAGACATGAAAAATATGACTGCAACCAAAGATAAGTTAAACTGCAGGAAATACATATCCAGCGTTAAACGAACATGAAAAGCTGCAGGAAGCGCGTTGCCATAAGACTAAGGTATATATCGTGCGACAGGCAATTGAAACATATAGAGTCTTAGCCCTCATGAGCGCAAAGGTAAGGGCTTGCTATCATGCCTAAGGACGAAGTTGTGACTCACCACGTCAACAGCAAGGTCGCATGTAGTGCTAGGCGTCTAATATGAGTAAATAAGAAGTTCAGAAGACACCTCTGTTGCTGGGAGGTATGACAGCCAAGCTATAGCCAGAGGAAGATGATAATGATAGTCAGCCACATTCTACAGTTGCCATGCAGACATCCAAATGAAAACAGCCAAATGGAGATGTATTATTATGCTGAGAGAGCAAGTATTCCTTCCCTAATTCAGCAACACAAGTGCACTCAGCGCTGGCCTGCAAAGGCATGAAGAGAAATGGCTGCTTATCACATAGAAGCTCATGCGCCATGACCGAGATAGTAACGAATTGTCATTCAGACGCTACAAAATGGCGGCCAGGAGTTGAGGTAAAACGGCAAAATCTCGAGCCAGTCTCAAAGCGGAGCAAAAGGGCACAAGCCATCAAAGAAATGCAGGGAGCAAAGTCCTGAGGCAGAAAGTGGCCAGGAGTGAGAAGACGCTCCATCTTATGAAGAGCCTCGCTCAGTGACCAGAAAGTCCGGTGACAGCCGCATATCAAAATGGCGGCCGCACTCACGGAGATATCGGAGCCACTTACTTCGGTGAAATTCTCCGGCCTCAAAGTATGTCGAGCATCTGGAAACAGTTCAAAGGCATCCCGCATGTTCCGAAACCCTGTCATGTCCTTCCACCAGGAAGAAACGGTATGCTAGTGGTGCTTCTCCCGAAGCCTCAGCAGAGCGTTACTCGGGCGCCGCCATTACCGCCGGGCGCCAAGCCATGCCCCCTGCTGTATGCTTCTTCTCAACTTAATGTGTGGTAAAGCGTGTCATGGTCCTCTCACACCTCATGTTGCTTCTGTGCTCCATGAACCTGACTTTAACCTTTTGTGATGTCATCCTTGCATATATTAGGTTATATAGACATCTAATAATATAGATGACATCAGTAGAGTTACAATTTGTGTGTCGCCGTTGTTCCAAAGGGTAACTGAGCCCTACATCAATGCTTTTGATGTTTTCTGTAAGTTTACACACACTGAGCCCTGCCAGGGGTCTGATACCTATGAGTTTCTTTGCCAAGTATGAGCACCTTTGCGGAGACGCAAGTTCTGTCCCAAAAGATTCAGTGGTCCTGGCTCCTGGTGACGGCTGGGCGCAGATGGGCAGATACAGGCTTACCCTTGGTGCCCCACCGGCACGTGGGTGGCATGACTACAACGAGTTGGTGGTGCCATGCGATTTATAAATGAGCCTGGGAGCAACTAGACCGCTGACTCCTGTAGCCCTTCACGAAACCTAAAGTGAGGGTTTGTTTGTGCTCGCTCGCACTCTCCACTCAAATGGGAAGTCGCGAGGTGGAACAGAGTGTAGGCGAGACACGAAGGCAGTGAGGGGTAACAACAGCGGTAAGAGACTACGGTGAAAATGGCAGAGAGGCCATATGCAAGTGGCCTAAGAGGTAAACCTGGGTCTATTGAATACTTGTGCATTAAAATTCCACAAAGAAGGTAAAACTCCAATGGATTAAATTATTAAAATTGATTAAAAACGATAGGTAACCAAGAAAAACGATTCTGTCTAGTGCACCTGCTGTGCATCGGCGGTGCCGTGCGTTTTATTTAGGAACCATGGAGCAGCAAGACCACAGACTCCTTAGCCCTTCGCGAAACCGGAAGAGGGAGTTTGTTTGTGCTCCTCGCTCTCTTCACTCAAATAGGAAATCCAGTGGTGGAACCGAGAGCAGGCAAGACACAAAGGCGGTGAGGGGAAGCAACAGTGGCAAGTGGCTAGGGTGAAACATTGAAAAGAGGATGGATGCAAGAAAGAGGTAAATATGGCTCTCTCAAGTACTAGTACATTAAAATTCCATAAAGGTGCAACTCCAATTGATTAAAATGATTAAAATTGATTAAAAACGTTATGTAGGTAACCAAGAAAAGCGCTACTGGCCTGTGCGTCCCACGTAACATCAATGGCACTTGACACATTCCCAGAATTACAACATGCTGTAAAACTGGGAATGTGTCAAAATCCTGTGCCACCCCAGGGGTGGCGTGACAGTTGTTTTTGTGAAGGAAGGTGTCCCTTCCTGCACAAACACTACCTGATTTCAACGCAGGCACCCTTGCACAATGGTGCAACCGTGTCTTCAATTGCGCTAGGCAGCCATTTGTGCACCAGCGCATTATATGAGGACAGGAATGCAACCTATATCATAGATATGGCGCATTCCTGCTCTTTTTTTATTTAATGTAGGGAAAGGCTGCAGGAAGGCTTCTGGTGCTGCCATGTACTAAAAATAATTAAATGAGACCCTTAGGGTCTCATTACAATCGCGGATGGACGCAACCCTGAGTAGGAGGGAACGTCCGCATGTGCTGCGGCATTCCCTCCTGTGCAATTAGGATGTGACCGCCACCCTGGCGGTCACTTCCTCTATATTTAACATTGCGGCGGGTGCGGCTTCAAGCTGCACCCGCCGCAATGTTAAAACGGCATACTTTGCATTTACATGCAGTAAGCGGCAGGCACCGTGCGGTGCCTGCCGCTTTCTGCATGTAAATGCAGGGGGGTACCATAGGTACTTCCCATGTGCACCCCCCACCCAACCTTCACCTAGGGGGCCCGCAACGGGCCCCCGAAGTGAAGATCCGTATGCTTTTCCACGGTGGAGAATCCGCCGCAGAAAAGCATGTTTTAGAAGCCATTCTAATATGTCTGGCGGTGTCTGAGAGACACTGTCACCATATTAAAGCTTTTCCGCCGCGGTTTTAAGCCGACCGTGGCGGAAAAGCGGCGGACTGAATGTGGCGGTGGGTCTTTGGTGGGTCTGCAGCGGTTTTCCTGCATCCTCCGGGCCGGTGGTGGCTTCCGCCGGCCGGGAGGATGCGGAAAAACCGCAATCATAATGGGGCACCCTGGGGGGGCCCTTAATGATGGCGGTTTTCCCGCATCCTCCGGGCCGGCGGTGGCTTCCGCCAGCCCGGAGGATGCGGGAAAACCGCGTTCATAATGGGCCCCTAAGTTTGGACTCACTGTGCAACCAAAAATTGTGTCACTGGAGAAATTCTCTTTGTTGTGGTGAGAGGAATTAAGGCTTGCACAAATATTGTATCAGCGTGGATGAGATCCTTTTTGGTTGAAGAGAGGGAAAGTACTTTTTCAAAGGAGGATTGGGAAAGTGGTATCAAGGCAGGAGACTAAGCAAAGGTGAGTTCTGAACATGTTTAACTGGGTCAAAAGAAGTTTGTGGACCATTCAAAATCAGTGGTCCATCAGCATTTTGTTGTGTTGGAAAACGGTGAGTGTTGGAATCGGAGGAGAGTTGTTACATATGGTAAGACAAGTACCGTAAGCGGGGAGGATGAGAATGGATGCAATCATTTTATGTTGATGTATGACAGTGAAGTTTTGGGTGGATGTAATAGTTCAAGTTCTGATGTGGCAAGGAGTGATGAAGCTGGAGGAGAGCACGGTGGTGTCAAACCTCAGTGGGCACAAATGAAGATGGGGTCTTCAAGGAAGATTCAGGAAGAAAGGAGGGCGCTGAGATTTCATATATCTCCTGGTTTTTTGACAGATTATGTTAAATTATGTCATTTTTACTCCTACTTGTCATGATATTTCTGTACGTTTATCTTTCGTGTTTTCTTTTCTTATAAAAAAGAAGATATGTTACACTTTGGGCTGGAGTAACTTGAAAATGTTATGTATGTCATATGGTTGTGAAATGTTCTATGCCTTACATGGGAGTTACATACGAGTTAATTGGTGATACGAGTTAATTGGTGGCTGCGTGGTGAGGGAGGACTGCGCAGAGGCGGTGTCTCTAAATAAATCCTTCTATCATCTACCGCTGTCTAAGCATCTTTACAAAAGGGCTCTGTGGCGGATGGACCACCATCGCAAGGACTTATGCTGGTGGAGCAACATGAGGGTTGGCCATATAAACCAGACGATTTTCTTGACTAAACAGAGTAAGAAAACCACTAGGGTGGCAGAGTAAGAGTCCCACTGATTTACAGCAATGCTTTTATTCCACCTTACTCTAATTAGCCCTCTGAGTTTTTAGTGCTTAAATGTGTAGGAAATGTATAGGCCCTTTCCATATCCTATGGGGTAGAGTCAATTTACATTATGTAAGTGGCGCTTTATTTCTTTTACTTTCTTTGCAGTTTTATATATCGCTGTCTCTACCCAAGAGCGCTCTACACGAGCTCCAGGTTGCATTACAGATATATATATTTTTTTGAGCAGCCTGCGGAGGGCTCGAGCCCCGCTCATCGATTAGTCGATTTCAAAGTCGGCGTCTCTGGCACATCTCCTCCCTTCAAATAGAACCCCCGTGTCACAGTTACCAACACGTGCATACGAGAGGACGCCCTGTCTGCCCCCTGCACTGTAAGACCCGGTTGTTCCCGGGGTCCTCAGTAGCTTTCTCGGAGGAGGCTGCCTCGCGCACCGCACGAATTTTCTGGAAGCGGCCTCCGGTCCACGCTCCCCGCGCGCAGCAGCACCGCGCTGCGTTCACTCTGCTCTGTTTTTGCCCTAAAATGAAGAAGCTAGCCATGTGTTTCATTAAGCTGGAAGTTAGGAGACTCGGGAGGCGCATTAAGCATAAGGCATTAAAAACAAAACGATAATGACCTCCGCGCTAATGCCGTGTTATTGCTCCTGCAGCTAAGCCGGGAAAGCTTGTGTGGGAGGGCGCGCGCGAGATGCGGCGCCCAGATCAGTATTTACATCCATCCACAAAGGGTCAACAGCTACAGCAGCAGCAGAGGCACGCGCCCCAGCTGGGCTCGGAAACGGCTCCACCAGCTGCGGACGGGACCCGCCTTTGGGCTTTGTTTAATGAAATTGTATTACATTAATTGTAGACTTTGGTGCCACTTATGGTGGCCGCAGCACACCGAGGGAAAACAATATTGGTCGAATGAACAGATTTGCATAAGCTCATGAAGGAACAGAGGGAAATATATAACATCATTAAATTCATTGCTCGATGGTTGAAGCAGTAGAACTGTGAGGGGGACAGACCCGGTTCCAGGAATACTTATTTGGGTGGGCCTAGGGTGCTTTCGGGTGGGCCACTACCGGCCCAATTTGTCGCTTCTGGAGGTAGTCTACAAGCCATAGATTACATCATATCTACTTTCAAACAGTCACCAAGATACAAGGATTGCTTCTGTGTGTATACAAAGCATGTGGAGAGTTATTTATTTGCGCATCACCACTAACCTCTTTCTCTGTAGATACCTTTGCTACATCCTCCAACAGTGTACTCCATCTCGCTGTTGCCCCTCCCCCTCATGACCTCCTCCTCAAACTCCCTCACTACCACCCTCCACCAGTGCCCCTCATCTCTCCGTATCTCCCACCCTCCCCCAATGACCTCCTCCTCGGATTCCCTCACTGCTACCCTTAAACAGTGCCCTTCATCTCACCAAAGCCCCTCCCCATAATCCCTCACTACCACCCTCCAACTGCACCCTCCTCTCTCCAAAGGCCCTCCTCCTTATGACCTCCTCCGCGGATTCCCTCATTGCCACCCTCCAACAGTGCCCCTCATCCCTCCGTAGCCCCTCCCCCAATTACCTCCTTCTCGGATTCCCTCACTGCTACCCTCCAACAGTGACTCTCATCGCCCCAAAGCCCCTCCCCCTCATTACCTCCTCCTCGCAGATAGGAATAGTCTCCTCCTATACTCCAGCCACTACCCGGAATCATTAAGGCACAACCTTCCTTTCGGACAGTTTCTCCGCGTCAGGAGGAACTGCACCACCATGTCTGATTATAAAGTTGAGGCCTAACTACTCCAACACAAACTTCGAGAAAGGGGCTACCCCTCCAGACAAATCCAGCAATCTTACAAGAGGGCAATGAACAACCCAAGAGAGGCACTGCTACAGACAACTGACAAGGAACCCACAGACATACTTAATAGTGTCACCTCTTTCACAATAAACTCAGCCTTCATTAAAAAAAACTATCCAGGGGTATTCAACCATCCCACGCCCTAGATGCGCTTTTAGACGTACCCCCAACTTGAAGGCAACCTGGTACACACTAGACCTAGAAAGAAGATAACAGCTGTACAAAGAACACTCTGGGACATGCCCCCTGTGACTGGTCACTATCCATGAGGGGGTTGCTCGGTCTGTAACAAGACTAGCACATGCAAGGAAATCCAACTTTTTGAGTCCTTTATTTGGAAACTCAAACGACACACAAACTGCAATACTCCTAGGTGCATTTATCTTATAACGTGTCCCTGCAACAAAAGTTATGTAGGGATGACGATGAGACCAATTGAATATCGCATTACAGAACATGAAAGCAACGTTAAATGCATGATAACACACACCAAACTGTACACCCGCTGCAGAGATATGAACCACAGCGCAGACACCCTGAGATGGATGGTGCTAGAATCACACCCCTACGTCACACATCAGGCGCTCTTTAACCCCTTCGATGCTGGTGACGAGCTCAGCTCGTCATCAGCCACGGGTGGCGTGTGCTGATGACGAGCTGAGCTCGTCATGTAACATTGCTTTTTGAATGGTGCAGCACAGCACAAAAATCACCGCAGCAGCGATGCGGTTAAAATTGAGAAGAGATGGGTACTCGGCTTGGCGACCGACACACACGGTCTCAATGATAATATTCCCTGGGCAGGATTAGTGAATACTCTCTGAATCATTCATGCATTAAATAATTAGATAAGGCTACTGTCTGTGGCAATAGTTGATCCCCTGTTAGTATGTGATGCTGCCTGGGTTAATCAAGGGGTCAACCTTAGGCTTCTAGCACGAGTCAGCAGAATGTACCCTGTTAAGTGTACACTCCACCTTGTGGGAGGATTCATTACCGCACATTTCCTTTCCTTATGATTGCCTATAGCACCAGCATTCAATAACCACAACGATGTCACTCCATTAACAGGGTCCAACCTCTCTAGATTAAGACTACTAAAGACCTCACACGAATACAAGATGAGACTTGCCAGTACAGCAGTAGCTGCACACTACTGAGACCAGGGACCCAATATTGTAATATATCCGGGCAACACACGTTGTTAGAGACTCGATAGCGTCTCCCTGACATGATCGCTTACCCGTCCTCCCCACCGGGCGAATCTTTTTTATGGCCATTTGTGTTCTGTCTGGGCATTCTAATATGGCCGCTGAGTGGGACTCCCGAATAAGTATACTGATGAGGGTTCCTCCCCACCACCACTGTCTGAGAGGCCTCGAAGTAACCACTCCCACACTCCACCTGCACGTGACTGTGACCAATAAGGAAGTGCGAGCCAGATAAAAATGCAGAGGAGATGCCCAGACCCCGCTCCGGCTTCTCGCTTCGCCCAGGCGTGCGGGTAGGTTTGAAGAGCTAGTCCTTCAGAACGGACAGGTGAGTGTTCTATGTGTGGTTGTGGATCCCTCGTTAATACGTGTTGGTGGCGATCATTGACTCGCCGTCTTTGTCTTGTTCTGCGGTGGCATTCGGACCTTGCCTGGGGCTACTGCATGGGAGATGTTTGTCTTAAAGCAATCCTACTAGACCAGGGTCCTCCTCTATGATGTTGGGAGGCTACTCTGGACGGGCTGCTGGGTCTCTTCAGGTTGCGTGGAACTTAGAGATGTGTGTGTGAGCACCCCCTGTTCTGCAGGTCTCCCTGTGCTTTGTGCTCCCCCTGTTGCTCACAGTGGCCCGCCATACAGGCTACGCCGACAATCTGGCGCCAACAGGCAGACCAGGTCATTGGAGCTCCCTTGACCCATAAAAGTCGTAACGGTGCCTGGAAAGTTGTGCCATGTTTGAAAGCACATATTCGGTACTACAACATTAATTGCCTTCCTCTATCATTTTGTCCTCCTACACTTAGGGCACCTACTTTTGAGGTATTTCATGCTGAGAAGACCGTAGAAGCCAGCGCTTCTGGTTTATAGGGTGAGATCCACTTGCCTTCAATTATTTCCACCTGTGACTGCATTAATTTCAGACCCAGTCTGAGTTTGTTTTTTTAGCATTTGTTTTTATTAGCATTTCTTGTCTTCTTTCCTTTCCTACCTGAGATAGGTTTTAAATTTCGTTTGTTCTCAGTCTTCGCTGCATTGCATTAGCAAGTTGAACTAGTACTGCTTGGGTTAGGTGATGACGTGACCTACCAGCACCTGCTGTTTTGTTTTCCCACCTTATTTTGTCATCCCTCTGCAGGTATTACTAGAAGTGGCGGGACCATTTGTCCGCTCTTCAAATCCAGTGGTAGGTAGAATACTTTCACCACACCACGGTGTAGATAGTTTTTTAGAGGTCCTGACAAATTGCACTGTATCATATTGAACACTTAGCATGAAACATGTTCAGAGTAGAGCATTGCTCCCCCGGATCATTGTACCAGCGAGCAGCCTCTCTTCATGATTTTAATAAGGTAGATTACCACGCTATTAAACTCACTGAGTGGACTATTTAACCTTTTTTAATTCACCACCCATCCACATCTACACCTCTTCCACTAGGGTCCACACACTCAAGGCACCATACGGCAGGAAAAAAAGATCTCCGCCAAAGAGCCCCTTTATGGGTGCCCATTGGGTATTGCACTGCTGACCCTACGAGAAGCAAACCCATATGATGAAGCATGACACCGGGCTTGCTGGGTGTGTGAGGGTTTTAGTTCCAAAGTTGAGATTCCCCCCCTTAGTTGTGCCTCCACCCACGTCCTGGTTCACTTCCCTTTTCTCCTGACCTCTTTGGTTGGGGAAATGCGTACCATATATTGTTTAGCTCCTCCTCGCATGCCCTCACTGCCACCCTCCAACAGTACTGTAGCAAATAAAGTTCTTGAATCCAGTAAGTATAAGTAGGTATAATTTATTGTTGATTAATCCAAGTTAAGTTAGCAATAAAATGATCCATAGATGTAATAACAAAAACCCCACCAGGAGCAGATCTTCTCTCGCTCAGCCTGTCTGCCATCAACTGCCTCTACTCAGAGCAGTCAGGTACCAAACATTCTAGTGTGTCATCAAACATTCTACCAGATGCAGTGGCTAAGCAATGGGGACATCTATGCAAGGGAAATGCAATAAATAAGCAAGATGTAACACATCCCCCTTTCTTATAAAACAACAAACTGAAGGTAAGAAAATATATACAAAACAGAGAAAAGAACACAACGCAAAATGAGAAGATCACATTACATTGCATTCTATAAGATAAAAGAATTGCATTCTGAAAAATAATAACAATTGCATTTTTGCATATATATACAATTGCATTCTCAAATATAATTGCATTCTCAAATATAGTGACCCCATCCCCCTTCCTAGGCAAAATTAACAGATGTTCATATAATCTTCGACAACTTCCATAGCCAAAATAAATAAAATATGAACTCCTCTAAAGATTAGAGCACTTGCGTGGTTCATATCAGCCAATAGAATAACTTGCGGCTCTTAACAAACTTAAACAATTGAACTCCTCAGAGTTCATTTCAAAAAAATTGAGCAACCAGTCAATAGAGTAACATGCGGCTCTTATCAAACTTAAACAATTGAACTGCTCAGAGTTCATAACAAGAAAATTGAGCAACTACGGCTCTTCACAACATCAAACCATTGAACCCCTCAGAGTCCATATCAAGAAAATTGAGCAACTTACTGCTCTTTACAGCATTAAACAATTGACCCCTCAGAGTCCAAATCCAGAAAATAGAGCACCCTACAGCTCTTCACAAACAAAGCTAGGAAAATGGAGCACCTCAAAAAGGAGCACCGAAGTGGCTTCCCAGAAAGTACATAACTTATATGGAGCGCCTCAACATGAGCACCGAAATGGCTCCAGCAAAAATACACTCTAATAAGTTCAACACCTGAACAATTAATCTTCAAGAAAAACAAAATAGCACTGAACACCTCAAAACAAATTGAGCACACTTGTGGTTCAAATCAACATATCAGAATCAAAAATATCTGCAAATAACATGGGAAAAAAACAAATTAAGCACCACAACCAAAAGTAGAGCATAATAAAGGCTCACTCCGTAAATAACTAAAACAAGAAATCTGAAAAAAATGATAGGGCACCTCAACATACGTTGAGCATAAACATGGCTCCCACATTCAAAATACATCATGCAAAGTACACACATACAAAGTACACACATGCAAAGTACACACATGCAACTAATATAAGAAGAAATACATTGCAAATTTAAATGATATGATACCTCCCAATAAATACATAAATGAAACTTCCCTCTGAAAACAAGTTATAAAAAAGATGTTAAATTTCTACAAAAAGATGAACATACACTCCGGTGAGCGATCTCTCACCCGAATGGGTTTCATTTATAAGTAGTAAAATTTGCAGTTCCAAGGAAAGCGCTGAAAATTTCTTCTTAGAAAACAGTTTAGATGTTATGACAGTAAATCGCTAGGACGGGAAGTTCACAACTGAAGCCTTAATAAGCATCACCAATGCCAAAGTCATGTAAGTAGGTTCTTCACAATTTTGCAAGTTCCCTCAAAGAAGGCAAAGTCATGACCTCTATTTAATTGGGCTTCAAAACTGACGAAAAATTCATGCGTGTTTCACGCGGCTTCAAAAATTGGGCCAGAGATCCTCCATGAAGTGTACAATGAAAAGAAAACTCAACCCAGGACTCCGTTCCGCCATGGTATAAGAAATCAGCGATGTCCTTCTGCCAGCATAGAACAGTACCTTTCTTTGAAAATCGCATCCACATTTTAAACGCAAATGGAGAGTTGGTGCTTCACAACGCGATATCTGCTCTCAACACACAATGAAAACAAACTGGAAGTTACGCGTAAACTAGTGACGACAGCACGCAGCAAGCATCACGCTGTCTCGTCTTCACCAGATGGCTCACGGCGAAGGTGTGCTGACTCTGATTGGACAAAGGCCGTGACTCAAAGTCTCACATCACAGCAGAAGAACGCGAGAAGGGCTTCACTTTGCTAACTCCTCTGAGCCCTCTGAAGACGTCATCAATCACAGTGAGGCAGGGAAAGGGCAAAGATCGCTGCAAACCAACTGACAGCTCAACCGTCATCCGCTAACCGGACGGTGAGAACGCCTTTACTTAAAATGATGAAAGGCAAAGAAAGCGTTTTGGCAGCATGAAATAACTCCAATGCATGTAACTTGACATAAAATGCTGGTAATGTACTTTTGTAATTTCAAAGCAAGCTCAATGTCAAGCAGAGTGAAAACATCGGTCATCAGTTGAGTTTCTTTTTAAATTTAACGTTGCTAAGCAAAACTTTCACTCTCAAAAATTTGTAGACAATATGTAAAAGTTCACTCCTCAAATATGAAAATTCAGGCCAATGTGATATAAAGTTCTCTTCCAAACCAGGCCAACTCACGTAGTCTGAAGTCAAACAATGCCCTGGGATTGTAGGCTGTCCAGATGACTGGGGACACTGGTGGGGTTAACCAGGGCGTTTCAGTTACCTTTTCTTTTCCAGCTTTAAGAAGTTCCTTAGTTGCAGTAGTAATATAGAAATCCGTCTTCCTTCCACGCATAGGTTCTGTTCTGTACCTCGTCGCCAATTTGTAGCAAATAAAGTTCTTGAATCCAGTAAGTATAAGTAGGTATAATTTATTGTTGATTAATCCAAGTTAAGTTAGCAATAAAATGATCCACAGATGTAATAACAAAAACCCCACCAGGAGCAGATTTTCTCTCGCTCAGCCTGCAAGGGAAATGCAATAAATAAGCAAGATGTAACAAGTACCCCTCACAATCTCTCCATAGTCTCTCCCCACCATGACCTCCTCCTCAGACTCCCTCACTACTACCCTCCCACCCTCCCCCTATGACCTCCTCCTTGGATTCACTAATTGCCACCCTCCACCAGTGCCCCTCATCGCTCCATAGCCTCTCCCCTCTTGACCTCCTCCTCGGATTCCCTAATTGCCACCCTCCACCATCGCTCCGTAGCCTCTTCCCCTCATCACCTCCTTCTCAGACCACCCTACAACAGTTCACTTCATCTCTCCATAGCCCCCCCATGACATACTTCTTGGATTCCCTC
Organism: Lissotriton vulgaris; assembly: GCF_964263255.1. NCBI lineage: Eukaryota > Metazoa > Chordata > Amphibia > Caudata > Salamandridae > Lissotriton > Lissotriton vulgaris. Next base: position 151,569,394 of record NC_141686.1, read on the forward strand.
ATTGCCACCCTCCACCAGTGCCCCTCATCATTCCATAGCCTCTCCCCATATTGACCTCCTCCTCCTTATCCTAATTATCACCCTCCAACAGTGTCCCTCATCTCTTTGTAGCCCCTCGCTCATATTAAATTTCATTTGTTGTATAGCGCTACTCATAGTGTAGGGCATCACAGTACTTACATGCAGAGACAATGAATCATACAAGTATGTAAATCAGTCTATACGGAATGTCACATAAGCCAATGAGGATTACAAGGTGTGGGTATCACATGTCATCCATACTGGTGGGCAGCATGTTTTAAGAGGGTTTGGTCTGGAGAAAACACAAACACGGGACTTAAAGCATACCCCAGTGGTTGCGGGGTTGGCTTTACTGATTAAAATGTATATCTGCCAAAACAAACTCTTTATAGCAAAATTAGAGTATTGAAAGACAGGGTAAATTCTAACTATATTGCAACACAAAAAAATACCTAAGTTGTAATTATACCATCCAGGTTTGTATACAGCTCTTTGATGTCAGTTCATAGGTCACTGTCCTATTGTAGGATTGTAATTTCTGTACTGCAAGTAACCCACTGAGCTGTCCACATAAATACAGTTTATCTTCATTTAAAAATTATGAACAGACAAAATATTGCTCTCCAGCAGTATCATTATTCACCAGAGTTATCTGGACATTTTAGTAGTTGTGTCTTGCATCGTCATGATAACGATACAACGATATAAAATACACACCATACACGAAGTATGTGTCATGCTGGCCCTCTTAGATTTTAAAAAAGTTAACTAATATACACACATCCTCGAAGCATACATCTAGCAGGGACTTTGCAGATAAAAAATAAAAAAATGGAACAGAAACCACACATTCTCTTAACTGCTCCGTTCAAACTCTAAGGCACCTCACAGCCTGATCTCATAAACAGCTGAAGGGGTCAGGAAAGGTGAATCTGGATCAACAAACTCCTTTTCTCCAGTGCTGAAAAGGATATATCCACGCAGTAGGACAGTGCACCCACATTACCCGGTGCCAAAGAGGATTACTCCCCTTCGCCATGCCCCTGTACCTGCACAAGTGGGCGGGGACAAACCCACCCTCCTAAAAGGAGATGCGTGATTGGGGGTGCCTGTGAGAAAAAGCCCAGACCCAATCACGCAACTCCTAGAAAAGTAAGAAAAATAACGTTCAGATGAAC